>NC_090278.1:63187103-65587103 GCF_040414725.1 Anabrus simplex | reverse complement strand
GCCAAACCCAACTCAGAAATATACTTTTAAAATATCTAAACTTACTGATACAATGAGACTGTTTGAATTAAATTTATAAGCCATTTGGAAAGAATGAATACCAACAGACTTACTTATCAAATACAGAAATTTGTGCAAATCAAACGTAAAAGATCAAAATAATATAAGCAAGTAGAGAAAGGCCTCACTGAATTAGGATCACCAAATCTGCAGAATAAAAATGTAATCAGGAAAATTGTTCACGCAAGGGGATTTGAGTAAGATGAGAAGAAACCAACAGAAATTCCAACAATCGATGAAAATGAAGAACTATTGGGCAAGGAGGAAAGCTCAATAAATGTTGAATCTGTGTGGTCCTGAGTGACCCACTCGCACAGAAGAAGAATAAAGTATGAGAATACACTCCTTATTTATTCCTAAAAGTTACAATCCTTTTATTAATCATTGTTATCCCGTCGATCATATGAGCAGTTTGCCTTTTTCTACCACTACGAGTGCAAATGTGAGGCAACATATTGTTTCACTGAAGAGCCACTACAAGCACTAAAGTGAATCAATGCAGAGTTTCACTAAAGCCTTTATAACTACTTTCCATGTGAACATTAAAAAAAAAAAAAAACACCTGAGGGTATTGAATCAAGAAACACATTAAAGAAAGAATTATGTAAATAAGTTAATTTGGCAAGGATTTGAATCAAAAAGAAAACGAGTAAAGAAACAAGTGATTATAAGCTGTTTTTCCGGAACTGCATTTAGGCCGGAAGTGATTTTCGAAATTTTTTTTAAGTTTGATAGAGCTATCTAAGACTCGCAATTTGAAACCTTTCTCGGCCCTTTAGCCCTTCACCTTTTGGCACATTTGAAGAAATTGCTTAACTTCATGTTTTTCATAGTATGGGGACCCTTACTTTGTGCGCTAAGAAATGTTTCCAACATTAAATAACATTCAACATTAAAGCAACTTTAAAATCCTTAAAAATTTGTGAACACTGATAATATGCTTGATGTTTATGTTTGCTTCTTCTTCTTCTTCTCCTCCTCCTCCTTCTCCTCCTCCTCCTCCTCTTTCCAGATGTAAAGTGCTTTTGTTCATGGTAATGTATGGTGATATAGTAAGTTCAGACTTAATTGGACGCTTCTAATACGTGATTTGTATCTGTTTGAATTCTAATGGAACTGTCTAATTTCCATTGACAGGGGAAAATCCTCTACACCTTCGTTGAATTTTGGTATAACGTGTTGTGTTATCAGTCGATAATTATTATACTGAGGAGTCTGAGAAAAGAGAAAAGGGAGTTGTATTAAGTCGAAGAAACCTTGCTGAAATGATATTGGGGTTATTGGAATTTATTTTTGTCATATTTTGTATATTTTTAGCTGAAGATGTCTCCAAAAAGAGACAAAACTTGTCCTAAAGTGCCCTATACCCATAGGAACATAGCTCAACAAACTTGGTTCCTGAAGTTGTTTATGTTGTTTCCCTACACAGACGTTCACCCAGCACGAAGAACTCTTTCTCACACGTGTCACGGATATGAGCATTTTCAAAGTTGCAGCTATTGTTATTGTGCTTGACAAGTTGGGTTGTTTTAGGAAGAAGAGGAAGAAAAGAACACATGGTGTAAAGACTGATTATGGGAAAGAGAAAAGTGGTTGCATATTAATCTTTTAAACATGCTCAAAAATACATTCAAAATTTCCTGCGAATGCCAATTGTGGAATACAGAAACAAGTTAGAAAGCAGACAGATTAGATTGTTGTTGTTCAAGTCATCAGTCCGTATACTGGTTTGATGCAGCTTCCATGCCACCCTATCTTGTGCTAACCTTTTCATTTCTACGTAACAATTGCTCCCTACATCTGCTCTAATCTGCTTGTCATATTCATACCTTGGTCTACCCCTACCGTTCTTACCACCTACACTTCCTTCAAAAACCAACTGAACAATTCCTGTGTCCCATCATTCTATTGCTTCTTCTCGTCAAATTTAGCCAATTACATTCTAGTATATTTGAAAATGCTTGAGAAAGATCACGAAAAAAGAATTGGAATTTCTCCACCTACAGATAGCCCTACAACTTATTCCTCCTCAGTTGAAGCTATAGGTGACAGCAAGGGTATTCTTGACACACCTATATCCCCCGCTCCTCCACCTCCTCAGGGGCAAGAGCAAGGAAGAACGCATCATCAATATTACACCAGACACAAGACTGTGAAAGAATGACAGGAGTTACTGTTCCAAAGGAAAGCAAGCTTAATAAGAATTGACAACTAGGAATTAGTTATATTTTCATCTGCATTAATAATAAGAGTCACATTGTGATATCTGGATTTCTTCATTTCGATAATTACTTATAAATTTATATAATTTTTAATTTATAAATTGACCTTTTTTCATGAATTATTAAGAAAAGAATATTATTCATTTAGGACATATTCTCTATGGAATATTGTACAAGTGTTTCCTTGATGACTGCTTTCAATTGTAGAAATAATTTATATATTTTCTCTTGAGTTTTTTGTTTGTTTTAATGTTGTCAATCTTATGTTGATTTTAAGGACACTTCCTCTTAAGCATTACTTTGTCAATTTATATATTTTTCATCTAAACAGTGTTATGTGGCTGAAGATGTTGATAATATACAAAACATGTACCACTTTTAACAATTAAATTGCCTTAGGCAATCATTGTATTGACTAGGTGGAAAATAATAAATACTTAATTGTGAATAAATTTAGCCAAATCAATCTCCTCTCACCAATTCGATTCAGTATCTCTTCATTCATGATTCAATCTATCCATCTCACCTTCAGCATTCTTCCGTAACACCAGATTTCAAAAGCTTCTATTCTCTTTCTTTCTGAGCTAGTTATCATCCATGTTTCACTTCCATACAATGCCATGCTCAACACAAAAGTCTTCAAAAACATTCTTCTAATTCCTATATCAATGTTTGAAGTGAGCAAATTTCTTTTCTTAAGAAAGCTCTTCCTTGCTTGTGCTAGTCTGCATTTTATGTCCTCTTTACTTCTGCCATTGTTAGTTATTTTACTACCCAAGTAACAATATTCATCTACTTCCTTTAAGACTTCATTTCCTAATCTAATATTTCCTGAATCACCTGCCTTTGTTCGACTGCACTCCATTACTTTTGTTTTGGACTTATTTATTTTCATCTTGTACTACTTACCCAAGACTTCGTCCATACCATTCAGCAGCTTCTCGAGATCTTCTGCAGTCTCAGATAAAATAACAATATCATCGGCAAATCTCAAGGTTTTGATTTCCTCTCCTTGGATTGTGATTCCCTTTCCAAATTCCTCTTTAGATTTCCTTTACTGCCTATTCTATGTAAACATTTAAAAGAAGGGGGGACAAACTGCAGCCTTGCCTCACTCCTATCTGGAGTGCCGCTTCTTTTTCAAAGCCCTTGATTCTTATTACTGTAGACTGATTTTTACACAGATTGTAGATAATTCTTCGTTCTCAGTATCTGATCCCAATCACCTTCAGAATCTTAAATAGCTTGGTCCAATCAACATTATGGAATGCCTTTTCTAGGTTTACGAATGCCATGTATGTGGGCAGATTAGATTATGTGAGTTATTTTAATACCCGGGGAAAAGTTGCCTGGCAGGACTGAATGGTATCCTCAATATAAAATGAACAATATGAAACATAATATACCGAATTTTTAAATCCTTGTTAGAATCAATTTAATAAATACTAATATTTAAATGCAACAAGTTATTATTATCTGTGATTCCAGTAGTTGACTTTCTTTGTACTGGCTGTCATCATCCAGCTCCCTTTCCTCAGTGACTGGAACATCAATGTTGGATTGTGAGTTTCGTATTTCCTCTTGGTCGGTGAGAAATGAAAGAAGACCAAAGTACCAAAATTTTGTGAAGAATCCGTTTTACTTTTCGACTCTTTAACTTTTCTAATTGCCCTACGGAAACTTTGTTTCAACAAAGTAACTCTTGCAGTTAAAAGCGCTAAATCTGCCTCGGGTATCTTCTCTTGGATCATTCTCGGTAGCTCCTGTAATGCCTCCTCCCGCTTCACTTGCCTTCACTTTCCAAAGACAAGGAAAGCCTCTGGAAGACTGTAAAATTTGTTAAGAAAGTAGTCGTAGTGTCCGTCATCGCGACTACTGTACTTATGAACCGCTCGTTGTCAATGCCTGGTCTCATATTATCAACTCAGTTGGTCAAAACCGGTTTGTACAGTTGAAATGAAGACCATGTTCACACCCTCCACTACCCACGCGCGAACAGCGTTCATTGCTGGCAACTTCACAAACCAAGTTTCGTAACTCGACAGAAATCCATGTTCGCCATGAATGTGGTTCGTGAGACAACACACACAAGCGATCTTGGTTTGTGAACTTTGAAAAAGACAGAAGTACTGCATCTAATCCACCTGCCATATTTTAAACTAACAGAGAATTTAACTGCTTGAACCTGGGCAGTTAAGTTAAATGAGAGTTTAACAGATTATTAGTCTTAACCAATGTTGATTAAAAAGTACTCTGTTAAACTATTTTAACATGCAGTTAAATGTTAACTGTTGTTGAATAAAGTGGGCCTTCGATGTATTTAGTTTGATTAAAGTGTCCCAATATGGGTGTGAAACAAACAAACAAACAAACAAACAAACAAACAAATTCTTTTTGCTAGTGGCTTTACATCGTGCCTACACAAATAGGTCTTATGGCGATGGTGGGATAGGAAAAGACTAGAAGTTGGAAGGAAGCAGCAGTGACCTTAATTACGGTACAGACCCAGCATTTGCCTGGTGTGAAAATGGGAAACCTCAGAAGACCATCTTCAGGGCTGCCGACAGTGGGATTCGAACCCACTATCTCCCGGATGCAAGCTCAAAAATGTCAAAAACATATCAGATGTAAGGCTTTTCAGGCGTTTGCTCTATTAACCAGCGTTTCGTCTTAGGTCTGACACTAGACTCATCAGAGTGGGATGTGTCAGACCCTACCCACTGACGCTGGGGTGTTTGTAGGTGAACTTATCAGAAGCCCTTATAAGAGGCACAGTCTGATAACTGCATACAGGAGATAAACTGGTTAATAGAGCAAACGCCTGAAAAGCCTTACATCTGATATGTTTTTGACATTTTTGACATGCTCTATTGGTGAAAAATATCTAATTCCCTCCATGGGAATTTAGAATTTTCCATGCGAGCTCAAAGCCGCGCACCTGTGACCGCACGGCCAACTCGCCTGGTGAACACAAACAAAGCTAATGGTACACATTAATTTATCACTCTGAAGTTTTTAAGGGCGTTGCTATTAGCTTGTCAGCATATATGATAGATTGGGATATTAGTGTAATCATTATTTTACTACATACCATTGTCCCAGCGTAGATCCTGTAGTTTGAGTCGGGTAATTTTGCTGGAATTATAATTCTGCTCATCTCCGAGAAAGACTTGTGGACCTTGATGAGAGCTATATCGTTCTGGAAGTGGTAGTCCCCAGCATTCTCATTGTACTTCTCATGAATGATAACCTTGACTACTTTGAACAGGAAACCTCCCTCCTGTAACTTTGATGTAGCAGCTCGTATCTGCAGACACAGAAAACTCTGTTATAACTCAGTAAAACAAGACGACGATGATAATGCTTGTTGTTTAAAGGGGCCTAACATCTAGGTCATCACACCTAATGGTACGAGATGAGACAAAAAGTAATGACAATTACAATTCCAAAGTGCATCCACTGACCAGAATTCAAAACATGATGATGAAGAATGAATGAATAGGAATTTAAAATAATCAGCAGATTCAACTTGCAATATTCAAAGTTAAAAATAATTCCAAAATCAGTCCACTGACTACAATTCAGAAAGACGATGATGAACAATGATTACGAGCTTAAAATATTCAGTATATCTGACTCGCAATGCGCCACCTTATCATAAAATAACTTAAAACTGTACAAGGGATGTTCCCAAAGCGAAATCCTTAATTGATGATGCTTGTTGTCTAACGGGGTCCAAAATCCAGGTCACCGGCCCCTCATAATGATACTAATCGCTGGTAGAGCAGAACCACGGTGTTCTTCATATAGCAGTACTAATCACAAGTAACATAGACTCATGGTGTTCCTCACATAGTAGTAGTAATCAAAGGGAATGTACTACTCACAGGTGATGGACTGAGTGGTTCAGATGGTTGAAGCGCTGGCCTTCTGACCCCAACTTAGCAGGTTCAATCCTGGCTCAGTCCGGTGGTATTTGAAGGTGATCAAATACGTCAGCCTCGTATCGGTAGATTTACTGGCAGATAAAAGAATGTGGGACTAAATTCTGGTACCTCGGCATCTTCAAAAACGATAAGAGGTAGTTAGTGGGACATAAATCCAATAACATTATTATTTACTCACAGGTAACGCAGACCTTTTGTGTTCCTCACATAATGGCACCACTCATAGGTAACGCTGACGCATGGTGTTCCACACATAGTGGTACTATTCACTAGAGCTTCCCAGAACCGTGATGTTCCTCACATACTGGTACTAATCATAGGCAACGCAGACCCATGGTGTCATTCATAAAGGGGTAGTAATCACAGACAACGTGCAGCCCCGTGGTGTTTCTCACATAGTGGTGCTAATCACAGGCAATGCCCAGACTTGTGTGTTTCTCACGTAATGGTACTAATCATAGGCAACACTGACCTATGATGTCGCTCATATAGCGGTACTAATCACAGACAACTCCCAGACCCATGATGATTCTCACATAGGGATACTAATTACAGGCAGTGCCCAGACCTCTGGTGTTTCTCACATAATGGTACTAATCATAGGCAACACAGACCCATGGTGTCGCTCACATAGCGGTACTGATCCCGGGCAACGTAAACCTGTGGTGTTCTGCATATAGTGGTACTACTCACGGGTACTGTAAATCCACAGCAAACCACTCGCGATGATACTAATCACAGGCCCATGGTGTTCCTCCCATAGTGGTATTAATCGCAAGTAGAGTTGACCCATGATGTTTCTCGCGTGATGGTACTAATCACAGGTAATCTCATGGTTCAAGATCCATCATTCATTGGTCACCCCTTTTAGTCACCTCTTATGACAGGCAGGGGATACTGTGGCTGTATTCTTCATCTGTGTCCCCCGCCACAGTAAAATATTGATTTTTTTTTTAATTTGTTCAATTCTTAGAAGAAAATATTCAATACATTTCTGATGTAAACTTCTTAAAACTAAATGGTTTGTACACTTATAATGCCAAAAAGAGAGAGATGTTCCACCTATTCAATACACTAATAAATTATTGCACAAATTAATGTTGCATCATGTTTAATATGTTTTGGGACCTGTTTCGACATATATCCCTGTCATCATCAGCCGATACAAAAATGGTAAGAAGTCATCACACAAAAAACATTAAAGGGTATTGTAACACTTATGACACTTTCTTGAAGAATTAATAATTGAAGTTCATTTAGCACTTTTCAGTGAAGATAATTTTTGTAGATATCTTAGGTTCTTGAGCACTCTTGCTGTAGATCTTGAGGTTAAAAAAAGGATGCAGCATAAATCACAATTGTTGCTATGCAAGGAATAAACTTGTTGCTAGGTCACAAATAATATGATTTTGTTTTTGGTAGAACTTCCTAATGGTGAGGTGACTAGGGATAAGACCAACATATCACAATAATTCCAAAGGCACTTTGAAACTTTGCTGAACTGTTATGAAAATGTCACCCCATTAGACGATGAACCTTATGATTTTGGCAGCACAAATACCACTAATCTGAGATGGTTGGAAGTAGAGACAGCAATATCTAAGCTGAAAAACAACACATCAACTGGATCAGATGAATTAAGTGTTGAGATGATCAAAACACTAGGAGAGGTAGGACAACAGTGGATGTACAGGGAACTAAATAGAATCTGGAAAGAGAATCTAATACCCAATGACTGGAAGCAAGGAGTCATCATCCCATTGTAGAAAAAAAAGGTGATAGAAAGAAATGTACCAACTACAGAGGTATAACTCTGCTGTCACATGGCCTCAAAATCTATGAATCCATCCTTGAGAGCAGGATTAGAAAATATGTTGAACCTACACTCGAGGAGGAACAACATGGATTTAGACCTCATAGATCAACTATAGACCTCATTTTTGCCACCAGAATGCTCTATGAGAAGTATTGGGAGAAAGGTAAAACACTTATAACTGTTTTTCTGGACATCGAGAAAGCATATGACTGTGTACCACGCAGGCATACATGGGAATGTTTGAGACATAAGAAAGTGCCCGATGACATCATAGCACGAGTACAACGATTATATGATGAAACCAAGTGTTATGTCCAGGTCGAGGATGGAAGGTCAGGTTGGTTTGAAACGAAGAGTGGAGTCCAGCAAGGAAGTTGTCTTTCACCACTTCTCTTCATAATCATAATGGATGAAGTTTTAAAAGTGGTTAAGCAAAAGGATCCAACAACTAATGCCCTGGTTTTTGCTGATGATGTAATGGTATGGGGTGAGACAGAAGCGAAAGTACAAACGAGACTAGATCTCTGGCATGAAGCTTTTACACTCTTTGGTCTCAAAATCAGCAAAACGAAGACAGTTGGCTTGGTGATGAGTAGAAACTCTCCAACTGCTCATCTAAGAATTGGAGATGAGGAGATGGATATTGTAGACAACTTCCAGTATTTAGGTAGTGTTCTGTCATCAGACAATACCATACATCAAGAGATTAGTAACAGAATATAGAAAGCTTCCAAATTCTATCACGCTGTACGTCAAATACTTTGGGATGAAACATTTCCGTTAGTTTCCAAGATC
Organism: Anabrus simplex; assembly: GCF_040414725.1. Classification (NCBI taxonomy): domain Eukaryota; kingdom Metazoa; phylum Arthropoda; class Insecta; order Orthoptera; family Tettigoniidae; genus Anabrus; species Anabrus simplex. The sequence continues at coordinate 65,578,263 of NC_090278.1, read as the reverse complement.
AGCTTGTACAAAATATATCTAGTACCTACTGTATACTGACGTATGGCCTGGAAGCAGTAACACTTACTGGACCAACAAAGAGTCGTCTTCAGGCAACAGTAATGAAGTTTCTCCGTTCTTGTCTACAAAAAACAAAAACGGATAAAATAAGGAATGTGGATATCCGACAACAGCTTGGATTGGAAAGAAGCTTGCTGGAGACTCTAGAAGTGAAGAGATTGCAATGGTATGGTCACATGAAAAGAATGAACCCTCACAGGACTCCTTGAACATACTTTGACCACAATGTTCCTGGGAAGAGACCAAGAGGAAGACCTCGTGATGTTTGGGAAAAACAGATAATGAAGGACCTTGAAATTAGAGATGCGAACTGGTGTCGCATATATGAGCAGCATCTGTGGATGGATAGAACAAACTGGAGGAGGCTTGTACACAACTGCACCCGGCTTGCTGGAGTGAAGAAATGATGTTGATGATGATGATGATGTTTTTGGTACTTCTAAAGATGGGTAGTATATATATATAAAAACTCCTAGAATATATTGTAGGATATGAACCTATCAGTACTGATATGAATATTTTATGAGATCTAAAGAAAAATAAAATGAATTAAAAATAAGAAATAAAAAACAGTGAAAAAATGGTAAGATAAGTAATACTATGAGGCTCACCTTTATTTAGCCTTGCCATGAAGTACAAGAGGAAGTAAGAACAGAAACTGAACATAGGTAGGGGATAGGAGGGGGTTAGGGAGTAAGGGGAGTAGTTTAAGGTGGATCAAGTGGGTGTTGTGGTAAGGGCAAGTGGCGCAAGAAGTTTTTGTGTATAACATGGAAGATCGATCACCTACTTGTCAACTTGAAGCTTTTGAAAACTAAGATAAGGAAGTAAAAAAAAAAAAGGATGTTTGGTTTTTCAGACAAATCATTAAGGTTTTGGTTAGGATTAAAATATTGATCAAGGTGTTTTAAACAATTTTCAGTGATAATTGTTTAGGATACTGATAATTTTAATATCTTGGTCAAATGTAGTGAAATGATGTTTTACGTCTTGCATGTGTTGCCCTATTGCTGAAAATTTATTGTATTTTATCGTGTTAACGTGTTCTGAATATCTAATTTTGTCCAATGTAAGAAGAATCACAGGTATTGCATTTAAAACGGTATACGCCAGATCTTGAAAATATATTAGTTCTGTTTAAAGATTTGGAGTTATAAATCACTTCCATGTTTCTATTGTTAGTTCGAAATGAAATTTTGGAGTTATGTTTTTTGAAGATATTGACAATGCAGTAGACGTTTTCATTGAAAGTGAAGGTAAAGTAAGCTGCTGGTTTAGGACTGTCATTTGATAGCATTGTATTTGTTCAGTGTTTTAAATTTATTGATTATTCGTTCAATAAAAAATCTGCTGTAACCATTAAATTTAGCGATGGAACGTATGATATTAAGTTCTTTATTTAAATTATCTTTAGATAAAGGTATTTTGAAAGCGTGGTTAACCATACTGTTGTAAGTGGCACACTTATGTGATTGTGGGTGTGAGGAATCTTGTCTTATGGTAGTAGCTGTTTGTGTGGGTTTCCTGTAAATCATTTAAGATAAGGAATAAGGTAATCTGCTAATTGTTATATCTATAAAATTGATTAATCTGTTGGATTCAGTTTCAAGGGTAAATTTAATATGAGGATCAATCTTGTTGAGATTATTAAGAGTAGAGGATGCATTAATAATCCTATCATTTAGAATTACCAATGTGTCATCCACATATCTTGCCCAAAAAGTATATTCTTGAAATTATTGTTGTTATCAATAAAAGTGTGTTCCAGAAAATCTAAGTATATCTCTGCCAAGATCCCCGATGCCAGTGACCCCATTGCAAAGCCATCTTGTTGGTATATTATATTGTCAAATGTGAAAAAATTGTTATTGACTACCAAGTTTAAGACAGTCATGAAATCAAGAATCTCAAATTTACTCTGGTGACTGTATGTATTCAGGTTTCTTTCAATAATGGGAAATCATTTTTTGGTATTAATGCTAGAGTACATATTGACAATATCAAAAGAATGTAAAGAGTGGTGTGACTGAATTTCAAAGTTGTTCAGTTTTTCAATTAGCTGAATAGTACTTTTAATAGACTTTTTTGATAAAAACTTATGATTATTCTTTAGGAATTTCTGAATGAATTGGGCTAATTGTATAGCGGGTTGGGTCTGTAATTAATGATCGGGTGAATGGGGACATCAGCCTTGTGGATCTTAGGGAAAGCTTTTGCAGTTGGCAGAGCCCAATTCATGTTCAATAACTTTGTTTTCTCATGATCTGTAAATAGGAAAGAGGTGTTCTTTAATGTTTGCTTCAGAAGATGCTGAATCTGTTGAGTTGGGTCTTTCTTAATTATTGAAAAAGAATTATTGCAGAAAAAGTTTTTGGTTTTTTAAATGTATTCAATTTTATCCATAACAATGGTTGTGTTACCCTTATCAGCTTTTATAATGATGAGATTATTAACAACGGTTGTGTTACCCTTATCAGCTTTTGTAACGATGAGTTGGCCATACAGTTAGGATCGTGCTGCTGTGAGCTTGCATCTGGGAGACAGTGGATTCAATCCCCACTGTCGACAGTACTGAAGAATGGTTTTCCGTGGTTTCCCATTTTCACACCAGGTAAATGCTGGGGCTGTACGTTAATTAAGGCCATGGCTTCCTTCCCACTCCTAGGCCTTTCCTGTCCCATCATCACCATAAGACCTATCTGTGTCGGTGCGACATAAAGCCAATTATAAATGGAAAAATGTACACTCATTACGAGTAGTGAGACTATGCTATGTTTTGACTCCATATGGGTCATGGGTCATCTTGAGCTGGTATATGTGGAAACAAGACAACTTAAAGTATCCAAAGTGAAAAATGTTGATTGAGAAAAATGATAGATAGAAAAGTTCAGTGTGGCACATTAGAAGTTTTAAAAACAGTTTTTACAGTCTTGATGAAAATCTAAAATGAGAACAAAGAAGGAGTGATGAACATTATGGTTATCTAGTTGGCTATAATCCAATACTGATTCAAATAATTAAAATTCACTCAGGTGGAGGAGTTTCTTGTGGTGTTCATGGACCTTTTTCTTCAAGCAGAGTGTATGGTAAAATGTGGTCGGGAATACAGAAACAAGGCATTGTTTTACTCAGCGCCTATCCAGCAGTGGCGACTCCTGAATTCTGGTTTAGGGGATATAACCAAAAAAAAACTTTTAAACATCAATGCAAACAGACTGTCCGTCCAAAGACATTTTTCAAGAGAAAACAACTCAAGGCCAACAGAAAAGTTTATTTAAGATCTCACATTCACTAATCCAATGGTCTGTTTCATAAATATTTCTGTTGAAATGACGAATGACAACTTATGTTGTGTAGTTACATCCAGAGTTAGATGCGGCTGTCCTTCATTTATAAATCTGCTTTTCTCCGTAAAAGAAAGTATATTAAATGGTTCACTTAATAATCGTTCAATTACACAATTCAGTTTGGATTGCATGGAAGAAACGTGTGACTCTCGTGCTCCTACATTCATGCCTGTTGAACTGCTCTCTGATCGGTGTGATACCTTTTCAAAATCCCATCATTCCCGCATTTTCTATGTTTGATATTTTCACTACAAGCACAGGAAACTGAAATGAAATGGCGTATGGCTTTAGTGCCAGGAGTGTCCGAGGACATGTTCAGGTTGCCAGGGGCAGGTCTTTTGATTTGACGTCCTTTGGCGACCTGCGTGTCATGATGAGGATGAGATGATGATGAAGATGACACATATACCCAGTCCCCGTGCCAGTGAAATTAACCAATAATGGTTAAAATTCCTGACCCTGCTGGGAATCAAACCTGGGACCCCTGTGACCAAAGGCCAGCATGCTAACCATTTAGCCATGGAGCTGGACAGGAAACTGAATCATTTATATTACTAGAACACACATTTGTCAAATATCATCATTTATAGCACAAGAAAAGAACCACTCACAAGCAAGAACTCCAGTATTTGACAAAATCTATATATATAAAGAATTTTGTCTGTACATTGCTCAGAATTTGAAAATAATGGTATTTCTGTATTAGTCATGTCCACAGTAACAAGGAAATGCATTTTTTACTTTTCTGTAATTTCTGTCTCTGTCTATCTATCTGTCTGTACGTATGTACATGCATCACGAGAAAACGGTTGAAGATAATTTAATGAAAATTGGTATCTTAAGTCGAGGGATGAGCCACTACAATCTAGGCCATAAATAATTTTATTCACGCTGAGTGAAATGGTAGTTTAGGTGAAGGCCTAAAATTTAATTTTCAAATGTTTATATTTTTAGTGGTCGTATTGATAAATACAACATAACTAAAGTTATGCAGAATTAAATATCTGATTGTTTACATCTTATACAATTTTACTGCAACGGCTATGATAACAGAGATATTCATGAATTTGTATTTTTGTTGCTAAGTCCATACCAATGCCGAGCCAGGAGAAAATGGGTTAACAGAATTTAATGAAAATAGTTATATAGAGTCAGGGAATAAGAAACTACAGTTTAGGAAGCTGTAAACAATTTTATTCACCCTGGATGAAATGGTAGTTTAGGGGAAGGTGCCTAAAATTTAATTTTTAAATACCTATGTTATTGGTCCTATCAAAAAGTACTACATAACAAAAGTTATAGAGAATACAGTTTCCAATCATTTATGTTTTATTCGGTTTAACCGTACCGACTATGATAAGAGTGGTATTTCAGCGTCGGAAGAAAACTAAATGTGAAGGTCTATAATATCAAAAGTGCATAGCATTGAACAACAATAACATTACATTGACCATTGTTTGTTGTGATGTTCTTTGTCTTATGCTGACACTCAACTCCGATAGATGATATTACTGCTGCGTACTGAGTATAACAGCCTGACGGAATATTGGTGGGAAATAGCTGGGAAGTTAGAAAAATTTCCTCTTTAGCATGCCATTCCTCTGGTTCATACATTTTCTGATACTACTGGCACGTAACACAGTGGTTCATCATAGTATTCCAGCTATTCAATCCCTACTCTGATGCGCTGTTTTGAATGAACAGTGTGCACACTTAAGGCATAGGCTCACTTAGTAGTAGTAGTATGAACTGGTCTAGAATTGGAATTTAGGCATATTCCAAATTATAGCACCACAGTTCAATAAATAACTCAAAATTCAACCCTGGAAAGAGCCGTTTCATAAGATATTCTCCTTCCTCTTCACTTTTATTAAATCTACGTTCATTTTATTCCAAATTAGCAGTGAAGAAGGGGTTTCTCCTCCGGCTAGGAAGAAAAATTTGCCTCCAAGTCAGATAGTCTTTTACCCTGCCAGTGTAGTAAATTGAGATTTTCCGACTCATCGGGTTCTCATAGGAAACAGATAAGTAAATGGGCATAGTTTTTGCTCTGGGACTCTCCACTATTTCACAATTTTTTTTTTTTTTTTTTTTTTTTTGCTAGGGGCTTTACGTCGCTCCGACACAGATAGGTCTTATGGCGATATTTCACAATTAGAACTGTCCCTCCCCCCCCTCCTCCCCTGGCCGATAAAAAAAAAAAAAAAAAAAAAGAGTGTTCATGGATCACGGATGCCTGCGGCCTGGTCATTCCACCTCTGGAACTTTGGACTGTTAGATCGGCAGCGTAGTACTGTTCGTTAAAAGTGAGAAAATGTGTGATTTTTCATTTGATTGAGTATTTCATATGAAAGCATTGATTTTAATCGCGCCATTCCTACTGACGTCATTGTAATGACCTATGTTCGTTTCAGTTGGGAAAACCACTAAGAGAGTCTTGCTGAGGATCTAAAAAGGCAGGTGGAGAGTGAGTGTCTGCCATTATAATGAAAACTCCCCAACCTGATTGTCACTGATGGTAGGCAAGCGGCCCTACGATTACAATGAAAATTCTCTAAGGCAGTCTTCATATGAGAAAAGATGTTTGGTGACTTACCCGTCGTGTTTCTAGGATAACATTAAGAGCTATGCAAGTTAATACACTCTTGCTCACAACATGTACACTACCTAACCTAGAATGCTGTATTCCAAAGCGAGGCATGGGTACATCAGCTAGTAGCAAATAAATCCCGGCTACACACGATAACTTACAGGATTCCACCTTGCACCGCCCTCTTGACAAATGTGGCAGTTCATTCCGCATTCCAACCCATGAAAGAGATCAACAACCAACAAGGGTCTAATGTTCGTACTGCCATCCTGGAGTAGTTTAGCAATTAGTAGCAATTACTAGCCAGCCATGCTTCTATCTCTGAGTGTTGATAACTGTGCATTTGAATTTTATGTAAATAACTTCCCTTAAAATATGAACAATGAATATTTAATTTTCAATGAAACTACAAGGGATGTAACCCATCAATCACATGTATCGCATGTATGGGAAATTCACCTTGACGCACAGTTGTAATTATTTTAACCATATTGGTTTACTATTTAGGTCTGTATTTACTACAACTTACAGTAATCATACATTCATTTAGAAGCCATGATCAAAAAGTTTCCATTTGATAGCATTGCTGCAGCAGACATGCAACATAGCATGACTCCGATGGTGGTATATAAGCACAGATATATAGGCAAAGGGCAGTGTCATGCCAAGGTCCATTCATAAAATGCGGCCACGTGAACTATGGCAAGGTTATTATCAAATCCATCCAAACAGGACCAACATGCTGTTATTCTATTCTTGGCTGCTGAAGGACAAACACCAGTGGACATCCATCAGAGGCAGAAGACTGTGTATGGGATAGCATGTCTGTCAAAAACCACAATTGTGGAATGGTGTACCAAGTTCTGTGTGGGTCCCGTTCCGACACAAGACGCCAGTCGATCTGGGAGGCCAGCCTCATCCATTGTGGACAAGAACAAGCGGGAGGTGGATGAGGTTCCAATTCAAGTGGGAGACACTCAAGCACCCGCCCTATAGTCCTGTTCTCTCCCCATATGATTATTACGCCTTCAGTCTCCTCAAGAAGGCCTCGAAGTTTCGATGCTTCCGGTAAGACGAGGATGTCCAGAAGACGGTTACGGACTTCTTCACGCAGAAGGACACAATATTTTATCACATGGGGATCTTCAACCTGGTGTGTCGGTGGGATGAGCGCCTCAATGCTCACGGCGATTTTGCCCGATTGGCATCCTGACTCAGGACTGTATGGCCATCAAACGGAAATGTTTTGATTACCCCATATATTTAACATACTTATCCCACCTTGTCAATACATTTAACAGTTTATTGTCATTAACATCCATACATATTCAAGAAGCTTCATGTTAAAGTTTTAGATTGTTTAATCAAAATTTTCTATAGTTTTATGGATATCTAAAATGATGTTACTGTTGACAGCCCTGAAGATGGTTTTCCATGGTTTCCCATTTTCACATCCGGCAAATGCTGGGGCTGTACCTTAATTAAGGCCATGGCTGCTTCCTTCCTACTCTTAGGCCTTTCTTATCACATTGTCGCCATAAGACCTATCTTTGTCAGTGCGGCATGAAGCAAAATTATAAAAGTGTAAAAAAAAAAATATGTTAATGAAGCAAGGTTAGGGACATGAGGTTATATGTAACAAGTCCAAGAATATTTTGGTAATTTACGCTGCTGAAGACGAGAGAAATTGAAGCTTCTCAAAACATGCACAGATGTTAATGACAATAAATGTAATGACAAAGTGGAATAAGTGTGTTAAATATATGAGTGATGACGACCGGTTGTCGCGTGGTGATAATAAGACTTTTTGGGGGGGGGGTTAGCATAAAGTAAGTATTTGTTCACTTCACTAAATCCATTCTTTGAATAAGAAGAAGGGATCCACGAGTCAAACACAAACGTAGACACTTTTTACTTGTTTTTAGATATAAAAAATGTTAATGCCTCAACAACAGTTTTAGACAATAACATTAAACACCACTCAAAAATTGGAATGCTGTACTCAATGAAAAGTACTCTGCACAAGTGATAGGATTTTAACAATGAAACAATATTCCTCAAGAAAGAAAATTAACATATAACTTATCTTAGACAACGACAAGAAATAGAACTATTGAGATTTTAAAGTAGATATTTTATTTTAAGGTTTTATGTGTTTTAAATAGCCAACGGCCGTAGCCGTGTTGAAACACCGGATCCCGTGAGATCTCCGAAGTTAAGCAACATTGGGCGTGGTCAGGAGTTGGATGGGTTGCCACGCGCTGTTGGTGGGGGGTAAGGGAATGGAGGAGCGGAAAGGAACTGGCCACCCTACCGCACGTAAACTCCGGCTCAGGAACACCTCTGCGGAGGTTCGGACCTGCCTTCGAGCAGAATAACCCTTACCTACCATGTGTTTTAAATCAAGCAAATCCTTAGAGATTTTGATGTGATTTTTATTATCACCGAAGGAGAGAGTAGATCTGTTTCTTGAAACATGTGTGATGGTGTTCGGAATTGAATTAGTAAGTAGTATATACTACTTGTTTAATCAATTGTATTGACAGGTGGACCTTTATTAAGCCTGTTTCTCACAGGATGATAAATCATTAATAGTCAATGCAGATCTTACAGGAACCAAAAATGGTCACCTTCATTAATACATGATAAACAGTGCCTTGAAGAGGATTTCTTGCCAAGTAAAAGGCCTAAAAATGTACCTCATGTCCCCACAACATAGACACACGATGAACTCCAGAGCTATTCCTTACTGTTTCACAAATTTGAATACTCCTCACTCCGGGATAAATCATCAACAAAATATTTGAGTGCTTCTTTGACGATGAGTAAAATTTTACAAATGGAAAAACAGGTCAATTGTTGAAGTTGACACCACAAAATACGCCTGGCTGCATGGTTTATGAATCATCTGCAAACAACTTAGGCATGGAGATTAAATTTCGTTTTCATGAAGGCCTTTTCAATCTGGCAAGACTTCGCACACAAAGACGTAATCTGGTTACCCGGGTGACAGAACTGCAGTATGCCGATGACACCGCATCTCCTGCTCTAACACCTGCAGAACTACAACAGTCAGTCAACTGCTTTAAAATTACATGTGATCGCTTTGGTCTTGCCATTAATGTGAAAAGGCGAAGGTACTTGCACAACCTGCCCCAGGATTAACACTTCCTGAGTTCAGTATTTCCACCTTAAACACAACACTGGAACAGGCTGATCACTTTTCATATCTTGGAACCATCTTGTCTAAATGGTGTACCTGTGAACAAGACATTGATAAAAGAATTGGGGCTGTTCGTGCAGCATTCGGATGGTTAATGCACAGAGTCTTCATGAATAACGACCTAAAACTGCATACTAAACTCATGGTGTACAAAGCTGTTGTCATTTCCATGCTACTGTATGGCTGTGAAACTTGGACACTCCATCACCGTGTTGTCAAAAAACTTGAGCGCTTCCACCAACAGAAAATGAGATTCATCTTGAATATTAAGTGGCAGGACTATGTGACCAACAAGGCAGTTCTCGACAAAGCGCAGCTAAATAACATTGAGGCAACAATCATCGCTCACCAACAGATAGTTAGGCCATGTTCACCGCATGGGTGATACCAGGCTTCCCCGCCAAATTCTTTATGATGAACTTTGCTCCGGCAGCAGACCTCATGGAGCCTCTTTTAAGTGTTTTAAGGACCAGCTGAAACACATCATGAAGACAACTGGTATAGATATACCGACATGGGAAGAATGTGCTGTGGACCGCTCACTGTGGGCGAACACTACATCCACCGCTGTCAACTTGTGTGAAAGAGAATGCCGCAGACATCAAGAGACCAAGTAACAAGCAAGAAAACTCCGTCAATTACAACCCCGCCCTCCTGCACCCATTCAGTGTGGTTTATGCCGAGATTAGTCTGTTTAGTCATCGCAAGCACATCCATAAACTGAGTTGAACTGCTCACGCTATGCAGGAAGAAGTTATATTACTCGGATCAAGTTACAGCCGACGATAGGAAGAAATAAAAGTTGAGGCTGCAGAAATGTGGTTTTGGAGAAGAATTACAAAAATAAGTTGGATGGATAAAAAAAAAAATGACCTTGTTATAAAGAACGTAACGGAGGATCGATGTTTATTAAATATGATAAAGAAGAGTTCCTTGGACATGTATTGAGACATGGCTCTCTTTTACAAACTATGATTAAAGGTAAAGTACTGGGAAGGAGACCAAGGGGACAACCAAAAATTTCATACATCAGGAACTCTGTCGGTGAATTGGCATGTGATTTATATAGCAACATGAAGAGGCTAGCAGATGATCGTCAGATGCGGCTACAACGACAAAGCATCACCTTTAGTAGATGATGATGATGGATAAAAAAATATATTTACCTGTCAAAATGCATAATTCAGTCAAAACTCCTCCTCTTAAAAACATTTTAGCTTTAGTAATGTTACCCAGCATTACAAAATGCCCCATATTGAAATATAGAGAAGCTGGTAAATTGGACCTACCTTCATTATATACATAAACGGGAGATAGCCACCATCGAAGCAATGAGCAGCTGTGATGGCCCACTGGGGTGCGACAATGGTAGCGCCGCACTGAAGTGAACCAGAGAACTCAAAGGCAAGCATGTAGGGGGTTGAACCGATGTTCACATTGTGACCGCCAACAATACGACCTGCAACAAAGAAATAAATAGTTTGGGCTTGCTTTTTTTTTTGCCATAAGAACATCAGCACACGTACTGTGTGTGTGACCATAAGGATCCTGAATTTTACATAATGTTACAATTCGGAAAAAATAAGTGAATAATTTGTTTGCACAAATAAATAACTGCTTGAATTCATAATTTACAGGAAATATAACAGATTCATAGGGGATTACCACACAAAGTGGCGTAGTGTATAGTGAGGGCTACCAAGGTTATCGGTGAAGCCCAAACCTCAAAGACACAAAGATGTCCTGAACACCCAGCCCACATCATCATCATCATCTAGGTATTCTGCCTTATGGCAGGTCTTGTCATGGGATGAACCTCTTCCACTGTTACCTGTCCTGCACCAAGTTTTTCATGTCCAAATATTTATTTCCTTGGATATTGTCCAACATTTGATATTTATTTCCTTCCTCCTCCTCGTTTGCCTTTCACCATTCCTTCTATTTCTTCTTTCAGTAAACAGTCCCTCCTCAAACAATGTCCAATCCAGTTCATTTTTCTCCTAATGATTTGCAACATACTTCGTTCTTCTCCAACTCTTCGTAATACCTCCTCATTCCTTACCCGGTCTTCCCATTTCACTTCTTTTGCTATGGTAATTCTTTTCTTCTCCCCCTATACTAATATGACAACTTCTACCTTTTCCTCCAGTTATCATACTTTTGGTCTTCTTCTTATTAATTCTCATTCCATATTCTTCTAGTTTCATGTTGAGTTTATCTAACACGTTTATCATTTCATGTTCGCTTTCTCCCATCACGACCATATCATCTGCAAGCCAGGGGAATTAAGAATATGAGGAGGTTTATTCCAAGAATTAAACCAGGGCCATCAGATCAAAGGCAAGCATTTCATCCATTTAGCCACAAAGCAAGACTTTAATTTGCTAGACTCTAAGCTACCATTTCCAGTGATCAGGTGTTGAATTTTGGCAGTGGCAGAGGCCAGGGCAGGAGGTATCGGTAGTCAAACAACCTTGACAATACAGCAGGCTACTCCAGTGGCTATTGACTGAAGCTCAAAATGCTTAAGGCCTGATGTTCACTAAACCAAATATCAAAAAGGGTCGAACCTAAGTCTAGTGGTAGGCCACGTCTTGATCCCAGCATACGAGGGGGTACCCAAAAATAACTGGAATAACATTGCCTTGAGTGAAGCTTGTGTAGTACGTATTTCTGCGGCTAATAGATAAGTAAAATTAAAAATCCACCTTTTCAATACTAATATTAAACTAAACAAGTTATAACATTTACTTGGAACTAGTTTTGATGCTGATGAGCATCATCCTCAGCCAATTATGAGAACAGGCAATCATAAATAAACATATCATCATTATAACAAAGCACATATAAACACTCTTAATATGGGACTAATGATGCCCCTAAAAGTATCTGGAGAAAACTTTCGAAGTTCTAAATTGAGTGAAAAGAATTATGTTGTGTTAAGTGTCATTCTAATCGTGATTTTGAAATTGTGATTATTTGAAGTCTTGGCCCTCAAGTGGCCACGGCTGGTCCATGGTCTGACGGCTCTGCACTCCGACCGGCCAACCGAGCAGAGGGGGGGGGGCACGGCTCTACCGTGGCTCTATGCCTCTGCATTCGGGAGACGGGACAGGGCTGGACCCAACGGCTGGCCCCAACCGTCAGCTGTCCTGAGAATGGTTTTCCGTGGTTTTCCATTCTCCTGCACTAAGGCGAATACCGGGACAGTTCGTAGTATAGGCCACGGCCGCCCACCCCCTCTCCTTCTCCGCACATCTCCTTCACCGTAAGAAATCTACTGACCTGGAGACGGCGTAACCGTCTAAGAGGCCCGCCTCCCCCTTCAGGGGAGGAGTGAAAACATTTAGTAGTAGTGGTAGTAGTTCTGATGGTTCCGTCAACTTCCGCTTCGAATGCTAGTGCTGTACCGGTACTACGTCCGAAGAGCCATCTGGTGACGAATGAACGTAGCATTTCCACTTCTATCGGGTAACGTCTAAATTCAAAGCTCATTGTTTTAGAAGCTTTTCTCGAGGACAGTCGAGATTTTCTTCTGATGACGCAGAGCATAGCTTTCTGCAAAACGTAAATAATTTCACCTTGTTTTCTTGACACGGCATAAACCCGAAAGCCTATATTATGTCTATAACACAACTTGATTTCACCAATTTTTTATAAAATTAATTGTAAAACTAATTTTACGAAACATTTTATTGTGAGCAACGGGCTTATTATTCATATACACAAGTCAAAACCCCTGTCAGACTACGCTAAATAATAATGACAATAATGAGATCCTTTTATTAATTTTGTAAAACATAATCTATCTTGTGGAGAGCCTTTGGCTGCAGTCATACTGTAGATATAATGCGATTGTAGATGTGAGTCGTTCGCTCCCACTCCCAATTGGGAGCCGTTCGGAAGAATCATTTCGTCCGTTCGTTCGTCCACTGCCTTCGTGAGGTACAGGCCGTACTGTACCTCCGATGACGTCACACAAAGAAGCGAACTGTTTCCTCCGTCCGACCCGTGTAATGCAAGGACTTGATGCGTCTGTACCTTTTGTAATTATGAAATATTTACAAATGTATTAATATTACAGATGAGATCACTAAAACCTGTAATCGCATAATAACTCGTAAGTCACGTCTATGTAATTTTGGGAGATGTAAGTTTGAAGTGCGATCTACGCGGTCAAAGCTTCAGTATTTTACTCGACAATTACCCGACAAATAATTATTATGCATAAGAAAACAAACGTGCAATAATAAACTTTACTTCCATACCTCTAGATGGCCATAAATGCAGTAGCTTTCTTGGTGTGTTGTTGTTGTTGTTGTTGTTGACACTTCTGGCACTATCCTTCGAAGACTTTCTCGATACCCTTTCTTCTATACATTCTGTGTCATTTTTTGTTTAAGAATAGCTCATGTTTTCTCACATATTAATGCTCTGATCAGCCAGATCTATTAGTTACTTCCCACATTCACGGAAACTGCCGAGGAATTGTTTTTACTCGCATTGATTTTGGGGAGTTTAGTATGCAGTTTTACGAAACCAAGAAATAACAATATGTAGGTTCCATTTGTTACTGTCCACTTTTATTCTTGTTCTGTAACAACAATAAAACGCTCTGCTGCAAATCTGTGAAACAAGAAAGTCAAAAGGAGAAATCATCATCAGCAATGGAAAATGAGTGAAACATACACCTTTATTCTTCGTACGGTAACAGGTTTTTTTTTCGGTTCGGATTTTCGTTTCTCATTAAGGTAACCAGCCCCCATACGAAGAAAATGAAAATATTAATTTCTATTTACTTGTATAGTTGTATTTTCGCCGTGGTAGGCCTACGCACACGCTCTTAGCATTGTGGCAAATGCGAACTTTCACACACTGTATTTAAATTTGTAGCTCATTATATCTCATTATATCTCCACAAAAATGTGGTATACGATAACAATTAAATGAGTAAATTACACGAGAAGTATTACATCCCTTGAATTTACATTACTCACCACGTGAAGATACCATGCCTAACCTAAACTATGAGGTTTCATTTCATTATCTTAATAACAACTGTTTACGTAAATCCTGATGTGATAAAATTAAAGAAAAAAACACGCAGTATACTTACATATAATTTTTTTGTCTCTCAATGGTCCCAATTATTCTAAGAATGCCCCCAATCCTTATGGATTACATTCATGAATACAATTTGTAACATTCGCTTAGCTCGCCTCAATTGATCAGCTGATTGGCTTGGCGCGCTTTCCACAGTACGGCCTGTATATTACGAAGGCGGTGGTTCGTCGTTCGCCGCCATGACTCGCTCAGGGAGTTCCGTTGTTACGGCCGGATGGCAGGTGAGCGGAGGTGGTTCTTCCGTCTTCACTCTTGTCATCTTCTCACTGTGCGCTTTCTTCCTGTAACCAAATACAGTAGAGAGAATACACGACACTTACGGATTTCGCCTTGCTAAAATGGGAGACAATTCGACGGTGGCGCTCCTAGTGACTTGACCTGAACAAATCGCGCTAAATTCAAATATCAATGGAAATGTATATACGGAAATGAACAAATAAATTACGTCTAGAAAGACAGTGGCATTGAGATATTAACTTCGAAGTTGCTAAAGCAATTCTGGATAAATGAATGAAGAATTATTTAAAAGGTTATTATTCAAAGACTGAAATTAGACATATAAACAAGGTGTGAAATGGACTGCTGTGAAATGGCTTGATCTTTCATTTATGCATTACTTTTTTAGCTTTAGCATACCTGCCTGAAATCTTACGGTTGGATTTGTCTTTTTTCCTCATTTAAAAACAATGTATCACCACATTAAGACATTTGTCAATAAAAATATCGGCACATTCCTTACACATATGATGCAATGAATTGACATTTAATAGCTGGACAATTTTCCTCTTAACATGAAGCCTACTAACAGAAAGAAAATCTATAAAATCCCGGCTTTAATCTGAGAAGAGGGATAAAAGAAAGAAAAGTTCGAAAATGTTGTCGATAGTGATGCTTTGAGGAATATTTACGTACAATTAGAGTAAAAATGTAACATACCCTTGGCTGTATAGTAGAGGATTTTTAAAGTCGCTGGCCTGGAAATGATCTGAACAGATCTTATAATTCTTATACAAGCGTTACGTCCCTTCTTTCTTGTACACTTTATCCAAATCGCTTCTGTGACATTTCGAAACTCACAGATCACACCTAAAACAACACATCGGTATTGAAGGTTAACTGTTGCACTATACAATAAAATATGCGTATTATATTTTAAGCCCGTTAAAACATGGGTCGAGCAGGTCAGAAGATTATGAAGTACTATAAAAATCTCTGTCACTGGAAGAATAGATATGCAGACACAATATTACTTACATGTTCTTGTCACGAGGGAACCTGAAGAACGAGCGCGCATTTTTCTCTACTTCGTAATTACTGCAGCCAAACACAGCACATACCTTTCCCGTCATGTTGAGAGGAGATATCAAGGAATGACACACGCTACTATTTAATTATGTCAACTCACTGAAAACGCATAAATAACAGCAAAAACTTCACACAAAAATACACGTGCTCTTATGACAGAATCAGTACCGTTCAGGTCTATCCGCTAGAGTGAGCTCCAATAGCTGTCCCTCGATATCTCGCTCAGTGTCGTGTATTGTCTCTACTGTATTTGCTGTAACTAAGAGCTTGAGAAAATATCGTATCAAGTGAACCCCGTTCTACTGCTCAGCTTAGGTAGAGCGTAGGCCTTCTGACCCCAACTTGGCAGGATCGATCCTCTCTCAGTCCGGTGATATTTGAAGGTGCTCACGTACGTCAACCTCGTGTCGGTAGATTAACTGGCACGTTAAAGAACACCTGCGGGACAAAATTCTGGCACCCTCTGCGCCTCCAAATTAGTTTACAGCACACGTCTGTTCCATACAGGTTGTCCTCCTTTTTAGACCATTATCCGGGGTCCGGATGGATTATATTTTTTTTTAAAGGAATGTCCTCCTCTTTTTAGCGAATCTCCTTATTTCGGAGTAGCCTAAGCTGTTTTACTACTTCGTTTTTACTCGTATTATTCATTATGCGACGGCATCATCGATATCGTATTGACGGCGGGCTCTCAGGAGCACATGAGCATGTGAACACCCAGTTTTAAAGCATATTCACGAATTCATGGACAACTTCAAACTTTCCTTTCTTTCGACCTGATTTCTACAATCGATCTAAAGCATTCGACTTATATCGAAGCTCCGTTACACCGACAGTTCTCCCCCTGTGGGTGGGGGTGGTAGAATAACACCCACGGTACCCCCTGTCTGCCGTAAGAGGCGACTAAAAGGGGCCCTAGGGGCTCTTAACTTGAGATCGTGGGTTGGTGACCACGATGCCTTTAGCTGAGTCCTGGCATTGCTTCCACATACTTGTGCCACGCTCCTCACTTTCATCTGCCCTATCCGACCTCCCTTGGTCAACTCTTGTTCTTTTCCGACCCCGACGGTATTAGAGCACTCGAGGCCTAGGGAGTCTTTCATTGTCACGTCCTTCTTGTCCCTTGTCTTCCTTTAGCCGATACTTTCATTTTTCGAAGTGTCGGATCTCTCTGATTAGTGTTATATAGAGGATGGTTGCCCAGTCGTACTTCCTCTTACTACAATAGCCACCACCAGCGGCAGGGTCGGGAATTTTAGCAATTATCGATTAATTTCGCTGGCATGTGGGCTGGGTTTATGTGTTGCCTTTATTATCACTTCATCCTCGTTACGACGCGCAGGTCACCTACGGGTGTCAAATCGAAAGACCTGCACCTGGCGACATGGACGACCATATTATAATTTGTAGGGGCGAGGGGGGCTAGACCTGGGGAGACATAATATTTGGAAGATAAATGGTGACTTGTATTCTGAGGTAGAATAACCCACGATATACCCTGCTTGTTGGTGGAAGACGGTACTACCTTTTCTACGTAATACTGACTTTTAAATCATTTTCTTGAAAGGAAAACATCTGATTACATTAGAATTTTGCCTTTCCCTGAGAGCTAGGGGGCGGGGGGATGGGGCGGCCCCACCTTGCCCCCCGGTATGGGCGCCCTTGCCTGGCGAGCTGGACATGTCCTCGGACACTCATTTCAGTGGAAGCCTTTGCCTCTGCTTATTTTCCCCTGTGGGTGGGGGCGGTAGAATAACATCCACGTATCCCCCGCCTGTCATAAGAGGCGACTAAAAGGGGCCCTAGGGGATCTGAACTTTGGAGCGTGGTTTAGCGACCACGGGGCCCTTAGCGGGGTCGAAGTGATGACATCATATCTCGTCTCCAGCGACCACTCGTGATAGGAACTCATTCCCTTCCTTGGCACAGCACAGCAGATGTTCAAGAGAGGGGTCCATTTGACATGCTTAGTGTGTGGTTGAATACTGTGAGGCACCCATTGGGCGCACTTTTAGCGAAATTTCAATCTGTCCTTAATGATGGCGTGAACTCTTCCGACGCCCACTCCGACCTCTGCGGCAATGGCTGCTACCGTAACTCGCCGGTCTTGGATAATGAGGGCATCCACCTGCTGGACAATGGCATCGGCAATGCGGTGTGTCGTTCCAGACCGTGCATCATCGGCCAACAGCATCCGTTCTTCCTTGAATCGCTTGTGTCATGCTTTGACCCTTGCAACGGATATGCAGTGCTCTCCGTACATTTGTGCCAATCTTCGATGAAGTTTCGTTACCCTCACTCCTTCTGCTGCAGGAAACGCTCTACACCCCTTCGCTCTTATTTGAAGCCACCATTTCACTGTTTTCAGCACGACTTGGTGCAGTGGACATTCTACGCATGCGCGTGCTCGCTCTGTCATCAAGTGGTGTGCTACCATGTCCCTCCAGCGGCGAGTTTAGGACCTCAGCGCTCTAATAGGGACTGCATCTTCTTTCGCAGGCAATAATTGCATTACGATATATATATATATTTTTTTGCTTTACGTCGCACCGCCAAAGACAGATCTTATAGCGACGATGGGATAGGAAAGTTCTAGGAATGGGAACGAACCCACTATCTCCCGGATGCAAGCTCACAGCTGCGCGCTCCTAACTGCACGGCCAACTCGCTCGGTTTACGATCCTTTGAGCGGTTTTCATTTTAAAGCGTCCGGCTCATTTCTTTTTGAATGGCCCTCATAATAATAACCATTCAGAGATTTTAAGAATCTGCTTGATATTGAATAAGGTGAAACCAGAATCGTTTCCTTTCGAGATTATTGTACTCGTATGACCGCTAATGTTTCGAGTCTGAATGAAAGAATAGTCCTTAATACCAAAATGAACACAATGTACGGTACCTTTCCTCGCAACCTTAAGTTCACCGCTGATGGGAATGCACAGCTCATACTGATGATTTACGGAACAGACGCACCGTTTTATGTATGTTCGTACATGGGCACCAGGAACGCAAGACTTGTTCAACTCTGAAACAGAAGACAGAATACGAACATTATAATGCTATTGAATATGACAAGTAGATGTAGGATGCAGTCGGTAGAAATTAAAAGGTTAACGCATGATAGGGTGGCATGGAGAGCTGCATCAAACCAGTCGATGGACTGATGACTCAAACAATAGCATCACTTTCTTACGAGAATTGATGCATACGACTTAGGGTGACCAGATTTTACGGGATTGTCCCAGAAAAAAAATTACGCGAATTACAGTTTGTTCGGCACTAAATGTAACAAACCAGCGAGATAGACGTATATAAATTGTAAGAATGGCAACTCATAATCCTACATAATGAACACTGTTTTGACATGAATGTCTTATGGCTGGGAACCATGCAGAAATTTTTGTAACGCGAAAATAAATAATCGAACCCAAATCAATTCACATTCACTGTCCATCTTTAACTGCACTTACGGTGCGAGCTCAACAGCTGCATGACAGGGAATGACTCGGGTAAGTTGTCCTGAAGCGGATGGGCTTCATTTAGACATCACTGCACGATCAGAGTTAAGCGACTCTCGATCATCTGTTGCTTTGCCGTTCCCATACCTGACGACAGCGCAGTTTTCCTCACCTGCCTAATTTGGTGACCGCGACAATAGTTGACGATAACCTCTCTTAATATCCGTTCTGTCAAAAAGATTAAAATGGCTTTATAGGCAAACCCTTTAATCCAACTCGAAATGAAATGACAGCTTGTAAAAGAGTCCTTTAATGGTATCTCCCTTATTAATCCCCGTATTTAAGCATTGTGATTCAAAATGTGAAATCTTCTCCAGGATTGGACAAGCAAAAAATATGTTCACTACCATGAGGACCTTATTCACCAGCCGAGAACTCAACCTCCAGCTCAGAGTTCGAATGCTACGTTGTTATGTCTTTCCTGTCCTTCTGTATGATTTCAAAGGGTGGACGCTCAGCCCTTTATTGGAGAAGCGGATTGAATCTTTTGAAATGTACTTATACTGAAGAATACTCCGAATATCTTGGGTAGAAAAGAAGACCAATGAAGAAGTCCTCAACATCTTGAACAAGAAGAAAGAGCTTCCCATAACCACCAAGGAGCGTAAGCTCAGCCACCTCGGGCACATCATGAGAGGTGAACGATATGAACTTCTCCAACTGATCATTCAAGGGAAGATTGATGGGAAACGATCTTTGGGAAGACGGGGAAATTCCTGGCTGAAAGACTTGCGGCGGTGGTATGGACATACGCCGATAGAAATCTTCCGTGCTGCCGTTTCGCGTGTAATCATAATCGATTGGATCGCCAACCTTCGGAGGGAGACGGCGTCATAAGAAGAAGAAGATCGAAATGATGCACATGAGAAAAATGTTTTAGAACTTGATTTCTATTAAGGCAGGTAGATTTCCATTAGATCTGGTTGTGTATATTTTGTGGGAGTGCAAAATCACGGTTTCGGTTCCGTATAAACACGTAGTAAATTCATGGATTTAGCCTCACGCTGACCAGGCGTTAACCTAATCGGGTGCCCTTCTCTACACTCTGGCTAAGAGTGGAGGCTTAATCTTCCGCTGACTACGCCTTAATCTAACTTAACCTCCCCGTACTTGGAGCTGAACTTGGAACAATATGGCGGCTATAATGCTTAATAAGTATGCTTGATTCATAGGGATGAATTGTCGTAAGGTGTCTTCGGGGCTTAGAGCTGAACTAGGAACAAGATGGCGGCTACACATGGGACTAGGGAGATGGTGTAAGGCTTAATACATGAACTTTATTCATATTTTTAGTGATAGATAGATAGATATATTTATTTTCTCCAGATTTTAGAGTCTTTCAACCTAATTAATCTTTACGGAGAAAATAGAAAAGAGAAAACAAAAACAAATCAAGACAAAGCCGAACTGGGAAAATACAAAACACTATAAGGATATACAGTAAATAATAGTCAACACTATTAAACAAAACTAGAGGGCAAAAAACGGCACACAAAACAAAACAAACGAAACCAAAACAATGTCCTATCTATAAAAAGTCTACTTACAATGGGCGTGCGTCAGCGTGTGTGTACCCACAGCCAGCTGCCTGTCCCATCATCAGCAGAGTCAGGCAGCAGAGTACTGACCTAGGATAAGACTCTGACACACCCACTTCCTCCCTCCACTCTGCTAACCAACAGTGTGGGGAGAACTTGGTTCTCTGCTGTTTGCCTACATATCTCTCCCTGCTACTCCCATTACAAGAACAATAACTACGACAGGAGAAACTATATATACTACTACCCTACTACTTTCTAAATTCTGCTTCCTTTGACCTCTTTATACAGCGTTTTATAACTACCTCTAAAAACTTGCTTATATTCCCGGGTACTTTCCACTCTTTCACCATCCAGTTACCCGTTCGTTACCCGACTGTTTCATGGATTCCAGTTGTCCCTCACTCATTAATTTCTCTCTCTCCGCACGAGTTCTTTTACATGCTATTAACAAGTGAAACTCTTCTCTTGTATCACCACACAATAAACATATCGAATTGTCTTTCATTCTTGTCCACCCCTTATGCATATAAATACTCATCATCCACCAAATTAGTCCTCTTCTCCCCAATCTGTTCACATTTTCTATTCTTACATTCACTACGCTAGATTTACTACAGGCCCTGGGAACTGGCCTAGGGAGAGTCTCTGCGACCACCTTGAGACTCTGCCCCTGTTAAGCCGAGCAACCCAGTGGAAGGTTGAGTACCAACCCCAGCGGGAAGCTGGGGCGGGTGAGCAGACTGGAATTGAGGGTCAGTGGAAGGCAACAGGAAACCAAAAAACCAAGCCAAACCATACCCCATGGCACTACAGCCCTTGAAAGCCTACCAAGCGACCGCTGCTCATCCCGACGGCCTGCAGATTACGAGGTGTCGTGTGGTCAGCACGACGAATCCTCTCGACCGTTATTCTTGGCTTTCTAGACCGGGGCCGCTATCTCACCGTCAGATAGCTCCTCAATTCTAATCACGTAGGCTGAGTGGACCTCAAACCAGCCCTCAGGTTCAGGTAAAAATCCCTGACCTGGGCGGGAATCGAATCTGGGGCCTCCAGGTAAGAGGCAGGCACGCTACCCCTACACCACGGGGCCGGCTAACGGGAAACCACCACTATTAATTTTCCCAAGAAAACTTCATGGCTTTACTCAATCATAAATCAGTGTCCGGAGTGTCTCCCAGTCGGATCTCCGGGGGAGACATGGTTGAGAGGAGCCTCTGCAAATCAATCCAAACCAACCTTGTGCGTAGTTAGAAAGATTGCAACCTGGAATGTACGAGGCCTCTTACAGACAGGAAAACTGGCTATCGTTGAAATAGCAATGAGCCTACATGATCTGGACATACTTGGACTCAGTGAAACACATTGGAAAGGTTGTGGCCACTTTGTCACTCACTCGGATAACACCATATATATTTCTGGAAGTGAGGATCTGAGTCGGAATGGTGTCGCTGTAGTGATTCCTAAAATATTAGCCATTGCTCTCGTGGGATATGAGCCTGTCTCTGACAGAATCATCTCCATTAAGATGAATGCTTCTCCGCGTAGGATCAACTTCATTCAGGTTTATGCTCCTACTGCGGTTGCACTGGATGAAGAAATCGATGAATTCTAGAGTTGCTGGAACACACCATCAGGAAGATTCCTCAGAAGGAAATATTAGTCATTCAGAGTGATTTTAATGCGAAGATAGGTGAGACTATTGAAGACAATCATTTGGGACATGTGGTTGGAAGGCACGGTCTAGGTGTGAGAAATGAGCGTGGTGAGCGCCTACTGGAGCTCTGTGTTGGCAATAACCTGTCTATCTGCAAAATTCTCTTCCAGCATCACCCACGGCGTCGATACACATGGATTTCTCCTGACGACAGGATTCGAAATCAGATTGATTTCATTTTGGTGAGGCAACGATGGCTGTCTTCTGTACTAGATTGCAAAACCTATCCTGGAGCAGACTGTGGTAGTGATCACATTATGCTATCCATGATAATGCGGATCAAACTGAAATTGACCAAGAAGAAGAGAGTGACACAGGTTCGCATTACTGACAAAAATGTTCTCCAAGATTTTGGGGAAAGAATAAGGCCAAAACTCCAGCAAGTACAGGAGGAAGGATCAGCCTCCCAAACATGGTATAACCTCAAGACAATCATTAAATCTTCTCCCCCTGAACCATTTACTAAGTCTCCCCAAGCTAAGCACCCCTCGATATCGAACACCACTCTACTGCTGATAGAAGAGAGGATCATACTGAATAAATATGGCATTCAAACCAAGCAAGACGAAGAACCATACAGTGAACTTTGCCGTGAAATACAGCGCAAGTGCAGAACTGACAAGGCATGGTATCTCACCAGTATTTGTGATGAAATAGACCAACATCATAGGCTGAATCAAACACGTGATCTTTTTAAAAAGGTCAACAGCATTACCCGTGAGTTCAAACCACGCACATGGGTAATTGAGGATGAAGATGGAAACCTTATTACTGATAAGAACAAAGCAATAGAGAGGTGGAAACAATACTGTGAAATGCTGTATTGCAAAGGAAATAATTTTGCCGAGCAGGACATTTCTATGAGGTATGACAAAGAACCTGATATTTTATTCACTGGATTTGAGAATGCTGTCAATCATTTGAAGAACAACAAAGCCCCAGGTATGGGTGGTATTTCTGGAGAAATGCTGAAAGTGAAGGGGGAGGAGGGCATGCGTGTTTTACATTCGGTATGTAATATGGTGTGGAAAACTGGTGAATGGCCCAAGGACTGGACAACGTCAATACTAAACCCTCTTCACGAAAAGGGTTCTATAAGGGATTGTTCCAATTATCGTACTATCACATTAATATCCCATGCAAGCAAAGTTCTGCTCTACATAATAAATCAACGCTTAAAACCATTCCTGCAACCTCAGATATCCGCGGAACAGTAAGGCTTTGTTGCAGGTAAAGGAACACGAGAGTCTATCCTGAACATGAGACAGATAATTGAGAAATCTTGCGAGTTTTGTGTCCCTGTCTTTATTTGCTTCCTGGACTACAAAAAGGCATTCGATTGTGTTATGTGGGACAAGTTGTGGCAGGTGCTAAAGGAATTTGGGGTTCCACTGCATTTAATATCGTTGTTGAGAGGCCTGTAAAAAACCACGCAGCAACCATAAAGGTTGATTTCTCAGGCATTTTCTATGTGACAAATGGAGTAAGGCAAAGTTGTGTATTATCACCTCAACTCTACAACATCTATGCAGAGTGTGTCATCAAAAGAGATCTCAATGGCCGGAATGGTGGAATCTCGATTGGTGGCAGAAAAATTAATAACCTGCGCTTTGCAGATGACATTTCCCTCATCGCTGGTAGTGAAGGCGAACTTTATGACCTGCTAACAAAGGTGAAGAACACTAGTCTTCAGTACGGTCTAGAGATAAACATCAAAAAGACCAAACTAATGGTAGTTGATCGGCAAGTTCAAATCCAATTTACGGCATGCCTAAAGGACCTGGATATAGTTAAGGAATTTGTATACTTGGGGGTCAGTCATCAATGACATGGGAAGCTGTAATAAAGAGGTAAAAAGACGTATTGTCTTAGGTCGTACTGCAATGGTTAAACCTACTAAGATCTGGCAGAACCGGGTAATATCAAAAGCCACGAAGATGTGCTTGGTAGAATCACCATTGTTTCTGTCTTTTTGTACGGGCGTGATACCTGGACCGTGAATACTAAAGACAAAAAGTGCATTGATACATTTGAGATGTGGTGTTGGCGGAGAATGCTACGTGTTCCCTGGACAGAAAGAAGAACTAACGTTTCCATTCTGGACGAACTCCGTGTCAAGAAACGCCTATCTTCCCGTGTAGGTGAGTGTTACCTTCAGTTCCTTGGCCACATTTTAAGAAGAGACGGAGAGAACTTGGAAAAGGTCCTCTTGCAAGGCAAAATCGAAGGCAGTAGACCACAAGGAAGAAAACAGCAAGTACATGGATAGATCAGGTGAAGAAGATCACTGGTCTACCACTTCAGACCATATTAAAGAAATGTGAAAACCGCTCGGGATGGAGACACCTCGTCAAGGTTGCAACACGGAAATTATAGAGTTATGAAGTCACGACGCTCAGTAATGAGCACGACTAATGATGATGATATTTACGACTTGTTTGATTCTATTAAACACGTTTGGAGTCGTCCTTCTCCAACATTCTCCTACATATCTTTGATCATATTTTTAGTGTCTGGAACTTGTAATTTGACTCAGAACGGAGATCGAGTTTGGGACTCCCTTGAACTAGAAAATAACTATTGCGAGACTAATTTGCGGCACTTCGGCGACTCTAAAACGTATTTACGAGTAGTAGGACGTAAAGCCAATATCATAATTAATAGTTTACCCAAACAGAAATCGAGTCTGGGACTCACTTGAACAAGAAGAGAACGGCTGCGGGAATAAATTTCGGCACTTCGGTGTATTTAAAAAGTAGTTAATAGGACGTAAAGTCAATAATATTATTATTATTTGACCGAAAATAGAGATCGAGTCTAAGGGCGCCCTTGAACAAAAGTAACATTAGTCAAAATATCTAACCTGCTCAGAGATTGAACCTAGGACTCCCTTGAACAAAAGAAGAACGGGCATCGAACTTGGAACTCTCGTAGACTGAAGCTCAACATAACCAGGAAATCGAACGCTAGATTTTGCTTGGACCGAAGACTAGTGTATCCTAACAACTCAATCCGCTACAGAAGAAAGGAATGCTGAAAAAGTATTATGAAGCGAACAATGTCACGTCTCAGCAGAATTGTTTCTGCAAGCAGCAGGGGTTACTATCCTAGCAAAAATGTAGCTTTTGGTCAGCGGCGGCTCGTGACCAAATTTTCAAGGGGTTCACAACAAAATGTGTGTTCACGTCTGAAATATACGAAAGTAGAATACAAAATCACTTACTTAAATCATTTCACTAAAAGTTCCTTGTACGGTTGCTTCTCTCATCATAATTTGGGAGAACCCTTATAACCGAGGATGCATTTTCCCGAGACTGATTTTGAGTGTACAAGAAAAGTAAAATTACGACTGCCGGACTGAGTCGCTCAGGTTTTGGCTGGGCTGAGGCTCTGGCATTCTGACCCCGTGATTACGAAAACCCGTTCAGAGTTAGCTACTAGCGAAATCTTCTGGCGATGTAATGCAATAGTAACTCCTGGGCGCTGCGGCCAACAGTAACAGGGGTGGAGGTGTGGCGTACCCTTGTGGTCAACTGTAATACTATCTCTGGTTTGAGGGTGGTTGTAGATGGAAAGGCACATTCCTTACCGTGCTCCTCGCTTATGGATATGTCTGTGCATGAACCATAACTTCATCTCCATGCGCATGCGTATAGTCTTAAGGTTCATGGCAAAATCTCCAGTGTGCTCACAGGCATTGTCAGTCGAAACGAACAGCTGTAAGTGTAACGGAGCTTCGATATAAGTAGAATGCTTTCGATCGATTGACGAAATCAGGTCGAAAAAAAAAGGAAACAATTTTGAATTTCCGGTATCCATGAATGCGTTAATATGCGTTACAACTGGGTGTTCACATGCTCATGTGCTCCGCTTTCGGTGCATTTAGCCAGGTGCTCGTACATATTATTATCCCGGTCTTCATGTAAAAAATTATGCATACGTCTGAACTTTGGCTGATTGTCCTTCCCTACACCAGCTCGGGCATAACTTTACATCCTAGCTAATTGTGGAGGGTTTTACTGCCCCTGCCAACGCGTTAACCTAACCGGATGCCCTTCCCTACACCAGCTTAGCGGCTACATGTTGTACTAGAAAAATATGGAGATGGTGTAAGACCTAAAGCATATGCTTCATTCATTTGGGCGTAACTTTGGAAGGCACCCTTAAGGGGGAGCTTGGAGTTGAGCTTGGAACAAGATGGTGGCTACTCATGCGACTAGGGAGACGGCTTAAGGCTTAATACATGTGCTTTATTCATAGGGGCGTAACGTTGGAAGGTACCCTCAGAGGGATTGTAGCTGAGTTTGGAACAAGATGGTGGGTACACAACAGGGGCTAGGGAGATGGTATAAGGTCTAATACATGTGCCTTATTCATAGGGGCCTAACGCTGGAAGCTAAACTCGAAACAAGATGATGGCTACACGTGAGACTAGAGAGACTGTGTAAGACTTAATACATATGCTTTATTCATAGGGGCTTAAAGCTTAAAGACAACCTTATTTCTTGAGGAAGAGCGGCTACATAAGTGGCAAAAGAGAAAAGGTCTAAATGTCGAAAGGGTGAAAGCGCTAAATGGCTAAAACAGAACGGGGAAAGGGCTAAATCAGGGTCAGCCAACTGGCTGGCGTGTGGAGTAAGAGGGCCCGTGTGACGTCGGAGAGCACATGTGATGTATGAGCACAAAAAGGTGGGGAGATGCTGTCGTAGTGTGAGAAGAAGAGACAGCCTCGCTTTGTAGTAAACACGTGCACTGCCATCCGTAGTGGTGGTGGTAGTGGTACAGTAAGTATGGATGAACCGGGCACATCACGGTGCGACAAGCTACCTACCCCTCCGATCTTTTTATCTTTATGGGAAGATCTATATTTATTTGTTGAAAATGATAGGAATGCTACAGCTAAATGTTTAGTTTGTATATGTAGAAATAAAGTTGTTTTATAACTCTTATGCTACTTCATAACAAAGTTACGTTACAATAAAATATGTAGAGAGAAATATGTACTACACATACAGCATTGTATCTGCAGCCCATGGGCCTCCTCCTGCGAATGACATTATGTTTCCCCTCGCCCCTCTTGCCTTCACTTCGCAGTTACAGTACTGTCGGATTTTTTATTATGGACACTCGAGTTTAGGCTTTAATTACAAACGAACCAATAGGCCTATGGAAATTTGAGTTATACCAATATTTTCCTTGTTTAATTCTACATTCGCGTATATAAGACGCATTGTTTTCGACGTTCATTAAATATTTTTTATTTGTGGTTGTAGTGAATATTGCCCGGATTTTTGGCTTCTTCTCTACGAAGCGCTCACTTAGGAATATATACAAGGAAAACGACTTGTCTGATTCTAATGAAATTTGTATATATTATAACCACATGCATTTATAGTATAATACTCAAGTTACAATTTTTTTCAACCACCCTGAAAAAAGTTCTTATCATTTTTCTAAAGCAACTCTTTCTCAGCCCAGGATAAACGTACGGCAGAAAACTTGGGCTTATTATGAAGCACGCAGTCATGGTTATCAGAAACTACAACAACTGTAACCGTACAGAGTGGTACCGAATTTATGAAGAGTAATATTGAAGGGAGGTTTTGTCCACGCCGGACAGTGCGATTAACAGCAGGCCGGGTGGTGAAATTGGGCGCAGTGTTGCCGCGTTCAGTAGTAATCACGCGCGCAACGAACAAAGTACACTCGCCCCGGGCAGTTGTGAAACGGAATGCCCGTGACCTTGGTTTGTCCGGAAGCTATTTTCAGTTTTCCTATGTTCTGCATGTTGACCACGTCACTTCAAGATGCCTCCGAGACCGCCGTTATCAGAGGGTGAACTTGCAATGATTTTTTTTTATTTGCTTTACGTCGCACCAACATAGATAAGTCTTATGGCGGCGATGGAAGAGGAAAGGCCGAGGAATGGGAAGAAAGCGGCCGTGGCCTTAATTAAGGTACAGCCCCAGCATTTTCCTGGTGTGAAAATGGGAAACCACGGAAAACCATCTTCAGGGCTGCCCTCAGTGAGGTTCGAACCCACTATCTCCCGGATGCGAGCTCACAGCTGCGCGTTCGTAACCGTATGGCCAACTCGCCCGGTTTGCAATGATTTCGAGTGCTATTTTTTCTTTCAATGTGAGGGGAAAAAGTAGGGGACAAGAGGTTCCCTGTGTACCAGAAGGTGGCAGATTGTCTTGGATTATCGCTGTCGTCAGTGAAGAGAGTAGGAGCCGCTTCAAAGGAGAATGATGAAAATACGTCATCCAGGTCATAATTTTACGTATCGGAAGTGAAGAACGATTTCTTGACGGTGCAGAACTTTGTTTTAATGGCAAGAAAAGTAGTGGTGATTACCAGAATGAGATGAACTCGACTCATTATGAAGAATGGTTCAAGAAAGTCCTGAGTTTATTTCCTCAAAGTTCGGCCGTCGTTATAGATCAAGCTCCATATCATACGAGGATCGATCCTTAATCTAAAAACCCGAACATGTCATGGCTGAAACGTGAAATTATACATTGGATAACGTCAAAGAATATTTCACTACAACCTGGAGTTGACGATTATAACAAATTAACTAAATCAGAGCTGATTGTCCTTGCCAGGCCTTAGTTTCAAACGCCGGTAAAGAAGCTGGAACAACTGACTAAACGACTTCGACCAGATGTAGAGATTATTTGGTTACCAGTGGCCCATTGCGAGCTTAATCCAATCGAGCTCATTTGTGCTCACGTAAAAGGGAAAATAAGCAAAAACAAATATCGCTAACACATTAGAAAATGGTAGAGGTATGGAAGCAATTTACACTTTATGCCGAGAAGCCTTACGTACCGTGACCCCTGAACTCTGGAAACAATGTATTAAACACGCGAAGAAAATTGAAGACCACTACTGGAAAAAAAAAGATGGACTGTGTGCAAATGTCCCTTATTTCGAGCCAGTCATAAGCAACATGAATGAGAGCAGCACCGATTCTTCGGAGCAAAGTGATTTTTCAGACGAAGAAAATTGATAGAATTAAATACCGTAAATATATGTAAATAATAATAAAAATAACTCTTGTAAAAATTGTACAGTGTGATATTTCTAAATTAGGAAGTTAACCATTTTCAAACCTGCCGTTGAAGGTCCAAAGTCCTTATGAGAAAAGGTGATGGGAAGTGGAATTTATAAGAGGAAATACAATTAAAGGTTGAAAGTAAACGAAGAGCTGTGTTCGATGCGGGCGTGATTACTACTGAACGCGGCAACACTGCGCCCGTTTTCACCACCCGGCCTGCTGTTAATCGCACGGTCCGGCGTACACAAAACCTCCTTTCAATATTACTCTTCATAAATTCGATACCACACTGTACGGTTACAGTTGTTGTAGTTTCTGATAACCATGACTGAGTGCTTCAAAACAAGCCCAAGTTTGCTGCTGTACGTTTATCCTGGGCTGAGAAAGAGTTGCGTTAGAAAAATGATAAGAACTTTTTTCAGGGTGGTTGAAAAACATTGAAACTTGAGTATTACACTACAAATACATGTGGTTATAACATATACAAATTTCATTAGAATCAGACAAGTCGTTCTCCTTGTATATATTCCTAAGTGAGCGCTTCGTAGAGAAGAAGCCAAAAACCCGGGCAATATTTATTACAACCACAAATAAAAATATTTAATGAACGTTGAAAACAATGCGTCTTATATACGCTAATGTAGAATTAAACAAGGAAAATATTGGTATAACTCGAATTTCAATAGGCCTATTGGTTCGTTTGTAATTAAAGCCTAAACTCGAGTGTCCATAATAAAAAATCCGACAGTAAGTACTTCGTTTCGCTACCCGAGCAGAGTGTGTGACGTCTTACCTGACATCACAGGTACACGCAGTTGGCTGACCCTGGGCTAAATGGCAAAAGGACTAAAGTGTAATGGGCAAAAGGGAATGAACTATGGTCTAGGGCTTAGAGCTGAACTTGGAATAACATGGTGACACGGGGCTAGGAAGATGGTATAAGGTTTAATACATGTGCTTTTTCATAGGGACATAGATTTAGAAAGCAAAGCTTATTCAACGTCTTGAAGCTTAGCGGCTGCAGAGTCAAAGACGTTAGCAACTGAGCTGAAGCTTAATGCACTGTTGGATTTTAGTGTTTGAAACCCTGAATTTTATATTTTAATATTTTTGAGCTTATAGACTTGAACTCTAGAGACTTATAGTGGCTTACATGACTTAGAGATTAAAACGTTGTGTTCAGAAACGAAAAGATGTTCGAGCTACATATGACTGGAAATGGAGCCCAGGGCTCTTCCCTTTGGATTGCTGAGTAGCATGCTAAGTAAATGACTGCGTATTGAAAGTGTGCGTTTAATTCATGTTAACTTGTGTTCGATTTAGGATTTTTCTCATCCTTTCCCTAGGCTTGAAATTGGCTCTACAGTTACAGGCGGAGTTAACACCCTGAAACCGAGCTCGATAGCTGCAGTCGCTTAAGTGCGGCCAGTATCCAGTAATCGGGAGTTAGTGGGTTCGAGCCCCACTGTCGGCAGCCCTGAAGATGGTTTTCCGTGGTTTCCCATTTTCACACAGGCAAATGCCGGGGCTGTACCTTAATTAAGGCCACGGCCGCATCCTTCCAATTCCTAGGCCTTTACTATTCCATCGTCGCCATAAGACCTATCTGTGTCGGTGCGACGTAAGCAAAAAAAAAAAAAAAAAAAAAAAACCACCCTGAAGGGGTTACTAAATAGTTTGTACGACTGTTTACTATTGTTACAGAAAGAAGGCTTAGGATTAGAGAAAATACGAGTAATATATAGGGAGGTGTTTAGGTGCTGTACTGTAAAGAGAGTCAGCTTACAGGTGACGTCATCACTTTGAAGATCTATTACTTAATAATACCCGCACGACGTAATTCCAGCCCTATTTCTAAAATGTCTGCTTTATGCTGTGTGTAACCAGCATCGTGATTGACTCTCAACATTTGAAAACGTTTTACGAGTAGGTTGGTGTCTTTACAGTAGCTCAAATCTATATAGGGTAACTGAGATTTGTTGTTAACATTGCGTTTACATGCACACCGTTGACCGAGCTCGATAGCTGCAGTCGCTTAAGTGCGGCCGGTATCCAGTAATCGGGAGATAGTGGGTTCGAACCCCACTGTCGGCAGCCCTGAATATGGTTTTCCGTGGTTTCCCATTTTCACACCAGGCAAATGCTGGGGCTGTACCTTAATTAAGACCACGACCCCTTCCTTCCAATTCCTAGGCCTTTCCTATCCCATCGTCGCCATAAGACCTATCTGTGTCGGTGCGACGTAAAGCAAATAGCATACAGTTGATGTGTAGAAAACGGTAGAACTTGTTTTGAAGTAGTACTTGCTAATGCATGGTGTTTGTAGGTAAAAACTGAACATGGTTTGAAGGCAAAGATGCGTTGAAATCTTCTTCTTCATTATTATTATCATTATTATCCTGCCTCTCTTCTTCTTCCTCTTCTTCTAGATCATCATGCTTGTGTTCTTCTTGATACGTTTCCACAGCGACAGAACGTGTAGTAGGCTTAGGGAATGAAGTAAAATTAAAAAGCTTTGATGGTACCTACAGAAACGTTGAGATCTTCTTTGTCATCAACATCATCATGGTCATCATGATCATTATCTCCTGCATCTTGAGATGTGTGCATAGCAACATAACTTTTAGCAGGCGTAGGGGAAGAATTAAAAATCTCTCGCAGAGGTGTACTTTTTTAAAATAAATCAGTATCTGTATGAATACGTTTGATCGCTTCAAATTAGTTTCTTGAAAAAAAATCATTACACGCTTTTTCATGACTTTGCCCGTTGTAAGCGTTCTTGAGTTGACTTCTACAGTGTTTGCATTCAAAAATAGTTTTACATATCATCTCATGGCGTTTCTTGTGATAGCTCCGGAGAAGCGTCTTTCCACATTTTTTGTAACTGTCGATAGGAATCGGTTGTTCCATGATAGACAAATTTCTAATAACACAACTCTCACATTACTCAAAAGATCTCTTCTTGAGGGCTCTTTCTCTTGGACTGCAGACTATCACACCAACTAAATGATTGTGCATTAAAAGCTTGCTTTTATTTCAAACACCCGGCCTCGAGTTCGTAAAGTCAGTTTTCTGCTGAGATGTGCACACTGTCTGGACACCGTTCTATAATACATTTCGTATAATCGCGTTAGTAGCTGTTCTATCGAAAAATACGACATAACAAATGCTGTAGAAAATCAAATTTCTAATAATTTTGTCTGAACATCTCTTTCCATACAGGTTATAATAAGAGAGATAATAATAAATTTAAGCTTTTGCTGAGTTGCAAGAATTTTTTGAACAGAATGTAGTTTTCACGCTAGAGCGACATAGATATATCGACTCGATGTGTAAATGAGAAATCACGTAAAACAATCTTCAGAGTGGGGGTTCACACGTACTGTCTCTTGTGCACAAGTTCACGGCCTATAGAATTTTTAAACTTAGCCTTCGAACTAGGTTTTGTACGGTTAACGCCCTTAGACTTGCGGTCCAATCCGAAGTCTGTAAGGTTAAGCCTAGACACGTAGCCAGCGTAAGGCCATGTGAGGTTAAGAGCATCCTTCACATCAAGTGTCTGCATGTAAACGCAATGTAAAAACCAAGTCTCTGTTACCTTGCATAGATGTAAGATACTGTAAAGACCCCAACATTTGCAACTGCTAAGAGTCTATCACGATGCTGGTTACACACAGTATCAAGCAGACGTTAGAAGTAGAGCAGGAATGACGTAATGCGGGTGTTGTTGTTTGAGTCATCAGTCCATAGACTGGTTTGATGCAGCTCTCCATGCCACCCTATCCTGTGATAACCTTTTCATTTCTACGTAACTATTGCATTTTACATCTGCTCTAATCTGCCTGTCATATTCATACCTTGGTCTACCCCTACCGTTCTTACCACCTACAATTCCTTCAAAAACCAACTGAACAAGTCCTGGGTGTCCTAAGATGTGTCCTATCATTCTATCTCTTCTTCTCGTCAAATTTAGCCAAATCGATCTCCTCTCACCAGTTCGATTCAGTATCTCTTGATTCGTGATTCGATCTATCCATCTCACCTTCAGCATTCTTCTGTAACACCACATTTCAAAAGCTTCTATTCTCTTTCTTTCTGAGCTAGTTATCGTCCATGTTTCACTTCCATACAATGCCACGCTCCACACGAAAGTCTTCAAAAACATCTTTCTAATTCCGATATCAATGTTTGAAGTGAGCAAATTTCTTTTCTTAAGAAAGCTCTTCCTTGCTTGTGCTAGTCTGCATTTTATGTCCTCCTTACTTCTGCCGTCATTAGTTATCTTACTACCCAAGTAACAATATTCATCTACTGTACTTCCTTTAAGACTCCATTTCCTAATCTAATATTTCCTACATCGCCTGCCTTCGTTCGACTGCACTCCATTACTTTTGTTTTGGACTTATTTATTTTCATCTTGTACTCCTTACCCAAGACTTCATCCATACCATTCAGCAACTTCTCGAAATCTTCTGCAGTCTCAGATAAAATAACAATATCGTCGGCAAATCTCATGGTTTTGATTTCCTCTCCTTGGACTGTGATTCCCTTTCCAAATTTCTCTTTGATTTCCTTTACTGCCTGTTCTATGCAAACATTGAAAAGGAGAGGGGACAAACTGCAGCCTTGCCTCACTCCTTTCTGGATTGCTGCTTCTTTTTCAAAGCCCTCGATTCTTATCACTGCAGACTGATTTTTATACAGATTGTAGATAATTCTTCGTTCTCGGTATCTGATCCCTATCATCTTCAGAATCATAAATAGCTTGGTCCAATCAACATTATCGAATGCCTTTTCTAGATCTACGAATGCCATGTACGTGGGTTTGTCCTTCTTGATTCGATCCTCTAAGATCAGGCGTAAAGTCAGGATTGCTTCACGTGTTCCTATATTTCTTCTGAAGCCAAACTGATCTTCTCCCAACTCAGCTTCAACTTGTTTTTCCATACTTCTCTAAATAATACGTGTTAAAATTTTGCATGCATGAGATACTAAACTAATGGTGCGGTAGTTTTCACACCTGTCAGCACCGGCTTTCTTGGGAATAGGTATAACAACATTCTTCCGAAAATCAGATGGGACGTCTTCTGTCTCATACATCTTGCACACTAAATGAAATAACCTTGCCATGCTGGTTTCTCCTAAGTCAGTCAGTAATTCAGAGGAAATGTCATCAATTCCAGGTGCCTTGTTCCTATTGAGGTCACTTACAGCCCTGTCAAACTCTGACCTCAAAATTGGGTCTCCCATTTCATCAGCATCAACAGCCTCTTCATGTTCCAGAACCAGATTATCTACATCTTTACCTTGATACAACTGTTGGATATGCTCCTGCCATCTTTCTGCTTTGTCTTCTTTCCCTATAAGTGGATTTCCATCTGAGCTCTTAATATTCATACACCTAGATTTCCTTTCTCCAAAAGTTTCTTTGATTTTCCTGTATGCAGCATCTACCTTTCCCAGGACCATACAGCTTTCGACATCCTTGCACTTCTCCTTCAGCCATTCTTCCTTAGCTACCTTGCACTTTCTATCCACTTCATTCTTTAATCGCCTGTATTCTTTTCTGCCCTCTTCATTTCTAGCATTCTTGTATTTTCGTCGTTCATCAATCAGGTCTAATATCTCCTGAGTTATCCACTGATTCTTAGTTGATCTTATCTTCCTTCCTAACATTTCTTCAGCAGCCCTACTGACTTCATTTTTCATGTATCTCCACTCTTCCTCTATAGTGTTTCATTCAGCCTTTTCATTTAGCCCTTGTGCAACATGTTCCTTGAAACAATCCCTCACACTCTTTTCTTTCAACTTGTCTAGATCCCATCTTTTTGCACTCTTTCCTTTCTTCAATTTCTTCAACTTCAGATGGTATTTCATGACCAACAAGTTGTGGTCAGAGTCCACGTCTGCTCCTGGGAAAGTTTTGCAATCCAACGCCTGGTTTCTGAATCTCTGCCTAATCATAATGAAGTCTATTTGATACCTTTCAGTGTCTCCAGGTCTCGTTCACGTATACAGCCGTCGTTTGTGGTGTTTGAACCAAGTATTGGCAAGAACTAAATTATGATCAGTGCAGAATTCAACCAGCCGACTTCCTCTTTCGTTCCTTTGTCCCAATCCAAATTCTTCTACTGTACTACCTTCTCTTCCTTGGCCTACCACTGCATTCCAGTCTCCCATCACAAGTAGATTCTCGTCACCTTTGACATATTGTATTAAATCTTCTATCTCCTCGTATATTCTTTCGATTTCTTCATCATCCGCTGAACTAGTAGGCATATAGACCTGCACTATTGTGGTGGGCATTGGTTTGGTGTCTATCTTGACGACAATAATTCTTTCACTATGCTGGTCGTAGTAGCTTACCCGCTGCCCTATTTTCTTATTCATTATTAAACCAACTCCTGCATTTCCCCTGTTTGATTTTGTGTTGATAATTCGGTAGTCGCCTGACCAAAAATCTTGTTCTTCCTGCCAACGTTCGTCACTTATACCAACTACTTTTAACTTTAGCCTATCCATCTCCCTTTTTAGATTCTCTAACCTACCACAACGATTAAAACTTCTAACATTCCACGCTCCGACTCGCAGAATGTCAGTATCCATCTTCCTGATGATCGCCCCCTCTCGTGTAGTCCCCACCCGGAGATCCGAATGGGGGACTAGTTTACCTCCGGAATATTTTACCCGGGAGGAAGCCATCATCAGTACATCATTCATACAGAGAGAGCTGCATGTCCTCGGGAGTTAGTTACGGCTGTAGTTTCCCGTTGCTTTCAGCCGTGCGGTATCAACATAGCTAAGCCATGTTGAGTATTCTTACAAGGCCGTATCAGTCAATCATCTAGACTGCCGCCCTTTCAACTACCGAAAGGCTGCTACCCCCCTTTCGATGAACCATTCGTTAGTCTGGTCTCTCAACAGATACCCATCCGATATGGTTGCACCTGCGGCCTGGCTATCTGCATCATTGGGACACGCAAGCCTCCCCACCGCGGCAAGGTCACATGGTTTGCAGAGGAGGATAATGCGGGTATTATTAAGTAATAGATCTTCGAATCAATGTCGTCAACTCTAAGCTAAATCTCTTTATAGTACAGCACCTAAACACTTCCCTATATATTACTCGTATTTCCTCTAATCCTAAGCCTTCTTTCTGTAACATATAGTAAACAATCTTACAAACTATTATTAACCTCTTCAGGGTGTTAACTCCGCCTCTAGCTGTAGAGTCAGTCTCAAGCCTGGATAAAGGAGGAGAGACATCCTAATTCGAACACAAGTTCACATGAACTAAACGCACACTTGCAATGCGCAGTCATTTACTTAGCATGCTACTCAGCAGTCCAAAGGGAAGAGCCCTGGGTTCTATGCGCTATCATATGTAGCGCGAACTTTTTTTTTTGGTTCTGAACACAACGTTTTCATCTCAAAGTGAAGTAAACAGTATGGTAAGCTACTATAAGTCTCTAAAGTACAAGTCTATAAGCTTGAAAATGTTAAAATCAAAAATTCAGTGTTCCAAACACTAAAAACCAACAACACGTTACGCATCAGCTCAGTTGCTAACTTCTTTGACTCTGCAGCCACTCAGCTTCAAGATCTTGAATAAGCTTTGCTTTCTAAATTTATGTCCCTATTAACAAAGCACATGGATTAAACCTAACACAAACTTCCTAGTCCGGTATCACCATCTTGTTTCAGTTCAGTTCTAAGCCCTGGACCATTGTTGATTCCCTTTTGCCCTTCTGCCTTTTTGCCCTCCTGCCCTTCTTTTGTCCTTTTACCCTACTGCCCTTTTGCCCTACTGCCGTTTCACACTTTAGTCCTTTTGCCATTTAGCCTTTTGCCCCTTTTCTCTTAGCCATTTAGCATTTTTGCCTTTTCGAAACTTAAACCCTTTTCCCTTTTTCATTTATGTGGTTACTCAGATCCAAGATCTAAGGTCGCCTATCATAGTAAGCCCTATAAATAAAGCATCTGTATTAAGTCTTACACCATTTACCTAGTGCCACGTGTAGCCACCATCTTGTTCCGAGTTCAGCTTCCAGTGTTACGGCCCCTATGAATAAAGCACATGTATTAAACATTACACCATCTCCCTAGTCCCATGTATAGCCGCCATCTTGTTCAGAGTTCAGCTTCCAGCATTATTCTCCCTAAGCCCCTATGAATCAAGCATACGTATTAAGCCGTATAGCCGCCATATTGTTCGAAGTTCAGTTCCAAGTCCGAGGAGGTTAAGTTAGTTTAAGGCGCGGTCAGCGGATGATTAAGCCTCCACTCTTAGCCAGGGTGTAGGGAAAGACAACCGGTTAGGTTAACGCCTGGTCAGCGTGAGGCTATGCCAGCACTCTTAGCAAACGCGTAAAGTAATGCCCGAGCTAGTGTAAGGAAGGGCAAGCAGTTAGGTTAACGCCTGGTCACCGTGAATTTAAGCCTGCACTTTTAGCCAGGGTGTAGAGAAGGGCAATCGGTTAGGTTAACGCCTGGTCAGCGTAAGGCTATGCCTCCCCTTTAAGCTATTAACAGCATGTAAGGTTAAGGCTACAGTGCTATGCGGTTAGCTTCGACATCGAACTTAGTTCTGTAAGGCCCTTATGCCCTTAGGCCTGGGGTCTAACCCGTGGGTCTGTCAGGTTAAGCCTGTACACGTACTTCGAACTAGGGTCTTTACGGTTAACGCCCTTAGGTCTAGGGTCGAACCCGAGGTCTGTAAGGTTAAGTTTGGACACGTAGCCAGCGTAAGGTCATGTGATGTTACGAGCGCGCTCTTAGCTAGCATCCGAATCGCGCTGTGACGTCACCCACCGGTGAAGGCCTCGTCCAGGAGGCCACCGGTACCTGTTGCGGCCGAACTGTCCAAAAACCACTACTCACGTGCTGGCAATGTTTACTTTTATTACACGCGTAGGTCATTTCAGTAATTATTTTGTAGTGTGCCGCACTTTAATATGCACAAAATGTAGACTACTGTGTTTACCGACACGCTTTATAAAATCAATGCACTGTGCTCACCCGAAACCGGCTGGAGTTTTGTACGCAAGAGTCGGTTCAGGATGCCTTAGCGCATGATACTAAGATGAGAATAAAGGCGCTACCTGATCTGTGCATGATGATCAGATGTTGGTTGCTCAGTGATACTCCGCCAGTACTAGCAAGGTTGCGTGTGAGCGAGCGAAACGTCACCTGAGAGTCACTTTTATGATTTACTTGGGTAAACCTGATGCATACATTGAGGTTAGTTTGTTAGGTCTGATGATTTTAATATGCAACTAGTCGAGTTGGCAGCAGTGATGAACCATTTAAAAAAAAGAGAATAGTGACTAACCTTACATGCCGAGGGCTATAGCTAAGTAGAGTGAACACGTTATTACCTTCCTCATCAACGAGCACCGAAGGATCATGATGTGTTTCATCTTCCTCGTCAGCCGTTTCGATTTGATGAGGCTGATTATCGGCCTCTCTTGGTGTACACGAGTCAATGAAACCACTTGGGTTGCAGGAACAGCGATGATATGGCAATAGAATTTCTGTGCCAGCATTGCATTTCTCACCCAATGCTGAAAGAAAAATGGATAGAACTTACCAGTACATTTAAAAAATTCTGTCAAGTTGCTAATAAATACAATGCTCACGATGGTTAATAAGTACCTTTATAACCTTTAAAAAAAATATTTTCCTTTATGTCGCTCCGACACAGATAGGTCTTATGGCGACGATCGTATAGGAAAGGCCTACGAATGGGAAAGAAACGGCCGTAGCCTTAATTGAGGTACAGTTCCACCATTTGAATGGTGTGTAAATGGAAAACCTGTGGGGTTTGAACCCAATATTATAACTGTTATGTTCTTCAGACTGCTGAAACTAATTTTGAATCAATAATAAACTACTAGAAAAAGAAATCATATGGTAACAGAATTGAATGGGTGAGATTAAAAATGAAAATATTCATCGTTTTGGTCAAATTTATGTACCGTAGTTTATACGCAGTTGCATAAAAAATTGGACAGAAGGAAAAAGTATGAACGAATTTTCTAGTAAATAGTGGCAAGTTAACTGTGCAGTAAATAACACGATACCGTTTATCTATATGTATAAAATGACTGACTAATTCATCATCGCCGAGCAAAAACTATTGGACACAAAGACATGAACTTTTGGGGATACGGTATATTACAGTGTAAGTGCTTACTAAGGAAGGATTTTTGTATATTCCGTCGCTAAAGGAGTGAAGAGGGGGTGGGGCGGTGAATTTTTAAAATGGGTGCATCTGTATATTTAAACAGTTTAAAGACGTGAAAATTGGTATTTGGAATCTCCTCTAAAAAATAAACACGTATTTTTTTGTTTTCGGTAAGTTCACCCTGGGGGGGGGGGGGATTAAAAATAAGGGAAAATATGGTTGAATCCTTTATATGACGATCCTTATATCTAAAAAACTGAAGATGTTGCAGACGCGAAAACTGGTACATGGAATCTTATCTTACTTACTATATATAAATATGGATGTATGTATGTGTGTAAGTGACACATCTCCTCCTAAACCACTGGAGCAATTTCAACCAAACTTGGTACACTTATCACTTACTATCTGGAGACGAGCACTGTGGGGGTAAGCCATCCGTAGCTCTCTTAGGGGTGGGTGTCAGGGGGCAAGGTATAAAAGTAATCGAAAAAAGTGTCGAATTCACAGTTTTCGGGGTCGCTGAAATGAACAGTCACACTCCCGATTTTTTAAAAGTCAAAGTTCAGCTCCCTTTTGGGTGGGGGGGGGGGGGGCGGCGAGGTGAAGTGATATATAAAATTAAACAAAAATAGTGAATACATAGTTTTCGGGGTCGCCGAGGTGATTTGTACACTCCGGATTTTTAGTATCATGTGACAAACCACGTGGGGGTAAGACAGTCCAGGAACCCTTAGGGGCGGGAGGCGAGGGGGCTGAAATATACAAATTAACGAAAATAGTGTCGAATCCATACTTTTCGGGGTCGCTGAGATGAATAGTGACACTCCGGATTTTTTCAAAGTCCAAGTTCAGCCCCCTTTGGATTTGGGGGCGAGGGGGGATTGATATATAAACTTAAACGAAAATAGTGTCGAATACATATTTTTCAGAGTCGCCGAGGTGAATTGTACACTCCAGATTTTTAGTATCAGGAGACAAACCACGTGGGGGTAAGACAGCCCAGGAACCCTTAGGAGTGGTGGTTGCGAGGGGGTGTGAGATATTAAAATCACCGAAAGTAGTGTCAAATCCATACTTTTCGGGCCCGCTGAAATGAAGAGTGACACTCCGGAATTTTTTCATGTCCAAGTTCAGCCCCCATCGGGGTGGGAGGCGAGAGGGAGTGATATATAAAAAACAATCGATAATAGCATCGAATGCACTGATTTCGGGGTCGCTGAGATGAATAGTAACACTCCGAAAATTTTTAAAGTCCTACTTCAGCCCCCTTTGGAGTGGGGATTCTGAGGGGAAGTGATATATAAAAATAATCCAAAATAGTGACGAATCTATAGATTTCGTGGTCGCTGAGGTGAATAGTGACATTCCGAAATTTTTTAAGTCCAACCACAGCCCCCTTTGGGGTGCGGGGCGAGGTGTTACTGATATATGAAAATAATCGAAAATAGTGTCGAATCCATACTTTTCGGGGTTGCTGAGATGAATAGTGTCACCCAGGTTATTTTTAAAGTACAAGTTTGGCCCGCTTTGGGCTGGGAGGCGTACAAATATTACCTACTATCTGGAAAATATACTGTAGGGCAAGACGCCCCTAGAGCCCCTAGGGAAGGGGCTTAAATATAACCTTTATTAATAAATGGAAGTCGGTTTGGAACGATCTATATACGTAGTATACTGTACTGTATATATAAGATAAGGTATAAAAATTAAAATAGACGTGAATTAATGAGGCACTTCCAGGCATCCTAGAAACTTAATACTTCGTATCGTACTGAAGTTGCTTAGAAAATGATGTTGAAGAAGGAGAAAATTTTCAAAATATCCTGTGGGGCCTCGCTGGGAGTCTAAAATTTGGGGCTCAGCAAAAGAACGCAGTCGGATATATTTATCCTAAACGATAACCTATAGGTTTAATGGGCTTAAAAGTTTCCTGAAAGTCCTAATTTTTAGTCCCCTCCCCCATATCAAGATGGCGGCATAATCTGCCAGACGAGGTAGAAAATTGAAATTTAGCAAAATTATAGCTTTTAGCCTGTAACCGACGGAAAAATTACGAGATGTTTAAAATGTTTATTTTTTACCCCCAAAAAATATCGAAATATGGAGGCAATTTTAAAGACGGTGCAGACCTTCCTTGTGAGGTATTTGGTGCCTAAACGGTAAGTCGTATCACAAAACGGATGGCACATGAGTGATCTACAACTTTGGTCCTATGACTTTTTGTCGTATCTCTATCCCTTATACGTTAAATTTGGCCCTATTTCTGGATTGTACGTATTTTTTGCACCTTTTACACCTATAATTGGTGGTTTGATTCACTTATCCGAAAGATAGGATCATTAACTTCTACGTGAACCTTGGCCCACGCAGTAGCTTTATGTGTACCAAATTCTATGTTTGTAGCAGTCACGTATGCGTCCGAAAAGTAATTCGCTGTGAGAAAACCTTACCAAAGTTTCACCGTATTCAACATTTCTAATTTTATCTTACCCATAAATAGATGAGATACGAGAACATAACATAGGACCAGCCATTTAGACCGTTATACATGCCATTTTATCGTAGGCCTACAGTCCTTTTGTCGATATCATGTACCTTTTAGAGCTGTTAATCTTCAAATGAAGGTAAAAATGCACATACTTACGTATGTCGATTTATATTTATTCATTGAAGTCGATTTGTAACGATCCAGAATGGGTGTGCGTGCCTTTGTAATTAATACGTTACAAATCTATAATGACTCTCAGCAGGGTAACGTCTGCTATTGTAATCAGTAACTGTAACTGTAACTGGCAGTATGAATGGGGTCTTTCTCCAAATCCTGTGCACCATTATAATGAATATTTTCCCTCTCGATTTGACTGGCAGAAGGCTAGGAAACATGCAATATTTTTCAAAACTCCTTTACCCGATTGTGTTTGGTAGTAGGCTAGGGTGCTCGCCATTATAAACAAATTTACCCATCTAAAATGTGCTTGGCGTTAGGCATAGTGGCCTGCTATTATAATGGAAACTCACCAACTCGGTGTGAGTGGTAGTAAGCTGACTAGCATTAGGAAAAGGGGCCTGTCATTATGTTGATAATAGCACAACTCAATTTTTACTGGCTGTAGGGAAGGTGCCTTGCATTATAATAAAAATTCCTCGATTGTTATGTGTGTGGAAGTAGGAAATGGAGCCTCTCATTGCAACGAAAGCTCCCCAAATATACTGTAAGCGCGCAGCAGGCAATGGGGCCCGCCATTATAATGAAAATTCCCAAATCGATTGCGAATGGCAGTAGGAA
Organism: Anabrus simplex; assembly: GCF_040414725.1. NCBI lineage: Eukaryota > Metazoa > Arthropoda > Insecta > Orthoptera > Tettigoniidae > Anabrus > Anabrus simplex. The sequence continues at coordinate 65,535,303 of NC_090278.1, read as the reverse complement.
AGTGGACCTGCCATTATCATCACAACTCCGCAACTCGTTCTTTAATTTAGAAGCAACGTATGTGGACTTTCCGATGCTGTTTCTCGGATAACGCTCAGAGATATGGAATTAAAAAAAGATCTTATTCACTGCATGTACTATGATTTACTTAGATATCCGTATACAATATAGAATACCGTAGCGAAGCACGGGTACATTTGCTAGTTTCCTATAAAATTAAAGAAACACCTATATTTTATTTTTGGAAAAATCCGCTTGAGGTGTGAAAAGAAGTGAGAAAGGGGGTGAATTTTTGAACGAGTATATGTCTTAAGCTTAACATGTTACAGATATAGAAACTGGTATTTGGAATCTCCTTTTAAAAAAGAAAAGCAATTTTTGTTTTCGGAAAATCCACTTAAGGGGGTTAAAAGGAATGAAAATTAGGTCAATTTTTGAAATGAATATATCTCAAAAACTCAAAATGTTACAGACGTAAACATTTGTGTTTGGAATGTTCTTTAAAAATAAATAAACATGTAGAAAGTACACTTAAGGAGGTGGGAGTTGGAAAGAAGTGTAGAAGGAGCTGAATTATTTTCATGAAGATACTTATATCTCAAAAAGTGAAGAAGTAACACACGTTAAAATTGATATTCTTTCCAAATAAAGAAAAAAAAACAACTTTGTTTCCGACTTGAGAGAGAGGACTATTTCTCTCGTGTACATTTTCCCGAGTTAGCTCTGCCAGTAGCCTGGTAATCTTAGCCACACAATGCAATACCACAAACGTGGTTTACAAAGAGGTTCTGGGGTAAATGAAACACAACTTTTTAAAAGTTTTTATACAGACTTCAGGGATTTCCACATAATGCCTTAGTGCAGCACCGAGGAACGATTAATTATATCAAATTACGAAATCCTGGCGAGCGAAGCCGCGGGTAACAGTAAGTTTTCTATAAACGTATGTTCAACAATCAAGTTACTTACAACATTTATAGAACAAAGCAAAGATGTGAATGTTAACATAAAACAAAGGAAGCATTAAAAACGAACTTCATTGTGAACTGTGCCCTTTGGTGACGTCGGTCAGGAATTATTCATGGAATCACTGGCAGAATTGGATCACTTTGTAGATATTACACACAAATTTCTATGGTGCTATTGTAGGTTGAAATTCAGGCTGAGTTTAAAAGGAAGACATTCCTGGAAAATTTTCCTTCTTAAACTCGGCTTGTAACAAATTTGCTTTCTTTAACGCTAGGATAATGTGGTAAAATTATCATAAAGGTAAGAAGAAAGACAGACCCTTTATTTTATATTCACACAGTACAATACTAAATGAAGAAAAAAGTTGGCCTACTCATTTTAGGAAGTCGTTTAAGGGTCGTATTCATGAACGAGAATTTGACTTCGACTTAGAAGGCGGTGAGTCGCCATTACCATTTCATAATCGCTGCTTGGAGGTACCGGTAAGTAAACTTAGAAGGCGAGTTTACTTCCAAGTCACCGATGTCTGCACTTAACTAGACTAAGAGATCAGAAAATTAATAAAATGGCAGATATTTCTGGTGTAGTTAATTTTGTAGACGAAGTTGAAGAGGTCCAGAAAATTATTCAGTACATTGTGTCTAATCCTCGGCGTGTTATAAGAGATGCGCAGGACCCAGTTGAGTAAAACTTAACATAACCCTCACCAGCGCAGGTACAGCTGTTTAATGTTAATTTGTGACAAGGTGACTGGTACCAACTGATGTGACGTAATTAATTCCTGGTACTAACTTAGTTCGTAGTTCCTAGCACCAACTTTGATTGCGCTGTTTAATTTATAAATAAATTCTTCGTTGCTGTGGTAATCAACAAGCTATTGTGGCCAGCCATTAAGGAGTATGAGGGAGGATTCGGAGAGTTTGAGGGAGACAATTAGGATTCTCTCAGAGGACAGGGGGGAAAGTAGGCTTCCCTCAAAAATTGTACTGGAAGGTGATTGCAGGCCAAGAGCTCTATTCAGGATCAGAATTCAGGACAGGTGTCGGTGAGATATCGGTACGAGTCACTGCAGGTAGAACAACCGGGGGGAAGATGAGGAACAGGGAACTGTTGCTGAGATATGTGGAAGTAGGAGGAAGGGAAAAGGTAGGAAAGGGATATGTACAATGGTGGATAGGAAAAGACAAATGGAACAGGGTCATGGGAGGGAGAAAAGGGACGAGGAAGTAGCGCAGCAGTGAGAGAAGATAGAGCTGACCAGGAGGGGAGGGGATCCAATGAGGTGGGTAGGGTTGAGGCTCTGGTCATGGGAGATTCCATGGTTAGACGTGTGGGGAAAGTGTGTGGAGGAAAGGGTACCAGGGTAGAATGTTATCCAGGAATTAGATTGAGGCAGATGTTGAGGAAAGTAGAAGAGAAAGAGGAAGGAAAGGAGAAGGTAGTAGTGTTTCACGTTGGTACTAACAACGTAAGAGAAGCAGGTATAAGTATCAACTTAGTTGGGGATGTGTGAGATCTGGTAAATGCAGCACGGGTGAAGTTTAAGGAAGCGGAGATTGTTATCAGTGGAATACCTTGTAGAAGGGATACTGACTGGAAGGTGATTGGGGATTTAAATGAGACTATGGAGTGGTATGTGAGAAACTGGGAGTTAGATTTCTGGATCCTAATGGGTGGGTAGAAGATAGGAATCTGTGCTCAGATGGCCTTCACTTAAACCGCAGTGGTACGTATAAGTTAGGAAATTTGTTTGTAAGGGTAATAGGGAGGAACGTTCATGGAAACGGGGTGGTCTAGGGAGCGGTGATAAGGGTACAGAGATCTGGAAGTCAAGTAGGGATGACATAAAAATGTTAGTGTTGAACTGTAGAAGTATTGTAAAGAAAGGAATCTAATTAAATTATTTAATAGATATATACTTACCCGATATTAATAGGAGTTAAATCATGGCTGAGAAATGATATAATGGATGCAGAATTGTTCTCATGGAACTAGAGTGTGTATCGTAGAGATTGATAGGAATGGTAGAAGGGGGGTATTCTTTCAGGTGAAAGAAGAATTTGTAATCTACGAAAAAGTTAAAGATGAAAAACATGAAATTCTAGGTGTACGGTTCATCTCTAAAGATAATAGGCAACTTGATGTATTTGGAGTGTACAGACCAGGAAAGGGTAGCGCTGACGCTGATTCAGAATTATTTGATAAGATAATCAGCTTTGTTTGGAAACGATATGGAAAGGAATGTGATAGCAGCAGGTGATTTCAATTTACCAAATGTCAATTGGGAAGGTAATGCGAACGACAAAAAGCATGAACAAAAATGGCAAGTAAGTTAATATGGGAAGGGCAGCTGTTTCAGAAAGTGATGGAACCAACTCGAGGGAAGAATACTTTGGATGTGGTGCTGGTAAAACCAGATGAGCTTTATAGAGAAACCGAAGTAATAGATTGTATTAGTGATCACAAAGCTGTTTTTGTCGTAGTTAAAAATAAATCTGAAAGAAAGGAAGGTATTAAAATAAGGACTATTAGGCAGTACCATATGGCTGATAAAACAGGAATGAGGGAGGTTTAAAAAAGTAGATATGATCGGTGGAAAACGGTAAATAAAAATGTAGACAGACTCTGGGATGGGTTTGCAATTGTTGAGGAATATGAAAATAGGTTTGTACCTTTAAAAGTGGTAAAGAATGGTAAAGATCCACTACATTATAACAAAGAAGTAAAGCGACTAAGAAGGAGGTGCAGGTTGGAAAGAAATAGAGTTAGAAATGGCTGTGGAAGTAAGGAGAAATTGAAGGAACTTACTAGGAAATTGAATCTAGCATTAAGGGCCGGGCGAGTTATCACTGGGAAGGTGGATCCTTTCCTCACCAGGGCTGGATAACACGATCGGGCAGTAGCTATGCATAAACCCATTCATGCATTTATTCAGCGAATTGAATGCTCTCTCCTCAGTTGGTGGTTATCCGTGACGGGGAGAAAAGTGTTCATTCATTCATGCATGCATGACAATTCAATTCAGTTATGGAATCATTCATTATCAACTCATTCATAGATTAATGTAGCCATATGTATAGTGTCTGTGAATATTGAGGAGAACTCTGTACAGACTTATGACAAATATATTAACATTTAAAACTGAAGCTAGCAAAGAAGTCAGCTAAGGATAACATGATGGCAAGCGTCATTGGTGGTCATACAAATGTTGGTGAAAAATGAAAGGGTATGGAAGGGTATTGTACCAGGAAAGCCTAGGTCCTGGCCCATATCAATTGAAAGAAACGTTATTCCAGCATAAAATATCCGTCCGACGTACGAACAACTGAGCAAAGGAATGTTCCAGCATGTGCCAGACTCCACGAGTACACTAGGCGAAGTCAAGTGACGTCACCTGTCGCTCGAAGCTCACCTCCCCTAGAGATATTTCTCGAAAAGAATGTTCTTTTCGCAAGCTTTTCAACGCCTTTAACCAATTTCAACGGGACAAACGCTGAAATGTAGCGGACGTCATAAAAGTTAATCCCTGTGCATTTCGAATTAATCCATCCCATGGTTGTTGAGTTATAATAATTTAAAGTCTAAGAAGATTATGCACTCACGGTCACATGACCAAGAGAACCACCCCTCCCAGCGCCGGTATATATGTCAAAGCTAACAAGCAGAGCAGAGCAGTACAAGGACGAGTACACAGATGTGTGTGTGAGTGAGACAGAGAGGAGACCAACCCTCGTACAGTATATCCGCGCAGTCACGGTGAAAGTACTTGCCGTCGCGTTTCCGGAATACGAAGTTATATCGCCGACAAAATTATAAAAGACGTCGCACTGTATTTAGTATATCGCGTCGCGACTACGGTCTAATTCTAAAGACATTTGAGAATATAATACGAGTGAACTTATTGAAGTGCAAATACCAAATATTTAACGTTCACAGAGTATATCATTACGCGTGGACTTCGTTTACTTTACATAATATTGAACTTCTACAACGAACAGAAACGAATGTGTAGAATTACCAGGACTCATTTCTTTTCGAGCATTGAACTGTGTTTTTTTTATTCACGTAGTGTTCATGCCATATTAGTATACGACTTACAGCAGTAAACTGGGTGAGAACTTTTTCTGAGGTAATATGACGTTATAATAACCAGGTAATCAGAAAATAATCCTTAGTGACTTAATGACCGTGTTCAAAGACTGTGATTATAGACTGTGATTTGCCTTTTTCAAGTGTGAACTGTGTAACTATGGACGTTCTTAGTAACGACTTTAAATAGTATTTCATACAGAAAGGACTGTGATTATTCATTTAACGTCTTAAAGTTCAATTACGCCATAAACTGTGTTCGACAGTAAATGACAGTGTCAGTGATAACTACTCGCACTAAGTGAATTTTCCGTGTGCGAAAAATCACCTTAACGAGCTGCAATTCTACACGATCCAGTTCCAGCAATCATTACCTCATCGAGGGACGTCAACATGGTGTGTTAATGGAACATCGCCGATCCTGATTCTCCACGGAACATTCCAGACATCCGTCCTTCAACATTTGTAGCAACATTTCTTTCATTAAGTGAGTAGTAACAAACTGACTAAAATTTTCTCATTAATTTTGAACAGTGGAAACTTCAGTGCCGCGTGTGAACAAATATTTCAGAGTTCTCATAATTTCTCAGAAGTTCATCTTTTGTGATTAATTTTCAAATTTAATTTTCATATCTCATAGAAGAACTTTAGGTTTTTCAAGTGTGCTATACATTAAGGTTTACAAACTGAAAAACTGAAAAACTTTCAATTCTCATGTTAATTTGCAATTACAAGTGTGTGCTCATATTTGGAAAGACTTTAGGTGGAAATCTAATACCTCGTATTCTCACATATGAAAGACTTTGGAATCAGTGACATTCATTTAATTTTCATGAACAGAATTAAAGAAGATTACGTTTTAATTTTTAATTTCAATGCCAGATTTGAGTCCAATAATCATATTGCAGGGCGAAGAATCAATAAATTGTTTTAAAAAAAATTTATAACCATCTATTATTGACTCTGCGAGTCTATCCTACTCTGTATCGGCTCCAAAACTACGTTCCACTCTCTGAGGTCCTACTCATGCCCTTTACCCAAGAACTTTTTCTGGTACAGTATGTATAGTTACTTTAAGGCAGAAACAGGTTCCAAGAAGGACATTCCAGGAATCATTAATGAACAAGGGGAGTGTGTATGCGAGGATCTTCAAAAGGCAGAAGTATTCAATCAGCAGTGCGTGAAGATTGTTGTTTACAAGGATAATGTCCAGATAGAGAAGGTGACTAATACTAAAGAAGTATTAAAATTTACAGTAAGATACAAAAGTTGAAAACTAAAGAAGCGGCTGGGATTGATAAGATTTCTGGGGATATACTAAGGAGAATGGGTTGGGATATAGTACCATATCTGAAGTGCTTATTTGATTATTGTTTGCATGAAGGAGCTATACCAAATTAATGGGGAGTTGCTAAAATAGACCCTGTGTATAAAGGGTGATAGACATAAAGCTGAAAATTACAGGCCAGTCAGTTTGACATGCATTGCATGTAAGCTTTGGGAAAACATTCTTTCTGATTATATTAGACATGTTTGCGAAATTAATAACTGGTTTGATAGAAGGCAGTTTGGATTTTGGGAAAGGTTATTCTACTGAAGCTCAACTTGTAGGATTCCAACAAGATATAGCAGATATCTTGGATTCAGGAGGTCAAATGAACAGTATTGTGATTGACCTATCTAAGGTATTTGATAGGGTAGATCGTGGGAGACTACTGGCAAAAATGAGTGGAATTGGACTTAAAAAAGAGTGACTGAATGGGTGACTATATTTCTAGAAAACAGAACTCAGAGATTTAGAGTAGGCGGATTTTTTATCCCACCCTCTAATAATTAAGAGGGGAATTCCTCAACGCAGTGTTGTTGGACCTTTGTGTTTTCTTATTTATACCAATGATATGTGTAAAGAAGTGGAATCAGAGATAAGGCTGTTTGGAGATAATGTTATTCTGTACAGAGTAACAAATAAGTTACAAAATTGTGAGCAGCTGCAAAATGACCTCGATAATGTTGTGAGGTGGACAGTAGGCAATGGTATGATGATAAACGGGGTTAAAAGTCAGGTTGAGACTTTCACAAATAGGAAAAGTCCTCTCAGTTTTAAATATTGTGTTGATGGGGTGGAAGTTCCTTTTGGGGACCATTGTAAGTACCTAGGTGTTAATATAAGGAAAGATCTTCATTTGGGTGATCACATAAATATGATTGTTAATAAAGGGTACAGACCTCTTCACATGGATTTGAGGGTATTTAAGGGTTGTAGTAAGGATGTAAAGGAGAGGGATTTTAAGTCTCTGGTAAGACCCCAACCAGAGTATGGTTCCAGTATAGGAGCCCTCACCAGGATTACTTCATTCAAGAACTGGAAAAATCCAAAGAAGAGCAGCTCGATTTGTTCTGAGTACCGGTAATTTCCGACAAAAGAGTAGCGTTACAAAAATGTTGCGAAGTTTTGGTTGGGAAGACTTGGGAGAAAGGAGACGAGCTGCTCGACTAAGTGGTATGTTCCGAGCTGGCAGTGGAGAGATGGCGTGGAATGACATCAGTAGACGATTATGTTTGAGTGATGTCTTTAAAAGTAGGAAAGATCACAATATGAAGATAAAGCTGGAATTCAAGATGACAAATCGGGGCAAATATTCGTTTATAGGCAGGGATTGGAATAACTTACCAAGGGAGATGTTCAATAAAATTCCTATTTATTTGCGATCATTTAAGGAAAGGCTAGGAAAACAACAGATAGGTAATCTGCCCCCTGGGCGACTGCCCTAAATGCATGTCAGTAGTAACTGATTGATTGTTAAATGTGGATGTTGTTTTGTGCGGAGGTTGCAATGTCAAAATTACTTAAGCCTATTGCTCACGGTAAAATGTTTCGTAAAATTTGTTGTACAATTAATTTTATGAAAACTTGGTGAAAACAAGTTGTGTTGCTCACGGTAAAATTATTTTATAAAATCCGTTGAAGCATCAGGATGGCCATCTATGAACTCACTCCTGAACCAGGATGTGCATGTGCTGCCATCTATCGATGAACTTTTAAACCAAGAATCAGCTGTTCAACTTACAGTGTGTTTGAGAGTACTGCTCCAACAAACAAAGCAAAACTTGCTGCTTTAGCTGAAATTATATGCTGTACAGTGGTAAGAAGGAAGAAAAGAAATGCCAGGAAATGCTGGACTCGGGTTGGATCAAAGGAAGTGAAAAAGGTAGAGGATTGCTCTCCTTTGTCGAAAATTAGTTGATGTTAGAAGACCAGCATTCATATAAGAATTCGGCGATTGTGTTTTCTGCCCCTCTTCTTGCATTTCTGTTGTGGTAAAGTGGCGTTTTAACTTCGTACAAATAAGCATATTTCTGGTATTCGTCCAGTAAAACACTAACAGCTTCCTTAGTCCACCCGAATCCTGCCATTTTAGAAAGACGTGTTTGTTTACAATCGAGCTTCACAATCTTCTCACGACGTAGCGCCAGTATCATCGTGATGTCAGCTTCGCTGATTGGTTCGTTTCATAAAATTAATTTTACGGAATAGAACATGTCCTATTTTACGAAAAGTTTTATAATTTTTTTTATAAAACTTGAATTTGACCGTGAGCAACAGAAATTTTATAAAATTAAATTATTGTACAATAAATTTGACAGAAAATTTTACCGTGAGCAACAGGCATTATTTTAATGATTTCAAGTTTGGAGATTTGTTGTCGTTTTATGTTAACCACGGCCTGATTAAGATTTCGGCGAAGGAACGAATTATTCTGTAGGTGCTCTCCAATAAGGTACGCTTGGTATAAATCTTCCTTCTTCCTATGTACGGTACCAGTACGTTATACTTTGTTTATGTGTGTGTATGAAATATTTTTTCAGCCTTTTTTTTACCCTGGACCATTAGTATTACTTTTCAGGCTAGGCATGGAGCAATCACAGATGTTTTCATTTCTCCTGTAAACATATAATATTTCCCTCATATCAATTATAATACTAACATCAGCGCAATCTATACTTTAGCGGTGAAATTCGACAATAATCATTTAAAGTTAAAAACTTCACGATTGTTCCGTATTGAATAGAGAAATAAGAAGATGTACAATATTATAGGGAAGGATCCACCTTTCAATACTCCGTAGTAAGTTGAACTAAAAAGTAGTTACAACCTGTTTATTGGGACCGGTTTCAACACATTTCAAGTGTCATCATCAGCCAATTAGCGAAGATCTTAAAACAACTAATATATTGAACACAGGCAAAATATTAACATTGTATCATATCGTAGCAATTCAGTTAATGTTCAAAACACAATAATCACAGTCAAGAGAGGTACTGCTTTCGCCGCTCAAATGTCAGACTTCAAATCTCGTGGGCCCAACTATAGATCTCATTGTTTAGACCTGTTCAACTGTAGGGTTTTATTAAGCGGGGATACGTAATGAATCAAATTTTAATTGAATTAATTCACATGACACATTTATGGGAATAAGAAAACATTAAAATTGCCATTGATGATTTCACGGCCCGTACTTATAGACATGTAACTGTATAGCCATTTGGGCTTATGCCATGTCAAGAAAATAAGGTGAAATTCTTTACGTTCGCAAACAATACATCCTGTTCCGTATCCTCTTCAACCATGAATCCATCGGTTTTAAATTCACTCGGAATCCTCAGATTAAGGTGAGGCACTACACTTTCCACCATAGCCACAAAACTGTCATCGTTTTCATCTTTTGTACTAGGCCCTCCACCAGTTGCAATACTTTCCTTTCTTTGTTCCATTTTGCGTTGTCTGGATCTAAATTTAATATTGCTCCAACACTTTTCAACTGGTCTCCACTTCTCTTGCTTGTGTAAGCTATACTACAAAATTTTGCACTAATGTTCTCCCACGCTTTTGAGTTTTCTCTCATAGCATGGCCAGACTACACTAAGGCCGTGACACTGAAACTTGGCAACATTATACTGCTACTCTTTGGAGTCTTATTCTAAGATACGGGAAGTCAACCTTCAATTATATTTTCTCGAATAAAACGTTGATGGAAGAGCGGTTTTCATTGGATACATAGAAAACAAGGTGAAAATTAAAATAAATACGTCAATGTAAATATGAGAATAAACAAGCATATGGCTACAACTAGAAAAACAATACAGTCCCATGTCCATCAAAATACAATCTTAACATTGGGAATCAACTTACAACATAATCACTCCAGGGTCATCAGTTTTCATTTCTTGCCAGGACTTTCAACCATAGCATCAGCATCATTAACATGTTTTGTGTAGTTGTTGATTAAAATATTTGCAAAATAGGGAAAAGATAAACAGAGAAGTTCATATAGAGGCTTTTCACAATATGAGCAGCACTCCCTTGTATCAATTACACTTTGCCTTGTAAGCTGAATCAGTACACACTTCTGATTCTTACTCCGAAAGAATGCTACTTCATATTCCTCAGAGATTAAAATCTGCATGATCTCATATACACTTGTACACACATTTAAGAGCAATTCTGATGGGACCGATAACCCACCTCTGTTTAAGCTATTAAACATGTCATTTTCCACCCATTTAATATGTTTGAGATACAATATCTGCAATTAAGTTTACTGCTAGCTTGAAAGGTACATAACCTGAAATGTAAACGACAGGAAACATGTTATCGAAGTCTACTTCTATTTCATTTACTTTAACTAGCACAGGAAAATTCACTGCATATGTCTGTTTTGTCAGTTATGTTCAATGAATCGGAATCTAATTGAAACATGTCCTTGCATAGAGATATTTCTTTATATTTTTTAGACCTTAATCCTAGCAAACACTGTACTCTTATCTTCTTCGCAGATTCAAAAACTTGCAATGCAATGCCTTGGCATCTGAAATTAAGCCTAGCTTTAGTTGTGGTTGTCATACTTTTACAACCTACCTACCTACCTACCTACCTACCTACCTACATTATAAACGTAGCCACAATCCTCGATTTGCAACTAGTGTTGTGGCCTCATTTAATTATATACCTCTTATCTTTAAATCGTTAGAAACCGAGTCTACCGAGCTCGATAGCTGCAGTCGCTTAAGTGCGGCCAGTATCCAGTATTCGGGAGATAGTAAGTTCGAACCCCACTGTCGGCAGCCCTGAAAATGGTTTTCCGTGGTTTCCCATTTTCACACCAGGCAAATGCTGGGGCTGTACTTTAATTAAGGCCACGGCCGCTTCCTTCCCACTCCTAGCCCTTTCCTGTCCCATCGTCGTCGTAAGACCTATCTGTGTCGCTGTGACGTAAAACAACTAGCAAAAAAAAACGAAACCGAGTCTAACCATCGTCGTCTTGGTCTACCTCTACTTCTCTTACCCTCCATAGCAGAGTCCATTATTCTCCTAGGTAAACTATCCTCCTCCATTCGCCTCACATGACCCCACCACCGAAGCCGGTTTATGCGTACAGCTTCATCCATCGAGTTCATTCCTAAATTAACCTTTATATCCTACTCTCCTGCCATTGTTCCCACCTGTTTGTACCAGCAATCATTCTTGCTACTTTCATGTCTGTTACTTCTAACTTATGAATAAGATATCCTGAGTCCACCCAGCTTTCGCTCCCGTAAAGCAAAGTTGGTCTGAATACAGACCGATGTAAAGATAGTTTCGTCTGGGAGCCGACTTCCTTCTTACAGAATACTGTTGATCGCAACTGCGAGCTAACTGCATTAGCTTTACGACACTTTGATTCAATCTCACTTACTATATTACCATCCTGGGAGAACACACAACCTAAATACTTCAAATTATTGACCTGCTCTAGCTTTGTATCACCAATCTGACATTCGATTTTGCTTAATTTCTTACCTACTGACATCAATTTAGTCTTCGAGAGGCTAATATTCATACCAAACTCATTGCACCTATTTTCAACTTCCAAGATATTAGACTGCAGGCTTTAGGCACAATCTGCCAATAAGACCAAGTCGTCAGCATAGGCCAAACTGCTTACTACATTTCCACCTAACTGAATCCCTCCCTGCCATTTTATACATTTCAGTAGATGATCCATGTAAACTGCGAACAGCAAAGGTGAAAGATTACAACCTTGTCTAATCCCTGTAAAAACCCTGAACAAAGAACTCATTCTACCATCAATTCTCACTGAAGCCCAATTGTCAACATAAATGCTTTTGATTGCTTTTAATAATCTACCTTTAATTCCATAGTCCCCCAGTATGGCGAACATATTTTCCCTCCGTACTCTGTCACATGCTTCCTCTAGTTCTACGAAACATAAACACAACTGTCTATTCCTCTCGTAGGATTTTTCAATTATCTGCCGCATACTGAAAATCTGATACTGACAGCCTCTCTGTGGTCTGAAACCACACTGGTTTTCATCCAACTTCCTCTCAATGACTGATCGCACCCTCCCTTCCAAGATGCCAGTGAATACTTTGCCTGGTGTACTAATCAATGAGATACCTCGATAGTTGTTGCAATCCTTCCTGTTCCCTTGTTTATAGATAGGTTCAATCTGAAGGTACCTTACCAACACTCCATGCTAATTTTACTACTCTATGAAGCCATTTCATCCCAGCCTTCCCACTATACTTCACCATTTCAGGTCTAATTTCATCTATTCCTGCTGCCTTATGACAATGGAGTTTATTTACCATCCTTTCCACTTCCTCAAGTATAATCTCACCAACATCATTTTCCTCCTCCGCATGAGCTTGGCTGTTCGCAACACCACCAGAATGATTTCCTTTTATATTGAGAAGATGATTAAAATATTCTCTCCACCTCTCCAGTGATTCCCTGGGATCTATTATGAGTTCACCTGAATTACTCAAAACACTGTTCATTTCCTTTTTCCTTCCCTTCCTAAGATTCTTTATTACTGTCCAGAAATGTTTCCCTGCTGCTTGATCTAGCCTTTCCAGGTTGTTACCAAAATCTTCCCACGACTTCTTTCTGGATTCAACAACTATTTGTTTCGCTCTGTTTCTTTCATCTACGTACAAATCCCTGTCTGCCTCGGCCCTTGTTTAGAGCTATTTCTGACAGGCCTTCTTTTTACGTTTACAAGCTGCTCTCACTTCATCATTCCACCAAGATGTTCGCCTTTCCCCATCTTTACACACAGTTGTTCCTAGGCATTCCCTTGCTGTTTATACTGCAGCATCCCTGTATGCCACCCATTCACTTTCTATATTCTGAACCTGCTTACTGTCTACTGTTTGAAACTTCTCACTAATCATATCCATGTACTTCTGTCTAATTTCCTCGCCCTGGAGATTTTCTACCCTTATTCGTTTGCAGACAGATTTCACTTTTTCTACCCTAGGCCTAGAGATACTTAGTTCACTACAGATCAGATAGTGGTCTGTATCATCGAAAAATCCGCTGAAAACTCGTACATTCCTAACAGATTTCCTGAATTCGAAGTCTGTTAAGATATAGTCTATTATGGATCTGGTACCCCTAGCTTCCCATGTGTAGCGGTGAATAGCCTTATGTTTGAAGACTGTATTCGTAACAGCTAAACCCATACTAGCACAGAAGTCCAGCAAACGCTTCCCATTCCCATTAGCTTTCATATCTTCCCCACATTTACCAATCACCCTTTCGTATCCTTCAGTTCTATTCCCATCTCTCGTATTCAAATCGCCCATTAGCACTATTCTATCCTTGCTGTTGACCCTGACCACGATGCCACTCAATGCTTCATAAAACTTGTCAACTTCATCCTCATCTGCACCCGCACAGGGTGAATACACGGACACAATTCTAGTCCTAATTCCTCCAACTGACAAATCTACCCACATCATTCGCTCATTTACGTGCCTAACAGAAACTATGTTGCGTGCAATGGTATTCCTGATAAAGAGCCCTACCCCAGACTCTGCCCTTCCCTTTCTAACACCCGTCAAGTACACTTTATAATCTCCTATCTCTTCCTCGTTATCTCCCCTTACTCGAATATCACTTACTTCTAGCACGTCCATATGCATCCTCTTTTCTGACTCAGCCAGTTCTACTTTCTTTCTTCCATAAGCCCCATTAATATTGATAGCCCCCCATCGAATTCCATTCCGTTCGCCAAGTTGTTTCCAAGGAGTCCCTCGCCTGTCAAATGGGAGTGGGACTCCGTTACTCCCATAGGTCCGAGGCTTGCTTAAAATGTTATGAGTTCGGTAAATTCATGAAGCAGGATGCTCCCCTTCCTGCACATAGTCCAAGTGAGGATCTCTCCTCTAACGGGTTATGGACCACCGGTGAAGGGTATAGTCCTAGCCGCCTGAGCATAAGGAGGGCCACGACTCAGAATATGTCCGAGATGCCCACTCCCATTCCATAGCAACTGGTATCCCGACTCTCAGGACCACTTACTAGGCCACTCAGCCGTTGGCCACGGTTCACGAACTAGCACGCGACTACAGTAACCCACAAACATGAACCATAACGTAAAACAAAATATCACAATCATGCTGCACTTTTAAACTATTGCAATTTTAAAAATACAAACACAGGATGGCTCTAAAAACGATGCGGATTGTCACTATTATACATACTGCAACATGAGAAAACTCACCTTTGCCGTAAATTAATATCGTTCCAGGATACCAAATAGTGTGTAGGTTAATGTTTAAAACTATAACACATAAAATATCTTCAGTATACTCTGAATTTTAAACAATGCCATCATGTTAATTCACGCACAACACAAAATATTATGGCACACCACGTTAGATTTGTTTACAAATTACGAACACAGTCACAAGCTTGACTCCAAGCGACGTTGTCGGATCTCCATTGTCACGACCTTATAGCGTAGTCCGGCCATGCTCATAGCAAGACCGACTCCAATGAAGACCGACTCCAATCCTCAGACCGTAATATAAGAAAAACATGGCGGCCGAAGTAGCCGGATTGCTGGTATTGGCTAACACGAAAATATCACGTGCATTTTATATAAACGGCGGTAATTTAATATGATAAATGTAACATCGTAAGGAAAATCACTTTTACACGTATGAAAACGCTTCGTCAACAAGTATGCACCACATATAATCAACTAGAATCACATATATTCTACTAGAAAAGAGACCAACAAGCTGATTATTTAGACATTTCAATTCGTCAAATAACGTTTTCTCTTAGATTTCACTTGGCTGGATAGATGAAAATACGTAATAAAACTGTTAAAATGATATTTCTAGCATCATTTTGAATATTTCAAAAAAAATTCTAGGGGCTTTACGTCGCGCCGACACAGATAGGTCTTATGGCGACGATGGGATAGGAAAGACCTATGAGTTGGAAGGAAGCGGCCGTGACCTTAATTAAGGTACAGCCCCAGCATTTGCCTGGTGTGAAAATGTGAAACCACGGAAAACCATTTTCAGGGCTGCCGATAGTGGGATTCGAACCTACTATCTCCCGGATTCAAAATAAATTAAGGTGCAAAATTCATCGATTTATTCGCTCTCATGAGAACTGTGAAACACAAACATAACTTGTTGCCTTAGTTTTGAAGTGGTAGAAAATTTCTTAAATGCACCACCCAATGAATGGGAAGTACACCCGAAATCATAATGTTATTCGCTTTACGTCCTACTAACTACATTTTTTACTGGTTTCGGAAACGTCGAAATGCCGAAATTTAGTCCTGCAATAGTTCCTTTACGTGCCAGTAAATCTACCGACACGAGGCTGACGTATTTGGCACCATCAAATACCACCGGACTGAGTCAGGATCGAATCTACCAACTTGGGATCAGAAGGCCAGCGCCTTAACCGTCTGAGTCACTCAGATCATTGCTAGTTTTATGCTAATTGCTATACATCGCACCGACACAGATAGGTCTTATTGCGACGATGGGACAGGAAAGGTCTAGGAGTGGAAAGGAAGCGGCCGTGGCCTTAATTAAGGTACAGCCCCAGCATTTGCCTGGTGTGAAAATGGGAAACCACGGAAAGCCATCTTCAGGGCTGCCGACAGTGGGGTTCGAACCTACTATCTCCCGAATACTGGACACTGGCCGCACTTAAGCGACTGCAGCTTTCGAGCTTGGTGTCACTCAGATCAAGTACACCCGAAATGATTATGTTAACATGATGTTAATATAATGTTGACATATGGCATAACAGCACTTCACGCAATAATAGTAACCTTAGTGATGAAACGTTCAGACACTAAAGATATAGCTTAATAGGTTTTTACCCATTAAATAACATGGGTGGAAAAACTCTATTGACTAAACATTGATATTTAACCACATGCACGAGCTTCAGTTCGGCACAGTCTGCTTCATAACCGATAGCCGCAGCATGAATCGGAAGGTCTTGGTAGTGTAAAACCCTACGTTACAAACCCAGCTAATCCCTCTAAGTCACTATTTCTTTTGTGTAACAGTATACAAATTGCTCCATCTGTCACACTTATAAGTTTTGTTATACTCCAAGATCCAGCCAAACATTTCCGCAGACAAAGCACAGATTATTGTAAAATACACTTGCATCTAAATCACTAGACACTTTGAAGCACATAGACACTGACGGAATAACACAATATCAATTATATTCTATCTAAGTTAATATTTTTCGAGGAACACCAATAGTTTGGAAGTAGAGAACTAGATTTCCTAACCTCAGACTTATCCTTAAAATGATGTATGCACGCTACGGTTTTGCCATGGACTTCAAAATAATCACGATGTATATTCCTAATCGATTTCTCTTCTAATGCTCTATTTCGTAGGAAACTTAAGAATAGTTGTATGAGAGGCATTGCCATAGTTAGACTAAAAACTGGTCCACCTAGTGCACTCATGTTTTTTAATGAGTAAAAATACGATCAAAACAAGTACATTCTCACATTACTGCATATACTTACAGTTCCTATGTACCCACCGACTCATATAAATACACTCGCACACTTATATTCTACAAAGACACTAACATTTATCGTCAAATTTAATAAAATTACACTGACTACATACGATAACAACAAACCAAAACAAACCGACATTTCCAACAATTCCGACTACTCGATTCGCCATCTTTGAACGATCGAGAGTAGCATTAAGGTCTGAGGATTGGAGTCGGTCTTGCTCCAATCCTCAGACCTTAATGCTACTCTCGATCGTTCAAAGATGGCGAATCGAGTAGTCGGAATTGTTGGAAATCTGGGTTTGTTTTGGTTTGTTGTTATCGTATGTAGTCTGTGTAATTTTATGAAAGTTGAGATAAATGTTAGTTTCTTTGTAGAATATAAGTCTGAAGGTGTATTTATAAGAGTCAGTGGACACATACGATCTGTAATTATAAGCAGTCATGTGAGAATATGCTCGTTTTGATCGTGTTTTTACCCATTAAAGAACATGAGTGCACTAGGTGGACCAGGTTTTAGTCTAACTATGGCAATGCATCTCATACAACTATCCTTAAGTTTCTTACGGAATAGAACATTAAGATAGAAATGGATTAGGAATATACATCGTGATTATTTTGAAGTCCATGACAAAACTGTAGCGTACATACATCATTTTGAGAATAAGTCTGAGGTTAGGGAAGCCATTTCTCTACTTACAAACTATTCGTGTTCCTTGAAAGATATTAATTTAGATATAATATAATTGATATTGTGTTATTCCGCCAGTGTCTATGTGCTTCAAAGTGTCGAGTGATTTAGATGCAAGTTTATTTTACAATACTATGTGCTTTGCCTGCGGAAATGTTTGGCTGGATCTTGGAGTATAACGAAACTTTTAAGTGTGACAGTTGGAACAATCTGTATACTCTTACACAGAAGAAAGAGTAACTTAGAGGGATTAGCTGGGTTTGTAACGTAGGGTTTTACACTACCAACCCTTCCAATTCATGCTATGGTTATCTGTTATCAAGCAGGTTGCGCCGAACTGAAGCTCGTGCATGTGGTTAAATATCAATGTTTAGTCAATAGCGTTTTTGCACTCATGCTCTTTAATGGATAAAAACCTATTATATCTTAAGTGTCTGAACGTTTCATTACTAAGGTTACTATCATTGTGTGAAGTGCAGCTACGCCATATATCAACATTATGTTAACATACCAGAGCCGTTCATTGGGTTAACATAATCATTTCGGGTGTACTTGGGCTGAGTGACTCAGACGGTTAAGGCGCTGGCCTTCTGGCCCCAAGTTGGCAGATTCGATCCTGGCTCAGTCCGGTGGTGTTTGAAGGTGCTCAAATACGTCAGCCTCGTGTCGGTAGATTTACTGGCATGTAAAAGAACTACTGCATGACTAAGTTTCAGCACTTCGACGTCTCCGAAAACCGTAACGAATGTAGTTAGTGGGACGTAAAGCCAATAACATTATTATTTCGGGCGTACTTCCTATTCGTTGGGTGCTGAATTTAAGAAATTATCGACCACTTCAAAACTAAGGCAACAAATTGTGTTTCATAGTTCTCATGAGAGCGAATAAATCGAGGAATTTCGTACCTTAATTTATTTTGAAACATTCAAAATGATGTTAGAAGTATCATTTTAATAGTTTTATAATGTATTTTCATCTATCCAGCGAAGTGAAATCTAAGAAATTGACGAATTGTAATTTCTAAATAATCAGCTTGTTGGTCTTTTTTCTAGTAGAATATATGTGATTCTTGTTGACGAATCGTTTTCATGCTATAAAAGTGATTTTCCCTATGATGTTACATTTATCATATTAATTTACCGCCGTTTATATAATATGGGAAATCTGTTAGGAATGTACGAGTTTTTCGAGGATTTTTCGATGATATAGACCACTATTTGATCTGTAGTGAACTAAGTATCTCTAGACCTAGAGTAGAGAAAGTGAAATCTGTCTGCAAACGAATAAGGGTAGAAAGTCTCCAGGACGAGGAAATTAGACAGAAGTACAAGGATATGATTAGTGAGAAGTTTCGAACAGTAGACAGTAAGCAGGTTCAGGATATAGAAAGTGAATGGGTGGCATACAGGGATGCTGTAATAGAAACAGCAAGGGAATGCCTAGGAACAACTGTGTGTAAAGATGGGAAAAGGCGAACATCTTGGTGGAATGATGAAGTGAGAGCAGCCTGTAAACGTAAAAAGAAGGTTTATCAGAAATGGCTCCAAACAAGGGCCAAGGCAGACAGGGATTGGTACGTAGATGAAAGAAACAGAGCGAAACAAATAGTTGTTGAATCCAAAAAGAAGTCTTGGGAAGATTTTGGTAATAACCTGGAAAGGCTAGGTCAAGCAACAGGGAAACCTTTCTGGACAGTAATAAAGAATCTTAGGAAGGGAGGGAAAAAAGAAATGAACAGTTTTTTGAGTAATTCAGGTGAACTCATAATAGATCCCAGGGAATCACTGGAGAGGTGGAGGGAATATTTTGAACATCTTCTCAATGTAAAAGGAAATCATCATGGTGGTGTTGCAAACAGCCAAGCTCATGGGGAGGAGGAAAAGGATGTTGAGGAAATAATGCTTGAGGAAGTGGAAAGGATAGTAAATAAACTCCATTGTCATAAGGCAGCAGGAATAGATGAAATTAGACCTGAAGTGGTGAAGTACAGTGGGAAGGCAGGGATGAAATGGCTTCATAGAGTAGTAAAATTAGCATGGAGTGTTGGTAAGGTACCTTCAGATTGGACAAAAGCAGTAATTGCACCTATCTATAAGCAAGGGAACAGGAAGGATTGCAACAACTATCGAGGTATCTCATTGATTAGTATACCAGGCAAAGTATTCACTGGCATCTTGGAAGGGAGGGTGCGATCGGTCGTTGAGAGGAAGTTGGATGAAAACCAGTGTGGTTTCAGACCACAGAGAGGCTGTCAGGATCAGATTTTCAGTATGCGGCAGGTAATTGAAAAATGCTACGAGAGGAATAGGCAGTTGTGTTTAGGGTTCGTAGATCTAGAGAAAGCATATGACAGGGTACCGAGGAAAATATGTTCGCCATACTGGGGGACTATGGAATTAAAGGTAGATTATTAAAATCAATCAAAGGCATTTATGTTGACAACTGGGCTTCAGTGAGAATTGATGGTAGAATGAGTTCTGGGTTCAGGGTACTTACAGGGGTTAGACAAGGCTGTAATCTTTCACCTTTGCTGTTCGTAGTTTACATGGATCATCTACTGAAAGGTATAAAATGGCAGGGAGGGATTCAGTTAGGTGGAAATGTAGTAAGCAGTTTGGCCTATGCTGACGACTTGGTCTTATTGGCAGACTGTGCCGAAAGCCTGCAGTCTAATATCTTGGAAGTTGAAAATAGGTGCAATGAGTATGGTATGAAAATTAGCCTCTCGAAGACTAAATCGATGTCAGTAGGTAAGAAAGTCAACAGAATCGAATGCCAGATTGGTGATACAAAGCTAGAACAGGTCGATAATTTCAAGTATTTAGGTTGTGTGTTCTCCCAGGATGGTAATATAGTAAGTGAAATTGAATCAAGGTGTAGTAAAGCTAATGCAGTGAGCTCGCAGTTGCGATCAGCAGTATTCTGTAAGAAGGAAGTCGGCTCCCAGACGAAACTATCTTTACATCGGTCTGTATTCAGACCAACTTTGCTTTGCGGGAGCGAAAGCTGGGTGGACTCAGGGTATCTTATTCATAAGTTAGAAGTAACAGACATGAAAGTAGCGAGAATGATTGCTGGTACAAACAGGTGGGAACAATGGCAGGAGGGTACGCGGAATGAGATAAAGGCTAATTTAGGAATGAACTCGTTGGATGAAGCTGTACGCATAAACCGGCTTCGGTGGTGGGGTCGTGTGAGGCGAATGGAGGAGGATAAGTTACCTAGGAGAATAATGGACTCTGTTATGGAGGGTAAGAGAAGTAGAGGGAGACCAAGACGACGATGGTTAGACTCGGTTTCTAACGATTTAAAGATAAGAGGTATAGAACTAAATGAGGCCACAGCACTAGTTGCAAATCGAGGATTGTGGCGACGTTTAGTAAATTCTCAGAGGCTTGCAGACTGAACACTGAAAGGCATAACAGTCTATAATGATAATGTATGTATGTTATATAATATGTACTTGATATTTCCGTGTTAGCCGATATCAGCAATCCGGCTACTTCGGCCTCTATGTTTTTTTTTAAATATTACGGTCTGGGGATTGGAGTCGGTCTTGCTCATAGTAACACTGTCTGTCTTTTTGTTTTCAACTATATCTTTCTTCTCTTTCACTAATTCTAATAACACTTTCCTTTCATAGTTGTTGAAGACTGGCAGTTTTTCTTTCCATCCATCGTCGAGAAATTAAAATTAAATGTATTGGATTGAGTTACTGTAGGAAAAATCTATAGTGACGGTTAAAGTTTGAAATCACGGCTTACTAGATACCAAAACTGCCTATGGTGTTGTGTGTTAGTAATAACTTAGGTGAATTATATTGTTGGGCCCACGAGAGTTGAAGTCTGACATTTGAGCGGCGAAAGCGGTAACTACGAAATACGCTGCGTTGTCATAGTTACCTCAATCTGCGGTATATCACTCTTTCATACAGGCTGAGTGTTTAAAGAAATATGTTGGCCTAATGCAATTCAATAAACTTTGACACGCTCCCAAGCTCGTGCTGATAATTCCGGCATTTAAGACAGAACACGTCTTTACCAATAAATATGAGAATTCATATTCACTAAACTGACAATAACCTCAACAAATACACATGTCAGATAGAGAATAGAACTGTACAACTAGCAATAAAAATAATATTCAGGAAACAAACGCTAAAATTATTACGTAAACCAGCAACAACTAACATTATCCCAAAAGCGACTGAGAGCAAGCCAAACCATATGGCGATAGCGTTCTTAAATGTGGCATCTCTGTTATCGTTGCCATAGCAACAGACCATTTTCGAGCAGCGTTAGTCAACGTTTTCTCGCCGCTGGCGCTAAACGTCAGACTTCAACTCTCGTGGGCCCAACTATAGTGACTAACATAATCCCGTGTTTACAAGTTTAAAAATCGTATATGCACGAATATTTCATGAACCTTTGATCCTTTCGTTGTGACTGTTAAACCTTCTAGTGGGTGTTTGATAACATGTTCCCAGGACGGCGGAGGTATGAAGTGACCTCTAAATGTGATGAAAGTAAAGTGAATAAAAAGAGAACGAGAAACACTTAAACTGAAGACAAGCACAAACATTGTAAGTAATAGAAATTTAACTCAGTGTAATATTTCTTGAAGATATGTTAAGGTAGGTGGAGTGGATTTTTAGTTAATAATTAAAGGTAGCTACAATAACGAGGAAGGGATTCCAGTGATAACGTACTCCTTGACCAGTATTGACATCAACATCTACACAGAGTAAGGACAGCCTTCTTAGAACTTCTACAATCATGGCTGACCTAACAGTTAAATCAACCCATTGCGACATCTGTAATATTACCGTCAACAACAACAACGAAGACGCAATAGAATGCGAGTACTGTAAAAGATGGCAGCACTTCGAATGCAGTGGGTTAACGAAAGGTGAAATTGACGCTATGAAAAGGAAAAAAGGCAAGCTTACATGGCTGTGTTCAGACTGCAAATTAAAACTGCTAAAACTAACTGAAATCCAAGATGCAATAAAACAACGATTGAAGACAATTATCGAAAACAAAGGAAATCAAAGCACAAATCATCCCCCGGCTAAACGTCCCCCACCCATTCCAGAAATAATGAAAACATAAGAGGTCAAAGGAAACAGCACATTAAACACATTGGGTGCAAATCAAAGTCGCATTGAAGAGGGCTCAGATCACGGATACACAAATCGAAATGAAGATCAACATCACCAAAACAATACCACAATGTAGACGAATGTAGTCAAAGGAAGAGAACACGCCATAGTAGGTACAAAGAGCGAAACAAAATTGAAAGCAGCTATTAGGAAAGCATGGCATACTTATGAAGACTGCACGAACAGACTTTTTAAAAATGCTATTTGTTCAGGGCGTCGACCTAAAGAGATCTTTTGCCCCTACTTGTACCATGTGATACGAACCTGCGTGTAATTGGAATGGAGGAAGTGTTGAATGTGAGGAAAGGAACGTTAAGGACGACACAAACACCCAGTCCTCAGGCCAGGGATATTAATAATTTACCATTAAAAACCCCTGACCCAGTCGGGAATCGAACCCAGGGCCACCGGGTGACAGGCGGACGCGTTGCCCCCTACAGCGCAGGGCCAGACACGAGGAGACTAAAGCTGAAGATATTATTGTACACCTACAGGGAAATGGGATTAGAGAAGATATAATCTGTGAAATCTTAGAAACTAAAGGCCACAACAAAGCATTTAAGGTAGGATTCAACTTTGATGATCTCGAAAAAGCAAATGATCGAAGCCTATGGCCTAGAAATGTAATAGTTCGAACGTTTACATTCCCAAGATCAGAACCAGGACTCTTACCAACAAGACTAAATACCTCACAATGACATCGTAGGCCCACAACACCACAGGAAAAGACAACAACAACAACAACCAAGGTTCCCCTCTGGAACACCGAGGGACTAAGAAACACCTTAATAAAAGACATTAGAACATATTCACATCATGATACCCACGGAAACATTTCTACTAGAACCAATAGACATACCAAAATTTTATGGGTACCGCACATATGCAACCCCAACAGGGGGCAGTCCGGCAGGAGGAGTCTCCTGTTTCCTGAAATCGACGGTTGGGACGGTAAAGGAAGTCCGAAGAGGACTAAACACTGTCATAGTTAAGACCAGTGGCCTGACAATAATAGGAATATACATTGCACCGGAAAAAACAAACAAATGACGTCGTTGAAACGCAGTAGAGAAAGTAAACACCAATGAAGAAGTAATAATCAGGGGAGACCTCAGTTACAAGATAGACAAACCGAACATAAAATCTGAAACTGTTACCCAAGTTCTGAGAGAAGGAGCCTTCATAATGGTAAACAGAAAATAGCTTAAAACTTACTTCACCCCAAACGGCGCCAGCGCAGTTGACCTCGTATTCTACAGAGAAGTAAGATTTGCAATTAAGAAATAAGAAGATCTATGGTTCTCAGGCTCAGCTCCATTCATAAAACATATACCTATCTACACAGAATTTGAACGTGGAAAAAAAATGGAAGCCACGACCCCCATTGACAAGAAAGTACCACCTTCAAGAAAACTTGATACAACGAAAATGCAAGACCAATCGAAAATACAGAAAGGAAGAGCCCTTGTCGCTCAAAGGCATCTAGATGAAGCAGTGGAGACAGCTACAAACCTAATACAGGAAGCCACTCTACCAACGAAGAAAAGGCGAGTAAAAACGTGGTTAGACAGCCAGTGCTACATTGCACGAAAAAATACTCTACGCGCACTTCAGACAGCGAGAACAACGGTGACCTCTGAACACTTAGAGACATACGCCACTAAAAGAAGGAAATCCAAAAATCTCCTAAAAGATAAAGCTAGATTCTTGGAGGGAGAAGCCATAAATCTAATAGCCGATGCCGAGAAAGACACTTTTACCATTCTCAGAAAGAAACAAACGTGCAGACTGAGGGAAATAGCCATGGAAACATGGGAAAAACACTTCGCAACGCTTTTAAACGAAGACAACAAGGAAACATGCAACACTTCAAACCTCTGTGACGACCAAGTACATGAAATTAGACTTACCATTAACGAAGTGCAGAAGGCAATCGGTAAAGGCAAGGTGGGGAAGGCGACAGGTCTGGACAACATCTGCATAGAGCACTTGAAAATCTCACAAGACTACAGTACTTACTGCAACTTTGGACAGATCTATTCAACCAGTTCCTAAATTCAGCCAAATTACCAGAAACTTTGAGGATAGCAACGCTGAAGATACTCTACAAAGGAAAAGGAGATACTGACAACCCCGACTTGTATAGAGGCATATCGCTCGAAAGCTACCTATACAAAACTTTCGCAAACATTCTAGCAAAATACCTGACCAAAGAAGTAGACCCGTTCATACCAGAATGCCAACTAGGCTTCCCCTACAGGAAGAAGCACGATACAAGCCACAGCATAGCTGAAAGAGGAAGAAGAAGAAGAGGCATTGAGAGACCCAAGGGGGAAATACTATGTCGTCATAGTGGACTACATAAAAGCATTCGACCTTATAGACAGAGATATCCTAATAGGAAAGCTAAAGCAAATGATTGGTGAGCATCCACTCACGAGGATCATCGCATCCATCCTGGACTACAACGTAATCAAAATGGACGATGGAATAACTACATCAGGAAAGGTAACTCAGAGCAACGGGGTGCCGCAAGGAGACCCTCTTATACCGCTGTTATTCAACATAGTAACAGCATACATCACGCGAATAACGATAGACTCCCCCTAGGCCTAGGATCGTATTCAAAGACGGAACTTCAGAAGTCAATGTTAAAGTTAGAAGCATGGACATCAGATAATAAATTTGAGATTGACCAGGAAAAGACAGTTCAGATGGTGTTCAGAAAAGGCGGCAAGTTCGCCACAGATGACACTATAACGCTAAAATATAATCCATTAGAAATAGTCAAGAAATTCAAATACTTAGGCATCACATTTCAAACGACAATACTTCCTTCAATTACCACATCTTAGACAGAACGACAGCAGCAAACAATGCCATTCACAACATCAAGAACCTATCCATGCTATCACTCAACACAGCGATGTCATTATTCAAGATCACAATAGCTCCGATTGCCACATACGGAATCGAGATAACCTGGGACAGTCTGACAGTTAGCAACATGGAGAAGATTGAAAAAGTCAATGCAAGATTCCTCAAGAAGGCCCTAGTAGTGAGTAAACCGGCTCCTTCCAGACTCGTGTCTACGTTTTCACCCGGGGAATATATTTCATAGAAGATCTACGAATCAACCTACTTCTGCCATCTACCAAACCATTCCAAGCACTACAGGAGAAACTTCTAAGGAAACGCGCCGATATAGACTTTGAATTCTACGGCACTGACGCTATGATCGATCGAAACTGTACAAAAGAACTACACGAACAAAGACATGTTATAACCAGATACGCGATACAAGGCTTCACTCACTGCTAGGGGCTTTAAGTCGCACCGACACAGATAGGTCTTATGGCGACGATGGGATAGGAAAGGCCTAGGAGTTGGAAGGAAGCGGCCGTGGCCTTAATTAAGGTACAGCCCCAGCATTTGCCTGGTGTGAAAATGGGAAACCACGGAAAAGCATCTTCAGGGCTGCCGATAGTGGGATTCGAACCTACTATCTCCCGGATGCAAGCTCACAGCCCCGCGCCTCTACGCGCACGGCCAACTCGCCCGGTGATACAAGGCTTCCACCACAAAATATGTGCAAAGGGAAAATACCATAACCCAACGAGTGACTGTGTTTGCACACTGTGCAATGACGTCTGTGATCGTTACCACATCCTAGAGTGTAAAACGAGACAAAAAACGCTATCTGAATATAGCAAAGAGTGAACCCATTAAACTCAGTACTCATTCGAGTGCTCCTTATTGTTATTACTATTGAGTTAATGTAAAGTCCAATGCGATATATAATGCAGGGAACAGCAAAATTTAAGAAAAAAAAAAGAACATTGAGTGATGGGAGACGCTACACTGCTCTTCTAGTGTTTTCATTGCCAACTTCATATCTAATTCTTAACATCGTAACTTACCAAAGTCTCCTTACGGCAGAGTCTACTTTGTAAAAGTTGCGTCTATGAAACAGACACCCAAATGCTGTCAGTTGTTCTATTTAAAATTTGATGCCTTCACTCCGCCCTTGACCTCCGTTTGTTGTCAACCGAATCAATTTCAAGATTGCATTTACTGGAGTAGAGATTGTAGTCAATACGGACTATTATAAATCAAACCACAATGGTTAAATTAATAAACTCAATAATCACTTAACGTGTTACGATGTCATACTTACGAATACTAGCAGTCATACTACCACAATAAAGTAGCAGAAAATGGAAGAACACAAGAGCTAACATGTTAAATGTTACGCCGTCACGCTTTCCTTCACTCCACTGTACAGAAGTAATATCTTGTCAATCAGGAGATTAACAGCGATATGTTTGGTAATAAACCTTCTTGTTTCATTATGGGTATTGTCAGGAGCGGTGCAATTAAAGATCCGTAGCGGTGTTAGACGCCAGGGATGTCCCAACTCTGCTGAGGCGGGCCGACAAACATTTTGACCTCGCAGAATGTGTCGATAAAGATGTCAGTATACATGAGCCGCCCTATTTCAAAACTTGCCATATCCATTTCTCATTTTGTTTAGTGTGTGGGAAGTTAACCAATTATTTCAACATAACTGTCAGTTTTTAAACCCAGGTCATCTTAATGAAGACCCGTGTACTATCTGAGCACATTTTAGCGATAGGTTTACACCCTAGTGCTGAAGCGGTCGACCTCGGCAATCTTCGAGATTCGTACTGGCAATCTTTGAAACACAAACTATGAATCGCTTATGCGACGTCTGGCGTATACTTTACGTACTAGTACTGTTGTTATTTACACAGCAAAGCCAAACTATAGAATTCACTCTAAGAATAAGATTCGCATCGAAAAATGTTATATAATGTTATATAATGTGTGTGTGGCACAGTTGTTGCCTTAAAATAACAAAGATTTAGAAAATTCATATCGATCGATCATATTATCGATTTCATTTCCATTCAGTTGGCAGTACTAACGGAACCGGAAGAGCTCCCTTCTTACTCCTCAAACCCGTGCACAAATCTATCGCTAAAAAGTGCGGAGATAGTAGAAATAGCAAGGGAATTAAGGCTTTACTGTCTGAAGGATAACTAGGGAGTAGATATTAATGTAAAATGAAAGTGCGAAATATGTACATAAAATGTAGTAAATATCAGTGAAATATGAATTGTCTGTCTGTCTGTCTCTCTGTCTGTCTGTCTGTCTGTCTGTCTGTCTGTCTGTCTGTCTGTCTGTCTGTCTGTCTGTCTGTCTGTCTGTCTGTTAGGTCATCAGCCCAGAGGCTGGTTGGATCCTCAAATAGCACCACCAAAGGTTAAGCGATTATAAGGAAACCCCAAAAACCAATGGCAGCACCAAAATGAAGCGTACTAGGCAAGATGAGGAGTGAGGTAGTTTGCCATTGCTTTCCTCACTGGGTCAGAAAGTACTATTGCAGCACGACTGACCCTATGAGCAGCACCTTTCATAACACTAAGATGCACTAGTCGTGCTCTGAATGTCATTACTCAGCACTACCCATACCCCAGCAACTTTCATATTGTCACAGCCATGGCTGTTGACTGGGACTTCGGTGGAAGCTACACTTTACTCTGGCCTGTGCCAAGAGATGGATGCAAAAGTACTGTATCCATCAAGAAATGACAGCAGGCAGGAAATATGAATTACATATGAATATTAACAAAATACATACTAGTATTAATGCATAAAAATTAAAAAAAGTTCATGTATTCCTTTTATTATAACTTGTCATTAAGATATGGGACAATACAATTGTTTTAAATACTCCATACTTTACTCTCTTCCAATCTTCCCATCCTCCAAAAGGCCCCTGTTAACCATAGCAGGTGAGGCCGGTTGGCCGAGGTACTAGCCATCCTCCCCCGACCCAAAGTCTCACGATCCAAGTCACTGCCCTTGAGGCGGTAGAGTTGTTTTAAATAATAATAATAATAATAATAATAATAATAATAATAATAATAATAATAATAATAATAATAATAATAATAATAATAATAATGTCCGCCTCTGTGGTGTAGTGGTTAGTGTGATTAGCTGCCACCCCCAGAGGCCCGGGATCGATTCCCGGCTCTGCCACGAAATTTGAAAAGTGGTACGAGGGCTGGAACGGGGTCTATTCTGCCTCGGGAGGTCAACCGAGTAGAGGTGGGTTCGATTCCCGCCTCAGCCGTCCTGGAAGTGGTTTTCCGTGGTTTCCCACTTCTCCTCCAGGCAAATGCCGGGATGGTACCTAACTTAAGACCACAGCCGCTTCCTTCCCTGTTCCTGCTAGTTGCTTTACGTCGCACCGACAGAGATAGGTCTTATGGCGACGATGGTACAGGGAAGGGCTGGGAGTGGGAAGGAAGCGGTCGTGGCCTTAATTAAGGTACAGCCCATAGCATTTGCCTGGTGTGAAAATGGGAAACCACGGAAAACCATCTTCAGGGCTGCCGACAGTGGGCTTCGTACCTACTATCTCCCGAATACTGGATACTGGCCGCACTTAAGCGACTGCAGCTATCGAGCTCGGTCTTCCCTGTTCCTTGTCTATCCCTTCCTATCTTCCCACCCTCGAAAACGCCCCTGTTAACCATAGCAGATGAGGCCGCTTGGCCGAGGTACTGGCCATCCTCTCCCGACCCAAAGTCGCACGATCCAAGTCACTGCCCTTGATGCGGTAGAGGTGGAATCCCTCGTTGAGTCCGAGGGAAAAACTAACCCTGGAGGATAAACAGACTAAGAAAGAAAGAAAGAAAGAAAGAAAGAAAGAAAGAAAGAAAGAAGAAAGGAAGGAAAGATGATAATAATAATAATAATAATAATAATAATAATAATAATAATAATAATAATAATAATAATAATAATAATAATAATCGCTTTACGTCCCACTAATTACGTTTTCGCTTTTCGGGGACTCCGAGGTGCCGGAATGTTGTCCCGGGGAAGTTCTTTTACATGCCAGCAAATCTACCAACACAAGGCCGACGTATTTGAGCACCTTCAAATATCACCGGACTGAGCCAGGATCGAACCTGCCAAGTTGGAGTCAGAAGGCCAGCTCCGCCGCCCGGCTAGATAACTTAAAAAGTATACTCTTTTCTAATTTTGACAGTAAGTACAGTTTCTTATTAAATAATGAATTACGGGCATAATCGACATTCTTCACTTATATAGAAAAAATAATATTTTACACAATTGTAGCCAAGTTCCTCTTGACCTTCATGCCCTGAAAATTAAAACAAAAAACGTAAAAATGCATTCTTCCCATAATATGCAAAATACGTAATATTACTAAGAATTATGTGGTTTCATTTATAGCCTACCCGAAATCGCAATCTCTGGCTTATGATGAATTTTCCAGCCATAATTATTAAGTATATTTTCAGTTTTTTAAGTTATGTATTCCAGATCTTTATGGTCACCGCCACTGGAGGACGGATCATTTATTTGTAATAAATCTTACTACATAAAAATATGTAAAATGAAATACAAGTATAACCGTATCAGAACCAGGATTCGTCGACATGTTTCATTTTCACTTGTCTACAAGTAAAGGCTGATGGTGATGATGATGCTTGTTGTTTAAAGGGTCCTAACATCTAGGTCATCGACCTCTAATGGTACGTAATGAGACGAAATATAATGGCAATTTAAAATTCATCCACTGACCGGAATTCAAAACTTGATGATCAATGAATAGATGAATTTGAATGTAAAATAATCAGCTGATCCAACTCCAAAATCAATCTATTTGACTAGAATTTTAAAAGTCGACGATGAACAATGATTATGAACTTAAAACAATCAGTGGATCCAACCCTCAATGCTCCACCTTCCTAGAAACTATCTTGACCAAGGAGCTACTTCCAAAGCACAATCCTTAATCCAAATTCCAGATCAACGGCCCCTCATTTAGTACTTATCGCTAGGAAAGTAAGAACCTTCTCATGTAGCGGTACTAATCATGAGTAACATAGATTCATGATATTACCAAATACAGCAGAGACAATACGCGACACTCTACGAGATATCGAGGGAGAGCTATTAGAGCTCTCTCTAGCGGGTAGACCTGAGAACTACTGATTCTGCCATAAGAGCACGTGTATTTGTATTTGTGTGTGAAGTTTTTTGTGTTATTTATGCGTTTTCATTGAGTTGACATAATTAAATAGTAGCGTGTGTCATTCCTTGATATCTCCTCTCAACATGAGGGGAAAGGTATGTGCTGTGTTTGGCTGCAGTAACTATGAAGTAGAGAAGAATGCGCGGTCTTTCTTTCGCTACCCTCGTGACAAGAAAATGTAAGTAATATTGTGTTTGCATATATATTCTTCCAGTGACAGAGATCTTTATAGTACTTCATAATCCTCTGACCTCCTCGACCCATATTTTAACTGGCTTAAAATATAATACGCATATTTTATTGTATAGTGCAGCAGTTAACCTTCAATACCGATGTGTTGTTGTAGGTGTGATCTGTGGGTTTTGAAATGTCACAAAAGCGATTTGGATAAGGTGTACAAGAAAGAAGGGACGTTACGCTTATATAAGAATTATAAGATCTGTTCAGATCATTTCAGGCCAGCGACTATAAAAATCCTCGACTATACAGCCAAGGGTATGTTATATTTTTACTCTAATTGTATGTAAATATTCCTCAAAGCATCACTATCGACAACAATTTCATACTTTTCTTTCTTTTATCCCTCTTCTCAGATTAAAGCCATGATTTTATAGATTTTCTTTCTGTTAGTAGGCTTCATGTTAAGAGGAAACTTGTCCAGCTTTTAAATGTTAATTCATTGCATCATGTGTGTAAGGAATGTGCCGATATTTTTAATGACAAGTGTCTTAATGTGATGATACAATGTTTTTAAATGAGAAAAAAGACAAATCTAACCGTAAAAGTTCAGGCAGGAATGCTAAAGCAAAAATAAGTAATGCATAAATGAAAGATCAAGCCATTTCACAGCAGTCCATTTCACATCTTGTTTATATGTCTAATTTCAGTCTTTGAATAATAACCTTTTAAATAATTCTTCATTCATTTATCCAGAATTGCTTTAGCAACTTCGAAGTTAATATCTCAATAATACTTTCTTTCTAGACGGAATTTATTTATCCATTTTCGTATATGCATTTCCATTGATATTTGAATTTAGCGCGACTGTTCAGGTCAAGTCACTAGGAGCGCCACCGTCGATTGTCCCCCATTGTAACAAGGCTAAATCCGTAAGTGTCGCGTATTGTCTCTATTTTATTTGGTATTACTCACAGGTAATGTGCTACGCACAGGTAACGCAGACCTATGGTGTTTCTCATACAGTTGATACTAATCACAGGCAACGCCCGGAACCGTGGTGTTCCTCGAAACGCAGACCCATGATGTCCTCAACCAGATGTCGAAACACCCCAGTGAGGATAGTCTCCTTTTATCTCCTCGAGGTGTTCCAAGCGAACCTTGACAGAGGGGAACCTCCGTCATAGTGGTGGATACTATACACGGGTAATGTAAAGCCATAGTGATCCACCAACAGACACGTGGTGTTCCTCACACGATGGCACTGATCACAGGTAATCTCATGATTCAAAATTCAGCATCCCTTAGTCGCCCCTTATGGCAGGCAGGGGATAACGAGGATGTATTCTCTGTCTCAGTGCCCCAGGTTTTATGTCTGGTAAATTTTGTTTTGTCGAGTTGAAGCTTGGACTTCGAAAATGACCACCATAAAAAGGCTGGAAACTCTGGAAATGTGGTTTGCATATAATAATGCTAAGAGTCTCCTGGGTAATGCATGTCTCTAATGAACAGATATTGCGGAGAGCACAGTGAAATGGGGCATGTGTTACGTGGTGGTATTGCACGTCATCACTAAAAGTCAAAATTGAAGGACAGCGAAGAATAGTCGTGTCTCAAGAACATTCTACCACTGATGCACACAGAAAGGTAAGAGAGATCCATGTGCTCCAATCATTGGCCAGGGGCATAACTCTAGGGCCTGCAGGACTTGCAATGCAGGCGGGCCCAGGTCTTTAAGGGGCCCTACAGGCGCCTTGAGTAAAATAATTGTACATCTAGCATAGATATATATTGTAAGGGCTCGAGGGTCACATTGGAAACCTTAGTCACAATGGCGGGCCACACTTGATAATAGGCTAATTTTCGTAAAATTCTGCGAATAGAACACAAGTACCAGTATGAAAAAATATGCTTAGGAAGGTTTGATAACTTTAATTGTTTACAGCACTATTTTACATTTGCATTGGCTTTTAAATTTAAAAAAAATCATAAATAGTCTATTCAGATCAAGTGACTACTTAGAAAGAGGAAATAATGTTAAATAATGAATGAGTTATATCTTGGGTCTGTAAAGGGTATAAAAATTAATACAGCTTTAAACGAGATATGCAATATTTTTTGTGACTTTCCTTCTTAAAATGCTCTCGCGGGCCACCATTTGGAAATCCCTGATCTAGTCTAATGCCACTCAGCACGGAAATGATCAGGGCAGTTTTCTAGAATCAGTCTAAATCGTTTGTTTTACGATTTGTACGTAGAGGGATGACCATTCGGTTGCATCTAGCAGCAGTTATTATAACTGTGTTGAATGTAACACAGCACTGCTGTAAAGAATACTTGCCCTTGTCGTCCCTCACACCTCCGCATCACGCTCCTCAGAAAAGAGCTGCACCAAATTATTTAAAAATAATTAATTAATTAATAATAATACCGTTATTTGCTATATGTCACATTAACTACTTTTACGGTTTTCTGAGACGCCGAACTGCCGGAAATTAGTCCCGCAGGAGTTCTTTTACGACACGAGGCTGACGTATTTGAACACCTTAAAATACCAGTGGACCGAGCCAGGATCGAACCTGCCAAGTTGGGGTCTGAAGGCCAGCGCCTCAACCGTCTGAGCCACTCAGCCCGGCTTAAAAGTAATTACAGCAATACAAATTGATACCAACATATAATATTTTAGTTAGAAAGTGATACTTTATTCATGTGTAATGCATGTGAGATCGTATTATGCACAAATTTTGCTGAACATGTAACGTTTATCATACGATTATTCGACAATGTACTGTACAATGCCAGTAAGTAACACGCAGTCAATCCGGTTTATTAATATTAATGTTATATTAATGTTTCTATGTTGAATAACTGAGGCTTCGGTATCGGTTACAAATATAGTTCCGTAGTTACTGATAAGTGGTGTATGGTTCAGCAGCTTTGCCGTTAAACCACGGAGGCAGTCATATAAAACCGATTACACATTATTTTTAATAATATTACAATAATGAATTATCCCTTTGTTCATATAATTTGACGACATACTACATAATATTTACGAAGGCAGTTCAATATATAATGAAACACATTTCTTTTCCTTAGACCAAGTTGGTTTTATTGAGGATTCATATACACCATGTTATTCCCCAATCCTTTTGCTACAATACCCTATTCTTCAACATAACCTCCGTCCAATGCTTCAGCCTTACGCCACCGTAATGTGATGGCCTGTATGCCTGCATGGTACCACTCGACAAGTCGATGTCGGAGCCAGACTCGTATTGCATCGATAACTTCATCATCCATGTAGTGCTTCGCGCGGAGTGCATCCTTGATGGGAACAGATGGAAGTCAGAAGGCGCGAGACCGGGCTGTAGGGCGGATGAGGAAGAACAGTCCACTGAAGTTTTGAGAGCTTCTGTCGAGTGCGCAGACTTGTGTGAGGTCTTGCGTTGGCGTGGAGAATGCTCACCGTGTTTTTGTCCACTGTCAGATCTCCGTAGACATTCTACAAGCGCCTATGAATATCTGTGATGCCCTGGTTTTCAGCCAAAAGAAACTCGATAACTGCGCTCTTTTTGGTACGCACCTCCGTTACAGAGACCATTTTGAAGGCTATTTATAACGCTGCCACCTATTGAAAATTATTGAAACTCTGCGAGACAAAGCGAGCATATTCAACGATGTCCCAAACAAAACTCCAATTTTTTAAAACTGAAATTGGCCGAGAAGTAAAACGTGTTGCATTATATGTTGAACGCCCCTCGTACCTGCTGTAATTAAATGTTTATTATTCATAGCTTTAACATTTTATTTGAGGGGGCCCGATATTTTTATTTTGGCAGGCGGGCCCGCATCACATTCCTTCCGCCCCTGTCATTGTCCCTGGTAAAATTGATTTGTTCCTTGTTTTTTAACAGAATTTACAGTGATTATGATTAACACGCAAACCTAAAAATATCGTCGTTAGCCTATACTCCATAGTGATCGTTATACCTTGACAGTAAAATTTGTAGCTAGAACGTATCATTTTATTCGTGGATGTCTGTTGTCAGATCGCTGAATGAGATAAACATTTTTAGTACGCCTTTGTTTCAGACGCGAAATTGACTATACCATAAAAATACCCTTTCTACGTTTCCACTCGAATAAGTGTGCTACTACATACTCTTGTGTAGAGGGAATTTAATGGATTTTGCGTTAATATTATCGGTTGCTATTGACGATGGGAAGTACTTAAATAAGACTAGAGGACCCGAGCTGGTATTCGTTATAAATAGTTCAGATAACTCGTCTTGATACGTCTGTACCGAGCTCGATAGCTGCAGTCGCTTAAGTGCGGCCTGTATCCAGTATTCGGGAGATAGTATGTTCGAACCCCACTGTCTGTCGTAGTCATGCTGATTTTCCTCCCCTTTTCAATGGTTTTATGAACATTTAATAAGACGCGTTATGGTGTGCCACAGTTCGTACTTAGAATTCATACATTCTGACGTGATCATGTCGTCTGTTTGGTAAAAATCTATCCATATGCTTTTTTTTATCATGCAGTTCTTGATGTAGCGCTTGATATTGTGCCGTAGCAGGCAATGGTATTCTCAATCGCAGTTCTTCTGTATAGGTACAACGGTTGTCTTGTGAGCTTATAGGTTAGTCTTGAGGGAGCGGTTTTTTTTTTTTTTGTCACGCAGATAGGTTATTCTTCGATAGGTGTTCCCTGATAATATCTAAGGCGTGTGTCGTGATGGGGTGTGTTTGTACGTAGACTTTTTTCTCTCAGCAGCATGTAAGTTATTGGGAAGGCTCTGCCATCTGTTCAATATATTTGGAAGCTGGGAAAGGTTAGAGAATCAGAGTATCTTGCGCAAGGAATAGTATTCTTCCGCGATCAGAGGAAGAGTATACTCTCTGGCTTGATAGAGAGTAATCAAACATAATGAAAGTGTTAGTCGCTTAGCAACCTGCTGGGTTCGGAATGTATTGCAGGTTAGGGTAAGCCTTCGCCTGCAATTATTGGAGTGAGCGTGTAATGATTTGATTTTATGATGACTCAAAGTTGGCTCAACTTAGAGATCTATCAATGTCTCATGATTCACCGGCAGATAATTCCCGAGAGAATAAACAAACAAAAAAATGAAGAAAATCGGTCCAGTAGAACGGAGGGATTTGCCAACACTGTTTTTAGTAAATTCTTGTAATGTGTATATAGATGGTTTAATAATAGTGGTGTGCTTTAGTTCGGTTAGTCCTAATTTACACGATGCCAGTTGATGAAGAAGATAGTTGACTGGCTTACAATTATCGGCTACGTGTGAACACTTCTGTCCAGTTGACTAGGCAATTGCCCAGGCAGTCAATTTTCTCCAGCAAAAATGAAATAGCGTGTGGCTTTTAGTGCCGGGAGTGTCCGGGGACACGTTCGACTCGGCAGATCCAGGTCTTTAGATTTGACGTCCGTAGGCGACCTACGCGTCATGATGAGGATGAAATGGTGATGAAGACGGCATATAGATCCAGCCCCCGTGGGAGCGGAATTAATCACGGTTAAAATTCCTGACTCTGCCGGGAATGGAACTAATTGTGTCATTTATGCTTATTTTGCTTTTTTGGGCCCTTGGCATTTTTATTCCCTTAGTTACGATTTGTTTATCTCTGATCCC
Organism: Anabrus simplex; assembly: GCF_040414725.1. Classification (NCBI taxonomy): domain Eukaryota; kingdom Metazoa; phylum Arthropoda; class Insecta; order Orthoptera; family Tettigoniidae; genus Anabrus; species Anabrus simplex. Next base: position 65,498,589 of record NC_090278.1, on the reverse strand, counting down.
GGGCGCTATACATGCGTGGGCCTTCTTTTCCCTTGATGTTTGGTTCGGCTATACTTGATCTTTCTTCTTTTTGTATTCGTTGGAAACCATTGTTGAGTGACATCCCATTGAATGGCCGTATATCGCGACCGTTAAAAACTCGTCCTGTTGATATGGAGATAAGAAATGATTTATTACTTTTGGGCTGAGCTATGCGTCACAGATTCATTGTATTTTGTTAACAGGTAACAATTTATTTTATTATTTACTAATTGTATTCTGTGTGAGATTGAGCCTGTTGGCTGATTCAGGTTATGAGGAGGCGCAATGTTATGTTATACTCGTAAGTTCATGTATTGTTTCAATGTGGGCTTGTTTTCCTTTTATTATTTTATGTCTTTCTGATTTTCGTGTGGCCATCTACTATTTTGATTTAATTATTACTTAATAAACCCTTTTCTTTTTTATTCGGCTATATTATTGTTGGAATAAGAGGAGTAGCCTTTTAAATTCTAACCACAGGTTCGAGTTCAGTTCATGATTTCGTCTGTAGTCATTTTCGACCCGATCCACGTGAACATCGCAGGTAAGTATTTATGTAACACCCCGTCACCTCTGGTTGATTTGAGCTTCCAATGAATCTTTTATTGTTTTAATTTTTGTTATCTTTCTACCTGTGTATGTACTGTGTTTTCCGGCTTTTTATTCCTCGGTTCTCATCGTGCCCAGATCTGCCGTGGGCATGCGAGAAGAATAGCATGGAGCTGGTCTATCACAATAACATATAGTATGGGATAAGAAAGGTCCAGGCCGTGGCCTTAATTAAGGTACTTCCCCATCATTTTCCTGGTGTGAAAATGGGAAACCACGGAAAACCATTATCAGAGCTGTCGACAGTGGAGTTCGAACCCACTATCTTCCGAATGTAACCTCACAGCTCCGCACCCCTAACCGTACTGCCAACCCGCCCGGTAATAATAATAATAATAATAATAATAATAATAATAATAATAATAGCTGCCTCTGTGGATCAGTGGTAGAGTGTCGGCCTCCGGATCCCAAGATAGTGGGTTCAAACACGGCAGAGGTAGTCGGATTTTTGAAGGGTGGGAAAAAAAAGTCCATTCGCCACTCCATGTCGTACGATGTCGGCATGTAAAAGATCTCTGGTGACACATTTGGTGTTTACCCGACAAAATTCATTAAATCTCAGCCACAGACGCCCAAGAGAGTTTCGGTTTACTCGATCTGCCATCTAGTGGGCCTAGAGTAAAACAGAACGTCGAAATTGACGAGCAGACAGCCAGATGGCGTCAAATTGAAATGTCTGCACACGGTAGCTGAGGCCATACGATTATTATTATATAAAGATATTTATTATTTTATAATAATAATAATAATAATAATAATAATAATAATAATAATTGCAACTTCGGGAAGAACCCATGACGTGTCCGGAACGAGACGTAACGGAGTTAGGCTAGTGACAGCGTGTAGCACAACGTCGTGACCTAGGTGGACCAGTGTAGAGAGAAGACCCAAACGAGCTGTACTTCATTAATATGCAATGAAAAATGAATTGTATCATTTCAACAATAATTATTAGAAGAGTGGACACTGGTTTTATCATAAATGGTTTTAAACTTCTTATGAATTGATTAGTATTAAGTTCTTTCTTTCTCTCTTTCTTTCTTTCTTTCTTTCTTTCTTTCTTTCTTTCTTAATCTGTTTACCCTCCAGGGCTGGCTGGCTCTTCCCTCAGACTCAGCGAGGGATCGCACCTCTACCGCCTCAAGGGCAGTGTCCTGCAGCGTGAGACTTTGGGTCGGGGGATACAAATGGATAGGTGGACAGTACCTACCTCGCCCAGGTGACCTCACCTCCTATTCTGAACAGGGGCCTTGCGGAGGGGAGGGGGATGGGAAGATCGGAAGGGATAGACAAGAAAGAGGGAAAGAAGAGGGAAGGAAGTGGCCATGGCCTTATATTAAGTACCATCCCGGCATTCGCCTGGAGAAAAAGTAGGAAAGCGAGTCGAAACATGTCTATCTAAAATTTCATCTTAATTGGATGTAATGTTGAGTATTGACTAGGAGGATAATTAACACAATTTTGAACAATTTGTAAGAAGTTCAACTGTCAAAACGGATCTGATATGAGATTCATAAATGTAACTACAATGAAGTCATGTACAGTTCTTGATATCGCAGATGTATTCGTAGGCAGAGACGGCCGTACCTTATGTGCTGAAGTGCTGCTAATTTGAAAAAATAAATTACTTTAAAAATATTATCTACAATCAAATACAGTGCATTGAAAAAGACGTCAGCCAAAGAATAGGACATTATTCAACTCCCCTCACAACCAGTCGTGTGTTCTACGCCTGGTGGCTGTGCGATTACAGCTCAGCGAGAATTTCTAAGATTTTCTGCCAGAAAGCAGGAACTCTGCCTTTTGCGCGTGCGTGCCCAACTTTCCCGATGTGCTGTGGAAACAGCCAAGATATCACTTCACTTCGATCACAGAGAGGCAACACTAGTCACACTTGCAATTACGACCGAAATGACAACGTGGCAGGTGGCACCCTCTTGACTCAGTGGTAGTATTTAAGAGGGGATCGCTCAAAGCAAATGGGAAAACAAAATACTGTAGAGATGTTCCCATCAGGTCTTTTAATACTCCCAACTTGCCTATTCCATGGCCACATTGTTATATCGGTGAACTATAAAAAAAGTTGTCAAAATAAGGACATGCTATTGTGATATTCTTTAATAAAAATGTCTAGTTTATAAATGTCACTATAAAAACAAACATGTAATCTTGCATTACGATGTTGCTGGTTTTATTTCAATGATTTTGGTAATATTGGGAAGTTGTCTTTTTGCGCGCTCACACCAAGTGTTTGAGTTCGTGAATATTTTGCCATTGCAAGTGTTATTGTGTGTTTAATTATACAGTATATTTTTTTAAATAAGGAATGCGTATATGTATTAGGGTTGTTTTCATGATTGTTCAGTGTGACAACTCAGTGGAGAGCCTCTTGAAAACCGCATACCGGTACGTTTCTAAATATTTTTATTTTTTGGAGGAGGGATGGGTTACAGCACACAACTGATTTTCTGTACCAGCCGCCACTGCTCGTAGGTATGATGTACGTCAAACGTATGTTTCTTCTAAAATGCTGAATTCTTTGAATCTTAAACTAAGCAGACCATTTTCACAATTGCCCACCTCGACGGTATTAGGTTAGCAAGGTATAGGGAATCTTAATTTTTGTGCCCTTTAAGACCACATTTTTCTTACAACGACAATTGACCCAAATAAATTTTAGACACACGTGCAAGCATGTGCAAGCAATATAAATTTGAATAGACTCATATGTAACCACACACATATTATGTCACTTAGTCAAGGCATAATTGTAATATATTATGATACTGGTGTTTGTAATTTCCAGCATGTAATATCTTTTCTATTTATGAATTAAGGCTGACTATAACCCAGTACAGCATGGTCGAAACTAGTCCAGATATGTAATAATAACCACATCAAAATAACGGCACTGAATCGGTGAACCTACCCATCCTTGTTGATAGTACGCCAGTCAAAGGATACTTTTAGCAGCACCTGTTGTGTTGATAGCTCAAATGGTGCGGTCTGCTGCCTGAAGAATCTCTGCAACAGTTCTGCCATGAAGTGATTCCTTCATATTAGGAATCAAGTCAAAATCAAAAAGGCTGAAGTCCGGGCAATATGGTGGATGGTACAACAATTCTTTAACCCAGGGCCTCTCAAACGCCCAAAATCTCACGCGTGCAAATTGAGGCGCAGTGTTCCTGTGCACAGTGCATCGGTTCCGCTCGGCTCGGCTCGGACCAACGCTTCGTCTCTGGTCTACTCTGCTAAGCTCGGGTCAACTCGGATTTAGAGCGCTACGGAGAAAGTGAGGAAGAAGGAGACAGGCGGAGCGAGCAAGACAGGCGTGGGGAAAGAGAGAGACAGCGCTATTGCTCCAAATCGAGGAGTGGGGGTCTGCACTCTGGTCAACCAAGCGAAGTCGTCTTTTGTACCGTGCACAGTGCATGCACCCTGAGACGCCCTGCTTTAACCTGTCGATGTGGAGTGCCGAACAGTGCTCGTCCTGTAGTGAGCATCGCACATGATGAAATGACGAGCACTGCTCGCACGGTATACGCGTGTATTGTACTGCGATCTAGCGGTTACGATCAAATCCGTTTTTGTCCGAATTCATTTTTCCTTGAGGCAGAAGGTTTGATCGAATGATATACCTTGATCCCTATTTTGACAGTGCTTTGTTCACTGAAATTCGAGTTATATTCCAAGGAATTTTTATCTTTTACACCAGGAGTAACCACTGCTTTTGTCTGCTATCTAATGCCTGCTATGGACACTTCTTACTTGAGGAAGAACCAGATCGTCAACATAATCATAAATTCTGCTAGTTCAGGGCTCTCTTTAGACTAAAAAAAATGGTTTACTCGCTATATTGTATTCCATCTGTCGTGCTTGGAGATGGCTGTCGTGAGAGGCGACTAAAAGAGCACCAGAAGGTCTTAACTTGGGAACGTGGGTTGGCGACCTCGGTGCCCTTGGCTGAGTCCTGGCATTGCTTCCCCTTACTTGTGTCAGACTCCTTACTTTCATCTATCCTATCTGACCTCCCTTGGTAAAGGCATGTTTGTATTTGCATGCCGGTAAGTCAATCCCAGGACACTGTTGCGTTGTCTTGACATTTAAAACCACAAGGAAGTGCCACTGAGGCACAAAAACAATATCTAACACAAAAGGAGTATGTGAAAGACTGAAGAAAATTGATTTTGTATATATTTTATGTCAAATGTTTCTCACCCAAAAACTTCGTTATCTTTCAAATTGCATTGTAAATAGAGTTACATTTGTTTCGTCGCGGGATTATGTCACAGCCAACACACCTACGACAGTGTAGATGACGCAGCCTTTTGACTTGCTCTCATACTTTAAATACCTCGCACCTCAATATTTTCACATTCCCAAAAGGTGATTTGTTTATTTTTTCTTTACAAATTTCAAATAAAAAATTATTGTCTTCCAATATGTTCGTCAATCCAGTCACGGAATGCTGAAACTCTTGTATATACCCCTGGTTGATTCTCACGACCGCAGCCTCTTCCGAATGACACGATGCCTATTATAGTGTGGTTCAGTAGCATGGGACCACCAGAATCTCCTTTGCAAGCATCCTTGTTACCTGGGAGGAGAATAAAATTTGATTAAATAACGTATATGCAAACAGAGCAATTGACATGATTTACCTTCTGCTACTATGAAGGGTATATTTCTTTTCCAAAAATGTGATTCTTGCTGGAAATTATATATAGGAAAAATATGAGGGTTGGAACTTTAATAGTGACAACTATTAAATTGCAACTGATGCAAAAGAGACGCATATTACCAAGTTTTACTGTCCTTCAAAGTAGTCACCAGCATTGCGTACACCCCGTTGCCAGCGATGTGGAAGTCGTAGGATACCTTTAACGGTGCCTGTCGTATTGGTAGCTCACATGGAGTGGTCTACCACCTGACAAATCTCTGGAACAGTTCTGAAGCGAATGCCACGAAGTGATTCCTTCATCTTAGGAATAAAGTCAAATTCTCAAGTGCTTAAGTCCAGAGAATATGGTGGATGGTACAGCAATTCCCAGCCCCATCGACCGAATAAATCAGCTACAGATTGCGGTGTATGGGGCCGAAAGTTTCTGACCACTTCTGCATATTCCATGAATTTTCTTTGGGAATTTTGAATACTAATATCAATACTCATCACCGCTAAGTTCTGTAGCGAATTCAGGGCACTACGACGCATTTGGGTGAAGTGGCGGACGGAGAGTATTCAGAACGACTGCTAGGAAGATCTCCTCTGTTGGAACACATCAACGAGCAAGGAAAACCTTGAAATAACTCGGCTAACACAAGAAGAGCATTTTTTGTTATGCCCAGGCATTCCTTCAGAATGTGAAGCAAGTTATATATACTACTCCGGTGTCTCGGGCCAACTCACGAATCGTATAGCGTCGATCAGTGTTCGGTAACACGGCAAGAGTATGCACTTCTTTCACTTCTTCCAAATACAGTAGAGACAATACGCGACACTTACGGATTTAGCCTTGTTAAAATGGGAGACAATTCGACGCTGGCGCTCCTAGTGACTTGACCTGAAAAGTCGCGCTAAATTCAAATATCAATGGAAATGTATATACGAAAACGGATAAATAAATTACGTCTAAAAAGAAAGTATTATTGAGATATTAACTTCGAAGTTGCTAAAGCAATTCTGGACAAATTAATGAAAAATTATTTAAGAGGTTATTATTTAAAGACTGAAATTAGACATATAAACAAGATGTGAAATGGACTGCTGTGAAATGGCTTGATCTTTCATTTATGCATTACTTTTTATGCTTTAGCATTCCTGCCTGAGCTTTTACGGTTAAATGTCTTTTTTCTCATTTAAAAAACATTGCATCATCACATTAAGACACTTGTCAATAAAAATATCGGCACATTCCTTACACACATGGGGCAATGAATTAACATTTAAAAGCTGGACAATTTTCCTCTTAACATGAAGCCTACTAACAGAAAGAAAATCTATAAAATCCCGGCTTTAATCTGATAAGAGGGATAAAAGAAAGAAAAGTATGAAAACGTTGTCGATAGTGATGCCTTGAGAAATATTTACGTACAGTTAGAGTAAAAATGTAACATACCCTTGGCTGTATAGTCGAGGATTTCTAAAGTCGCTGGTCTGGAAATGATCTGAACAGATCTTATAATTCTTATATAAGCGTAATGTCCCTTCTTTCTTGTACACCTTATCCAAATCACTTCTGTGACATTTTAAAACCCACAGATCACACCTACAACAACACATCGGTATTGAAGGTTAACTGCTGCACTCTACAATAGAATATGCGTATTATATTTTAAGCCAGTTAAAATATGGGTCGAGCAGGTCACAAGATTATGAAGTACTATAAAAATCTTTTTGTCACTGGAAGAATATATGTCCAAACATAATATTACTTACATTTTCTTGTCACGAGGCAAACGGAAGAAAGACCGCGCATTCCTCTCTACTTCATAGTTACTGCAGCCAAACACAACACATACATTTCCCCTCATGTGGAGAGGAGATATCAAGAAATGACACACGCTACTATTTAATTTTGTCAACTCACTGGAAACGCATAAATAACACCAAAAACTTCACACACAAATACACGTGCTCTTATGACAATCAGTAGTTCTCAGGTCCATCAGCTAGAGGGAGCTCTAATAGCTGTCCTTCGATATCTCACTGAGTGTCGCGTATTGTCTCTACTATATTTGTTTCTTCTTCTTCTTCACTAACACCAGGACGATCTGACCGACGCGTCTGCCGCATTTTGTCGTACCTCGTTGAAGGCTTTTGCCCAACGTGCCACTGTTCTGTAAGTCGGTGCAGATTCCCCGCAACCCCCTTGAAGACCATGATGACACTGTCGTGCTGTACGATCTCTGGCATGTTCAATCTTTATCCAACTCCATTGTTCCTGTTTCAAAAACATTGTGACAGCACTACCTTAGACCAGCAGCTAACACGAGGCTGTGTTCCTCTCGGCAATTCGCGTGCGCGTGATGTGGGAAGGGAGAGTCCATGTGCTTTTAGGTATGGGAGGTATGCAACTAATGTGTGCTATCAGCTACATAATTAGGTTCAGCTGCATGGCGTATCTACAGCAGTGTTGCCGCTATTAAAGTTCCCACCTTCATATCTTCTTTTTCTTCTTCTTCTTCCTGAAACACTTCTGTTTATGTAGGTCGTTCAACCTTCATATTATATATGAAATTAACACAATTTTATTGATATAGCACTGTATAAAAACTCTTCCAGGTGAGTCCAGACTCCAGTGGGGAGAACAGATTTGTTTAGAAGCCAAACAGGACTAAGACAGGGAAGTGTATTGTCTCCACTTATATGGTGAAATAATGCAAGATGCAAGGTTCGATAAGATGATCAGCAGAAAGGTAAAGTGGAAAATATGTTCTACCAGAATGTAAAGAGATTTGTGTGGAACAGAGAAGTTTCTATGAAATGTAAAGAGATAATATACAAGATTTACTTTACCCCCAGTAGCGACGATGAGCGGCCAGTCGCTCCTCTCCCTCACTCTGTGGAGAAAATATATTTTTATTCGATTTTAGCCAGCTGAAATTCAGATATTTAAAAAAAAATTATGTACAGGCCCTGTTGCCTTATCAACTAAGTTTTTCCTTTATTTTCTTGAATAACAAAATTACTAGCGGAAATGGGCACAAAATTCGTTCGTCGCGGCTAACAGGTTTGTATAGCGCGACAGAAAGAAGCGGAAAGTTTGCATGTGCTGTGAGAAAGGGTGGCAAAGGTATATTTTTTGCCAAGGCCATGGATAATGATTTATGATTCACGCGTTTGGTCAGTCTGGCAGTCTCTTCAGTGTCTGTTAGTTTGTTAGTGGGTATTCAAATACTAAATGATTTTTAACTGTGTATCACGCTGTACTTCCGTTTAATTGTAGTGAATGTGTAATATTATTCCTTTGGTGAAAGTTTTATTGTATAATATTGAATTAAAATCCCAAAAAACTATTATTACTGCACTTAAGTTGGTAAACTGTTAATCTTTACATCTCCATTGAAATTCGCCTAGGAAGCTTCAAAAACTTAACAATTTTGTTAGGTTTTTTCAGTTTTGATGTACACACACACACACACATACACACACATATTGCTGCTGCTATAGCCCCACAAACCTGGGTACTTTTCGTTGTCTGTAAAAAAAATTGCCCCCACCCACTTCTAATTCCCAATCGCCGCTACTGTATACGCCTACATCAGCATATGCATCAGAAACTTGGACACTGACAGCAAGGGACGAAAGTAAAATTCAGGCCATTGAGATGAAGTTCCTGAAGAGTATGTGGTAGGGAAGTGGTGTAAGAAATGTTGAGGTAAGATAAGAAATAGGGGTAGAAAAACTGAGTGATATGATGGAGAAGAATAAATTGAGATGGTTTGGACAATGTTATGAGGATGGAAGGATGGAAGAATGCCAAAACAAGTGTTGGGAGGCTAAGATAGAAGGAAAAAGGGCAAGAAGGAGGCCCGGAGCAGGACGGATGGACTCTGTCACAAGAACAGTATAAGAAAAAGAATGGTTTTCCGTGGTTTCCCATTTTCATACCAGACTGTACATTAATTAATGCCACGGCCCCTTCCTTCTCACTCCTAGCCCTTTCCTATCCCACCGTCGCTATAAAGCCTATCTGTGTCAGTGGGACGTAAAGCAAAATGGAAAGAAAAAATTAAATTTAATCAGTGATACAATTTTACAATACATTTTTTGTTGCCACTGAAATATTACACATTAATATTATATTTACCACAATACACTGACTGAACGAAAGCTAAAGAAAAGTTTATAGGTGGACCTTGTGAGGAGTTCGAAATAAATACAGGTGTACGTCAAGGAAATGGGCTTTCTTCTTCACTGTTTAACTGTGCTCTTGAAAAAGAAAGCAGGTGCACCATGTCACTGACCAGGACCAAAAATTAAGGTTATTGATATTGATTGTCTAGCGTTTGCTGATGGTAATTGCCAACGACATCTCTGATGCATAGAAGCAGATTTCTATACTGGAAGAGCAAGCAGTAAAAGTAGGACTTTAAATCTCATATGAAAAAACTGAATTTATGACAAATATCAAAACTGCTCCACCTGAACTTACCACTGATATGAATAAAATTGCAAGAATGAAGGAAATCGAGTATTTAGGAGAATGGATCACTGAAAATGGCTATGAAAATAAATCAGTAGCTTCAAAGATTCATAAAATGGAAATTGCTTTTCAAGGCACAAAGAATGTTTATTACAAAAATGCTTGTCCTGGAACAGCAAAATTCATCATTACTTAACAATGATCAAACATGAAGATCGTTATGCTTCAGAAATTCTCTCTTTACATCATAAAAAATTAAGGGAACAATTAGAGATTAAAGAAAGGAAAATCGTGTAGGGACGAGAATTAAAAATGTGATAGGGTAGATCATGGGAGACTACTGGCAAAAATTAGTGCAATTGGACTAGACAACAGAAGTGACTGAATGGGTGGCTACATTTCTAGAAAGTAGATCTCAGCTTTATCTGACCCTGTAATAATTAAGAGGGCAATTCCTCAAGGCAGTATTATTTTCCTGTGGTTGCATTGGCTACCCGGTTCTCTCCAGATTAATGTGCGGGAATCGTTCCGCAAACTGAAGCGGGATTCATCTGTGAAGAACACATGCCTCCATTCATTCATGGTCCAGTTTCGATGTTGACGGCTCCACAGTAAACGGGCCCGTCTCTGTGCTGGAGTGAGCGGGACGTACACCGCTTGACGTCGAGCAAACAGGCCTATTGTTCTGAGACTCCGGTACACAGTTTTCCGGGAAACGGCAACCTCTGAGACGGCTGTAAGCTCCGCCGAATATTGTCTTGCAGGTGCACTCCAATTTCGTTGGGCGGTTAAAGCCATATATCGGTCCTGCTGTGGGGTGGTTACCCTTGGTCGACCTGGTACTAGCCTACGACTAACATCTCCTGTGTCTCGAAATCGTCTCCAAAGCCTGGAAATGACACTTTGTGGCACATTCAAGGATACGGAGACTTCGGTCTGTGTCTGGCCTGCTTCTAGGCGGCCGAGTATTCTACCCTGCAAAACGAGGTCCAAAATGGCGTCGTTGTGCCATTATGTTATTACGTTCACCACGAGGCTACACCCCGCACATTATAACAGGGCAAACACGACTGAGGGAATATGAGGCGCAGGCACCGGCTGTGTTTACCTTGCGGTTACGCCCCTAGTCAAAGCAGGGAACACTCCTTTCCTACACAAAACGAACACGTAAGGTTGGTAGGTGCATAATGTCGTGCGATTTGTGGTCTATTTCCTGTTGCCCTGCTTGCTAGTAACTTATGCTTAACTTTTGGACACTAGTGCAAATGAGGACCTTGCAATGAAGTGTAGATGCACTAAATTAGAAAGAGCTTATCGTCTTTGTAAGAACATATAGCCTACAAGTCTAAATCCTCTCCTTGAATCTTTAAAAAAAATATTATTGGCTTTAGGTACCAGACCAAACAGCCAGCTAGAAATACATTATAATACAAAATATATACATTAAATAGACACTGAGAATACATATACACATATGCTTCCATAATATTACACTGTGATGATGTTCTGAGTCCTTACAGAGTACGGGCACACACACACAGAACTTGAATCTTAGACACTACAACATCGTAGTAAGACCACCTGTACTGTACGCCTCAGAATGCCTAAACATGACCCAGAAAGGAAAGCTCAGAAAACTGGAACTGAAAGAGCGAAAGATCCTCAGAAAGATTATGGGTTCCATTAAAGAATGAGATGGGTACAGAATCGGGCACAACTAAGAACTCTACAGTAAAATAGAGAACATTACAACAGCTATGAGGAAGAGAAGACTAATGTTCTATGGTCACGTAGTCAGGATGTATAGCCAGAGATTCACTTCAAGGATCTTCAACACTGTATCTAGAGGGGAAGCAACACATGTCAAATGGACGAATTTAGTTCGATAAGACCTACAATACATAAACATTGATCACATTGACATTTACAACCGAGATAAGTTCAGAAAGTTAATCAAGGCATCTGACACTCTCCAGTCACTAACAGCTAAATCACTGCGTCCAGGAGTAGGAGTGAAATGGACTCAAGAAAGAAAATACATCCATAGTGCTAGAATGAAGGAATACTGGGCTAAAAAGAAGAAAAAAGATTACCAGAGTTAAGAACCACGTGGTCCATTGTAGGCCTAAACGAAGAAGAAGAAGAAGAAGAAGAAGAAGAAGACTGATTAAGGTACAGCCCTAGCATGATAACAGCTGAACAACCTGAACCAACAAACGAACTTGTTTGGTAGAGAGTAGTAACTGAGAGATGAGTAATTCTGTACTGTACTGTACCTATTGAGGTTGACATGCGGTTAGCGTCACGTAACTGTGAGTTTGAATCCCACTGTCGACAACCCTGAAGATTGTTTCCCATGGTTTCCCATTTTCACACCAAGAAAATACTGAGTCTGTACCGCAATTAAAGCCATGGCTGCTTCCTTCACAATCCTAGCAGCAAGCATTTGATGTGTTAGTGTGACTTTAAACGAGTCGCAAAAAAAATAAAATTCTATACCTTCAGGGAAGCCAGCGCATATCATTTCAGGAGTGATTATTTCCTTCTTCAGGGCGTTCTGACATTCCTTGTTTGAAACTACGGGTACTTGTATTTCTTGAAGTTGGTGCGCCATCTTACCACCTTCTGTGGTGTATCCCCAGCCGAGTACAGTCATCTGTAACCAGTTTATAAATTTTCTTGTAATGGTCCGTATTGACTCTAATTCAACTTTGATTTAGAGGTTGTTCCAGCTTTCAATACTTGTTTATTTTCTTATATTCATCCCAACTAACACTTAATATACACAGCTGTCTCAGAACATGAATCATCTCTTTTTTAGACATCTTCAGCTAAAAACATACAAAAAATGGTACAGACAAAAATGCATTAAATCAACTTTAAAATTGTTAGAAAGGTTTAAACACTGATAATGTGCTTGTTGTTTATGTTTGATTCTTCTTCTCCATCCGGATGTCAAGTGTTTTTGTCCTTGGCAATGTATGATGATATAATAAGTTCAGACTTAACTGCACGCTTCTAATACGTGATTTGTATCTGTTTGAAATCTAATGGAACCGTCTAATGTCTGTTGGCAGGGGAAACGCCTCTATACCTTGGTTGAATTTTGGTATAACGTGTTGTGTTATCTGTCGATAATAAATCATTGAGGAGTTTGAAGACTTGTATTAAGTCGAAGAAACCTTGCTGAAATGATATTGGGGTTATTGAAACTTATTTTTATCATATTTCGAATGTTTTTAGCTGAAGATGTCTCCAAAAAGAGACAAAACATGTCCTAAAGTGCCCTATACACACACGAATAGCTCGGCGAACTTGATTCCTGAAGTTGGTTCGCGAACCAAGTTCGCTTCTGTTTCGATACACACACGTTCATCCAACATGAAGAACTCGGTCTCACAAGTGTCATGGATATGATCGTTTTCAAAGTTGAAGCTGTCGTTATTGTGCTTGACGAATTTGGTCGTTTTAGGAAGAAGGAGAAGAAGAAGAGGAGCACGTGGTGTAAGGACTGATTACTAAAAGGAGATAAGTGGCCACATATAAATCTTTTAAACATGCTCAAAAATACTTTCAACATTTTCTGGGAATGGTAGATGTGGAAAATAGAAATAAGTTAAAAAGCAGAGCATATTGGATTATGTGAGTTATTTTAATGCCCGAGGAAAAGTTGCGAGGCATGACCGAACGGTATCCTCAATATAAAATGAACAATATGAAACATAATGTACTGAATTTTTAAATCCATGTTAGAATCAATTTAATAAATACTGATAAAGGGACAAATAATTATTATTATTATCTGTGATTCCAGTAGTTGACTTTCCTTGTACTGGCTGTCATCATCCAGCTCCCTTTCCTCAGTGATTGGAACGTCAGTGTTGGATTTCGAGTTTTGTATTTCATCTTGGTCGGTGAGAAATGCAAGAAGACCGAAGTACCACACTTTTGGTACATGGACACTTCCTTGCAACGAACCCATTTTACTTCGCGGCTTTTTAACTTTCCTCACTTCCCTATGGAAACTTTGTTTCAATGAATTAACTCCCGCAGTTAAAAACGCTAAATATGCCTCGGGTATCTTCTCTCGCGTCTTTCTCAGTAGCTCCTGCAATGCCTATATCTGCTTATCTGTCTATTGTGACCGTGTCGGCCATACGTATAATTAATTAAAATTTGGTTTAGGTAGTGGAAACCTTTGTCAAGCTGTTTTGTCCACATTGGTGTGAAATTGCATCAGATTTCACAACACCTCTAACTTGGTGGTGGAAACACGAGTCCGTCATAGCTGGAGAAATCTCCAGAAAGAGAGCGAGCTATGAAAAATAATAAGGAAGGAAAATATAAACTCCGCCCACTAAAATGGCGAAATACGGTAATGCTAACGTGTAAGCTTGATTTTTATTGTAAGATTTCGAGATAAGCCTATTAATTAGAAAGGGAAACCTTGGCATGTCATATGTTTTTAGGGTAGTCCTCTGCCAAAATTACAAGTATAATTGTTTATAAAATGTCAACGTGTGGAAAATTACGCCGCCAGAAGATTATATAAGCACCAGTAGCGTACCCACGCTAGCTGTGAACACAGACTCCGGATGGGGAATCCCCGAAAAGGCATCGCTTTGATGGTAAATTTCAGATAAACCGCCGATCGATTTATTTTACGCACATAAGTAAATTACTTAAAAGTCTGAGTCACACATTTGACGGCATCGCCGATGTTACACAACTCGTAGAACGGCTTATATTCAAAATGTGGTGGGGACTGTTCACCGTCTGTTGTTCGTGTAGGGATGAAATTATACATGGGACCGCCATTTTGAGGAAGGGATGACTTGACGTGAAGTATTGAAGGCAGACACACGGTCCGCTGGTGTCCTGGCATTGCCTTTATATACGGGAGTGCTAATGTACATTTTGCCAATGTGCTGTATAAAAAAGTAATTCCAAGATACAGAGAAAGTTAAAGTGCTGAAAGAGTTTGAAAATTTTAACTAACGTGACAAGTATATCGCCGAAAATTCAATCGTGGGAAAAGTTTTAAAGTTTCAAAAATTGCGTTAGTGAATGACGTAATTTAATTCAACGTCATTAGACTTGTTCCAATAAAGAAGACTCTTGGATTATGAAGGATTTCAAGAGGACCAGAAGAGGATTCGAACCAGTGATCCACGCCAGCGCCATGAGGGGTTAAAGGATGTAAAGGGCCTTCCCAAGGTCCGAACCATGGATTTCTCGACATGACGATGAGTACATTAAATCTGAATTAATATCTTTGTAAAATTACGGTGTTATTTTGTGTAAATATATAGATCCCGTAAGATAGGTTAGTGAATGTAAATTGCACGTATTTTGAAATTATTTTGTTTCATAAAATACAGCCAGTCGCATGTGTTTATTGTTTACCCTTCTGTTTGTAGTGTGTGTACATAATTGTTTTGTTGAATGTGTTCCTTGAAAGTTATTTCATGTTTGATATATGAATTCGAGAACGGGTTCTGTCTCCTGATTTTGTCATCGGATTCATTGCGATGTGTGTTCGATTCCGGACCCGACATCTGTTTCATTTTATAGTTGGTTGTGGTACTGTTTAATAGCGTTAGCTTATTATTTTTGTTTATTAATTAGGAGTGTAGCTAATTAGTTAGACGACCACTCGAAGTTATCTCCGATTTTAGCATAGATAGTGTGTTTGTTCTAATAATGAAGAAAGCCTTAGATGAGAACGGTCGTTTTTACAAATATATTCCTGTATTTAAGAATATTTCAAATTAATGCATGTTTCAATGACCAAAGTGTATTCGTCGTCATATCGTAAAGAATAGAAACGATCAGATTGATAATTTTTAAATAAAATTAATGATTTTTCAAATTCTCAATGAACGGAGTCATACCTCCGTATTTGTATTTAGTCCTCAGACATTGTACATTGTATTTTATTGTAATATTATTTAGGGTACTTTGAATTATATTTGTGTTTATCAAGGTATATTAAGTAGAATTTAAATTTTTGTTTGCTTATAATTTGCCGTAGAAATGATCCTAGATTTCCTCCGTTCACTTATGCCTTTAAGTTAGTTTAGTGTTGTATTTTGATGTTATGCTGGGAACGCACCTTGAACCTGGGAGGCCGGAGGTTTGATTCTCTGGAACGGAGGAAGTGCAGTTGACGGTCGAAAGAGCTTTCGTTCACCCATCAGTTTGAAGTTTACTTTTCTTCGCTTTCTAGATGAGGTGGCATTTGACTCTAGACTGAAAATATCCTATACCATCGAACGCCTTCTATTAAAATTTATTATTATTATTATTATTATTATTATTATTATTATTATTATTATTATTATTATTATTATTATTATTATTATTATTATTATTATTATTATTATTATTATTCATCTAAAAGTATTGTGTTGCTGGTCAGTGAAAAGTGGACCGATTGGGAAGGGGAAATGGGTGGCGACACAGCCCTGCCAGAGTAAAATGTCACGAATCGCAACTAGATGAACAGCAATATGTAACCGAGAAATAGAGATAATTACGCACATCTTTGGACCAGGAACTGTATAGTTCAATAAACTCTGTGACCTGCCCCATTCTGTCTCCACTTTGTTAAGCTTTATCATACTTCACGTCACTCTCACGTGTTTTTGTAGAAGAATATCAGTTTAACATGCCGTATTGAACATTTAAATACAGGCATGTAACTTCGCATAAATTCATGAAGGAATCGTCAAACCGATTACCAGTTCTCGTGTGAAAAACGGGTACATATGCTAGTTATTAATACAATTGTAATGAATAGGTGGAACCTTTTGTATTCTCTATTTGAATCGACAATGGAGATTGTTGCCTAATGCTATGGTATACCAGGAAAGTGAGTCAATAATAGACACAATGAGAAAAGGGAGAATTGTCTTTTCCTCTCATATATCAAGATTATATGAAACAACTCTCTCTCTCTCTCTTTGTGTCCAAACCTTCAAAAGGGTGTAGTGGCATCACGCGACAAGGCTTTTGGTGATCTTCCTCCAGGAGTCTCTGCTTTGGGCATGGCTGTAAGCTCATCCTGGTCAAGCTCTCTTGATCTGGTCCATCCATCTTAATGGTCCACGTCCTCTAGGCCTTCGGCCGTCGACTTTCTCCCTCTAATTGAAACAACTATGTAGAAATAAATGGTTCAAAGAAGTCCAAGATGATTTAGAACAATTCAATATTACAATGCAGCAAATTACAACTAGAGAAGAGAAAATTATTGTCAAGAACAAACATATGAGACTTAAACTAAATGTGATATCTGATTAAGAAAGTGCAGCCAGGTCGGAAAGAATGAAGAGGTTTTTGGAGAAGAGGAAGATGATGAAAACTAAATTTCCAGTTCATTTGAAGACACGTCCGGTTTATTCAATCTCAGTTAAAGGAGTACTAACGCAATGTTTGTTAACACAGCGTTAAAAATTTAGCAGCATGTTAAGATTTTTGCGTTTGTCCAAACATTTCCTGCGAAATGTTAGCTAACACGGTATTGACTCTCGCAAGAGTCATGATCAGTGAGAATCTAGAAGGCAGTGGCAGAATCATGCAGTTTTTGAGAGCGCTCCAAGGCATTTTGTTTGAATACAGCTGTAAACCAAGGCACGTGAAGTCAACTTTTATTATAATTTTTTGTCTTGATAATGAATTCTCCGTTGCCCTATAGACAAATATGGAAAAGCCGAAAAGGCAATGTGTGGTTCAAATTTCTCTTCTTATGGAAATTATTTCCAAGTACGTGCCTATTATACACTGACTGACAGAGCAAATGCAACACCAAGGAGGAGTGGTTCGAAAGGGATGAAAGGTGGGGAAAAAACAGAGTCGGCACGGAAGAATAATTGATGTTTATTTCAAACCGATATGCAGGTTACACAATGCGCACGGCATCGACTCAGTAGGATGTAGGACCACCGCGAGCGGCGATGCACGCAGAAACACGTCGAGGTACAGAGTCAATAAGAGTGCGGATGGTGTCCTGAGGGATGGTTCTCCATTCTCTGTCAACCATTTGCCACAGTTGGTCGTCCGTACGAGGCTGGGGCAGAGTTTGCAAACGGCGTCCAATGAGATCCCACACGTGTTCGATTGGTGAGAGATCCGGAGAGTACGCTAGCCACGGAAGCATCTGTACACCTCGTAGAGCCTGTTGGGAGATGCGAGCAGTGTGTGGGCGGGCATTATCCTGCTGAAACAGAGCATTGGGCAGCCGCTGAAGGTACGGGAGTGCCACCGGCCGCAGCACATGCTGCACGTAGCGGTGGGCATTTAACGTGCCTTGAATACGCACTAGAGGTGACGTGGAATCATACGCAATAGCGCCCCAAACCATGATGCCGCGTTGTCTAGCGGTAGGGCGCTCCACAGTTACTGCCGGATTTGACCTTTCTCCACGCCGACGCCACACTCGTCTGCGGTGACTATCACTGACAGAACAGAAGCGTGACTCATCGGAGAACACGACGTTCCGCCATTCCCTCATCCAAGTCGCTCTAGCCCGGCACCATGCCAGGCGTGCACGTCTATGCTGTGGAGTCAATGGTAGTCTTCTGAGCGGACGCCGGGAGTGCAGGCCTCCTTCAACCAATCGACGGGAAATTGTTCTGGTCGATATTGGAACAGCCAGGGTGTCTTGCACATGCTGAAGAATGGCGGTTGACGTGGCGTGCGGCGTGCGGGGCTGCCACCGCTTGGCGGCGGATGCGCCGATCCTCGCGTGCTGACGTCACTCGGGCTGCGCCTGGACCCCTCGCACGTGCCACATGTCCCTGCGCCAACCATCTTCGCCACAGGCGCTGCGCCGCGGACTCATCCCTATGGGTATCGGCTGCGATTTGACGAAGCGACCAACCTGCCCTTCTCAGCCCGATCACCATACCCCTCGTAAAGTCGTCTGTCTGCTGGAAATGCCTCCGTTGACGGCGGCCTGGCATTCTTAGATATACACGTGTCCTGTGGCACACGACAACACGTTCTACAATGACTGTCGGCTGAGAAATCATGGTACGAAGTGGGCCATTCGCCAACGCCGTGTCCTATTTATCGTTCGCTACGTGCGCAGCACAGCGGCGCATTTCACATCATGAGCATACCTCAGTGACGTCAGTCTACCCTGCAATTGGCATAAAGTTCTGACCACTCCTTCTTGGTGTAGCATTTGCTCTGTCAGTCAGTGTAGAAAGTAAGCAAACTGATGGATCCCTGCTCAAAGATGAAAGTGACACTTGGCAGAAACTTTGTAGTGAATTCAATATGCATGCTAACGTTAGCCAACGTACGAACAAGCAACTGAAATAACTCTAAAAACTATATGAAAATCATCTCTTTTATTCCTATCTCTTTCTGGAAAAGTCCTATCCTATTCCAAATATTCAAGGTGCAGAAGGTCTGCATCTAATGCACCTACCATATTTTGACCTAACAGAGAATTTAACTGCTTGAACCTGGGCAGTTAAGTTAACTGAGAGTTTAACAGATTATTAGCCTTAACCAATGTTGATCCCACTGTCGCCAGCCCTGAAGATGTTTTTCCGTGCTTTCCCTTTTTCACACCAGGCAAATACTGGAGCTGTACCTTAATTAAGGCCACGGCCGCTTCCTTCCAACTCCTAGGCCTTCCCTTTCCCATCGCCGCCATAAGCCCTATCTGTGTCGGTGCGACATAAAGCCACGAGCAAAAAAAAAAAAAAAAAAAAAAAAAAAGAACAAAAACAATGTTGATTAAAACGTTCTCTGTTAAATTATTTCAACTGAGGTTGAATAAACTGGGCCTTCGATGTATTTGGTTTGATTTAAGTGCCCCAATGTGGCCGCAAAATAAATATTAATTCATCACTGTGAAGTTTAAGCGGTGTTGCTATTAGATTGTCAGAATATAAGAGATGTGTTGAGATATTAGTGTGATCGTTATTTCACTACATACCATCGTCCCAGGGAAGATCCTGTGGTTTGAGTTGGGTAATTTTGCTGGAATCAGAATTCGGCTCATCGTCGGGAAAGGCCTGCGGACCTTGACGAGAGCAATGTCGTTCTGGTAGTGGTATTCTCTGGCGCTCTGGTTATACTTCTCATGAATAATAACCTTAGCTACGTTGAACAGGAAACCTCCCTCCTGTAACTTTGACGTAGCAGCTCGTATCTGCAGACACAAAAAAACTCTGCTCTAACTCAGTAAAATATGATGATGATGATGATGCTTGTTGTTTAAAGGGGCATAACATCTAGGTCATCGGCCTCTAATGATACGAGATGAGACGAAATGTAATGCCAATTACAATTCCAAAATTCATTCACTGACCAGAATTCAAAACATGATGATGAAGAATGAATGAATGAATATTAATTTAAAATAATCAGTGGATCCAACTCACAACATTAAAAGTTAAAAATAATTCCAAAATCAATCGACTGGCTAGAATTCAAAAAGACGACGATGAACAATGATTATGAGCTTAAAACAATCAGTGGAACCGACCCGCAATGCCCCACCTTCCCATAAAATAACTTAAAACTGAACAAAGCACTGCTTCCAAAGTGAAATCCTAAACTGATGATGCTTGTTGTCTAACGGGGTTGTAAATCCAGGTCACCGGCCCCTCATAATGGTACTAATTGCTGGTAGAGCAGAACCACGGTGTTCCTCATATAGCAAGGTACGTAGAATACAAGGTAGGGATCACGGCAGAGATGCGCAGTAGCAAAGCAGAGCTGCGACGTCACGCAGGACCCTCGGCACCGAAGCTGCCCTGAATGTGGTGGATAGTTAGAATTGCTGTGCACGCAGAAGCTAGGAGCTAATAATACACGGTAGCAACATATCTGTGATGTATAAGAAACCGTTTGTGTTTATTTTCTGTTATAAAACGTAAAAAGCAGTAATATTGTACACTTTTCAGTATGGTTTGTTGCGCCATAGCAGTACTAATCACAAGTAACATAGACTCACGGTGTTCCTCACATATTGGTACTAAATTCTTAGAATAACATATTCAATACAATTCTGATGATGTAAACCACTTAAAACTAAATCGTTTGTACACTCATAAAGAGTGATGAGACTAGCGCCATGTTTCGTCTCCATATGGGTCACGAGTCATCTTCAGCTGGTATGCATGGAAACAAGACAACGTAACATATCCGAAGTGAGAAATGTAGCTTAAAAAACATGACAGATGGGAAAGTTCAGTGTGGCACATTAAGGCCCGGTTGTATAAAACTTTTGATCTGAGTTTAAAGAGGAAAAATGGCTGCCAGTCAAGTTGAATTTCGATTTTCCGTTGTATAAACGCTAACCTAAGATCATCTCGTCTTGATCTAAGTTCAGATTTGACTGCCGAATATTCGTCGGTTAATCTCCTTGAACTTAGATCATTATCATTCATATTAAACATTGAACTAGACCTGAAGACTTGAGAAGTGTTTCCTTGTATCGTATATGCGTAAGAATACCGTACCTTAATAATATCGAGGTGCGTTATAAATATATTGAATGCTAGTAGTTAAATAATGCT
The DNA here is from genome assembly GCF_040414725.1 of Anabrus simplex. Taxonomy (NCBI): domain Eukaryota; kingdom Metazoa; phylum Arthropoda; class Insecta; order Orthoptera; family Tettigoniidae; genus Anabrus; species Anabrus simplex. The sequence goes on along the minus strand of NC_090278.1, from coordinate 65,477,273 downwards.
AAAGATCGCTCGATTTTTTCAGAAGTGAGGTTATGTGAATATCATATAAACAATAGCCTACTGCTACACCAACATGTTCTTACTTAGTTTTCTATTATGTTTCAAGTTTACAAAACAAAGCATATATATTTTCTTTAGCAGGGATGTCAGATTATTCCGACTTTTCGTCTGATGAAGAGTTGATTTTACAACGAGCTCCTCGCGTCTTTCGGCACAGACGGAATCCGATTATTGAATTGTGTGAAATGTTCAAAATAAGATTTCGTTTATCGAAAGATGTTGTGGAACGACTGGAACTAAAGTTAAGGGACACACTACAAAAACCTAGTCAAATAAATTATCCCCTGTCACCCATGTGTATGTTCCTAACAACTCTTAGGTTTTATGCTACAGTAAGTTTTCAAATGGTTGTTGGAGAGCTCTTTAACATTGACATGTCAACGGCTTTCTCTTTCAACTTTGATGTCACCATATAGGTTCTTTTATTTTATATTATATGTTTGTACCTTGATAGTACAATATCCACCAGATCGTCCTTTTCTTTCTGTGTGAAGTTCCTTCCATGTTTATTTCGCGAGATTACAATATTATCTTCTTCTCCTTCTTCGACAGTCACGGCAATTTCGTATTTCATTTGTTGACAGTCACGGCCAGGTCAATCCCACTATTTAAGTATTATCCAACGGGCCGAGCTATTTCGTATTTCATTTGTTTTGCGGTGTTGCCACGTCCAATTTTTTGAACTCTGATTACATTTGAACTACACATGTGTAAACCGAGTTCAGTTTTATACAACGCGATGAAGTCGTAATCTCAGTTCATTTTCAGAACTAAGTTCTTAATTGATCTCCAGTCAGATGTCTTTATACAACCGGGCCTTTGGTTATCTAGATGGCTATAGTCCAATACTGATTCAAGTAATTAAAATTCACTCAGGAGGATGATATTACTCCGACCGGTATATAAATAATACATGTTTGTACAATGATAATAAAGGTAATAGCAAGAGTGTGATTGACTTGTATAAAAGTTAGGCTATTGAGAGGGTTGAAAGTAAGAATTCTTAAATGTATAATTCAGAGGGTAGTTTAGTATAAAATATTAATTTTGGGGATTAATGAGAAGAATTTTCTTTTCTCTGAGTTTTAGAAGAGATATCTTAATATTGGTTTACAAGACCAGTGTTTTTATTAAACTACTAAAACAATGGTAATAAGTATGGGTTGTCTTGATTTCAGTATTTTAATAGGGGTATGGGCTTTGTTCTTATGGCGACTATGGGATAGGAAAGGCCTAGGAGTTGGAAGGAAGCTGTCGTGGCCTTAGTTAAGATACAGCCCCAGCATTTTCCTGGTGTAAAAGTGGGAAACCACGGAAAACCATCTTCATGGCTGCCGACAGTGGGATTGGAACCCACTATTTCCCGGATGCAAGCTCACAGCCACACGCCCCTAACCGCACGGCCAACTCGCCCGGTGGGACAGGGGGGTATATAAGGGGGGCCCAGGGGGCCTGGGCCCCCCCCCCCGAAAAAATGTATAAGCCTTGAAGAACCGGACCAAAATGATGGGAATTTTCGATCGTTGTTGAGATTCCGAGCCAACAGTTAGCAGTTTATGTGCCATACCTGGACGATTTTTGTAACTCACTAAAATAATGCTTTGAATCTCACAAGGAAATAGTTGCATCCTTACAAAACATCCTTCCACAACTGTGTATCGTAACAGATTTCGGTTCACTGGAGGCTGCTTTTAGCTTCTACGAAGAAGATCTGTCACATAAAGAGATTGCGCAAAGTGAGTTTATGTTGTGGAAAGAAAAGTGGAGTCAGGAAAATCCTTCAAATCTTCCCAAAATGGCTGTAAATTCTCTAGAAAAATGTGACAAGACTTTCTTCCCCAACATTTATACCCTTCTCAAATTACTCGCCGTTCTTCCTGTTTCTATCGCAACCGTAGAAAGAACTTTCTCTAGCCTAAGGAGACTGAAGACTTACTTAAGGAACAGCACATCTGAAAGTAGGCTTAACGGGCTTGCTTTACTCTCTATCCACAGAGACATTATAGTTAGTGATGAATAAGTTATTGATAAGTTTGCAAGTGTACCAAGAAACCTGGACTTCGTTTTGTAACCATTGGTGTACTGTATGTATGTATGTATGTATGTATGTATGTATGTATGTATGTATGTATGTATGTATGTATGTATGTACAAACCAAATCAATGTTTCCTTTTTTCTTTCTAAAGTGTTTTAAATCGTCTGACCTCTTAAAAATTACTTAATCTAACCTTACATCAATCTTGGCCCCCCCCAAAAATATATTCTATATTCGCCACTGCGGTGGGAACATCTAGTACGTCTTCAGTGAACATACTGTAGTCAGTTTTAGAGAGATCTCTGAATGTAATAAACTTAGTCCTTGGTTTTGTCTTTCGGGTCTTTGAGGAGTAGAAAATGTATACTAGATCATGAGCTGAAAATTCCTGGTACAGATGTCTATCCGTGTTGTAGTACTTTGTCTGTATTCTTGACAATCATTAAGTCGATTGTAGTGTGTGACGTGGCGGTGTGGTGAGTAGGGAGTGTTTGTAAAATGCTCATATCAGAAGACGTAGTCATGTTTATAAGCATTGTTGTGTCCGGTGTCTGTGTTAAAGTCGCCCATGACAATTACATGTTCATATTGCAGGAGTACGCGGAATAACAGAGAGGATAAAGAAGATGCGATCAGCCTTCTGTATGACCAGAGATATATACAATAAAAAGAATATATCTACAGACGCAAAGATCAGACATTACAAGGCAACGGTGAGAAATGCTGTATTATATGCTGCTGAGACAATAGCACTAGGAAGAAATGGTGCGGAACAACTAGAGAAAGAAGAGAGAAAAATATTGAGGAAAATACTAGGCCCTAAGAGAGGAGGTGAGAGATGGATGAGGAGACCCAGGGAAGAACTATACCGGAACATGAGGACAATCTCAGAAGAAATCAGACTGAAAAGAGCACGGTTTGCGGGACATGTAATCAGGATGAATATGGATAGAATGACGAAAAGAGTATGGGAAACAACAGCGAGGATACGAGGAAAGACAGGAACCAAGTGGGTAGTTGAACTCCGGAAAGATTGGTCAGAATTGGGGATCAAGGTGGAAGAAAAGGAAAATTGGAAAAGCAAGTACATACCGACTAATATGCCAGAGATCAATGATAGGGATGGATACAGGAAAAGGATTGAGAGTCACCAGTGGAGTAGACAAGAGAAGAGGATACTGAATATCTCGGAAGAAGAGCGGGAGAGAAGAAGAGAAAGGATGAAGAGGTTCTGGGAGGAGAAGAAGAAAATGCAATCCGTGAAGGAGCTGTCCGTGGTCCTACAGAGGCCGTAACGCAAGAAGAAGAAGAAGAAGAAGAAGTACGCGTAACAATGCGTTCTGTACGTCCCCCAAATGTCCAGTCGCAGGTGGCTTGTACACCACACAGACAGCACATTTCCGACGGGCTACGATTATTTCCAAGAGCAGGAACTCGGGTCGTCTAGTGTATTCGCTACTGCCAGGTATGTTTTCTCAAAAAATACGGAAAACAAATGTTACAGCAATGGTTCTAATTTGCACTGTTGAGACACAAAAGATACATATTATCTGCGCACTTTTCATAGACATTTTTGTGTACGGGTGTGAGAAGTAAGGGGGGAGCAGTTCCGGTTCCAGTAGTACTGCCAACTGAATGGAAATGAAATCTGAATTGAATCGATAATATGATCGATCGATATGAATTTTGCTAAACCTTTGTTATTTTAAGCCAACAACTATGTCATACACACATTATATAACATTATATAACATTTCTCGATGCGAATCTTATTCCTAGAGTGAATTCTATACTTTGGCTTTGCTGTGTAAATAACAACAGTACTAGTACGTAAAGTGTACGCCAGATGTCGCACAGCGATGCATAAGCGATTCATAGTTTGTGTTTCACAGGTTGCCAGTACGAATCTCGAAGATTGCCGAGGTCGACCAATTCAGCACTAGGGTGTAAATGTATCCAGAAAAGGTGCGCAGATAATATGCATACAATATTTCATCAAAATATCTGAATAAATGGTTGAGTTATGAAAGAAAACAAAAGTAAAAAATAACATTTTTGGAGAATGAGGGTTAAAGTTGCCAATGACAGTAAAGGATGACAAAACACTCCTGCTGCATACACACTCCCCTCCTGTGGGCATGATCTTCCTTCCTCCTCTAATCTAAGCTGTTTCACGCATTTTTTGTTTGTTTGTAGATTCTAGTGCCGTGTTACTGTATTTGCAGAAAGCACTCGTGTATTGTCCTCTTCATATACCATCTGTGTGCAATAATCTCCAAAACCAAGTTCCAATTTTTCCAGCACCTTGATACTACCATTAAATGTTAAGGCAACATTTGCAGCTATCTGTACAGATTCCTACCTACAAAACAAGTTTTGGAGGGCATTTTCCAGATTTTTGCATCCAAAGCTTAGTTATTATTCCCCATACATCTTTCCAATAAATCTGCTGTAACCAGATTATTGAAAAATTGGTTTTATTTCTTCCCTGATGGTTAGAGAGAGATTGTTTTACGTTGATAGCTCTTCTCAGTTCCTTTCAGCCACAGCTCGTTGAAATGGGCACCATGAGTCAAGGCCCTTTGGACAAAAGTAATGAAAATTTCTAGGTTAGGAGAGTTGCATGGCTTAGAAGTGTCAGTTAACAACGACAAGTTGAGTAATATGAGTGCACATTACGGGACATGTCGCGGGTATCATAACAGACATTTACTAAATCCCTTCAAAATATTAAAGAGAAGTGTTTATTCTACGAGGGTTGGCCAAAAGTTATGGTAACTATTTTTTCCTTGAAGATACCAGTCCGGTTGGAAAATGTGACATATACAGACGAAAGGACAAGGTGTTAACTACATGTGTGGACAATGAATAGCACTGAAATATCGTAACACACTAATTAATTACGGTAGTTTACAGGGCAATATGGCCTTCCCGGTGCAAAAGAATGACAACACAGTACACATAAAGTTGACGTGACAATCCTGGGCCTAAAGACCCTCAAAGTAGTCCCCTGTTACTGACACCACACGCTGCCAACGATGTGGGAGGCGCTGAATACCATCTGCCTCAGCATTTGCCGCACCATGTGTGAATCGGGCCACCTGTTGGCGCACAGCATTAGCAATGTTGCAAACCACCTACCACGTAGTGGTTCCTTAATCTTTCGAAGGAGATCAAAGTCACAGGGCGAAATGTCGGGAGAGTACGGTGGATGCTCCAATTCTTTCCATCTCCAACGTCGCAGTAGCTGCCCTACACACTCTGCTTTTCTCTTATGTGGTTTTGCATTGTCGTGCAGGATTATTGCACTGTCCACAAGATCCGGACGTTTCTCCCGAACGCCACGTCGTACCTGCCGCACCAGGAAGTCCTTGTAATACTGTGCGGTCACTCTTCCGCCATGTGAAACAAAGTGGCAAACAATGACACCCCTGACGTCATACGCGATGATCACCATCAATTTGATTGGGGAAGGATTCTGACGGACCTTCTGCCTCCTTGGTGATCCAGCATGTCGCCACTCCGCGGACTGACGTTCGTATGCCCTGTCCCAAAATTCATCGATGGCGATTATTCGTGACAAGAACTGATCGCCGTCCTGTTGCCAGCGTGCAAGGTGGTCGGAGCATATTGCATTGCGCACCCACCTTTGAACTTCCGTCAGTGCATGCGGTACCCAACGCGATGCGATTTTGCCCAGTTGCAGCTCATTACGCAATATCCTGTGGACGGTGCGCTTCTCGATGCAACTTGCCCTCTCTAACTCCAGTAGCGTCCATCGTCTGTCTTCGTCCAGGAGCTGCTCGATGACTGCACGTGCCACGTTGGCCCGCACACTGACAGGTCGTCCCGAACGTTGCTCATTACTGGTTGACACACGTCCTTGCTGATACTTTCCTACCCACCGTGCTACTGTACGGTATGGTAGGGCATTATTCCCAAGGGCTTCCACTAATTCATTGTGACATTCCATCGCATTTCTCCCGCGGAGAACGGCTATTTTGATGTAAGCGCGCTGCTCAACACGGGTTACTTCCATCTCGCACGACACTCAACAACTGAATGATTTCACATCCCTCGCTGCACTACTATCAGCTATCACAGAGCCATTTGTTCTTCTATGCCTGCAGAACTTCCACACGACACATACACGTTTGTGATCCATTGACATATCTACAAGGAAAGAATAGTTGCCATGACTTTTGCCCCAACCCTCGTATAAAGAAAAAGTAAATTGAAAATGACCTTTTTTAACCTATAAAAGGTGTACCTCTCCCCTTAACTTCGTTTACATAAAGATGTTTTAAAACGCACATAAATTATAAAACGGTATGACTTGACTAATAATTAAAGCTCCTGGATCTGGAAATTTACTTGAACAAATTCACTCATTGCGATAGTTGGAAGAATGTACCCTATGTGTGCAGTAATCTCCAAAACCAAGTTCCAATTTTTCCAGCACCTTGATGCTACCATTAAATGTTAAGGCAGCATATGCAGCTATCTGCAAATCAATCAATCAATTAATTAATCAATTAACCAATCAATCAATCACTATTGGTCTGCATTTAGGGCAGTCAAGCGTTTTAACAAGTGTAGTCACTCGAGCCGAAAATCAGCCTCTACATTAGCTCAGTTTCTGTAATTCGTTTTGTGTGAGCATAAAAGGTACACTCACACAGATATGTTGCCATGAAAGGCATTGAACGCACATTTCCTTTCTAGAAATTCTAGGGTATGGGGCTGTCATGGACCCAAAAGACGATCAGAGATTGGAGTTGCGATACGTTCATGGAACTTCCTGGAGCTAAACATGCCACTCCATCTGATTGTCCACCTTTATCATACTTCAATCTATTTTTCACTTTCTCTCTGCCAAGATACTTCAGCTAGTTGACCTTCCTCAAGAGAAGATAGTTCATGTTTAGTTTCAAAGAAGGGATTTCTGATCCATGAGATTTTCTCAAATAGAGGCGTGGATACTAGCAATTCCAAGTGTCTCACTTACACTACCTTGTAGCATTTCTTCTTTTTCCGCCGTCGCTTTAAGTGCGGCCAGTATCCAGTATTCGGGAGATAGTGGGTTCGAACTCCACTGTTGGCAGGCCTGAAGATGGTTTCTCGTGGTTTCCTATTTTCACACGGGCAAATGCTGGGGCTGTACCTTAATTAAACCCACGGCCGCTTCCTTCCAACTCCTAGGCCTTTCATATCCCATCGTCGCCATAAGACCTATCTGTGTCAGTGCGACGTAAAGCCAATATGAAAAATAGTATTTTTCCACTGCTAACATCTACCATCTATCGGCCAAGTTAAGAGTTACATTACTGTATGTAAGTTATACAACAGTGAAGACGTAGTTCCTAAATTCAGTATAAGGGTAAATGAATTGTGTATGTGCAATAACATTTCAAGCACTTACAACTTGCATTATTATTGCGGGCCCCTTGGATTATCGCCACGGCCATAAATATTATGTGCCTTTTTCAGCGTTTTTTTATCCTAATAAAAGGCATATTCAATAATAATACAACTTAAGTGCACTACCAAACTTTGCAAAAATTTGCTCTCACAAGGGACTGCGGTACCGTATGATATCAAGCTATTATTAACAACCCATGGGGCTAATTTACATGAAAATAGCTTTTCTTGGCTCCTCATCAATGAATATCTTCGGATTTGATAAAATGAACTAGTTAAGAGAAAAATAAAATCTCTGTTCTTCCCAGGTTGAGTTTAGCTCAGACATCAGTACGAACTTCGTCTCTTTATAACAACGGTATAGGAGAAAAACAAAACTTGAGGCTGCAGAAATGTGGGTTTTGGAGAAGAATTATAAAAAAAAACAAGTTGTTTGGATAAAAGAACAAATGATCTTGTTTTAAAGAATGTGAAGGATGATCGATGTTAATTAATAGAGCCCGGATTTGTATGCAGTAATAGGTTAGAATGCAAACTTACTGAAGCGAGAAGCAAGTATAGTCTACATTCACAACGGTTGTGCTATGAGGTCTGCATAAACATTAGGGGTACGGCCCCATCAGAACTCCTAGAATTCATGTTACTCTTGCCACAATACGGAAGAGCGGGTTGCCGACACCTCCTACTAACCAAATTATTTTGCAATTTAACCCGTTACTGCATAAAAGTCCGGGATTTATTTATTAAATACGATAAACAAGAGGAAAAACGAATTTCCTTGGATACGTACTGGGACACGACTCTCTTCTCTCCAACCATCGTTGAAGGTAAAGTACTGGAAAAAGATACCCGGGGGACTATCAAGGATGTCATATATCAGCAACTCCGTCGGTGAACCGGTACGTGGTTCATATAGCAACATGAAGAGGTTAGCATAAGATTGTCAGGTGTGGCTACAGCTACAAGGCATTGCCTTTAGTAGATAATGATGATGATGATGATGATGATGATGATGATGATAGATAAAAATGATGTTTACCTGTCCAAATGCATAATTCAACCATAACTCCTTCCCTTAAAAGAAATAGTCTAGATTTAGTAACGTTGCCCACCGTTACGAAGTGCCCCATATTGAAATATAGAGAATATGGTACGTTGGACCTACCTTCATCAAATACATAAATGAGAGATAGCCACCATCGAAACAATGAGCTGCCGTGATGGCCCACTGGGGTGCGACAATGGTAGCGCCGCAATGAAGTTTACCAGAGAACTCAAAGGCAAGCATGTAGGGATTCGAGCCAATGTTCACATTGTGACCGCCAACAGTACGACGAGCTGCTACAAAGAAATAAACAGGGGTGTTATATTTTTATTTATTTATTTATTTATTTATTTATTTATTTATTTATTTATTTATTTATTTTTTGCTATAAGAACACCACGAGATGTACTGTGTGTGATCATAAGGGTCCTGAATTTTACACAAAAAAAAAAAACACTAGTAAAAATTTTACTATTTGGAAAAATTAAATGAGTAAGTTGTTTGCACAAATAAATAACTGCTTGGATTCAAACTTTACGGAAAGAAAATGCAACGGATTCATAGAAAATTATCACACAAAGTGGCAGTGGTGTTGACTGAGGGCTACCACGGCAATCAGTGAAGCCCAGATCTCAAATGAGAACGATGGAAATTTTAAAGCACATTATAATATAAGCATTTGACACGTTGTTCCCTTTACAAAACTTGAAAGCCTTGGGGGGAAAAAATTGGCTCGTATTTCTGAGTGGAGGGCATCGGAGAAAGATATTGCAGCCCAACCGCTGCTTCCCTCTCCCCTTGCCTCACCCCGCGTGCTTTGCTGCTGAATGTCCGATGGGTGCAGGGACCGAGGGGATAGGTGTGCTAGGCTTCACTCTCATCACTTCGCCAGGGAGAGAGCTCGAGGACTCGAAGTTCTCCGGAAGACTCTAAACTACCACGAGTGACCCATGTACTACGATGTTACGTGTTTGTTGTTGCATGTGCTAGACATCTCACGTTCGTCTGACATTAACCTACCAACACACACAAGCTGAGTCCACCACACACTAGCGTCTGTGTAGTATCGTTCAGTGATCAAGTCGACGTTTGTGCCTGAAAAGAATATTTTCGGCACGCATTGCTTTTCTTATTTAATCAAAAGGAAAAGGCTGTAGAAAGTCATTGTTTGCTGGTAGAAATATATGGTGAACATGCTCCATCGATCAGAACATGTGAGACATGGTTTCGACAATTTAAACATGATAACTTCAATGTGAAAGACAGTGGGCGCTCTGGTGTATTAAGAACTCTTGAAGCCCAGTGAAACCATTAATGCACAACGCTATTGATAACAAATGATTAATTTAAATCACGCATTGGTCGAAAGACCACCGGAATGGGCCAGAAGACATGGCAAAGTGCGTCGTCTCACATAGCAAAACCAGCGAGAGACACCTTGAAATCGCTTGGATGGGACATACTTCCGCACCCGCCGTACTGCCCCGACCTGGCGTCATTTGCCTATCAACTCTTTGCATCAATGGGGCACACGCTCGCAGAGCAGCACTTCAGCAATTTTGAGCAAGTTGGAAAATGGCTCGACGAGTGGTTTGCCTCAAAAGACAAGCAGTTATTCTGGTATGGTATTCATAACTTACCTGAAAGATGGGCGAAGTGTGTAGAAACCAAAAAAAAAAAAAACACAAAAAAGTTAATTTCCCTTGAAAATTACGTGTTTTCTTTACCACAAAATCTGGCAAAAACTTATGCATACACCTGGTATTTGGGGAGTATACTTGCAGAAGATCGGGGGGGGGGGGGGGGTGAATAAGAAATTGGAAAGAGAATCCAAAAAGCCAATGGGTTTTACCAATGTGTGAGAGGTATAGTGTGGAACCGGGACATCCCGGAGAAATGCAATAAAATTCTGTACTTAGTGTATTACATACCATTTTTTACATACGCGACAGGCACATGGACAACAAAACATGATGAAAGCAGAATCCAAACAATTTCTTATATGAACAATTAGGAAGAGATGAAGGAATAAGATCAGAGACAGAGAAATCAGAGGGAGAATTGGATTCCCTAAACTGCAAAACAAGATAGAGACCAGTAAGCTGAAATGGTATGGACACAATGATGAGAACGGAAGAGAAAATAATTGAATTGAATTTGAATTTATTGATCATGATTTACATGCCATTGAGGCTGAAAAGCCCCTTTATGTAGCGTCTTCTTATAATACAAAACAGGTTTATGAACACAGTAACGACATCTTTATAATATTTAAGTATTAAACTGAACATGAAACTTAAAAAATTGTAAATACAGATACCAAATCCAGTAAGATTAAGACGGTTCTGGGTGGCCATGGAGAATGTATTAGCCAAGGATATTGCATGTGGTCTTTATAGAATTAATCTTTTAAGTGATGTATTCTTCAGCATAATAGGGTTATGATTGTGGCTATTTATATTGATTTTTATACGATACTATGTTATCTGTGTTTTCGTCAGTATATTTTTGCATATAATCTTTTCAAATTGAATGTGTGTACATCTTCAGTCTGGGAACCCATATTTGTTTATTTACTTATAGAGCTTAGTTACCATAGCACTTGAATGATCAGCTGGTGATCACGTAAGTAAGGTTAACCGAAGTTTATATACCTCTGCAGACACATCATGCATTGAGATGGATGATTCAAACGGAAGTAATGTTTCAGCTAATGTCAAAAGTAATTCCGCTCAGCCTGTGTGTAACCATTGCGGGCAACTCGGGGGGTCAATATTCATATCTCACAAGCACATCCGAATGAGCACCGAACACGGCTAGTGAATAGACAGACAGCTGGGGAATCGAACCACCAAATAAATACTGAAATAAATTTAGGAACATCTGTAGAACAAGTGAATGAATCTAGAAAAGAAATGAAACAACAAAACACATAACTAGTACTTTGCTCTTGCAAATGGTGATATGGAGGGAAAGGCTAGAAGGTGACATCAATGATTCTGAATTTTTCTTATTTGTAGAAGACTTTCTAAAGTTTCTGTCCACTGCAATTGATATTTTGCCTGGGCCTAAACACCCAGCAAGGAAATTTTACGAGGCACGTAAAAAGAAATCTTATGTTAATACGGAAAAAGGATTTAAACAAAGTTCAAATCCGCAAAGGTCCGCTAATAGGGATAGAGAAAAAAGACGAAGTAAATATTTATATCAGTTGACTCAATTTCAGTTCCACAATCAACGTAGGAAAGCAGTTAGAACTGTCCTTCATGAAAACAATGAAAGATGTCTGATTAATTCGCAACATGTATATGGCTATTACCACGAAATATTAGGACATGAAAATAATTCAGTGAGAGAAAATTATCCCCCAAAAGTGAGTGAATCTACACAAACGGTTTACAATGACACGTTTAATGATGTTATATCTAAAGATGAAATACAGTTTGCAACAAGTAGAATTGCGGTGGACACTTCACCTGGACCTGATTACGTCATCGTTAGAGCTATTAAAAGTGACATCGCTTCCGAGATAATTGCCACAATAGCCACTCGTATGCTTCAAACATGACAGGTACCACCGTGTTTTAGAGAGGCAAGAACCGTTCTTTTACACAAGGGAGGTGACCCTGATGACATTGCAAACTGGAGACCAATCACAATATTTTCTGTTGTTAGGAGAGTAATTGAGCGAGCTCTTGATAAACGCCTGAGAGAATACGTTGCTTTTAATCCACAACAACGGGGATTCATATCTTCAGCCGGTACACGTATCAATACTTCTACACTCGATTCGGTTTTAAATTCCGCGAAACTGAACAAAACTGATCCAACAGTAATTTTTCTAGACGTCAGAAAGGCGTTTGACAACATTGGGCACCTTCATTTACATGAGACCTTGAGGACATTAGGAATACCTGAGAAATTAAAGGAACTAATAGTTAATCTCCAGACAGGAAACACTACAAAAATAGATACTGTAACTGGAAAGACAGCCACCTTAAGCCTAAAAAGGGGTGTTATGCAGGGATCACCTCTTTCTCCCTGTCTCTACAATTTAGCGACAGATCATATTTTAAACGAACTAACTGAAGACTCTCTCACAAGCCACTATGGATTTTCTTTAGTACCACTTCTTCCACCTTTAACGATCAGGGGTTTCGCTGATGACTTGGTTGTCATAGGAAATAGTCGAACAGCAGCACTTGAGCTCTCGAAAATAGTCACAAGGAGATTTCATGAAATAGGGCTTTATATCAACCCAGTGAAATCTACGGCAATCTGCATCGAACGCGGAACGTTAATCGAAGACATAGCTGAATTTAAGAGCTATGATATATCGAGTTTGCGACGTAGGGAAACAATCCGCTATCTGGGAGTTAACTTTTCAAATGAAATAATTGTTCAACCTACACAGAAGCTTAAAAAATTACGGAATAAAATGGAGAAATTGGTTTCTTCTCCACTATTACAGGCTGACCAGAAATTTAAAGTAATAAACACAGTTATATGCCCATCTCTCATATACCCATTCCAAACTATCAAGTCAGAGAAGATTCCGAAAAAGTTCCTTGCTGATACAGACATACTAATTCGAAGTGCTCTTAAGGAAATTCTTCAAATACCTGCAGACATTCCTAATGGAATGGTCTACACTGAGAAAAAATGTAAGGGGTTGGGACTCTTCTTCGCCACTTGGGAAGCTCATCTTCAGCACATTAACATCTGTAAGGTACTATTAAGTTCAGGTGACGAATACATCCATGCTACAAGAAATCTGAAAGAAGAAATAACTCACTACAATCCCTCAATGTCCCTCCATCTGACAATTTGCTGCATCCACGCCTAGAAATAACAGATGCCAGGAAAGTGAGAAGAGTACTGAGAAAAAGTGCATTCAGTGAGTGGTGTAACTTGCAGCAGAAAGGAAGAGGTGTATGTTTGTACAATGAATATACTCCTGCCAACTCCTGGATTCGAGACCATCAAGGCTTATCATGTAGTGAATGGCGTGAAGCAATTAAGATGACAGCAAACATTTCAGCAGTTAGATCGGTACCAGGAAGATCTCAGAACGATTCCCTTTGTAGGCGCTGCCTCAAGGAGATTGAAACTCTTGCGCATGTTCTGGGATCTTGTCCTCATGGTGAACTTTTAAGGAATACACGTCATCATAACATTCGCTCGTTAATTGCGGCAACGCTAAAAGACCATGGTTTCCAGGTATTTGAAGAGGTTCATGGCTTAGCGGACAACGGAAGCCACAGAAGGATTGACATCATTGCTTTCAAGAATAAGAAGAGAGGTTACATCATCGACCCCACAATTCGCTTTGAAAGCCACAAGTCACAACCTCAGATGTTAACCTAGAGAAAAGGAATATTTACTTACCAACAATTCCTTACTACAGGGAGAAATACCAGATAGAGGAAATCGACATAGTAGGTCTGATGATTGGAGGAAGGGGAACGATTCCCGCTTTTGCCGCTAATTTCTGGAAACAGATGTCTCTGCCAGTTACAGCGTTACGGGAGATTGCCATCATAGCCTTAAGGGCTCACTGATAATTCTAAGAAATCACTGTTACAATTAGGTTACCTTCAACATTTATCAAGTACAGTATATCTATTTATCTTCTAAAAATAAATGTAAAAGTATACTTTGTCGCAAGGCAGCCTCTGCATGAGAGGAAGTATTTCATAAAATAAACATGGACTACATGGATCTAAAGAATATAAAGCTAAAGCAGAGAAACTATTTTCTTCGAAATATACATTTCTGATTTGTAGGCACAAGAATGCCTGATCTCAGCCTCTTGCGTACTCCTCCAGAAAGATAGATGTTAAGAACTGCTTTCGTTGGGTACAGTTAGTGTTATTTGCGAAACAGTGAAGATTAAAGACGTTAAAGATACGTGATGCAGTGCAAACAAAGGATTTGTTAAATTTAGTGGTACTATGAAGGGGAATTTGAAGGGCGGTTTTTGTAAACCTATTATCTCTTTTATGTACCAACTCCATAGGTTTAAATGCATTATAAAGGTAGGATGGTGTCTTCAGTTTGAGAATTTTCTGCGTAGCAACAGCTACTGAGATTTCCCGACGTTCATGGAGTTCCAACCATTGTAGCTGTATGTAATAGGGTGTTATGTGTTCATCACGCCTAGCATTTGTAACGTAACGAACATATGCGTTTTGTACCCTCTGTAGTTTTATGTTCAAAGTTTCAGATGTCGTTGTATACGACTGAACCATAGTCAATTATTGGAAATATAAGTGAACAAGTAGTTTTCGCATGAAAGGTGGTATACATGACACGTTACGTTTCAAAATATGCATGGATGACACAACTTTTCGGATTACATTTGACGTATGATCAGACCAGGATAAGGTTCTGTCGAAAATTAGACCTAGATTGTTAACGGTGTCACTATAATGAATATCTGTCTCTAGAATTTTTATTGCTGGGAGGGATTTGAGGTAAACAGTTTTCAGGAGTTTTGTGTAACCTATGCGAATAAGCTGGGTCTTAGCCACATTTAATTGGAGGTTATGATTTGCGCTCTATTCGATCAATCGAGAGAGGTAAGGTAAGGGTTATTCTGCCCGAAGGTAGGTCCGAACCTCCGCAGAGGTGTCCCTGAGCCGGAGTTTACGTGCGGTAGGGTGGCCAGTTCCTTTCCGCTCCTCCATTCCCTTACCCCCACCAACAGCGCGTGGCAACCCATCCAACTCCTGACCACGCCCAATGTTGCTTAACTTCGGAGATCTCACGGGATCCGGTGTTTCAACACGGCTACGGCCGTTAATCGAGAGATGTCATGGTTAAAATGCGTTATACAAGAAGATGCGTTAGTGGGACAAAAGTGGAAGAAAGCTTGTAAGTCATCCGCATACATATGAAAGGTACTGCTTTTAAAGACTTCAGATATGCCATTAATATAAATAGAAATAAATAAAGGACCGAGGACTGATCCTTGTGGTACGCCACAGTTTACTGATTCCCAGCTAGAGAATCGACCGTCAACGAACGTGACTCTTTGTGATCTATTTGACAGGTATGATTCAAACCACGACAGAGCACTCTGGGAGAAGCCAATTGACTTCAGCTTAGCAAGAAACAACTCATGATTACCAGAGTCAAATGCCTTAGAGAAATCAAAGAGACATAAGACAGTAAGCTGCCTCTTATCGGTGGCCGCGCGTATATCATCTGTAACCTTCAGAAGAGCTGTAGTAGTATTATGGCCCATCTTGAAGCCAGATTGGTAGGGATTTAGAATGTTGTATTCAGACAAATATTCATATATCTGCTCATGAACAATTTTTTCTAGTGCCTTACTAAGTGCACAGAGGATGGTGATAGGCCTAAAATCACTACAGACTATTGGTATTTTCTTTTTGGGCACAGGACGTACATTGGCTCGCTTCCACTCTGAGGGATAAACTCCATTTCTACCTGTGAAGGGTGTACGTACATGAAATAGAATTTATCTCTGTTACTTGGAGAGAGATGTCTATAATGTTTGGCAGTCTCTGATACTTTGGGAGAGTTGGAGTTAGAAACTGATGCCATGTAATATTCATTTAATTCAGATGGAGTAACAGGCATCTGGCTATCTAGAGAGTGACTGACTCCAATACCAAGAGATTTTGCAGCACGCCAAGAAGCTGAGGTGCTCTTACAATTACGGAAGATGTTGTACGTATACTTCACTCTGGTGTTCCTAATTACTTGTTTTGTCTCGTTACGTAAGATGCTGAATTGCTCGTAATCATCTGGTAGTTTAGTTTTAATAAATTTCTTCCTAGCTCTGTCCCGTTTACTTATCAATTCCTTAATACGCTTATTGAACCATGGTGATGACCGGTATTTTACGAGAATTCTTTTTTGGGGCGCATGCTTGTCATAGAGTGAAAGTACAAAGCTGCTGAAGAGAGATACTTTTTGATCTACGTCATTAGACTGAAAAAAAAAACATATTCCAGGGTAGTAATTCAGCGTCAGCACGAAAATTGTTTACTGAAGTCTCGAACAAGAATAGTTTTAGGAATTTGTTTTGGCGTGGATAAAGTGAATACAGCATACAGCAAGCAAGGATGAAGACAACGGGGAAGGGCCAGGAAGAGGTGGATGGATACGGTGAAAGAGGTCAGTAGATGCAATTGGCCACGGCTGGTCCGTGGTCCACCAGCTCTGCACTCTGACCGGCGAACCGAGCATAGGAAGGATGACCACGGCTCTGTCATGGCTCTACACCACTGTAGTTAGGAGACGGGAAACGGCTGGACCTCACGGCTGGTCCCCACCATCGGCTGTCCTGAGAATACTTTTGTGTGGTTTACCATTGTTATCCATTCTCCTGTACTCGGACAAATGCTGGGACAGTTCCACCTTCTTTGAGCATTACCGTCTAAGAGGCCCGCCTCGCCCTTCAGAGGAGGAATGAAAACGTTTTAGTAGTAGTAAAAAATGAAATGGCGTATGGCTTTTAGTGCCGGGAGTGTCCGAGGACATGTTCGGCTCGCCAGATGCAGGTCTTTTGATTTGACCCCCGTAGGTGACCTGTGCGTCGTGATGAGGATGAAATGATGATGCAGACGAGACATACACCCAGCCCCCGTGCCAGCGAAATTAACCAATTAAGGTTAAAATTCCCAACCCTGCCGGGAATCGAACCCGGGACCCCTGTGACCAAAGGCCAGCACGCTAATCATTTAGCCATGGAGCCGGACTTAGTAGTAGTATAGACAAGAGAGCCGTATAGAAGAAATATTGGAGGAAGGAAGGGACTGGTGGAGAGAGAGAAAAACTGCGTAGAACCTGGATTTATAATCCGACCCAAAAGACTGGAAACGGGAAATAATTAAGAAGAAAAATAAGACGTCTGCTGAAACTACTTTCGAATAAAAAGTTATGAACCGTCTAAAAAAACATGAATGAAAATCCACAGCCTGTTTCCAGTCATTCGACCAGGTCAGGAATGGAATGAATGAAGCCCCATCTAGCTGCGAGGATAGGAATTGTGTCGGCTGGCGAAACCTGTCGCACTCCTCTGGGGCAATGATTAATGAATGACAGATGAAATGCAATTATATTGGAGAGTGTTGCTGGAATACATTATGACAGGGAAAACCGGAGTACCCGGAGAAAAACCTGTCCCGCCTCCGCTTTGTCCAGCACAAATCTCACATGGAGTGACCGGGATTTGAGCCACGGAACCCAGCGATGAGAGGCCGGCGCGATTCAGCCTTAACCACGGAGGCTAAAAAAAAAAGGAAACATACGTTGTCAGAATTATATTTGAAAAATAAACAACGTATTAATTATTTAATAATTATTTTACCGTATGTTTTCTTTCTTCAGGTAGTTTATAAATTCCTTTATTCAAAATTAGTTCGGAAGACTGAAGAACCGAGCAGTTGTAAATAAACTGACACAAAACTGAAAAGAGATGGCTTCAGATAATACAAAAAAAAAAGTTAGTGATACATCAGGTACTGAATAGGTGGACTTTCGTTTTAATTTCTTATTAATGTGTTTCTAATCTTATTATATGTATAATATATTCGCACATAGCCGAATATATTGTGTGTTTCGCTGCATTCATGTGTTCTTTATATCAAACTTCTAAACTTCTTCCTTACCAGTCGGCTAGCGAGGGGAGGGTGAATTGCACAAAAAAATTATGGTCAACAAAATCTACCGTGGGGCCTGTTCCACGAACTTTGCATTTGCACTTTTTAATTATTGCACAGTGAAAAGTCTTTCTGTTCCACCATGGTCTAGGTATTACTTTTCAATTTCTTCGCAAAGTGAAAAGTCTTTGCGTAAGAGTGAATCGATTCCCTGAACAAACTTTATAATACTCCATGATTTTAATGTTTTATTTTTTACGGTGTATGCGATATAACTGTGGTACCGGTAGTTTTAAAGTTTTAATTTTTGATAATGGGAAAGAAAGATAATTACAAGAAGCTGACTGTGCTAGAAGTTGTCAAGGAGAAACGGGACATCCTTTTTTGGCAAGTTTAAAAATAATATTGAGAGAATGATGTCCATGTCTATCAACATAAACCTCTCCGTGCTCAGTAGGAGCATACAAATTAACGAGAATACCGTCAACACAACCACAAACAGAAGGAAAGCTAGTCTTCGTTAAAAGTTATTTCGCTCTATTTTGTGGATTATCAGGCCAACGTACTACGTTATGAAATATTACATTTAATATAGCATCTACGATTTTAGTAACAATTCTGCAAATAGTTGATTTTGATCATTTTTGCTAGCAGTCTCCCGTGATCGACCCTATAAAATACCTTGGATAGACCTCGATTAAATGTGTAAAAAAAAGTTCAGTGATAAGCAAAATTTGTGCATAAAACGATCTCAAGTACACTACACATGAAGAAAGCGCCATTTTCTAACTAAAATATGATATTTTGGTATCAACTTTCATTGCTGTAATGAGCTACGAATAATTTGCTGCAAGCTTTTTGTGAGGAGCGTGCTGTGTTACAAGAGACGGCTGTGCTGTGTTACAATGTAACTTTAAAGTATTCAGTCTGTAAAACACACAAGTTCAATATAAATATAACACTTTAACCATACCTGTAAAAAGTACTCACTATTAAACAAAGAATGACATGTTTCGTTCCACAAGAACATCCTCAGATTCAATCAAATTGTTTACGTTGTGTAAACTTGTCAATGATAGAGAGTTTGGTGATAGTATGAGCAAGTATTAACAAGAACAAAAAATATATCGTGGGAGAGTCCTGCAGTACCGGCCACCTTAACTTTTCCCTTATAAAAAATAAAATTCTTTATGGTGTGAGATTTTAATACACTAATCTTGTACTTCATTAAATGCTTTTGCAATGGCAGACTGTGATTTTTCATAAAATCTTATCAAAAGTACCTTAAAAGCTTAATTTGTAAGGACTACAAAAATCTTCTTCCAATACCGGACAGTTACTATTTTCTAAAGGTATATATTTCTTATAAATTATTAACATCAAACAAGTACACAGTGAACTGGAAAATACAGAATTATTGGAATTGACATCCACTAACTTATATTTTTATAAAATTAATTGTACAGAAAATTTTACGAAACATTTTACCGTGAGCAATAGGCATGAGACAGACTGAAAATCTTTAAGTTACAATCCCTCGACTACAAGGTTTAGCCTTTAGAATATGATACCATTCAGGGACCCGTAGAACAATTGCCATCACTAAACATGTTACGATGTCATACTTACAAATAGGCCTATTAGCAGTCATACTACCACAATCAAGTAGCAGAAAATGGAAGAACATAAGAACTAGCATGTTAAATGTTACGCTGTCTCGCCTTCCTTCACTCCAAGGTACAGAAATAATATCTTGTCAATCACGAGATTGACAGCTATATGTTTGGTAGTAAACCTTGTTGTTTCATTATAGGTAATGCCAAGAGAGGTGCAATTAAAGATCCGTAGCGGTGTTAGACGCCAGGGATGTCCTAACTCTGCTGAGGCAGGCCGACAAATATTTTGACCTCGCAGAATGCATCGAAAAAGTTGTCAGTATACTGGGTTATTCACCTAGGATGTTACACGAAAATAACGTCTAAACAATTACAGATATATGTATTCAGTTTTCAAATTTGTAAATGATACCAAAGGGCTTGTAAAATAATGTGCTACTTATTCCCATGGGGTGATTAATAACCGAGATATTGATACTAACTCCATATTTTTAAATGGAACGAGACGAATACACATATCTGGCCTAAAAGTTCAACTGCGTACCGGTTCAAATATGTAAGTATTTTTAAAATCGGACAGTTACTTTTTGAGATATCAATAAAAACCGCATATGGGCTTTTGCGTGCCGCATCAGACAGCGTGTGGTCGGCCAAGGTCGTATTGGCACTCGAGCTGTTTCCTGGCATTGATTCCAGCCACAGAACGGATACCAGGCATGTACTGTAAACGATCGTACACATAACGTGATGTACCATAACATACCCTGGGTGAGCTAAGTTATCGTACGACTGGCGAACACACAACGGGGAAGAAGGTTTAAAGTGCTTTTGTTTTGTTTTGTTTTGAAATCACTCTCGAACATTTCTAGAAGGGGCTCTTTGGGTGTCCTGTGTTATGTTCATTTCTCAATTCATTCAGTAGTATGTATTGTACAGTCAAACCGGTAACAATTTTTGCTTTCGATATGTTCCTTCGAAGTGAAAGTAATTATTTTATTCCATTTAAAACCATCAACCCTTTCTGTCCTGTCATGAGTTCGCCTGTCACATACACTTTGCAAACCCATCACATGTGTACGATATGCTTACATGCCTGGTGTCCATTCTGTGGCTTGAATCACATCCAGGAAACTGCTTGCGTGTCAATATGTCCTTGCCCGACTGCACGCTCTCTGATGCGGCATGCAAAACCGCGCATGTTGTTTTTATTGATATCTCAAAGAGTAACTGTCCTATTTTGAAAATACTCACATATTTGAACTTGCACGCAGATGATCCTTCAGGCCAGCTGTATGAATTTGTGCCGTTCTTTTTTAAAATACGGAGTTAGTATCAATATCTCGCTTATTAATCACCCCATGAGAATACGTAGCACATTATTTTACAAGCCCCTGGGTATCATTTACGAATATGAAAATGGAATACCAATATCTCTAATGGTTTAGACGTTATATCCGTGTAACATCTTAGGTGAATAACCCTATATATGAGCCGCACTGTTTCAAAACTTGCCGTATCCATTTCTCAATTTCTTCAACGCGTGGAAAGTTAACCAATTATTTCTACATAACTGTCAGTTTTTAAAACCAGATCATCTTAATGACCCGTGTAAAAATTGCAAGGAAATGATGGATGACTAGGGAATAGATATTTAGGTACTATCAAAATGCGGAATATGTATATAAAATGTAGTAAATATCAGTGAAATATGTAATTACTAGAGCCCGGATTTTTATGCATTAATAGGTTAGAATGCAAAGTTTCTGAAGTGAGCAGCAAGTATAGTCTACCTTCACAACGATTATGCTATGGGGTTTGCATAAACATTACGGTTACGGCCAATCAGAACTCCTATAATTTATGTTACTCTTGCTACATTATGGAAGAGCGGGTGGCCGACACTTCTAATTCTTTTTTTTTTTTTTTGCTAGGGGCTTTACGTCGCACCGACACAGACAGGTCTTATGGCGACGATGTGATAGGAAAGGCCTAGGAGTTGGAAGGAAGCGGCCGTGGCCTTATTTAAGGTACAGCCCCAGCATTTGCCTGGTGTGAAAATGGGAAACCACGGAAAACCATCTTCAGGGCTGCCGATAGTGGGATTCGAACCTACTATCTCCCGGATGCAAGCTCACAGCCACGCGCCTCTACGCGCACGGCCAACTCGCCCGGTCACTTCTAAATAACCACATTTAGTTTATAATCTAACCTGTTACGGCATGAAAATCCGGGCTTTGGTAATTACATATGTAGTCTCTAATATTAATAAAATGCATAGTAGTATTAATGCATTAAATTTAAAGAAGTGCATGCATTCCTTTTATTATAACTTATCGTTAAAATATGAGACAATACAATTGTTTAAATATTCCGTATTTTACAACAAAGTTGTCGTTGTTGCTTTAGATAATTAATAATGATAATAATGTCCTCTGTGATATTAGCTTTCACTCCCGGAGGCCCGGATTCGATTCCCGATTCTGTCACATAATTTGAAAAGTGGTAGGAGTGCTGGCACTGAGTCCACTCAGCCTCGGGAGGTCAAATATGTAGAGGTGGGTTCAGTTCCCACCTCAGCCATCCTCGAAGTGGTTTCCGTGATTTCCCACTTCTCCTCCAGGCAAATGCCGGGATGGTACCTAACTTAAGTGCACAGCCGCTTCCTTCCCTCTTCCTTGTCTATCCCCTTCCGACCTTTCCATCCTCCACAAGGCCCGTGTTCAGCATAGCAGATGAGGCCGCCCGGGCGAGGTACTGGCCATCCTCTTCAGTTTTATCCCCGATCCAAAATCTCACGCTTCAGGACATTGCCCTTGAGGCAGTAGAGGTGGAAACCCTCGCTGAGTCCGAGGGAAAAATGAACCCTGTAGGATAAACAGATCAAGAAAGAAAGAAATAATAATAATAATAATAACTATTATTATTATTATTATTATTATTATTATTATTATTATTATTATTATTTTGTCCCGCAGGAGTTCCTTTACGTGCCAGTGAATCTACCGACACGACGCTGACGTATTTGAACACCTTCAGATACCACCGGACTGAGCCAGGATCGAACCTTCCAACTTGGGGTCAGAAGGCCAGCGCCACAGCCCGGCTAGATAATTTACAGAGTCTACTGTTTTCTAATTTTGACCGTAAGTATAGTTATTTATCAAATAATTAAGGGCATAATCAACATTTTTCGCATATATATAATATTTTAGACAGTTTATTGTTGTAGCTAAGTTTCTGTCGCCCTCATGCCCTGAAAATGAAAAAAGTTACTCAATAAATGTATTGTTGATTATGTGTAAAAGAAATATGACATTCTTCGCAAAATATGTAAAATACGTAATATTGATAAGAATTGTACAGCAATAATTATTAACTCCAATAATTATTAACTCTAATTTCATTTTTATAAGTTACTATCCGTAGTACCCGGCGTTGCCCGGATAAATTTCTATTACCAGTTAGTTATGTGTGAAATTAATTTTCATAGCATTCCTTTTTGAGATGTTGATTGATACTTCAGGATCTATTGTGTAGTTTTGGAGTTATTTAGATGTGTCTGATTACAAGTTTTAGATTATTTAATGTTCGAGTAAAACTTTGTCCTTGTGGAAGCTCGAATTGACTGGGAGTATTTGATGCTTTCAAAATAATAGCAAGTGATAATTATATGCATTTACCCTCGTGCTATAGATATGATGTACACGACTTCAACTGGCCTTGAAATTTTCACCAATCAGCCTTGCGACTCCAAAAGCATTGGATTCAACACTAATCCCGGTCATTTTAGACTATTTACTTTTAAGTTCCTCTCAGCTCGGCTCAATGGAGGCTGAACGTCGACTTAAACGGTGTTCACAATTCGTATCAGAGACGCATAAACTATGGATTCGACGCTATTTTTTATTTATAACGGACCTTTATGGTCACCCTCACTGGAGGATGGATTATTTATTTCTAATAAATCTTACTTCTACAATAGTAAAATCAAACACAGGTATAACCATATCAGAACTAGAGTATTTTCAGTTGTCTACAAGTAAAAGAATGGAATTATTGCCAGGCGTAGGATTTTGACGACATGTCATCTTTTAATTGGTTCACAACAGGCTTTGCTAACTTGTACAGAAATCATGGTCAAAGTTCCTACATTGTAGAAATGCTCATTTATTGGGCCATTTTTGTCATTTTGTATTTTTAAGTCATTTTCTAAAATTATACTTCATTATTTGGTCATTTTATGGAATTTAGTAGTATATTTAATATTTTTTGAGATATTTTCTTACATGTTTGAAGATTTCGAAGCATTTAAGCGCGTGTTATTGTACATTATCACAACTTTAAGCGAGGATGAATGCGGACGCTTTGTCGGTCTGGGGACTAAAGGAACTTTGTTCTCACCACTTACTTATTGGAAATATCCAGGGCTGTAGTCAAGGGTATGCGCTAGTATACGCCGTATCCCTTCTGGTTAACTTCACTTATTAGAATATGCCTCCTCATTTCTTGCGTATACCTTCTACTTTCGCTCGTTTCCTTTTTAATTTCGCCATTCTGTCGGTGAGTTTTAACACTCCAGTTACGCTCATAATCGTGAACATCGAAGGTTCAGCTTGATGAATAACATTATCACTTATTGAAGGTCATCAATGTTCGTTGCTTACGTCTCCAGCCTTATGTTCACACATTCAAATGCCGGACCAGTTGACCGATTTAAGCCTGAGAAATATACGAAGACGTGGCTGAAAAACCACCCTACGACAAGATCCACCAACTCAACAGTTTCTTCCAGTGAAAACATGTGATTGCAAATCAAAAGAGGAGTTTGTATGGGTTTTTTTTATAAATAGCTGTAAGTCCGTCCAGTAGAAAACTACTGTGTAAACATATTCCGATCTTCAAACTAGTGCATGCAAATATGCATTTCCTCTTCGTCATCATAAAATGTCTTCTATATGCCTGACTTATGCCCAATTGACGGACATTTTTATAACTAGCTGTAACCAAATACAGTAGAGACAATACACGACACTGAGCGAGATATCGAGGGACAGCTATTGGAGCTCACTCTAGCGGATAGACCTGAACTGTACTGATTCTGTCATAAGAGGACGTGCATTTTTGTGTGAAGTTTTTGGTGTTATTTATGCGTTCTCAGTGAGTTGACATAATTAAATAGTAGCGTGTGTCATTCCTTGATATCTCCTCTCAACATGAGGGGAAAGGTATGTGCTGTGTTTGGCTGCAGTAATTACGAAGTAGAGAAAAATGCGCGGTCGTTCTTCAGGTTCCCTCGTAACAAGAACATGTAAGTAATATTGTGATTGCATATATATTCTTCCAGTGACAGAGATTTTTATAGTACTTCATAATCTTCTGACCTGCTCGACCCATGTTTTAACGGGCTTAAAATATAATACGCATATTTTATTGTATAGTGCAGCAGTTAACCTTCAATTCCGATGTGTTGCTGTAGGTGTGATCTGTGGGTTTTGAAATGTCACAGAAGCGATTTGGTTAAAGTGTACAAGAAAGAAGGGACGTTACGCTTGTATAAGAATTATAAGATCTGTTCAGATCATTTCCAGGCCAGCGACTTGAAAAATCCTCGACTATACAGCCAAGGGTATGTTACATTTTTACTGTAATTGTATGGAAAATATTCCTCAAAGCATCACTATCGACAACATTTTCAAACTTTTCTTTCTTTTATCCCTCTTCTCAGATTAAAGCCGGGATTTTATAGATTTTCTTTCTGTTAGTAGGCTTCGTGTTAAGAGGAAAATTGTCCAGCTATTAAATGTTAATTAATTGCATCATATGTGTAAGGAATGTGCCGATATTTTTATTGACAAATGTCTTAATGTGATGATACAATGTTTTTAAATGAGGAAAAAGACAAATCCAACCGTAAGATTTCAGGCAGGAATGCTAAAGCTAAAAAAACTAATGCATAAATGAAAGATCAAGCCATTTCACAGCAGTCCATTTCACACCTTGTTTATATGTCTAATTTCAGTCTTTAAATAGTAACCTTTTAAATAATTCTTCATTCATTTATCCAGAATTGCTTTAGCAACTTCAAAGTTAATATCTCAATACCGCTTTCTTTCTAGACGTAATTTATTTATCCATTTCCGTATATACATTTCCATTGATATTTGAATTTAGCGCGATTTGTTCAGGTCAAGTCACTAGGAGCGCCACCGTCGAATTGTCTCCCATTTTAGCAAGGCGAAATCCGTAAAGTGTCGTGTATTGTCTCTACTGTATTTGCTGTAACCCACTAAGTTTAAACGTCAAGGTGGTCGTGCAACCGGGATTTGTCATGCCCTCTCTTGGAGTACACCCTGTGAGAATTTTGGGACTACAGTGCTGATTCCGGGAGAGACACCTCGAACTGGAAAAGTCTTCCTCGTGAACAGTCGATATTCTCTTCTAAAAACTCGCGGCAAAGTTCTCTGCAAAACGCAAAGAATTTCACCCTCTTTTGTTGACACGACAGAAGCCCGATAGCTAAAGTTTATGACATAAATATTGTCCATACCAACTCGATTAGTAAATTAACTGTAAAATTCCATTTAAAATTTATGCCATCTTTTAAAGTTTTCGGATCATTTTACTGGATTTTTGAGGTCATTTTGTAGGTTATTTTTTAAACATTGTTAGGTCATCAAAATTGTGGCCAGGGTAATTACATTAGAATGCGGGCCTGAACATTAAAACTGAGACAGCGCACTGTTAAATGTTATGTTTGGTCAATTTTGCTTTATGGAGATGAAACTTACCAACCATAAAAGGGTTGGTAGTTCTGGAAATGTGCTTTCACGGAAGAATGCTAAGAATCTGCTGGATAATGCACGTCTCTAATGAGCAGATACTGCAGAGAGCACACTCAGAAAGAGAACTGCTGACCACCATCAAATGGGACATGTGTTACGTGGTGAAAGATATATATAGTATTGCGCCTCATTTAAAAGCCAAAATTGAAGGACAGCGAAGAATAGGCATGTTACACGAATCTCTCAAGAACATTCTACTACTGATCCACCCAGGAAGGTAAGAGTTATACATACGTGTGCTCCAATCATTGGCCAGGCGCATAACGGTAGGGCCTGCAGGACTTGCAATGCAGGCAGGGCCAGGCCTTTAAGGGGCCCCACAGGCGCCTTGCAAAGAAATGTAAAATAGTATATATCTAGCCCAGGGGTTGCCAATTTATAAGGACTCGACGGTCACATTCGAAACCTTAGCCATAATCGCTAGCCGCACTTGATAAAGGGCCAATTTTCGTAAAATTCTGCGAATAGAACAAAAGTACCAGTATGAAAAAAAATGCTTAGTTCAACTGAAATGAAGGTTTGGTAACTAATTGCTTACAACACTATTTTACAATTGCATTGGCTTTTAAACTTATAAAATAAAAAATAGTCTATTCATATCAAGTGAATACTTAAAAAAGGAAATAATATAAGAATGAATCAGTTCTGACTTGGGTCTATAAGGGGTATAAAAATGAATACAGCTTTAAACGAGATATGCAATACTGTTTGTAACTTTTCTTCACATTATATCTTAAAATGCTCTCGCGGGCGCCATTTGGAAATCCCTGATCTAGTCTAATGCCACTCTGCACGGTAATGATCAGGGCGGTTTTCTAGAATCAGTGTAAATAGTTTGTTTTACGATTTGTACGTAGAGGGATTATCATTCGGTTGCATCTAGTAGCAGTTATTATAACTGTGTTGAATGTAACACAGCACTGCTATAAAGAATACTTGCCCTTGTCGTCCCTCACACCTCCGCGTCTCGCTCCTCACAAGAAAAGCTGCACCAAGTTGTTTATTAATAATAATAACAACATTATTTGCTATACGTCACACTAACTATTTTTACGGTTTTCTGAGATGCCGAACTGCCGGAATTTAGTCCCTCAGGAGTTATTTTACGACACGAGGCTGACGTATTTGAGCACCTTCAAATAGCAGTGGACCGGGTCAGGATCGAACCTGCCAAGTTGGGGTTTGAAGGCCAGCGCTTCAACCGTCTGAGCCACTCAGCCCGGCTTGAAAGTAATTACAGCAATACAAATTGATACCAATATATAATATTTTAGTTAGAACGATACTTTCTTCATGTGTAATGCATGTGAGATCGTATTATGCACGAATTTTGTTGAACATGTAACTTTTATCATACGATTATTCGACAATGTACAGTCCCATTAACGTCCGACTCGTTGGCTGAACGGTCAGCGTACTGGCCTTCGGTTCAGAGGGTCCCGGGTTCGATTCCCGGCCGGGGATTTTAATCGTCTCTGATTAATTCTTCTAGCCCGGGGACTGGGTGTTTGTGTTTGTCCCAACACTTTCCTCTTCATATTCACACAACACACTACACTACCAACCACCACAGAAACACGCAATAGTGATTACATCCCTTCATATAGGGTTGGCGTCAGGAAGGGCATCCGGCCGTAAAACAGGGCCAAATCCACATGTGCGACACAGTTCGCACCCGCGACCCCACAGGTGTGGGATAAGCGGTAGAAAAAGAAAGAAAAGAAGACAGTCCCATTAACACTCAGTCAATCCGGTTTCAAAGGAGCTCTCTTTGCGCGAAGTTAATAATAGGCTTACCAGCTGTACTGTCTGATATTTTTCAAACTTTTTGTTATTCATTTTTCTATGTTGAATAACTGAGGCTTCGGTATCGGTTACAGAATATAGTTCCGTAGTTACTGATAAGTGGTGTATGGTTCAGCAGCTTTGCCGTTAAACCACGGAGGCAGTCATATAAAACCGATTACACATTATTTTTAATAATATTACAATAATGAATTATCCCTTTGTTCATATAATTTGACGACATACTACATAATATTTACGAAGGCAGTTCAATATATAATGAAACACATTTCTTTTCCTTAGACCAAGTTGGTTTTATTGAGGATTCATATACACCACGTTATTCCCCAATCCTTTTGCTACAATACCCTATTCTTCAACATAACCTCCGTCCAATGCTCCAGCCTTACGCCACCGTAATGTGATGACCTGTATGCCTGCATGGTACCACTCGACAAGTCGATGTCGGAGCCAGACTCGTATTGCATCGATAACTTCATCATCCATGTAGTGCTTCCTTGATGGGAACAAACAGATGGAAGTCAGAAGGCGCGAGACCGGGCTGTAGGGCGGATGAGGAAGATCAGTCCACTGAAGTTTTGAGAGCTACTGTCGGGTGCGCAGACTTGTGTGAGGTCTTGCGTTGGCGTGGAGAATGCTCACCGTGTTTTTGTCCACTGTCAGATCTCCGTAGACATTCTACAAGCGCCTATGAATATCTGTGATGCCCTGGTTTTCAGCCAAAAGAAACTGTCTCTTTGGTACGCACCTCCGTTACAGACGCCATTTTGAAGGCTAGTTATAACGCTGCCACATATCGGAAATTAATGAAACTACGAGACAAAGCGGGAATATTCAAAGATGTCCCAAACAAAACTCCAATTTTTAAAAACTGAAATTGGCTGAGAAATAAAATATATTTCATTATATATTGAACGCCCCTCGTACCTGCTGTAATTAAATGTTTATTATTAATAGCTTTAACATTTTATTTGAGGGGCCCAATTTTTTATTTTAGCAGGCGGGCCCATAGGTTTTACATTCGTTGTGTCCCTGTCATTGGCCCTGGTAAAATTGTATGTTCCTTATTTTTAACAGAATTTACTTGGATGATAATCACTGTGGGCACTCCTGCACATGCTGAAAACGACCCAACATGGATACCGTAAAATATCGTCAACAGTGATCGTTATTCCTTCAAAGTGGTGATTTCTTATCGAGAAAATAAGCTTTGTAGCTAGAACGAGCCATTTTATGCGGGAATGTCTGTTGTCAACTCGCTGAATGAGATAAACATTTTTAGTACGTCTTTGTCTCAGGCGCAAAATTGATTATACCGTTAAAATATCCTTTATACATTTCCACTCGAATAAGTATGCTATTACTAGAGCCCGGATTTTTATGCATTAAGAGGTTAGATTGCAAAATTTCTGAAGCGAGCAGCAAGTATAGTCTACCTTCACAACGATTATGCTATGGGGTTTGCATAAACATTAGGGTTACGGCCCATCGGAACTCCTATAATTTATGATACTCTTGCTACATTATGGAAGAGCGGGTGGCCGACACTTCCAATTAACCAAATTTAGTTTGCAATCTAACCTGTTACGGCATGAAAATCCGGGCTTTGGCTATTACAATGTACTTGTGTAGAGAGAATTTAGTGGATTTTGCGTTAATGTTATCGGTTGCATTAGTTATAAGTATATCAGATAACTCGTCTTGATATACGTAATGATATTGTTTTGCCTCCGCTTTTCAGTGGTTTTATGAAATTCTAATAAGAAGCGCGTTGTGGTATGCCGCAGTTCGTACTTAGAATTCATATATTCTGACGTCATCATGTAGTCTGTTTGGTAAACATCTATTCATATGCTTTTTTTATTTTTTATTATGCAGTTCTTGATGTGGAGCTTTGTATTGTGCCGTAGCAAGCAATGGTATTTTTAATCGCAGTTCTTCTATATAGGTACAACGGTTGTCTTGTGAGCTCATAGTCTGTTATTCTCGAAGGAGACCCTTTTATAAACACATGTTTAGACGCTTCATTCGCGGAATCGACGGTGTGCTTCACAGAATCGATTTACACATTCCACAACGTCATTGACAGAGCTCAGCACATCCAGCAAAATAATCCAGATTTTGTGAATTTCTATTCACCAGCAGATAAAATACTACAGTGGTTGAACGATGATTTCATCGAGTTGGATTCAAAACGTGCAAGATGCTGTCTTGCAAAGTGTGAAATCTACAGTGGAATGTATGTCTTATCTTTTACACTATGGGTTATTTTATGTTCTCACTAGAGACGCAATAGTGCAATATGTGCTGTAAAACATATCCTGACCTGGTAATGAACAAAGGGTCAGTGAATTAGTGATAGAAAAATGTGTGTGTCCACTGCTGTAAATAACAGTAAGAAAAGGACTGAAAAGGTGCTCCGTTACTCGTGTCGAGAATATTCTGAAATATGTATGTGCCATGCAGCAGTGGGATGATCCTAATTTATCTACTGTACCTGGTAATATTTTATGTATTTACGTTTCTAAATCTTAAGCCAACTCAAATGGAGTATTTTTAAACTCGTGATGTTCGAAACGAAACTGTTACTTTAAATTCATGAAAATGAAATGAAATTACCACGTTCTGCTGATGTTTTGAAAGAGAAGGGAAATAATATAGGTGCAATAACGATTGCGGAATTGAAGGAAAAGGGCATTAAAGTATTCGGAAAGAACCAAGAGTTATTTGTACTGTAAGTTAAGGACTAAATGTAGCAACCATTTCTTTTAATGTTTTTGTTAAGATTGCCTTCTTTCAGTGCAAATAGCCTCTTGAAATCATGCGTGACATATATATCTTAGGTTAGAGGCGTACATAAGAGCCTCCGTGGCTCAGACGGCAGCGCGTCGGCCTCTCACCGCTGGATGCCGTGGTTCAAATCCCGGCCAATCCATGTGAGATTTGTGCTGGACAAAGCGGAGGTGGGACAGGTTTTCTCCGGGTACCCCGGTTTTCCCTGTCATCTTTCATTCCAGCAACACTCTCCATTCTCATTTCATAGCATCTATCATTCATTAATAAATCACTTTGGGAGTGGCGACCCCATCGTACTAACAGCCTATATGTGCTTCATTCATTACATCCCTGACCCGGTCAATGACTGGAGAGGTTTTCATTTTCAGAGGCGCACATAAAGCACGATGTTGGTACGACTGCAGAACCAGTGGTTGCAACCAGAACGACTGAACTGAATTTCCCTTCTGCGCACGAATTTCAAGCCCTTCTTTCATGTCATAAGACAGACAAAAATATTTCAAATTTGGGACTGATGAATTATTTTGCGTTCAGAAAGTCTCAAATTGATGGTGCTCCAGTGGCGCACTATAGGTCACTCTGTAATTCAGCGTACGCCAAGGCGGTGAATGCCATTAACCTTGATTTTGGAACATTGGAACACTGTAACAGTCAGAATTTTCTTGTTTTCTCAGCTGTTGTTACTCTATAATAAAACTTCATCAATTTTAACTCGGTTAGACGGACAAATGGCGGTCGACAAGCGGGTAAAACTTCAGATGTTGCCACGCAAGTTTGTATTACATTAATCATGGCTGACGGTGGGCGAATGGACACTCTCATTGGTTGAAGGCTAGTCCAATAAAATGTCGTTCCCATAATTCAATAGAGAGAGAATTTATGACCAACTTACGCGATGAAAAGACCTAAGAGTGAGGCAATGTCAAAGAATGAGCATATGAAACAAATAAGAGTACCGGTAACTATATCTTGGTATGGTGAACTATGGTAGTGACATTTCATAGGGCAAATCTTCAGGCCATGGAGAGTCTATTCGTGCCAACGCCAGCCACGATTATATAACAACGTGATGAAATAGTTGAGACGTTTCGATGCAGTAATTACGATTCGATTCTAAATACTTGAAACCATAGATAGCGCTAGTTATGCTTAAATATGAATACGAAATAGAGGCTTAAATCCGCGCGACTTGTGATTGAATATAAAAAAGAAATAGAGGCCTAATTATTAGTAGTACGTAGCGTTCCCCACACCGGAAGAAAAAATCACAAGGAAATGTAACCTGAATGATAAACAATGTATAATAGAGAAGAAGAATGTATGTAAATGGAACCAACCTTAATGTAGTGGAGGTTAGGCGACGACACGAAAAAACAACACGATTGAACTTCTCATTCACTAATAATTTGACGTGACGGCCACACCATTCACATACTCTGCTATTTGAAATCAAATTGTGACGTACATAGAATTGAAGTAAATCATTGAAATTGTTCTTGTAATTCGCTGAAAAACTTGTTACATTAATAACACATCCATCGCACGATGCCATGTCAATATAATTAGATATGTTTTCTGTATCAACAATGGCCAGATGCACTGGATGCGCTATGTACGAAGAAGTAGTAGGCTTTGCTTCTATCAATCCTATCATTTCGTGGCCAGTAAGCGACATAGAATGCCGTGGTGTATTAATGTGAAGAGAAACGTCATTGTGGTCCAGGGCTAAGTCGTGCGAGTCGTCTGCAAGAAAAATAAACATAGTCCAGGGCTAACCTAACCTAACCACGAGTCGTCTGCGAGAAAAATAAATAACCTAACCTAACCTAACCTGCGTTAAAATTAAACATAGTCCTAACCTAACCTAACCTCTGTGAAAACAAATGTAATTGTGGTCCAGGGCTCAACAAATGTAATTGTGGTCCAGGGCTCAGTACCATTTAGTTCCTAAGTGCAGTGGTTGGCAGCATCGGCGAGTCGTGCAAGTCGTCTGCGAGAAAAATAAGCATAGGACAGTCATACCGCGCGTATATATTGCCGATGAAAGCGGTAACCATGGTACTACCGCGGTACTAATCTTGCGTGACATGTACTGAAGTTCTAATGACAAGCGTGCCCACTTACTACTACTCGCGAGACATCTATTGGTAGTGTTTCAGAACATTCATAATATTTAAAAATTACTTAAAGTACATACCAAGTCGGCCGTGCTAAATACGAACAGGATGGCAAGTGTCGCGGCTAAGCGATACGTACAGCGCCACAGCAAACAGTGGAGTGTCGCGCAGCAACGTGGAAGGCACGGTAGCAGGGGTATATTTTTGCCATATTGTGACCGTATCGTCACAGTGAATATTGACTTCGATTTTTATTTTTGTGAAAGAAGTGGGCTTGAAGCTGCCTTCGTGAGGATGCTAGTGGTTGTATCATATTGCGCAATCCTTCTCGCCATAGCGGCGCCTAGAGCACGCAGTTGATGGCTCAGAAAACCCCCGAACTGAGCGCGCATCAAGAAAGAAGGCGAAGAAGAACACAGTTTTTGACGACTCCGTCTTGAAAACAAATGCCAACTCACAGTAGAGCCAACATGAGGGGGTGACTTCAGAGGTGTTTTCGGCCTAATAACGTTTAATTTAGCCAGGAAGCACATATCAGAGCAATTAGAAGAATATGGGATGAATGGCAAAATTATAAACCCAGGTAAAAGAATGTCGTCTATGAAAGTGCGTCTAAATGAGATTACGTAAGTGGCTTGGCGTCATAACGCTAACTGGGAAACCAGATGCTAATGGGGGTTTCCCTTTCCCACTCCAATTTTATACAGATAAATTACGACAAAACCACTGATCGTTTCAGATTCCGCATAACATTGAGTATTTTCGATCACCGGGCCACACAATTCGGCTCGTAGCTCATCTTCATAAACCTTATGATTCAGGAGATTTCAAAATTAGAGTGGGGACGAGATCCCTGGAGCCATCCCCACTCCGAGTCTGTCCATATATGCACGCACTTCCGAGGGTGAGGATTAGTCCAGAAGCAGTCTCCGGGGTAAGATGACGGCCGGTCAGTGAGCGGAATTGTCATTCCTTTGTATTGTAAAAAGTGAACAAAAACGGGAGCGTAGCTCATATTATATCTCTTGTGCAGTGTCGAAAGAGAAAGTAATTGGACGGTAGTGCTGTGTGCATGACATATCGGCCGCGAAGCAGCCAGTGATTATGCGAAATTACGTGGTACTTTATGACTGTGTAATTAGTACACTACGTAGTATCAAACTCCGGACGGAGAACGCTAATTTCGAACTAATTTCTCGTAGCAGTGAGAAACCAAGTTCAGGGCACCTGATTTTAATATTTGAATCCTTTGTTTTTAAAAGTAGACGTGTGAAAAGGGAACTATAAAATCCACGTTAGAGTATGAACAGAAGTCAGGAAAAAATTGTAGCACTGAATGACAGGAAAGTGATAGAAATGCAGAAACAGACGAACTAGACAGGATATCATGATAAATACAGTTAGCTAATGTCACAGCAATCTGAGGGGTTGAACTATTGCAGTGAGAGTACCGTGAATGTCCGTATTAGCTTATCAAAGTGAAGTAGACTAGCTGATTCATCCGTTGGAATTATCCACACGTGACTTTCGTGTGTCAGAGAAAGAAGTGAAGTTTTGTCCGTAACGTGTGAGGAAGGAGTTGTGTAAAATCTGTGTGAAATATATTTTCCAGTGATTCCAATACCAATATTATGGATTATGCAAGATCCGTCGAGGGACATCTAGAACCCAGGACTGTACGAGCCAGCGCCATGGAATAAGAGCCATCGGCGTGTCTCTGGAGACCCGAACATGTGGGACGCACCAAACTGTTGAGTACTAAGCTATGATTTTTCTATTTCCCCTTCCTTGTAAATATGAAACAATTTAAAGATAGGGTTAAGATAATTATATCAAATTGATAGGCTAGTTCGCTTAGAGTGGTCAGATGAGTCCCTTTACAGTCTATTTTACTTGAGAGTATTGGGGAAGGAAATGATATAGGAGATATTGTATGTAATTTGGGGACCCCATTTAGTTACTGCATGAGCATGTTATTTTATTTGTGTTTGCGAGTGCTGTCAAGGAAGGGGGGAAGATAAATATGAATTTCGGCAGGTTCATGTGTAATACTCTATCTGAGTGAGTGAATAAAGGAGTCAGAAATGTCGGATGATAGGATCTGTGCTGAGGTTCGAATATCTGCCCTCCCAGACATCTATGACAGCTGATGGCGGAGCTGTTGAGGATCGAACCAGCCTTAGGGCTGAAGACTGAACATACATATTATATTATTATTTTTATTAATTTGATCGGATATTATTATTATTATTATTATTATTATTATTATTATTATTATTATTATTATTATTATTATTATTATTCGGCTGTGTGCTGGGGGAGGTGTGGTGAATGTTACGGTGATGAGAACGTTTACTGAACTCCAGACCCCTGGAAAATTGACGGGATTAGACATGATATAACGGCTTAATTTGAGAGATAATCCTTGGACATAAAGGAAATACGAGCTGATTTGAGCATGTATGCAATGCATCAGTTCAATTGTATGAATTTATTGACCCATTGACTTCCGATTGAGTGTGTCGAATGGGCTACTGCCCCAGTGTGGTAGGGGACCGGTCACGGGCCGAGATTTATAACCCCAGGGTGGGAAGTGTCCTTGTGAGAAAAGCGAGCTGGGGGAGCCGCCTGGCCAAGGAATTGGGTTCTTTCTAACGTTGCGTTCTTCTGTGAGAATAAATACAGAATATTTTACGTAATTGCCACACCCGCCACAAGCTGGAACCAAAGCAATCATTTGACTGCTACATCATTTGATACGATAGCTAGGGCTTGATTTCAGCGTCCCTGGTGGAGACGGCTACACGTCTCTGGTGCGAACCTAGAGCACTATAAGAACGGCAAGTCACACAAGCAGCGGATCTTTTGAAACAAAATACAGCCATTGTTTTCCTTTGTATGTGTCTAATGTGTGTTTCTTTTTCAGGGTGTGAACACGTGTTTAGTTAATCAGTGTTCCATTTGAAGCTAGACTTCGTGAAAGTCCATTGATAGTTGCTGTAAATGATGAGTTTCGATCATGGTTATGTGTATAGTTTAGTTCAGTAAACGAGAGGTTCATGTGTAATATTTGTGGGATTGCATTGAATTACCGGAGCATTTGCTCATTATTTTCCCAGTTGATTTAGTTTTATCTACATTCTATAGCGTTAAATTTAAGTTAGGCGGCCACTCTAAGACGAACATTTTTCAGTGTTCATTATATTTTAAATGTGTAATTTGGGACTTAATCCCGTGAAATACTACGCATCTGAAAAGTCATAGCTTATAACTGCAAATATATGAGGGTTATTAATTTTTATTGTTTGTCAGACTCAACAGTTCAATTTAGCGGGATGATAGATTGAAAAACCCAATGTAGTAAAATTTTATTGTTTGTAAGAAAATTCAACCTTTTCGACGTATTCAAATGAAAAGGATATAACACTCAAGTTGTTGATCTATAAAGGTATGATTTCGGGTATCCTCAAATTTCAACAGCTAACATTTGTATTCCACATAGAGACTTGGTTTGGAATGTGGAGCAAAAAGCTGATTTGAATGGCAGCACGGATTTTCCGATGCTTAACGAGTGTTTAGTATTTGGTAAATTTTAATCTAACAAGGTTGTAGATATGTTTCAACGAGCGCCAAGTAAATGTTTATAGAAAGTTGTCTGTGCCTATCTTAATCGAAAATTAGCATCTATAACCTCTTCCGTTCATTTTATGCCTTTAAGTTAGTTGTAAGATATTTTATTGTTATTGCCGCGAACGCTCTGCGCCCTCGAGAGGCCTGGGTTCAGATCTTAGGAACGGGAGAGTAGCGGTGACCTCGCTGTGCCGTAAGAGCGGCGACATTGTCACTAGGCCGAAAAGGTCCCTTGACTGTCGCCTTCTATGGAACATGGTCCCATGTGTTCATGACCCGACAGGGTTACATTTACGTCGTTCACATGGTCCCATGAGCCATGGGGGATGATGGGAAAGGTCCCAATATACCTAATTTTTCAGCACCTTCTGATGTGATACAGTTAGGCTGTGCAAGGATCTCCAATCTGTAGTCGGCAGATGCTTTCCTATGCCAGAGAACCCAATTTTTAGAGTCGTTTTTCCTTATTTCACTTTTTATTCCAGTAAGATTCAGTTTGTTCTAACAGGAATAAAGCTCCCAAATGATCATTTGTACCGTTATTTTCAATTTGGTTTACTTTTTGGGCAAGTTCAGATACCTTAAATCATTTTTCTGATTTCATTACCGTATCCTACTTCTCAATATAAAAGACTGTTTTCCGTAATCTAGATTTGTCATCTCATCAATATATTTAGATTTAACAGAGATATTCATAGCCTTTCCTTGACATAGACACGAGACTTGTAGATACTTCTTTTTTGTTTGTGGGTGAGTGCTGAAGATATGGTATGTTCATCGTTATCTGAATCAGAAATTTTACTAAATTTTGATGGCAATACGTCATTTCTTGGAGGTGGAGCCTTCCTGCGTTTCACACTTTTCTGTTGTGAACAGGATATACACTAGAAACGGGAGGAAATTCTTTGGAGAGAATTCGCTTGATTGATATGCTTACACTGAAATCTGATGTATTAATTTGCAAACTACATACTCGTGCCTCGAAATAGCTTGCCTGCATTTCTTTCTTAAACCGCACTCCGAAGGAAAATTATGGAACGTGACATTATCTTGCGTTTTAGCGGTATCCGAACTACATAGCGGTACACAACAGTGCACCATGCTTTTCAACCTCGCGGACAGTCACCGACAAAAACAATACGCACAAAAAATTGCATAAATCAGCAGATCATCACAATTTTACTTCGTACATCACAATGTTAAAGTCCGCCAAGAGCTGAACAGAAACCTGACATCTAGCGGCCAAACCGTAGACACGGTCGGGCCGTCTTTTCAGCGGCAAATTAGTAGCTATGTCCCGGCCTTGTAAATCTCGTAGGCACAACACCACTTGTAATTCCCAATCGCCACTACTGGAGTCAATCGAAATTCTTATCGCGAAAAGAAACAATAAACAACCAGAATAACTTCAGCGATCACACACACCTAAGAGATTCGCCACTCTTCCGTCTGTATAATTAAATCAATTATTCAGTAAAGCACATCATTTCAAACAAATTTTTTTTTAAAGATGTTATTGCATGAGCACAATGGTACAGATAAATTCATTGGCATTCGTATGTTTGTTGATATGAGCATTGCACATAGCCTCCCGGAATGTAATTACGTGATTGCGGCTGCTGATATTAACCCGAGTGACAAAATAGAAATTTACTCGACATCAGCACATTTGATGAAAACAGAAGCATAACAACTACACTATTGTTTCAAATCGTTTTGAGCAAAACACACTTGATTCCAGTTCAAAAATGGCTCCTTGTCATCACAGAGCTTGGACGCAAACAAAAACTTGATTTTGTTGATTACAAAGAGTCTTGTTCGCCTCTGTGGTGTAGTGGTTAGTATGATTAGCTGCCACCCCCGGCGGCTCGGGGTCGATTTCGGGCTCTGCCACGAAATTTGAAGAGTGGTATGAGGCCTGGAACCAGGTCCTCTCAGCTTTGGAAGGTTAACTGAGTAGAGGCGGTTCTATTACCGCCTCAGCCTTCGTTAAGGTGGTTTTCCATGGTTTCTCACTTCTCCTCCTGGCAAATGTCTGGCCACGGCCGTTTCTTTCCCTCTTCCTTGCCTCTTCCTTCCAATCTTCCTATCCCCCATAAAACACCTGATCATAGGGTGTCATGTGAATAAATGTATTATGAATAATAATAATAATAATAATAATAATAATAATAATAATAATAATAATAATAATAATAATAATAATAATAATAATTACAGCTGCAGCAAAGACAGTGTGCGTGTCAAGGGGGTTTACTGGGCGGTAGAACCCACCCCTCCCCCAATGGAATCTTTACAGAAGAAAATAAGAAGAAACTGACAATCAAAAAGTGACATCGATTCAATGTGTTGTCTCTTTTGAACATTCACAAAGACATGATTGTAAAACTGACAGATCTCTTGAATATATTTTCTAAGAAGCCTCGAAAGTTGGATCTTAGATTGTAATCTGAACATACCTTTCGCCGTAAAACGATTCACCTTCATCCTCTTGTTCTGTATTTTAATGTAAGATTTTGTAGTGTACCGGTACTGCAATCTGAATATCAACATCATTTACTTGTATCAGTATCCTATGACACTCATGCATGCGAGCACCACACACAAAAGCACCTTTTTTCTACATTTGGCTTTACGTCGCACGGATACAATCAATCAATCAATCAATCAATCAATCAATCAATCAATCAATCAATCAATGCTGATCTGCAGATTTCTATCTGTTGTTTTCCCAGCCTTTTCTTAAATAATTGAAAAGAAATTGGAAATTTATTGAACATCTCCCTTGGTAAGTTATTTCAATCCCTAACTCCTCTTCATATAAACGAATATTTGTCCTCTTGAATTTCAACTTCATCTTCATCCTACTTATCCTACTTTTAAAGACACCACTAAAACTTATTCGTCTACTGGTGTCAATCGACACCATCTCTACACCGACACGGAACATACCACTTAGTCGAGCAGCTCGACTTCTTTCTCCACCCTTTTCCCGGAAATCACCCAGAACAAATCGAGTTGCTTTTCTTTGGATTTTTGTAGTTCTTCAATCAAGCAAACCTGGTGAGGGTTCCATACACTGGAACCATACTCTAGTTGGGGTCTTTCTTTCTTAATCTGCTTACCTTCCAGGGTTGGCTTTTCCATTGGACTCAGCGAGGGATCCCACCTCTACCGCGTCAAGGGCAGTGTCTTGGAGCTTCAGATTCTGGGTCGGGGATACAACTGGGAAGGATGACCAGTACCTCGCCCAGGCGGCCTCACCTGCAATGCTGAACAGGAAGATTGGAAGGGATAGACAAGGAAGAGTGAAGGAAGCGGCCGTGACCTTAAGTTAGGTACCATCCCGGCATTTGCCTGGAGGAGAAGTGGGAAACCACGGAAAACCACTTCCAGCATGGCTGAGGTGGGAATCGAACCAACCTCTACTCAGTTGACCTTCCGAGGCTGAGTTGACCCTGTTCCAGCCCTCGTACCACTTTTCAAATTTCGTGGCAGAGCCGGGAATCGAACCCGGACCTCCAGGGGTGACAGCTAATCACACAAACCACTATACCATAGAGGCGGACAGTTGGGGTCTTACCATAGACTTATATGCCCTCTCCTTTACATGCTTACTACAAACCCTGAAACACCCTCATAACCATGTGCAGAGATCTGTACCCTTTATTTACATTTAAGTGATCACCCCAGTGCAGATCTTTCCTTATATTAACAGCCAGGTACTTAAATTGGTCCCCAAAAGGAACGTTCGCCCCATCAACGCAGTAATTAAAACTGAGAGGTCTTTTCCTATTTGTGAAACTCACAACCTGACTTTTAACAGATAGGTCTGATGGCGACGATGGGATAGGAAAGGCTTTGGAGTGGGAAGGAAGTGGCCGTGGCCTTAATTGAGGTACAGCCCCAGCATTTGCCTGTTGTGAAATGGGGAAACCACGGAAAATCATCTTCAGGGCTACCGACAGTGAGGTTCAAACCCACTACCTCACGGATTCAAGCTCACAGTTGCGCCCCTTAACCGCACAGCCAACTCGCCCGGTAAAAGCACCTTCATTATGTTCTACCATCATTTTATACTTCCCCCCCCCCCAAACACATACACCCGTAGCTACGATTGGGAATTAAAAGTATGTGTGGGGGGGGGGATATACAGTAAACAAACAGTACCCAGGTTTGTGCGATATAGCGGACGGGGACGCGGAGTTACATCAAAATTGAAAAAGAAAAGCTACGAAAGGGTAAGGTAAAATAAATCTCAATAATCCTTCCTCACAGCACATCCAAAGTCTCCACTACTTGTGGCGCTATACAAATCGGTTAGCCGGGACGAACGATATTTTGTGCCCTCTGAGCGAATTTCGACAGAGAGGTAAAGGCTGACAGTTTACCAACTTAAGTCCGATATTTTTATTTATTTATTTATTTATTTATTTATTTATTTATTTATTTATTTATTTATTTATTTATTTATTTATTTATTTATTTATTTATTTATTTATTTATTTGAGATTTTGATTCAATACTATACCATAAAAGTTTCATCAAAAGAACAATATTACACATTTGTTACTATTAAAAGGAAGTACGGTCCGCCTCTGTGGTGTA
The DNA here is from genome assembly GCF_040414725.1 of Anabrus simplex. Lineage (NCBI taxonomy): Eukaryota > Metazoa > Arthropoda > Insecta > Orthoptera > Tettigoniidae > Anabrus > Anabrus simplex. Next base: position 65,435,661 of record NC_090278.1, on the reverse strand, counting down.
GTGGTTAGTGTGATTAACTGCCACCCTCGGAGGCCCGGGTGGTCAACTGAGTGGAGGTGGGTTCGATTCCCACCTCAGCCACCCTGGAAGTGGTTTTCCGTGGTTTCCCACTTCTCCTCCTCCAAGCAAATGCCGGGATGGTACCTAACTTAACGCCATGGCCGCTTCCTTCCCTCTTCCTTGCCTGTCCTTTCCAATCTTTTCATCCCTCCACAAGGCCCCTGTTCAGCATAGCAGGTGAGGCCGCCTGGGCGAGGTACTGGTCTTTCTCCCCAGTTGTATCCCTCGACCCAGAGTCTGAAGCTCCAGGACACTGCCCTTGAGACGGTAGAGGTGGGATCCCTCGCTGAGTCCGAGGGAAAAACCGACTCTGGAGGGTAAATAGATTAAGAAGAAGAGGACATAAATAAACAAATTAAAGTAGAAAGGGAAGGAAAAAAGATGTCGATGGTGAGACTCGAAACCAGGTCGCCGGGATGGGAGCCCGGCGCGCTCGCACAAGTGCTAAGCATACTCTTAGCACGTCTCTATAACTTTTCGTCCATTTAAACCAAAGTGAAATTTCTAAATCGATATTTCTCTACAATGGAGGTGGGGGTGCGTCTTAATAATTTGACCTGACTCTTCTGACCACGCTCTTGTAACCCCCACAAAAAATGAACCGAATGCCAGATCAGATAACACGAGCATAGCGTCACCTTGTCAGGGAAAAAAGACACTCTAACTTCGTTCTTAGATTGCACGCCGAATTAGTTGATTAGGAAATACATTAGCAACAACTTCCTAATCCCAATTCGCTCACAAAGAGGAAGTAAAATTCTTCGCTGCGGACAGGATTCGAACCTGTGCGGGCATAGCCCATTGGATTTCGAGTCCAACTCCTTAACCACTCGGACACCGCAGCGCCGCTTATCGTATGCCTTACACGGCACTCATACGTTCTGTCGCTGCTTCTTCACTCAAGGGCACAGGCGAAATGGAGCCACTGTCACAACACGATACGTTTACAAGAAAGAGGAACTTTTGTATCTAATTCTCCATTGTTTAAAACTGATGCTTAGAATTGAAATTACTGAAACAAGGAATGACATTAAACACAGGCTCTTAAATATTGGCTCATAGCATTCGGGAGATGGTGGATTCGAATCCTACACCAAGCTGTATCTTAATTAAGGCCACGGCCGCTACCTTCCCAATCCCAGCTCTTTTCCATCCTTGCTTCATCGAAAAACTGCGACGTAAACCATTAGTAAAATAATAAAAATAATATTAATAATAATAATCGTCCGCCTCTGTGGTGTAGTGGTTAGTGTGATTACTGCCACCCCCGGAGGCCCGGGTTCGATTCCCGGCTCTGTCACGAAATTTGAAAAGTGGTACGAGGGCTGGAACGGGATCCGCTCAGCCTCGATTCCCACCTCAGCCATCCTGGAAGTGGTTTTCCGTAGTTTCCCACTTCTCCTCCAGGCAAATGCCGGGATGGTACCTAACTTAAAGCCACGTCCGCTTCCTTCCCTCTTCCTTATCTATCCCTCCCAATCTTCATATCCCACCGCAAGGCCCCTGTTCAGCACAGCACAGCACAGCACAGCACAGCAGATGAGGCCGCCTGGGTGAGGTACTGGCCATCCTCCCCAGTTGTATCCCCCGACCCAGAGTCTGAAGCTCCAGGACACTGCCTTTGAGGTGGTAGAGGCGGGATCCCTCGCTGAGTCCGAGGGAAATACCGACCCTGGAGGGTAAACAGATAATAATAATAATAATAATAATAATAATAATAATAATAATAATAATAATGTCCGCCTCTGTGGTGTAGTGGTTAGCGTGATTAGCTGCCACCCCCGGAGGCCCGGGTTCGATTCCCGGCTCTGCCACGAAATTTGAAAAGTGGTATGAGGGCTGGAACGGGGTCCACTCAGCCTCGGGAGGTCAACTGAGTAGAGGTGGGTTCGATTCCCACCTCAGCCATCCTGGAAGTGGTTTTCCGTGGTTTCCCACTTCTCCTCCAGGCGAATGCCGGGATGGTACCTAACATAAGGCCACGGCCGCTTCCTTCCCTCTTCCTTGCCTATCCCTTCCAATCTTCCCATCCCTCCACAAGGCCCCTGTTCAGCATAGCAGGTGAGGCCGCCTGGGCGAGGTACTGGTCATTCTCCCCAGTTGTATCCCCAACCAAGAGTCTGAAGCTCCAGGACACTGCCCTTGAGGTGGTAGAGGTGGGATCCCTCGCTGAGTCCGAGGGAAAAACCGAACCTGGAGGGTAAACAGATGAATAATAATAATAATAATAATAATAATAATAATAATAATAATAATAATAATATTTTCTTTGTTTCTTTCTTAATCGGTTTATCCCTCGGGGTTGAATTTCTTTATTTTTGCCCTCGGACTCATGGAGGGATTCCACCTTTACCGCCTCAAAGGCATTGTCCCGTAGCGTGAGACTTTGGGTCGGGTGATACAACCAGGAAGGAGGACCAGTACCTCGCCCACGCGGTCTCGCCTGCTATGCTGAACAGGGTCATTGTAGGGGAAGACTAGCAGGGACAGGCAAGGAAGAGGGAAGGAAGCGGCCGTGGCCTTAAGTTAGTTACCGTCCCGGAATTTGCCTGGAGGAGAAGTGGGAAACCACGGAAAACCGCTTCGAGGACGGCAGAGATGGGTTTCAAACCCCCGTCTACTCAGTTTACCTCTCGAAGCTGAGTCGACCCTGTTCCAGCCCTCGTACCACTTTTCAAATTTCGTGGCAGAACCAGGAATTGAACCAGAGCCTCCGGGGGTGGCAGCTAATCACACTAATTACTATACCACAGAGACAGAAATAATAATAATAATAATAATAATAATAATAATAATAATAATAATAATAATAATAATAATAATAATAATTGTTGATGTTGTTTAACATGGTGGTGGTGGTGGTGGTGATGGTTACTGTTTTAAGAGGAAGTACAACTAGGCAACCGTCCTCTATTAACACTAATCAGAGGGGAAAAACTGAAGGGATCCGACACTTCCAAAAATGAAGGTATCGGCAAAAGAAAGACAAGGGCCTTAAAGGGTGAGAAAACGAAAGACTCCCTACACCTCACAATCTAATTGCGTCGGGGTTGGAAATATAGAGAGTTAACCAAGGGAGGTCGGGTAGGATAGATGGACGTGAGGAGCCTGCACAAGTAACGGGGTTGCTAGGACTCAGCCAAGGGCCCCGTGGTCGCCAAACCACGCTTCCAAGTTAACAGCCCCCGCGACCCTTTTTAGTCGCCTCTTAGGACAGGCAGGAGATAAATAATAGTCCTTGGTAGACTACTCAAAGACAGAATTCAAGTGAAGTGTCTGGCCTTTGCAGATGACTTAACAATTATTTTCAATAATAAGCAAGAAGCAGTTTATTCTGTTGAAAAGCGTCATGAAATTGCCATCAGAACAGGACTTAAAATCTCGTATTTGGGAGGAGCCCCTCGATATTTAGATGGATAACCACTGATAACTAAATTGGCAAAATTTCTCAAGTAAACAAGTTTAAATGTTCGCTTCTGGTTCGATTCCCGGCCCTGTCACGAAATTTGATAAGTTGTACGAGAGCTGGAGCAAGCTCCGCTCAGCCTCAGGAGGTCAACTGAGTTGAGGGGCTTCGATTCTCACCTCAGCCATCCTCAAAGTGGTTTTGCATGGTTTCCCATTTCTCCTCCAGGCAATTTGTATTTCTTTAGCTTCTATACTTGTAATTCGCATTGATTTGAAATGCAAAATTTCGTAATTTTTTCATGATTAAAATACACCTTTACCTTTTATGTCGATTGTATGTGGATTTACGTGGACTTTAGTTTGTACTCATTCATTACTGTTGAAAAACGGCTAATAAAGCATTCATTTATGTTTTCCATCAAGTATTACCCATTCAAAAGAACCTAAAACGGCATTTTTATGAGTGTTAAATTTCGAATTTTTCCTGGGCTTTCCCAGTTTTGGACTGAGGTTTTTACAATTTGCTTTACGTCGTGCCGATACAGACAGGTCTTATGGCGACGATGGAGTAGGAAAGAGAAGCCTTAGCATTTGCCTGGTGTGAAAATGGGAAACCACGGAAAACGTGCCGACAGTGGGGTTGGAACCCACTATCTTCCGAATGCAAGCGGATAGCTACGTGACCCAAATCGCGGAGTCAATTGATAGTTTGAACTGTGGGTGAGGGCACCCGCACTAATTTCCAAAACCCGGCAAATGCTGAGGCTCTATCACAAATATGGCCATGGCCGCATCCTTTCCACTCCTAGCCTTTTCCTATCCCATCGCAGCTGTGCCGGTGCGACGTAAAGCAAATCGAAAAAACTCACAATTCAAAAAGGGGAAGGTCCCGAAAAGTGTCAAAATATAGCCCTCATCAAAATGCAGTTTTAGGTTTTTTGAATGAGCAACATTTGATGAAAAACCAACTGTTGCTTTATTACGCTTCCTCAAATATAATGAAGAGGTAGAAACGAAAGTCTACATAAATTAATATACAGTCCACATTAAATTTACAAAATAGGTGAAGGTGCAATTAATTCAGCTCCCTTCTTCAAATTTGCTATTACTTGTCGGACTTACGTGAAACCACACTATAATAATACACACAAGCAAATACATTATTTGTACGTATGCCGTACGTAAAAATTATGTAGAGTTCAAATCAATAAGCATTAAATGTTAAAATCAGAAAATTCGTTTTCAAACACTGAAAACCAATAGCGCGTTACGCATCAGTTCTCGCGCTAGAGTATTGAACTCCGTAGTCGCTTAGCGTCGTGCCTCAAATATGTTTCTCAGTTTTACACACCTATGAATAAAGCATATGTATTACGCCTTACACCATCTTTAATAGAATGTGTGTAGCCACCATCTTGTTCCAAGTTCAGCTCCAAAAGCCCCTAGACCATGTCTTATCTTGTCTAGTTAGGTTAAGCCTGGGATCGAATATCTAGCCAGAGTTTAGGGAAGGGTAACCTGTTAGGTTAACGCCTGGTCAGCGTAAGGTGAAGCCTGCACTTTTAGCCAGGGTGTAGGGAAGGGTAACCTGTTAGGTTAACACTTGGTCAGCGTATGGTTAAGCCAGCACTTTTAGTCAGGGTGTAGGAGAGGGCAACCTCTTAGATTAACGCCTGATCACCGCAAGGTGAAGCCTGCAGTTTTTGCCAGGATGTAAGGAATGGCAACCGGTTAGGTTAACGCCTGGTCAGCATAAGTTTAAGCCAGCATTTTTAGCCAGGGTGTAGGGAAGGGCAACCGGTTAGTTTAACGCCTGATCACCGTAAGGTGAAGCCTGCACTTTTTGCCAGGGTGTAAGGAAGGGCAACCGGTTAGGTTAACGCCTGGTCAGCATAAGTTTAAGCCTGCACTTTTGCCAGGGTGTAAGGAAGGGCAACCGGTTAGGTTAACGCCTGATCACCGTAAGTTGAAGCCTGCACTTTTTGCCAGGGTATAAGAAAGGGTAACCGGTTAGGTTAACGCCTGATCACCGTAAGTTTAAGCCTGCACTTTTTGCCAGGGTGTAAGGAAGGGCAACCGGTTATGTTAACGCCTGATCACCGTAAGTTGAAGCCTGCACTTTTTCCCAGGGTATAAGGAAGGGCAACCGGTTAGGTTAACGCCTGATCACCGTAAGTTGAAGCCTGCACTTTTTGCCAGGGTATAAGGAAGGGCAACCGGTTAGGTTAACGCCGGGTCAGAGTAAGTTTAAGCCAGCATTTTAGCCAGGGTGTAGGGAAGGGCAACCTGTTAGTTTAACGCCTGATCACCGTAAGTTGAAGCCTGCACTTTTTGCCAGGGTGTAAGGAAGGGCAACCGGTTAGATTACCGCCTGGTCAGCGTAAGTTTAAGCCAGCACTTTTAGCCAAGGTGTACGGAAGGGCAACCTGTTAGGTTAACGCCTGGTCAGCGTATGGTTAAGGCTGCATTTTTGCCAGGGTGTAGGGAAGGGCAACCGGTTAGGTTAACGCCTGGTCAGCGTAAGGTGAAGCCTGCACTTTTTGCCAGGGTGTAAGGAAGGGCAACCGATTACGTTAACGCCTCGCCAGCATAAGTTTAAGCCAGCACTTTTAGCCAGGGTGTAGGGAAGGGCAACCGGTAACGTAAACGCCTGGTCAGCCTACAACTATGCCTACACTCTTAGCCATTAACATCATGTAAGTTTAAGCCTGGACACGTAGCCAGTGTAACGTCCTGTGAGATTAAGGGCCCGCTCGAAGCTAGCAGCCCGCACAGTGCCGTGACGTCATCCTCCGGATCAGGCCTCGTCTAGGGGCCACCAGATACCGGATGCGGCCGAATTCGGGAAATACCCTACTGAAGAGAAGTAAAAGGAAAAAGACCAGTGGGCAGATCCAGAGGAAAATGTACCAGTCTGGTGAAGAATGATGGCGAGTTGGGGGGACAAGATTATGAGAGTACTTTGGTTCATGGACAGACAAAGATGGAGGGAGCTCGTAAATCACACCCGGGCAACTGGAGTTGGTCAGCGATGATGATGATGATGATGATATTTTCATAGTTTCACATTTATCCTAAATGAATTGCATATTTTTGCGAAATTTTATTCATATAGTAATAAGTAATCTCAACTTCTGTACATCTTCACTCACTGATAAATTAATGCGAAGAAGCTATATACATAACTAAAACAGACCATAAATGCAGCATTCTGTATACGAAGTCGGAAGTGAGATAAACTGTGAATTGGAATTTAGAGGGTCAAACTGGCAGACATTAAAATCAAGATGTAAAATACTTTCTAGCGCGTTACACAACCTAAAACTCTGCAACGTATTTAATTATTTTCCACACCACTATTATAAGCATGTGTAGTTTACCAGTTACGACTAAGAAATAATGTGCATAATATTCAGCAAAAGCTAATACATTGTTAAAGCGGATGGTACACGCACTGTTTTGCATACCTAAATATGTCAAACACATACGACGATTGTTTAAATGTTATATACCATTACCTGAAATAGGAATATTTATTTATTTATTTATTTATTTATTTATTTATTTATTCAAAGAGTTTTTACAGAGTGTTCCTTCCTTTCTGACTCTAAAAGTATAAAACATGTATGAGTCAAAACCAAGTTCCTATATGAAACGTAAGACCGTGAACTTGGTCCTGAACACAAAGAAATAAAAATTCTTGATTATGGCAATTGGCAAAGTAGGCAGTTAAGACGTGACCTGTCAACAGGTTACGTAACAAAAAACTTAATCTAAGGCAATCGGCTTCTACAAGCGACACCTGGCAATGGCCCACAACTTTACTGCCTGAGTTGGCTAGTCTGGTATTAGGATATATCACTACCAAACAACTCTGACAACACTACACTTTCCGCTGAACTGTCTTTTCTGCTGGCTCAAGACCGTCCTCATTACCGTTTAAACTCCTTTCCACTTGTGCGCTTAAATAATCGTTTCTTACCTCACCACCACATGCTATCCTCACTTTCATTTCCCATAGCTTCTTCACTGCACTTAGAAATATATTCAAATTACCCTTGATGTTCCATGCTTTCGAGATCCACGCAATAACTTTTGGTTTATCACCGATTCTACACATTTCTTGCTGCTTATCACTTAGGAAAACTTTTTCCTCAACTTCCCTGTTTCCAGACACTCCCCTAATAAATGTAATTCATCCGTCCTGATCCCGCATAGAACGCATATTGTCTTGCCCCCTGACCCAAACCTTATTCTTGTGTAACCCCCAAAGCCGCCACATTAAACCCCCTCTCCATTTCCTCTCTCCAAACCTTATGCTAATATTGGAGACTTGGACTACCTCATAAAATAAACTCAGAGAAGCTCTTTTCCTACATTCTTCTAACAATCGTTACCTTTGTATATCCTTGATTCTAGCTATCAGAGCTCTCTGACTACTACTCCCTTTCCCTTTCCATGTCTCAAAGCAGATATAATCCTTTCCTACACTTTCAAGATATTTTTTTATTTTCGACAACCAATTCTCTATATTTTTTTTCTTGCTATGTGTATGCCCCTTGTACTACTCTGCCACCTTCCCCCCGTTTCAGTCTCATCCAGTAGTTCAAAACTCTTCTGACGCACTCTGTTTTTATATATTCTTTGCATAATAGTAGCGCCCCCACATTCGCTGTGCATTGAGGCAGCCCCATAATTACCTTACTACACTGACTGGCAGTGACAATGCAACACCGAGGAGGAGTGGTTCGAAAGGGATGAAAGTTGGGGAAAAAACAGAGACGGCACGGACGAATAATTGATGTTTATTTCAAACCGATATGCAGGTTACACAATGTGCACGGCATCGACTCAGTAGGATGTAGGACCACCGCGAGCGGCGATGCACGCAGAAACACGTCGAGGTACAGAGTCAATAAGAGTGTCCTGAGGGATGGTTCTCCATTCTCTGTCAACCATTTGCCACAGTTGGTCGTCCGTACGAGGCTGGGGCAGAGTTTGCAAACGGCGTCCAATGAGATCCCACACGTGTTCGATTGGTGAGAGATCCGGAGAGTACGCTGGCCACGGAAGCATCTGTACACCTCGTAGAGCCTGTTGGGAGATGCGAGCAGTGTGTGGGCGGGCATTATCCTGCTGAAACAGAGCATTGGGCAGCCCCTGAAGGTACGGGAGTGCCACCGGCCGCAGCACATGCTGCACGTAGCGGTGGGCATTTAACGTGCCTTGAATACGCACTAGAGGTGACGTGGAATCATACGCAATAGCGCCCCAAACCATGATGCCGCGTTGTCTAGCGGTAGGGCGCTCCACAGTTACTGCCGGATTTGACCTTTCTCCACGCCGACGCCACACTCGTCTGCGGTGACTATCACTGACAGAACAGAAGCGTGACTCATCGGAGAACACGACGTTCCGTCATTCCCTCATCCAAGTCGCTCTAGCCCGGCACCATGCCAGGCGTGCACGTTTATGCTGTGGAGTCAATGGTAGTCTTCTGAGCGGACGCTGGGAGTGCAGGCCTCCTTCAACCAATCGACGGGAAATTGTTCTGGTCGATATTGGAACAGCCAGGGTGTCTTGCACATGCTGAAGAATGGCGGTTGACGTGGCGTGCGGGGCTGCCACTGCTTGGCGGCGGATGTGCCGATCCTCGCGTGCTGACGTCACTCGGGCTGCGCCTGGACCCCTTGCACGTGCCACATGTCCCTGCGCCAACCATCTTCGCCACAGGCGCTGCACCGTGGACACATCCCTATGGGTATCGGCTGCGATTTGACGAAGCGACCAACCTGTCCTTCTCAGCCCGATCACCATACCCCTCGTAAAGTCGTCTGTCTGCTGGAAATGCCTCCGTTGACGGCGGCCTGGCATTCTTAGCTATACACGTGTCCTGTGGCACACGACAACACGTTCTACAATGACTGTCGGCTGAGAAATCACGGTACGAAGTGGGCCATTCGCCAACGCCGTATCCCATTTATCGTTCGCTACGTGCGCAGCACAGCGGCGCATTTCACATCATGAGCATACCTCAGTGACGTCAGTCTACCCTGCAATTGGCATAAAGTTCTGACCACTCCTTCTTGGTGTTGCATTTGCTCTGTCAGTCAGTGTAAATTCATAAATAATCTGGTTTAATGTATCCGTTTTCCTATCAAGTTCCCATAATTCCGCCCCGTATAATGCTGTGCTTAACACTAACGTCTTTAATACTAATCTCATAATCTTATAATTTATCCTCGGGAATTTTGCCACTGACATTTTAACCGTAGATAGTGCTGCGGCACCTCTCCATTTTGCCCTCTTAATGTGATCTTCCCACCCTCCCCTTATATATTTAACAGCACTCCTAAGTACTCTATTTTATCTACTTCTTCTATTCATTCCGCGTGTGGTATCCAGTTCCTTTCCTTATTTCTCCTCCTTTTCTTCTGTATGGTTATCACCTTCGACTTACTACTGTTAATTTTTAAAGCCCACTTCCCTGTAAACTCCAACAACTTCTCCAAACTTTTTTGTAAACCCCTTCGTGTTAAGGCCATTAGGATGATGTCGTCTGCAAATATCATTCCTGGGATCTCCACCTTCTGTACCACAAGTACTGTCCATTTTTCTCCACCCTGCCCATCCAAGATATCATTAATGAATAGCAGAAATAACAGCGGCGAAAGTTTACATCCTTGTTTCAACCCGATCTTGCACTCTATAGGCTCACTGATTACACTATCTTCTGGCTTAATACAACAATACACCTTTCGGTAAATCGCCTCGATCGCCCGTATCATCTTCCTGGAGACTCCCAACCTGCCTAGCTTTTTAAACAGTGCTCCTCTACTCACCGCATCAAATGCTTTTTCATAATCTATGGCCGCCTAATACACGCAGCTTTCCTCCCTACTTTAGTATTTATCTATTTTCGTCTTCACTGTCATGATGTTATCAGTAGTCTTCCTTCCTTTTCCAAAACCTCCCTGTAGCATTGATATTATTGAATATTCTTCGGCCCAGATCGTTAGCCTATTTGCCAGAACCCTTGTATACATCTTACTCAGTGAGTCAAGTAGCGTTATTCCTCGGTAGTTGCCCGGCAAGTTCTTGTTTCTTTCTTTCTGTATATTGGACAAATTATCCCGCCTTCCCACTCTTTGGATATTTTACCACCACTGAACATCCGTTTTACAAGTAACTACTCTCATTATTGTTCCGTATTGAAGATGACGTTAGGCATAAAATCACAAGGATAATTAAATAAAACCACCTATTCAGTATTCAATACAGTATTCAGTACTGAATTCAAAACTGATTTTTTTTCAAGGCCTTCATTCCTGCGCACCTCAATACCTCGCATTCCTTATTGTACCATCCACCCTCTCTACTGTTACTTCTTTTCCGTCCTTGCTCTACCCTTTCCATCCTCCTTATATGATATTCAATTAGGTCCAAGGCTCTGTCGATATTATTTTCCTTAAGGTTACTTCCCATCCGCATCTGATTAATTCTATCTCATTCATCTTAAGGCCCTCAAGTTCCCTTTGTGAATTCTCAGCCCATTTATATTTAATATAGGTCTTACCCCGTTCTACAGCCCTCTCTTTGATCCCCTTTCTTCCTCTCCGCTTCTTTCAAGCCGCACCCCTACCAGCGCGTGGTGTGATTCGATCCAATCTTCGATCTCTAGCCTTACGATTTTTCGTAGCATATCTTCCGTGCACGTCACTAAGTCAATCACACTTCCCCCTCCCATAAACCATTTAGAATATAGAATTTTTCTGCCTCACAAAATTCCAGGAGCCTTCCTTCATAGCTATTTATTTCCTTATCCTTACTTTTCCTTTCTACCCTTATGTCTGTCCCATCTGATTTGCTAAGCATTGGGTTTCGTTTCCCTATTCCTTCTTTACTGAGCGTTGGGCTTTTTCCCTATTCTAGTAATATTCCGTCCTCTTCACAGTTCCCCCTAACAACACTGGTTTCTAGAAGTAACCCCCTCAAAAAACTTATCATTCACATAAGGAGATCCCTTGGGGTGGCAGTAAACAAACGCCATACATGTCTTGCTTTCTCTTCTCGTCTCCCTCCCTACGTTCAGTCTTAACCAGACTGCTTCACCCAACTCGTTCTGAATTTCCTTTACTAATTCGCTGATCTCTTCTCTAATTGACACAACTGTTCCTCCTGGCATTCGCCCCTTATTACTCTGCTTATTTATAGACTTACATTTAACAGTAAATCCTCCTCCAAGTTATCTCCTTCCCTGGTGGTATCCAAGTCTCCAATAGTGCAACAATATCAAAACTGTCGACCATCTTTATCACCTCCTTATTACTTATTTTAGTAATCTTACAATATTCACACATCCTATCTTTAGATCTAGTTATAACTTGCCTTCTCCTCCTTCTCCATTTCCTTCTTTATTTTTACTTCTCGTCACCATCGCACTCTCCCCTTCTATCTCCATCCCTTCATATTTTGACAATTTCTGACGTTCTTTTCTGTCTTTCTCCTCTGTACCATTGTTTTTCTCGCCCCACCGATCTTTTAGTCTCCTGCTTCTCCCCTTCATCATAGTGCCTTTCCCATTTTTCCCATCCGTCGACCCACTTCCTCTATTATACCCATATCCTCGAGACTCTGCATTGGGTTTTTCTTGGGCATCACACACCACCTCCACCCCCTGAACCCTTGAATTTAGCTCCAACCTACCTTCCTCACTTGTCTCTTCGTTGGTTTCAGTTCTTACCTCGGCCTCTTGCTCCTCTCGATCTGCCGCCTACCTTCTCTCCCGCCTTGAACCCAGGTCCTCTTCATTCTTGAGATTCTCTTCCATAGCTTCCAGATCTGCTACTGTCCAAAAACGCTTCAACTTTCCGTTGGAAACAAACAGCTGTTGTCCACTTATATGCGCCTTCAGCCCCTGAGATCTTGCTCTCCCTTGATCTCTCTTCAGTATCTTCAGATTCTCGCTACCTTCTTTCCCTAAGTCTTTCTTAACCCAAATCTTGTTTCCTTGTAGGTTACTCGAATTTCTTATTATAATATCCGTCATTAGGGTAGATATCAATTGGGCTTTTATTTGGTCTGTGACCGTTCACTTTATCTACTCTGACCACGTCGTCAGTGTCCACTTCACTAAAATTAATTTTCATTTTATTTTGTATAACGTCCACAACCTTGTATATAATATTTATCTTTGTCTCTGGACCTTCTTCCTGCACCCCATATATGAGAATACATTTCTTCAACCTATCCTTGCTGATAGCTACTGCCTCTCTCTTCAATAAAACCGCCTCCTTTTCTAGACTTTTAACTTTCTCTCTTAACACCTACACCTCCTTCTCGTGACTTCCTATCTTTGTCTCAACCTCTGTCGTCAACTTATTCATCCGATCACATAGATCCTCTTGACCTTTGCTCAAAGTCTCCAACTTCTCAAATACCCTATCAAAATGGCATAGTTCCCTCACCACCTCCCGAATCTTCTCCATGTCTTCGCACTTCATATTTCCGCCGGTGTTCTGGCCGGGGTTCAATTCCCTTCCCCCCCACCCCCCGATCACCAGCAGCACTGCTATCACCGCGACCACCAATAGCACCTCGCTAATCTTCCCCTTTCCATCCTTTCTTGCCGTCCGCTCCGTAGTTCTCCTCCACCTCCTCAGCCAGCTCCCGATAGCCGCCCGGTACTGCTCCACTGTCCGGAACCATAGCTAAATGGTTAGCGTGCTGGCCTTTGGTCACAGGGGTCCCGGGTTCGATTCCCGGCAGGGTCGGGAATTTTAACCTTAATTGGTTAATTTCGCTGGCACGGGGGCTGGGTGTATGTGTCGTCTTCATCATCATTTCATCCTCATCACGACGCGCAGGTCACCTACTGGTGTCAAATCGAAAGACCTGCATCTGGCGAGCCGAACTTGTCCTCGGACACTCCCGGCACTAAAAGCCATACGCCATTTCATTTTACTGCTCCACTTCCACCATGACTCTCCGCACTCGCCACTCCACACGTCTACTCTTGTAGCTTGCTAAGGCTAGACTGGAAATAGGAATACTTTAACATTTCGCCGTATCTCTTAGATATTCTCCGCAACGAAATAACACGGAATGCTTCGTTGACAGTAGGTCGTCGTGTTTCAACTCCTACAGAACGACCTAGATGGTTAACTGTATCTATAATCATAGACAGAGTATACTTCATATATAATCAGATTAATTACTTAAATATATCTTCCGTGTGCTGTAGATTTGTAGATAGTGTTTCTGTTCAGAGGGCCCTGGCTAGATTTCAAAACCAAATGTTCAAAACAGTGTAGTAAGACAGCGCTACCCTTCCCTTGCGCTTGCTGCAGACGGCTCAGAATGGTTTGTAACCAGCGAAGAGATTTAGAAACCAAGTGCTGCAAATCTATAAAAAGAAAATAAAAAAGTAAGATAAATGCGATAAAGTAGTCAAGCTACAATAACAGACTTTAGTTCACATCTAACTCACCTTAAAACGAGAATGTGCGTTGTGACTGCTCTGGATAATCGAACCGCTGCCTTGATAAGGTGTATTATCCGCACACTTTATCTTGGTGCATTTACACCCTAGTGCTGAATCGGTCGACCACGGCGATCTTCGAGATTCGTACTGGCAACCTTTGAAACACAAACTATGAATCAATCGTTGTGCGACATCTGGCGTACACTTTACGTACTAGTACTGTTGTTGTTTACACAACAAAGCCAAAGTATAGAATTCATGCTAGGAACAAGATTCGCATCGAGAAATGTTTTATAATGTTATATAATGTGTATGTGACACAGTTGTTGGCTTAAGATGATAACTGTCGAGATATTTGCAGATGTTAAAATTCGCAATGTTTGTTTCTTTACTCTTTGGATTTTGTGTATTCTGTGGTGGGGTGATAACATGTTTTGATTGTGAATAAAAGTTGTTTATGAATGTTGAAAACTTAATTAGTTGATACTAAAATAATGTGTATTTACGACATAATTCTATATATGGCGACCGTGACAGGACTTAACGTAGACTTCGTTGAGTTATAATTTGATAGCGAGTATAACTGTGTCTGTATATCCAGTATACCGTATCCTGTTGTTTACATTCGTACCGGTACATCGTAATTATGACGTCTATACAAGTAACTAAGAAAAGAGCTGTTATCCGCACATTGTTCACGAAAACTTGCAATGCTATAGACGAACTAGTGACGCAGAGGGATGCAGATTTACAATTAATAAGCGCGCGTTTACTAGTGCTCGAAGAGAGAAGAAACGAGTTATCGGAACTGGACAGTCAGATTTGTGAAAACATCTGTGCTGAAACAAAGGAAGAGGAGATTGAAGAGGTGCTGATGGCAGAAATGGAGAAAGCAGAGGAGTATACCTTACGTTACCACAGCATTAAAGGTAAGGCCTCTGATTTGATCACAATGAATAGTGCTGCCCATACTTCATCTAGTTGTGTTGGTGATCGTTCGGGAAACGAAATATCTCTTCGTCTACCGAAATTGGAATTAAATAAGTACGATGGGGAAATAGCCGGTTGGATATCATTCTGGTCACAGTTCTCACAAATTGACGAGAGTCAGTCGTTAAGTAGGGAGGAAAAGTTTCAGTATTTGATTCAAGCTACGAAAGAAAATTCACGAGCACGCGCGGTTGTTATGAGTTTTCCTCCCTCAGGTGAAAATTACGGGAGGGCCATTCAAGCACTTAAAGACAGATTTGGGCGTAATGACCTCCTTATCGAGTATTATGTTCGGGAGCTACTAAGTTTGGTTTTGGAAAATAAGACAGTCAAGATCAGTATTTTGTATGACAAACTAGAAACTCAGTTACGGGCACTGGAGGCATTAAATGTCTTCTCGGATAATTATGCCGCATTATTGTTTCCGCTAATAGAATCGTGTCTGCCCACAGACATATTGAAAGTGTGGCAACGTTCCAATGAACCCAATAGGACACTGCAGGAGCAAATGGATAACTTAATGTTGTTTTTGAAAAGAGAAGTAGAAGGGGAGGAGAGAGTCTCAATGGCAAATAATCAGTCCTTTTCCTATAGCCAGGCTAAGAATCCGGGGAAATCACATGATAAGGACAAGGTTAATTTTGCCTCTGCAATCGATCTTGCTACTCTCGGAATTGAATCTGACTCTCAGAAGTGTGTATTTTGTAAAGGAGTGAATCATTATTCAACAGAATGCCTCCATGCACAAAAAATGTCACTTGAAGATAGGAAAGGGGTTCTGTTTAAAGTTAGGCGCTGTTTTTCTTGTACCAAAGCAGGCCATTCTGCGCAGCAATGTCGAGCACGGTGTGTTGTTTGTCGTGGGCGGCATGTGCCATTATTATGCCCCTCTGTTGAGAAGTACCAAGTGGAAGAGAAAGAATGTGTTGAGGGTAGCCATCCTGAGAGCAAACGAGAAGAGGTTTCCTTGTTCAATACTTCATCTGTTGATAACAATTTGACAGTTAGCTCCCAAACGGAGGTCTATCTACAGACTCTGCTAGTTTATGTAAAGAATGGTGACAAAATCAAGAAGGCCAGGGTACTGATAGACAGTGGATCCCAACGTTCGTACATTTCTAGTAGTTTGGCCGAAGAAATGAACTACTTTCCAATTGGGGAAGAAAACATTATACACTCTCTTTTTGGTGGTAAGCCAACAGGGGTAGTCAAGCACAGATGCTATAAAGTGCACTTACTCAGCTTATGTAATGACTTTGCATGCAACTTCATGGCGCTAGACCAGAGAACAATTACAGCTGCGGTTCCATCTGTAGAAGTCAGGGAGGAAGTGAGGGAAGAGTTGCTGAGAGAACACATTCCAATGTACAGAGATTCTAGGGCTCCGATTGACATCTTGATAGGTTCTGACATCGCGGGAAAATTGTGGACGGGCAACATGAAGACTCTACCTTCTGGCCTGGTTGCCATTGAAACCCGTTTAGGATGGACGGTAACGGGGAAGAAGAAGGAAGTAAGCACCATAGGAAAAAACGATCTAGCTCATCATGCAAGTATTGCGAATACAGTCACTGCACTCAGTATTACTCAACTACCTGTATCTGATCTATGGAAAATGGAGACCATTGGGATCACCGATCCAGTACAGAATGCAACAAAGGAGGAGAAGAGGATGTCAGCACTCAGATATTTCAAAAATACGATTAATTTTGTAGATGGCAGGTATGAGGTACGTCTTCCATGGAGGAGAGATGCTCCGGACCTTCCAACCAATAGAGAGATTGCAGAAGGCAGATTAGTTCGAATGACCCGAAAATTAAAGGCAAAGCGTGGGCTCTACGAAGAATATGATACCATCTTACAAGACTGGGTGAAAGAAGGCATTGTCGAAGGTGCAATGGATATATCTACAGGACACTACCTTCCTCACCGCCCGGTATTGAAGGAAACTAGTGCAACTACGAAAGTGCGTCCCGTATTCGATGCGTCGGCGAAAGAGAGAGGTTTCCCGTCACTGAACGACTGCCTTGAAGAAGGACCGAACCTCGTTGAAATCATACCAGAATTGCTCTTGAGGTTTCGACAACAGAGGATAGGTATCACAGCTGATATAAAAAAGGCATTTTTGCAGATAAGAATACACCCAGACGAGAGAGACTACTTGAAGTTCTTGTGGTATGAAGATAATGAGAAAGACCTACGAGTCCTTCGTCATGCCAGAGTGGTATTCGGTGTTACCAGTAGTCCGTTTCTTCTTGGAGCAGTTATTGGGTACCACCTAGAAAAATGTGTGGAATCAACTGATCCAAAGGAGGCAAAAATCGCGGCATCGTTGAAGAATAATTTTTATGTTGATAATCTAGTGACAAGCCTCGACCGAGCAGAAGAAGTAGAGGAATTCGTTTATCTTTCGAAGACCATTATGGCGAGGGCCGGGTTCGACCTTCGAGGGTGGGAGTGGACTGGAGACAACTCTCCCCAGGAGTCTACACTGCTTGGCATTAGGTGGAATCATCGAGATGACACTTTGAAGATCAATATGGATTGGTGGGAGAAATCGTAGGAAATGGAAAATCTGACAAAAAGGACTGTTCTTTCAATAGTTCACCGCATTTTTGATCCGATTGGACTAACCGTTCCAGTAACGATAAGGTTGAAAATGTTAATTCAAGAGTTATGGACCAGAAAGTTAGGATGGGACGACCCTATTGACAAAGATACTCGACGACAATTTGAGAGGTGGTTGAAGGACCTGCCTCACCTAAGAGAAATCGGAATGATGCGCCACCTCGGCAGCGAGGAGGATATCTCACTGCATGTATTCTGTGATGGAAGTCAGAATGCATATGCAGCTGTTGTCTTTATCAGGAGTGGTTACCAGGGAGAGGTACACATTCGGTTAGCGGTAGCCAAAGCAAGAGTAACACCGCTTAAGCGCCTGACCATTCCTCAAGTGGAATTATTAGGAACTCTTATTGGAGCTCGTCTACTGAAATCAGTTCGAGAAAGTCTAGATTGGAAAGAAGTCCCTGTTCATTGTTGGACCGATTCAAGCACTGTGCTAGCCTGGATTCTTGGCAATGAAGACAAGACTGTGTTTGTTAGGAATCGAGTGAAGGAGATAAGGGAACTCACTGATGTACGAAGCTGGAGACACATACCTGGTGAATTGAACCCCGCAGATCTGCCCTCAAGAGGATGTACTGTCGCGCAACTGCTCGAATCCGAATGGTGGAAAGGGCCTAAGTGGCTTGCTGAAGGAGAAGAAAACTGGCCTGAATCTCACATAAGCTATGGAGTGGCAAACGAATATAATCTTATTGCAGTCACTCACAATACTACGTGGCTGTATCACCGGTTCAGCAAATATGAAAATATTGTGCGGATGGTGGGATGGATCCTCAGATTTCTCAACAACTGTCGACGCACTGAAATTAAAAGAAGAGGTTCGTTATCGACAAGTGAGGTGGCTGCAGCTGAAGATAAACTTGTTCTGCTCATACAGGCAGAGTCCTTCGAATTCCCGGACGATCAGAGACTTAAGAATTTCCAAGTATTCCAAGATCAAAAAGGCATAATTAGACTCCAGACACGGATAGTCGAACGTGTGGACAAGGGCCCCTTCAGACTACCGGCCTTGCTGCCTCCCGAACATCCGGTGGTCAAAAGGTACGCGGAAGAAGTGCATCGTAAAAATAATCATCCCGGTCCAGCAACTCTCCTAGGTTTGTTACGTGAGAGATTCTGGATCATTAAAGGACGCCAGTTTGCGAGAGGAATCGTCAACAAATGTGTTATTTGCCGACGTTTTCAAGCAAAAAAACTTTGACACTCAGTCCCCTCCTTTGCCTGATCTTCCAGTTAAGGATGCAGCCGTATTCGAAGTCATCGGGTTAGATTTTGCAGGACCTTTGTATCTTCGTGATTCGTCAAAGACATGGATTGCCCTATTCACGTGTGCTTGCTACCGGGCTGTCCATCTGGAACTAGTTCCGTCTCTGTCAACCGAGGCATTCATAAGAGCACTGAGGCGTTTCATCGCACGGCGTGGTCGACCTAAAGTGATCTTCTGTGATAATGGCACAAATTTTCGAGGAACATGTAATGCTATGGAAAAGTTAGATTGGGATCAAATTGTTACATACAGCACCGGGGAACGTATAATTTGGAGGTTCAATCCGCCTACGGCTTCGTGGTGGGGAGGCTTCTGGGAACGATTAGTGAGCCTGGTGAAGCAAATTTTACGGAAGACCCTGGGGAAGGCCGCATTGTCATGGGATGAACTACAGACTGTACTTATTGACTGTGAAGCAGTGATCAATGCAAGACCATTGACATATACTGCTGAAGATAATAAAGATCCTATTCCATTAACTCCATCAATGCTGCTACAACAAGTACAAGAGACAGGAGTGCCTGACTTGGACTGCATTGAGTCTGCAAGCATCACTCGGAAAATTCGGTATCTGCAAAGACTGAGAGAAGAACTAAGAAGACGTTTCCGTTCAGAGTACCTGGGACAGTTAACTTGGACAAAACGACGTGAAACTCGGAAGCCTGTAGTTGGTGAGGTGGTAATAATAGGATCGGACAATCGAAAGAGAATGGATTGGCCTTTGGCAAGAATTGAGCATCTCATTCCAGGGCGAGATGGAAGAGTCCGGGTGGTTCAACTGAAGACGAGCAGTGGTACCGTTGTGCGTCCTCTACAGAGAGTGTACCCCTTAGAGGTTCACTCTAGCATCGAGAGTTGCCAAACAAAAGCCCAGCTCAAGGAAGAGGTTTTTTCTAAATCCCCTGAAGAATTAAGAACAAGAGCAGGAAGAAATGTGGTTCCTCCTAAAAGACTAAATCTTTAATTTCATGAGGCCGGGGAGAGAGAATCCACTTGGCATCCATTGTTCAGTTGCCCTCAATGTTTTGATAATTTCCAATTTTGAGAAAATTGTAAATTAGGTGGGAGTATGTCGAGATATTTGTAGATGTTAAAATTCGCAATGTTTGTTTCTTTACTCTTTGGATTTTGTGTATTCTGTGGTGGGGTGATAACATGTTTTGATTGTGAATAAAAGTTGTTTATGAATGTTGAAAACTGAATTAGTTGATACTAAAATAATGTGTATTTACGACATAATTCTATAATAACGGTTTAGAAATTTCATATCGATCGATCATATTCTCGATTCAATTCAGATTTCATTTTCATTCAGTTGGCAGCACCAGGCAGCACTATCGATACCGGGACAGCTCCCTCCTTACTCCTCACCCCCGTACACAAATGCACCAAGATAAAGTGTGCGTATAATACTACACCGCAGATGATCCATAATGGAGAAAAACCCACACAGCTATATAATTTATATACACTATGGTACAGACGCTATAATAATAATAATAATAATAATAATAATAATAATAATAATAATAATAATAATAATAATAATAATAATACCTAGGCGAGTGGATAGGCTACAACCTAATACCTGTATTTCTGAGAAAGAGGCATTCGAATCAAGAATCAGTAAGATGCAAATGGCCTACCACCTCACCAAAGATATCTATGACAAACGGTCAATATCTTTCAAATCCAAACTTAGACATCACTGTACAGTAATTCGACCCGAAGCTCTATATACAGAAGAATGCCCCTCAATAAATAAGAAAGGTCTAGCAGAACAACTAGAAGCTAACGAAAGAAAGATTCTAAGGAAGATATTGGGCCCAGTAAAAGAAAATGGAGACTATAGGAGAAAGCACAATCATGAACTATATCTGCGTATGGAGAAAATAACAGACACTATTAGGAAAAGAAGGATTTATTTCTATGGTCAGTTAACACAAAACCAGAAAAAAATGTCCTCTCAAATCTTTGCCTACTTTTTAATAAGAAAACTAAAGGGGTCTGGTTCACCGAGGTGGAAAAGGATTTACCGTACAAGAATTGGGGTTCTTAGATGATGACATCTTGCAACGTGATCCTTTAAAGAAGCAACTTGAAGGTCTACGGAGTTTTCGAAGAAAACCTTCAATGAAGACAGACAAGACGTGGACCCGAAGAACGGAAGGAAGCTCACCGAAGAAAGATGCGAAAGTATTGGGCGAGTGTTAAAGCTCTAGACAGAAAACGGTTGAAATAGCGGGGTCCATAGCTGGCCAAAACGAAATAATAATAATAATAATAATAATAATAATAATAATAATAATAATAATAATAATAATAATAATAATAATCGGTTTACAGTAGTTCTATGACTGATCAGTTGCCATAAAACATTTCCAGATTATCCTGTCAAATGCCGCTCCCTTCATTCAATTCTGTGGCCCTGGGTGTCAATTAGAATTTGTTTAAGGTGTTTCTAGGTCTTCCTTGTGGATATTTTCCTTCAATGAAACTTTCTGCCGGAGTTCTCATTAAACTGGACTGGCGCATTGTATGACCCCCACCGTACAAGGCGACGGTTGAGGTTGGTGTGAAGGCTTGACCTCCGTTTGTCCACAGTGTCTAGAACTCTGGTGTTTGACATCTTATCTCGTCACGTCACGTCACATTATCATCATCTTACGATAGCACCACACCTTAAAAGCTTCAAGACGGTTCTTTTCTTTTTTATCTAGTGTTTCACAGGCATTCAATACAACACATGCATGTAGTATTCTCATTTGGAGTCAGCAATTATGTGGACACGTACCTATTTTCGACGTTTAAGGTACGGTAGCGTCCGCGTACATTTTTACGATTTCTGCTAATGTTCGCATTTTTTTTCTTTTTGAGAAGTAACATTGCTTAATTTTTGTTTCCATCTCGTATCGTCAACAAGTTTTTTTTAACAATCTCTTTTACGTCCCACCGACACAGATAGGCCTTATGGCGACGATGGGACATGAAAGGGCTAGGAGTGGGAAGGAAGTGGCCCTGGCCTTAATTAAGGCACTGCCCCGGCATTTGCCTGGTGTGAAAATGAGAAACGACGGAAAACCTACTTCAGGGCCGCCGACAGTGGGGTTCGAACCCACTATCTCCCGAACGCAAGCTCACAGATGCGCGTCAACAAGTTAAATATACATTTTTATATCGATTATTGAATTACACCGGTTGTTATTCGATTACAATCGATCCGTTATGCTACTGAAAACGAAAATATAGATTTACATTCCTTACAATTCATGTATCGATCTTTTTAGCTTTTTTTTTGCTAGGGGCTTTACGTCGCACCGACACAGATAGGTCTTATGGCGACGATGGGATAGGAAAGGCCTAGGAGTTGGAAGGAAGCGGCCGTGGCCTTAATTAATGTACAGCCGCGCGCCTCTACGCACACGGCGAACTCACACGGTGATCTTTTTAGCTAGCTTAGTACCAAGCCACAAGAATTGGTGCAAGTACATATCAATCAATCAACAGTGATCTGCATTTAGGACAGTCGCCCAGGTGGCAGATTCCCTATCTGTTGTTTTCCTAGTCTTTTCTTAAATGATTGCAAAAAAATTGGAAATTTATTTAACATCTCCCTTGGTAAGTTATTGCAATCCCTAACTCCCCTACGTATAAACAAATATTTGCCCCAATTTGTCGTCTTGAATTCCAACTTTATCTTCATATTGTGATCTTTTCTACTTTTAAAAACACCACTCAAACTTATTCGTCTACTAGTGCCATTCCACGCCATCTTTGCGCTGACAGCTCGGAACATACCACTTAGTCGAGCAGCTCGTCTTCTTTCTTCCAAGTCTTCCCAGCCGAAACTTTGCAACATTTTTATAACGCTACTCTTTTGTCGAAAATCACCTAGAACAAATCGAGCTGCTTTTCTTTGGATATTTTCCGGTTCTCGAATTAAGTAATCCTGGTGAGGGAACCAACTCTAGTTGGGGTCTTGCCAGAGACGTGTATGCCATCTTCTTTACATCCTTACTACAACCCCTAAACACCCTCATAACCATGTGCAAAGATCTGTACCCTTTATTTACAGTCCCATTTATGTGATTACCCTAAGGAAGATCTTTCCTGATATGAACACCTAGGTACTTACAGTGATCCACATAAGGAATTTTCACCCCATCAGCGCAGTAATTAAAAATGAGAGGACTTTTACTATTAGCTAAACTCACAACCTGACTTTTAACCCCGTTTATCACCATACCATTGCCTACTGTCCGTCTTGTGTAATAGTGAAGAGCAATTGAATGCATTACTTAAAATTCCTCAGTTCTTTTTTGCAGTGCCAGCCCATAATGCTTGCGTCATACAGGTACAGTGGGCAAAGAAGAGAAATACAATGACAGTTGAATCTGTAAAAGGGATTCCAATGGTAAAATTTAATTTTAGACATGTGAACTGCGAAAACTATTTTAAATATTTTTGTCATCAAAAGGAACTGTTAATAAGTAGTTTCAGTCCAGTAAGAAATCCCATGGGACATGGGCTCTAAAGTGAATATATGTGCGATGTGTATAATATATTTGTTTGTTTCTTATGATATTTGACAACATAAAATGGAACTAATAATGTTTCATTTGGGATTCAGCAGTCCTATCAATCCCGTTGAGGGTGTCCTCATTTTGAGGTTTCAGAATATGGTAACCCTAATTTGGAGGGAAAAACTAAGTTGAATAGTACACAGCAATCTGCCCTTAGGCATAAAAAGTATTTAACTTCAGTGGTACAGACTCTTCAATAATACTAATACGCTGCAGAAACACTAGCAAAAATGGAAGATATGTCGATTGAGAAAAAGAAAAGGAAGTTCCTCAGAAAGATTTTAGGTCCTAAGAAAGTGTCCGAGGGTTTTGTCTTCCGCCAAAGACCAAACGAGGAACTGTATACGAGAGTCGAAAATATCACCACCATTGCGAAGAAACGAAGGTTAACCTTTTATTGTCAGCTAGAGTCCGGATTATTAGGTGCTGATAGGTTAGAATGCAAACTTACTTAAGTCAGTAACAAGTATACCCTACACTGTACAACGCTTATGCCATGAGATTTGCATACATATTAGGGGTACAGCCTATAGAACTCCTTGAATTTATGCTACTCTTCCTACATTATGGTACAACGGGTTGCATGACACTTCCTACAAACCAAATTATTTTGCATTCTAACGTATTACCACCTACAAATCCGAGGTATAATTGTCACCTAAACAGAATGAACCCGGAGAAATTGTTGCCAAATTGCTCACTTTCCAGGAAAAAAGGATGATGATGATAATGCTTGTTGTTTAGAGAGGCCTAACATCTAGGTCATCGGCCCCTAATTGTACGAAATGAGACGAAATGCAATGACAATTTATAAGTACAAAATTCATCCACTGACCAGAATTCAAAACGTGATGATGAAGAATGAAGGAATGAATACGAATTTAAAACTATCAGTGGATCCGACCCGCAATGCCTCACCTAACCGGAAACAATATTACGGACCAAGGGACTGTTCCAAAGCACAATCCTGAATTGATGATGCTTGTTGTCTAAATAAGTTCAATATCCATGTCAACGGTCCCTAATAATGGCACTTATCGCTAGTAAAGGAGAACCATGGTTTTCTCATGTTGCGGTACTAATCAAAGGTAGCGTAAACTCACGGTGTTCCAAACATTATGGTACTACTCACAAGTATTGTACGTCGTAGAGATAACGCAGACCTCTGGCGTTTCTCACATAACACTTACCTGGGGACTTCAATCTCTACAAGTGAAGGGAAATCGGATCACATCTCCAAACTCTGAACGTGGACTGAATAGCCCTAAAAACACCCCCAAACATTTTTTCTTCGGCCGGGTGGCGCCACACCTCTAATTACGCGCCCAGCCGACCCAAAAAAGCAAAATTGGCCAGACACCAAGAGGAAGTCGGCCCTCCCCATAATGTACTATACTTGCATTGCCCACGATATTGACCCAGCAATTTCAGCAGATGACATCCTTACGGAACTTCGCCCCACAGGCGTCTACGCTGCCACTCGACTTTATCATCTCGACACACCCACAAGAGAAGTACTATTATATTATCTGGTGCTAGAGGACGTCTACAACGCTCTAGACAGTGGGGTATATATCCAAGGACAACTACATCGAGTGCAAGATACCCCAGGGAAATTACTCGACCGGCTAATGAAGGAGTACGCCACAGCCACTCCCACTACTGGCACATCACACCCACAGCAGTTGCTCTCTTCTTACACCTCCCAGACCATCACTACCACCACCACCACCGTCACCACCACTACTTCCACCTCCTCTCATTTTACCTCAAACACCCCTACCACCACCACAACTACTACCCACCCCTCTCCCATAATGGCATACCACCCCCCACCCTCCCACGCTCAGGGCCCGCAGGAAGAAATAACAACGCCGCCAAATGAAGCAATAGCAATTCAAGCAGACAATACACAACCACCAACACCAGATAATGCACGACCGCTAACTTCACCGCCCAGCCAGAACAACCTATACAGCTGTGTTGCCTGTGGCGTGGAACCTAATCTATCACCAATAGCTATCCTTCAAGAACTCCAAAAAGCAGGAATTCCGGTGAAGAAAGCCATTAGGATCCACAACGATGATGGCCCTACATATTTAGTACGCCTGCAACTACCAACGCCCGAAGACGTCCAGCGCCTCATCACCCAAGGGATATACCTCAACGGTCGACATCTCCGGATAGAACCGTCCCGCTCTCCGCCCCTAACTCCTAACCAACATAAATCACCCCGCCACCGCACACGCCCCCGGCCTGCACCCCCTCAGCAACCTCCCAGTCCACACTTCCGTTTTCCACCATTTTCACCCAGCAACTATCCACCACTCCCACCTGCAATCTTTCCACTACCCCCTCCTCCATCCAACCTCCTAAGTCTCCTACTCACCTCCCTGGTAAACTTCTCATCCCTGTATCACATCCTAGCACTCCACATTCTCCCTCCACCTCACGAAACCCGTCACTTCATCACATCACCATCCGCAACCTGGGTGTAAAATCGCTCATGTAACTCTCATAAACATCCATAAAGCTCTGTATATATGTATGCAACTTTGTCAACACACACAGACAATGTAAATCTGTCAATAAAGCGCAAGAGAACCTACACTTCCTTTATCCCGTCTCCTTTACTTCTTCAAACCACCTTTTCCCCCATCTCCCTCTTTTTTTCACTCCTTCCCAACCCCGTCATCTCTCCTGGCCAGAGAGAGGGCGACACCCTCTAGGTGGCCCGCCCCACCCCATCAGGGTGGGGAATGAAAACTTGCAAGCAGCAGCAGCTCACATAATGGTGAATCTCACAGGCAACGCAAACCCACAGTGTTCCTCACCTAGGTGTACTTATCACGGGTGCCAGTATTGCCGTGGTGTTCCGCATTTAGTGGTACTAATCACAGGTGCTGGAAACCCACAGTGAGCCCCGCTCTACTGCTACGAATCACAAAACTATTGAGTACCTAACAGAGTGGTACTACTCGCAAGTAAAGGCGACCCATGGTGTTCCCCGCATGATGGTACTAATCACAAGTAGTTTCATGGTTCTGATGCTAACATCCCTTGGTCGCCCCTTTTAGTCTCCTCTTACGACAGGTAGGGGATACCGTGGGTGTATTCTTCGTCTGCGTCCCCACCCACAGGGGGTGGACAAAGAGGAAAAAAGTAGGGATACGTCACTTCGAACAGTGAAGTAACAGACGAATAAAGACAAGGGCCACGAAGGGCGTGAAAATGAAGGACTCCCTAGGCCTCGAATGCTCTAATACTGTCGGGGTCGGAAAAGAACAAGAGTTGACCAAGGGAGGTCGGACAGGATATATGAAAGTGAGGAGCCAGGCACAAGTAAGTGGAAGCAATGCCAGGACTCAGCTAAGGGCCCTGTGGTCGCCAACCCACGCTCCCAAGTTGAGAGACCCTGCGGCCCCTTTTAGTCGCCTCTTGCGACAGGCAGGGAATACCGTGGGTGAATTCTTCATCTGCGTCCCTCACCACAGGGGATGGAAAAATGGAAATTCATCCCCGCCGGCTGAAGAAGGTGGTAGCCACAATTCTCACCGGTGCCGAGAAGTCCCGGTACGATTGAGGAATTTTAGCCCTTCGACCCAATTTGGGCCTTGAGTGCTTTTTCATAATGTGTCTGACTAGTAATGCATTTCTGTTTGGTAGTTGTGGAACTGTGAAGTTTAATCGCGCTGACCAGAATGTGGTCTGCACCCCTTAGTGGGGTGGGGTTAAAGGATCAGTTCCTTAACGCTTCGGTACCGAAGACCTACGGTATCATAGTTTCCTATGTTTTTGATCAGCGGATTTTTACTCTGCTATGCTACGTATCCTGCTATGAATGCTGTGGAGCTGGTACCGTCCATGCAGGTGGACATTGGTTTCGTACCACCGTGCACCGGTCAAACGGCGCAGCGCACGTATTTGTATGCGTTGCACTTTTAACAGGTGCGACTTGGCTGCGGTTCCTCCAAATAGGGCTGGCATACTCTAGTATAGGTCTTATAGTCGATTTGTAAAGCAGGAATCAGTCTTCTATGGTTTGCCCATTGTCGGCTCTATCATCGGAAATAAAGAGGCGCACATTTGCCTGAGCAGTAATAGGTACTAGAAATATGGTCACCGAATATTAATTCTCGGTCTAGGGTGACATCTCTAGATACTTAGTTTTCTTAGTCCACCTGATGGGTTGGCCGAAAAGCATCAGGGGCTCAGGGTTGCAGGGTAGTGGTGGTGGGGTGTTTAGGGAATAGCGTGGCGCTACTCTTGTCTGCATTAATTTTAACTCTCCACTTTTCTAGCCAGAGCCTACGTACTTTGTTTTTAATCTTGATCTGTGTTATCATCTCAGAAGGGAGCGTGTCCTTACGTTGGACAACGCTCGGTCCCACGGCAGAAGATTCTGCAGCTTTAACGATCTAGGGCTAGGCTATCAATCTCGAACGGGCTTTTTACACTGGGATTGCCATTAACATCAGAGGAGAGTGCGGTTCGGAAAGAGGTTCAATTGATTTTGCGGTTGTAGATGGGGATGAGGGTAGGGGTGAAATCTGGGAAGGAGTCTACTGTCATAAGGACGGGCATATGGTCGGAGTCGAAGAGGTCTTGGGTTCGAAGTTCTAGGTATTGGTTTAGTCTGCTAGAAATGACAATATCCGGTGTGTCCGGCCTCACGTTCGGATTGTGAGAGTAGTAGGTATGGCGGTCAGGGCCGTGCGTAGTGAGGTTATTCCTATCACAGTGGCGGGTATGCTGTTTCGTTCTAGTTGCGGTTGTGCGGCTGTTCTAGCGGGGATTGTTAGCGTTAAAATCTTCCGCTAAGACAGTCGGCACAGCCCTATAAATAATACGGTCCAGGTCAGCGGGGTCGAGCGCGACGCCTGGTGGGATATAGCACGCCGATAAATTGAGGGGTCCTCGGTGGGTAGGGACCTGGATTGTCGTGGCCTCTAGTGTTGTAGGGTTGCTTGGAGTAGGTACCCTGTTATGAGTAATGTTACTTCTGACGTAGACAGCACCTTTAAGGCGGTTTATACGACCATCTCTATAACATATAAAGTCAGAAATGTGGCACGACAAACCAGGTTTTAACCACGTTTCGCAGACGAGAGCGACATCTATGTTCTCGTCTACGAGGTATTCTGCGGATTCCGTGGGGTCTCTCTGGATGCCTTCGGCATTCCAGAAGAGGACTCTCAATTGTTTCGGTCGTGCTTGTTTAGGGTTGTGCGCCATTTTCAAAGAATGACATGGCGGCGTTCATTATTATCTCAAGCTTCTCTGTGGGTGTAGGGGCTAGAGGAGAGTCACCCTAACGCTCTGAATTATACCTCGGACTGAGGGGTCTCTGAAGAGCTTATAAGAGATCAGAAGCTTCAGGTGGTTGGGAGGAGGATGCTACTTGAGTTGTGGTGGTGGTGGCAGCCGGGCGGAGTATCGGGAAATCATGGCTGGGAAAAGATGGTGAAGGGGAAGAGGGAACAGCTGGCCTACTGGGGTTTGCCACTAGGGCAAATGAAACATTTTCACGAAGCCGAGCGGGCCGTGGGACCTGCAGTACCTTTCCTGGCAGTGGGTACGTGGTTCTTCTGGAGGTTCAGAAGCAGCAAGTAGGAGGGTCAGCCCCGGTAACTGACGGTGTGTTGCTGCTTACAGTTAACACAGGGGGGTTTCTGGTTTTTATCACCCTTTCTGGGGCAGTCTTGGGAGTTGTGTCCCTCGGTACAAATGACACTAAAGGTGCACAAAGACATGATGTAAGACCAGAGGACATAATGAAGAGGACCATTTTTAGGAAGAAAATCGCGGGGTTGAGGGATGATCCAAAGAAAGAACCTTCTAATCCGCGGAACATTTTGGCGGAATAACGGCTGAAAAGGACCTTGGGATTGAAAAACCTTTGGTTACAATATGAACGAAACAGTGCAGGCCTAAGCCTAAAAAAGAGAGGCAGGCAGCTTGTGTAACCGTAGCCCACAGTTGGCTGTATCGGAAAGCTTCGAGATAAAAAACAGGGGTGAGACAAGGGGATGGACTTACCCCACTTCTCTTCAACTGTGTCCTTTGAAAGGTTCTGAGAGAATGGCCCAAAGAACTGACGAACTTGGGTATCCAGAGTGGGATATATCTTGGTCATAAGAAGGAAGGGCTGGTTGCTCATTGCTTGGCCTTTGCTGACGACATGACACTGATTGCCGATTCGCTGGATACAGCAACAATGCAGATCAATTGCCTCAGAAAACAGGCAGCCAAAGTGGATCTTCAAGTGTCTTTGGAGAAAACAGAGTTCTTTACCAACATCAAAGAAGCTAGCAGAGAGATACTACTAGAACGGGAGGAAATGGAGAGGACTGATAAATATATCTCATTATCCATGAGAATCAACAATTTGGAACTGGCATTTCGACTGACAAAGAACACTTATAACAAAAAGTTCCTGTCATGCAACATGAAACTGAAGCATTACACGTCAGTCATACGACCAGAAGCTCGGTATGCCACGGAGTGTCTTTCATTAAATCGAAGAGGTCTGATAGAGAAACTGGAAGTCAGAGAAAGGAGAGTTCTCAAGGAAGATCTTAGGTCCGGTAAAGGACGATGAAGAATTCTGTAGACGGCACAATTCCGAGCTCTACGAACATACAGAGAGCCTCTCTGATTGTGCTAGGAAAAGGAGAGTAGCCTTCTATGGCCATATAGTAAGACTGCCTTCCAAAAGACTGACTAATCGCCTGTTCGTTCATCTTCTGGCAGAACAAAAAGATCCGTACCACTTTGCTGACAGAAACTGAGAAGGACATTAAAGAACTGGGAAAATCAGATCTTCAAGATAGACTGTCTGTACGACGTACCCTGAAGGAAGTCCATGGATTTAAGGAAAAAACCTCCGGAAGAAAGGTACGTGGTCCAAACTAGGCCCATTCGAACGAATAATAATAATAATAATAATAATAATAATAATAATAATAATAATAATAATAATAATAATAATAAGTCTCTTACAAAATGCTCTCAAAACTCCTGTTCAAGAGACTCTAAGTATAAGGAAATAATCTGATTGGAGAATATCAGGCAGCGTTCCCTAAAGACAGGTCGGGCGCAGAACAGATTCTTAAAACCTCAAGACCATCCCAGAAATTCGTAAAAGCAGTCAGATGGTGATTACTTTTGTGACTTTAAAAAGGCATATGACGCGATAGACAGACCGACACTTTTCCGTGTATTGGAAGAATTCAAAGTAGACATAAAAACAAGACAATTAATGGTGCAAACACTAACAGGTACTACTTCAAATGTTAAATTCTAAGGCGTGTCGTCTGAACCATTTGATGTTCAAGTACGAGTCCAACTAGAAGATGGATTGTCCCCTTTATTGTTTAATCTTATTTTGGAATACGTGATTAGGACTTTGACAAACTACGTGTAATAAAAATTCATTTACGGTGTCTAGCCTTCGCTGATGACTTAGCAGCCTTGTCCACTAACAGACAGGAAGCGACTGGATCCATTGAAAAACTACATGAAAATGGATACAGAACAAGACTCAAGTTCTCATACCAGAAAACTCACTACATGGAAGGATCTCTTCGGTACCTATATAGACAACCTACGAAAACACAATTTGGCAAAATATCTCAAATGTCTCAATTCAAATACCTGGAAGAAGTCATCCAACCTTCAGGACTGAATCGTGGAGCAAACAAAGAATATCTAAACTACAAAGAGCGTACAGACTCACTTGGGACATACAAAATAAAATATGCATATCCCGAAATGCAAAATTAAGACATTATAACACTGTAATCAATCCTGAAGCACCACTATATGCATCTGAAACACTGATCATTGGCGGTAGATCTTTGATTACAGATGTAGAAAAGCTAGAAGGAAGTCTTAAGGAAAATGTTTGAATCAGTCTGTACAGGGTGAATCTGGATGATAAAGAAATCTCATGTCTTATACCAACACTTAAAGAAAATCTCAGACACATTTAGGAAAATACATTGGCATTTTACGGACACATTCTCGGAACGAGTCATCAGAGATTGGTCGAACTAATTCTGAACCTTACCCTATTACAGTAAAAACACTTGGCTACTCGAAACTGGAAAAGATCTTCAAGAAATAAGCATCATAGATGATACTGTATTAGACAGATCTATTAAGGAGAGGCCAGATCCTGCGTCGAACTGATTTCGATGTACCTGTAGCTCTCAAACGCCCAAAATCTCACGCGTGCAAACAGCGGCGCAGAGTTCTGTGCACAGTGCATCGGTCGCGCTCGGATCGGCTCGGACCAACGCTTCGTCTCTGGGCTACTCGGCTAAGCTCGGCTCAACTCAGCTCGGATTTGAAGCGCTACGGAGCAAGTGAGGAAGAGGGAGACAGGGGGAGCGAGCGAAACAGGCGTGGGGAAAAAGAGAGAGACAGCGCTATTGCTCCAAATCGAGGAGTGGGGTTCTGCACTCTGGTCAACCAGTTTAAGTCGTCTTTTGCACCGTGCACAGTGCATGCACCAGGCGCATGCACTGTGAGAGGCCCTGCGGTAGGGGGACACTCAACATTAACTCGTGTAGAAGGGCTTAGGTCAATACGCTTTCGTTTTCGAAAACAGGGGTGATATGTCATGACGCAGGATCCGCGAAGAACGAAGTGGAAGGCGAACACACTTTACTTAAACATGCCGCAACCTAATATTTTCGGGGAAAAATGACGAATCCCCGATTCCAGTGCAACGCATATATACTTGGAGAGTTACACCACAGGCAACCAGAACGATGACCGAGTGGTCATCGTACTTGTCTGCAAACCTCGACGACGTGAGTTCGTGTCTAGTCGCAGCTATATTTTTTTATATATTAATAATTGACATTTCGTCGCACCGACACAGATAGGTCTTATGGCGACAATGGGATAGGAAATGGCTAGGATTTGGAAAGAAGCATCCGTGGCCTTTACAGCCCCAGCATTTGTCTGGTGTGGAGATGGGAAACCATGGGAAACGATCTTCAGGGCTGCCGACAGTGGGGCTCAACCTACTATCTCTAGAATGCAAGCTTACAGCTGCGCGCCCCTAACCGCACAGCCAACTCGTTCGGCAAAATAAATTATTCTTTGAGGGAACGTGAAGATAAAAATGGAACAAAAATATTACGCAAATTGCAATACATTTTAATTTCTACCCGAAAGTCTCACCTACAGTATTTGTGTCGGTGCGACGTAAAGCAACTTGTACAAATATATATATTTTAAACATAGCTGCGACGAGACTTGAAATCACGTCTTCGAGGTCCGCAGATAAGAACGGTGAACATTCGGCCACCGCTCCGACTGCCTGCATTGTAACTCTCCAAGTATACCAGGCGACTCGCAGCGCCGTACTCTCTACTTCTAAATGTTCCGCATGCACAAGTGATGAATGGGATGTCTACTAACTTATTTTCACAGAAGCACTACTGTCAGCAGGCAGGTTACGTCAGGATATAAAGAGATAACAACCGGACGGTCGCTCGCAACATGTTCCTCAGCGCTACCCGTCTAAAATGCAACACCTTGGATTAGTAAACCTCGTTTACCACCGCATAGTACTAGGCTGGTGTATGTGCTAGTGTACAGCAGCACTGCATTTGCTGTCTGCATACCGGTTTTGGCCAGTGTGTTCAGCAAGGTCGAATACGCAGACATAATTGTAATCTGGAGAATCTGGTCGAAGCTCCAAACAGACGTCTGCCTTCTACACACGTATTTCGCCGAACAGTATCAGTTTTTGTTTCAAACAAACGACTCTTTTATAGAGTGGAATGTCTACAAGTGTATAAATTAATAAGTTAGTACATTTTCTTTTCTGCACCTTTGGCGTATTTACAATTGCACCCTGTTATGGAACGTGTGCAGTAAAATGATTGCTATTTTAATACGATAATAATAATAATAATAATAATAATAATAATAATAATAATAATAATAATGTCCGCCTTTGTGGTGTAGTGGTTAGTGTGATAAGCTGCCATCCCCGGAGGCCCGGGTTCGATTCCCGGCTCTGCCACGAAATTTGAAAAGTGGTACAAGGGCTGGTACGGCGTCCACTCAGCCTCGGGAGGTCAACTGAGTAGAGGGAGTTCGATTCCTTCCTCAGCCATCCTCGAAGTAGTTTTCCGTGTTTCCCACTTCTCCAGGCAAATGCCGAGCTGGTATCTAACTTAAGGCCACGGTCGCTTCCTTCCCTCTGCCTTCTAATCTGCCCATCCTCCCACAAGGTCCCCGTTCAGCAGAGCAGATGAAACCGCCTGGGCGAGGTACTGGTCCTTCTTCCCAGTTGTATCCCCAACCCAATGTGTCGCGCTCCAGGACACTGTCCTCGAGGCGATAGAGGTGGGATTCCTCGCTGAGTCCGAGGGAAAAACCAACCCTGGAGGATAAACAGATTAAGAAAGAAAGAAAGAAAGAAAGAAAGAAAGAAAAAAGAATAATGCAGCAGAATTATTGGATAAGATTGGAAGAGGTGGGCTTGAAGATATGCGGAAAAAAGAGAAAGACAAATGCTAAGAAGAATTGTGGATCCTAATGTAATATATAAAATGGGGAGACCCAAATCTAACAAAGAGATGTATCAAAGAACAGCAGTGGTTGAATTGATGATGACACTTGTTGAGGATGGACAGTAACAGACTAACGAAGAGAATCTTTGAATTCTTCAGGAAGTGGGGTTGGGCTTGACGAAGATGAGGGTTCCGGAAGATTACATCATGGACAGAAATCTATTTACGCAACTCGTCATCCGTGTTTTCCAGGAGAATGGGGAAACACGAGTGAGAAAACGGAGATCCCATACAGAAGAACAGAACAAAGAAGTAGGTGAAAAAAAAAATAGAGAGAACGAAGGCGGAGATGGCTAAAAATGCCACAAAGATTGTCAAACATAGTCCATAGACGGCCGAAATGAAGAAAATAATAATGGGGCCGATGACCTAGATGTTAGGCCCCTTTAAACGACAAGCATCATCACCAGTAATAATAATAATAATAATAATAATAATAATAATAATAATAATAATAATAATAATAATAATAATAACCTTATGGTGTGTTGCGACGATCCCTTCTTTTCAGACTGAGCACTTTGACTTTGCAATGTTAAGGTGCTTGATGATGATGATTCCACACCTCTTACGACTGACTGGGACCAGCATTACGTGTCTCTAAGGCGTAGGAAAAGTAGCTCGAACAAAGAGTCTGGGACTCAGCGAAAGATAAGCCTGTAATTCGCCAGCAGACGACTTGCAACTTATAACAATAGCTATTTTCCTTCTTTCTTATTATTATCATTTTAGCCTGTATCGTATGATTGAAATAACAAAAAATGTTGATAAGTAAAAAAGGTTTGTTGTTTGCGTCATCAGTCCATAGACTGGTTTGATGCAGCCCTCGTTGCCACCCTATCTGCGCTAATCTTTTCATTGCTGCATAACTACTACGACCTACAGCTGTTCTAATTTGCTTGTCATATTCATACCGTGGTCTACCCCTACCATTCTTACCACCTATACTTCCTTCAAAAATCCAACTGCACAAGTACTGGGTGTCTTAAGATGTGGGTTCGAACCCATTATCTCCCCGCACAGCTGTGAGCTCGCATCCGGGAGATAGTGGATTCGAATCCCACTGTCGGCAGCCCTGAAGATGGTTTTCCGTGGTTTCCCATTTTCACACCAGGCAAATGCTGGGGCTGTACCTTAAGACCACGGCCGCTTCCTTCCCATTCCTAGGCCTTTCCTCTCCCATCGTCGCCTTAAGACCTATCTGTGTCGGTGCGACGTAAAACAAATAGCAAATAGCTCTTAAGATGTGTCCTAGCATTCTCTCTCCTCCTCCTCAAATTTATGTAAATCGATCTCCTCTCACCAATTCGATTCAGTATCACTTCATTTGTGATTCGATCTTCCCATCACACCTTCAGCAGTCTTTTGTAACACCACATTTCAAAAGCTTATATTTTCTTTCTTTCTGAGCTATTTATCGTCTGTTTCACTTCCATACAATGCCATGCTCCAGACGAAAGTCTTCAAAAACCTCTTTCTAATTCCTATATCAGTGTTCGAAGTGAGCATATTTCCTTGCTTATGCTAGTCTGCATTTTATGCCCTCTTTACTTCTGCCATCGTTACTTATTTTACTACCCAGGTAACAACATTAATCTAACTTACTTCCTTTAAGACTCCATCTCCTAATCTAATATTTCCGGCTTCGCCTGACTTCGTGCAACTTCTCCCCGTTACTTTTGTTTAGGACTTATTTATTTTCATCTTGTACTTCTTCCCCAAAGCCTCCGTGGTTCAGACAGCAGCGCGTCGGCCTCTCACCGCTGGATACCGTGGTTCAAATTCCGGTCCCTCCATGTGAGATTTGTGCTGGACAAAGCGGAGGCGGGACAGGTTTTTCTCCGGGTACTCCGGTTTTCCCTGTCATCTTTCATTCCGGCAACACTCTCCAATATCACTTCACAGCATTTATCAATCATTAATAATTACCTTGAGAGTGGCGAACCCATTGTAATAATAGCCTACATATGGTTCATTTATTACATCATTGATCCGTCAAAGACTGGAAAACGGAGGATCAAACCAGCCTTCGGGCTGAATACCCAACATACCTTGTATCATTAGGGGCCGATGACCTAGATGTTAGGTCCCTTTAAACAACAGGCATTATCATACTGCAATGCATGTCTCTGACAAAGCTTGTACACCCCTTTCACATTCTTACCGATCGGGTAACAGGAGAGAAGAGGATATGAGTTTGCGCTTTTTACTGATAGCGTGTTCGTTACTGGCGGTGTAGGGCCTTCAAGATGCTACACACACGTATCTGAATAACGACTTTTTAATTCACAATAGTTAGCGTACTGGGCAGTGATCTGTCGTCTTCTTCCTTTTCTGCGCTGTAGAGTCGGAGGCGTGAACACGTAGGCCTAGTATTGAAGACACCAAATACATCAGCCTGAGTCAGTAGATTTACACAAATCGTCGCCTCGTTTTCAAATTCGAAGGAATCTATATATAAGAGTTTTGTCTGTACATTGTTCAGAATTTGAAAAGAATGCTATTTCTGTATCGGTCATGTCCACAGTAACAAGGAAATGCACATTTTACTTTTCCGTAATCTCTCTCTCTCTCTGTATGTGTGTGTGTGTCTGTATGTATGTACACGCATCACGAGAAAACGGCTGAAGAGAATTTAATGAAAATCGGTATATAAAGGCAGGGGATTAGCCACTACAATCTAGGCTATAAACCATTTTATTCACACTGAGTGAAATTGCAGTCGAGGGGAAGGCCTAAAATGTAATTCTCAAATACTTATATTTTCAGTGGTACTATCGATAAATACTACATAACTGAAGTCATAAAGAATTAAATTTCCGATCATTTATGTCACACGTTTTTACCGTACCGGCGTCCGGCTCCATGGCTAAATGGTTAGCGTGCTGGCCTTTGGCCACAGGGGTCCCGGGTTCGATTCCCGGCAGGGTCGGGAATTTTAACCTTAAATGGTTAATTTCCCTGGCACGGGGACTGGGTGTATGTGTCGTCTTCATCATCATTTCATCCTCATCACGACGCGCAGGTCACCTACGGGTGTCAAATCAAAAGACCTGCATCTGGCGAGCCGAACTTGTCCTCGGACACTCCCGGCACTAAAAGCCATACGCCATTTCATTTCACCGTACCGGCTATGATAACACAGATATTCATGAATTTGTATTTTTGTTGCTAAGTCCATATCAGCGCCGTTAATGAAAATCGGTATATAGAGTCGAGGAATGAGAAACTACAGTCTAAGCTATAAACAATTTTATTCACCATGGATGAAATTGTAGTTTAAGGGAAGGCACTTACAATTTAATTTTTAAATATCTATGTTATTGGTCCTATAGAAAAGCGCTACATCACAAAAGTTATAGAGAATACAATTTCCGATCATTTATGTTTTATTCGATTTTACTGTCCCGACTATTATAAGACTGGTATTTCAGAGTCGGAAGAAAACTATATGTGAAGGCCCACAATATCGAAAGCGCGTAACATTGATCTACAATAACATTACATTGGCCATTGTTTGTTGGGATGTTCTTTGTCTCTTATGCTGCCGCTCAAATCCGATAGATGGGATTACAGCTGCGAACCGTATATAACACCCTGACTGAATATTGGCGGGAAATAGCTGGAGAGTTAGAAAACTTTCTTCTTTAGTATGCCATCCCTCTGGTTCATACATCGATACTGCTGGTACGTAACACCAAATACAGTAGATACAATACACGACACTTACGGATTTCGCCTTGCTAAAATGGGAGACAATTCGACGGTGGCGCTCCTAGTGACCTGACCTGAACAAATCGTGCTAAATTCAAATATCAATGGAAATGTACATACGGAAATGGATAAATAAATTACGTCTAAAAAGAAAGTGGTATTGAGATATTAACTTCGAAGTTGCTAAAGCAATTCTGGATAAATGAATGAAGAATTATTTAAAAGGTTATTATACAAAGACTGAAATTAGACATATAAACAAGGTGTGAAATGGACTGTTGTGAAATGGCTTGATCTTTCATTTATGCATTACTTTTTTAGCTTTAGCATACCTGCCTGAAATCTTACGGTTGGATTTGTCTTTTTTCCTCATTTAAAAACAATGTATTATCATATTAAGACATTTGTCAATAAAAATATCGGCACATTCCTTACACATATGATGCAATGAATTAACATTTAATAGCTGTACAAATTTTCCTCTTAACGTGAAGCCTACTAACAGAAAGAAAATCTATAAAATCCCGGCTTTAATCTGAGAAGAGGGATAAAAGAAAGAAAAGTTCGAAAATGTTGTCGATAGTGATGCTTTGAGGAATATTTACGTACAATTAGAGTAAAAATGTAACATGCCCTTGGCTGTACAGTCGAGGATTTTTTAAGTCGCTGGCCTGGAAATGATCCGAACAGATCTTATAATTCTTATACAAGCGTAACGTCCCTTCTTTCTTGTACACTTTATCCAAATCGCTTCTGTGACATTTCAAAACCCACAGATCACACCTACAACAACACATCGGTATTGAAGGTTAACTGCTGCACTATACAATAAAATATGCGTATTATATTTTAAGCCCGTTAAAACATGGGTCGAGCAGGTCAGAAGATCATGAAGTACTATAAAAATCTCTGTCACTGGAAGAATATATATGCAAACACAATATTACTTACATGTTCTTGTCACGAGGGAACCTGAAGAACGAGCGCGCATTTTTCTCTACTTCGTAATTACTGCAGCCAAACACAGCACATACCTTTCCCCTCATGTTGACAGGAGATATCAAGGAATGGCACACGCTATTTAATTATGTCAACTCACTGAAAACGCATAATTAACACCAAAAACTTCACAGAAAAATACACGTGCTCTTATGACAGAATCAGTACCGTTCAGGTCTATCCGCTAGAGTGTGCTCCAATAGCTGTCCCTCGATATCTCGCTCAGTGTCGTGTATTGTCTCTACTGTATTTGGTAACACACTGGTTCATCATAGTATTCCAGCTAAAAGCGGAAAATTATCGATAGTGATCACTATCGTCTGGCATCGATAGTCATCGATAGTTTTTTTTTTTCTTTCCTTTTTCCTTCTTCATTGGCTTATTTCTCGCGCTAACAGAAATTGTGCAGCTGTTTGCAATTAACTGGTGAGGAGTTTGTTCCAATTCATAGGTGTGCATTTAAGAATCTCTGTGTACCTTGTGCCGGCAGAAATACTATTTAGCATTTTGGAAGGTGGGATTCTCCATTCAACCTAACCTTAGTTGAGTTGATGACAATATGGGACAAAAAAAAAAAAAAATTATATGTTGTCAGAGATTGTATGTAGACGAGAAAAGATAAGGCACATTTTAGGTCAAAGACATCATGAAAGCAACTGAAAACTCTCCTGCCATCTGTTGAGATTGCTGTAAAACATTTTTCCAAATATATTGCAATACCTGAGAAAATGTCGGGCGATCGCAAAATGAACACTGCAGCTGAACGAGAATTTCTCGGGCGTGTCACTGGAGAGATTTATGAGTGATTCCGATTTGAATTTCAGAAATTACATAGCAATGCAATAGTTGTGCTTTCTACTGATTTTTTTTTTTTTTTTCTGTGTTCAATAAATATTCTATTTTCAAGCATAATGATCTTCGTTCCACTTTTTGAAAACTATCGATTAATATAGATAGTAGAGCTCATAACATCGGAAAATATCGATGGCGATTACTATCGATAGTTTGCCGCCTCTAATTCCAGCTATTCGATCCCTATTCTGACGCGCTGTTTTGAATGCGCAGTGTCCACACTTAAGGCAGAGGTTCACTTAGTAGGAGTAGTATGACCTGGTCTAGAATTACAATTTAGGCCTATTCCAAATTATAGTACCACAATTCACTAAACAACTCAAAATTCCACCCTGAAAAGAACTGTTTCTTAAGAAAAGCTCCTTCCTTTTCACTTTTATTAAATTCTACATTAAGTTTATACCAAATTAGCAGTGAAGAGGGGGATTCTCCTCTGGCTTGGATGAAAAATTTGCCTCCAAGTCAGATATATTTTTCCGGAGCAAGTGTAGCGAATTGAGATTTTCCAACTCATCGGGTACTCCCAGGAAACAGATTAGTAAAAGGGCATAGTGTTTACCCTGGGACTCTCCACTATTCGACCCCCGGCCGAAAAACGACGAAGGGTGTTGATGTTAGGGGTGCGTGGCTGTGAGCTTGCATCCGGGAGATAGTGGGTTCGAATCCCACTGTCGGCAGCCTTGAAGATGGTTTTCCGTGGCTTCCCATTTTCACACCAGGCAAATGCTAGGACTGTACCTTAATCAAGGCCACGGCCGCTTCCTTCCAACTCCTAGGCATTTCCTATCCCATCATCACCATAAGACCTATCTGTGTTGGTGTGACGTAAAGCAACTAGCCAAAAAAACTTACAATTTTTAAATATTAAAGGATATAAACAGAATTTAAACATAAATGTTTCTACATTTCTAAACTGGATTCATAATTAATTAGAAAAAATTGTGATTGGATAGAATCTTATGTTGTTCTTTCAAGAACGAAACACATCTTTCTTTGTTTAATAGTGTGTTCATCTAATAATGTGTTTTTTTTTTTTTTTTTTTTACAGGTATGTTATAGGATTGTAGCTGTTATATTTAGAGTTCTTTGTTTAATAGTGTGTGTTCATGGCATCTTTTGTACGTAAAGTTACATTTACTGAGCCCTACCCAGTCTGGTGGCATTTGAAGGTTTTCAAGTATGTCGACAATTAGCTTATGAAGAAGTGCACAACTCATTATGTCAAGCATTTCATTGTGGATTATTTAGTGACTGCACCAAGTGTAAGTGAAAAAGTTTGAGCTGGGAAGACCTGGGAGTAAGGAGTCAAGTTGCTCGATTAAGCAGGTGTGTTACAAGCTGTCAGTAGAGACGAAAGATCATGAATGAAATTTTTAAAAGGTAGGAAAGATCAATCTACAGTATATACATAAAATAACAGTTTTGTCTGTACATTGCTCAGAATTTAAAAAGAATTATATTTCTGTATCGGTCATGTCCACAGTAACATGGATATGCACTTTTTTAATTTTCCATCATCTCTGTCTGTATGTATGAACGAGCATCACAAGAAAACGGCTGAAGAGAATGTAATGAAAATAGGTACATAGTCGGGGAATGAGGTACTACAGTCTAGGCTAGAAATATTTTTTATTCACGCTAGACCAAATGGTAGTTTAGGGAAAGGCACCTAAAATTTAATTTTTAAAATACCTATGTTATTGGTCCTATCGAAAAGTATTACTGTACATAAAAGAGTTA
The DNA here is from genome assembly GCF_040414725.1 of Anabrus simplex. Taxonomy (NCBI): domain Eukaryota; kingdom Metazoa; phylum Arthropoda; class Insecta; order Orthoptera; family Tettigoniidae; genus Anabrus; species Anabrus simplex. Next base: position 65,394,339 of record NC_090278.1, on the reverse strand, counting down.
TCCAGAATAAATGTTCGAATCATTTATGTCTTATACAGTTTTACCATACCGTCTGAATTACTGAATTTAAGTCTTTTGTTGCTTAGTCCATATCAACGCCGAACATTGTTAACATGGAAATATTGTTAAATCATGTTAACTGGCGATGGTTTTTGACACGATTGTCTTAAGGTATAAAAATGCATGGTAATCTGTCCTTATAATCAAGATGATTATAAAAAAAGTAGAAAAAATCCTAAAGAAACAATCACCTGAAGAATAAGACGAGGGAGTCATGAAAGAAGGTCTGCCCAAATAACCCAAAGTCGGAAGAAAATTAAGTGTGAAGGCCTACAATATCGAAAACTCTAAAAATTGATCAACAATAACATTACATGGACCATTGGTGTGGTGCGATTAGTCTCTTCTACTACCACTCATCCCTGATAGATGGGATTACTGCTGAAAAAAAAAAAAAAAAAATCACCACCACCACTTGCGCTCACAACGCACATTATATAGACATTCTCCAACAGAAAATCCTTTTCTCTTTCTTTCATTTTAGATATTCCGAGACATCTTATTACAGGTTTCCAACAGATCACAATTTACGTGAAAAAAAAAAAGGAACGTTCTCACCATGTTACTCCAGAACATTGGACATTAAACTCACAAGACAATCTGATGTCGACCAGTACCCAACTATTTCACAACTAAGTATTTATTTATTTTCCATCTTGTCGATACACTAAATTGCTTAAGGCAACTTATTGGCTAAAAGTGGTACATGTTTCATATATTATAAACACCTTCAGCCACATGACATAACACTGTTTAGATGAAAAATTCATGTAATGACAAAGTATTAATGCTTTAGAGGAAGTGTCCTTAAAATTAACATAAGAAGATTCTAAACATAACATAAGTTTCTTGACATAAGATTCTTAACTTCTTATGTTAATCTTAAGGACACTTCCTCTAAAGCATTGATTACATGAATTTTTCATCTAAACAGTGTTATGTGGCTGAAGGTGTTTATAATATACGAAACATGTGCCACTTTTAACCAATAAGTTGCCTTAAGCAATTTAGTGTATCGACAAGGTGGAAGATAATGGTTGTGAATCTGTGTAAGTGCGATACGAACCATGAGGCTGATTTTATGTAATCAGTACCCAACTACACGAAGATTTTAACTCATTTTATTCATTTCACCAAAGCTGCATCTTTTAAACATGCAAAATATGTACTTGTTTTAACATAGAAGTGTACAATTCAGTACATGTGTGCATCAAGAATACACCAATGACACTTCCAAATTTTAGATATAACTTGAGACCTTTATAACTCCAATTTGATGCAAATTTTATTAAAAGTTGTATCATTTAAACTTAGAAATAAGTAGTGTTTTAACATTATTGTATGTTATTTTACCAAATTAAGGTTCTTCAGGTGGAGCCTCCGTGGCTCGGATGGCAGCGCGTCAGCCTCTCACCGATGGATACTGTGATTCAAATCCTGGCCACTCCACGTGAGTATATGCTAGAAAACACCGAGGTGGGACAGGTTTTTATCCAAGTACTCCAGTTTTTCCTGTCCTCTTTCATTCCAACAGCATACTCCATTCTCATTTCATAGCATCTATCAGTCATTAATAAATCACTTTCGGAGTGGCGACCCCATCGTACTAATAGCCTATATCTGCTTCATTCATTCCATCCCTGACCCGGTCAATGACTGGAAAACAGGTTGTAGGTTTTCATTTTCAAGGCTCTTCAGCAGCTGAAGATGGCCTATAAGAGAGGCCAAAACCAGTACTGCAAAATGCATAAAAATAAATGAAAAAAGTATTTGTTAGGTGGGAAATGCACCTTTATAATTGTAATTCCCGATAGGGAATCGAACCTACATCCTTCCGGGTGGGCTGAGAACGCCTCTACCGCTTCATTAAGGCAGCCTTGTACACCAGGAAAATTAATTTGAAGTTGGCACCACTGATACCTACCTTCCTTTCTTACCTTGTCCATCACACAGGTGTCTCTGTGAGAAACACGACAGGCTTCTTTTCAACTCCAAAGGAAACTAGGTTTAGAACTGAAGTAGATAATTAGGTAGTTTGAAGGCCAAGGGAGATTAACTCAAGTTACAGAACACAAGAGTTATAAACCTTCTTTAGTACGTTTACTCACTCCTCTTCCTGAAGTATACAGAATACAGAAATAAAATACTCAGAGGGTCAAGGGAAGGACAAAGACAGAACATTTTAGAACACAAATAAATAAGAATACAATCAAATACTCTTCAGAGCAAGCCCTACCAAATTACTAGTGTCAAGAAATGGTCCCGAAGGAAACATCACTTTTGAGAGCATTGAAAAGCAAAGACCTGCATGAATACCAAGTAAAAGCAGTTGCTACAGTCACACAGGTTGATTAACTGACCAACAGAATAATAATAATAATAATAATAATAATAATAATAATAATAATAAATAAAAACATGGGCATTGAGAAGATACCAAAATGTATGTGAAAACCCCCCTACATTTTATAATAATAAAAACTACACGTACAGTTCTAGAAAAGGCATTGATGTCAATGGAAAATGACATAACAGAAAATTACCGGTAAACTAACCAGCCCATTAAATCCACATTTAAGGGGATTTATTTAATTTTATTTAGCATATGACTGGAGATACAGTGTCTACATTTCTATATACGTATATCTAAATTCTGGATGTAGTCTGTAATTTCTGAGGTCGCGAGAGCAAAGTCACTAGCACTGCCATTATATGTTTTTTATCTTACAATCTGTGATGATGTCCTGGATGGTCTGTTGTGTAGCACTGCAGTCACATTCAGGCGTTGAAATTCTGTTCCTCTTGTAGTGGAAGGCTGCACAGTTACCGTGGTGGGTTCGAATCCTGTTCAGTGTGGACCATAGTCTTTGAGGGAGGTTGAAACCAGGTGGTGGATTCTTCTTCACAGGAGACATTGTTGGGTAGTATTTACTGTTGAATCTCTTCTGTCATTCAATGGAAGTTTGATAGTTTCAGTTCCTGAAGTTCATGGCATCTTTTGTTGGTGGTTTTCTTGAACGCAGGCAATTAGTAATTGCATCACTGATATCATCATGTATCGGCAGTTCTGGATTGTTCGTTATTTTGCTGAATTCCCTTAGAACATCTTTACGTCTGAGATCTGGAGGAGGAATATGACTTAACACTGGTATATGGGAGTAGGTTTGATTGTGCCAATGATGAGACACATTGTGACGTTCAGTTGAATATTTACGGTATTTGTGTGGGCACTATTTCGCGAGAGAGCAACACAGTATAAGGGGAGATAAGTGTTTGTAACAGGTGTTTAAAAAAAAGAAGCATTTTCATTGCATTTTATTTTATTTGTACCTTTTTATTTCTTCTAATACATTTGCCCCTGATTCGTCTGATATCCTCTCTGTTACTTCTCATGTACACAAGGTGTGGTAGAACATCTTAACTGGAGCTTGGGATACTGGCGCTGTGCCAGCATACAGTGAGCTACCTCGTGATGAATGAGCATACCACTACTGCTCCAATGGTAAAGCATTCTTAAATTAAAACCCTCATTATCGTAGAAGACTTCCTCGTGAACAATCGAGATTTTCTTCTGAAGATGCGCAGCAAATGCGAAATGTTAAGAGTTTCACCTTATTTTCTTGACATGCCATAAGCCCATATCGTGTCTATAATAATACAAATTAAAAAACCATCCTCCATCATTTAGAGCAGGCCTTATCAATAGGTGGATTGCAGGAAGATTTCTACTGGCCCACTATGAAGATCTCAGAGATGAGAGAAAAAGAATTGAAACTAAATTATGTAAATTTTACAATAAATCTTGGTTAATTCAAACATTTCCAATTCAAAATTGTGGATTGTGAAGTAACAGCAAGGTCATCAGACGAATGTGATAGAAGATCCATAATAGACTATATTTTAACCGACTCTAAATTCAGGGAATATGTTAGGAAATGTGCAGGTTTTCCAGGGATTTTTTGATGATACAGACCACTATCCAAATTGTAGTGAACTATCTCTAGGCTTAGGACAGAGAAAGTGATATCTACCTGCAGATGAATAAGGGTAGAAAATCTCCAGGACGAGGAAATTAAACAGAAGTACCAGTAAGCAGGTTCAGTATACAGAAAGAGATTGGGTGGCATACAGGGATTCTGTAGTGGAAATAAGCAAGGGATTCCTAGAACCAACTGTGTGTAAAGATGGGGAAAAGCAAACATCTTTGTGGAATGATCAAGTGAGAGAAGCATGTAAACGTATAAAGGCTTATCAGAAGTGGCTCCAAACAAGGACTGAAGCAGACAGGGAATTGTACTTAGTTCAAAGAAACAGAGCAAAACAAATAGTTGTTGAATCCAAGAAGTCTTGGGAAAATTTTGGTAATAACCTGGAAAGGCTAGGTCAAGCAGCAGGGAAACCTTTCTGAGCAATAATAAAGAATCTTGGAAAGGGAGGGAAAAAAATAAAATGAATAGTAGCATGTTATAATTAAATATGGAACATTATTTTTTTTTTTTGTGATATAATAGTTATAAACTACAGGTTCACAAAGATTGAATCCCCAGTTTGATGTAAAAAAAATGCATGATTAACTTCCGGAAGGTTCTATTGGTTGTCTATATTCCATTTTAGTTTGGCTTTACAATTAAAAACAATTGGGTCTATTGATGTAGTTTAAAAATATACATCCAAATCATATACTGCCTCAAAAGTCCATTATCAATTGAAGCAATATACAGATTTTCCTAATGACCTTGTTTGTACTGGCAGTAAACAAAGCAGTAATGTTCCAGTCTGCATTTAGTTTTTATGCCTGCCAGGATGTATGAAATTCCTCCGTTTGTTTGAATGAGGTGGCTGTTGTGAGTTGTGCGGCAGACTTTATTAAACTGATTCTTATTTTAAGTATATGTCACGATTATGTCATTTTAAAGGTTAAGAGGTTTTAGAATTTGTGAGCTGATTAAGAGAATTGAAGGTTCTCAAAACATCTACTCTTAGAATTAATGTAGACAAAAATTTGTGATTGAATATGATTGAATAAATAGGTATATAGATAGTGACAAGGTGGATCCAATAAAAGAAACATTAATTGTAATAGTCAATATGGACAATTGGACCAAAATGGTCGAAATTGTAGATCCCATAGAAAGTTGCTTAGATGTAGAGAAAACATTAAGCCTATGCAGGTGATGTCATTTCATCATTTCTAACCCCTGAGTAAGTGTATGACACTGACAACATCCCAGTGCAGCGCCACTTGAAGCCACAGTGCATACTTGGAGAACTACTAGGGTAACTTATAAGGTGTAATCAAAAAGTTTCCGTCTGAGGGTACAAAAAAAAGGGAGGGGGGAGCATTTTCGTTGCATTTTATTTTATTAGTTTCTATTTATTAAATACTTAGTGTTGCTGCAGCAGACATGCAATGCGGGTTTATAAGCACGGACATGTAGGCAAAGGGATTAGTGTGGCAGTTGTGTCGTGCCGAGATGGGTTTGTTAAATGCGGCTCCGTGAGCTACAGTGACGTTCTTACCAAATGCGTCCAAACAAGACCAAGGTGCTATTATTCTGTTCTTGGCTGCCAAAGGACAAACACCGGCGGACATCCTTCAGAGAAAGAAGAATGTGTATGGGGCAGCATGTCTGCTGAAAACCACCGGTGAGGAATGGTGCTCCAAGTTCCGTGCGGATCACGTTTCGACACAAGACTCCGGTCGATCTGGGAGGCCAGCCTCATCCATTATGGACAACTCAAGTGGGAGTCACTTGAGCACCTGCCCTCTAGTCCTGATCTCTCCCCATGTGATTGTCATGCCTTCGGTCCTCTCAAAAAGACCTTGCAGGGTCGACGTTTGCTGTCAGATGAGGATGTGCAGCAGGCAGTTACGGACTTCTTCATGCAGCAGGACACAGTTTTTACAACACAGGGATCTTCAACCTGATGTGTTGGTGGGATGAATGCCTCAATGCTCGCAGCAATTTTGCCCGATTAGCATCCCGATTCTGGACTGTACAGTCTTGTAAAGGAAAATTTCTGATTGCCCCTTATATCAGTAAAGTAATGATGCAGGCTGCTTGGCTCAACAGTGATGGAAATTGTATTTTTCAATATGAACTATGATGTTTAAATGACAAGAGGCACCATATTCTGGCATTTTTCATAATACGTAACGTGCGTTTCCTCAGGCTCCGGTCGGCGACTGATATCCAGCGACTAGTCTTCTTAAAGATACTTAGTGTAGCATGATAGCATAAATGTTTTGGGAAGCTTGTTAAATCCCCGCGATTTGTTATGTCAGCGAGAATATTTCCCATCCCTACCTACAGTCCCGTGCGAATTAATCGGAACAATGGAATTATTTCATTATTTTCCCAATGGTTAGTGACAGTGTGTTAGATATGACATGCTCTCCACACATTATTTGCACGGTTATTCACTGTTGTTTAATTTGTGTCGATTGCTGTGGTTAAAAGTGTTATTTATTTTGAAACAAATGACTTTGGAGGATTTTTGAGGTGGTAGCAATACCTATTTTTTCAATGGCTATAACTCCCAGGAAGCGTAGTGCGATTATATTATTATCTTAAAATACTTCTATAACACAAATACAGTTAGCTACTAAAATTTGGTGTCGGTGTAGGCACTATAAATAGAATTATTCAGCAGTACAAACAAACTGGATCAATTTCACTGAAGAAAACAGGGAACTGTGGCAGGAAAAAAGAAAACAACGCCAATTGATGACCATTTTCTCCTCAGAAGAAGTAAATTAAACCCTAGGCTAACTGCTGTGGACTTGGCACGTGAATTAAGGGAAAAGTGAGTGAATCTGTACATTTCTAATGTTTGCTGTAGACTTCTGTTAGAAGGAAGGAAATCCTGCAAACCTATAAAGAAACACCTTCTAACAGGAGGAAATTGCACAAGAAACTTCTTTTGTGGGCATGTAATCATCAGGACTGTACAATGGAACACAGTTCTTTTCTCTGATGAGAGTTATTTTCAAGTGCAGGGGCGGAGGGTTCAATATGTGTACCGAGCGAATAATGAGGCAACAACTTCACATCATTTGCAAGAAACCGTAAAACACCCCGCGCAGAAGATGTTTTGGGGGTGTTTCACACAGGAAGGATTGGGACTCTTAGTACTAGCTGAAAGGATGATGAAATTTGACCAGTACATCAAAATACTGCAAAGAAGAGTTGTTCCTGAGCTGAAGAAGAGGTTTCCAGATGGTGACAGAAATTTTTAGCACCTTTTGGCTCCTTGTCATACTTCAAAGAAAGTGTGGTGTGGGGGGGGAATTTCAGTTAGAACAATATTCATGTTTTAGAGTGGCCAAGGAACTCTCCTGACAGAAATCCTATAGAAAACTTGTGGGCTATATGCAAAAGGAGACTCGCACAACTCGACTGTTCCACCAAAGTATGCTTGATAGGGTCTATAATTATTGAAGTGTGGTTTCATGACAATGAACTGAAAAATATGTGCAAGCTTGTGGAATCAATGCCAAATTGTGAGAACATATTGGCTATTAGAAAGTATTCAAACTACACTGCTGGCCAAATTTTTAATATTACCTACAATAATTATAATCTCTATTTTAAAGCTTATCCCTTAAAATATTATATAAAACTAATATTTTAAAATAAAACTACGTTTTTACATTACATCTGAGCAAGAAATAGACAATATGTACACATTTACTCTCACAGATCACAAGAACACATCAAACTTTCTTCTCATCAAAGAAACCCCGCTTTGCTGCAAGTACACTTTTTAACTATTCTCGGATTCTCAGAACAAGTTTTTCTAACACTGAATACTTTACCAGGCATTCAGAAAGATGTCCCACAGCTTTTCTGATGAAGGAGGACACTCTTTTTGGACTTGCCAATCCACCTCCTCCCACAGCAACTCAACTGGATTTAAGTCCAGGGATTGGAGGGGAAATTCCACTAAAAACAATTCCCCAAGTTTTGTTCGTTTTGCAGATAATTCATGCAATAGCAAAACGTGTGTCTGGGCTCATTGTCTTGTTGGAGGACAAACCTACGTTGCTGTCCAGACAGAAGAGCATAATGAGATATGATGGAATGGTAGCTGTTTTTATCCGGTATTCCTTGAATTTGGTGCAGTCTACCAACTCCACTGAATGTGAAACAACCCCAAACCATCACAGAGCACCCTCCATGTTTCGCTGTAGGTGTTATACAGTAGGATGCATTTTTTCTGATGCTGAACATCGAACATAAACTCGTTGCCATTGCCCGAAAACCTTCAAAACTTGGTTACAGTAATAAACATATTATTAACATATTAAACATATTTTTGCAGGTACATATGTTTTGTCCGGAAACTTTTGGCCGGCAGTGTATGTATTTTGTAAATGAATGGGAAAAATGTGTACTTTATTGCCACGTTCCAATTAATTTGCACAGGACTGTAGAAGTGTTAACACGTTTGCAAAATTTACCTGCCTGAAATCACCATTCTGTTAACAGCAGGAAATGCTAGGTCAGGAGCTGTAATAAACAAGTTAGTGGGGCTTGCTCTGCAATCAAACAATATAAATAATGTGTTCTCTCCATATTCTTCTTTTAAAATTATTTTGTTTTCAACAGTCTGTTATTAAAAACTAAGTATATTATTTACACAAATACACCATTTGTTCTTCCTTAGATACACAAACAATTTCATTAACAACTTTCATTCACAAAAGTCTAACACTGTAATCTTGTTTTTTTAAGACCTTGATTTTAATTTCATTTTTATATTCTGAAACAGGATGCTGTTAACAAAATTCAGATAGGGTTCAAGCTTGGAATGTAACAGCTTGAGAGTAACAAGGTATTTTTCTATAAATAACACTCAAAACTTAGATATAAATAAAAAACTAAAAATAAACACTTGTTCACAGAAACACGTCCATTATAAAAAGGCTTCTCATTTGCTAATTCATAAAATGTCATTCTGAGATTTCTTGTTCTTTCTAGATTCACAAAACGACAAGCACCAATCATTCCGACGTCTTCACTCTTACAAAGTACATAAACTTAATTCATATATTACACATAGTATAGTATACTGGTTATATTACATAATGCCTTTAAGGGTCTGCTTCACATGAATCAGTAATAAATATTTACAGTTTAGAAAATTACTGTTCACTACTGAGATAGGAATCAAGTTCACAACAGATCTATCAAAAACATGTACAATAAGGAATTTCATGCATGCTACTTGCTGTTATTTTGAGTAGGTTTCTGTCATGTTATGTGGTAATTCTAATCACCAATGTGTTAATCAACATTGTAGCTGGCGTCCTGGAAAGGTGCGGCAATCCAAATGATGAGCCCACTGGCACACTAGGGTGAAACGCTGGTAATTTCACGACTGATTGAATGTATTTAACATTTGCAATAGATGAAATTAAATTTAACTCAATTTTTTATTATTAATTAATAAATTAATACAACTTCCCCGACGAAGAGGCTGCCACAAAGGCAAAGTATATCAATTACATAATACTGTGTGTCTTAAAAATCATTGGCGAATTTGTTAGAAAAGATTGGGTAAGTTTTCAGAAATAAATTAGCAAATATAGTACGATGTACAGTTCATCAAATGCTATACAAATTGTTGTGGAGTATGGTTATTGAACCTTGTATTGTAGTGACAGGAATGGTGTGAAGTTTTGTCTGGTTGAGACCAAGAGAATCCCATAGCTGTACAAGAAATTTAGGGATTGTGCCTCCAGCACTGATCACGAGTCCATGGACGGAGATGTTGTCTAGGTGATATTTGCTTTTATAATAGTTTACGGTTGGCTGGTACGTCGACTTCCTCTCTGCCACCTCTTCAGGCTGGCCAACATGTGACAAAGCGTACTATGGTTTCTAAAATCAGTCCTTGCTTGTTAGCTGGTTGGAAGGCTATCATGTCAATACGCATGTTACTCCCATTCGAAGCCACGCCAGAAACCTGATCTGCACTGTGAAACTGCAGTCTCTCAGAGAGTTTGTGATCATGATGGCAGGAATTTCTCAATACCTCCCAATGAGGACAGGCCAAGGGTTTTATGCTCTCTGTGTCAATGCCAACCGAGGGTGCTGTCCTAGGGCCTTCCCAGCATGGAACGAACTGTGCAAACATTCGCCGTCATCTTGATGGCCTCTCTCCCATTCTACATTTTTTCCCTGGTGTATATTCCTGTAAGAGCCCAACACCCTCTCGTTTGTGCGGCAGCTTCATCCATGACTGAACTTCTGTCCCATAGTATCTGCCAGACCTTTGTAAGAAGATGGTTACTTTTGAACCTAACTTGATCATTATATCATACCTAGATCTACCAAACAAGTCAGACGTTGCTGCTCCAATTTCCTAGTTACATTAATGTAACCATTATTTGCATGCACTATTTTATTACAAATGTTGATATGTTGCAGTCTGGCTTCCCAAGTAGTGCAAAACAAACATAGGCCTTTGTAAAATAAAAAAAAATAAAAAAAATTAAAAAAAAAAATTCAATAGCACATAGTGGCTGCAGCAATGTCTTACAACATGCTTGAGGAGTTGAGCACAGGAATAAAAAAATATCTACTGTATTTCATTTAGTGCATCAATAAGTAGCTTTTTTTGGAAGAAAGAATAGTTCTAAAAATGAAAAGGCGAGTGGAAAAGTTTATTAAGATTGCATATGTTTTTCTGCTGCATGCTGGTTAATTAAAACCGATAAATATGCAGATTTCTTATAAGCTTAATTGTTGCATTAATAATAACTGTTACAAAACCTTAAATGTGATTTATATTTGATTGTAGGTTGCTTTTGCAGAGCTGATTCAAGTCTAACATCAGCAATTATTTACCCACATGTCCCTATCTGATATAGGCAATAATTATCTGACCCAAATGCAAGAACCAGGACAGTAAGACATAATTAAGAAAAAACAGGTCAGCTTGCACATTAAAATTATAATTTTCCTGTCGTTTTCCCTTGTAGCTCCTATTTTAGGCTACCTTTAATCTTGTCCGTTACCTGAAAAGAATGGACCCACAAAGAACAGCCAATTAAAATTAAAATTAAGAGGTCAGCCAAGGAAGAGATGGACCGATCAGATTAAAATCACCTCGCTCAGAGATGGCAAACCTTTACCGACTAGCGTGTGATTAAGGTCTCATTTATTGGTTTTTACTGTCTAGTGTGCCATCGGTTATTTTCCTTTAAAATCCTCACGAAACCCATCATCTGACTTCATTTAGGTATTAGTTTGCATTACACATACATCCATCCATTCGACTGAATACTTCATTGTTTTATTTTGCAAATATCACTGAAAATTACATTTTAAATACCAGGTAACTTTTGAGAATAACGTATACTTTTGCTTTAACCTAATACTGCTTGTACAAAATATGGCCACAGAATGGAGACACTTCTTTATTCAAGCGTGATATTAAAATATCCTATGTTGCTAGAAGGGTCATATTGATGACGTTGTTGGGAAAGCATACAGATCGTTACATGTCATAATGAAGCTACTTAAAGGATGCAACAAAGAATTAAAAGAGAAAAGTTACTTAAGTATGGTTTGTCCATTATTGGAATATGCAAACAGTGTTTGGGAACCTCACTAGGAATACCTAATAAAAGAAATAGATGGTGTGCAGAGGAAAGTAGCAAGATTTGTAAGAGGGGATTTCAGGAGAAAAAGTAATGGATCAGGAATGTTAGAGAGAAACTTGGGTGGGAAACTAAGTAAGGGAAGGGAGAAAATTACATTTATAGGATTATACAGAGCCTATGCAGGAGAGGAAGCATGGGAGGAAATCCACAAGAGCCTTCAGTTGGAAAATAATTACATCGGCAGGGCTGACCACAAGTATAAAATTAAAAGGGATTTTAGCAGAAGCGATTGGGGTAAATCATTCACTGGGAAAGGCATGAAGGAGTGGAACAGTTTGCCAGGAGAAGTGTTTGGTTCTTTTCCAAAATCTGTACAGGTATTCAAGAAAAGTATAAACAGCAATAGCGAAAAGAAATGAAATGTTAGAGAGCATTCGACCTGTGCAGGTTATTGTAAATAAGGAATTTTTGTGAATAAATTAATTCCATCCCCTGGTCTATGGAGATTGGACAGCCGAAGTGGGGCACTGCCTGTAGGGGTGAAGTACAGTGGGGACTTTGAGGGCCTTGGGACCACTATGGTAGCTGTGAAGGCCCTTCAGGAACTCTGAAAAGCAGTGGCAAAAGAGACTGGTTAAGATGTAGCACGTCATTATGCTTGTTAGATACGAAAAGGGTTTTAAAATAAATGTGATGTAAATTTTAATTTTAAAGTAGTTGTTTAGTACTATTTGAAGTAATTCCACATACTGTATATGACTTGATTATGTTTGTAAGTATACAAGATATTATGAGTAGAATTTTGTAAGTAATATAAATTTATTAACGATGAGCTGTGTGTTCAATAGAAAAACTGTTAGAGTAAATTATGTAATACTCTACTATACGAAAATGTCGTCTTCTCTTGTTAATTTAAAATTCAGTGCTTGATAATAATGTATTTTTGTGCATCATTCGCCACCGAGGTAGACACCTCATTTGCAAATAAAGTGATATTGATTGATTGACTCATAGATTTCCGACCTATTTATTTTTCAAGTCAACTGTTTTCCAAGAATTCAGCAGTAACACAATTACTCATTCAATTATACTGAATTGCGTTGTATGTATCTATATATACGTACTTAATTTCCTGCAACCAAGGCAAATACTGGATCTTCAGGATATTCTCCATTCTACTTTGGCGTTCGAGACTACAGCGCGTGACCTTGAGTGTACCGCGCTGATCACCGGGAACTGGCATTTTGCTTCTATAAATCTATTCATCTTCGACTTCAACATATTGATAGATCTTCATATGTTGTTCGATAGTGTTGTGACTTTGTGCCTGACGGTGTGTAAAAACTGACCCATTTGACCGTTGTCCGCTGTTCATAAACATTGTGAGACTTTACCTATCATTGCGTGTGCCGTACCACCATTCATAAAATTACGCACTGTTTTCTTTTAAGTGACTCACAGTTTCTACCCCCATCATCATTTTATATTGCCTCTTATACCGTTCCAGAGTTCACTTAATCTTTTTCTTTTTCATATGCATTGTTTTTCATGTTTTTTATGTTTTGATCGGCTGACGATGACCTGGACTATGGTTGAAACCGGTCCCAATTCTAATTACTATTAAATAAGAATGTAATCACTACATTTCTTTCTCTTATGTATTGAATAGGTTGAACCTCTTTTTCAATTATTCAATTTTTAACGTATTTATTACATGTTAAAAACATTAAAATATGTTAGTACGTTATCCGACGTGCCACAGAAGTGATGTTCGCACGTCACCAGGTGACACGTGTCATAAGTTCACCATCCCTGATCTAGCTGGATGAGATCTGGATTTGCAACAGGTTATGGAAGAAGGCATCTACAGTAACAGAAGTAAATGCAGAATGCTCATTCACAGCACCCAGGAAACTGGAACTAGTTCAAGATTATGATGATAATGATTATTATTATCATTATTATTATTATTATTATTATTATTATTATTATTATTATTATTATTATTATTATTATTATTATTCTCATCTCCGGCACCTGGCAACACCGAACAACAGTGAGTCGAATCTGCTACAGAAGAGGTGCGTATTTTTTCTTGAACACTTCCTAAAGCGATACTACTGATCAAAAATATATATTGTAGCATGCATAATTGATTGTTATTAAACTGACAGCTTCCTGTTGTGTTTATTTATTGAAGATCTTGGAGGTTTTTACAGTACTGAACCCACGAATGCTACCTACAATTTTTCAGAATACGCACTGTACAAGTGAACGCCCTGAGCCGCATACTCAGAGTGTTCTTTTAAGCTCTAAAAGTGCAATGTTCTGGTAAACCATTTCAGAATTACAAAGAAAATGGATGTCAACATTTTTATAGGAAAAGTAATTTTAAATCATCGACAGATGTTGATCTTTTGTGAGAGATACAGTTTTATCAGTTAATTTGGATTTCATTAGAGAGAATGTGTCAAAACACAAAAAAAGCCACTTTTCCTGGAAAACTGCTAGCATTGATATGAACATTTTGTAGAACACTGAATTCTATGTACCGTACACCTGAAGGGTTCCATTCTTTAATAGGCTAAACTGTTCAGGCAGTATATAAACGTTTTAGGATCCTGGATGTACAATTTCTCCTACTCATTTTATATTCTACTAGCATGATCAGATACAACGTATGGTAATCTTTAAAAAGCTTTTTAATGGTACTAGAACTACTAAAATTGGTAGAGTAGTTTTTGAGACTAGATATAGATATTTCTAGGGACCCATTTAATTCTGATTCAGTTTTATAACGTTATTCCTGCCAGGGAATAGCTGAATGATGATAATATTTAAAATAAATTGAAATTCTGAAGTTGAGGAATTTGAAAAATAATGTTGTACATATATATGCACAATATAAAGTGATTTAATAGAACCTGAGAATGTTGCTGCACAACAAATAGTGCGTATTTTTTACAGGCATGCTATATGCATTATAAATAGTGTTTTCGACAGAGCGAAAAACTAAGTCGACACTGGAAAATGTGGCTTCCTTCTATACACATTTTTAATTGCTAATTACAGATGATACCCAGCCATAAGACAGTCTCCCAACTTTATTCTCTGTGTCAATATGAATTCCTAGTTAAGAAGCCAGGTGAGAAAAGAATAGCAGACTGTTCAGAAATTATATCAGAAGAGTCTGTTGGACAACTGGAATATGATCTCTGCTATCAGTTCAGCATTTGTTGACCAAACAATGCTGGTCAATTCATCAGTGTAACACATTGCCACTTGACATGAAAGAAACTTGCACACATGATCAACAATATAGAGCCTCTCTAGAGAGAGAATTTCATTTAGGCTTTGCAACATTTTATCCTACCCTGCAATAGAATGATGTTTAGGTGATACAATGCTAACTGGGAGAATAAAAAATTATATTATTTTTAAGAACATTCAATATGAAGTGATTAATTACAATGAAAAAAAACCACACAGCAAATCTGCCTTAGTAAGTATGTGACAGAGGCCAAAAAAAAAACCCCACCACAAGAAGTCAAATCAGAAATGAACAGATCACTAATTTTCATGAACTCTTGCAGAGTAAGGTTGGGAGTATGAAGAGGAAGAGAGAGCTTGAGTGACGAAGTGGGGAAGCACCGAATAATCTACTGCAATGTAGAGATGATAATTTTTTTAAAAAATTTTTTTTGCTTGAGAGTCGCAAGGCTAGGAGCCAGAATCTCTTGAATCTCCCAATCCCTCTCATATCAAAGTGAAAATGTTCTGCTCTCTGCAAATATGTGAGAATCAGGTGCTGTAAACATTTCTAACTGTGGGACTTGAGCTATTTTAAAGGATCAATTAGCATTTTATCTATTGTAACATACGTGCAACATGCGATTTGAAATTCCTTGTCTTCAGGGTACCACGTATTAGATCAGAATATTACTTGCAATTAAATAAAACCTCAGTGTTATTTCTTTCTTGTTTTTCAAAAATAAAAACTTTGTATGTAATCTAAAATTATAGCTACTTATCCATAGAAAAGAAAAGAAAAGAAAAGAAAAGCAGAACATAATTTGACACGTTCGCGGCCAATCATGACACATGCGTCATGGCTCCACTTTCACTTAGTGCCGATGACAACACACGTGCGTCACACTCTGCCCCAGATATTAAAGCTCGTATTTCTGCTAGTACCTATGTAAACAAGTGGACCTCTTATCTGTGCACTATTACGCTGTTGTTTAACATATGCTCCAACTTTGCATCAGTTTAATTGTTAGTTACTATCTCTGTAGTCGTTACAATTCAGCATCATTTTCTGCAATGTCAGCAGATACACCCTATGTCAGAAAAGTTCCGGGACAATTGTTGTATTTCTGAGGTTGCAATGCGAACACAGGAACAAATGTTGGTTTTATATTATCTAGTATGTGTACGTTCTGAGATAGCCTTAGCCATGTTTCCACGCACACCCACTAGGTGGTAGGGTTGTGCTTAGCAACACACTGTTTGGTTTAGTGACGGTGACACAATGGACGCCAACTGTGAACAAAGAGTGAACATTAAGTTTTGCGTTAACATCGGAAAAACCGCTAGTGAAATATGAACAATGATTACACAAGCATACAGAGGCAATGCACTGTCAAGAAGTCATGTGTTCGAGTGGCACAAAAGGTTTTGGGAAAGCAGAAATTCAATGCAAGACGAACCCAGAGCTGGCCAGCTGTCTACAGCACATTCCGAAGCAAATGTGGAGTAGTAAGGCAGTTATTGCAAGAAGACCATTGTTCCTGGATCACCAGCCTTGAAAAAAGCCAAACGTCAACCTTCGAGAACAAAGACAATGTTGATCACATTCTTTGACAGTAAAGGGTTAGTTCACCACAAGTACGTTCCACCAGGTGAAATAGTGAACCAAACTCTTTACTTCAAAGTCTTGAAACGTTTGCGACTAGCAATTTGACGTAGCCGCCCTGATTTGTGGAAGTCGCAGGACTGGTTCTTACTGCACGACAATGCAAGACCTCACGTTGCTTTATCTGTTACCGAGTATCTGGCCAGACATTCTGTCACTTGTCATTCCACATCCAGCATATTCGCCTGACATCTCACCTTGTGATTTTTTCTTGTTTCTGCAAGTGAAACTGCGACTTAAAAGAAAGCTTTATCAGGATATCGCAGACATCCAATGGGCTGTGACACGAGCTCACAAGCATCGCATTCAGCAATTTCCCTGCTTGCTTCCAAGAGCTCCAGAAACATTGACAACAGCCAAGGGGACTACTTCGACAGGAGCTAAGATCATTACTTGGTAAGTGCAACTTTTCTATTTCTTACGACCTGTCCTGGAACATTTCTAACATAGGTTGTAGTAGTGAGATTGCAGGGCCTTCTCAGCGGAAGAAACACCACCTCGTAGGATCCCAAATCTATCATACTGCCTACAGGAACACATTTTCACAACATGCTGCCAGTAAATCTGTGGGTAAGGAAATTGGGCTTAGATTGCGGAAGCTGTGCAGACAATGTTACAAAGGGCGACAGCGGCACAGAACTGCATGTGCTACTATAGTGTCGAGGACAGCCAGACTTTTGTCTTGAGCAATACTTTTTGAAATTCCCCAAAAGACAGAAGTAATTGTCTTCAAACAATGCCATATCTACCCGTTTGTTGCAGTACACTATCAGAGGCTACGTTGTACAGCAATGGTTCACACAGCAATAACACGATTTTTACCATGCAGCATTTTTGTCAGGAATGTTCATAAACATATTTATCCGACGTAGGAAAGTTACTTAATATCTACAACCGAACGAAACATTCTGAATGTGCTTGGACATTTTAACATTCACAACAACATTCTTGCTTCAATTTTATATGTTTTAACTAATTCACAACAACATTCTTGCTTCAATTTTATATGTTTTAACTATGATATATGTCAATTTTCAGCAATCTACTAAAGATGATCCAATTAGGATTGGAACATGTATAGAAGTGACAAATGTGAAATTTAATTTTTTTAAATTCACATTATACCATAATGTATTGAATAAGGAGGATATTGTTTAATAATAAATAATTTTTATAGTGATTTAAAGATTATTAGAAATAAACTCTGTTGAGCAAAAAAAGGTATTACGGTACCGCAGCAACAATTACCGATATTCCAGCGGCCATGAATATGTTAAGTTACATATGCAGCCTACAAAGTAGAAGAGTTAGTAATCGATGCTTGACTGAAATATCCTGTGGCTCTTCAAATGGCAAATTGTGCTCGATGTATTTTTCTTTATATACTTGTACACTTGGAACAACTTGTGCTTTATTTTCAGGGATTTCTGTAGTAGAGGGGCATAGATCTTTTCCATCCACCATAAATTGAAGGATCAAACTCATGGGTTGATTAAGGTAAATTAAATCAGACGTCCTTTTCATTCGCTGTGACCGGAAGACCAAACCACCTCGTGATTCGTCTGGCTGACCAAGACACCTGAGCATGTTACCACTCTCTGTGCACTGTATGACTTAAGAAGCGTGCCTGGTCTTTTCGAGAGCCACACGAGATATGTCTCCTCTGTAAGACACCGAGAAGTTCTTCAGTTTCTTGAGACATGCACTTACATTTCACATGCTCATTCACTCCAACACATCTTCTGTGATCGAGCATCACATTCTGCTCAACTTACCAAAACAGAAATATTATCATCAGTAATATACTGTCAAACAGTAAATGCAGAATCTTCAGTTAATGGAAATGGAAATTTTACAAAATAAAATACTCATGAGGATGAACCCAACTAGGATGACCTACTGGCTTCTCGACTACTGGGCAAACAGAAATATAGGGACACCATGGCTAACAGAAGTGAAGAATGACATGCAGGAACTGGGAGCAACTGAAAACGACATCAGAAACAGAGCACCTCTCAGAAGAATCATCAAACAAAAGAGGTTTCAGAACAGACCATCATGTAAAAAAAGAGGTGTCCTTTGGAAAAAGGAAAGAAGGGAGAAAAATAGCCAGAGAATGTACGAGTATTGGGCAAATATCAAGTCCCAAGTCCAAGTAGAGAAGTTGAACATCGTGGTCGTTAGTTGGCCCATTCGAAGAAAGAAGAAAAGAAGAAGAAAATACTCCATATGAAAATGCATGAATGAAGATAGAAATCTGTTTTAACAATAAAGCAAAAATTCATAAAGGGACAGTTGGTTGCCGAATTGGAGGCAGATTATGGAATAGAAGTACGAACTGTCTGCAATTTAAAGAATTAAATGGCTGGAGGATTTTGTGCAGAACAGTGATAGCACTGGATCTTCAAAACGTTATAAAAATCTTCAAATGAAGAGTTTGATGTCGCACAAAACGAGGGCACAAGAAGTTATAGTTTTCTTTATTTATTTATTTTTTTGAAGATTTTTAGTGTATTCTTTGTCTTAGGCAGCCTCCAAGTAGAGGATTTTGAAAATAAAAAATTAGTCCATGACTGAGCTGAATTATCCATACTTTTTGATTTTTTTTCAGGATATTCTCCCCTTTATTAGCCCAAATAAGTGGCAGTTTGTTGCATATATTATTAACATAATATTATCCTGTTTAATTCCAGAAATTTAACAATCATACATGACTGTCAAGATGTATTCAACAAGGAAATGTGACAAGTGTACCTTTGAAAGTACACTTCCAAAATTTCCAGTAAATAGCTCGACTTCAGGAAAAGCTTGCAATAAGAAACACATAGTTATAAATTTTTAACTGACAATGATCAACCCAAACACTTGCCTGGGTATTGATATTTTGATATTTCCTTCTATCATATCTTGTAAATTCTATTTTAAAAATTGCTAATAATAACACAGTAAATATACACAAATATACAGGGCAATCTTTAATGCACATGATCTCAATAAAAAATGGTTGACATTTCAACCCAGTACGTCACTGTTCTTATGGTGCATCTGCCTTCGTTACGTAACTTACTAAGACAGATGACTGGTTTACACATTCTGGCTCATCCTTATTAAGAAATTTCATTGACAAAATATTGTAAATACAAAAATATACAATAAATATCTTGACACGTATCGAGGAACTTTCCAGCAAGGGCTCAAAGCAGCCTAAGGAGGCTTATGTTGGAGAGCGGAACACCTCGGAACTAAGCACTGGCCTCACATGAAATAGTGTGGTGGTCGCAGGCTGAATCCCATGTGCTGGTGTCGTGGTGGTGGCGGCGGATGATACAGGCGCTGCTGTTGCATAGCTAATGCTCGTTGCTCCGGAAACATGGCATAAGATGAGAGAATGGGATGGCCCTGTAAGAGAAATCATGTTATAAGGAAGTTTATACCACACAGGAACTAACAACCTTCTGCCAACCTGAAAATTTCACAGTCTTACCGCCATACCACTATTTCGTCTTTTCTGTATTCACAGAGTCCTCAGCAGGTATGGAAGCTTAACTTGTGACAGATTTGTGAATGAAAATCCCATCTCTACAAATAAAATTAACATGACTGGTCTGGGTTTTTTTTCTCTTGAGGGGAATAACTAAATTTTGTGTTAAACGGCATGAGTATTAGAAATTGGAAAAGTAAGTTCAAGATAATATTATAATTAATATAATTGAGTATTCAATAGCCGTTCTTCAAAGCAGGTAGAGTAGAACAGATATTATAAAATAATAATAATAAAAACATCGTGCAACAGCCCCCAAGGGTTTTGGCCTACCAAGCGACC
Organism: Anabrus simplex; assembly: GCF_040414725.1. NCBI lineage: Eukaryota > Metazoa > Arthropoda > Insecta > Orthoptera > Tettigoniidae > Anabrus > Anabrus simplex. The sequence continues at coordinate 65,373,927 of NC_090278.1, read as the reverse complement.
GGTGCTCAACCTGAAGGTCTACAGATTACGACGTGTCGTGTGTTTGGCCCGACGAATCCTCTTGGCTTCCTAGACCGACGCCGCCATCTCACCGTGAGATAGCTCCCAACTGTAATCGTGTAGGCGGAGTGGACCACGAACCAGCCCCCAGATCCACGTTAAAAAACGCTGACCTGGCCAAGAATCGAACCCAGGGCCTCTGGGTAAGAAACCACAGTATGTAAAAACTAAATAAATGTCATATAAAAACTTTAAAAGAGACCACTGGTTCAATTTCTGTCTGTCCATCTGTCAATGTATGAGCAAAAGGCACATCATAAAGTAATGCCACAACTATTTTTTAAATGAAATATATGACTAAGAGAAACGGAAACATTATGTCCTTTTCAACAAATGAACCAAGTATCTCGAGACATTGCACACACCGTAGCACCAAATCGCATTTGCTCCGTTCGTAGAACTCCATTCCATAGGAATGTAGATACTTGGACATGACTTTACCAGAAATGAAGTGATGACCTCCAAGGAATTTCTTCAGTGTGTTCAAAGGTGAAAGCCAGATGGTGCAAGGTTTGGACTGTATGGTGGATCATCAAGTACGCCCCCACTCATTAAAAAAATTTTAAAAATACCCTCGCATCCTGAGGCGGTGCAGCTCATTTCAGGCACACCCCCAATGGAGGTGAGCTGCCTGTACCATTTTAACCACATATTCTTAAATTTCTGGCAGTACCTGGAATCAAACTCGGGCCCCCAAGGACAGCTGCTAATGGGCTAATCGTTATGCTGCGGAGGCGGACGACCTTCCAATATTCCACTTCCACCTCTTCGGATAACTGAAGATTAATAAGTAAAGCAGCACACTTCGCGGAAGTATAATTCTGTACTACAAACAAGGTTTCCTTTTTGAAGTCAACACGGAACATTGGCTGGAAAAGTTTATGTGCAAAAGCAGGTATGGTGTTCTATTAAACTATAAAAAAAAGAAATCATATAAAGATATGGCATAGTAATAGAAAGAAAAATAATTTTTTAATCGTGGCCTTTTAAGTCTGTTTGAATATAGGCTATATTGAACTACGGTATATTGACTAATTTGGATTTATTAATTTTTCCTTTTATCAAGGGAATTTTTTTATTTTATGTTGTCAATATGGGTCATTGTAAACATGAGATTCATAAACTGTGGCTTCAAATATAAAAAAGAAAAATAAGATGGAATGTTGCAACAATGAGTGCAGTCTGTGGGTGATTGGTGAGTGCCACCCATGATTCAATTTTGATGGCCCAGTAGATGATTTTTTCATATGAAAATTTTGTGTGTGTGTGTGTGTGTGTGTGTGTGTGTGCGTGCGCTTTTGTTTTGAATATCACTTTCATATTCACCATTGGAATTACTAGGGAATTCAAAATCAGAGAGTATTTTTCTTTATTATCATTATTGCTGAACATTGGGAAATATGATAGGATTTCTCTTGAGGATGGGGTATATTTGACCCTTCAACCTCATACTAACTATTCCAAAGACATCGTTGTTCCAAGACACAGTTTACACGCTCTCCACAATTTCACATTTTATGGAAGATTTATAGTTACTAAGGATATCCAGAAATACAAACACAATAAAAATAGCATTTACTAATACAATATTCTGAAACTCTGAGAAAAGACTTACTTTAGATTTAAACTCGCATCAGATATTTTCTTTCTAGTCCAAGTTTACTTTTATTTAATATGTAATGATGATAATGTTACATGCCAAGCCTGTGGTGGCCTCTTAAGGTACTTCTTGGAAGGGGCTAGTGAATCAACTGAGCGGGCAGCTCCCAGCCGGCCTGGAGGGCATGGCTGGTATTTGCGTGTATTGTTCTCGTCGGCCGGCTTACCCGAGAGTTTCTCGGATATTCAGCGAGAATGTTCCGCCTTTAGCTATCTCACAAATTTTCTGGTTCCCATCACCTGAGGTATAAAAAGGGAAGCTAGCCACAGACAATCAGACAGTGTTGGACTCTGTAGCAGAGTCAGTGTGAGACTCAAGTGTGTTGGGTTCGGTGGCTGGGCTGAGGGCGACAGAGGTGTTGGCTGTTGCTAGTCTCACCGAGGATTGAACCAGAAGCTGTGGTTGATGGTATTGGAGTGTCCAGAGAGTGGCTGGACTGAAGACATGCAGACTGTGTACTATCTGAGAGTACTGTGTGTTTGTGCATTGCTGTGAGTCAGCGAGGGAGGTCTCTATCATGAGAGTGAGAGTAATTGGATCTGTGTTAATATCCACTGCTGTGAGTATTGTCCTGCCGTTGAATACTGTTCAGCTGTTCACTGCACACAACTCTGTGAATTACTGGCCTGGCTTGAACCGAGGAACGTCCGTCCGTCCATCACTAAAAACGATGTCGCTATAAACTTAGAAGTTTTCAACATCAAATCCATCATCATCATTATTTTCCAACTCCAGTTTCCCGGGTGTGGTATACAAGCACTCCCCGTCTCTTCCTATCTTCTGCTTCAGGACATCTTCTCATGTGAGACCTCCCTCCTCAACATTTGCACTGTGTCTATGCACTGTTTTCTTGGCTCAACATCAACAATGGCTAATTTAAATTTGCCACTAAATATCTGAAAGTAATCATGAACAAAGGTACATTTTTGCCATCACTGCAGAAATATTTGAGTGGTCAGTTACGCATACAGCTAATTTAGAGAGGACGTTTTCTCTCATGGACAGATGAAAGAAACAGGTTAACACTAATGTCTGGATATGCAACGGTGTAAGAACAATGTAAATTTGAGTTCGTATCCTCACCCCAAGGTGGCGCAGCTGCATGTACCCAGCCATCCTGCCAATGTTAAATTTCTGGTAGAACCAGGAATCGAACCCGGGCCTCTGAGGACAACAGCTAATAGTGCTAACAGTTAAGCTACGGAGGTGGATGCAAGAACAATATAACGTGAGACATAGGCTTGTTCAAAATCAGACCAAGTTCCTTTCTTCTGCCTCGTTTTTGCAACTCTCTCCTTCACTCTTCTGTGCACTATCTGACCAACACATTATCACAAGCAGATGGCCTCTGTGCACGGTATAAACCTATACGGTGTGACATTCGTGCTAGTCTCCCAGTCAGAGTTATACAGATACTGTAATTCTATTGCGATGCCTTTGTAGATGGAAGTTTTAGCTGCTATGAAATGTATAAATACATTTTCATCTGCCAATTACTATGCTTACAAAAGCTTTTCAAAGCTAAGCATCTTTTTGAAATGGGAGTTCTTTGTGCATAGCATTTCCTTGGTTTATTTTTTTAAAAAATTGGGAAGCCTGCATGGGAAAAGAGTAATGCATATCTCCACTGGTCTTTGGCGATATTATAAATGAAAGAGAAGCTACGCAGCGAAATATTAGTTCTGAAACAGTGTTTCTATTCTTCTCAAGGAGTGCTGCACACTACCTGATTTGAGTTACTCTCTAGGAACTGTCTTTCTAACTACCTCAGAGCTTATTACACAAAAAAGAAAACATCCTGCAAAGTATTCTAGCTCTTTAGGTTTTAGTGTGCCACAATGGGGCAAAATGGTGGTAATTTCACACTGGAAAAGCCTAGCCTTATTCGACAGATCCAGGAGTCTTTTGGATCAGAATGCGTTCATCTCAAAAAAACTTTTCTTTGAGTTCTGACATTGATATCAATGACGTCAATAGGATAAGTAATGACTGGGGAAAGTGGCAGGCAGTAACAGGTGTTCTCTGAGATAAAAAGGTGCCAATCCATCCAAAAAGGAAAATATACAAAACAATTATTCATCCAGCTATCCTATATAGTGGCTCTGATCCTTGGGCAACAAAGAAAGAGGATGAACAAGGAAAAAGGATAAACAGAAACTTAACACTGATGAAATGACGATGTTACTATGGGTTCATGGTGCGAATGGGCTGGAAAAACCCATAATGAATTGATTCACCAATCTCTATGGTTAACACCAATTCCAGAAAAATTAACATAAAGTCGACTCGCGTGGTTTGGTCATACTGAAAGAAGACCAGAAGACTGTAGAGCACCGAGCTGAGGGGATGGTATTAGAGGATGAACCAGCACTGCGATGGCCAAAAATGAAATGGAGAACGAATTATGAAGGACTTGGAAAAATCTAGTGCTGGTTCTCCCAGGGCCCAGGACAGAAAGTACTGGGGGAAAATGACCACGAAAGCCGAGCACCATTTAACAGGGACAAGGAGAATAAGTGTTTTTACTAGTACCAAAGCAAGAAGAAAAATCATTTGGCTAGTTGTTTCAGTGATCAACTGCACTTGAAAGTTTGGTACAATATTATCGTGTCTTTTTTTGTAGTATTTAGTACTCTTAATGATTTCTCTCTTATTTTTGTTTCCCAAAAACCTTGTAACATTTTGTCATGTGTGGTAGTGCTGGTTCAAACATCGTGGGCTGCTGCTGATGTCCGAACCGGTCAGGTGATTGCAGCTTCTAGTACAGGGCCTTTCAGGGTGCATGTGCCTGGTGCATGCACTGTGCACGGTGCAAAAGACGACTTTGCTTGGTTGACCAGAGTGCAGATCCCCACTCCTCGATTTGGAGCAATAGCGCTGTCTTTCTCTTTCCCTACGCCTGTCTCGCTCGCTCCCCCTGTCTCCCTCTTCCTCACTTGCTCCGTAGTACTCCAAATCCGAGCAGAGTTCAGCCGAGATTAGCCGAGTAGCCCAGAGACGAAGCGTTGGTCCGAGCCGAGTGGGACCGATGCACTGTGCACAGGAACTCTGCGCCGCTGTTTGCATGCGTGAGATTTTGGGCGTTTGAGAGGCCCTGTTCTAGCACATATAGGAATCACGCTGCTGGGAGAGGTGGAATGCCTCTCCGAGACAGTCCAGACGGGCTTGCTCTGTCCAGCAACTCACTAACACCGCAATCCAGGCATGGCAACTTATTGGCGGACAGGTGGACTTATTTGCAGTCGTACAGAGTTTCACTCCGGGACTTTTGTGCCTTCAACCTCTGCCATCTGAAGTATCTGTTGGTTGGTGATACCACCACAGCCGATAAGTATTCTAGACTGTAAAAGTTATGGTAAATGCAGTCCGCTGAAAATTCTAGAAAACAAGGACCTTAACCATTGGACATTCAAGTGGATATCTTCAAGTTCTTCTGTTGACAATGTATCAGTGAAAGTAAGCTTATATGGATTTCAGTATGAAGTCTATTATATTTTATATTCATTTCTTCATTCAAAGGATTGTAATGTATTTGTCAGTTAATAAATGTGATGCATTGGAACTTTAATATACAACATTGTGTAAGAGCTTTTTAAATTGTGTTCGCTGAATACATATCTGAAGGCAAGAAAAAATAACTTTTCTTGGGCTCAGGGGTGCAAAATACCTAAATACAGGACTGATCAATATGATCAAAAGGTTTACTAATGATGCAAACAGATGTTGTATATGGTTTAAATCTCCTAACCATCATAAATAGTCCCACCCACCCTTTTCTCCTCCATTGCCATTTAAATAATAGCTGCACCCTATGCTACTCATTCCACACCAGAAGTAGCACAACAGCAGAAAGTCTTCCCGTGCTCAGTAAATCAAGGGGTTTCTCAGGTATTTTACAGCCAAAGTCTATCTCTTATTGGATTTGTATTTTTGGTTACTGGATATTCCTTACACCTTAGAACATACTACATAGATTAGCACAAGAAATACAAAACCTTTCTATACAGATTGCTGTCTTTGTGCCCTGCCAACACTAAGACACTGCACCTCGTTGCGCTGTAGTCTCTAGAATGAAGAGCTCTCAAAGGGGTATGTGAGGGACTTTTTAACGACAGGGGTCGACTTTAAATGGATATTACCGGAAGTAGGCTGAAGAATGGCCAAGCGAGAGGCAGTAGCAGTGCTGTTGGTGCTGCTTGACGGGCAGGAAGCAGACTGAGCCCTAGAACCAACAACCTGAAACAGACATGCGCCAAGCACCGATCTATGTACATAGAAATAAAAGGAAAATAAATCAACCATGCTGTAATTAATGAGACAGATATTACAAGCTGGCAATATACAAGTAACATATTCTGTATCTCTGTAAATAAGATATATTGTACAATGGATAATAAATAAATTAATTAATTAATGTTCCAGGGTGGTGCAGCTCTTCCCAGGCAACCACCTACGAAGGCGATCTACTTGTACCCTTTTAATCATATAACAGCCCTCCTGCCAACATTAAATTTCTGGCAGTATCAGAAATTGAATCCAGGCCTCGACGGACAGCAGCCAATAGTGTTAAGCATTACACGATGGAGGTGGATAATGGACACGGATAATTAATATTTGGCACGATTAAGCAGTAAGCAGTAGTTTATTAGGGCACAACCACATTTCAGTGAAATGAGAAACCAATTCACCAATTGAACTGTCAAATGGTGAAACCAAATTTTGTAATTTTCTGTTTCTCGTGGCATTTTAAACCCCCAAGTCTTTAGCCCACTGTTCAATGCTGAAATGAATCAAGTCATCATTTCTCTATGGTATAAACTCAGAATGCTAAAAGCAAAATGAAAGTGACAGTGAAGTTTATTCAGGGTCATAAAATACCAGACTTTGGTAATGAGTAGCCAAAGTTTCTAAAAATTAAGGTTACTTCACATGCATTTAAAAAAAAAATTGATATATACTTCATACCGAGACGAAAAAGCAATAGTGAAGGGACAGGGAAGGGAACTACCTACATAAATCCTTAATGGCTGGCAACCAGGTATTACGGTGTTTTCCAAATTCGTACGTTCCTCATCGCCAGATGTTTCATTCCAGGCTTGTGTCAATGTCATACACCTGCCAATATCATATGTTACGTAAACATGTTACGTGACCCTCTTAGACTGATTACTGATGGTTTGGTCAGCTTTCGCTTCGAACGCTAGCGCTGTGCCACGACCGGGGAGCCATCTGGTGACGAATGAACATATCATTTCCACTTATATTATAACGTCTAAATTTCAAAACGTCATTGTTTAAGAAGCCTTTCTCGTGGACACTCCAGATTTTCTTCTGATGACGCAGAGCACAGTTCTCTGCGAAACGTAAAGAATTTAACCTTATTTTGTTGACACGGCGTAAGCCCAAAAGCCTATACAGTATCATGTCTGTAAGTATGGGCCGTGAAAGCATCAATGGCAATGTACTAAATACAATTTAAAATTAAAATGCTAGATAAAAACTATACTATTTCTACTTTCATATTTGTGAAATAAAGGTTTTTTTTTTTTAACTAAAAGAAAATTCACTTTAAGAGTAATAGTCCTCTTGGACCAATTGTGCAATGAGCATATACGGGGATCATTTAGTATGGCACCTTATCAGTGAGAAATTGGAGGGGCAGCAGATGCGCTGGTACGGACATGTACAATGTCGAGATGAAGATCATCCCGTTAAGATAGCTCTTGCAATCGAGAAGCCAAGGAGAGGATGTGGGCGTCCAAGAGCAACATGGTGGCGTACAGCCCAGCCAAAAAGGCCTTGAATAGAAATGGCATTCCAGTGGCAGAGACATCCAACAGCAGGGAGTACTCTCCAAGTATCAGAAGAGCCAACCCTGAGTGATACTTGGGAGTGTCCATTGTGGGCACAGATATGGCCAGGAAAGAAGAAGAAGAAGAAGAAGAAGAAGAAGAAGAAGGAGAAGAAGAAGAAGAAGAAGAAGAAGAAGAAGAAGAAGAAGAAGAAGAAGAAGAAGAAGAAGAAGAAGAAGAAGAAGAAGAAGAAGAAATAACACAAAGATAATGAAGTTTTCCTCTCCTGGAAAATGTTGAAAATTGACTTACTTGGTTTTACCATTTGATGATTCAATTTATTAAGACTATTTTCAATAAAGTCATTAAAGCAGCCCAGGTGATTGTAACAGTATATCAATTTACACAATGGTCCTTGTATATGACATGCATAATCATCCTGGCCTTCGTTAATGACTACCTGTACGTCTGTTGGAGCCTTCACGTAGAGCTCCCAATGAGTAAAATTGGTGTTAGAGAGATGGATTGCAATTTTCCTAAAAGCCTGGCCTTGGGATTTATTTATAGTCATAGAATTACCATGTTTTCTAACAGGATCATTTAAATTCCAATAGACACTGCATCATAAATGCCACCCTTTAAAGAAAATAACACAGAAGTCAAACGAATAAAGATATAAATGTAATTTCTTTTACATTTTGTTACATATACTAATACGTATATGTTTGTACTCAGCCTGATTTTGAATCTGAATAGTGCCCAAGTTTCTAAACCATTTCAGTGTCATTCCGTGCCTTACTAACGAGCACATACAAAAGTCTCCTAGGAAGTGAAATGAAAATCCACAGCCTGTTTCCAGTCATTCGACATGTTCAGGAATGGAATGAATGAGGCCCCCTTCTAGCGGCGAGGATAGGAACTGTGCCGGCTGCCGAAGACTGTCACACTCCTCTGGGGCAATAATTAATGAATGAAAGACAAAAGAAATGATATTGGAGAGTGTTGCTGGAATGAATGGCAGGGAAAACTGGAATACCCAGAGAAAAACCTTGCCCGCCTCAGCTTTGTTCCTAAGAGGTAATAGTCAATTTAAGGAAAAACAACCAAACCCATATAAATCAGAACACCTACATATTTTGCTGGGTAAAAGCAGTGCCAGTTTTCTTTGTAAATATTTGTCTACTTTACAAGCTCATAAAATTCCCATCGCACAAATAATTAAAAAATATATTTTTCTTAACTCCAGGAAGGTAAATCGTGATTTGGACCACCATTGTTTTCCCATATTTCCTGTTCATCAGATAAATTATCGTGACTCCAGATATCACTAGTAATATTTTTCTGCAACCCTGTCCGCCTGTCTTCACACAATATTTGTTCATGATTATCATGATTCTCAGAATCATTATCATTACTGAATTCATCAAAATACAATTCTGAACCACTCCTAGGAAGTTCACTATCTTTGCTAATTTCTAACACATCTCCAATTTCACTTCTTTCAAACCTTTTAACACTACTCCTCAATAAGACAACATGGTGAGAACTTGAACGTGAATTATCTCTAACTGGAAAATAATGTTTATAACTAGGTCTGCTAGTGAAATACACACAGAAAGACCGTCCATAAAGTGCTGAGAGCTTGCCGAGTCATAACACTAGAGCGGTCTGAAGTGTTAGGAACTGCAAACTAGACATAGGCCTACAGAATGGCATATTTGGGTATAGTAGATTCTTAGAAAAAACTGACATGTTTTGACACAGTAAAGAAAGTCCACATGACGAGGAATGATTATCTTTTATGAACACTTGGTAGTAAAGATTGAACCCCTTTTAAATGAAAAATAAAAGAAAGACTGCCATTAAACAAAATAATTTTGTACAATAACAATTCACAGAGATACATACAAAATACATATATATTGCCATAAATTAATAGAAATGAACAAAAGATGTCATGACAGAGGAATTCTCAAAATGAATATTAGTATGTTATTAAAATTCAGCTGCATTGTGGGCTGTTCTCTTAATGTTAGAAAAGCAATGTTATTTTGCTAAGCAATGTTATCCCTTTCCAGAACAAGGCAATGGAGATGAAGTTCACCACCTTACCGACTATGAAGTGCAATTAGCAACATTTGTCTCATAAGCCGTAAAAAAAAATGGCATAACGGTTTCACATTAAAAGCAACATTAGCTGGGGAAATTTTCAAGTACATACACTCTATATTCTCAAGATTGGAGTAGAGTGAGAAAATTAAATTGAAGGTGTGAAAGAGCTAATGTAATTGACTTTCCAGTTGCAATTTTCTACATATTGTAAGAAGTTATAGGGTTTGCAGATCAAATTGCTCTTACACTGTTTTAGATGTGTACTGACGAAAAATTGAATTAGAGATAGAGGTAGCTGCCATTCTGGTGAGATGATGCTGTGGCCAGCCTGGAGAATGTAATAGTGTGGCGTGGAATGTAACTGTGATATCATCAGACCCTGTGATGGCCGAGCACAGCACAGGTAAGATACGAGATCTAAACGCATTTTGTTGCAGGCAGATTTTCAGTGATATATATATATTGGCCATTCAATCTCTGAAGTTGTGCAGGCACAGGGCTTTGCAGGTCGCATGTGTTAAAGAGTTCACCCTGAGTACATGGATTCAGACTAAAGAACCAGCGCTGGGGTGAACTGCCACGGTGTGCAATTTGTTGACGACAGGTGTCTCCGTCAGCTAGTTAGGATGGTAAGAGTGAATGCGAGCTACAGTGCATCAGATCACTTGCAAATTCAATGCTGGACAATAACTGTCAGTAACCATGTGTATGTATGTTCAGTCATCACCGCTAAGGCTGGTTGAATCCTCAAAAGCTCTGCCATCGGCTGTCATAGATGGCCCAGGCATCACTGAAGAGGTGTACTAGGGAAATGAAGAGTGACGTAGTTTCCCGTTGCTTTCCTCACCGAGCCAGAACTTACTACACATCAGTCTGCCAAGCCCACTGAAATGCATGCACCAACCGACCCTATGAGCAACATTTTCACACCATTCCTAGCATCGCTCATACCTCAGTCACTTTCATATTGTCAAAGCCAAGGGTAAGACAGAGACAGGTCAATGAAAGTAACAAAATTGCTCTAGCCTATACCAGAAGACTTAGTGCACTGTAAACACTAGGTTCCGCCAGCAAAGGCAGGTCAGTAACCATAGCGTAGCATCTAGAATCATCTCCTCGCAATGAGGTGCAGAAGCCGCCGTTCCACTAGTGTACATCTGCTTACCACACATCGCAAGACACAAACACTGACAAGGTCAAAGAAACGGCACCATTGGACTCGTTAAGCATGGTAAATCGTCACCTGGAAAGATGAGTCGATGTACCAGTTGGTACATGCCGATGGCAGGGTATGAATGTGTTGCCAGGCACGAGGCAAAGGAGCCCTCTTGCCGGCACGGTACAGTTCAGGCCAGTGGTGGTGATATCCTCGTATGGCTTTTAGCGCCGGGAGTGTTCGAGGACATGTTCAGCTCTCTTGGTGCAGGTCTTTCTATTTGATGACCTTTGTGTCTGGATGAGAGATGATTATGATAATCAGGTAGGAAGAGAGTGAAACTCGTGTCGGCACGTAGCCTACTCCCATTGAATAACACAAAGGGGTCCGCTCAAAGCTTTACATCGCCATCCAATAGACGAATCACCATAAACAGCGTCACATGTCCTCACTCCACATGAGCACTGCGGAGAGGTAATTAGAAATTAGTGATTGGAAATTGTATACCACCACCTCTCCTACCCTGCCAGGCTACATTTTGAAGGCAAACTTTTTTCGACCAACGGGACTCAAACTAGCTAACAACGATGTTAGACCATACAGACTTGACGCCTTAACGATCGTGGCCACCAGGCGGGCTGTTTGGGAACTGTTCACGTGGGATGAAATGAGGCTCCTGGCAAACCTGCAACATCCCTCACCAGCAAACGAAAGAGGAACCTGCTGCCAGGTCACATCCACTCTTTTATTCGCCTCCCAGTATCACTCCCGAATTGCGGCCATTTTGTCTGACGAACGCTTCGAAGACAAGAGGATACTTCCCTAGCTCCTAGGGTCATCCGGCCTCAATGCTACTGAACATAAATGGGATACTTTCGAGAGGAACGTGCGCACCCTGAACTCTCTCCTGACCAATCTCTATGCATTATGTGGGCCTATACAGTGGTCACGGACCAGCACGTCTCCTCAAAGCTTTTGGTGTGTTAAGTCATGCTGCAACGTGGCCGTCATCCAGCCGAAAGTGGGTGCTACAAGCTACTATCCAGATATCTCTAATGCAATTGCTCGTAAGTGTACTGCCTAGGTACATATCATTTCATGGGTCATGCTGATGGTCAATCTGCGATCTTCATTTATTAGTGCACCATCTTTGGTCAATGAGTTGCTTACTCCCTGCCTCAGAGGCAAAGATCATCGCATGATTACGTGTTTCTGCGTCTAGTGTGATGACGGCATGTTACAAGTTCCAATCATATTCATCTCTCTTCTCTCTACATATAACTTGAGATTGTCCTGTGCTCCTAGCCCTATATCACTTGTATTCATTTCTTATCTTATGTATCTTCCATTTCCTGTTTTTATCCACTTGCCTTTTTATCCTATATTTCTCACATCAGAACTGAAAATCTCTCAACAAGGGGTCTTCAATGCACGAGGGGGAAAAAAAGACAGACAGAGAGAGAGAGACTTGCATAGATGGGAGGGGGAGGGGGGGAGGGAGAGAAACTTTCAGTGTGTGGTGGAGAGATAAACTGGCACACACAGAGAGATAAACTTACAGAGAGAAGGGAAGAGAGAGAGAGAGAGAAAAACTTGCACAGACAGGGAAAGGGGGAGGTGATGTGAAAACACAATGAGACACAGAAAAAAAGAGAGAGAGACAAACTTTCTATGAAGACTGAAACATGTAAAATTGTGAACTTTGTTCTTAATATTTTGTATATACATGTTTGTCTTTGCCTCTCCAAGTTCATGTTTTTTAAAACATATAGGATGCTTTTGAATTCATCTCCATTCCTTATATTTGCTTGATAGCAGATAGGTGGGCAAAGTTATAAGGAAGAGATAATCATTATCTCCTTCAATACTAATGCATGGCTTATCAGTCTTAAACCAGTAGTGTTATCTTCACTTTCCCATGCAGCTTGGTAAACAATTTGAGAATCCCTCAACCTAAAGCCAAAGAAAATTAAAAATTATTGACTACCAGTCACCAATGGATCAGCATTCCAGCATTGCTCTACAGTTAATACAAGACAGTAATAATAAAATAAATTACCATGGCAAAATACTAAAACTCTTGCATTCTTCTACACTTTCAGAAAGACCCCTCGACTACAACCCGTGGAAGAAATATTATTACAGCCTGATCAATACTTACGTTGAATCAAAATTCATTCATGTTTCAACACTATTCAGGTCTTTTACAGTGGGATGTCCTTGGAGAGTACAGTGTCTTCTAGGCTTTTTAGTACTGAATATGTGAATACCTGTATATTTAACATAATTCATCAGTTGAATAATATTACTAGCATAAGAAAAATAATTTAAAATAATGTTATGAATCCAAAATGCTCATGTACCAAAGCCAACAGGAGCAAAATATATGTGAACAGGAAACCGACAGAGCAGCAACTTACAGTGTAAGCCCGCACGGATCAGCGGTCATTCTTGACAAGTACTCCTTTTACAAGTTGATTTACATCGCACCGATACAGACAGGCCTTATGGCGACGATGGGATAGGAAAGGGCTAGGAGTAGGAAGGAAGTGGTCATGTCCTTAATTAAGTTGCAGCTTGGTGTAAAAACGGGGAAATCACAAAAAAATCCTCAGGGTTCGAAGCCACTATCTCCCGAATGCAAGCTCACAGCTGCGTGCCCCTATCCGCACGGCCAACTCGCTCGATGACAAGTAGTAGATGCTGCTGTGAGGTAAAAGGAGGTGGGAGATATGTTAGGCCGAGTGCTTGCCCAAACCTGGGCACCAGAAGTCCAACTTACGGAATCTCTATGGGCAAGAGGGTGTGATGGTTGTGGGTAAATATTTAAGGTCTTTAACTGTCAAACAATCATCAACTGTGGTTTGATGGCGTTGGATGTGAATAGCGACAAGAAGATCCATATTATGGGTTCCGTATGTGCTGCGCTAGCCACAAATTCATCTGGCTACAATACTGGTAGTTAAGCCAATATAGAAAGCTGGGATAGAGTACACTTTGTATGAGGCAAGACTTATTGGACATACTGGTTCTGTTCACAGGGGAAAGAGCCGGCAAGGGGTGATGTATTGGTATAGTTAATAGCAAATGTTTTTAAGATTTGGTGGGCACCTGAACGTGATTTTGGAGCTTTTGGGGAAGAACGGGTTTTCTTTTTTTTTACAATTTGCTTTACATCACACTGACACAGGTCTTATGGCGATGATGGGATAGGAAAGGGCCACGAGTGGGAAGGAAGTGGCCATGGCCTTAATTAAGGTACAGCCCCAGCATTTGCCTGGCAGGAAAATGGGAAACCACAGAGAACCATTTTAACGGGTGCCAGCAATGGGGTTCGAACCGACTACCTCCCGGATACAAGCTCATAGCTGTGCACTTCTAACTGCACAGCCAAGTTGCCTGGTTTTGGAAGATCTTGTGTGCCTGAATGCTGCTTTTAAAACGAAAATGACTGTGTGGAGACCATAATAAGTGGTTACAACTGTTACTGGATATGGTTGCTTCGGAAGTTTGGGGGGGGGGCAGAGTTCATGATTCGGGAAATCTGACCGTCAACCACGTTGGTGACAATCTCTTGCAGTGGCGGGCTTCCTCCTCAGACTGTCACTGTAGGAGACAAGGGCTTTAGAAGCTGGGCAAACCTGTCTGCCGTGGATGGCCAGGCTGAATGGTAGTTATAGTTCCATGTGATGTGGGTGAAAACACCTGTAGTGGACTTGTTGCCGATGGATTTGATGTGTAGAGAGCTGTCGACTCTGCCATCACTGAGGAAAGAGGGACTAATGAGTGAAATGGACATTGTACTTAAGAATTGAAATAGTGAAGAATGAATCAAGTAGGTTGTTTTTATGGTACTACAGGAGAAAGACTAGGGCTGGAGAGGTTCAGTAGCAAGGAAATCCTTCTCAAGTTTTACCATGAAGAGGTTGGCATCCTGGTGTGCATAGCAGTGCTTCAAAACTGATGGAATAATTGTTCCTAAATGTTGAAAAAGTTGTGTGTTAAGATGTACTGAGTGATGGAGGCAAGGAAGGTAAAACGGGGTAGGGCATTGGGTTGTCTTGTATTCCAGAAGATTCTAAGTCCCTCAGCGTGCAAGACGATGTATAGAGAGGTGTCTTCAATTGACTCTAGAAGACAGTATGAGGGGAGGGGTTTGGGCAAAGTGGCAAGACATTCTAGAAAATGAGTGATGTCACAAAGGTGCAAGTCAAGAGAATGTACGAAGGATTGAAGATTTTGTAACTGGAATCTCAGGCCATTTACAATGGTTTTATAATTTATTTACTTTTCAGGATAAAAATTTTTCAATACGTTTATGTAAGAAAATTAAATGGTTGATTGGTAAAGCAGATCCTGAATGAGCTAAAACATGAATAAATATTGATATACCAGTAGATGTATTGAGCACGGCAAATTGCACAATTTAAGATGTCAAAATTACATTACAGCTGAAAACTATTTTCCCCTAATTTCATCCACTATACTACTTACAGCCATGCAAAGATTAAATTATTAAATCCAAAGAGTGAAAAAAACATTAATTCAGAGTAAATGAATAAAAGTTTTCTACAAGTAATTCTGAAATCAAAATAGATCTTAAACATGCTCGATGGAGAACTGACAGGGTTTAAATATGCACTACAAAAATGAATACCACAAGGAAAACCTGCATAAGAAAAGACTTCATTCCTTCAAATCAACTGCAAATAATTATCACTGGACTGAATATGTCACTAGAAAGAACTTGAAAGACTACTTCCATGAATGGAAATTGAGGTTTAAAATACTTCTCTTTCAAAATATTAAAAATAGTTCAATTATTATTTACTAAAACAATGAAAATTCTTTAGATTTTTACCTGCTACAAAAAAATGCTCACAATATCTATATACAGTAAACTCCTGATCATTCCTGGGTTAGTTATCTAACTTGCAGGTTACTTGTGCATCCTTAAACAAAATAAATAAATGGTGCATACATTAATTTCCCTGTTTTTGACTAGGCTTTCTCTTAGTTGTTGAGAAATGCAGCTTTTATGACAGCCACATGACAATGGAGTACTGTATCCATTGTTATCAGCCTAGCATCTTTGTGAAAATGGAAAATTTCTCTTGTTAATCTGGCTAAATGGTCTTGTCATGGTACAGAAAAATATAAAAGCTGCTTTTAATAATAAAGGAAAATTTGGAAGTCATAGAAGGGACAGTTTCCTGCTAAGTTGGCAGTAGATTATGGAAGTACAAACTGTCACAATTTTAAGAAAAGAAAAGCTGGAGGATTTTGCATGTAACAGTGATAATGGTACACCAGAGAGTTAGACTTTGCTCCTCTACAGTGGTTCAACAACAACAAAAAAGAATAAGTTATACAGAGAAAGTAGAGTTATGTCATGAATTTTTATTGAATAAGATCATCTAATTTTTTAAAAACATTTTTTCGTGCGCATGTGTCATGTCATTAACCCAAATAATCAGGAGTGTACTGTAATGGCTACTCCCTAATCTTTTAAATTTCATATTTAAAATGTACCTCATTTGAACTCTTAATGAAGAAAGGATTACCACAGCATTACTGTCATATCTAAAGTGGTGAAATTGCTGGAGTAAAGGGCATCCCGAATGAGATGCAAAATTACTCAATCTTCTGAGCACAATCACTGAAGCCCTGACTCTTTACAGTAGATATGAAACAAGTAACATAGTTACATGCATGCAAGAGTTTTAGGAGGTTTCTGCCATGTCTGAATACCAAGAGAGAGAACAGGAAATTATTATAATTTAAAGAAAAAAAGAATATGCAGTCATATATTGGTCCTCTATGAAGTTCTTTCCTGGTCACTTCCCGATTACTTGGGAACAGTACAAAATATGTATAATGCTAACCCTATGATGTATTAACAGTTACTGTGTATTTCTGTTGCTACTAGTAGTGTAGAATGTTGTATGTAATGAAGGATATGTTTCAAGATACACAAACATGTCCCCAAGCCAGAAGAATTAAATGAACATGGTCAGCTTGAGTGAGAATTGAACCCAGACCCTCATTATGCTGACAACCGATGCAAATGTCAAATGGCCATTTTATGAGAGTGATATTATAGCACAAATGTAATTGAAGCAGTTTTTGCTGATTACCTAGCAATATAAATATAAGGTTAGGTAGTAATGAAATCTCTTGTATGTTACTGTTATAGTTGAAGACTGTCTGGAGTTTGAAAGAGTTTTAATATAGTTTTTAGGGCAGTGGTAGATTAATTCTGCCTGTAAGTGGTAACGTTCCAACATCAATGACAGCTCAACCATAAGATGTTTTCATTTCTTTTCACAGAGAACCAATATCAAGACCACTACAGGTCATATACTAACTAATCTACTGCAAAAGAAGTAAAAAAATCAGTCACAGCTCATTCCCACAATAAGCTAACCTACATAGTATTAAATTAGAATTAGCAGAGGATTAAAAAGAGAAAAGAGTTGTTCCATTTTACCTTTAGCAATTCACTGCCCTAGAGCCTTCATCAAGGGTAAATGTTAATTACTACAATTACAGTACCATATATGAAGCCGGAGTCTTCTGTCTGACGTGACTTGCAGCTGGATCACAAACCATCAAGTTACTGTTGGGTAGGGGAGAGGGCCAAGAATATGATCGACAAATGCATGTATACGAAGAAAAGGAGGGAAAAAAATACCGTATATATGCGAATAGTGCTGACAAGGGGAACTTATTATTTCCTGATTTTTCAGTGCAGTGAGACTGTCACTGTAAGTAGTCAATACGGACCATTATAGGCCATTAATAGGGTCCAGTTTCTAGCATCACTCAATGATCAGGTTATCATGAAGAAAGGGTGTTGAATTTTATTCACTAATAAGAAATTTGCATCAGAATTCATACTTTCACAAACTGGCAATGTGGATCAGTCTTATTTTGACAACGCAGCAAACAAGAAGATTATGATAGGGACAAAGATTATGGGGCAGTGTTTTAAAACAAAATATTTTATGACTGATTCATTAATTGAGAAATAAATTACAGCTATCTTTTTATTGTTTTACCCCCTCCTTATCCTCTCAAAAAATAAAGGACAGTGTATTTTTCGCATATATACGGTATTTCAACTAGAAAAGTACACATTTGATGAGAAGTAAATCCCAGGATGGCACACAAAAGACATCCATCGAACATGATTCCTGTACGTAGATACCTGCAAATAGTAAATTTTTGTGGTGTTCTCAATTTCATTCATGTAGATGCAATAAGATGAGTCGAAAATCCAAATATGTCCATCTTCTCCTATGACTTTGTAGACCAAACTGTCATCAGATATCGACACTCTGGCAGAACAACAACTGTAGTGGACTTACAATATGCGACACACATCCCTCAAGAGACAGATTATAGCTGAATAACTTACCAAAAGGCCAGTAGTACTACCCTTGGACAAATTTTAATGGCTTCATTGTACCCAGTAAAAACAATAAAAGTTTTGAGAAAAACCAGGTTCCCCGACTGAGAATTTCGATATAAAAGAAACAGGCTGCTCAATCTGAAAATCCAGGGTTTTGCCTCGGTTATCATGTGACAAATTAACTCCGCCATAAGAACCACGCAGGCCGAGCGAGTTGGCCGTGTGGCCAGGGTCGCGCATTTGTGAGCTTGCATTCAGGAGATAGTAGGGTCAAACCCCACTTTTGGCAGCCCTAAAGATGGTTTTTACGTTTTTTCTCATTTGCACAGCAGGTAAATGCTGGGGCTGTACCTTAACTGAGGCCATGGCTGTTTCCTTTCCACTCCTAGCCCTTTCCTATCCCATCTTTGCCATAAGACCTATCTGGGTCGGTGCAACGTAAAGCAAATTCGGGAGGAAAAAAAAAAACCAGTTGAATTTCCTGCTTTTGTTGTTAGACAGTAGCACAATTGGATGTTAGGTTGCCTAGACAAGACCTTCAGGCAGCGTTGTTAAGAAAAAGGAAATAAAAGTTTCGTTTTAAATAACAAAATTGACCTTTTGGGGGTAAAAGGCTGGATTTTTAGATTAACAGCCTGTCTTTTTAACAGTTTTAAACCCTCAGAAATTCCTATTCTATGGGTAGACCCCTGCACGGACTCAGATATCTGCAGATTTATCCGCAAAATTAGTATCTTGTCACATGCAAATTGTATTGGAGTGCAGATAATTTTCCTGATCATTTCTAAATAATGATGTTTATCAATTTTACTCCGCTATACTCCAGAAATCTTGACAACCTAGTCTTTCACATATTTTACGCAATTATGTTTGCTTGTGGTGAGGCGACCCTTGATATTGGTACAGGAGAATGGTGATATATAAAGAGCCTTGAATCCTTAAAGCCATAAATCTGACCTAAGCCTAACTTGCTCTGGCCTGCAATTAATGGAAAGAAGGAACACTGGTTCCGGTATCAGGCGTATAGTATTATGTTAACAGATATATCCGTTTCAATACTTTGGGTGCAATATATTCAAATAATTGAAATATCCGCGGATAACTAATTGCGGATGCAGGTGAAGGAAGTGTAGATAATATTTTTTATAACCACACAGGGCTCTATCTATGGGATGCTATCACACTGGTTGTTGAAGACATCTGATTCATAACACCATGTACTTGAATACACTGTATCTAAAAACATGGGTATTCTCACGTTCAAAACAAAAATTAATTTAAGAATAGAGAAACCACTAAATTTCACAACTGTTTGGCCAATAAAGAGTTCTCCAATTGTAGCATACAGGTAATTACAAAAAAACCTCAAACTAATTTATACACATCAATATTCAACACTGGGACATTATACATCACATCATTTGCAGTCATACCTGCATCGTGTTCGGCCGTGGCATTGGCATGAGATTATAGGGTGGTGGCATACGGTTCCTTGGCTGCTGGGAAGTTGGTCCCTGCATGGCCGGCGGTGGAGGAGGAGGCTGAGGTTGTCCTCCTGAAGGGGGCTGAGAAGCATACTGCGGAGGAGGTACTCCGCTCATCTGACCCTTGCCTGTTGGTTGTACAGGTACGTTCGGTACAACAAGGTGTGGTTGGTGAAGTTTTTGCTGCATGACAAGAAAATCAAATCATTAACATATGTGCAGTATCTACATTTAATAGTCATTTTACATAAGCTATTTCTAAGTACACAACCTCAGCTTAAAATCAACAAAACTGCTTGCAATGATAACACACAGTAGAAGCTGTTTTATCCAGCAATCGATCACCTGGAAAATTGGTCAAGAGCTTCATTCCGGTTTACTATCCTTATCATCTGACAGGAAGAATTTGAAAATCCTGCGCTGTTCTGGGAGTGTCTGCCAAATGATGCAGTGTAACTAATTTACTGTTGGCTCTGCCACTGGTTTCATCATCTGAACACTACCACAGGAAATAAGAAGTGAAAAAGAGTGGTGTTTTAACAATGCACCAACTTACTTAGGTCCTTCAGCGACTACAAGATAAGAAAGAGGGATAAGCAGCCGTGGTCTAAAGGTACAGCCCTTGTATTTGCCTGGCGTGAAAAGAGGAAACCACGGGATACTATCTTCACAGGTTGAAATCCACCATCCTCCAAATGCAACCTCACAGCAAAGTGACCCAAACCATGTAGCAACTCACTTGGGAAAAAAAAAAACACCATCATCCCGATATAAGTGATAGACTTGAGCGTGGCAAAACCATAATAAATTTATGAATTAGTATGGCACACTCTGAAATTCTTAAGCAGAAAGACGAACTACTGAAATTCAATTTTAACCACAGAACCAATCGAGGAAATCATTGGACGCTATGTTCTACAGAAACCTAAGCTGACAGAGTGAGTTGGCCATGTGGTTAGGATCACCAAGCTATGAGATAGTGGGTTCAAACCCCACTGTCAGGAGCCCTGAAGAAGGTTTTCCGTGGTTTCCCATTTTCACACCAGGCAAATGCGGGGTTGTACCTTAATTAAGGCCAGCGGCTGCTTCCTTCCCACTCCTAGCCGTATCCTATCCTGTCGTCACCATAAGACTTACCTGTGTCAGCGTGACATTAAATAAAATTGTAAAATCCTAAGATGGAACAAGTACACAATGTTTCGTATGAATCATTCATTTTTTAATGGTCTCAGGATCTATGATTACTGAAAACCTAAAGAACTGTAATACAAAGTGAAACCTTCAGAAGAGTGGGATCTTTCAGATGGTACGCGATGACGAAGTGGTATCAGAAAATTGCGGTAACTGACAATATCTCGTTCCTGAATTTTTAAAAAATATTTAAGTAGGTTGTGAAGGCATCTTTGACTATGTATCAAACCTCTTGCTAAATGAAGACAACTGCATTGTATGTTAAAATATTAAAAGAAAAAACACGGGCCTACTGTCCTGATGGGCCTACCAAGGGATTACTGCTCGGCCCTTAGACTTACAGATTATAAGATGATGCATGGTCAGTGCAAGGAATCCTCTCAGCCACTATTCTTGGTTTTCTAGACCAGGGCCACAAACTCACAATCGGATAGCACCTCAATAGGCTGAGTGGACCTCAAAACACCCCTCAGATCTAGGTGAAAATTGCTGAGCTGGCTGAAAACTGAACCCAGGATCTCTGGGTAAGAAACTGGCTCGCTACCTGTACAGCGTGATACTGACACAAAAACAAATTTAAGTCCCCAGAAATTGGAGATGTTGCTCAATTAGATAAAATATGACCAATATATGTTCATCTATTATAGGTAAAGTCAGAATCTGAACCATTCCAGGTAAGGGCCTGTACTACAAATGTCACATAAGCGTCCAGATACGTAGCCTGCAGTTTTCCTGGCCATCTACGTGCTCGTAATGAACATTCTCGAGTATTACTCAGTGTCAGCTCTTCTGATCCTGTGGTTTGATGTCTGACCACGCTGCTCTAGGACAGGGATGGCAAACCTTTACTGACTAGATTGTCAAATAAGGTCTTGTTTATTATGTTATACTGTCTAGTGTGCCATTGGCTAATTTCCTTTAAGATCATCATGAAACCCCTCATTTGACTTAGAGTGCATTACACATAATTCCATTCTACTAAATGTTACACGATTTTGTTTTGCAATCATCACTGAAAATTACATTTTTTAAATGAGGTAAATTTTAAGAATAAGGTATATATTTGCTTTAACCTAATAACATTTGTAAAAAAATACAGCTATAGAATTGTAACATACTTCTTTATTAAAGCATAATGTTAAAATATGCCATGATGCTACATTTTTTACTTATTTATTTCATGTTAAAAACATTAAAATACGTCAGTATGTTGTCTGACGTGTCACAGAAGTAGTCTTCGTATGTCACCTAGTGGCACGTGTCATAGGTTCGCCATCCCTCTAGGACGTCCTTGTCCTCTCCTTGTTTCCTCAATGGCAAGAGCTCTCTGTACAGGATGATTTTTATCTCAACATTGTACGTGCCCGTACCAGCACAACTGCTGCCCCTCCAGTTTCTCACTAGTAAGGTAAGGGTGTATTCTGCTCAAAGGCAGATCTGAACCTCCGCAGAGGTGTGCCTGAGAGGGACAATATGAAAGGATACTCCTATGTACTCTTTGCACAATCGGCCAGAAAGAGCGACACCCACTGACCATTGCACCATCCGCAACATTCATTTGCTGATCATTCTTCTTTTACCTTGCCCAACATTTAGGTTCATGAATGAAGGCAGGTCTGATGACAGTCTAAGTATCTTTATAGGCAACTGCCTGTCACACGAGACACCTGTCAGCAAACACCAATTCGTCCATCCAACATTGATACGATGCTTCACGTTGTCATTTATCATGGTATCGGTGGAAATAACCGAGCCCAGGTATGTGAATTTGTCCATCGTTACCAGTGGTTCAATGGCTAGGTGGATCTTAAACTTGCAGTTTTGCAAATCTAGAAGATAAATTTTTACTTGCGTATTACCAACGGATTTTAACTATGTTACTGTTACACGGAAGATGTAGAGACATTTTTATTGCACTACCAACAAGGATGCTGAAAATATAGTGAAATTTAGAGCGGTGGTATACTTGTTCCTGGGTGTTAGTTTGTTGAGTGCCATTTCTTTTTAAATTGTATTACAAAAGCATGATAATACACTATTATTAGGCTATAGTGTGGAAATTCCAGCCAAGAGAAGAATTAGACTGAAATACAGACATTGTTGTAGATAACAAAATTAATGATAATGTTACATGGATGCAAAAGGTAAGATTCGAGTTATGCATCTTATCAAATAAATCTTACCACACATTTTTTTCCCCCCCTCCGATATTAAGAGGATGCCCATTACGGGGAAAGTAGGCTAAAGTATATCTTCATAATCAATGCCACCAATTTTCTTAAGATGAAAAATAAATTGGGAAAATTGGATATCATTAGTAGAGGAGGATCAGCAATTTTACTATTAAATATTCAATTACTGTTACAAAATCAATAAGAAGTTATTCTATTTTTTTCAAGACAGTGTTTGAGATAGTAACTGGCAAGCATTTATTTCACTTTTATGACTTGTAAAGTGTAATGAAATTACTGAAAACAGGCCCTGTAATATTTCTTTAATGAAATATGCTTTTCTTATACAGCTGTCAGTGTCTTAGTAATTCTAAGATTTTTGAGTAAATTGCAAAATTTAAAGCAGATGTCTTAGTTAACTTGTAGTTCAAATTTCAACTGAAATAGAAAAACAATCAGGAAATTCAGCCAAAATTATCATTATATAGCCATGAGATCAGGTCAGAAATACATTATTATTCCCAATGCAGCAACAAAATGAAGGGATGAACCAAACAACAAACACTTTGTTTATGATCACTGTCACACATGATTAAGATAGCTAATCAGAACACATCAGAAAGAAAATCAGGAGAGTATCTACTCCATGCAGGTTTTCTTTCATGAGAGGAATTTGATAACAAAATATTTTAAATTAGCAAAAGAAAAAAGCATGCCCATATCATTCATAGCAGCAACAACAGAGCTATCACACCACCTACAGCTAGATGAAGTACTTCTCATGCATCCATAAGTGCTTTAGAGACCTAATCAGTGCCAACTACAAAGATGGATAACATTCAGCAGCATTAGAGAATTGGAAAAGAAACACTTCTGCCCCAGGCTAGGAGAAATGAATGGCAAGATTTTAACCCAGTCTAAATTAATGCTTTTAGACGAGCGTCTATACATATTGTATCACTTCATGGGTCCATAAAATGCCTAACTACAAAATTATCTGATCTTTACTTTGCCGCCACGTTTTCCAGACTTAAACCCCCTGAACATTTACCTTTGAATTCACATAAAGTTTGTTGTGCATTTGACTGCTGTCGATTACTAAATTCTCCAATTCTGTATGTTTCAAATAAACATCATTACCAGATGTGAATAGGTGTAAATAGAAATACACAGAATATATTGAATATTGGCTTTCATAACCACACTGACCTACAAATAGACTTCAAGCATATCAAGTCGTGCTGAGTACATATGGTCCACAGCAAAGAGATTTTAAGCACAGAATAAAAATAGCCAAACAGACACAGGTGGGAACCAACACATGCACATTTGAGCCCATACTGGGCAATTAGAATACCCTACAATTGTGCTGGCTATCATGCTAGACTTGTAGCTCTGCCAACAGAATAAGGATGACCACTAGATCATCAGACGTGAAATATGAAGGCTGTGGGTTCAGTTTCTACCAGGTGTTCTGTACTTAACATCTCTCTGGGATCTACTTTACGTACTCCTCAACATGCCCAAATAAGTCTATTTCAAGTTTCAGAAACAGACTATACATTACGCTGACAATTTGTTGCACTAATGAAAATAATTATTTTTCAGAAAGTCAAAAATTATTTGAAGGCTATTGTTTCTTGATAGGAAAGCACAGGAAAATGTGGATGGTCTCTGAACTCGCATTCTCTCAATGTTTTTTGGTGGTCCAATGATCTCACATGAATTGTTGTAGCTTGAGAGCCTCATTTCCCTTTAAAATTTGCACTTGCCTAGAAAATATGGAGGGCTCAGGATTGAGCTCCAGAGAGGATCTATTTGACAAGATATTTATAAATGCAATAATTAGCTTGTTTTGAAGGAGAAATTTATACATCAAATGTAATGCATGTGAAGTTAGACAGTACTGATACTGTACACAAAATAAACAATCCTCTGGCCATGTCCACTGCCTTGATAAAAACTAATGGAATAGTATGTGAAATATCAAGATTTGTCAAAAAAGTATCCCCAACCTGACAGCTAGGAAGTCAACGCATTCAAAATCCTAGACAGCTAAAAAGGCTACTTAACAATTAGAAACTTTGTCTTCATTTTCATACTGAACACATCTAGCACTGCCATGAAAATAGGGGATTACTGCTTGGGACTTACAGTATAAAATCATGTCTTAGAGCACAGTTCTATGATATCTGTACATCTTTATTATCATCATAACTACAACTTCAAACTCGCTACCATTACATTCGTCAACATATTAATCTAATTCGTAACAAATATCCTCCGCACTCAACTGGTTATAGGCAGTTATGTTGCTGCAATGTGTTTACATTCAGTCAGCTGTCTGTTCTAAGAAAACGTATAAAAGAACACTTTTAGGATTACATGCATGCCAGTTGTATCCAGGAAGCATAGGGAAGTCATTGATTCCAAGAAGTTACATGTTTAGCAGACAGATGGCAGAGGAAGTCGGTTTGAAAGCCTAGTACGCTTTACTACGCAACCCGCGGAAAAGAGTTAGAACCAAGTCGTCAGCATAGGCCAAACTGCTTACTACATTTCCATCTAATTGAATTCCTTCCTGCCACTTTATACCTTTCAGCAGATAATCCATGTAAACTATGAACAACAAAGGTGAAAGATTACAGCCTCGTCTACTATGAACTATGAACCAAGAACTCATTCTAGCACCAATTCTCACTGCAGCCCAGTTGTCAACATAAATGCCTTTGATTGCTTTTAACAATCTATCCTTAATTCCATAGCCCCTAGTCTGGCAAATATCTTTTCCCTTTGCACTCTGTCATTTGCCTTCTCTAGATCTATGAAACAAACATAACAAACTATTCCTCTCGTAGTATTTTTGTCAGTTATCTGGTGCATCTCGAAAAAGCATTTGATAGTGTTCCAAGGAAGACTATATGGGAATGTTTAAGAAAGAAGAATGTACTCAAAGGGCTTATCCAGAAAGTTAAAATGCTTTATGAAGACTGCTGCAGTTGCGTACAGATAGGAAACGGTAATTCTGATTGGTTCCAAACCACTAAAGGAGTGCAACAAGGCAGTACCCTTTCACCATTACTTTTTATCACTGTCATGGATGAAGTCATGAAACAAATTAAGCAGAAGAACAATATGGACATCAATGCATTTGCATTTGCAGATGATGTAGTAATTTGGGGAAATACAGAGAAGGAAGTCCAAGAGAGGCTGAACACCTGGAATGAACATTTGAAAGCACACGGATTAACAATAAATAAATCGAAAACTGTTACCATGTCTGTCAACAGGCAGAAGAAGAAAGGAAAAATAATGCTGGAAGGTACACAACTGGAAACAGTAGACCAATATAAATATCTTGGGTGCATCATTTCAAGTGATAACAGAATACAGCATGAGATTAACAACCGCATTCAAAAATCAGCTCAGTTTTACCATCAAGTTCGGAACCTCCTCTGGAACGAACAAGTTCCCTTAAGATCAAAGCAGATTCTATTCCAATCATACTTCACCCCCATTATAACATATGGCCTAGAAACCTGCACAACAACCCAACAAGTGGACAGCAAACTACAAGCCGCAGAAATGAAGTTCCTACGAACTATGGTACAGAAGACAAAAAGGGACAGGGTAAGGAATGAAAGAATAAGGGAGCAAGCTGGTGTGTACCCATCCCTGAATGAAAAAGTGACAAGGGCCCGTTTGAAATGGTTTGGCCATGTCAAACGAATGGACGATGGAAGGACAGCAAAACAATGGCTACACACAGTCATGGCCGGAAAACGACCGGGAGGAAGACCTAGGAAGAGGTGGCTGGACCAAGTGAAAGAGGACATAGGAACAAGAGGAATCAGCTGGGATGTCGTCTTGAGAGAAGAGTGGTACATGGACAGACAGAAGTGGAGAGTGCTCGTAAACCACACCCGGGCAACTAGAGTGGAAAACTGATGATGATGATGATCTGGTGCATACTGAAAATCTGATCCCGATAGCCCCTCTGTGGTCGGAAACCACACAGGTTTTCATCCAACTTACTCTCAACCACTGATTGCACCCTCCCTTCCAAAATGCCAGTGAACAATAATGTACATGGACTGAGCTAAAATGGACCCTACCTGCAAAATTGAAATGGTGTATGGAATTATGAGAGGGTTGAGAAGTTTTAAATACCTTGGTGAGATATGTACTCCCAATAGCAATGAAAAGGAATTGCTATGAGAGAGAGAGCAAGGAGGATGGAAATGGCCCTTAAATTGGGCTGTAATACCTACAGGTCCAGATGAATCTCCTTCCAGGAAAAACTGAGGCACTATTGCACAGCAGTCAGACCAGAAACCTCTATGCTGCAGAGATGTTAACCAAAATAGAGGATCCCACAATTAGAAAAAGAAGGAAGTTTCTCAGGAAAATTCTATGACCCAAGAAAATGTCTGGGGGTTTTACATTCCATATGAGATCCAAGAGGAAACTGTATGAAACAATAGAAGATTATCACCACAAAGAGGAGGCTGACCTTTTAGAGACACCTAAAGAGAATGAACCTGGATAAATGGGCGTATAGAATACTCGATCTTTAGGAAAAATGGAAAACTTGCCCTTGTTGGCTTAAAGAATAGCATGAAGATCTAAAGGAAGGAGGCATAAAACCCAAAGAAATTCAAGACAGAATGCAGAGTTAAAGGAGAATCCACAGAGACATCTTGCTAAACAGCGGAATATCTCAGCGGAAGAATGAGAGCAAAAGCCTTGGCTACAATGTCAAAAAAATTAAGCATAGAAAATATAAAAAAGAGGGCAGCTAGCTTGCATAGACGCTGGCTGTATCGATGTAATAATAATAATACCAATAATAATAATAATAATAATAATAATAATAATAATAATAATAATAATAATAATCGCATGGCCGCAGTTACCGAGTTGTAGACCTTCTGAAGTGGTGCCATTCAGGTGGTCTGATCTCCAATTTATACATTTTGACTGTGCTGCTATCTAGCAACAAAAGTGGAATTCTACTGTATGTTCCTATGACATGGTTAATTTCCAAAGATATTTAACATGTCAATAACAAAGTAAGGAATGCTGAGATTTTTGGCTGCCCTTCATAAATCAACAACTTTGGCTGTGATGGAACCCATAAACCAGGGATCATGAGTCACACACCTTACCACTGCTCTAATGAGTTGGTGGTGGTGGTGATGATTACTGTTTTAAGAGGAAGTAAAACTGAGCAACCATCCTCGCTGATCCACCAAGGCAGCTAACTTTTGTAAGGACTCAACCTAAGCCCAGTACTTTTCAAAACAGGAATGGCAGAGCCTACTGGTAGAGGCAGGATGCAGCCAAGGGTAGTTACAAATGTGATGCATGATCTCTTGGTAGCAAATTGGCATGCCCTTGCAGCATGCGGTGTGTGAAATGTGTTACTCTTTACCACCATGGCACTGAGTTTGTTGGCCAGTACACTGGTTTTGTTTTTGTTTTTTTAAATAACAAACCTAAGGGCAAAATTAATTTCTAACATTTTCATATTTCATAGCACGATTTGTTCTGACAAACTTTGGGCTAGGAAGAATTGGGAGCAAGGAGATGAGTTGCTCAATTAACTGATACATTTCACACTAACACTGGACAAATGGTGTGGAATGACCTTAGTGAAGTTTTTAAAAGTAGGAAGGATCAGACGATAAGAAGATAAAGTTTAAATTCAAAAGGAAAAATTGAGGCAAATATTAATTTATAGAAATAAGAGTTAGGAAGTGGAATAATTTATGAAGGGAGACGTTTGACAAATTTCCCACTCTTTTGAAATCCTTTAAGAAAAGACAGCCCTAAATCAGTGCTGATTGATTGACAGGACAGGTTCTTGCAATTCTTACTTAAAGATATTAAAAAATTGCCCCTAAATGTTTCAAAGTAATAGTTATGTTTTTGTATAATTAGCAGATTTTAGAATTTCCATTTTTCACATACCAATACTTTTTAAACATGGTGCACTGGGAGTTTGAATACAATTTTGAAAGAGAAATATATACTCTGAGGATTACAAAATGAGTGGAATTCTGAAAGCTTTACACATTTCTGAAGTCTACCAAACAGCCATAAAATAAAATAAAATAAAATAAAATAAAATAAAATAAAATAAACATTTTACTACATATACAGTATAAATTCCAGTTAGGAAAGGAAAACGATTAAATGAATGACGTTCCCATACACGGATGAGTAGAAAATAGAGTAAGTGATAAGTTTGGATCAGTGCAAGAATAAAAGCAGTTCAGGAAAAGTACATGATTTCAAGTTTTGAAGTTTTATTTATTTATTTATTTATTTATTAGCTACCTTCTAAGAGAGGTTCACTGGAAGTGCCACATAGAGGAGGATAGGTTACCCAGGAGATAATGCTAAAGGGTATATGTTTAAAACTAATTCAAAGAAGAGTTCAAAGTGATTGAAGGATTATACTACAAGGCGTACATATTGCGACAACGAAGCCTGAGAGAGCAGGAGGACCAGTGGAAGGCTACAATGCCGGTGAGAGGTGACACCGTGCCTGGGGCCAGCAGCGAGCAAAACAATGCTCCTGGCAACCTGGTGAGGCTCGTGGTAAGGAAGCGACTTAGAAGAAGCTAGAAGCCAGCTAACAGTGGAACACAATGGTCTGGAAGAATCTGATGACGATTATTATTTTTGTTGTTTAAAGAGGCTTAACATTTAGGTCAGGGACGGCAAACCTTTACCAACTAGCGTGTCAATTAAGGTATTGGGTATTATTTTTTATTGTCCAGTGTGCCATTGGTTATTTTTCCTTTAAAAATCCCTCATTTGACTTCAATTAGGTATTAGATTCCATAACATATAAATCGATTTGACTGGATGTTTCACGATCTTATTTTGCAAAAATCACTGAAAATTATATTAAAAGTACCAAGTAAATTTTAAGAATAAGGTGTATTTTTTCTTTAACATAGAAACATACATTATCATTATAAAACGTTATGCCTTTCAGTGTTCAGTCTGCAAACCTCTGTGAATTTACTAAACGACACACAATCCTCTATTTGAAACTAGCGCTGTAGCCTCATTTAGTTCTATACCTTTTATCTTTAAATCATTAGAAACTGAGTCTAACCATCGTCGTCTTGATCTCCCTCTACTCCTCTTACCTTCCATAACAGAGTCCATTATTCTCCTAGATAACTTATATTCCTCCATTTGCTTCGCATGACCAGTTTATGCGTACAGCTTCATCCATCAAGTTCATTCCAAACTTAGCTCTTATCTCTTTATTCCGAGTACCCTCCTGCCATTGTTCCCACCTGTTTGTACCAGCAATCATTCTCGCTACTTCATGTCTCTTACTTCTAACGTATGAATAAGATATCCCGAGTCCACCCAGATTTCGCTCCCGTAAAGCAAAGTTGGTCTGAAAACAGACCGATGTAGAGATAGTTTTTTTCCGAGAGCTGACTTTCTTCTTACAGAATACTGTTGATCGCAACTGCGAGCTCACTGCATTAGCTTTACTACACCTTGATTCAATCTCACTTACAATATTACCATCCTGGGAGAACACATGTCCTAAATACTTGGAATTATCTACCTCCTCCAGCTTTGTAACACCAATCTGACATTCAATTCTGTTGAATTTCTTACCTACTGACATCAATTTAGTCTTCGAAAGGCTAATTTTCATACCATACTCATTGCACGTATTTTCAAGTTCGAAGACATTAGACTCAAGGCTTTTGGCACAATCTGCCATTGAGACCAAGTCGTCAGCATAGGCCAGACTGCTTACTACGGTACATTTCCACTTAACTGAATCCCTCCCTGCCATTTTATATATCTTTCAGCAGATGATCCATGTAAACTATGAACAGCAAAGGTGAAAGATTACAGCCTTCTTTAATCCTTGTAACTACCCCAAACCAAGAACTCATTCTTCTGTCAATTCTCATTGCAGCCGAATTATCAACATAAATGCCTTTGATTGATTTTAATAATCTACCCTTAATTCCATAGTCCCCTAGTATGGCGAACATTTTTTTCGCTCGGTACCCTGTCATATGCTTTCTCTAGATGTATGTACGTTGAGAGGATTTTGAAAATATTCCCTCCACCTGTCCAATGATTCCCTGGGACCTGTTATGAGTTTACCTGAATTACCCAAAACACTGTTCATTTCCTT
This sequence comes from Anabrus simplex, assembly GCF_040414725.1. Taxonomy (NCBI): domain Eukaryota; kingdom Metazoa; phylum Arthropoda; class Insecta; order Orthoptera; family Tettigoniidae; genus Anabrus; species Anabrus simplex. The sequence goes on along the minus strand of NC_090278.1, from coordinate 65,342,696 downwards.
TTTCCCTCCCTTCTTAAGAATCTTTATTACTGTCCAGAAAGGTTTCCCTGCTGCTTGACCTAGCCTGTCCTAGTTATTACCAAAATTTTTCCATGACTTCTTTTTGTATTCAACAACTATTTGTTTCGCTCTGTTTCTTTCATCTACTTACTATTTCCTGTCTGCACTGCCCCTTGTTTGGAGCCATTTCTGATAAGCCTTTCTTTTATGTTTACAAGCTGCTTCTACCCTTATTAGTTTGCAGACAGATTTCACTTTCTCTATCCTAGGCCTAGAGATACTTAGTTCACTACAGATCAGATAGTAGTCTGTATCATTGAAAAATCCCTGAAGAACCCTACATTCCTAACAGACTTCCTGAATTCGAAGTTGGTTAAGATATAGTCTATTATGGATCAGGTACCCCTAGCCTCCCATGTGTAGCAGTGAATAGCCTTATACTTGAAGAATGTATCTGTAACTGCTAAACCCATACTAGCAAGAAGTCCAGCAAACGCTTCTCATTCCCATTAGCTTCCATATCTTCCCCACATTTACCAATCACCATTTCGTATCCTTCAGTTCTATTTCAAACTCTCGCACTGAAATTGCTATCCCTGCTGTTGACCCTGACTATGATGTCACTCAATGCTTCATAAGACTTGGTAACTTCATTCTCATCTGCATCCTTACATGGTGAACACACCGAGACAATTCTCGTCCTAATTCCTCCAACTGCCAAATCTACCCACATCATTCGCTCATTTACATGCCTAACAGAAACTATGTGGTATGTTGTCCCATGTGCCACAGAAGTCATGTTCACGTGTCATTGACATAGCCAAGGGGAGGGGCGTAACATGGCGGAAGTAATGTACTTACAATTCAATACGGATCAGAACCATGAAGTTTATAACCTATGACCCAGGCCAATGACAGAGCAATGGTTTTTCAAAAACCTTGCAGTAAATGTTGGAGTAGAGGCAAAGAAGGGCATCATTAAGATAAGTTCCAGATTTGAAGTTTGTAAGTAATTAACAGAAAAAAACAAGTATTTATTTCTAAATATTTTGAGTGTAATTTGATAGAACCTGATGTTTTTTCGAGAATGAAACCTTTTAACTTATTTTACTCTAATTATTTTACCTTTATTTTATTTAACTTGACATTTTTGCAGGTGTTACCATATGTTCTCTCTTTCAGGTAGTTTATATATTTATTTACTCAAAGTTAACTTCCTTTCCTCCGGATTCAGGACCCGTTCTTCAGATCGATAAGCATCATTTTACATGATCATTAACATTCAGTTTAAGGTGAACGATCTGCATGTACGTGACTAGCATGTACTGGCCTTCTGCAAGGGCGCTTATCCTCGACAGTGAAGTTGTACCGTAGGCATCGTAAGCTGCGATACCAGTTGTCCTCGGGACATGGTCATACCATCCCAGACACCCCTCTTGCATTTTCTCCTGAATGAAAACAACTCCCATCCTCTGCCTGATCATGTCAGTAACATGATCAAGGAGAGAACCTCCAAGGACCAGTGTAACATGTACATAATCTATAGTGTGTAGAGAATGCTCGGCACTTTTGGTGACTGACTAACTCTCAGCCCCATGTGCCATTGAACAGACCATACACTTTTGATTTAAGATGGATCGGCATACACCTAACACAAGGAACTCCTAGGAACTCCTGTGACTCCTTTCCATTTAATAAGTTGACTGCCAGAACACATAGCAAGAAATCTCCCAATGGCCAAAGCATTCTTTCTACTGTGCATATAGTAAATCAGAAGTAAAACCCTATTCGAAGTGATATTTCACTTAAGTGCTCTTCTATTAATTGTCCGACTCACTGGATGAAAGGTCAGTGTTGAGGCCTTTGGTTTAGAGGATCCCGGGTTCGATTCCTGGCCGGGTTGGGAATTTTAATCACGTTCAATTCTTCTGGCTCGGGGACTGGGTATGTGTGTTTGTTTCAATACCTTCCTCTTCATATTTAGACAACACATGCTACCAACCACCACAGAAACACGCAATATTGATTACATCCTTCCGTAGAAGCTTGACGTCAGGAAGGGCATCTGGTCGTAAAACGGAGCCAAATCCACATTTAAACATTTGCAACACACTTCACACCCGCGACCCCACAGGTGTAGGAAATACGGTAGAAGAAGAAGAAAAGGTTCTACTAATTACAATAAAAAATTCCTAACACCCCGAGGTACCACCATGGCCCCACACAGAAAAGTTCACTGTTGGTTTTGGATAGAGCAGTACTAGAAGCTTCTGTTGATTCATTGTTCTACAGTAGGGCATGTGAGAAATATGTGAAATATATTTCTATGTTATTATACCAGTTGATGGTTATGAATTTCATGTTTTTGGTCCGTATTGAACAATATATAAGTAATAATAATAATAACTTAAATGTTTCCACCTTTTCAATACAATATATTCACAAGATTACAAAATTATACGGTACTAGTTTCGACCCATCTAGGGGTCATCATCAGCCGTATTGGAGCAAAGATCATTTGTGGCGAAATCCTAAGACAATATTATTTTAAAGAATAACAAGTGAAATGAGATGTTATGGTAATAGTTAATAATACAAGGAATATACATAATAAGAGGTTTTTAACAAAGAATAAAGTATAAATGGGGTGTTGTAAAAATTATAATCATGGAAATCAGTAAGTTCTTGTATTGAAATGAAATATGGCTTAGGAAGAGGGCTTAAGGTGGGGCTGAAGGGTGCGGGAGAAAGTGTAATTGTCTTGGAAAAGTACCTTTGATTAAATTTAGGATTGAGTTTAGGTTGGCTGCATTATTGTTTCTGAGGAAAGTGATAAATAGATCGAAGAGTATGTTGGGTTTCTCTGAGATTTCATTGAGATTGTGACTGGCATTAAAGTATTGGTCTAGGTGTATGTAGTAATTTTCCATTATGTTCAGTAAAGGGCCCTTGTTTGCTAATACGAGGATGTCCATGTCTTGTTCAATATTGGTGAAATTATGGTTATAATCTTGCATGTGTTGGCCGATGGCTGAAAACTTGTTGTATTTTATTGCGTTAGTGTGCTCGTGGTATCTGATAATGAAGTTTCTCCCGGTTTGCCCGATGTAGGTTTTTTTACAGGTGGTACATTTGATCCTATAAACTCCTGATTTTAAATGTACCACCTGTAAAAAAACCTACATCGGGCAAACCAGGAGAAACTTCATTATCAGATACCACGAGCACACTAACGCAATAAAATACAACAAGTTTTCAGCCATCGGCCGACACATGCAAGATTATAACCATAATTTCACCAATATTGAACAAGACATGGACATCCTCGTATTAGCAAACAAGGGCCCTTTACTGAACATAATGGAAAATTACTACATACACCTAGACCAATACTTTAATGCCAGTCACAATCTCAATGAAATCTCAGAGAAACCCAACATACTCTTCGATCTATTTATCACTTTCCTCAGAAACAATAATGCAGCCAACCTAAACTCAATCCTAAATTTAATCAAAGGTACTTTTCCAAGACAATTACACTTTCTCCCGCACCCTTCAGCCCCACCTTAAGCCCTCTTCCTAAGCCATATTTCATTTCAATACAAGAACTTACTGATTTCCATGATTATAATTTTTACAACACCCCATTTATACTTTATTCTTTGTTAAAAACCTCTTATTATGTATATTCCTTGTATTATTAACTATTACCATAACATCTCATTTCACTTGTTATTCTTTAAAATAATATTGTCTTAGGATTTCGCCACAAATGATCTTTGCTCCAATACGGCTGATGATGACCCCTAGATGGGTCGAAACTAGTACCGTATAATTTTGTAATCTTGTGAATATATTGTATTGAAAAGGTGGAAACATTTAAGTTATTATTATTATTACTTATTATACCAGTTATCAGAGAGTTAAGTTATACAAAATGAAGCCATTTTCTTCACGAACTCTGAGGATAATGATGCTAGCCCTTCAATCTGTGAAATCTGCTATGCAGTGTTCATTTCAAGCTGATCTATTAAGTTTTGCAAGATAAAAATTGCTTTATCAAATTGAATTTGAAATATATAAAAGATAAAAGCTGTAATTTGAAAACCAAGCACACCAGGATTTGATACGAGGCCATAGCAGTCCGCTGGCCGAACAGGGAAAATCGCATAACATCACCTGTTAGTGGTACTTTGTACCCCCACGGCCTTACGAGACAATGTACCGCTCCAGCAGCCAATGTGTTAAGCCATGCTGAATTCACTCCTATACATACTTCCTTATAAGGACCATCATGATGAGATCCTAAACATTGAAAACAAAGACTTTCCCCACTTGACCTTGACTTTGATGGTGAATGCATTCAAGTTAGTGTCCAAATATTCTTGCAGAAGTAAACATGATGTTCATATAAGTAATATTGTTACATAGTAAGCAAGCATGCATGCAAGATCCCAAAGGCAACACAGCAACTGAAGATCCCGCTTTCTTTTTTAAATATCAAACTATTACTATTACAGCATTCATTTTCTTGGCAATGTGGTGCATAAAACATGAAGAAAGTGCATTTAAGTAAACATATCTCATGATGAGAAGAATCCTCACTCACACACGCAGAAGTCACAGTCATAGCCACCTTGACATTAAAATATTTCCTCTACGGAAACCATTAACACCAACTGAGAATATCATCAGCACTCACTGCACATTATGGAACATGAAAGATTTTTCTACACGATCATTTTAGTACCATAACCAGCACAGGCAACTATTGGGCGCAGCTTCCATCAATGAGAAAATGCAAGAAAGTAGACTTTGTGGTGCCTATGAGTACCACTTCATCCTGTGATAAGTGTAGCCTATCATCTTATTGTCAGAGGCAATGGCTAACTTATGAAACCAGAATTTTAATCTGCAGCATAAGATCACCTGAACTGATGCAAATTGATTCAAAAAGCAGGCCCCACCCCAGAGGCATAACGCTAAGCAGATTAACTGCTCAAGCCGGATCACCGTATACTGCAAGTCCAGAGTACTATACTCGTTCAGCCGGTTCGATGCATCACAGAAGGCCAGGCCAGGCGGAGGTTAAAACGCCTATTGCAAACGCACCACTGCTCCTTTGCAGGATTTTATTTCACCTTATAAATCAAAAATCACATGCCATATCTGTTTCACAATTAGAACCAATACGAAAATGATTGATAAACATTCCTTTTGATAGAAAATGAAATGCGCTCTATTGAGTTTCAAGGTTTAGAATGAGGCTGAGAGAAGGTAACATATTCTTCCCTGCCATCTCAAGAATGCTTTGTGAACTATATATTTTTTCTCCCTCCACAGGCTAGAGGCTACTTAGTCACAGAGGAATGGTCGGGCTGTCTCATTCTCTTACGAGCACAGAGATTATTCCTTTTATAGATGGCAGTAGTGGAAGTGATGTACCGGGAAGCAACATTTTCGATAGTGATACCGACAGCAAGAGGTTACTGTAGAAGTGGCAAACAACACAACACTGGTTGTGGCAAGAGGTAGATTTCGCCACGAGCACACAAAAGATCCCCTTCGTGGGTGTGCCAAACACCAGAAAGCATCTTGAGTCTGTTCTAGATGCTTTTCTGCTGTGTTTTGATGACAAAGTGATTGAACTAATTGTTCGAGAGAGAAATAAGTATGCAGCAGAATGTATACTTAGCGCCTCCTTGAAACCAACATCATGCGCCTTGAAGTAGGAGCAAGTGACAGGGAGGAAATTTAAGTGTTCTTGGGGCTTGTAATGTTGATGGGAGTAATGCAGAAACCCACTCTAACGAGGTATTTCACCATGGATACATTTTTAGAAACCCGTAAATATCTTGCGATATTTATATTTTGCTGACAATTCTACACGGGATATTCAGCCTTTCCTGGAAATTATATATGAACATTTTCAAAGTACCTACATCCCCAACAAAAATATTTCTTGCTTGTTTTGTAAATACACCTAAAACAAAAACCAAAAGTGGAACTTATCCAAATTATATAGTGTTGGAAATATTTCGAGTGGTTATGGACAACTCTGAATTTCAGTCAACATATATATTACTGAAAAGCATTGGGCATGATATTGGTAAGTAGTTTTAAAATTTTCGTTACATTATGTTTTGTAGATTTAACATTATGAATTGTTTAACTTGATAGTATCTAAATCTCTGATGGGCTTCAATTTAAATACCGCCTAAGAAGTGAACAGCCCAGGATTAAATTGCTGGCTTGAGGGGTTAATATTGGAGAAATCATTGATTAATAGGTCACTTTGAGACATCAAGCATACATTCAAACGATATCACACATTTTAGATAATAATTAACATTTTATTACTGTGAAAATAAATAAATAACATAATATCTCTTCATTATGGACCACTATGCCTTCCTGCAAGCTGAAAGCCTCTTTGAATTTCCGAGGTTAGCTTAAAACATTCTGAGCAAACTCGTTAAATTTCCATGTGAAGTAAGGTACTAGCCTTACACATAGTGCTGGAGAGAATTTAATTAATATAAGTAAGAAAGTAAATAATAAAAATTAAATAAAATGATCTTGACCGAGCCATTACACCTTTCCAGGCACTGGTGTTCCAGCTGACTTTAGGTTACAAATTCAAATTTTATTTATAGATGTTGAAATTATAACTTCGGCGCATAAAAGTAATGCAGCAAAAATAAAAAGAGGTATTTAGAGTTTAACCCTTTGTTGCCTGACGGTACTTTAAAGTACCATCTCATATTTCAGGGCTTTGTAATTATTCAGTAAATCCTACCCTTCTATTTTCCTAATGGTACTTTCAAGTAACTAATTCTTGAAACATAGATATTTCATTTTTGAGGTTGGTATTGATGAAAAACGCGGGAGATTGTTTTATTCTTAGGAGTGTAGTCATAGTGTTATCACTGTAAACAAATGACATTTTGATTGATTATTTCTTGGCTCCTATTGTTACATTCGACCGGCAAGTGATCTTAGTACATGTAAGTATGCTTCTGTAATGCAATAAAATACTCAAATTGATGAAATTTGCAATTGGTGTGGATATATAGCTAATAAATGGTGAGGTACTTAGAAGTACCGTCAGGCCGTATGGAGGGTGTCATGTTAGTCATATTCAAAACCGAAAGTAATGCTTTCCTTCGATGGACATCAGTGTTTTTCTATGGAAAGACAGTAAAGGTGTGTGCTTAGCATCTAATTTCCATGGAACAGAAGCCACAACTGTTTCTAGGAAACAGAAGGATGGAAGTAATGTTACTGTTGATTGCCCGGTTGTTGTGCAAGACAACAATGCACACATGGGTGGAGTGGACCATGTTGACAGACTTCGAGGCGTATATGGTTTAGACCGTCGATCCAAAAATGGTGGTATAGATTATTTTGGGGAATGATTGAGATAGCATTTGTCAATGCCTACATCATATACTGTAATGTGCATGAAAAAGTCCCTCTAATGGCATTCTGGAGTAATGTGGCCCTAGGACTGATGAACCTGAAAGAAGTTCCCCTTCCAGGAAAACTTTCACGTGATATGAGGTCACCAAAGTCACCAGAGCAAACTTGTCTCCCAAAAAGGAGGAAAACAAAATATTCTGTGCCCAGTGATGTCAGACTAAGTAATCGTGGAAATTATTTCGTTGTTTTTGTAAAAAACCGTGGTCGATGTGAGGTGTGTTCGAGAAAGAAGGTGCAGTCAAGACCGCATTCAAAGTTTACTACATGTAGTGTTTTTCATTGCTGCAATGAAAAAAAGAACTGCTTTGAAGAGTATCATAATGTGTCAGCTGTATAGGATGTATGCAAGATGTACTACATATGAAAAATAATATTAGGAAACTTCAATCTTATTACACATATTTGCTTTAAATTTTGCTTTTACATTTTTGTAATAGTTTTAGGTATGAAAAACACATTCTACTAATATTTTGAGACAATAAATGTGATATAATTCCTAAATATGAACATTCTTATCTACCGAAATATGAAGCCTCCTATATGCCTGACGGCACTTAAAAGTACCAGGCCCCAAAAACATACCAAAAATTAAAATTATGATTTGAAAGTATTAGCACTTACTATTTGAACATATTCCATTAGAATAAGGTGAAAAAATCAAGTATACTTATTATTTTTCACTATTCAGGCAACAAAGGGTTAAATTTCTTTTAGGCACTATTTTCAAAAATCTTTTGTCCATCTAAAATGTGCATACCCACAGTGCATGAGCAATAGCTTGTATCCCACAATGCTCTTCCTAACCATTATTTTCCTTAAGACTGGTCACACCACACATGGATATGCAATCCATTAGAACAATGTTTGTTACGTCCATTTTCCTATGCCATTATGTAAAGGAAAATGAACCTTTTTGTCTCGTACTGTAGGAATGTATATTTTCACTAAGTATTTACTAATTCCTACAGTATAATGCACATAAGGTTCATTTTCTTCACACAGCAGCACAAGAAAATTAACACAATGAACGTTGTTCTGATGGACTGCATATCCACGTGTGGTTGGGAGGCGTGACCAATCTTAAGGAGGACAACGGACAGGAAGAGCATTGTGGAATACAAGCTACTGCTTGCACACCATCGATATATCAAAATCTGGAAATATATTTTACTCTTTATAATTGAATAGAGGATGAAATACAATCACATTAGAAGAACATACTATTGAGAAGCAGATTTTTCAGGCATAAAAGAAAAAAGTACCTTAAAATGAAAAGAAGTTCAAGTGAAGCAGGAGTAATGCAAGCACAGAGAAGTTAGTAACCTTTTTACCCACCTCATGGTGGCTTGTTACCCAAGGTGAATTAGCTAAGTTATTCAACTCAAATAATTCATAAACCGTAAAAAATGTTGAAAATGTGTTTTCACTTTTAGGAATGTTACTAAGGAACTCATAATCAAACTTGCACTCCTTTTTCCACATGTTAATATCTGCCAAGGTTTTTATTTTGAACAGAGCTACACTATTTTCTAAACCTAACATTACAGTCATGGATATTTTAAATTCAGAGGTGTGATTATTTTCAAACCCAAATAATTCTCAAAGAAATGGAATGTCCTCAAACAGGCTTCATTTGCCACTCGTGCGTGGCCAAAGCACACGCTATGTACGAACCGTAAGCCTGTTGACATACAGAAACTCTTCACCTTCTGACAGCTATGTATTCACTCTAATGTAAAAACACTATAATAACCAGGGCTTGGATTTTGATGACATGTTATTTTTTAACTGCTGCATCATATCCCTAAAGTCCGGTAACACACTTATTAATTTATTACACAGGAAATACAAATGACACAGCTCTTGTACATATGTCAAATTAAAGTGAATTTAAATGGTTTTGTTAGAACGTTACAGCCAATGCTCATATGCTTGTAGTTCCCACACTCACTGCCGTTTGAATGTTACAGGTAATGCTCCTAGTTTCCGCAATCACCGCAGTTACCAGTTTGTAAAGATGGCAACTTCTGGTGAAGAACGCACTTTCTGTGTGTTTCAATTCTCCAAAAGAGTCCTACAGATGTGCAATGGAAGTTCAAGACTAGGTATGGTAAAGATGCACCAATTAGGAAAGCTATTTATGCCTGGCATGCCAAATTTTTAGTACTGGTTGCTTGTGTCCTAAGAAAGAAGTGGATTGTGAGAGAGACATTCATACAAAGTCCTAAAAAATCAAATCAAAGAGCAGTGGTTGTTTCCACAAATGCAAGAATATTTCGACAATTTCCTGTTCCAGCAGGACACAGCAAGAGCTTGATTACCATGTAGACATATGCCAAGTTACATATAGTACCCATATCGGGTCATTGTCAAAACCAAACCCTGAAAAATAAGCCATTTGATTCCCTCATTAATATGATATATATACATACATATCAAAACTGTATCATTTGAAGTTTTTGTCTAATAAATTAATAAATATATTATCGGGCCTAGGGACTCGCTATATATATAAATCCTAATCATGGTCCTTCTTTACTTTTAGATAATTTTTTTTTTTTTTTTCCCATTTTACCTCACTATTTACTCATTTCTAGCAATATGTTACATTAAATTCTTGCTTTCAAGTCATTTTTCTTCATTCTGCATTACTATTTAGTTATTTTTATGCATTTACCTCTTCAGTAATCAATCTCACAGATACTGATTCTCAGGGAAAGTACTGCAAGTTTGATTACGAGGTCCCTGGCAACATCACTGAAAGAGAGAACAGATTTCCGGAATGTTTAATGGTGTACGAGTTATTGTCGCTGAACAGTATAGCTGACTAACCCTATATATATAGTACTGTGGGTACCCTAATTCCTTTTACTGTTCTGAACCTCTAACTTATGTTCAAACTCCCAGTGCATGAGCTTATTTGACTACCAACCTGACTAGGAGAAATGTGTCGAGATGTATCCGGTTGGAGATTGAGGCATCGTCGCTGTCGACACACTTGATGTGTCTTTGCGTTGGTACAGGGCGGGCACTTGCCGCAGACAGGGCTTTCGCAGCCCTCGCACTTGCCACACCGCCGTCTCTTCGGGACACCCTTTCGACTTGTAGACGTAGCTGCTTGATCTGGTAGGCCGATTCCACTTTCAGGAGGCTTCTCCCCTGATGGAGCAGACTGCTGTGACAAGCTTTCACTTGAATTGTTATTAGGATCGTCAGTGTCCTCAGAGTAGTCGATAGCGAGCATCGACATTGGCGAAAGACTCCGACTTCCATCATCAGTACCACCATTGTATGAACCGTAGTTTGGGGATGAACTCGAGGAATTATAGTACGGTACAGATTCAACCCAGGGCTGAAGTTTACAAGAAAATAAAAAATAAAATAAAAAAACTGGGACAGAGAGAGTGGAAAACAAAACGGGGATACCAACAGCAGAGAAAGGGGTAAGTAAAGCTATCATTGCCATCAAGCACTGTGTTATAAACATGCCAATAAAAGAAGAAAAAAAAGTAAAAATACAACACTGAACACCAATACAAACTACAGCAATTTTAAACTAGAAGAGCAGTGGCTGGAAGGCTTTACAACAGTAAATAACTTTCTTCCTAATCCCTACTTGCAAAAATTACACTGGTTTTAGAAACAAATTATTTTAGAGTTGAAATTATACCCTTGATTTGTATGCAAATTAATGTCAACCCTAGAAGTGTGGACTGCCTTCCTGCAGTATTCACCCTCAATACACCATATCCGATTTAAAACTGCAGCGAGAAATTATTAGACTTCTCGTAAATTTGTGGGAAAATAGTGGACATGCTTTACCTTATCCATTATAAGTAGAGGCACCTGTTTGTGATGAAATTGTCTGCCTAATTTTGTAATTTAAAACGCGTCATTTTGATATATTTTTTTCCACATTTATTTTGTCAATAATTTTGCTAAAGTGTATCACCAAAGGGTAATTGACACCATATTTGCAGCGAAACATCATATCTTGTTTTTACATATGTACAAGAAACATGAGAGTTATGATTTTTCTGAAAACATCTATTACATATATCAAAGAGCAGGACCTAGCCTACGTATTTAACATCAGTCTTAAAAAAAAATACAAAGGTACCATAGGTTCCATATTACTCGGAGTCGGAGCTTGTAAGATATTTTATTACAGTACGTTGAAAATGACTGTCTTACTATCAACATTACTGACTGGGATCCTTGAAACCTTCACTTCGTCGCCATAAGACCTATCTGTGTCGCTGCGATGTAAAACAGATTGTTCAAAATTAAATAAACCTTTACTGCAGATTCCGCGAAATAACCGTATGCTCATTTCAAGGAAAAACAATAATGCAAACACATCATTACATTCACCTGCTCTACATAAACTACTAATTAGATCCCTAAACACAGATATTCTGATGTAATTTCTCGTAGAAACGATGAGACACTTCATTTTAAAAATCACATTTCATTATGCTTCTTGAATCCAAAAGGGATGTCACATAATTTCATCAGTTATTTTGTGATTTTTGCTTAACACATTGGAGACGGCCATATTTGAATGTGCTATCCTCCAGAAATCGCAGAATTTTTTATGGTTTGTGAAAATTTTTCAATGCTAGGGTCGTCATGATTATAACAACTTTTGGAATGCATAGCAAGATCACACTTTCTTCTACACAAAAATGAGTTTTAATTATCACAATAGTGCAGCAATTTTAAAATATAAATTTATGAAAATAACATGTTTTACAAACGAAAAAAAATCTGACGCGGCTATGGATGCCAGTTCGGTTAATATTTCGAAATTTGACTTTGTGGGCACATCTACTGAAACACACTAATGCAGATTCTAACCTAATTAGTCAATTGACACCGGTATTCTTGTTTACAACAAGGAATTTGCATTCCCACTGTTCTTTGATTGACGACGGTGTTGCGTCGAGTTGCTGCAGGTACACGGGAAACACCCACATTTTTTGGAAGCGGTATAAAATAGTATTGCAGAACCCACTTCAAGGAAGCAATGAAAAACTACGTTACACTTCACACCAATTTGAAATGAGCTCATTTTCTACATTTACTAACCTGAAGCACCAGAATCATCATGTTTACTTAGTGTGTAATTGTTATCCTCATTTTCAGAAATCGTGTCTTCCATAAGAACATCCATTATGGATTCATTGTCGAAATTTGGTACACTTGAATTAGACATGCTAAATATTCACAAGAATTACGCAAACAAGCCTGCCTCTCGAACACACACTCTTCCTGACCGCATGTACCGTACGTACTTTCCCGCCCATTTCACAGCTGAGAGTCAACGATGACGCAGCCTTAGGTTATGTAGGAACGTGGCTGTGTTATCAATGCCTTGAAAGAAGAGCTCTCAACTTATGCTCATAACTAGTATATTTTATGCTTATAGAAGCATTCGACAGTATCTTATTGAAGTCACAGCTCGCTGAAACGGCGAATACAATTTTTTAGCTACAGTGAAATTGTGCCCGTAGATTCTCCGAGCTCCGTCAGCAGCAATGAATTAGCGCGCCCGTAGTTTCTACAAGCGGCGTCTCCAATGTGTTAAATTTAAACAGTTTTGCATTTTGAGTCGAATTCGTAAAATTTTGCAACAATTTTGCAATTTCACGAAAAACAGGTGCCTCTAATTATAAGTTATAAATTTTATTCTGTTCCATACTGAAGTGCAATTATAAGAAATAAACTGAAATAAAATGATGGCCATCGCCTGCTTCCTCCAGTACGTCAGTGTTTTGTTCTATAGCTGTAACATCAGACATGAGAGGAATATTTCACACTGGAGGTGATTCTCGTAAATAATTTTTCTCATTTTTATATTCTTTTTTGTTCATTTGTTCATTCCTAATTCTGGCTATCATTTCCAGATTTACTTCATTGCCTGAGATCCGCTTTGTTTAGCCTGATTCAATTTAACGACAGCATCATATTATGACACGAAGGTCACACCAAGAATTTTTGTTGTTATATGTACAAAAGCAATCCCAAAAATCAGATTTATTTTTTTATAAATACATAGACCTGTTTATTTCTACAATGGTTTACATCATTTTACAGCTTGAACATTTAGCTATTTTTTTCTACATAATCACCATTTCGGTCGATGCATTTTTGTAGATGCTGTGACAGTTTTTGTATGTCCATGTCATAGCAGCTCGCCGCCATGCTGTTTAGGAACTAGTGACCCTCATCTTTCACCTCGTCGTTGGTGCTGAATCGCTTTCCAGCCAAATGATTTTTTCAACTTAGGGAACAAGTGATAGTCAAGAGCGCCAAGTCGGGACTACAGGGTGGGTGGGTGGGTGGGTGATGATGTTCCACTGAAACTGTTGCAGGAGAGCAACGGTTTGCCGGGCGACGTGTGGGTGAGTGTTGACTATTTTCACAATTTTGGTCCGTAGTGACTTATATACAAATGGGTGAGTGTTGTTGTGGAGAATGTTTACGCCCTTGCTCAACATTCCTCTTCTCCGGTTCTGAATTACCCATCTGAGTTTTTTCAGTGTCTCACAGTACCTGTCAGCATTAATTGTGGTCCCAGGGGGCATAAAGTCGACCAACAATACCCCTTTTCGATCCCATAACACAGTTGTCATGACTTTAGCGGCAGACTGTGATTGCTTGAATTTCCACGGCTTAAGCAAAGAGGGATGCTGCCACTGGCTTGATAGCTGCTTGGTCTCAGGTGTCAAGTGGAACACCCAGGTTTTGTCACCCGTGACAATTGAGTCCAAAAGTTGTCCTGTTCGGCTGCAAAGCATTGAAGAAATGCGCGGGAAGAATCAACTCATTGCTGCATGTGGTCTTCAGTCAGCATGTGTGGTACCCATCTTGCGCACACCTTCCGGTATTTCAATTTTTCCATTAAAATCCTGTGAGTGGCGCTTCGGGAAACCTCAAGAACCAAAGTGCAGAGATCATCCAGGGTGATCCGCCGATCTTCACGCAAAATTTGCTCAAGCTTCACAACTGTCTCGACGGAAATTGACTCTCTCCCGCTCCTTTGTTTGCTGTGAATTTCAGTCCAACTGGCTGCAAATTCTCTACACCACTTACGAGCATTTTTGACATCCATGCACGACTCACCATACACTTCCATCAATTGGCGACGGATTTCAATCGGTTCAGTACCTTTTGCGTTGAAAAAAAAAAAAATACTGCGTGCGCTTCGCACTTGGCGGTAACATCCAATGGGAGCTCCATTCTCAATGGCTGCCAAGCCAACACTAAGTGCCTCAGCGTGGCGTGCGCATGTTTACATGTGAGCACGGGAAACACTCTTCACAATACCGTGACCAACAGCCACAAGAACAAAGTTCTGTATTTATAAAAAAAAAATAGGAGACCTTATTTTTGGGATTACCCTCATATTTTGATGTTATAATCATTCCTACAACACTGTCTTCCTCTTATATACATATGTTTTAGTTATCACATGATATGCTTCATTTTGGCTGATGATGGCCACTAAGTGGCTGAAACTACTCCAAAGACTTATGTAATGCTATTTACTTAATATATTGTATTGAAAGGGAGGACCCTCTAGTCAATTTATTTTTTACCTTGTACACAGCGTAATTATTCCCCTATACAGTGCTGACATCTATGGTTCATTTGTTTCATTTCAGAAGGGCTATCTCTGGAAATACATCATGTATAGAATAATGGTTACATCCTGCATGCATATCGATGATATTTACAAGGGGTTACACGATTGCCTTAACGGGAAGTTACACATAAATGATGCCCAAGAGGACGACAAAGGATTGTGCCATATATTCAGACAGGAGAGTGGAAGGTGGTACAACGGACACATCGTTTCTCTGTGGAACCTCTCTGAGTAACCCAGGACTCCACCCCAACAAATGGTTCAGAAATAACCACAAGATGGTGTTAAATGACTGGCATTTTAAAAAATGTGTACAGTTTTACTTTCGAAGTGTTGATCGTACAAAATAAATAACTGTGAAAACTGAGCAAGTAACTAAACCAAGCAAGGGAGGTTTGTACGGAAGATAAATTAAACGGTGAACTTGAGTTCCTAACCAGAACTTTCCTGAGTAACTGAAGGAAACAGATCGTCGATGTGCTACATCCTAAGCCATGGTCAACCAACTGCTTGTATGTGTGACATCGTTACTTCGTTCACTGTCCAGGCAGAGTGTGTGACGACTGAATTGACGCCACATGTACAAGCAGTTGGTTGACCCTGTCTTAAGCCAAAAGACAGATTGTTACACGATTCTCATCCTTTGAGTATGGCTTTCTTGCTATACGTACAATCTGTCACTGATAGGATTGGCAATATTCTCAGAAGGCGCAATATCAAGAACATTTTTAAGGATAATATCATTATAGGCAATTGCTTATGATCTGTCAAAGATACTATTGGTTTAAACCGTACTGGAATATATATGATTCCTTGCTCCTGTGGATCGGTTTATGTTAGCCAAACATGTAGGTAGCAATGAGGGTTAATGAACATCGTAGGCACTTACGTCTTTGCCAGCCAAAGAAGTCTGCTGTGGCAAAACATGCTATACATAATGACCATCAAATAATTTTTGATGCAACTTCTGTCATTTATTAAGCGTCATAAAGAATCATTCATGAGGAGATAGAAATTGCTGAACACCCAAATAATTTTTAACAAAGGTGATGGCTATATACCGAGTAGATGGAAACCCTCCATAGTTAACTCATGAACATCTTTCTCACTGACTCTGGAGGCCCTGGAATGAACTATATTTCTAACAGGGTCTCTCTATCTTGAGTCTGGTTACTATGGAGTGACAGTTGCTCTGAAGACGATCCTGGTTGCAGGATCGAAATGCGTCAGGAGATTATTAACATTACGCCACCTAATGTCCCCAAATTATTATTATTATTATTATTATGTAAATAACTGTATTTTTTCCCATCATTATCATGATGATCAATTCTTCCCTCCCCCAGGCTGGCTGTGGGAATGATCAAGCTTCTTCCCAAGGCTTTTTCTGCTTTTGAAAGCAGTCTTTTTCCTCTTCTGCTGACTTCTTATGCCTAACACAATCTAGCATTTTTCGTCAAGGTAAACTCCCTTAGTAATCAGGCAGCAGATTTCGTACTGATCGAATCACTTGCCCTTTATCCTGGCTTGTGACAGGCAGAGCCTGACGTGCCATATAATAAGCCCAGGTTGGCAAGTAATTTTTCCCATATTTACCAGACTTTAAATTGGACCAGCAAGGGATGCTAGAGGAAACATAACTGGACTCGAAAGAGTTAAATTTATGATCATCCATTCAAGTTTCATTGCAACTGCAGTCTGGTGCAACCTAATTGAATTTACACACCATCTTGTTAGAAAGGGAACCAAACGCAGTTATGCAGTCAGTCATTAAATGGCACAGATTTCAACTTGTGGTGGTTGAGGAGAGTTTCTTCATTTCCAAAATACTTTCTTCACTTGCGATGAGTGAACGGAACATGGCTGCTAACTTTCTTAACGACTCTGAAATCGAACTCAAAGATTAATGTGATAGTGGACAGGGACTGTGATTATAATATGGAGACCAACATGTTGATTGTTGTAAGGGAATCACAATACAGGAAACTAAGACACAGATAAGGGATTAAGATGAAGACCATGTCCTAAATGTAAACAAATATAAAAAAGTGTCAGGCTGTACATATATATAAAACAAAAAGGGCCTGTCAACAGCAAAAAAAATAAAACACTACAAAACAGTCACTCAACCAGAAATAACATACGCAAGTGAAACCATCTTCAAAACAACTAACACTACACAAATAGACAAAATACTGAAGATAGAGAGAAGAATCATTAGAACGTGCATAACGAATCATACCAAAAAGATGGACACCAGAGAGTACCTTCTAATGAAACAGTCTACAAGGAAATGGAACCAGTAATGAGCACTATTAGGAAGAAACGTATTTCATTTTTTGGACATGTAATTAGGACACCAGGGAACAGGATCATCAGGAGAATAATAGAAAAATTATGGAATAGTAAAAGTAACATTAAGTGGATTACAGAAATCAAGGAAGATATGGATGAACTATAAATTACAGTGGAGACCTAAGAAATAAAACCAACAATCAGGAAACTCACAGACAAATAAACCAGACTGCACACCAGAATCAACACACATAATAGAAAGAAAGATAAGACACGAGAGAATGAAGAAGTACTGGGCTGACAAGAAATCGAAAAAATCTTTGTATAAAGTTGGCTAGAGTGGTCCAATGAAGGCCACAAAATGTAAATAAAATATTTTTTTTAAATTTTTGTTTTACATCACACCGATACTGATAGGTCTTATGGCGACGATGGGATATGAAAGGGCTAGGAGTGGGAAGGAAGCGGCCATGGACCTAATTCAGGTACAACCCCAACATTTGCCTGGTGTGAAAATGGGAAACCACAGAAAACCATCTTCAGGGCTGCTAACAGGGATTCAACCCCACTATCTTCTGGATGCAAGCTCACAGCTGCGCGCCCCTAACCGCACGGCCAACTTGCTTGGTACTGACTAATTTGACTAGCATGAGCTATATAAAGACTACCTAGATGGTACCATTTCAGAAGGTCTGCATCTCAGTTCTTGGAGCGGAATGATAATGATTATTATTATTATTATTATTATTATTATTAATCATAAGAGAAACAGGACGAGCCCTGATAATTCAAAGAACGAGGCACTCGAAAAGGAAAGACTACGAAGGCCGTGAAAATTAAAAACCCAAGGTCCTTAAAGCTAATATCCTCAGGTCAGAAGAGAATAAATTTGATCGAGACTGGTCAAATAGGAAAAATTAAAAATGAGGACCTTGGCACAAAATGGAGGTAAATGATCTATTGCCCAACCCAGGAGTTCTCTGGACAAGGGTGGTGGAAGAAGAGGAAATTGAGAAGTTCCAAAGCCTTGTAAATGAAGGCCATTCATAATAAAACACATCAAGCTTGCTGCTACTGCAGGGAAATTTTCCAAAACCAGGTGAATGAAAGTAACAGCAGTCCCATCACCCTGAATACAGCTTACCAACACAAGAATCACATAAATTCGAAGGAAAAATTTTCTTCATATCTCTGTCAACATAAGGCTGCTGCCTGGCATTCATGGAAAAGTAGTGTCAGCAACACAAGACCAACTCTGCGTCATCAGACGAAAATCTCGACTGTTCTCAGGAAAGATTTTCTTCTGATGACGCAGAGCAAAGTTCTCTGTGAAACATAAAGAATTTCACCTTATTTTCTTGACACAGCGTAAGCCCAAAAACCTATATCATGTCAATAATAATAATACCGGGCGAGATGGCTGTGCGGTTAGGGCCGTGCAGCTGTGAATTTGCATCCGGGAGGTAGTGGGTTCGAACCCCACTGTCGACAGCCCTGAAGATGGTTTTCCATGGCTTCCCATTTTCACACCAGGCAAATGTTGGGGCTGATCTTTAATAAGGGCCATGATACAATAATATTTTTTTTAACCCCTTAAGCCGGTATATAATGGCGTTTGGCCTCATGCAGGTCTTTCGAGTTGACTTCCACAGGTGACCTGTGTGTCAGTGAGGATGGGCCCCCCCTAGCTGGATGAATTCTAATGTTGAAAATGGCACACACACCCAGCCCGCGAGCCATCGGAATTAACCAATTAAGGTTAAAAATCCCGACCCGGCTGGGAATCAAACCCAAGATTCCTTAGACCAAAGGCCAGCAAGGTAAACATTCAGCCATAGAGCCGGACCTCAAGCTAATAATATCTCATGACCCCTACCAAAAAAACAAACCCCATGGTGTAACAGCCCCAAAGGGCCCACCAAGCGACAGCCGCAAGACATGCAGATTATGAGGTATCGTGTGGTCAGCACGACGAATCCTCTCTACTGTTACTTTTGGCTTTGTAGACCGGAGCTGCCATCTCACTGTCAGATAGCTTCTCAACTGTAATCATGCAGGCTGAGTGGACTTTGAACCAGCCCTCAGATCCAGGTAAAAGTTCCCGACATGGCTGGATATCGAACCTGGGGCCTTCGAGTAAAAGGCATACACGCTACCCCTACACCGTGGGGCTGGCCAATGATCCCTACAGCACTAATTAATCCTAGCAAGTTACAACAATTTTATGAGCCAACGCAGTCAGTCATTGCAATATCTTCTAAACTACTAGTTCAGTCTTGTTCAAATTTTGTGCGGTTCTTGTCCACATAATGTGCAACCAAACTATCATACAACATTATAAATATTTCATGATTACGAAATTAATCACTCCAACAAAATAACTAACCCTCTATGTAACAGCCCGGACACCAACAGATGTTCTCCTTCCTCCTATTCTTTGTGCAAACCACACATTTTTTAACTATGTTTCTGGCAAAGTGAGGAAGAAGTGGGAATCACATAACGACATCCAGGAGTGTGTCCCACCTACTTAAGAAGAAATTTCAAGCATTCCCGGATTTCTGAGACAAGCCAAAATTAAAAACAGGAAAGGCATGGACACAAGAGAGGAAAGAAAACAACAAAAACGCATGCAGAAGTACTGGGCAAACATCAAAGCCAGAAGCAGCCAGCTGAAATGACATGGTCCAAAGTTGGCCAATACGACATGAATGAATGACTATCGTCACTGTTAAGTTGATAACTGCTTCAAGCTGTACATAATCTTCCTCACTAACAATCATTATCACTTCACTCAATCTCATCACTAATTCCAGTTAATATCTTCACTGAACTTGTCTCAGACGAGTGTGAACCTCACAACATGCCTGCCATATGAGTCACTGTCGGTTGACCCTAGGGTGACAAAGTGAACATGAAGAAATAACTTCAGTTATCTGCTACCTAACAAGATAATAACACTGAAAAAGGGTCCATTCCAAGGACACACACCCTAAGCTTCAAACTGTATTAATAGATTCACAGACAGCCAAGATAGCAGAATAGTTAATATTTCCCACACAGCCAGGAAAGTCCGTACATGATTGGATTTGTACATGTGTATATCGAAATGGCCTGAGAGGTTAAATTGGATGGGGCAGTTATCCTGTATCACGTACCTTGTGCAATAATAGCCTTGGAATACCTTTGCCATGCTCCTTTTTTCCCCAGGCAGAACACCCCTCTGATAGGCATCAGATACCACTTAATTATCCATATTTATTGTTGTGCTTCCATTAGGCATGAAACAGCTCCAATTTTGTACGAATAATTTAATATGGTAAAGCAATAACTTGTAATAGAATCAGTGAAGATACAGTTGAGTGTGTCAAGCAAGGCCTGAGGATTAGGCAAAAGAGTAGGTCTGGACTGAACACCCCTTTCCAGCTCATCCCAAAGATACTCAGTAGCATGAAGATCTGGAGACTGAGTAGGCCACGTAGCAAAGATAGCTGTAAGTCATGTTCTTGAAACAATTGTTTTGATTCAGGCTATGGGAACATGTACACTTCCTGCTGGAAGATATCATTTGACTAAGGAGTACACATATATTCTTATACAAAATATGGCATTCAGATGTGATCTATAACTGTTACTAGAATAAACTTGTAAGTAGAAAATAATTTTCATTTCTATAATTTTAGAAGGGAGAGGACATTTTCCTTATACTACTGCTTTTTTAATAAATAAATTTACTAATGTTAAAGAACAACATTTAAACTGTATTGAAGCAGATTTCAATAATGGCAAAGCATGGTATATGATGTTAAGAGTAAATATCAGAGCTATGTTATAAACTTACAATGTACTAACTTGTATACACTAATTTTAATTTACTAAGTTACAGCCAAACATGAATAGAAAGAAAACAGGTGGACAGGCTTACTTACTAGATATGAACACACTGATAGTACACTCATAAAAGCAAAACAATGTATAATTCCACAATTATTCGCATAAACTTCATTAGTGGAGGTGTGAGGAAATGTGATTCATTTATTTCCTGTATCCTACTGGAAGGTAAAAAATTATCATCAAATGTCATTGGATATTTCACAGAAAAAGTTGTGAATCATTTATAGCAATGAATGTTATATGATAGCAAGTAGAAATATAAGTGTGCTCATTTAGTAATTTTTAGCATTGTAGTAATGGCACAAAAGATCCCACTGTTGGGAGTGGTGTCACGATCGCAACAGCTCCAAATGGTTTAATTTGTGTTTAAGTAGTCCATGGATTCTCACTTGATTTAGTGAGGAAAAAAAATAAAAAAATTCAATTACAATGTTTACATATTCTGGGACTTAGTAAATACAAGTATAAATCCAGTGTCTGTGAATCTGGATATAGATCAAGTAGAGATTAACATTTCTTCATACCGCCTAAAGAGAAAAAGCTTTTGTCTTCACGTGTTAGGGTAACCTCAAGAAAATAAGCACTAATTGTGTGTAAATCTGCTATTTGTGAGGACCTCTTAACAAAAAGAGCTTTTAAAACAGACTTGTTCATTAGTGTATATATTTTGGTACGCACACTATGTAATTTGAAATTAATTATGCTTTGTCATACTTATTAGTTTTAAGAGTTGTTTTTAATATTTCACATTGAATTCAAGTCAACTTAATGCTTCAAGCAATCAGACTTCCTTACCAGAAGCCAACATTTAAAGATTCCTCAAATAAACACACATCAATCTGTATAAAAGGAAACAATTTTAAGTTACATTTGCTACAACGCAGATATTATTCTGAGCCCACCGTATGCTCGTCCATTGTCTTAGTCTCACAGCTATTTGGCAGAACAACAGCAAGAAGCAATCTGCTTGTCAGCATCTAATAACTAAGGGAGTGAGTGCACTTTGTTTCTACTCACTATGATTATACTGTATATTTTGGAATAGTACAATTCCTTTCAAGAAGTGTGTTATCAAGGAAGTTCTTACCATGCAAGTCATTGCTCTCCCCAACTGCTTCGTTCACTTGTACAATTCTGCTCTTACTACCTTTCACATCAGAACATTTAGAAAGTAGGTTGTTATGAGGAAATCAGAGCCCTGCGTTTTCTCCAGATGACATGAAAGAGGAGAGAAGAAGTACCCTACAGCCACTGCTCTGGTGGTGGTTAGGAGGTGGTTAAAACATCCCACTAGCTACAAGACATGCTGTCCATTGTAGGATAAGTATTACCTTGCCAGGACCGGAAGGTGCTGGCGCTGCTGGGCTACGATTCTGCTGCTGCTGCTGCTGTGGAGACCGCGACAGACCATTCTCAGCAGCTTCGCGATTCTTACTTGAATCAGCCTGTCCACAGGATGACATATGCTGTGGCCAGTGTCGTTGCTGTAATAGAAATTAGATCAAATTAAGCAATGCTATGAAGCTCTAGGAGAGCATCGTTAGACTAAGAGAACAAACCAACATCACTGAAAATCAAAGAGAAGAAGAAGAAGAATGCAGGTACCAGGTGGTGGTTGTTTTAAGAACAAGTACAACTAGGTAATCGTCCCCTCTGAACAATTAACGTGGAAAAGAAATTTAAAATAAAACAAAATTATTTATTCAACAAGGGAATGTTGTAATTAATTACAAAATAAAACACAAATTAATCTTCACCTTGAAGATACTGATGGAAAAGTATATGTTGCATCTAAAAGATTGAAAAAGAGTGCCACAAGATCTGCTCTGGTGGGAAATACAGAAGAAAAATTTCCCATATCTGTACGTCACCATTATCCAAGATACATATGATATAAGCCTGACAATTGTAAGATGCGGAACTACAGATGAATTTGGATTCATCTGCACCAGAGATCAGCTCTCGGCCAATGCCTTTTTTTAACAGCCATGGATGTACTGACGAGTAAAATCCGTGATAATTTGAGATTTTTACAAGAGCGCATGTATGTATTAAGAACATCTGGAAACGATTTCAGATTCTTTTCTGCGCGAACGATCTCGTAGTATTAAATAGTGCCAATAGATATCACCACTTTCCAAAATAATTTCTATTGGATTTCATGGACTGAGCTTGTGTTCTACTGAATGTAATATTCAAATGTATCTAGTTTATCTACAATACCTAGACTTATTTACATTGATAGTTCAAATGTGTTTAATCCTGATATTTTTTTTTTAATTAAGGATACGTACTAGATGCAAATAAACCATTCAGGTATGTTCATTAAACAGAATGCGTGATTACTACATTTAATTACGAATTTATTTAAAAATACCGCCATCAAGAAATGTTGTTTTCAAGAAGAACATGGAACAAATATATTTACAAGGATCTCCGCTTTGTGAACCAGATGTGAAAAGATCTGATGTGCATACCTCATTTAGAAATCCAAAAACAATCCCCAAATTCTGCTGACTGTTCTCAAACTGTACATAACTGGAATACACACCTCTAAGAACAGCAGACTAACAGTCAGAATACCAAATTCTCGTTGCATGAACGCTTCAAATATAGGGAAAAGCATGTGCGCATGCGCCTGACTGTTTGGGATAGTTCCGTATTGCTGGACGAACAAATCTAATAAATACCTTTTTGTATCTTGGATTAATGATTAAACTCAGTTATTTAGATATTGATAAAGACATCATCAATATTTAATTAGAAATATTTTAGTCGTTTCTAATATATAGTAGCTGAAGATGTCCAACATTTGGATGAAACATGTACTACTAACGTTTAACAGGCGACTCTTCATTGATTATATGAAGTATTGAATAGGTGGATTGATAACATTTTACTGTAATGTATGCCGGACAAGATTCCACTTGGATTTCACCAACAACTCGTTTAATTTCCTCCCATAACTCGCGGGGTTAAGTCACTTGACATTGGTGGCCATTGTTTGTCATCATTACGCAAGATGAAGCGATCAGGAGCACCTCAATTTTTTTAACGTTCACTGTTGAACTAGTTTTATTGAATTTTACCATGGCAGTTACAGCATAACTTTCTGTTTGCACAATTAGCACAAGTTGTGCAAGTAAACTGCTCCATGGCTAAACACAAATTGAAGAAATCCGAGAAATTCAGACTGACAACAATAAGAATGTCTATGGATACTGAAACAATATGCAACTATGTTAAAACAGAGATACAAAAATATACTGCAAGATTCAAACCGGTGCGCTTTTTGTAGGAACCTATTGGCCAATTGCAGAAACAATGACTAGTTTTAAGCCTTAAACAACGTCTACCTAAACAACGTGTAAGTCAAACACGATCTTCCATTGCATAAACAATGCTCAGCCGGTGTTTAGCTAGATATCATTTAAAGTTTCAATACTGGTTTTAAAATGGAAATAGAAGTATCTTCCACACAACTCTTTGCTTGTTGCAACCAATAAAATTCATCGGTGCGTGGGCCAAACGTTAGTCAGCTGTCACACATCAATTATTCTCTTTGCTACAAGTTACTCAAATATGGCTAAGCAGGAGCATGACTTGCACACAGATAAGAATATCATTTTCGGTGAAAATTAAATGTCATAATATTATCAACACTAAAGCGACACACCACCGTAAAAGGAGTGTAGCTTTGATTATAGTGTTTTTACGCCGAGTGTAGCCTAAATAGCTTCAGCAAAGGGAAGATGAAACTATATAACTATGTAACCGAATGAGTTGTATGGGCCATATAGATGTAGCTTGCAATCTAGAGATCATCGGTTGGAAACACACCATCAGCAGTCCTGAAGATTGTTTTCTGTAGCTTTCCCATTTTTAGCCAACGGCCGTACCCATGTTGACACACCGGATCCCGTGAGATCAAAATGGAAATTCTAAGTTCCCATGGAGGGAATTAGATATTTTTCCACCCTGGTGGGTAGGGTCTGACACATCCCACTCTGAAGAGTCTAGTGTCAGACCTAAGACGAAATGCTGGTTAATAGAGCAAACGCCTGAAAAGCCATACAACTAATTTTTGATCTGATCCCGCGAGATCTCCGAAGTTAAGCAACATTGGGCGGGGTCAAGGAGTGGATGGGTTGCCATGTGCTGTTGGTGGGGGGTAAGGGAATGGAGGAGCGGAAAGGAACTGGCCACCCTACCATACGTAAACTCCGGCTCAGGCACGCCTCTGCGGAGGTTCGGACCTGCCTTCGGGCAGAATACACCCTTACTTCCCATTTTTACATCAGGCAAATACTGGGGCTGTTATTATGGCAACAGCTGTTCCCTCCATTCCTTGCCTTTTGTTATCTCATAGTTGCCGAAGACTTACCACGATTATCCGGGGGAAAAAACACACAACCTACCGTTTAGTGTCACTATTATGTGTGCTTACTTGAGAGTAAATGCAATAAATGAATCTCTCCCGGTTGAGGTATGTGACAGCCCTCTGACGATCGGGACAAGTTATTCCGATATGAATGTAGTCGAAGTGACTTATAATTCAAGAAAAACGATCCCAAATACAGTAGAAGTCTGCTATAATGAGTACGGCATGTAACGAGAATCCCGTTATAATACCAGTTTTTGTCTGTCCCTTCAAAATTCCTATAAACTGCGTATTGTCCTTCAGTTACAGTGAGAGCCATATCACTGACGCGTCCGTTATTATGAGCGATTCAGCGTGCACGATTTTTTTTTCCATTGCCGACATTTATGCAACCAGCGATTACATTGCATGCGATCAATCATCTTCGGTATAGTTTCCTCGCTATGTCCACTAGATATGAAATAAGAGAACATATTTTCTTAACAAATACGTAAATAACGTGGTCGATGGCAGTTGTTAACCTGTTAAAAATAAAGGCTAAGTAAACGATCGCTTAATTTTGATACTATACACTGAAATTAAGTAGGAATGCGATACACCTCAAGATATGACAGAGCGCATCACTGATTCAAATTATAGTTTATATTTTCTCACATCTAGTTAAATTTCAGAAAGGCTGTTCCCGTGTAATTTTGTAGTGAGGAGGTTATCATTTCTCTATGTGCGCTTGAAATACGTTTTCATTACACATATACGGTTACAGAGGCCTCTGGAGTGATATTATAATTTTTTTCAGAATGAAATTAAACATACAATTTCATGTAATGTAGTATCGGATTTCAGAATAACGATCTAGCAAGCCGTAGTGTGGATATCATCCGCAAAAATGCAAGTTTTGAACAAACTGATTGTCGTTTCGTACAGAGTAATGAGTATGGGAGTTTTCTTGACTTTTACGAAAAATTGGATATAACAACAATCCGTTATAGTGAGAAAATTTTTCGCCGTTATGAATTCTCGCTGTAATGGACTTCTACTGTATAATCAAATACATCGGTTGCCAAAAATTGTAGTCAAGTTGACAGTTACCGGACTGTCCCTTGTGTCATACGTTTCACGGTACATAACCTATGATTGTGACTCACTCCTAAAATTTTAGGTTAAACAGTGTTCTTGGCAGTGTTTAAACATGTCCGGTTGAACATCGGTTTTAGACAAGTGTCTAACTGATAAATAACGTCTTCGCAATGCGGCAGTCATCGTTACACAATTTTTAACCGTAAACATCATCTAAATACTGTTTCTGCAATCGGCCCTATATTTCTAAGTCCCAGCTCCAAGTAGAATGCTCAATAAATGGTGAACAAAAAGAATGTAATAATGCATGTACTATGTGATTGTCCCATCAGCGACTGGTAGACTACCTAGTTAACTGAGAAAACTTTTTAAAAGAAAATGATATTAAGGCAAAGACTTATCCTTCATACATATAAGAAGGAAGTACACTGAAAATAGCCATAAACTGAGAACGTTTCAAAGTGTTTTCTTGAGTGCTAAAATTTGGGCAAAATGCGAGTGGCAGACTTGCGGCACTCTGAATCTCACCTGACACGGATAGTCGCAGTACGAGGTGTTCCAGCAGCAATAAAAGATTGCTTCTTTGCCACAGCTGGTACACCACTGCTTCTTCTTGGTCTCCTCGATGGCCCGCTGCTTCTCCGCCTCGCACTGTCGGATCGTTTCCTGCAAGGCACGCTGTTGCTCCTGCAGCAGGCTGTTCCGAAGTTCAACTGCCAAAACATCTGCACATCAAAAAATTACCCCAGACTACCTGCTGCCCTCTGGTGCAGCTACCTTTACACCTACCACCACCATAACCCATGCATTCAAGAGAAATTTTTTTTCTTTTTTTCTTTTTTTTTACCAGCAACTTCACATTTCTCATCTTCCTTATTATCATTTACCAGAAGAAAGAATTATGGAAAGGCCTTTGCTGCTAGAGGTTACCTCAATCAAAAGGTTGCCTGCCAGATTTCCCAAGCCATGAACTGTGTCCTCAAGACTCCTCAGAGAATTTAACCTGGTACCTTCTCGCCAAAAATCAAAGACAACTGCAACACTGGTTGGTGGAAACTGGAAGGAAATATGGCATGGAAATCAAAAGTGATGAGGATATCAAAACGGGAGAAACCTTTGAGGATAACTGTTGAAAATCGAGAATTGGAGAATGTGAAGCAGTACAAGTACTCGGGAAGCTTGCTGACAAAGGATGCCCACTGCACAAATAAATTTCGAGCAAGAATTGCCATGACCAAAGTTTCATTCAACAATCAATCAATTTCGTGTGGCTATTTCTAGCCCGGTGCAGCCCTTGTAGGGCAGACCCTCCGATGAGGGTGGGTGGCATCTGCCATGTGTAGGTAACTGGGTGTTATTGTGGTGAAGGATAGTGTTATCTGTGGTGTGCGAGTTGCAGGGATCTTGGAGACAGCACAAACACCCAGCCCCCGAGCCACTGGAATTAACCAAAGAAGGTTAAAATAACTGACCCCGCCAGGAATCGAACCCAGGACCCTCAGGACCAAACACCAGCACACTAACCATTTAGCCATGAAGCCGGACATTGGATTCAACAAGAAGAGGACTCTTGACCAGCAAGTTGAGCTTGGAACTGAGGAAGAAAGTGGTGAAGTGCTACATCTGGAGCATTGCACTGTACAGAGCAGAGACGTAGACCATGAGAAAGAGGGAGAAAAAAATACCTAGAAAGTTTTGAAATGTGGTGTTGGAAGGAGAATCGAGAAGATCAAGTGGACACATCCGGTGACAAACGACAATGTACCAAGAAGAGTAGGAGAGAAGAAAACTAAGCTTAATAGAATTTTTCAGAGGAAGGCCAACTGCACTGGACACATACATAGACACAACGGGATCATACACAACGTCATCGAAGGGAAGATCAAGAGAACTGCAGCACAAGGAAAAAGATTTGATTTCCATACCATATTTCCTTCCAGTTTCCACCATGAATGACACAAATATTGGGGTGAGATATAGCAGACTGAAGGAAGAAGCTGAAAACAGGGTACACTGACATAAAAAATTCTCCGCACGAAGACACGGAACTACTACTACTACTACTACTACTACTACTACTACTACTACTACTACTACTACTAATAATAATAATAATAATAATAATAATAATAATAATAATAATAATAATAATCTTCATAATCACACAAGCTCACTCTAAGAATCCACATCTCAAGATCACAGGTTCAAATGCGGCAGAGAAAAGTTATAAAATAATACAAATATTTGTTTTCCACCTATTCAATACATAAAATGTTATTATTAGGATTTTATCCTTGACATAATACTACATGTAAAGAGAAAAGTTAACCGTACAATGTCAACTTGTAAACACATTTGGTGTTTACCAGACATCCCACCATCACAATCCAATTTTCCACTCCAGCAAGCTGGATGTGGGAATAAACAAGCCTTTTCTGTTATTTTTGTCCTGCTCCTCTTATTTTCCACATTCTTTTCATTCCTGGTTCCTCCAAGCCACATCCTTTCGCACGTGCTTCATCAGTCCCTCTTTAGATCCACCTCTGGGTCTTTTACAAGAAAATTCTCTTTCAAAATAGGCTTTGGGTGTTCACGTTGATGCCACACTCATTAGGTGACGAAACCATTTAAACCTTGACTCCTTCAGAATGATAAATACACTTTGTTTCAGCCCAAGTTAGGGCCGGACTGATTTATTTCTGATTCTGTCCCAGAGATGCCAAACTTCAAATAGTGGGAGTGTCTGCTGCAGGTAAGGGAAGGCACTGCATTGTGCTTATCACATGTATACCTTGCAGTGGTGTCTCTACCGGCATGCTAGCCGGCCAGTGTCTTGGGAAGGTGCGGTATCCAACTGATGAGCCCATGCCGCACTGGGGCGAAATACTGGGAATTTTAGATGACTGAGTTTCCTGAATTTTATTAAAGGAAGGTTATGTTCAACCAAAAACGTGAGAAATAATATTCAGACCGTGTAACACTGTTATAGTCATTTTTTTAAGCACCTTTTATTGCCCTTCGATGCACCCACACATTATGCCATTACAGATTTTACATGGTACGAACAATCATCGCATCCTCCACGTTCAACTGAAAAATCCAAAGTGTTTTAAAAAAAAAAAAAAAAAAAACACAAACACGCCTCGATAAAATTCCAATGGCTCTAGGCATGAAAACCTTTCCATGTACTACTTTTGGGAATACTAATTCAATGCAGTTCGTTTTTATACACAGTCAGCTCTTCATTATTTTTACTTTTACACATCTTGCTATTTTATTTAATGTTGCTCTTCCCTTCAGTGGAATAAATGTCTGCACAATACAAATTTGCAACAAACGCAGGCAACGGTAGTGTTAATCAGTGCAGGCAACTCATTACTAAATCAGAGGTAACAGAACAGAAACTGAGCACATATGCTGGGAATCTGCACTTTTCAAAGAATGTTATTGAATGTTATGGTCTGTGTTAAAGTTTATAGACAAATGTCACTATTTAGTCATTTTTCATGAACCTCCTGTTTATGAAACGTTCATAATGTTTGTGGGCAAAATGAAGAATTTACATAAGAGCATTTTGATTTTGTGCAATCTGTATAAATCAGCACTGTTTCTGCATTGCCGCAGTATTGGTGAGAAAATAGTAGAAACTACAGAAAATCCGTAGTAGTTGGCATATTTGCTGTCTCATCTAGCCTTCATCTGTTTCTTGTATCCAGCTGTTGCCACTTCTAGTCAGGGTATCAGCTTCTAGTCTGCAAAATTAGGATGGAAAGCAGGCAGGTTTATAAAACTGTGTTAGTTTACCAGCGAAAGCTTTCATCCATAAAAGATGTGAGGCAGAACTGTCTGCAGATGCTTGAACCCTCCTCAATTTCTTGGATTAATCTGTTGATTTCTATTGTACTCCTTCCATCCTCAATTATTTCTTGTCCAAGGTAAGTGAACGTTTGTACTTGTACAATCTTGGTGTCATGGATCATCAGTTGTATTTGATGTGACAATGGTGATGTGGTCAAGCATTTCATTTTCTTAGCATTGATCTTCATATATATTGGGCGTCTATCACCGAGTTTTAATTAATTTTGTCGGGTAAACACCAAATGTGTCACCAGAGATCTTTTACATGCCGACATCATGATGCAAGTGTAATGGACTAGTATAACTTGAAAACAATTCTCTAAACAAAACATGAAGTTATGTCACGATATGTCTGCTGTATGTATATTAATAAGACTTTATTGAATGTAAGGACATGTAATTAATGGTATATAATTTTTTATTATCTGTAAATATGATGTAATGTTATGCAACACAGGGCAAGATTCCAGAACAATGCACCTTTGTCACTTGAGTCTTACAGAATGTTCTATCCATTTGTATAGGTTATTGGAGACCCGAGAAGATACGAGAAAATATGTTACATCATGCTTTTCTAGAAGCCTGGCCAGGCAAGGTATGTAAAGAGACAGTCTTGGGTAGTAGAGTAGAGTTGTTAGCAAGTGTGTGTGAACTCATGTTGTGGGTTTGTTGTGTTGGTAGTTCGCTGACATGCTAATGTGGCAGTCTTATTCTTATTCTTCTTCAAGCCAGTTCAAGATGGCAGTTCAGTGTGCGCGCGCGCGTGTGTGTGTTTTGGAAATTAAACAGTGTACACAATTGGCAGCATCTCCTGTGTGCGCCTTTGTGATTGCGATAATCTTTCACCCTTCAAAATTCTAACTACCTCTGCCGGGTTTGAATCCGCTATCTTGGGATGCAGAGGGTAAGTTTTCATCAGACAATTTTCCACCAGCCTCTTTGACATGTTAACAAAGCAGACTAATTCTGCTTTTGTGCTGCTGGTTCCAGACAGGTTTGGAGGAAGGGGGAAATGTTGGTGAGAGAAAGGATATTGTGAAGTGTATTGGGAAGTGTTGTGACAGAGATTAATGAGCCACAACTTTCTGAGATGATTTACTAAATTTTGTCTGATTTGATAAAGCTAATTGCTTAATATTTCCTCTTCCTATTTTAACTTATTATTCTCAATTTGAGTGTGCCTGATCTCAATTTGAAGTTGAAAAGGTGCAGTGATTGGGAATTCTGTACCATCACCTCTCCTACCCTGCTGGCCAACATTCTGATTGTGAACTACTATTTTTTTTTTTCCACCAAAAGGACTTGAACCAAGAAACAATTGTGTCAGATTTGATGCCTTAATGATCATAATCACGAGGAAAGCATAACAAATTAAGTAAGTTTCATTAAAACCACAGGTTTGAAACTAGTGAAGGAGGTACCTTTCCTCTCAAACATGTTTTTCACTGTATCCCAAAACTAGCGGCACCTATTTGCGGTGAAAATCTTTCACTAATTTAGTCATTAAAATGGAATGAAATGGCATATGGCTTTTAGTGCCAGGAGTGTCTGAGGACATGTTCAGCTCGCCACATGCAGGTCTTTTGATTTG
Source organism: Anabrus simplex (assembly GCF_040414725.1). NCBI lineage: Eukaryota > Metazoa > Arthropoda > Insecta > Orthoptera > Tettigoniidae > Anabrus > Anabrus simplex. Next base: position 65,310,467 of record NC_090278.1, on the reverse strand, counting down.
ACTCCCGTAGGCGACCTGCACATCATGATGAGGATGAAATGATGATGAAGACGACACATACACCCAGCCCCCATGCCAGAGAAATTAACCAATGATGGTTAAAATTCCCGACCCTGCTGGTAATTGTACCCGGGACCCAAGAGGCCAAGGCCAGCACGCTAAGCATTTAGCCATGGAGCTGGATTTCATCATTGAAAATATGTCTTTTCAGTATATTTTTAGCCATTTTTATCTTATTTCATCAATTATTTTGCTTAATTCTTATTTCCACTTTACAGCAATAGAAGGTAAACCAAAAGATAGTTGATAGTGTATTTGCAGTAAAAATTTCATAATTATGTATCTACAAAAAAACATGAGAGCCATTGTTCTGCTGAAAAACCATATTACATTCATTATCTTTAACAAGTGGAGCCTAGCCTACAAACTTAATTTACACATTAGTCTGAAAAAGACAGATAACATGAGCTCGATATCACTGGGAATCAGAGCTGTTATCCTATCAGATATTACATTACATTGAAAATGACCTCTCACTATCAACATCGCTAAATGGGATCCATAAAGCCTTCACTGTAGCTTGCACAAAAAGTTCATGTTCCGATTTCAAGAAAAGAAGAACGGCAGCCATGTCAATATTTTTATTTGGTCTACATGAACTACCAACTAGATCCCTAGACACTAGTTCAAAGTTCTCGTATGATAGGAATTTGCTTTATTAGACAAGAACATTCATCATTTTCTAAATCATCTTTCATTATGCTTTTTGGATGAAAGTGATTCTATATAATTTCATGGATTATTTTGCAATTATTTTAAGGGTTTGTGTTTTGAGTCAAATTTGTAAAATTTTGCAAAAAATTCGTGATTTGGAGCTTGGCAAAAAAACAGGTGCCTCTACTCATAACACTTGTACCTCGCTTAGGTCATTTTAGAAGCCTTCGCTGATCCAATCGGCAGAACAAACTGCCCAGCTGGGCTGGCTGTAGCTCCTGTACAAGAAAGCTGAATAACCTGCAGTACCCTTCCCGATTTTACACTTGGGAAATAATAATCAAGCAAATAACTGGCTTCTTAGTGATAGGAAGTTTAGTAAACCACTGAATCTAATGAGAAGCTGGCCTGGATAAAGTATATTTTCCTCCAAAACTGGTGATCTCGTTAAGATAGATTCCACTGTACTTATGAATTCCACCCTCAAATATAGAAATTATTTAGAACATATTACCAACAATATCTTCTCAAAATGAAATTGTTTATAATCCCTGGGGAAACTGATTTCTTGGTCGATTCACTACACACTGTATCACAGTGGCAAGCTATACAAACATATTGTAAAGCCTGAAGTACTAACTGCTATGGTATTATGAGCAGTGGGGTGTACTTAGAATCAGGTTCAAACTCTCAAGGTTTAAAAGATCATTTCAGTTCAATTCCATACGCAATGCCAAAATATGAGGCATATTCAAAAACAAATATCCAAACCAAAAATACTATGCACCTGCAGAAGTCTCAGCATTTTCCATTACGTGGCACTGTTATAGTGAAATTATTTTATGTTGTTATTTCTAGCCTGGTGCAGCCTTTGTAGGCCAAACCCTGCCATGTATAGGAAACCGAGTGTTGTGTGCGGTGTGTAAGTTGCACAGGTGTTGGGAACATCAGAACACCCAGCGCCAAATCGCGAAACTTTTGCAAAATTTTACAAATTCGGCTCAACCATTTAAGGTTAAAATCTCCAACCCAGCCAGGAATCAAAGCTGGGGCCCTCTGAACCAAAGAGCATTCAGCCAAGGAGCCAACCACTGTTTCAGTGGTTATCCTTCTTAAGTTAGTAGCCATCAATTATTTATCTCTCAGGACCTGTTAGTTCACAGGAGTATTGAGTCTCTGTTGTTTTTGATAAGATGTTTGAACATTAATGGCAGCATATCTACATTCGATTCTGATTCATACTAGGGGAAAACATTTATGGAGACATAGAGTCAGTAGGAAAAAAATTCTTAAAGATGAAAAAAATCATAGCAGGTGAGATCAAACGTGAAAGATGTTATGCATCACGAATTCCTACCCAAATTGTCATCATAGAATTGAAATAGTGCAACCATGTGGAATGCATTCTAAAATTAACTGTAAGACTTCTGACTTTGGATATATATATTTTTTAAATTTTTTTTTTACAAGCTGCTTTACGTTGCACCAACACAGATAGGTCTTAGGGCAACGATAGAACAGGAAAGGGCTAGAAGTGGGAAGGACGCGGCTGTGGCCTTAATTAAGGTACAGCCCCAGCATTTGCCTGGTGTGAAAATGGGAAACCATGGAAAACCATCTTCAGGGCTGCCAACGGTGGTAATTTTCCAACCTAACAACAACTTACATGTCCTGGGCGAAAAACAACAATGTCTTTATTCACAATCTTCTGAGACTATTACCATCATGGCGTTGAAAAAGTGTAGTCGTATGGATGAAGACAAGATAAGAAATATCCTATAAAGCATTTTAGATGGTAATAATAATAATAATCGTATGGCCTCAGCTACCGTGTGCAGACATTTCGATTTGACGCCATCTGGCTGTCTGCTCGTCAATTTCGACGTTCCGTTTTACTCAAGGCCCACTAGATGGCAGACAGAGTAAACCGGATCTCTCTTGGGCGACTATGGCTGAGATTTAATTAATTTTGTCGGGTAAATACCAAATGTATCACCAGAGATCTTTTACATGCCGACATCGCACGACATGGAGTGTCGAAATGGATTTTTTTTCCGCCCTTCAAAAATCCGACTATCTCTGCCGGGTTTGAACCGCTATCTTGGGATCCGGAGGCCGACACTCTACCACGGATCCACAGAGGTAGCTTTTTTAGATGGTGGTCCTGAATGTACAGATTTTAGTGATAACAAAACAGTGTCTGAAGAAAATTATGTTGAGTACAAGATGAAAATAAATAAATCCTAAACGAAGGTAATGAACGGAGTGCAGTCGAACAAAGTCAGGTGATGCAGGAAATATTAGGTAAGGAAATGAAGTCTTCAAGGAAGTAGATTAACACTGTTACTTGGCTGCTAGAGTAATTAATGATGGCAGAAGTAAGGAGGGCATAAAATGCAGACTAGCTCAAGCATTTCTTAAGAAAAGAAGTTTGCTCACTTCAAACATTGATATAGGAATTAGAAAGATGTTTTTGAAGACTTCTGACATTGTATGGAAGTGAAACATGGACAATAACTAGCTCTGAAAGAAAGAGAATAGAAGCTTTTGAAATTTGCTGTTACAGATGAATGGTAAAAGTCAGAGGGGTAGATCGAATCACGCATGAAAAGTTGATTAATCAAATTCGTGCGAGGAGAACGATTTGGCTAAATTTGACCAGAGGAAAAGACAGAATGATAGGGCACATCTTCAGACACACAGGTCTTGTTCAGTTATACTTGTGTAGAAATGAAAAGATTAGCACAGAAAGAGTGGCATGGAGAGCTGCATCAAACCAGCCTATGGACTGATGACCCCATCAACACACCGATCATAACAGTAAAGTGGGGGGAGAGTGACGCGAACAATGACAAAGTGCATATGCAGAAGAAGAAGAAGAAACAGTGAATGGAACTGGACAAAAACTGACAAAGATCCCATTATTTATATATTTAACAAAGGCTTACTTAACTAGTCTGATACACAACAACATTCAAACTTTTGATTTTTCTGAAATACATGGCGTTAATGACAAAATTTCTGGCAAAACCAATACATACAAGAGAAAGAAACATGAAAAATAAATTGAAAGACTTGTGTTTTTCCCAAAAGAAAAGAAAAATAATGTCACCAAACAGTGAGTTTGCTACACTATTGTAGGGGAAAGGAACTAGATCTTGTCACTGTAAAAAGTGTGGTTTCCCCCTTCATTTAGCAGAATGTTTTGAAGTCCACCATTACAAAGGAATCGTACTGAGGCAACTTTTTTCTCTTTCTATTTTACATATGAAACTTTAAAAACAATTGATTGATTTTATGTGGCTTTCTTCTATATATTAGCATGCTTCTAACCTCTCTGCTAGGCCATTTAAGTATGATTTATGTCAGCTCACGAGGTATGTAAAGCTAACAAAGGAGACACAGCTAACTAGGCATCAGGTACACCCCTTTAATAGTCATATTTAAAGTTTGGTTATTTTGTGAACACACCTCATATGATGCACGTTATGAAGATACAAATTACTAGCTCTAACACTAAACTAGTCTTATACAAATCAAGATTTCACTTAAAACTACAGATTAAGTGTGCATCTTACATGTTATATTAGAAATTTGAAAACAGGTACAGTACACAGTCAACGCTCAGTAACTTGGACAATGTTTTTCAAAAATAACATTTTCATTTTTAACTTCACAGTCGCATTCAACAGACAAAAATGTTGTAGAATTAGATAATGCAAGGGGTTGGCAGAGATCTTGCAACACAGTGCTACTACCTCCCGGTACTCAATCCCAGCAATGAACACAAGAAATATCCATACATACCGCGGTAATGTGTCTCGGCCAGTGGATGAAGAGAAAGCCATTCAAGTAAAGCCTGTGTGTAACAATGGTGTCGAACTAGAGAAAGTATTAAGCCAATGAATGTTACACCCACCTATAGACAGGCTAATTCGTCCAGTCCAGCACTGCTACGCCCGTCTATAGATGGTGCACGAGAACTTTAATCTTCTTAAGTTTCCCAGTTCACTCTCGAGTTACTAGTTATAAACCTCATTATAAACCATATTGGAGATCAGAATATTGAAGTTTTTCTTTTTCTATTTTACATGTGAAATTTCCAACAACACAAAAAAAGATTGATTTTATGTGACTTTCTCCTATATATTGGCATGCTTCTAACCTCTCTGCTAGGCCATTTAAGTATGATTTCTGTCAGCTCACGAGGTATTTTGAGCTGACAAAGGAGAGTTTCTTCTTGCTAGTTGCTTTACGTCGCACCGACACAGATAGGTCTTATGGCGACGGTGGGAGAGGGAAGGGCTAGGAGTGGGAAGGAAGCGCCGTGGCCTTAATTAAGGTACAGCCCCAGCATTTGCCTGGTATGAACATGGAAAACCACGGAAAACCATTTTCAGGGCTGCCGACAGTGGGGTTTGAACCTACTATCTCCCAAATACTGGATACCGGTCATACTTAAGCGACTGCAGCTATCGAGCTCGGTACAAAGGAGAGTGGCTTTTCTCCACCAGACTTTCAAGTAACCATGACGGATTCTGGGAGCCAAGTAGTGTTTGATGACAACCCCAAAATCATTGATGTTTTTAAAATTTTTGTGTCAGTGGAGTTGGTGCAGCTGGTTGTTGATGAAACAAATTGGTATCACAAACAACTGGTGGAAAACATTGAGCAGTCACTACATTCCAGGTTTGGAAAGTATTTTAAAATATCAATTTACATACTTGTAAGGAGTTACATGTATTAGTTGCCTACAGATTTTAGGAAATAATTTTATTTTGGGCTCTTTACTTTGTACAAAGATGATGTATGCGTGGGCACAAAAAGTGTAATTTTGTATTCTCTCAAATTAATATTGAAGTGTAGGATTTTCCATTTGCATTTAGATTTATAAAGAACCAGCATTTATAAACATTTCAAGCTAATCACCCCACCGATAAGTTAAAAATTAAGGCTTCTACAATTTTTTTTACGTATGAACCAAAAACTCAGCACTGAGATACCAAACAGTCAACTGCTAACTCAGCACTTAAAAGGTTAAACATATTTAAGAATTGTAGAGAAACTTAAATTTAATGAAAAGCAGAGTCCAGTGTTTTCATAGCACATGTGCATAATGAATACGGCATCACAAAACAAACAGTTTCAGGAACAAGGAAAAACTGAAGAATTTTTGCTTGCAATGTGACGTCAAAAAACTGTTTCCAGTAGAAAATAACTTAAGTTGCTTAGTGACACAAACCTGGAAAACGGTAATACATGTGGCAACAATGTAGCAGGGTTGCAGTTTGCGGTGTAGAGCTTCGGACAGCGACTGAAAGAATTGCTAAGCACAAGAACGCTAAATTTCAAGCAGGTGATGGCTGGCTATGTCGTTTCCACAAATTTAGGGTATTTAAACAAGAAAATGTTTTGTGAAGCACTAAGTGCGATAAAACTAGTGTTGAGCCATTTAAAACACGACTTGACACAAATTAAGGAAGAAAGATTAATCCGTTTAAATGTAAAATGCCAACGAGACCAGGCTGTTTTCGCATTCACTACCTAGGAACACGCAAGCTTATAAGAACAAGGACACTGCACCGGCTGTATTACTTTAATTTCAGTTTTACCCGATGTGTGCTGATAATTTTGTCACATTAAAATACAGTGTTAGTTTTCATTCCTTAGCCACAACTTAATTTTCTTTTGATATCACAGACATTTTTTAACTCTTTAAGTACAAGTTATCGAACGTTGACTGCAGTCAGAGTATACAAAAACAAACACTATGATCTAAAAACTAAAAGTATTATCACTACTGACTATATTAGCAAATGTGAACATTCCATCTTTGTTAAACTATCTACAATGGTAACAGAAAAGGCTTCTATTTTACATAAATATGAGGCACTAACCTAGCATTCCAAGTACAGTACGAACAGAATAAACAACAAGCACATTCTACATGTAACAGTTACAGGAGGATAGAAATCTGAATACAATGCCATTCATAAAAAGGGCGATAAGAGTAGAGTGGGGGTGACTGTTGCTAAATGGAAATCATAACTAAATTACTGGCCTTTTGGGATGATGATGATGATGACCGGGTGAGTTGGCCGTGCGGTTAGGGGCGCGCGGCTGTGAGCTTGCATCCGGAAAATAGTGGGTTCGAATCCCACTGTCGGCAGCCCTGAAGATGGTTTTCCGTGGTTTCCCATTTTCACACCAAGCAAATGCTTCCCACTCCTAGGCTTTTCCCATCCTATAGTCACCATAAGACCTATCTGTGTCTGTGTGACGTAAAATTGTCACAAAAAAAAAGACCTTGAAGAAGCTGTGCAGAACAAATCATCATTTTAAAATTAGCCATAGCATATTACAAAAAGCAAAACAAACCTCTTGCAATAACCTTCGTGGACTTTAAAAAAGCTTACGACTGTATCCATAGACCTTCAATGTTGAAAATTTTAAGAAATTTCGGGCTCCATCCAAAATTAATCAAATTGATTGAACTCACCTTAACCAACACTAAATCAAAAGTCAAGTTCAGAGGGGAATTCTCTGAGCCATTCATCATAAAAACAGGCTTAAGACAAGGAGATTGCTTGTCACCATTGCTGTTCAACTGTTCCTTGGAATATATAATGAGGGAATGGTACAAGAGTAACCCAAAGAACATCCGAATTGGAAGACCCAAAGACAACGTAAGTTTAAATTGCCTAGGTTTTGCCGATGACCCTGCTCTCTTGTCCAACAATGTTCACGAAACCAGACAAGTTATATCACTACAGGAAATAGCACAGAAAATTGGACTTGGAATATCTTTTGAAAAGACAGTAATCATGTTTACTGACCCACCACTCATAAACAAAATTGCCATAGTAAACCAAGAAATCAAAATTGAAGAGAAAAATTTAAATATCTGGGAGAAATCATAACACATAACCTCAATAAAAAGCCAGCATGGCATAACAGAAGAAATAAACTGACCAGAGCACAATATGTTACCAAGAATACCTACAACAAAAAGGGCCTATCAATAGCAACAAAATTAAAACATTACAAAACAGTCACTCAACCAGAAATAACATACGCAAGCGAAACCATCTTCAAAACAACTAACACTGCACAAATAGACACAATACTCAAGACAGAGAGAGAAGAATCATTAGAACTTGCATCAACAAATCGTACCAAAAAGATGGACACTGGAGAGTAGCTTCTAATGAAACAGTAATGAGCACAATCAGGAAGAAATGCATTTCATTTTTTGGACATCAGGACACAAGAGAACAGGATCATCAGGAGAATGACAGAAAAATTATGGAATAGTAAGTGCAACATTAAGTGGATTACAGAAATCACGACAAAATCAAGAAACTCACAAACAAACCAGACTGCAAATCAAAATCAACAAACAGACCATAGGAAGGGTGATTTCCGATGAAGAAAGAAGGATAAGATCAGAGAGAATGAAAAAGTGCTGGTCTGACAGGAAACTGAAAAATTCTTTATATAAAGTTGGCTAGAGTGGTCCAATGAAGGCCATAAAATGTAAATAATAATAATAATAATAATAATAATAATAATAATAATAATAATAATAATAATATCATCATCATCATCATCAATATATACCGAGTTGAGCATATACCGTATTTATGCGAATAATCCCCACCACCGAATAATCCCCGTTCCCTAATTTTAGGAAGCCTCATTTTGAAAAAAAATTAAATGAACTAAAATTCTTTCTATTGAAAGAGTAACATAGGCATAAACAAACATTTCATATCACTCCACGAGGTCCACGTGGTCTTTACGCAAATATGAACATGTAAATTTACGGATATAGCTGCTTTGCCTGAACATATTTGAGAAATACATTATCACTGCTATAAAATATACTTATGATGAACTTTATCAAGTACGCCTACGTATTTCACTAATCTGAACCTGCAGTAGGCTCGATTCCCTGTAGATCGAAAGATTCGTTGTCTCATGCATCACTAGTATCCTCTCCTAAATTACTTACAAATTCGTTACACACCAAGTCTAAAACAATTTTCACACACGATCTTTTCTTTATGTGGATATTAACATGACCAGTGGTGGATAATTCTTTTTCGTGCAATGTAAACAGTTGAAACAGACACACCGGCGAACTCGGACGTTAGTTTTGCGATATGGGAAAATCTCGTTAATTCGAAGTCATTGGGATGCAAAAATCGGACTTTGAATTATGTGATTTCGAATTAACCACATACTTCAGAAACACCAACCCTTGCCGCGTCAAAAAAATTCTAAGATCCGTTACGTTGATTCACAGTTTAAACCTTTCAAATGCAATGGAAAAGAACAATTTCCAAAATGTATCCAACAAGGTGCATTTACAGTATTCAAATAATGCACTTGGATAACTCACTGAAAAACATAACCTCATGCAACGAAAAAAAATAGAGAAAATATATTCGAAGACGAGAAGTCTACGATGGTTCACCTGTGCAAGTACTTTATTCATTGGATTACTGTACCATATGGATTGTTTGCACGGAAAGTACCCAATGCCCTTAAAACATCGTGGCTTATCGAAATTTCCTATGACGAAGGGGGGAAGTCTTTCGCTTCCGTCTGCATTGCAGCACAGTAGTGACCCCATCTCCTTGTAAAATGTCCGTTTGGGCTAGGCAAAAAAAAGTTTCATTGGCATTGACAATATTGTTCGTTGCGTACGAATTTAGTATAATTATTAGCCACGCTTTTTCGCCAACTATCTGCATCGCCAGTGTTGTACGCCCACTGTGCTTCCTCGCACACTGCCTGTTACGTGATACTGTGACGTTCCTTAAAACGCCGAATACAAAAGAATTAATATTTCAATCGAACTCAGCAGCTATGAAATAAACTGTCAACACACCGAAGTGAGTGAAAGTGCGGAAAGCTACCTCTGCACATTTTGGAAGACTCATTCTCTCGTAACACGGAGAAATTTTGAATTTAAATTACTGTGTAAAACACTACTTTTTTTAATGTAAAGGGAGTTTTAAATTAAATAGGGGTAGCTTTCTTCCAACTGTGGTTATACAAAGCATAACTGTACACCCAATATCGAAAACTAGGTGAGTCAGGAGCGTGTTGCCAACACTGATGCAAATAAAACCAACACCCCGATTTTGTGCCTCAAGTTTTTTAAAAAACATAAAAACATATGGGGATTACTCGCGTAAATACGGTAATCAAGTAATATATATATATATATATAGAGAGAGAGAGAGAGAAATACGGAAGGAGCACACATAATAGGACAAACCCAATGACAAGTCAATGTGGCAAGAGGGCAGAGCAATAGAAATAGGAGACGAGGACAATATCCGCACTTCATACACTGTCGTCTTCAAATACAAGGGCAAGTCAATAAGTATCTGCAATTTTGCTCTAATTATCTTTATATTGACTCTATGGTGGTGTGTGCTGCTAGATGGCACCGTTGTCTACGCCTGTGGTAGGTTTCAGCATTATCAGATCAATACAGCTTGCGCTGTTGCGACGTAAACATGGCCGCGCCACTCTGTTTGCACCAAGGAAGAACAGCATTACGTAAACCATTTTTTGTGGTCTGAGGGTGTACCAGGAGCGGAAACACATAGAAGACTTTCAGCAATATGGGGACAATGTTTTGCCACAGTGAAGTGTTTACCAGTGGAGTGAAAAGTTCAAAAGGGGTCACACGAGTGTGTAGGATGAGGAAAGATCCGGATATCCATCTGCAGCCGTAACTCGTAGCAATATTGAAAAAGTGTGTGATATGATCCTGAATAACAGACGAGTGACTGTTGATGTGGCAAACCATATGCACATTAGCCATGGTAGATAAGCTATACTATCCTATACTTGAGTGAGTATATAGGTAATTACGGAATGAAAATAAGCATGGAACAAAGCAAAACAATGGTGTTAACTAGAGGAGGAAGAGAAAGGGGGGTCGGGGGGTCGGGGGGCGGGGGGGAGGCAGGACTTTGAAATTGCAGAAAGCTTCAAGTTCTTGGGAAGTGAACTGATGCAGGATTCAGGGATGGGCACGGTGATCAGTAAAAGGATAAAAAGAGAAATAAGGGAGAGACCTGGGCAAGGACAAAAAGGTAGGAGAATAATAAGAAACAGAAATCTTCTCATAGCAGTACTGATCTTCCAAATATTAAACGAGAATATAGCCTATCACTTATCTTCACAACTGAATTTCCTATCCTCTTTCCACCAGCATAATAGATGCTCCGGCAGCACCCTTGCTACCCCCTCAGCAAGTCAGCAGCATATAGCTGTTCCTTTGTTGTAATACCAATATAAATAGTCCGTTATTGGACATTATAAATTTTCCAGCTAATCAATCCTGGTTGCCAGCGTTTTGCCCGTGTGCTAAGTTGGGCATGTTAAGAAGATGGAGGAGGGAAGAAGAATGAAGAAAATGAAGGAGGCTAAGGACTGAAGGAAGAAAAATAAGAGGTAGACCTAGACTAAGATAATTAGACTATCAAGAACACTATAAGGGAACTTGTACTGGAATGTGGTTCAGATACAGCAATGGTGGTTGAATATAGGAAGGAAAGGTGCCATTAACGTCTCAATACAGCTAGAGTTGGAAAAGGGAAAATGATTATAATTATTAAGGTTTAGGCAGGTTTCACTGTACTTAGGCTGTGAATTCTCACAGAATGGTAGTATACTAAGTGAAATTGATTGAATGTGTAACAAAGCTAATGCAGGGAGCTCACAGTTGCAGCCAATGGTATTCTGTACAAAAGAAATGAGCTCTCGGACAAAACTATCTTGACATTAGACTGTTTTCAAATTGACTTTGCTGTATTGAAGTGAAAGCTGGGTGGACTCAGGATATCTTATCCACAAGTTGGAAGTAACAGACATGTGGGTGCATCAATGAGCCGTCGTAGGGAGAGTGAAGAGGCAACTCATACATCATATTTACACGCTTATAATTTGCGCTTTTCTTTTTTGGAGAATTTGCTGCCATGAAAACTGGAGTGCATATTATCAGGTGAATTTGCTATTGAAAGAAAGACTAGAATGCCCAATTTATGACAGTTTAATTTGTCGTATTTGAAGCCATTTCTTTTCAGTTTTGACTCTAAGTCATTTTGTAACTGATCAAGTTCTTCAGTCTGTCTCCCTGAACAGTTGGAATTCTGTTATCATATGTTTTCTTTTTCAGGTCAATTCTAAATTTCACTTGTAATGTGTACTTGTATATGCAGTTTCCCACATTTCTGAGAAAATAGAACTGAAGCTATACGGGTGGTTTGCAACTTGGGGTTACGAGCCAAAGGCGATAGTCTTCAAGGGGCGACATAGGACATTTAAGTCTAAAATTAGTAGTCACTGGTCAGGAAGAGGGCTGGTCGTCTTATGGAAATAAAAAAATACATTACACTAATGGAATGATAATTCTGTTCTTGAGGAAAATGTTTATGGAAAGAGGGAGTCTGTTTACTATTCAAGACACTTCTATTTCAAGACACGTTTTGTGCAATGTATCACTAATTTACACATGTCTCTGAGGATGTCTCACTTTATCTGATTTTGAATCATTACAAATTACATCGTGATCCATATTGACAGTTATCAGATACAAAATAGAATGTTAATTAAGGGAACATGTAAAGGTCCGAATCAGCAAATTTTGACATTTTCACTCTTTTACATTTTATTAACATGTGAATCATTCTGTTTAACACATTCACTCCCGTAGACGCCTTAAGGCGTTTAAAAGCTGCATATGTGTGGGACCGTATCCGAGCTAAGGCGTTTAAGGCCGCGCGATGTAAACGTAGTTTGAATTTAGTGCAAAATTCGCATGAAGTCGCAGTTCATGGTGAAAACTATAGATGGCATATAAATGACCAGTCCCTCGCCCTGACTACCTGACCAGAGGGTACAATCCAATGCTTTCCTTCTTTTTTTCTTTGAGTAAACACAGACCCAAGCCAGTCGTGATATTCTTGTGACGGTTTATATTGAAGTGAGGAAATTGAAGACATACTACTGAACGATGATTCCGGTGATGAACTCATCCCTGATTTCAATGATAGCGATAGCAATTCCGATGATGACATACCAGACTATGGGCAAAGTGGAATTCAGCACATTCATATAACCGATACACATCCGTCTTATCGCCCACCTCCAATCAATTTCACTGGCCGGGTAGGATTAAATGTTGAAATCGAAGATGGCAACGAAATTATCTCTTTCATCATTTATTTGTAAATGACAACTTCCTTGAATATATATGCGATCAGACAAATCTTTACACGGAACAAGTTATTAGTGCAGCACCGCGTCCTTTCACTAAACATTCTATATTTCAGACGTGGAAACCGGTCGACATAAATGACATGAAAAGTTTTTAGGACTAATGTTTGTAACGGGAATAATTCAAAAACCAGATTAGAAAATGTACTGGACAGAGGATACCATTTTCGGGTCGCCGATTTTTCCTAATGGCACGAACCCGGTTCAAAAACATTTTGTCGTTCTTGCACTTTAGCGACAGCAGTCATTATGAGGGGAAGCACTACTAGTTATCATCCTAAAGGTATGTTGAAAATTTCAATATTGTACCTACGATAGTTTTCTTACAGTAACATTTCATATAACATAGTGCGCTATAGAGCTGAGGGGATTTAAAAAGGCTGGGCTGGAGTTTTAAAGCACCCACTGAGGAGCCGGTAGTGAACGTGTTAATGTGGCATTTATTTCATTCAAATATTTACTGTTTTAAATAATTTATTTACTATATTGGTGCACTTCTATTTCAGGGGACGTTTTGTGCAATGTATCACTGATTTACACATACCTCAGGGACTAATCACTCAATAAGGATGTGGTTTGGCTATTTTGAAGATAAATATCTGTTTTATTAGTCGGTCACCCTGCTTGAATTGCACTCGCAAGACGCAGTGTTGTTTTGACGGAGGATTTTAAAGCTTCTATTCTGCAGTAGGCGAGCTTTACCAAAACTTTTACTTTTTAATGCAATTTACTAAAAATCACTTTTTCTAAAACAAATGCTCTCCCTTTTCTCAGGAACTACTGGGTGCATTTCCATAAAATATTTACCAAATGTTTGTGATACTATTTTGATAGTATAGTTTATTTTTTATAATAAAATATCTGAAGAAAAATTTAAAATTGGGAATATTTTTAAAAAATCATAATTTTTTTTGTAGCAGATATTTTAAAGCTATTCTAGATCAGTGTATGCAAAAGTCTTGAGTTAACGTCGTATTTAAGAATCATCTTTCTACATTCAATGACACCTGAGAAAAAAAAAATCGATTCTCCGTTTTTGGAGGGACCACGGAAAGAAAACGTACAACACGGGAAAACGGAAAATGCGGGAACGAATGAACCATCAACAATTTGGTTAAACATTACAAAAATGAAATATGTATACTTATAATCTTACAAACACCCCTAAACTAAACCAAACTACAGCCCCAATGGGCCTTCCGCCTACCAAGATCTGTCCTCGGTCCGAAGGCCTGCATATTACGAGGTGATGCATGGTCAGTGTGACGAATCCTCTCTGCCGTTATTCCTGACTGTCTAGACTGGGGTCGCCATCTCACCATTAAATAGTTCCTCAATTAAAGGTACTCGTAGAATGAGTGAACCTGGAACCAGCCCTCATATCCAGGTAAAAATGCCTGGCCTGGTCAGTAATAGAACCCGGGCCCTCCGGGTGAGAGGCAGGCAAGATAGACCGCGGGGCTGGCTTCAAACATTAACTACCGGTACGCGACTTAAAAATCTCGAAACTTTACATTCAGTTTTACCGGGGGAAACTTTGTCAGTTTCCTCTGAAAACTTCTTCCAGTTCAGCAACTTTGATCAGCCAAACTCTTCGAAAAATCTAATACCTGTGACGCCAATCCAAACAACAATCGGTCACAAGTAGTTATTAATTCTCTAATCTAATAAAATAAAGCACATTAGGTACAAAAGCACCCAACATGATGGCAAAATCCTTTCTTTTTAATCTTCCATTGTAAATTGGTCATCGGTATACTATTCCTAGTCAGTTTTTGGAAATCTTGTACCTACAGCGTAAATTAGGCCTACATCAACTTTTAAAGGTTATGTTGAACTCGAGAATATGGTTTCGAATTTAAGTATCGATAGTCAAGTTCGCGGATGCATTATATTCAATTCTGCCCGTCACTAATTACAATCAAATTGGAAAGGGTAAAAATATCATTAACACTTCCAAAATTACGACTATTCGCGACCTTAAGCTCAGCTGGAAAGCGCACTCGCTGTAAAAAGTCGGTACAAGTGCGAAACGATACAAAGTTCTTAAATGTAACATGCACCGGTTTTTATAACATTTTAACACAAAAATGTGAAATTCCCAGTCTTAAACTAGGATGAAAACGGTAATAGGCAGTCCCCAAACCTCCCATGGCTTTATTTATGTAAGGTGCAACATCTGTTCTGGTCTCTATAACATAATCGTATACGATGATATTAAAATGCTAAATTTGTGTTATTTAAGAATTAGCAGTTTCGATTCCTGCCTGAATGCCCAGTGACTATACAGTGCCCTGAGGGAAATGCCAAAAACCTGCTTGGCGATACACTCGAAAAAGGTAAAAAATTAACATCATTTTTTATTTGCTTTACGTCGCACCGACACAGATAGGTCTTATGGCGACGATGAGGCAGGAAGGGGCTAGGAGTGGGAAGGTAGCGGCCATGGCCTTAATTAAGGTACAGCCCCAGCATTTGCCTGGTGTGAAAATGTGAACCCACGGAAAACCATCTTCAGGGCTGCCGACAGTGGGGTTTGAACCCACGATCTCCCGAATAATAGATACTGGCCACACTTAAGTGATTGCAGCTAACGAGCTTGGTAAAAAATAAACATCTAACCCTGGACATATGTAGACGTTTTGCAAGTAGGAATACTTGACGAAACTCTTGCTGTCTTCAAAGAGGGCTGCCGAAATGCACTCTGTCTCCTTCCAATTGTTGTGGGCACTCTCTGTTTACGATTTCCGAGGATTATCTAAACAAAACCACCCGAATGCGATGCTAAGATGAGCCCTTATGCAAGTTCACTGCCAATCGCTTTTCCAGTACAGTACTTCCTCAAATTACCGCAATGACAGGACGTCAACATCAAGATCCGTAAGTATGCCATAGCTGTCCTTTCGTAAGACAGTTTCATGAAAAACACGTGATCGAGGATTTAGCGTTGATGGAACTGAAATTTCTGGATGGTGGATCCGGGAAATAGTTTCTTCGAGGAACGGATAATGCAGGATTTTTACAACGTGATTTAATTAGAATGGTCACGGGACCACGTAATTTGAACGAATAATACGGGAAAACGTAATTTCCGGGAATGTATAATCGAGGTTCTACTGTATTCAGCTATTTTAACACTGACGAGATACAACATTACGACTCCCCCTAAGGTCAACCTAATCAATACTTTTATTACTCGTGATGTGTTGCAATTGGTCAATACATGTTTCGGTTTGTTTCATTCGCTTCAGTATCCCTCCCTCCTCCATCTCTTCTTAACACATCCAAACCACACACTGACCAACTGGTAACTCATCACCACCAATACAAGTATTGATTAGGTTAACCTTAACACTATTTTCTGTATCTAATTTTGAAGAGAGTACACATTACACAGAAAATAAATGGTCAGCAGATGAAGAAGAGGGTGGTCTCGTAACGCACGTCAGTGATCAATAAGCAGGAAGTCTGTGACGTAATAGTGCACAAATTGTGGCTCAAAGAATAAGTCATTAGGTCGCTTACAAACCTAGATCTGTTTATAGTTTCAATCATATAATTTTTCTAATTACATCATGTCTCAAATCCTTAACATGATCAAAAGTGTAGAAAATAAGTTACTTGAAGGAAAGTACAAAAATTAAAGGAAGTCTTTCATCTATATATATATATAAAATAAGAGTTTTGTCTGTACATCGCTCAGAATTTGAAAATAATGGTATTTCTGTATCGGTCATGTCCATAGTAACAAGAAAATGCACTTTTTACTTTTCCGTAATTTCTGTCTGTCGGTCTGTCTGTCTGTATATATGTATGTATGTATGTATGTATGTATGTATGTATGTATGTATGTATGTATGTATGTATGTATGTATGTATGTATGTACACGCATCACGAGAAAACGGTTGAAGAGAATTTAATGAAAATCAGTATGTGAAGTCGGGGGATGAGCCTCTACAATCTAGGCTATAAATCATTTTACTCAAATATTGTTGTTATTAGTAATCCTATCTTGATGAAAATCGGTATGCAAAGTCAGGAAATAAGTCGCTATAGTCTAGGCTGTAAATTATTTTATTCACGCTGAGTGAAATGGTAGTTTAGGGGAAAGCCTAAAATGTAATTCTCAAATATTTCTTATTAGAAGTGTAGTCGATGAATGCTAGATAACTAAGGTTATATAATATTAAATTTCCTATTATTCATGTCTTATACATTGTTACCGTACTGGCTATGATCACCAAGATATTCATGAATTTGAATTTTTGTTACTAAGTCCATGTCAACGCCGAGTAACGAGAAAATGGGTAAACAGTATTTAATGAAAATCGGTATGTAAAGTCGGAGAATAAGAAACTACAGTTTACAGTATAAAATATTTTACAAATCACAGAGTCGAAAGAAAACTAAATGTGTAGGCCTACAATATAGAAAGCTCATAATACTGATCAACAATAACATTACATTGACCATTGTTTGTCGTGATGTGCTTTGTGTCTTCTGTTGCCCCTCATTTCCGGTAGATAGGATTACTGCTGCGTACAGAGTATTTTTTATTTGATTTCCGTCGCACCGACATAGAGAGGTTTTATGGCGACGATGGGATAGGAAAGGGCTAGGAGTGACTTAGGCCTTAATTAAGGTACAGGCCCAACATTCGACTGGTGTGAAAGTGGGAAACCACGGAATACCATCTTCAGCGCTGCCGACAATGGGGTTCGAATCCACTATCTCTCGGATGCAAGCTCACAGCTGCGCACCGCTAACCACACGGTCAACTCGCCCAATCGGACAGAGTATAACAGCCTGCCTGAATATTGATGGGAAGTAGCTGGTGAGTTAGCATGCCATTCCCCTGGTTTATAAATTTTCTGATACTACTGGTACGTAACACACTGGATCATCATAGCATTCGGGCTATTCAATCCCTACTCTGAGGTACTGATTGGAATGTACAGTGTGCATATTTAGCGGTATAATGACAGATGAGTGTTCATGGCAATCTGCGGCCTGGTCATCCCAGCTCTGGAACTTTGGACTATTAGATTGGCACCGCAATCTAACCGCAGCACTGTTCGTTAAAAGTGATAAAACGTGCGGCTTTCCATTTGATCGAGTATTTTATATGATAGCATTGCTTTTAATCGCTACATTCATACTTACATTTTTGTAATGACCTATGTTGATTTCAGTTAGGAAAACCACAAAGTCAGTCTTTCTGAGAATCCCGTAGCGAAGCACGGGTACATCAGCTAGTTTTAAATATTTTAATATTTTAAACGTTCTGTAAACAGTAAATATCAGTAAAATAACCACGTTTTGGCAGTCGGCCGCTAGAAATTTTCGTTTTAAATGTTTGGATCATTTTGAACCGTATCATTCCACCCATTCACGGCCTGTACAGAGATTACTTTGCTTTTGGCTATATCTTGGTTCTTACAGGGAAACACCTCAATAGCAATCATTAAATTATTATCTGTAGCAGAGAAAATATCAAAGCATGTCGGGTATTTCCTTCTGTCCTCGACACTACACACACAGCGAACCATGCAATCAAACTGACATCTGCAGAACTAACTATGACTACAAAAGATTGGATTCAACATTAACTACCAGCTGCAGTAAATACAGGAAACTCTGCCTCAACAGTATTAGAGTACAACTTAATATAGAGATTCAAAAAGTTCTGGCAATATAACTTTTATTTAGTATGATGCTTTCACAGCATGTATTAATAAACATGATAATTTCTTGGATGTTTGCTGTGTAAAAGATATGAACTGTGGGAATTCTTTACTTTTTGCAAAGACTTTGCTCTGTGTTTTCAGAAGAGGAATTCGTCCGACTATGACTGCTCTGCAATGACAGTTTGAACTTGGAAAACACTTGACCATTACTGAACTGAGTAGCCAAAAGTCACGGGAAGGGGTGTCTCATTAGAAAATGTCGGGTGTACGACCGTTGAGCGTTGCGGCTAGCTGAAGCGTAGCTGACCAGTCAGTCACAGAACACCAGTGTCATGAAGATGGCAACACATGGCGAGTTAACAGACTTTAAAGTGTGATGATCAACAGCGCACGGTGCATGGATCACAGCATTGCAAATATTACATGTGAATTCGGTTTTCCGAAGTCAACAGTGTCGAGGGTGGATCTTCAATATCGCGGAGAGAATGTTACCATCCACATAAAACGCTGCACGGGAAGACCACAGGTGTTTAACAAACGGACATCACTTTGCCTCTGCAGAACCATACTGGGCACTTGACGGGCTATTACGAGTCAGATCACTGCCCAGTTGAATGTCAGGAGTCAGGAACCCATTTCTACCAGGACTGTAAGGAGGCAACTGCACCGCATAGGCTTCACCAATATAAATGGTCCGTTATTGGAAAATTTATAATGTCCAATAACGGACCATTTATATTGGTATAAATTTACTCATTCGGGACAAATATTGCAGATTCCCTATGGGAATCAACATCTATATCATAGGCTTCACCAGCCGACGACCAACTCGTGTCCCTTTGCTGACACCTCGACACAGAGCTCAACTATGTGCATGGGCCCACGAACATTGGCAATGGACCATGAAACAGTGGCGGCGTGCGGTATGGACCGATGAATCCCGGTTCCGGCTGTTTCAAGCTGAAGTGCGCGTGAGAGTGTGGCATACCGGTATGCCCCATGAAACTATGGATCCTGCGTGTCAACAAGGTTGTGTCCAGGCAGGAGGTGGCTCAGTTCTGGTCTGAGCGGCATTCTCATGGTCGCAATTAGGCCCCATTGTCCGGCTCTGTGGTGACACGCAGGTGGTTGGAGGAGCACACCAGTAAAGTTACAACCATGGATTGGCCCTCCAGATCCCCCCAATCTTAATCCAATCGAGCATTTATGGGATGCTGTCGAAGCTGGTGTATGCTCCATGAACCCCACACTAACTACACAAGACCAATTGTGATTAACAGTGCAAGATACGTGGGTCCAAATCCCTCCGGAGCGATTCCAACACCTTGTACAGTCAATGCTTCGTCGTACTGCTGCCATTTTGAGGGTTGCGGAGGAGAAACTCGTTATTAACATATTTAGTGTCTTCCCATGACTTTTGACCACTCAGTGTATATTGATTAAATGACAGTCTCATTCATCACCAGATGGCTCATTATGTACTGTTGTATTCTGAGTAATCCGATGTTTCATGCTCACAAGCTTATGAGTTGCAGAACAGATGACACAGTCAGCAGAGTAATCCTAGACAGAAGAGTGTGTTTGACAGAAGGAAAAGATTTTAAGTAACAAATACTGCCATATGACAAATAAATAAATAAAATGTATAAATAGATACAGAGAACAAAAATAAAATTAACACCCTTCTTAAAACTCTCAAATGCTGAACAGAAATGGCACACAGAAGGGCTATAGTGATTTCAGACTAATTGAGAAAATGACAATCGGAACAAATGAAAAACAGTACTGGACACATCACAAGAACCAAACAGCAAAACCTTCAGAGAGAAAGTGAATGTGGAACAAATGTAGAAGCCCAATGTGACCAACAAAAATTAAATCAATCAATCAAAAAATAAATAAATAAATAAATAAATAAATAAATAAATAAATAAATAAATAAATAAATAAATAAATAAATAAATAAATAAATAAATAAATGAAATAATCTACAAAGGTGATAAAAGGTAACTAACAGAAACAAACAAGTGACCAATAAAGTAATATGCTGAAAGATAGGAACTTGAAAAGGAATGCATAATGGCACGTCAGTGTGGGATGACAGAGCAATTCCAAACAAATTCCAAATATTGTGAACTTCTATTGGGGCAACAGCTAAATCAAAATACCAGGTCAAAACAGATATCTAGTAAACAGTGTGAGGCACAGCTTCCGGAGAAAGACTTCAACATCTCTACAATGCTAGACACATCACGAGGAAGTGATGGAATGAACACTTGCCTATGTACACACCTGCATTCCGCTTCAGTTCATTCATCTCTTGCTGGTGTCGCCACTGCATCTTCTCCATCTCTAGATGTAGAGATTTAATCTTCGCCTCCAGATTACCAGCAGCTGCAACCTCTCTCAGCATCTCCTCCATCACACTGCGCAGATACTCTGCCATCTGGACAAATAAGCTAGCTCTGTTAGGCAGCCCACTTTGAACACTACATCACATATACAGAGAAACCTCTCATTTGTCTGCATACGGAAGATGTCCTTTATTGGGAGGAAGACTGCGCAGTCTAAACATAAATTTGAAATATACATTATGTATTCCTGCAATCTATAAATGAAACTGATTCCAAGCGCAGTATAAATGCCTTTAAAATTTCAATTGGAGTCAACTGAAAGGAAAACATCATCCAAGTTTATACCAAGTCTAAAATAATATTGTAAAGTGTTGCAGGCTAAGATAGAATGAAAGAGGGAAAGAGGGAGGTCCAGAACAGGTCAAGAACAGTATAAGAAAGACTGGACTGAAAAACAATTACTGAAAAGGAGTGGCAATGGTGGAGAATGCCATCACACCCCAACCTGGCAGGAGCTGAACAAAGGGAAATTAAAATGATGATGAATGATTAATAGTTTTGCTTATTTTATACACATACTCATGTCTTAATTATTGCCATTACAGACTTGTTGCATACGACTGTTTATGCTCGATGATAATTAATCATTGCCCCAGAGGAGTGTAACAGGCTTTGGCAGTCGGCACAATTCCTATCCTTGCCGCTAGATTCATTCTATTCCTGACCCGGTCAAATGACTGGACTCAGGCTATGGATTTCATATTCAATCACTGTTATAGCAATGTAAGACTGTTCAAGAATCAACAAGATAGAGCAAGTGGAAGTAATCATTTATAGCAAAGGCGCCTTGTACTAGGTAAAAAAAAAAAAAAATGGTAACTTGTAAAATGTATTTTCTGATAATAAAACCTAAAAAAAATGTTTTAAAATGTGGCAATATTTTAATCCGGACACAAAGTAAAGTACACGATAGTAGAACAGTACCTTTTTGGAATGCTGGGTGAGGTCAGCAGATACTGGTCCAGCATCGGCAGGTAACATACCATTGGGCATGTACGGAGATGGTCCAGACGGTGCTGTAGGTCCTGGAGGCCCTGGAGGTCCAGGTGGTCCAGGCTGACCAGGAGGTCTGTGTTGTAAATGAGAAGGCATTCGTCCGGCAGTAGCTGCGCTCGTCGGTGATATCCGAGTCCTATTGCTCGCGTCTCCACCTACGCCCGACGGGGGAGCTCCGGGCACTTGCGCACCAGCTGGAGGTTCCGCTACACCGTTTGTGTAATGAGCACCGTTCACCATTGGCCTGCTATTGCTACTACCACTGCCGCTTGCAGGTGGTACGGTAGGTATACTCACCATCGGAGTATCGCCACTACTATTTTCGTTTGGCACATCTTTATTAACACTAACATTAGCACCACTACCACTGCTACTACTACCACTATTACTGTTACTACTAACAGTAGTCACGGTCACATCACCATTAGTAAAACCACTAAAGGAACTCCTCCTTGAATCAGAATGTGAACTATGGGACATAGTTCGGCGGAGTAATGAAACACTGTGCGCCCCTTTAGTATTAGCAAAACTAGCCGGAGTAATCTTCACTTGAGGATGAGGCCTGTTGGGAAAAGACTTACGAGCTCTAGAGGGTCCCTGAGTGTTATCAATCACTCCCATTGGCTTCAAATGTTTGCCTTTAGCCAAGGCTGTTAACTCCATCAGACTGTTATGCCCTGTTATGGTGTAACTTGCAGTGGTGGTCACGACAGGCGCCGAGTCCTGCAATCTGCGGGATGATGTAGTTACCGGTGGTGCATCCTCCTGGTCGCTCTCGTGATCGCACTCCATGTCCAGAGGAGCATCCACTTCCTTGCTTGAAGACAAGCTGCTGTTGACGATACTTAAACTAATAGCCTTGGGCAATCCGACACTAGCCTTCACAGCGTCAATATTAATGGTTCCATCCTTGCTCTGTAAAGGATTTGTTTCTACCTGTTTGTCATTTTCCACTGTGATGGTTACGTTGGGGTACAGATATGCAGGAGGAACACTGTCCTTCTCGGACATGGGACTGTCTGTCTTCATGCTTTCCCTCTCCTCGAAGGCGCTCAGGTCACTCTTCTGACGTTCATTAGTCTTTAATCTGGAAGTCATACGGGATTCTTTTCTACTAAGCTCAGCATTCTCTTCTTCTTCATCGTCGTCGTCAACTTCATCTGGTTCCTCCTTGATGCGAGTGACCCTCTCTTCATCTCTCTCTGATAAAGGTTGTTTTGTCACGCTGTCTCGTTTCTCTACTGTACTCTTCTCCACCACCCGTGCCGGCGCTGCCTTCTCTTTGCTGGCTGTGCTCTGAGCACCCGAAGAAACCTCACTAGAAAATTTATCACCAGCTACTTTTTTCACAGACACCCGCTGAGACTCTGACAATTTATTTCTCATATTCTCTAAGAGATTCTCTTTAGGAACAAGTTTAACCTTTCCACAGAGAGAAGTATTTACAGGCTTTTCTTTTATATTTTCTTCAATAGGCTTCACCACAGCCTTCACTTTATTTTCAGTGGATTTATCTTTACTGACTTGTTCTTTTGCAAACTTGATATGATCACTTAGTGCACTCACCTTTGGAATATTTTCATTATCCTCACCCTTAGAAGTGTCATGACGACCTTCCTCCATCTGCTCTTCTTCCTCTTCATCATCCTCATCGTCATCATCAGAAGAATTTTTCTTCTTTTTAGTACTGTCATTATCTTCATCTTTATCATCTTCATCATCTGCAAGTTTTCTTTTCTCACCTCGTTCCTTATCGCTCCTTCCTCCTTTGTCCTGAACATCTTCCGATTCTTCTCTCTCCACCTTGTCTTCAGAACTTTTTCCCATTTTTTCATCCCGTTTTCCTGCTTCTGCTGTTTCATTCTGAGAAGTACTATCTTCTTTATTATCTTCTGAAGCTTTCTGATCAGTCGTGGTTTCTTCATTATCTTCAGGAACATCCTCCTCAACCTTCTCGATGGTATCATTGTTGGCCCCTAAAAGGTCATCAGCATTTTCTGGAAGAGTCTCCTCAACTTCCATAGCAGATTCTTGTAAAGGAGGATTCTCGGAAGATGCTGGCTCTCGTACAACTTCATCCATTCTAGTACCAAAATCAACAGATCCAGCAGAACTTCCAGATCCATCAGAAGTACACTCAGTAAGAAGCAATTTCTCATCGTCAGAGGCTATTGTACTATTATCAGCTAATAAGGACTTCTCTTCAAGTGATTTTTCTGCAGTATCAGTAATTGGAGAACTTCTGTCTACATCGTCTGATGTAGAAACTTCAACATTGTCCTTCTTGTCACTAGTAGGAATGTCTTTCTTACTTTCATCGTCCCCAGTACCTCCTATCTCTGAATGGGCCTGAATTTCATCAGATATCTTCTCACTATCCCTAACTTTAGAAGTATCTGCTTTTGAATGATCAACATCTTCCTTCTTTGATGCTGAGGGCAAATCTGAAGAATGGTCTTCTCCCACAGGTGAGCCAAAACGGAAATTTGCTTCCTTAAACTTGGCTTCTAGCAAAGAGACAGTTTCAAGTGTAGAACTACTAATTGAATCTGGAAGAGAATCAAAGTTTGAAGATAATTTTCTAATATCAGAACTCTTTAATTTGTTTAAACGCACTTCTGGTTGGTTACCTTGGAGAGATTTCATTAGGTCCCTCATCACATTTTTCCTTGGCTGTGTAAATTTCCTAATAGTTTCTGCATCAACCCATTCGAGTTCTGGCGATTTGGAAGACGAACTAAACGATGACATGGAACCTTCATCAGCCTCATCACCAGCTACAAGCTCTGAAGTTCTTCCTTCCCCTCCTTCTGCCGTAGATGTTACCTTAAGTGCACTGATTGACATTCTACGAACTTTTGTCTTTCGACGACGTGCACCCATTATCTTCCCGCCACCTGTTGAAGGTCCAGCTTCATCACTATCATTGGTTTGAGGTTTCCTCGAACGAACAATTCTATAGGCACTGATTTCTTTTTCCAGAGAGTTATCTTCTTCCTCCTCCTCATCATCATTTGACGACGAGTAAGATGATAACGAATCTTCATTCTCTGTGACATTCGCAGAACCATGCTCACTTTCAGAGGGTGGAGGTTCCTCGGTTGTCAGAGCAACTTTTGCTGCTGGAACTGTGTTGCTCTTTGGTTCCTCCTTTGCCTCTTGTGGTGGATTCTCTGTCACCCTAGGTTCGATCTCATCATCAAACTCTTCTTCGTCTTTAGACTTTTCTTCAGCATCATCCACGGCAACTCCCAAATCAATTTGGGACACCTTCTCTTCAAACTGTGCCCATTCCATGAGCGAAGTTTCAAACTTCGTGGGTTCTGGCTCAGAATCTTCCTTCTCCACCACAGCTTCTTCTCCTGCTTCCTCATGTAGGCTAACATCATCGAGATCTTTCTTCTCTGCTGCAGGATTCTGCTCTAGTTGGCCTTCACCTTCCTGAGAACAAAAAAAGAAAAACAATAAGAAAAATTGCAGACAAAAATATTCATCCCACTGCAATAAGGGGATTTCTGGTCATTAAAGATGGACTTTCTATCCCCCTTGGCCTCCCATGTCCGAGGAGAGAAATACACAATTAGCTTGAAGCGAGTCCATATTTCTATTATTTTGTCAAAAAGTCACATTTCTGAACTTTTCTTTAACATAGAATATTTATTTTGACAGTGATCACTATCGTTAGCTAATCAAAAGCAGGGGATTAGACAGTGAAACCTTGTTAATGCGTTCCTCATTAAAACATTTTCCCGCTTAGCACATCGTAAATTCGAAGTCCCCATTCTCATCGTATTAAATCTATAGAAAAATACCTCACTTATCGCATCACAAATTTTCACTATTATCGCTTACTAAATCACATTTTTCGTAGCCCTGAAAATGTTATTTGCCATTCCTTGTGAAAGGAACACGATTTCCAACTCGGGTAAGAAAGAGCCCTCGTTACAGTTGGGTGATAACAGGAAAAGGCCTTGAATTCCTGAACTTCATAGAATAAGTTACACCTTCGAGGAGCAAGCTGTAGCGTCAGGAATTTTCAGTTATGCTTGCCAGTTCGCAGCGAGATTGCTGAATAACACAGTGAGCAACGTTTGTGCTTGTATTTTGCATTCCATTCAGAAATTAAGACACTGATTTTGTGTAGAGTGGTACAGTGAAGGGTAGCGAATATTTGTCGCTGATAGCCTATATTTGGATTAGGAACATAATCGTGTGAAGTTGACTAGCATGGTGCAGATTTGTCTTGTGGATTCGGAAAAGGTTGTGAAAGAGGCAAAAGGAATGTACTGTATATATAACTAAACCTTCTGTACATAATATCATTTTCTACCGTGTGAATGTTCAGTATGCGTGGGAGGACGGATGAAAGTTTATGTCATCCCGAGTAAGTGAGACTATACAGTCTATGACAGGGTATGAGTGAGCCGACCTATCTGAAGTATATGTGGAGATTTAAAAGAGAGAGAGAGAGAGTTTGCGTGTGTGTGCGTGTGTGCGTGTGTGTCAAATTGTTTGAATGTTGAACAGGTCTTGTGAATATTAAGTGAATACATGTCAACAGTATGTCAATACGGTAACTGTATATAAGCACATTATGTAGAATATAATGGTATATTTTAATTTTATACAGTAATTTTTAAGTGGGGAATGAGGCACATTCGTGTATCTGGGGCTATACCCTTTCTTCATTCACCAACCTTTAATTGTATTTACAATTTGTGGAAAATAAATAATAATAATTCCTTACTAATGAGGACAAAATTAAAATCTCTCAGAAAGTGGACTGGCACCTGCATCTTTTAAGCGTGAAGAGGTAGCGCGAATGTTGAAACTCGCACTATCAACTCTATCATTCAAATTGGTCGAATCAAAGTTTTGTTGATTTGAAAATGGCCATGGTCGAGTGTAACCTCCAATTCACTGTTTAAGAGTGTGACCTGAAAATAATGTTTAACCCACTGCTCCAAACATTCGTTTTTAGAAACAGAGCATGATCTGCAATAATACTTGGATATTTCTACTGGCCCCCATCCAGATGTTTTCATAGTTTTGTTGACTGATGTATTTCACACCATTCCTGCACTTTTGTTATTTTATAATCCCCAGCAGAAAAGCTTTTCAGATTTGTTCTCTCCTGTTTTTCACACCTTTTAATATTCTCCTCTCATCTTTAGAAATGGTAGATAATAGTTTTCATTGTACTCGCAGATAAACTGCGTAAAATGCTGTCGAAATACCAATATGAATGGTCCAAATTTACTCATTCAGGACAAATATTTCAGGTTCCTTATGGGAATCAACATCTATAACATTATCAAATGCTGTCACATTGAAAAAAACCTATCTAAGTGTGTCCATATCCCTGTTGGATAGTTTTTATTCGTGTATTCAGTAGTATGTTTTCTCGCTTAACATGTTCTTTTCCCTTGTCCCCTGCAGAAACATCTTAACAAGACTTTACTGTATTTGTTTTCTAATTTAGAACACCAATTCGTGTCAGCAAAACATTTATTTTGTCAGTGATCAATGTTAGCTGCCTCTGTGGATCAGTGGTAGAGTGTCGGCCTCCGGATCCCAAGATAGTGGGTTCAAACCTGGCAAAGGTAGTCAGATTTTTGAAGGGCGGGAAAAATTCTATTAGACACTCCATGTCGTACGACGTCGGCAGGCATGTAAAAGATCTCTGGTGACCCATTTGGAGTTTATCCGACAAAATTCATTAAATCTCAACCATAGACGCCCAAGAGAGTTTTGATTTACTCGGTCTGCAATCTAGTAGGCCTAGAGTAAAACAGACCGTCAAAATTGACAAGCAGACAGCCAGATGGAGTCAAATTGAAATGTCTGCACACGGTAGCTGATGCCATATTACGAAGCATGTTTTTTAGGTAAGGTCCGTTTTGTTGTAGACACTAGTAATTTGCGCACATATCGCAACGAGTGCGTGCATCGTGTACCGGCATGCCTCGAGAACAACTGTGCTCAGTTTCAGCTCTGTAGGTAACCTGTACGGTTCTGTTCTGTCCTTTCAAAATGTTTAAGACTATCAACTCGCCCGCCGCGTGTGAGGTTTGGTCAGTGATACGGTTTTCGTCAGCAAGGAACCTGTCTGCTGCAGAAATTCATCAACAGATATGCAAAATATACAGTGATACTGTTATGAGTGAAAGCAAAGTGCGTAAGTGGGTACGACAATTCAAAGATGGCCGTGACAACGTCCAAGATGGGGACTGCTCCGGTCGCCCTTCTTTGATCACAAACGATTTGGTGGCTTCAGTTGAAGCGAAGATCCGTGAGAACAGGAGTTTCACAATAAGAGGTATCTCAAATGAATTTCCTGACTTGTCGAGATCAGTGCTTTACAACATTGTTTCTGAACACCTAAATTTAGGAAACTGTGCTCCCGTTGGGTCCCGAAATTCCTACCAGAGAACCACAAAAACCAAAGATTTGAGTATGCGATGAAGTTCTTGACTCTTTATGACGAAGAAGGTGACGGCTTCTTGAGTCAGATCGTAACTGAAGACGAAACATGGGTTTCGTATATCACACCCGAATCGAAGCAACAGAGCATGGAATGGAGACATACACACTCGCCTGTAAAGGTGAAGGCCAAACAGGCTCTGTCCCAGCGCAAAATCATGACGACAGTGTTTTGGGACAGGCATGGCGTTTTGTTGGTCGACTTCATGCAACGAGGAACCACTAACAATGCAGAAGCATACTGCCAAACCCTGAGAAAGCTACGCAGAGCGATTCAAAACAAAAGATGCGTCATGCTGACAAAGGGAATTGTCCTTCTACATAACAATGCAAGACCTCACACTGAAGGTCAGACCTGCGATTTATTGGACAGTTTTGGCTGGGAAGTTTTTGACCACCCACCCTACAGTCCTGATCTTGCGCCAAGCGATTACCATCTGTTCCTCCACCTCAAACATCACCGCAGTGGCAACTATTACAATGATGACGGCGACGTGAAAACGGCCGTGAACTCTTGGTTATCGGAGCAGGTGGCAAGTTTCTATGAAGAGGGTATTTTAAAATTGGTTACGAGGTATGATAAGCCTTACTTTAAAAACACGCTTCGTATTATTATTATTATTATTATTATTATTATTTAAGTGATAAATGTTGGGTATACTCAGCTGAAGGCTGGGTTGATCGCTCACAGCTCTGCCATCAGCAGTCACAGATGGCCTATGCGTTGCTGAAGAGGTATACAAAGCAAATGAGTGAAGTTATTTCCCGTTGCATTCATCGCCGAACCCGAAGTTGCCATAACATATCAGTCATCCAAGCCCACTGAAATGCATGCACTAGCAAACCCCACGAGAGACATTCTTACATAATTCATGACAGGGACTGGCTGCATAAGGAATGGCTTTACTAGCACTGCTCATACCTGTCACTTTCATATTGCCAAAGCCAAGGATGAGACAGACAGACAGGTCAAGGAAAGTAACAAATTTGTTCCAGCCCACACCAGAAGACTAAACACTAGGTTTCACCAGCAAAAGAATAAGAACCAAATCATCATCATTTTCCAAATCCAGTATCCCAGGTGTGGGATACAAGTGCCTGCCACCTCTTCCTGTCTACATACATTTTCTATTTCAGGACATCTTCCTATCTGAGACCTCTCTCTTCCATATCTGATTTCACTGTGTCTATCCGGTGTTTCCTTGGCCTTCCCCTCAGTCTTTTTCATTGGACAGTAAGGTCAAAGTATTTACTAGCAGGTCTCTTGCTCTTCATTCTCACAACATGCCCCTACCACTGAAGTCTATGCTTCTTTCTTACACTGGTAATAGGGATCTCGTGTTTACTTCATTCCTGGTTTTGTCCTTTTGAGTAGTTTGATCCACAATCAATACGGAGTAAGAGTTGTACAGGGTTTTTTTTTTTTTTTTTGGAAGGTTTCTGACTTGACTGAAAAAGTTTGATGCTTTCTCTGTCCTGCCGAATATTTCCTACTTGACAGCGTTGTCTTAGAAGATTGTGCTTCTGAGAAAATTGAAGTGAGAAACTGATTCTAATTTTGTTCCTTCCAAACATCAGGTTAGTATTAAAAATGTGCAGACAGAAAGACAATTCCATTTAAAGCAAAACCTCGTTAAGTCATCTGCAGGGGACAAGGAAAGAGAACACTCTAAATGGGAAAAAGGACTACTAATATCAGTGTAAACCATATGGATGGAAAAATGACACCATTTGCTGGACAGAAGACCTATAAAGCAATGATTATGGCTTAAATCTCTTAGTGCCAGGATCGCTGTGATCAAAAAATGAGCAAAACATGCGAGCGTTGCTCTGAGAGAGGCTTCGTTTCTTTATTCCTTGACAGGGTTCTAGACCGAAAATGACACCTAATTTTGGCACGACTGTTAAAGAGAGTTCAAGCTTACATGTTCTGACAACATCATTTTGTTTTCTGTCTTTCGATAATCTCAAGTAATATTTAAAATTCCATGACTTGTTTACGTTTGACTCAGAAAAGCGTGGTGTGAAAGTGCAAGAAGAGTCAAGTCCACGAACTGTTGTGGAGCCCGTGCAGGATTGTCCTGGTCAACATTCCTTTCTACACAGTCACTATTAGTATCAACATCATCACTATCACTTGCTTGGTTATGTACCGTCAGGAAATTCATCGTCTGAAGAGAAAACGGCACTTGATTCCTCACCGAATTCGGAATCACTGTCCACAAAGTCTGAGGGATCACCATTTGACTCGCCAATCATTAGCTATATGGCTGTTTACTTTCACTTGTGAGATTGCCATTGTTGGTGTATTTCTCCAATATTCTACATTTTAGAAGTTTGTATTTTTAACACCCCTGCAGATATTTTTAGAACACACAAAATACATTTCTTGGTTCATGTATCATACATGTATGCACTCCAGTACTTATTTTTACTCCATTTGTAAGCGTGTGGTAATAGGATTAATCAAATTTTCCAACTTTTATTTTCCTGAATAAATTTATTTTAATTCATTCATTCATAACGTGAGGAATAAATTTCATAATGATCTGAAAGTTATCCTGAATTTAGATGACTATGATTTGCACTCCCTGATTAAGCTCCGCATTCATATCTTCAAAAACAGAGAAATTACTTCCCCCCCTACATTTTCCATCAAAACAGCCTGGCACTTTTAGCCTGCACCTTTATATCTTTTCCTGGCATTAAAAGGGTTACAGATGTACATTCGGAAAACAAAGTTCATGGTTGTCAGCAAGGAAGTGATTGATACCACACTATCAGTTGTTGATGAGGTCATTGAAGGGGTCCATTCATATAAATATTTTGGGTGCTGCCTGAATGGCAAATGGGACTGCAGCCAGAAAATCAAAGCTCAGAAAGAATGAGCAAGCCAAGATGTATTTATCAAAATGAAAAATTTCCTGGTCACCAAGATCTTAAGTCTGAGAACAATACCATGTGCCTTCAAGTGTTTCATACTCCCCGTACTACTGTATGGACACAAGGGGTGGACATTAACCAAAACTCTAGAGAAGTAGTTTGAGGAATTTGAATGAGGCTATATAGCCATATGCTTCGTATACTGTGGACTGACACGGGGAGAAACACCGAGGTGCTGAACTGGATGGGGAAGAGATGGAGGTGCTCTACAATATCAAGTGAAAGAAACTCCGATTTTTAGGCCATGTTACTCGTAACAAGATATACCCCCTACAGCAGCTGATCAGAGAAGGCAAGATCAAAGGACGGCGCAGGCCAAGGAGGAGGAAGAGCTCCTGGCTCAAGATTTTGCAGGAATGGTTTGAACTCGACTCTGTGCCTGTTCGCGAATTGTAGGTCTCGAAAAACATAATTGCATCCACTCAGAGGTGAGGCTACAGAAGTGTACAACGTGCATTAATACATTTTTACAAAACAAACTAGAAAATAACCACTATAATAATGCTCTTCAGGACCTGCTCATCCCCCCTGATGAATACTGAGCACTGTCCCTGCATTGCAGGAGGCCATAGCCCTTAGGAGATTCACAAGGCTAGTTATTTATTTATTTAAATTGCATATCAGTGTTTTCTTTAGCTAATGTCCTTATGTAGTGTCAACATGGGATGTCCCTTATTAGCATTTCAAAAACCTGGCAAGCCTAGAGAATACACATCCTAAATACTTGAAATGATCAGAATTTCCCAGTTCTGTTTTCCAACCGATCCTTCTAGGTTTTCTCCCTACTGACATCACTGAAATCTAATTTATCTTTTGAAATATGTTGCCAGTAACAGTCCACTGCCTCTCATTATATGGAAAGAAAGGTTATATTTTATTTAAATCTTTATTTCTATAACAAATCTTCCATAAGACAAAAATGTAAGTTAACTTACGGGTTCCGATGGAGGATAAGAATAGCTGTGCTCCTGGGTAGTTTGGCAAGACGCATCAGGCTCGTCGGCGTCCGTGTCATCATCGTCATGATATAGGGGCAGCAACAGTTTCAGCTGTTTCTGGTCGGGATCGTATGGTGTACGGAAAGGTGCGTAATTGAACTGGCCGTACTTGTCGCGCAGTCTTTTCACGTGTTTCTCCACCTCCTGTTTTAGAACAAGTAACAAACATGTCTTAATATTGAACATACAGCATGCCAAAACAGTTAAGCAACATTTAAAAAAAAGTTGTCTCTGCCAGAGTTACAGTGGAGGAGAGTATAGAGAAGAGATGAGGAAAGATAGAATTAATCGATTAATTAATATTTAACACAATGTGTACATATGATTTTAAAAATAGAGAAATTCACTGTCAATACAAGGTTTCATCTTTTGCATAATAAGAAAGAGAAAGTGTTCAAACAAGTGGTATAGTGAACAATGTGAGCCTCAGATTTCACAAACACAGTCGCTGGATACCTGGTGAAAACCTTTCCTATTACAAATACGGTGCTGAAAGCCGTGAATTTCTCCTGTCATATAGAGGTGATGTAGCTCAAAATTGACTGCTTTCCATTTATCATTGTTCATTCTGGGTGTATTTCTGCAGTTTTCTGGAGTCATTCGTCCAGGAACCTTTTGTTAGCTGGGGTTGGTGTCAATTATAAGTTGTCATCACGAAGCAGGAAAAGTGAAGACACAGGCAATGATGGAGGTCCTGAATTCATAATCCAACCCGGGAGAGAACTGGAAACTAGAAATGATGAAGAAGAAAACTACTGAGGAGTTTATGGTGCTATTACACCATTCTTGCAACTAGACCTGATGAAGACTGAAATTATGTTCTACCAAGGTTTTGATTGGAGGATGTCTGGAGTAGAGCCTATTGATTCCAGTAGTTATGACATCATGGACTGGAAACTGATGGTTCCCTCATAAGGGCATTTTTCCTACTCAGAGGAAGTGGAGGAATCTGGCTCAGGACCATCAATCAGAATACTGGGGTGGACTTGAGTGCACCAGTTACAATCCATTAGATTAAGCTGAGCATCTACCAGCACAGCGTGACAACTGTTCATTCAGATGAGGAAGAAGCAGCTACAAAAGACCAATGTTACAATGAATGAACCATGTTACGATAAGTAACAGACAATGAGATCTTGATTGCAACATGCTAACAAAGAGAAGTGGTGGAAAATAGAATAAAATGAAGAGGAACTACACTTGTTGCGGCCCAGATGAATCTGGGTGAGTAAGAAGGACGAAAACGATCAGGAAACCTCACCTGTATGCAAACTTCCAAGTTATTCCGCTTCTTGTTCCTAGCAGCCGCCGGAATAGTTCGGCTATACAAAAAACAGTCCCGGACAGGTACCCATGCTCGGTCGTGGGCACCAAAAAACCGCACATCCACCAAGTTGTCACGGGTTCGCATCACCTTTGCTGGCCAGAAGGGAAAGCCCTTCAACTTAGCCCACACTATAACGTGTGGCCTTTTCTGAAACAACAAAATTAAAATAAACCAATTACTTGTATAGCAATGTAATTTTACAAACTTTATCTCAGGTAAAATTGATCATCATATCCACAAAGTCTTTACTGGAGAATGGTGTGGTTTCATAAGTAAATAAAAGAGTTATTTCTTGCCTTTCAAAGGTGCGAACTGGAGCATTAGGAGCAGCAGTGTCCCAGTTTGAGATATCTTATCATAGTCCTTTAATGTGCACAGCTTTGATCACATGGCAAAAACCGCAATACAGTGATCAAATTCCTCTCATAACCAATGAAGCATGTCTGGCGTACAGCCTGTAGTGCACGTGTTATCTAACCTTGGGGAGGGGGGAGTAATAATAGTACATAAATATAATCTTTAACAAATTCCCAAAGGAAAAAACTGCATAGTGTGAGATCCTGTGAATTAGGTGGCCACCACAGTAGATTGTCATTTGCATCCACCTGTAGCGGGACCTATCCAGCATTGGGAAAAAACAATTCGGTGAAAATGAGGAGGAGATCCATGGTCATTGTAATCATGTCCAATTGAAGAAACAACTGGTTATCCAACATGCCTTGGTACATGGTGCCAGTCACAGCTGATTCGGTGGGGAAAAAAAATATCAGGCCATGTACTCTCCCCTTAGACACTGCATAGAAAACATCAGTTTTGGAGACTCTCACTGGTACACTATCACTGCGTGTGACAGCTGAGTTCCCCAGATGAGGATATTTTAACTATTAACTTCCCCATTACAGCAAAATGTGGCTTCAAAGCAGTTTTGTGAAACCATCTTCTTTCCACCTTGCCTAATGCTGTAAGGGCTTGCAGTAATGGTAACTAAACTGATAGCCGCTTACAAAATATCTTCCATACTGTCGCGGTCGACATATTTACTTATCTGCTCGTCTAACCACCAACTTCGATGGACTTCGATGAAGCACCTTGAACTTTCTGTCAACATGGTCGACATGACAAGTGCCCAACTGGAACTCTTGCATTTACGCATACATCTAGTGACCACAAGCTCTCCGTACCATCTGTAAACGTTATTCTCATAAGGTGTGCCCTTTTGAAACCAGGTACACAACTCTGCTGTGCTGTAATAACAAATCTGGTCATCTCAAATAGGAGCACACAGAATGTCTTCTCGTACTGACTCGCCTGTTTGGAAAATGCCCGTGGCATTGTAATGAGTATAAAGGAACCATCGACAATGCACAAACCTGGACAGTTGTACCCATGCAGGTAGGGTGACCAACCGTCCCGCATTTTAAGGCATTTTCTAAAGGTCCCGCACGGGACGCTGTTTGTCCCGTAATTGTTTCATTTTCTGTCTGAAAGAACTGGTGTTATCATCAGCACGAGGCTGGAAAAGAAATTGTACAATGAATATGAGTGAAATGTATTTTCCTGTTATTACAAAGGTCGATCAAATAAAAGTGGGATTTAACTTCCTGAACATCAACAGTTGTTAGGACTGGCCCCGCGCTTCCGCTATGCTTAGGCGGGACCAATGGGAGTGGGGAGAGCGTGCTGTTAGATATTTCCCACCGTTTCGTCAATAACGCTTACAATGTAAGGGCAACAGGTGCACCCCTCCACTGCATAACGCTTAATTATAAAATTTCTTGCTCGTAAAGGAGTTACAGTGGCGGAAATTTGGCAGAGACTGACTGCACAGTTCAGTGATCAAACATTGTCAAGGATGCGTGTGTTTGCCTGGCATAAAAAGTTCAAGGAAGGACGAGAACGTGTGGAGAATCAGCAATACGATCGCCGTCCTCGGACCAGCATTAAACGAAAACATTTGTGCGGTTAAAGACAACATTGACGACCACCGATAGTATCAGAAATTGCAGAACAAGTCGGAATCAATTATGGGAGTTGTCAAGCAATCATCACAAACGACCTACAGTCGCGTAAAGTGTGTTCCAGTTGGGTCCCTTGCCTTTTGACTGAAGTTGAGGCGTTTGGAGGTCTGTCAGAAGCTTACAGCAAAGTTTGCGGTAGAAGGTGATGCATTTTTGAGTCGGATAGCCACCTGCGACGAAACATAGGTTCACCACTACACTCTCGAATCCGAACAAGACAGTAAGGAGTGGCAGAGGAAAGGGGAGGCAGCACCAGTGAAAGCCAAGACTTGACTGTCAGCTGGCAAGGTTCTTGCAACCGTTTTTTCGATCAACGAGGCATTTCGCAGATTGATTTTTTGCATGAGCGATGCACAATCAATGCTGCTTACTACTGCGAGCTGTTGAACAAGGCGAGGGTAGCACATCACCGCAAAAGACAAGACCAACCGATTCGACAGGTCTTCCTCCTTGCCAACAATGCGAGGTCCCATTCTGCAGCTCTAACCGTCTCCAACCTACAGGAAATGCACTGAACTACACTTGATGATCCTCCTTACAGCCCGGACTTATCGCCCTGCAATATCCATTTGTTCAGACCGCTTAAAGAAGCTCTAGGAAGGCAACGATTTGAAGATGACGAGAGTGTGGATGACCTCGTGCGCAACTGGCCGGTGACACGCCCCTGTTCATTTTACAAAGAGGGCATCAAAAAGTTGCCCATACGCTGGGACAAATGCATTTCCAAAGCAGGACACTATGTGGAAAAATAAATTGTAATTGCCTTGTGCTTTTCAATAAATTCATTTAAATAAAAAATAAAATCCTGTTTATATTTGATCCCCCCGTGTATTTTAGTAAGAGTACTCTTGGTCAAAAAACATGGAAAATGGCAACACAAACAATTTTGTCTTTTTAAAATTACAGCTGAAAATGTAGCCAACCCCCAAAATTGTGGAATGTCCCCCTTCCCACCCCCCATCCCCGCCACCCCTTCATTCCTCCCTTCAACAGTTTGTCACCCTACAAGCAGGGCAGTAAACAGATTTTTTATTCCCTTACAAAACGCTGCCATTCTTTTGTAAAAACTGAATATTTAAGACTATTTAAGAGATTGATAAGTCATATTTCTGTTGTTTTACTAAAATTAATTTCAAACACTTAGTGTCTGCTCAAAATTAATATTGTCAAATCATGCAACAAATCTTCTCAATCAATGAGATACACAACATATCATTTGAAAATAAATTGCACAGATCACTTACACAAACATCAACGAACCAAGACTCCTTCCTCACATGAGCATTAAGATAGCAATCTGGGCAAGTTTCTATCTCCGACATCTCCTGCTTACAGATCTTCAGAATACCTTTAGCTATACTCGACAGCTTAGCATGAGCTGGAACAGAGTAAATTATAATAGTTATTAACTCCAACAAACAATAAATACAATCTAATTCAACAGCACTCCCAAGAAACACATAGCTGATAAGAAATTCTACGGTCAAATAAATCGTGTAACTTTCTTCCCCTACAGAAATATCAAATTCTCTCAGTTTTCTGGAAGGACACATACACGAAAACACACACAATCCAGAAAACCAAGAGGATTTTAGACATGATATAGGCTTTTAGGCTTATGACATGTCAAGAAAACAACGTGAAACACTTTACATTTCGCAGAGAACTTTGCACCAAGTCTTCAAAAGAAAATCTCGACTGTTCACGAGAAAGACTTCTACAATAATGAGGGTTTGAATTTAAGAATGCTTTAATATTGGAGCTGTAGTGGTACACTCGTTCATCACCAGGTGGCTCGCTATATGCTGACACGGCACTAGTATTCCAATCGGACGCTGACGACAATAATAAGGTCAAATTAAGATGTTCTATCACACCATGTGTGCGTGAGAAGTAACAGAGAAGACATCAGATGAATCAGGAATGGATGTGGCAGAAGAAATGAACAGAAACTAATAAAATTAAATGCAACAAAAGACACTAGAATAGAATAGAACAGAGCTGAAGAAGGGAAAGAAAGTGTGTGGAGAAAACCAGACAATGATAATGATGTAAGATGGTGAGGGAGGAGTGGGGTGGGTGTAGAACCGGTAAAATGAAATGGCGTAAGGCTTTTTTAGTGCCGGGAGTGTCCAAGGGGCAGGTCTTTTTGACCTGCGTCGTGATGAGGATGAAATGATGATGAGGACAACACATACACCCAGCCCCCCGTGCCAGAAAAATTAACTAATGATGGTTAAAATTCCTGACCCTGCCGGGAATCGAACCCGGGACCCCTGTGACCAATGGCTAGCATTCCTGATCTTGTCCTTCTGGTCTTCTGTATCATGGTGCGCAGGAACTTCATTTCTTCAGTTTGAAGTTTTGAGCTGTCTTGTCTTGTCAACATGGTAGTTTTCAGACTATACGTGAGGATTTATATATCATAGTCTTAGCTCCCAATGGTACTTGTTTATCCCACAGGACTTAACTTAGGCTCATTCTACACGAACTATTCAAACGCTGCTGTCTGGCCACCTGCAATTGCCCTTAAAATTTGCTAACTACACGTAACCGTCAAAACGCGGCTATTGAACCGCGATCAAAATGCTCGGCTACTCCACACGAGCAGGTAAAATGCTATTGTGTAGGTCACTTTCAAAATGGACTGCCTGGATCGGGTGTATTGTGGAATTTTTTATTTTTTATTTTTTGTTGAAGAAATTCTTAAAGAAACATTTCATAAAAAGAGACATTGGCAGACTCACCTCAGGTTATCAAATAGCCTTTCAACAGGAGAATTTCTCAGTGGACAATGAATGAAAATGTGTAGTAATCCAAGGGAAATGTACACCTGAGGCCCTATAAAGTGAATAGTGTCTAATGTGTTAGTATAAGTTATGTTCCTTGGCTACAAGTTAATTGATGTAGAGGCCGAGGAGAGAGAAAAAACAGAGAGTTTGACAAGATGCAGGTTATTAATTTAATTTAATTTAATTATATTAGGTCCACCTATTCAATATACTTCTGCCATTTAATAAACGGTCTGTTTAAAAAGTTACATAGTTTAAAAAACACCTAGGACATGGACATATTTCGACCTAGCTTAGAGGTCATCATCAGCAATTAATAACAGGAAGAAAGAGATTAAACAAAAGCAAAGGTACATAAAAAATCCGAGATAAATACAGTCAACAAATGCAACGGGAGTTTATGTTAAAATGGACACAGCTTTAGTATTAAAAATGTATTAAATACAATGGAAATCCGTTAAAAATGTACATGGATTCAAACTCGGACGAATTAAGTTGTAAGTGTGGGTCGAACCGTATTTAATACAATATTGGTTGGCTGGAGGTAATACTTAAAGAATTGTGAAGACAGATGTTGTTCTAATCTGTCATGTTTCTAGAAAACATGACTTGTAGTAATAAATACAGAATACAATGTTAGGAAAGATTCGAGTGACAACTTGAAATGTAACTTCTAGTGTATTCTCAGTTTCTAGTTGTCTTATTTCACATCTGAATCAATGCTCACAGACCACATAAACAACATAAATTTATTGTTTATAACTAGAAATATTTTGTTGTTATTTGAGTAATCAATCGATAGACTAGTCTGATGCAGCTCTCCGTGCCACCCTATCCTGTGCTAACCTTTTCATTTCTACGTAACTACTACATCCTAGATCTGCTCTAATCTGTTATCATATTCATACCTTAGTCTATCCCTACTGTTCTTACCGCTTACACTTCCCTCAAAAACCAACAGAACAAGTCCTGGGTGTCTTAAGATGTGTCCACAATTCTATCTCTTCTTGTCACCAAATTTAGCCAATATAATTATTGTAAATGAACGAGGTAATCCACCTAATCAATACAATATAAAATTAGTACTTCAATTCATTTTAATCATGGTACTAGTTTCGGGCTATTGATATAAGTGCATTATCAGCCATAAGGTCTTAAAACACTTAAAAACTAATCGACCATACATATAACAAAAACCGATAGTATAATACTTGAAAATAGTTCTGATCAAGTCACTGTCTTGATGATGTAACACTACACTTGAAAATCCTTATGATCTGTTTATATACTTCAATAAATATAAATCACTGTCCTGAAGATCTATAGATAATTTGTTGAACACATGTATAAAATTAAAAGTAATAAGTAAAAAATTAAGTTAGAGGAGATTGATGTAAAAAAAAATATATATATATATATAAACTTGAAATTTAGGCAAAATTGATCTCCTCTCACCAATTTGATTCAGTATCTCTTCATTCGTAATTCAACCTACCCATCTCACTTTCAATATTCTTCTGTAATACCACATTTCAAAAGCTTATCTCTTACTTTCTGAGCTAGTTATTGTCCATGTTCCTCTCCGATACAATGCCACGCTCCAGACAAAAGTCTTCAAAAATATGTTTTTAATTCCCATATCAATGTTCGAAGTGAACAAATGTATTTGCTTAATAAAGGCCCTCTTTGCTTGTGCTAGTCTGCATTTTATGTCCTCCTTACTTCAGCCATCATCAGTTATTTTTTCACCCAAGTAACAATATTCATCTACTTCCTTTGAGACTTCATTTCTTAATCTAATATTTCCTGAATTCCTGACTTGTTTGACTGCACTCCATTACTTTTGTTTTGGACTTATTTATTTTCATCTTGTACTCCTTCCCCAAGACTCCAGACCTTCTGCAGACTCACCATGACAAAACATGCATAACCTGACATTTCTCAAGTCTTGATGTGCGGGCAGCTAATTCTCTATCGGTTAAGTTATTTGGACTGTATATCGGTTTGATATTATTGATTTATCATTCTAATATAATTGGTCTGTTGTTGGTAATTATACATTTTCCAGCTAACTCATTCTTGGATGGCAGCATTTCACCCCAGTGTTCCAATTTAGGCTCGTCAGTTCATATCTACCATACCTACCAAGATGCATGGCTAGTGGATGAAGTAGAGGCCTAGGACCTAGGGGAAGTTTACATTCCCCTCCCCAAAGGGGAGTTGGTAGGGGTTTTGACCTCTTGGCTAAGTAAGCGTTTTATTTATTGGTTCAATATGTACATTGGTATTTTACATGCCACTGCACAGGCTACTTGGAGCCACAGGCAGTGCCGATGAACTATGAGAGACTGTCTCTTTTACAAAAATGTATGCCTCCTAGGCCATCAGATTATACAAATTTCAGTTCCCATAGGGAACTTGAAATATTTGTCCTGAATGAGTGAATTTGAATAATCAAATAAACACAATGGGTTGTGTAATGGGTTTCTTAAAACATAGTCTAATTATTCATTCATCACACGTTCCGAGAACTTGCCATTCTCTTCATCACTGATATTACCAGCATGCAAAATGTCCTTGCTTTCTAAGATCCAATTTAAATCATTACAATTATTAAACATACATCGTTAAAATCTCGTTAATGAATAATTAGACTAACTATGTCTTAATAAATATTGACAGGGCAGCCCCATTAAACAACCTGTTGTGTTTATTTGATGAACTCTGTGAATACGGACCAATATAAGGCCAAGAAATTCAAATTTGTTCATTCTCAATATGTGCATCTACTAATTCAGGACAAATATTTAAAGTTCCTATGGGAATTGAAAGCTGAATTTGGTCATAAAATGTCACATTAAACCCATGAAAAACTTGATGATGATGTGCAAAAAAAATCTCTCTCTCAGAGCAAGCTTAAGGGTTCATTTATGCGCCAGTACAAGAAAGTACTGGAAAGGAACAAAATACTTACAAATCAAGTCATACGTAGAAAGAAACATGAAGAATAACAATAGGATAAGCACAATGACGGGTCAAGAGAATTCAAGGACAAACATGAAAACTCAAAAGAACATGGAAAAACTCCACTCCTCCATATATTGCCCTCTTCAAGTAGTTGGGCTTTCTCCTTAGCTGTCCCAGTCTTCTACGTCCATTTCTTTTCATCCCGTGACAAGCTTGTTTGTTTTCCAGCTTCATCAGGAGTATGAGCATCAAACACTCAGTGAGGGTCCATCGTGGCAGATCTCTAGTCTTGATGTAAGAAACGAAGGAGAAGGCGGCTCGATAAACAAAGGAAAAGGGAAAAGACATATGATAATGACAAAAACAACTACTAAAGAAGTAGAAGAAAGGGGATAGTACTGAAGAATACCTACAGTACATGAAGAAGTGCCTGGTAATGTTGCTATTATTAACTTGTAAACTTTAATATAATGTAAAGACCTTTAAAGAGTGCACTGATGTCTCACTGGTTATGTACTTATTGTTAACACCGCCATTATAGATTTCTATTTCATCTTCTATAAGTATTGATTATTATTGGTAATTATGCTATTATTAACTTTTAAACATTCTGAATATCTTGTAAATAGCTTTAAAAGGGGCAGTGGTGTCTCATTGGTGATATTTCTTTTACTAATACCTCATTCATAAATGTTTATTTTGTTTCTTATACATATTAATTAATAGTAATAAATAGTAATTATTACTATGTGCTGTTCTAATGTCAACATATTTGTTTACAAAGTGTTCATCAGATTATTGTTAATTTTAAGAAATCACTTGAAAATTCCTACACTGTTGGCATATTTCATAATATGTAATTGTTCAGTCTATAAATAAATAAATAAATAAATAAATAAATAAATAAATGAAAATTTAGATTTTATACAAAACTTCAACATTAGTCCTGTGTTTGACGTCTTTAACCATGTGTACTTATCTTTACCTTTTAGTCTCTTCCTTTTTTCTCGTCTTTATTCTGCTTCTATATTACGACTGACAATCTATCAATATGGTCCCTCAATGAGGGCTGAAAAGAAATTGATGAAGAATTGGGAATTGGTGCAGAGAGAACCCATCTATGTGAAGACAAGCAGTGTTTGAACACGTGGAGACTGTCGAAGTCTTCTTATGGTTTCATGTTTCATCTTGTCTCCTCTTCCTATTGCTCTCTCCTCCTACAGTGACCTGTCATCATGCTTATGGCATTATGAATTCCTACCTTTCAATATAGGAATTGATTTGTCATTTGTTACTTAATATATTTCTCTTTTTTGTACAATTCTAATCTCCTGTTTTTATTTATATTTGAATTTTTGTAAAGGTGTGATTCAGTTTTCTTAGAAGAAAAATAAAGTTCTCTCTCCTTATACAACAATACCCCAGTACTATAAAAAATTTAGATATAATTTACATATCAAAATACTAATTCAAAATTTTTCAGCTACATTCTGATTTTGAAAACTGTTTACTTACTAAGAGTGAAGACAGATGCCACTGCCATGAAAGACATGAAAGAAAAGTTTACATATTTTTTTCTTCCATCAAAATTTGTCATGGCAGGAGCTTACTGACAAATAAAAAGTAATCATAAAGAAATAGTAATATTATAATCTTTGAGCATGTAAAATACTACTTTTACAACCAACACCACTGTTTCTTCCTTGATCTTCAAAGTATTTCTATAAATTAGTTTATAATTTGAACTTACCAATTTAAGAAAGACTACCTGAAAAAAAAAATCATTCAAACAGATCGCATCAAATACAGACTTAAAAAAGAAGTCTTATGGTGTGACATTTATTTTGTCAAGTTTTTGGTTAATCTACATAGGTATATAATCAACATGTATTTGGAAATTCTCTCAAATGGGCTTCAGGATTTCAGCATTTTAATTTTCTAACGCCATCAACTAAATCAGCTTTCAGAGAAGTGCTCTCATACCATAGCGGACAACGCACTGGCTCAGTAATGTAAGTTGCTCGAGATTTTTTTTGAGTTCCCAATCAAACCTTCCTTTATTCCTTCTTCCCCCCCGCCCCCCCCCCCCTCTTTCTCTTGCTTTTCTCTACTTTTTTTAAGAGCTGTCCAGTTGTACTTCTTCTTAAAACAATAATAACTACTACTTTAAATGATCTTTTTATCTTATACTGTTTCTGATTGTTCTTTCTTTTTCTATTTTAAAATTGTTTATTAGCAGAATGCTTTTTACATGTGCTACTCACAGAAAGTGAACATAAGAGGAGTGCAACAGGTTATCTGCAACTTGTCCAGATCACATACCAATGGAAATGTAGAAGATACTCGGACAGCGCTGTATCAAAATGTCGACATCTTTGTTTGACCAAATTCTGGAAGACGACGCAGTGCCCCAAATATCTGGACCACTGGTACCACAGCTCCTTTTCGGAAAGGGAAGGGCGACATTAGCAAATATGTCAACTACACGCTGAACCAGCTGCTCTCCCACATCATGAAGGATCTCTGAGCTCATTCTTGACAGTCGCCTACGTGACATTGTCAGGATCACATGCAATCAGCGTGGCCTTGTGAAGCACAGTGATATAACAGAGCCATATATGCCATCACACTGCTAGAAGAACAAGCCTGTCCACATAGCCTTCTTCCAACTGGAGAAGGCATTAGATCAAGATCCTCACGAATTGATTTGGCAAGCACTCTGACTGCATGGTGTTTGATACAGCTCATCTAGTGTAGATGCAGAAGCATGGGGCAATGTCCAGTCTCTCTTCCTTTCCCCACTTGGGTCTACATTCACAAAGGTTCAGCCCTCTCCCTCTCTTCATACTTTATACGAACATATGATAATAGCTGATATACAAACCCCACATCCAAGGACACTGCTATATGCCGATGTCATGCTGGCTGCAGAAGAACATGATACTCTTGAAGAGCAAGTGCAGGAGTGAGACTCCAAGTTGGCAAGAAATGAACTATGGCTGAACACCATGGAAACTAAATACATGGAGTTTGAATCGCAGACACCTGAGACCATCCATGTGAGTAACAAGGATTACAAGAAAGATGAGCAATATAGATACCTTGGCTCCCTGATCTGTTTAGATTGTGATCTGATGCCGGCATTCATGATGGTGCAAGAAAGTGGAGGTGAGTCAGTT
Organism: Anabrus simplex; assembly: GCF_040414725.1. NCBI lineage: Eukaryota > Metazoa > Arthropoda > Insecta > Orthoptera > Tettigoniidae > Anabrus > Anabrus simplex. The sequence goes on along the minus strand of NC_090278.1, from coordinate 65,265,645 downwards.
AACACCTCCTTGAACATAAGAACAGTAATGTCCGAGCGATGATGAGAGTTATGCCCTTAATGCAAAAAATGCAGCAGTCCTGTTTACATTGGTATAGTCCTGTCATAAGCAGTGATGAGCCATCAGTTGGCAAGACTACCTTGCACCTCAACCCAGATGAATATCGGCCCCGTGGGCAACCTATGAAGTGGTGGCCTGAAGATGGTTTTCCGTGGTTTCCCATTTTCTCCCCAGGCAAATACTCGGGCTGTATCTTAATTGAGCCCATAGCCACTTTCTTCCCACTCCTAGGCCTTTCCTATCCCATCGTCGCTATAAGACCTATCTGTCGGGGCGACATAAAGCAAATTTTAAAAAAAAACTGTGGCTTGGTGGGCTGAAAGGAGACATACAACACACCAATGTGTTTCTTCATGATGACCCCAATCAACATAAGTGGCAACTGGCATGCAAAAGGCGATAAAATTGGACAAGGGACTGAGGGAGACTCATAAAAAAGATGTTGTGATTGAACATTGGAATCAAATAAATTATCAATAAAAGGACATTAGAAAAGAAGATGCACACAGTGAATTCACATTATTATGACCACCTGCATTGTGAACCCCATGACAGGGCTGGTGTAGCAGGTATGTAATGTGATTGTCAGGCTGGCTGTACACATTGCATTTCCTGCTGTCATAAGTATTGGAAGCAATTTAACAGAGCTGCAAAAAAGAAATTATGGGCATTCAGGCTAAGGGCAGCATTTCATAAACAGCTGTGATTGTGAATTGTTCATGTGCCTCTATGTTAAAAATGTATCACAAGGGGACGAATGGCATCACTGGGGATAATTGTTATGAAAACTGCATGAAGGCCAACTCACAGGCTACAATGGAACAGCTCACCACCCAAATGAACCAAATGAACCAAGGGGCATTCAGACATGTTCCTACCACAACATTTCAGTGCATACTTCTGCGAATAAGGCTCCAGGGTAGATGGAGGGTGATTCCATCCATGTTCACGTAAGTGCATTGGTGAAAACGACTCGAACTTGCTCAACAGTATGGTGACTGGACTGCTGCCAAATGGCGACGGGTAGCCTTCTCCAATGGGTCACGCTTACACATGCATAGAACGGATGGACGTCAGAGTGTCCAACACCCTGCAACCACTGCTGGATGAACACAAGGTGGTGGGGCAGTATTATGGTCTGGTGAATGTTCTTATGGTATTCTCTTGGTTCCATCATCCATGTGGAAGACATTCTTCATGGATTTTGTTACGATTTCATCCTCGGCGATCACGTCCACCCATACACGATGACTGTTTTTCCTCGAGACTATGGTACGTTCTAGCACAATCAAATTAATCTCTCAGTTTCAAGAATATATAGAGAATTTCAGAGGTAAGTTTAAATTTTCTCAAGCTAGTTTCCATATAAAAATAATACATATGCACGTTCATACAGTTATGCAAGCCTGAAATTCTAAAATCTGAACAGTTAATGCCCATTTGAGAGACCAAATAGGTATCGATTTTAAACCCATGTATGTAGATTAACCTTGAGGTTCAACAAAATCAGCATCCATCACATTATAGATTCCCCTTGTTAAACATGTTTGAAACATCAAGGTCCATCATAAGAGAAATCTATACATCAGACACTTACCCAAGCAGGAAGACCATACAATATTACCAATAATGTAAAGGATAATACAGAAGTATATAAGAAATAAATGGAGTCAGGAATAGTGGAGGTAACAAATGGTTTCTTTTATGAATAGGAAGCGAACAAACAAAGCATAGCTAACACGACTAGCAGGCAAGCGACTGGATACATTCTCTAAGAGCGTAAGCAGGGCTACCATAGCAATAAGCCGACCATGCTGGGTGATAATTTGTTTTTATGAACAAGGCTGCCACTATTACTAAGCCCTGTATTTGAGAATAGGAGTATGATCTGTCTCTTTGTAGCACTGCCATCAGTGTTTTCACATTTTCCTTATAAATAAATAACCTTTACAGGTGCTATTTACAAATAAACTGGCCACAAAGCTCATGACTTAGCACAGGCTTGAATGGAAGGCAATAAGCACTCTAAATACCCTGGCTGTTTTTAAGATTATCCCTCTGAAATATGAGTATAATCAAAACTATAAAATAATATCCCCCTTATTATTTTAGTTTATTCTACACAGGAAAAATATTTAAACAAATTCAAATATATGTTGTTGTAGTAGTAGTTGTTTTTTGAGTCATCAGTCCATAGACTGGTTTGATGCAGTGCTCCATGCCACCCTAGCCTGTGCCAAACTTTTCATTTCTACGTAACTATTGCATCCTACATCTGCTTGTCATATTCATACCTTGGTCTACCCGTACCGTTCTTACTGCCTACACTTCCTTCAAAGAACAACTGAACAAGTCCTGGGTGCCTTAAGATGTGTCCTATTATACTATCTCTTCTTCTCTTCAAATTTAGCCAAATCGATCTCCTCTCACCAATCTGATTCAGTATATCCGATTCGATCCATCCTTCTCACCTTCGGCATTTTTCTATAACACCACATTTCAAAAGCTTCTATTCTCTTTCTTTCTGAGCTAGTTATCATCCATGTTTCACTTCTATACAATGGCACGCTCCATATGAAAGTCTTCAGAAACATCTTCCTAATTCCTATATCAATGTTTGAAGTGAGCAAATTTCTTTTCTTAAGAAAGCTCTTCCTTGCTTCTGCTATTCTGCATTTTATGTCCTCCTTACTTCTGCCATCGTTAGTTATTTTGCTACCCAAGTAACAATACTCATCTACTACCTTTAAGACTTCATTTTCTAACATCACCTGCCTTAAAAAAACAAAAACACCCACCCACACACACACAAAAAAAGTGCACCATGAAGAAGCCATCGCAAGGACATTGCCCCACACCCAGCATTTATTGAAAGGTAATAAAAACTTGAAGGATGCAGTTGGTACAGTAATGGACCCCTGCATCACAGAGACAGGCAGTGACGTGGTTGGGCATGGAGATGTACAGATGTCTGTGTTTTCCCAAGGAAGTCCTATCAACCCTGCGTAACTGACCCTCGAAATCTGCTGCTGTTGCCACAGGCCAAAGTTGCAGTCCAACATGGTCCTCCACGTTCTTGATGGGCAAGGAAGCATGTTGATATCATAAAGGCAAGCCAGAGATAGCCGTGGTGTGTGAGGCTGGGCATTATCCTCCTGGAAAAATGGGTTTGTCAAGTTGAACCAGGAAGGGAAGCACACATGGTCACTGAATTTCCAGGAATGTTTTCAGACCATCAGGGTTACTTCAATCACCACCAACGGGGAGTGGGAATCGTAGGAAATGATGCCCCACACCGTGACACCTCTTGTTAGGGTGATGTGCTGCTCTACAATGAAGCATGGATCATTGCGCTAGTCAGAGTGTCCCCAGACTCAATTCAGAAGTAGTCTATATGAAGACAGAACTGGGATCAATTGCTGAACATAATTCAACACAAATCCACAAGCTGCCTATTCCTGGCAGAAGTTCAAATGTCCTCCGCAATACTCAGATGTTGTAAGGGAAGCCATGATGACAGATCCTGCTCTGCTAGCCACCTGGATCGACCCAAGCCTTGTTGACGCGTGTAAGTATTACCCCACCGAGGCGACTGGATCCATGGAAAGAATACAAGTTAGTGTGATGACGTAAGCGCAATGCACAGAAATACCGTACAGGCCAGTTCAGTTGTTGGCTAGGTCACGTAGCTTCTATTGTGCTAGTGATGGAGCGTAAAGGGAACAAAGTTATACATGAACAAGGATCGAAGGAAGAAGGAAGGTATAAAAATAAAGGTTACAAATGGAAAGTGCTATTGTCTCTACCACCTGTTGTATAAATTCAATACGTAAAATAGGAAATATGTCTCTTACATTTCTTAGTCAACATTGAAAACATCAACAAGAGAAATGATTGGAAACAGTCAGTTCTGAAGGTGAAAGAAATACAAGAAATGTACTAGAAACGGGATGCACTCCTGGAAGAAGAAATTGAGTGCGTAATAATTAACCCTGGATTTTACAGCAACAGTGAAGAGTCTGGAGAATATACAGCAACAGGTGATTTGGAGACTGACATAGCGGAGCACAATTAAGCAGAATCAAGTCGGTGAGGATCTGCCAGAATGACACAATTCCAAATTGTGTTAAACATTTTCATTTATATCACAGTTTCCTTGTTGATTTATTATTTGTTATGTTCCATTTCTGAGAGAGAAAGAAAAAAATCATTCCATTAATCATCATCATGTCAGGCTCATTGGCTGAATGGTCAGCCTTCGGTTCAGAGGGTCCCCGATTCAATTCCGGACAGTTCGGGGATTTTAACCTTCATTGGTTAATTCCAATGGCTCGGGGGCTGGGTGTTTGTGCTGTCCCCAACATCCCTGCAACTCACACTCCACACATAACACTATCCTTCACCACAATAACACGCAGTTACCTACACATGGCAGATGCCACCCACCCTCATCAAAGGGTCTGCCTTACAAGGGCTGCACTCAGCTAGAAATAGCCACATGAAATTATTTATTTATCATCATCCTCACTCACAATTTCCTATTGCCTGGATGTGGTGTATGAGCCTCCTCCATCATTATCTGTCCATGAACCACTGTTCTCTCATAACCTTCTCCCAATCTTATCTTCTCTCCCGATATCCTTCTTTACTAAATCGGTCTATTTTTCTCTGGGTCTGCCCTCTGGTCTTTTTCCTTTCACCTCTCTTTATATTCCCACCTTGTAGTCCCAGCTTGCACTCATCCTTTTTTACATGGCCAAACCACTTCAGTCTTGTCTTCTTGGTCCTTTGTAGTAGGGAGTCTCCTATTCCCACCTCCTCTCAGACTTTTTGTATCTGAGCTTGTCCTTCCTGGTCTTCTGCAGTATGGAGTTCTGAGTTGTATTGTCTCGTTAACGTGGTAGTTTCCAGACTATATGCGAGGATAGGTGTCATTCTGTTATTGTCATCAGATATTCTACAGAAAATTGAGTAGTGCTTCTTTCTAAATTGTGGCTGTATAGTTATATATTCATAGGTATATTTAATGAACATGCTTGCAAAACCACATCAGGTAGAGCTGAAGATCTCATGCTTGATGGTATCAAACCACCTAGAACAGAAGTTCAAGTACTTTGTATCTCTTACATCAGATGAAGGGAAGAGATACGCTTACATTATAATCTGGAAGAAATCGCACTAACCAACCAGAGTTTCGTGTGACACAAGAATATCTGTTAGAACAAAAGGCAAAATTTACAAAGCAGTCATGAGGTCTGCCATGTTGTGTAGTAGTGAGATCTGGCTAGTTAAAAAAAAAATTGTTTATCAACAAACAGAAACTTAACGCTGGAAATGCATAATATGCTGCAATAGACTAAAAGGTGCGCACTTAATACATCAAGAGTAGTCTAAATGTAAAACCCATTATGGCCACATTATCAGAGTAACTTTTGAAATGGTACGGACACGTGATGTGCAGACCCAATGATTACATCATGGAAGAAATATTCATCAATTGCTACAGGGCTGGCTGACAATTATTGCCGTGATGTGCAGACCCAATGATTACATCGTGGAAGAAATATTCATCAATTGCTACAGGGCTGGCTGACAATTATTGTCCATAGGGTCTTGAAAAGGTTAAGATTCACCAAAGAAGCAGCACTACAAAGAAATAAAAGGTACCTCAAGATTACAAAAGCCTATCTCCTGTAACAGGAAAAGGTGAGGGAGAAGGGGCTTGCAGAAGAAAATTGTACAGTATTACTGTACGTTTTGTCAGCTTCAAGTAATGATTCTGTAATACTTGAAACAATATGCAGATATGTGGACCAACAAAAGACAGCAATAGCTCTCAAAACCAAGTTGATTTGAGTTGGTAATGCAGCTTAACTGTTTTGCACAAACTCTTTCACGATCTCTCTTACAATGAGAGTTATATTAAGAGGTAAAACAGCAGGATTATCACCCTTCATGCTTTAAAAAAAAAAAAAAAAAAAAAAAAAAAAACACATTTAAACAGGTTTTGTTCACCACAGCCCAACAAAAACCATACATAAACTAAACTTTAAGAGTAGGTACAAAAGGTGTTGAACGCATGATATTACAAAAAATACATACGGGTGTTAAATACGATGCAGTTGTGAAGCAGCCACTTGGCATCACCGAGGAATGCCTCCGTACTTCCATACTGCTTCTTTCGAATGTTCTTCTCCAGCAGGGTCAGATCCATGGGGTGAACGACAAATTCTCGATACCGGGGGAATTCTGTCTGATCCACAGGCCTTACGAATGGGTCCGACTGTAATCACAAGAAGATAACTTTACAGTACACAGAGAAGAACAGAATATCTAGGGGCACTAGTAAAACTTTATAAATGGAAAATACAAATGAAAAGATAGAAAATTGTTCACATTTTATAACCGTCCAGGCTTCTCCAGCCATACTAATTTAGTGTACAATCCTTTTACGCGATATCACTCGATATCAAGATTATCCGCCATCAGCAATTATTCATAATGAGATATTAATTTAACTTCAATCATTTGTAAATAAGGCTTTTGGAATAATATTGTATATATTAGAACATCATTTATTATTTAAATTGTTATATTATGTAGGATAGGAGTTCATTATGTACTGTAAATATGGTCAATGTTGAGACAGAGTTTGTGTCATTTCATCTCATATTTGTGTACACGGAAAAGTTATTCTTGAAGTGGGGAAGTTGGATGACTCATGGGTTTAACTCATGAGCAAAGGTAGTATTACACAGTGACCCGCATGCAAGGCTAGCAAGCCAGGCATCTACATCATCGCCACGCCTACTGGTTACTTGTGAAGAATGAAGAGAGGGAGATGATAATGCGATCTACGAATCAGATGCTTCGTTGTATTGAGATTTGGTATTGAGCTGCTACCAAGAGTGGAGAGAGCCCGGGGATATATTATGTAGCGCGAAGCAACCCTTGTCTCTCACTACCAGAGCCACATCTACTTTATTATTTTTGAGACAGTGAGTGGTCGCTTCGAGACATAGTTATTTTTCATACAGTGTGTTGTCGCTTCGACACAGTACATAGCTGCTGTTATGTTGTCGGATCAGGGTGAGATGAAACAAGCTTACGGCTTGTGATATATTCAGCAATTATTCTGGACGAAGAACTACATTCAGTTCAAGTCTACGGAATTAGGTACAAGTCTGTATTGTATCAGTAGAATAGCTAAGTTGGATTGAGATTTTCTGCTAACATGGAAAAATTCATATCTCTGAATTTTCTCCTCCTACGATCAACGGTGATCAATTTTCATACATACAGGGCCAATGTCTAATTTAAAGACTAGGCAATTAGGCAGTGCTAGTCCAGATAGCCCAAACCATAACACAGAAGGAAGGAAGGATGTCCATGGAGCCAATTCTACAACGAGAAGAGGGGAACTAGTAACCACGGAATATACATGACCTCAACGGAAGCTGTAATTGGTGATCCTCAATTAGATAAAGCAGGCAACAGTTAATTTTCAGTAACGTAAATTCTAAATCCCTCCAAGCTTTAAGGAACTTTTCTGATTCATCTCATTTTTGTATAATAAATTCATTTTATTTAATATTGCGTTAATTTTCTTTCTCAAGCGATACTTAATGGTTAATTATTTAAAATCCTACCCCTGTGATTTAAGTATAAGTCTCCATGCTAGTAAATATAAATTTTGCTTTATAGTTTTGTTTAAAGCTGTAACGCTGGCATCCAAACATTACATAGAGAAATGGGAAACCATGGAATGACAATTGATTCTATTGGCGTGGCAATTTGCGGGCAAGTCACATATAGTTTATATTTATATTCATGTGTCACCAGGTATTAACTTTCGTCTCCTCTAGTGTTAAGATTAGGAGAGTGAACAGTTACAATTTTTAAAAAAAATTCTTTTTTACAGGTGGATTACAATTAAATACAGAATCTTCAATACGGAACAAACATGAGATTAGTTACTTGTAAAGTGCTTTACGTCGAACCGACACAGATAGGTCCTAAGGCGACGATGGGATGAGAATGGCCTTAATTAAGGTACAGCCCCAGCATTTGCCAGGTGCGAAATGGGAAACCATCTTCAGGGCTGCCGACAGTGGGATTCAAATGAAAGCTCACAGCTGCATGCCCTTAACTGCACGGCCAACTCACTCGGTACGCAGGTTCGTAAAATCATCATTATATGTATATAAAAGGCTAAGGCTTTATATGTTAACTCTTTGAGCGACAAGGGATGATTTTTCATTCCTCAGTGAACTCGCCGAAAGTGCCAGGAGTGATATTTCATCCCTCATGCAGACTCATTTAAAAATGGCGTAGTTCTTCCTTTTCCAGTAGATAGTAGCATGTATCACTAGATTCTTATCAAGGAAGATGTGTAGTCTCTGAATCTACCACCAGCAGCCATATAAAATTATTTGTTTTTGTGACGAATATTTCATCTCATCTGCTCATCTCGTGTACACGTCAACAGTGATGGCGGACTGACGCTGACAGGTTTACAAACTATGATCTAACAGATTACATAAATAGTTTCGAGAATGACGACGATTATGTAGTCAGAAAGTGGCCTGGACTTCGTAATATTGTTGAAGACTCTTCTGCTGAGGAGATATTCTGAAAAATATTTTAAAAGTGGAACACTACCAATTACCATGGTTAGAGACAATTCGGAAAGTAACAAAGATTTCCCTGGTAATATTGGTATTAAGAATAACATCACTACATTGCCATTATTCAGTCAAGTTATCCCTGATAGTGATTTACCATACTAACCATCTCGCCCTTTCCTGAAGTCACGGACTGTAACGATCTCCACCCTTTGATGCTGAACCTATAGGTTATATTTGATTTTTTGACATATTATCATTCCAAATGGCCTAATTTTATCCAGAACAGTCAAGAGGGCATACTACAAGAAATATCAACAGATTAGGGGGTCATACTAATTTCTAGAACTACATATTTGCCTTAAAATATGGATTTTCATTAATTGAATTTTAAAATTTTAAATTCATGATTAATTTTAACGATAAATATCTTTAGATGTAAACTGCCATTAATTCAAAGAGACATAACATTAAAAATTCAGTTAAAATTGGTATAAACTGATAGAGTAGGTAATTTCTTTCTAAAGAGTTGCAAATCCGATAAAAAGTGGCTAGAACTCTTGGCTAGTACCAACTAACAAACACATGCAGCACTGAGAGGGTTAATGCTTACTTCTACAGTTCTATCAGAAGGATAAGTTAATTCCAAACTGAAGTCTTCAGGGCAGATTTCTTGTGTAAGCTCGTCAGAAAAGTAGAAAAGAATCTAACTTCTAAACAGTTAAAGTTATTGAATTTTGTTGTTGTTGTTGTTGTTGTTGAATCCTCTGACTCAGAAAACTTGAGATGTTTTGTGTTAAAATGTAAATTCCATAAACTTGACTGCATACATTTAAAAAGTATCTTACAGTAAAATAATGACAGAGTTGAAGAAAGCTACTAAAAGTGATCACTCTGTTGTTAGATGAACCAAGCATCACAAAGGCCATGTTGAATGACATAATATGAGATTGTCTCGTGTGTTAGGAGCATTATTCAGTTGGTACTGACTGAGCTACGCTTAGTGGAGGATATGATCTGCATACATTTCAGTTTCAAAAGCTAAGAAACAATAGTCATAAAAATCATGCAACTTACTTCAAAAGCGGAAAATGGGATAGAAGAAATCTTGAAAGCGGACCCACTCCCATTTCCATACTGGGAAAACCCACCACCATTTGCACATATTCAGTTTTCCACTTAAAGAAATTATCTGAATTTTTTCATGCAATGTGCTTTGTTGCTCGTTTTAAAATAATTGTCTGTAAAACAGTACAAAATATATAGAAAATATGTATTAGTGAAATAGTTTCTAATTGATTAAATATTTCATTATTCCAAAAAACAAAATTTTCCACATTTATTTTGGAATTAATTTTTATTGCATACCTCGTATGCAGGAACAAACCGTTGAAATAAGACAATTAAAATGCTAACTCTTTATGAACAAAAACTAACAAGAACTACTTAAGTGAATTTGAGGATATAACATAAGTTCATCACTTTCTCTGTGATTGGGATTATCAATACTGGGGATAATACTTTCTTATAAAATACCATCAGAGTATGCCCTTTTCAATGCTTACAAAAATATGTTCAACAGGTAAATAACTATGTCCATGTTCAGCAAATATTATTTTTCCTATTTATATTCTGTTTATTGCAAGACTTGCTTAATATTGTTGATAATGTGTTATTTTTGTATTGGACACTGCACTCATTACAAAATAATTTGCTTTTTTTATTCTGTACTCTCAGTGCAAAATTTGGTCAGGGGGTGGAAAATTGCACTGCACACCCTCTGAAGTCCTTTTTAACATAAATAAGGTTACATAAATAAGGTTACAAGCCATGTTATAACATTCCATGTTTTTTCACACTAGTTTTAAGCCTATTTTAATTTTACAAATATAAATGTTGATTCTTAGGGTGCCATATATGTTAAGGACACTAGGTTCAGGGCCCTGACCTAACTTTAGGCTAAGATTTATTTTTGGCTGATGATGCTTACGACTGTTAAGCGAAACATGACCCATCTTACAACGCCTGTTGTAATGTTTATTTCCTAAATATAGGAAAGATAAGTATTGGAAAGGTGGTGTTAACTATTATTCTTGTTTTAATGTTCATAAATAAGGTTAGCATAAAACATTACCTACCATGATAGTTGGGTACCTACTCATGTGATTATGCAGAGCATTCCTACTGGCCATGTGGAAATATTGCTTGGAAATCAAAACAGCATGGATATATGTCACATTGGAAATAACTTCCATTTTCAATCGCTCTTTGAACAGGGGTAGATGTCGTTTAGGTGATAATTTATTTCTGTTACAAACAAGGACAATATTTCCAATGCATTGGTGCAAAGAACCTGTGTTTTAAAAATTGGAGAAATGTTACTTATGAAATAGCCTCTTCAATACTGGAGGCACAAATAAAACGACAGATTAGCAACTTTAATATTCAAGTTAGAATGGAAGAAGGCAACTAATTATTTTAAAGATTATAATTTGAATTCACCTGTTTACAGTGATTATAACTTTATAAATTTACTGTTATATTGTTTCTTATCCTTTGATGTTGTCATTAAGTTAGACTTTAATGATCGGTGATGAAGAGAACGTTCATTGTTCTCGAACCATGTTTGATGAATAAAATAGTTTCATTAATAGAAAGTGTATCGACAAGGTGGATTTAATCAGAATACTATTTTAGTTAGTTTTTAATAAGTTTATGCAAGTCAGTACAGGAATAAATAACAGAACTTTTTGTGGTCAACTTTATTAACAGTGATCAAACATTGCATCTCTATATATTGTCAAGTGAAAAATGATACAGAATTTTTGAGCATTCAAAGCAGTTCATACAATAAAAATTGGTTTTGACTTATCTTGTCAATAACAGTAACATTAAGCAGTCACCGAGACATTGAGGCCACGTTAGTCTTGCCTCTGCTAAGGATTAATATGTCTTCAATGTGGCGCCATGTAAATGTTTTAAATAATGTCATATTAGGTAATGAACTAACGTAAAATGAAAATGTACCAAAATAAGGAGGAAGAAAAAAAATGAAAAATACAATCTCGGACCTATAAAAGATATTATCATCATCTGATGAATTCATGTGGCAGATGAGCCATGCCACATGACAATGAATATTTTTTAAAAATTATAGCAACAATAAATCAAGAGAGTAAAAAAACAAAGGACGTGTTAATTGGTCTCGTTAGTGTGAACTTTTTAAATCTTCAACCTGCAATTATTTTGCCAAAGCCCCTGATGATGCTGTGTATAGTGTAATCCAATAATCCCCTAGGTTGTTTGGGTGCTGTCCAGAGGGTGGGAAAGAGAGAGGGAGGCAGACTACGCTGAGCTGTGCCATGATCAATATCTGCAACTGCAAACTCCTTCAACAGCTCTCAGCCTTACACTTTGCAACTTCCAGGGTTATATCAACAACAAACCTTCATTTCAATCAGAGAAAAATAATTCTCAAATACAGTATTGGTATTTTAAATTTAATAATAATAATAATAATAACAATAACAACAATAATAATAATATACCTACTATACTCCAAATGCGCAAAACCAGACAAACAGTCATTACTTTTGTAGATTTCAGAAAAGCATATGACTCTATAGACCGTCAAACACTTTTCAATACTCTAGAAGAATTTCAAGTGGACAAAAAAACAAGAGAATTAATCAAACAAACATTAATTGGCACTACTTCAAAAGTTAAATTCCTAGGCGAAATATCTGAGCCTTTTCCTGTTAACACCGGGGTCCGTCAAGGGGATGGTTTATCGCCGTTACTATTTAACTTGGTACTTGAGAAAGTAATCAGGACCTGGGAAAAGGAAACTACAGGAATAACCCTTGGAAGACCATGTAAAGACAGAATTCACGTGCAATGTCTGGCCTTTGCTGATGACAAAGCAATCCTTTCCAATAATAGGCATGAAGCAATTCATTCCATTGAAAAACTACATGAAACTGCCATCAAAGCGGGACTTCAAATTTCCTATGAGAAAACTCACAACATGGAAGGAGCCTCACGACACTTAGATGGACAACCTATGATAACTAAACTCGGTAAAATTATTCAAGTTAATCAATTTAAATATTTGGGAGAAATTATCCAGCCCTCTGGTTTAAACCGCAAAGCAAATAAAGAAAGAATTTCCAAATTACAGAAACCATACAGGATCACTTGGAACAGGTATAATAAAAAATCAGTATCTCGGAATGCAAAACTTAGACACTACAGTACAGTGATCAAACTTGAAGCGTTATATGCCTCAGAAACCTTAATCATTGGTGGCGGATCTTTAACCGAAGACATTGAGAAACAAGAAAGGAAAATTTTACGAAAAATTTTTGGCCCAGTTTGTATACATGGAATATAGAGAAAAAAATCATCCCAGGAGATATATTGTCATTCTGAAAAAATTTCTCACATTTTTCGGAAAAGACAATTGAAATTTTATGGACACATTATCAGAATGAACACTAACAGGCTAACTAAAAGAATTATCAACCTGGCCCCTTCATTAAAAACCAAGAACAGCTGGCTTCGTGAAATTGAAACAGATCTCCAGGAAATCAACATCTCAGAAGACATTGTACAGGACAGATGTAAATTCAGAACCAAAATCGACAATCACCACTTTGAAGACAAACCCAACACCAGAGCTACTATAACTTGGACAGAAGAACGAAGGAAGAACTCAGCGAGAGGATGAAGAGATTTTTGGAGGAAAAGAAGGCCAACACATCAGCTAAGCAAGTTCAACCGTGCTCCTGAGTAGGGCGTAACGATGTATAATAAATACCTACAGCTTTATAACAGACTATTATGCCTTTCAGCATTCAGTATGCAACACTCTGTGAATTAACTAAGCACCTCCACAACCTTCTATTTGCAATGTCCTCTGTTGCTATGTTTTATCCCATACCCCTTATCAAAAACTGAGTGCATTGTTTCCTTGCACTCCCTCTATTTCTCTCGCCCTCTTTGCCTGAGTCTATTGTACTCCTCGGTTATTTTTATCCATTTGTCTCACATGAACCTACAACAAAAGCTGATTTATAAGTACAGCTCAGCCACTGAGTTTATTCCCAACTTAGCCTTTATTTCCTCATTCCAAGTACCCTCCTGCCATTGTTCCCACCTGTTTTTACCATCAATCATCCTCACCACTTTATTACAGTTACTTCCAACTTATAAATAAGATGACAGCCTAAATCCACCTAGCTTTCACTCCCATACAGAAACATCCATTGAAAAACAGACCTATGTACAGACAGTTTAATCCAAGAACTCACTTCCTTCTTGTATAGATCACAACTGCATTAACTTTGCTGCACCTTGATTCAGTCTCGCTCAACTACCATCCTGGGAGTATACACATCCTAAATACGGTACTTGAAATGATCTACCTGCCGCAATTATGTATTCCCTATTCAATCCTTTTAGGTTTCTGCCCTACTGACATCACTTTAGTTTTGGAAATGCTAATTTTCATATCATCCTTGCTACACCTCTTTTCAAACTCCAAGATATTAGACTTCAGGCTTTTAGCACAATCACTCAACTGAATCCTATCTCTCATTTTACTTGCTTCGGTGGTACATAAGCTAAGCACCCTCAGTTTGCACTTTTCAGTAGATGATCCATGTAAACTATGAAAAAAAAGAAGGTTAAAGATTACAGTATTGCCTAACCCCTGTAACTATTTTGAACCAACCACCCATTCTACCATTAATTCTCACTGTGGCCAGATTCTCAACATAAATGCCTGTGATTGTTTGTACTCCTCCAGTAGGGCCTACAGCCACTATGATCTCCCTCCGTAACAATCGGTCAATATTGGACTGGGGCTGCAGTAGCACTGGCTGTCACTAGTGTCCCGCCGGTGTCACAAGTATTGTCGTGATGAACAAAGTACTGTCTGTGTACTGCCTTGGAGTACCGTGTCTGTGTACTACCGTCTGGTGTCAGGGTGCGGAACAGCTGGAGTGAGTAGAATTGCAGCTGTGTTAACTGCTGTTGAGAGGAATATTGTAGTGCTGGCTAGCACTGCTGAGTTATTGCCGTTGTGTGAACGCTGTTTAGTTGCGAGTGTTGAGTAGTTAACCATCCTGGCTGTGTGAGTGGCAAGTTTCTCTGGAGTTGAGGCAAGGAACAGTTGTGTGTTGTGGTGGCAGTTCTGAAGATGATTTTTTGTGGTTTCCCATTTTTGCACCAGGCTGTACCTTAATTAAGGCCACATCTGTTAGCTTACGAATCCTAGTCCTTTCTCATCCTTATGTCGCCGAAAACCGGTCTTAGTGCGACGTTAAACCTCCAGCAAAACGAATTCATGATCATCAGGATGGCCGTTTTAGAAAGAAAAGAAGACTAAGCAGCGTATCTGAGAAGTACTTCGTTTCAATTAAATACATGGTCGTAAAAGTGTTACAAATGGTAAAAAGGACTGTGCGTGCGGCCTTAGTCGCCACGACAACAAACGCTTGACCAGAGTGAATTAGGCAGAAGTAGGGGAAACTGGCAGAAACAAAACAGGCGTATACTGGTTTGCTTCACAGGCAGAATACCTCAATATGCCTTTCCGCAGTCTACAGTTAGATCTCGTTTCAAATAAATGCACCGCGCAGTGCACGAGAGGGGAAGTATACACGCATGCACAGAAATGGTGTTACCTACTCGCTTAACGCATTGCTGCAGGTAGTTGGCCCGCTACAAGATTGAAATGGACACAGTGGTGGGTGTAAAGCAAAACACACTCTGTGTCTTCAGCACTGCCCCTTCACTCCCTCATCCTTTCGGGTACTGGAGTGGCCTTCAACTGGAGTGGGGCAGTGTTGATTACTACTTATGTCGGGGCACCATTACTGTGCATGTATGTACACAATGTTCTACTATAATTCTTAAAAACATGCCTACCACTTCGTCCGGCTATCCTCGACGGAAGGTCTACCTCACTACGGTTGCATCAGGCTAACAATAGCCACAGGAAATTATTAATATTATTGTAGAAACACTGAGAGGATCATACTGTGATGATGACGATGCTTGTTGTTTAAAGGGGCCCAACATCGAAGGTCATCGGCCCGATCATACTATGGTAACACATGATGTGTATACTCGTTCTCTGTATACCGACTGTCTAGGGCAGCGCCTCTCAGAGTGCATGCACCGTGCATGGTGCAAACGACAACTTTGCTTGGTTGACCAGAGTGCAGACCCCCACTCCTCAATTTGGAGCAATAGCGCTGTCTCTTTCCCCATGCCTGTCTCGCACGCTCCACCTGTCTCCCTCTTCCTCACTTGCTCCGTAGCGCTCCAAATCCGAGCCGAGTTGAGCCGAGCTTAGCCGAGTAGCCCAGAGACGAAGCGTTGGTCCGAGCCGAGTCGAATGGGACCTAGGCACTGTGCACAAGAACTCTGTGCTTCAATTTGCACGGGTGAGATTTTGGGCATTTGAGAGGCCCTGGTCTAGGGGGAATGAGTCAGAAGTTTAGAACTGCTATGTACAAGTAAATGGAGAAGAAATAACTATGCTGTGCGCAGAAACCAAAAACAGCATTCCTTCATCAACAGGCAATTTTTATAGACATCCCCAAGTAAGGCAATCATAGTTGCAATATTCCATTCTCATGCTGGCGGACGCATTGTCAACATATCCTTGAAGCAATGAGAGAGGTTTAGCTCGCTTGAAGGCTTCATATGAATCTGGCACCTTTGCTGGACAGGGAAGGGACAAGCCCAAGCCTCAGTTTGTCCAAGACATATCTGGGTGTGATGAACCACCACACCGACAAAGTCACCTTCCTTGGTCTGAGTGACTCATACCGTTCGAGGATTTGCTTATGAGCCCATGTGCGCCACTTTGATCAGCCTGGGAGACACCAAAATATGTTTACAGGCGACAGGCGTGTGTAGGTAGATTAATACCATTTTGGAAAAACAAACGACGAGCGACTGCCAGTAGATGAAAAGACGTTAAAATCCCGGGGTTATTAACAAATTGTGTCCCTCGTGATCATGGCTGAAAATCAAAACAAATACGAAAATTTCACCCAAAAACATCGTTAATTAAAATTGGTAAGAAGAGTCCCCATTTGCGACGCGCCCTTCACAATTACCCTTCGGTTAAAATCAATAGCATGTGCTGCAATGTTAATGAATTATGCATTGTAACCAATGAAGTTCATGCTCACCCAGAACTTTTAACACAATGGTTGAAACAAAAGTCGATTATCTGCAAAACGTTAGCTATTTAAACCAAGCGCTGGCCTTCTGAGCACAACTTGGTAGGTTCGATCCTGGCTCAGTTCGATATATTTGAAGGTGTTCAAATATGTCAGCCTCGTGTCAGTAGATTTACTAGTACGTAAAAGAACTCCTGCTGGACAAAATTCCGGCACATGGGACGTAAAATCAGTAACATTATTAGTTTATTTTTCCGTTGTCGTCCCCTCGCAGGCTGCTGACGATCTTCACGGATATTTTTTTTTTTTTTTTTTTTTTTTTTTTTTCCTTTGAGTTACTCGTAATCGAGTTGCTGTACCGTTGAAATCGCATCACTGATGGTGGTTCGGCGGCCAGAATAATCTTCTCCGTCCACAATCCACATCCACGTTTCCCTACTACCTTGCCCTCTATAATCATTAGTATCAGGTTGTATTTGTTCATACTGTATATGAGTCAAGTGCGTGATCGGGACAATAGGTTTACAGCTAACACCCTTCAGGTTCCACAGCATCGTGCGGTAAAGTGCTCTAAGTCGTTCACTGTCACTGTCTTTCATTGATACAATGATCTTAAACTATATGAAATACAGCTAAGTAGTGTCAAAACTCAGAAGAAAGAAGTATTTCCCCTCATTAAGCCATGTGAGTGATTTTTTCTCCAAAGTAATCCATGTTTCTGAAAATGTTAAAGGAAATATTATAATCTTCTAGGCATATTTTAGACGTTTAGTTTAATCTTAATTTATCATCAGTATGAAGATGCATCTTATGTTTTCTGAGTGTTTATTATTAGATTTTTATATATACCGAGCGAGTTGGTCGTGTGGTTAGGAGCGCACAGCTGAGAGTCCTGAAGATTTTTGTGTGTATGTGATTTCCCATGTTCATACCAGGCAAATGCTGGGGTTGTATCCCCTAATAAGGCCACGGTCCCTTCTTTCCCACTCCTAGCGTTTTCCTGTCACATCGTCGCCATTAGACCTACCTGGTCGGTTCGACGTAAAGTCACCAATTGTAAAAGGTTTAACTGATAAATTTAAGTTTCAGTGGTACTTACAGGCAAAGGGACCTATAGTCGTATCTGTAATTAACTTTAAATACACATCTAATTTATATATTTAATCTCCTTTACAATGAGAAATACAAATTATGTAGGCCTAATTATATTGTTTCGTTTCTCACAGCTCAATACGTGCGGTCCCTTGGGCAGAGTTTTATTGAGGTTTCATTGTAATATAATATTTATTTCAAGTAAGTTAAAGTTAAGAGCAGTTGGGAAAGTTACAAAGTGGCGCATAATCAAATGAAAGAAAGAAGGAAAGAGGTTTACTGCTTTCCTTACATATCGTCACTGCCGGAACAAAACCTATGTGAAATATTTTAGCTTAGAACTTTCGCCGGTAAGGTTCTGCCATCTAGGATGCAATATTGTGTGCATTTTGCCAAGGCATTCTCGCTCTTCATAATGTATGTGCTGCGGATCAGTGGAGGCCTTTGATCAGAGGGATGCCCGGTTCGATTCCCGGCAGGGCCGGGTTTTAACCGTAATTGGTTAATTTCGCTGGCGCGGGGGCTGGGTGTATGTGTCGTCTGCACCATCATTTCATCCTCGTCACGACGCGCATACGCGTCAAATCACGAGACTCGTCCTCGGACACTGCATTTCATTCACACATTTTCCTTTTGTCTCACTTCTGTAGGGATCTCATCCCAGGCATATCTAATTAATATGAAAAGAAAAGAAAAAAAAACCAGACATACTGTTTTCGGTTAAGAGGCGGAACGGCGAAGTTACCGGCGTGCAGACGATACTTCCTCTTCGTACAAACACACCTTTCACCGAAGTAAACAATCGACGATTAATATTCAATTCTTAATTTCACCATCAGTGGTATGCGATATACAGCAGCTCAAAGAAAAGAATGAACGCATGGTACCTATTGTATACGTTCCTCGCAAGTACACTTTTGTCAGACACTGAATGTATAGATAGGGTAAGGTGGTACATTTTAGATCAAAATTTAAACCGTACAGGGCCTACTCACTTGCAGTACTACCAACATTCTTTTACAATGACAATGAAGTAACCACCGTAAACTATGGTATTTACATAAACCCTCGTTGTAAACATTGTACGACACAGAAGAGCCTGTCTTTGATCACGATTGTACCTCTGGTGGTACAATTTGGATCACTTATTTAAACCACCTTCCTCACCCCCCCCCCCCCCCCCCGGCACGTATTTCATGATACCGCGCAGTGCAGTCCTGGTATTGAATCCATGGTCCTTTTATCACGTAATTCTCACAGTTACAATCCAGATGACAAAATCTACACTCGTTGTTTGCTAGTGTCGTGCAACTCCCGACACGGATACTGGTGATCATGCTACTTGATGCTAAGGCTTAGGTCGTCCGTTGAAGTATACTGCGCCGCGCTATCGTCTTGGACGTTGCCGTAGGAAAGCAAACCCCCTAAGTTTGATTCGAAGCCGGCAGCGTTTGCTGGCCCGTTACGAAGCATTAGTATAGCGAACAACCACAGATGGTTAATTTTAATATGTTTTAGAATATATGTTAGCTTTATTAAACTACAACATTAGAAGAAAATACGACAAATGAAGTGTAAAATTATTGGGAGTTGTGCAACACTGCAACAATACCACGCACCGCCCCAGTAAAATAGTTCTCTTTTCTATATTACACAGTCCAAGTACTTAAAGTTGTATTGTAAATCATAAATAAATACAAATATTTTAATACAACCGATACAGATTAATACGTAATCCGAAAGTAATGCCTTGTGTCCTGAGCTGGCGCGCACTACCAGAACGACCCAAGCTTTTCGGCCAGTTTTCCAGGAAATCTATTGGATCCATGGAAACATATTTTAGATTTTTAAAAATTGAAGTCGGACGATTTTCTACATTTTCCCCGCAGACGACATTTTATTGGCTGAAGAACCAAAAAAGTGGCCACTTACTGAAAATATTAATACATGATTTTACGGATTTAAATTTACTTGTTCAGGTTTTTATTCTTAATAATTATTTTACATGATTTATGTGGAAAATAGCTACACCGCTGAAATCAGCAGCCTATCCTGAGGCTAGTAGTATAATTTGTTTTACAACACTGTACGAAGTAACAAACTGCCTCGCGCTCCGAAATGATGTGTTCAATATTAGACATTTCTTCGCCAGTTGGTACATAACCTTGGCAACACCTTAATTTCTCTGACCCGCCTAATTTGGTGGCCGCGACAATAATCCTTTTTCAGAATCTGGGATGGCTAGGTGCCTTTCAATGGTCAGAGTTTGCAGTTTTGAAACAAAATCCAGGTTATTCAAGCTCTTTATCTGTTTGCAATATCATTAGTGGCGAACAAGAACATACAGTATAGTTCACCCAGCTACTTTTATCTTTCAACATTTACACCGGTGACTTCCTGCGATGATGAACGATCTTTCTCAGCCTACAAGAGAATCTATGGGATCAGCGTCAAAATATCGCAATGGAAAATACGGAGAAGTACTTGGCGACACACTGCGCATCACGATAATCAAAAAAATGTTACTGTATTATTTGTGTTACTTAACAGGAGCTACAAGACAGATTCTATATTAACTTTATTTAGTAACATTTTATTTGCTTCATTTTCAGCGCATGAGGAACAGGAAATTAGCTACAATACATTGTGTAATATATACTGCGATTTATAATACATAACATTCTTGTTAAATATTTGAAGTACTTTGATTATTTAATAGTGTCAAAATTAGAAAGCAGTAAACGATTTAAATTATTTAAAGCAACAATGATGACGGTCATAAAACATGGAGGTATTTAAAACTGCCTCACATCAAAAGAATATACGACATTCTTTTGTAAATTTAGTGCATTAATACTATTACATACTGTATTAATACTACATACTGCACAGATATTTACTACATTTTTATGTACATATTTCGCACTTTTCATATTACATAAATATACAATGTTCGTTAGGGTATCCATACGGTTTATATCTACATATTGAACCGTATCGTTCATGCGTGATCAGTAGCGGCGATTTGAATAAGAAAAGCGGGGAGGGGGTGGGGGCACAAAAAGTACAGACAACAAAAAGTACCCAAGTCTGCTGGAAATACCGAACGGGGTGGGGGTGGGGGGAGGCACCAACTGAGGGACTTTCGATAGAGACATAAAGGCTGACAGTCTACCAACGTATGTGCGGTAATAATAGTACTATACAATACCAAACCGAACCAAACCCCATGGCGCAAACTCGAAGGGCCATGGCCTACCAAGCGACCGCTGCTCAGCCCGAAGGCCTGCAGATTACGAGGTGTCGTGTGCTCAGCACGACGAATCCTCTCGGTCGTAATTCTTGGCTTTCTAGACCGGGGCCGCTATCTCACCGTCAGATAGCTGCTCAATTGTAATCACGTGGGCTGAGTGGACCTCGAACCAGCCCTCAGATGCATGTAAAAATCCCTGACCTGGCCGGGGCCTCCGGGTAAGAGGTAGGCACGCTACCCCTACAGCGTGGCGTCGACCAGTACTATACAATACAAAGGGCACTAGGAAAGTTTTGCAATGTGAGTGAACGCTTTAGACTTTTTCAAAATAATTTCCAACACACCCAATACACTTCTCCATACGTCGAAACCAGTCACTGAACCAACTCTGCCAATTTTCTTCGGTTACATTTTCACACTCTTGATCCCATGCTGCCAGAAGCTCCTCGTCGGATGCAAAACGCCGCCCTTTCAGTTTCATCTTCACTGTAGCGGATAATTGCGCGATATTCACCTTTAGACCACACTGACATCTTAACTTGCTTACAATCCCACTGCTTGGTAACAACTGGTGTGAAGGTCGCGCCTTGCTGTCTTCTAGACCGGTTTTCACACCTCTTTTCATCCCTCGCCATAACAAGGGTGTCCAGCCAACCGTTTTGGTATATTGCAAAACTTTCCTAGTGCCCTTTGTAAAGGAACAATAATTATGTATGTATTGCAATTAAATAAAAGTACGGCGTGATTATACAATTAAACAGTCATTTAGTGTTTGACTACAGAACTACATACTGACTGAGTGAAACAGCCAGACTGATGAATGCGCGTGGATGACCTTGCAAATATTTACCCCTGCTACCCTTCGGCGCAGGGTCACCACTACTTGCTGTGGCGCTGTACACTTCGGTTAGCCGCGACGAACGACATTTTGTGTGTATTTCCTCTAAGTATTTTTCTTAATAATTAAACAAATTAAAGAAAAGAAATAGCTGAATAAACAACAGGGTTTGCAAATTTTTTAAATCATTCCTCGTTTCAGGCGGCTAAAACAGAATAAAATGTATTTTTTCTCCACAGAGTTTTTTTTGCTAGGGGCTTTACGTCGCTCCGACACAGATAGGTCTTATGGCGACGATGGGATATGAAAGGACTAGGAGTTGGAAGGAAGCGGCCGTGGTCTTAAATAAGGTACAGCCCCAGCATTTGCCTGGTGTGAAAATGGGAAACCACGGAAAACCATCTTCAAACTCCACAAAGTGGGGTGGCAACTGCCCACCTTCGCCACCCCCCTAATCACGGCTACTGATTGTGATAATAATTAGAATCAAGTCTGATAAATTATTAAATGCGAGGAACGCACAATAACATGCGGTCATCATTCTTCTGAGCGACCCTTTTCAAGTGTAGACATTCTAATTTTCAACTCGCGTAGAATCCAATGCCATCCACGTTTCCCACATGCCTTTCTGAGACCTCGGTTTAAGTGGTGTACCACTTGGAGGCGCCAGGTTTCTTGCCGATCGTGGTGTAATATAACCATTCTCATCTATTTCCTACAGGTTGATTTCACAGTTTTGTTGCGAATTGTTGCCATCACTCGTATGAAATCGCTGAAATCTGTTTGCGTTTCAACTTCTAACCCACGGGAAATGTAAGTTTACACAAATCATCAGTTCTATAAATGGCCACGAATTCATTTCCTAAAGCTAGTTCTTTATAAGATCATTCGAGAAGAACTGCTTTCAGTATAATTCAGTAGCATGCAGGTTGATGCCATGAAACCAAACAGATGAGCTGAAAAAAAGTGAACTTTACTTTCCTATTCTAAATTAAATACTGATACCGTTTGGACTGTAAACAAGCCGTCTCCCTCTACTGCAGACAGATAAATAAACTATCAAATTTCTACTTGAAACAAACATTCAGCGTATTACGTCGTTTTCAGCATATACAGTACGTGTTGGAGAGATGTTTTAAGCATAGAACGTCGGTATTTGAAGAAGCTCAATTATGTCAGTTCTCGTGTCGGTAGTTTTACTGGCACAAAAAAAGAACTCCTGTGGGACTAAATTCCGGCACCTCGGCATCTCCGAAAACCGTTAAAGTAGGTTTTTTGTAATTTTCTTCACGTCGCACCGACACATAGATCTTACGGCGACGATGGGATGGAAAAAAGGGCTAGGAGTGGGAAGGAAGCGACCGTGGCCTTAGTTAAGGTACAGTCCCAATATTTTCCTCGTGTGTTTAAAGTAGTTAGTGGGACATAAAGTCATTATTATTTTTATCATTATCATTATTATTATTATTATTATTATTATTATTAAGTACCATACAGAATAAAAATGGCCAACCGGACCAGTGGGACTGGTTCTCTTTAATATGTACTTATTTAGTCGTATGGTGATTAGAAACCATATATATTGTATTTTTTACAATTTGCTTTACGTCGCACCGACACAGATAGGTCTTATGGCGACGATGGGATAGGAAAGGGATGGAAGGAAGCGGCCGTGGCCTTAATTGAGATACAGCCCGAGCATTTTGCCAGGTGTGAAAATAGGAAACCACGGAAAACCATATTCAGGGCTGCCGACAATGGGGTTCGAACCCCACCATCTCCCGGATGCAAGCTCTCAGCTGCGCGCCCCTAACCGCACGGCCAACTCGTCCGGTACGTGGAAAAGTTACTCTGAGACTATTGATATGGGTGACAACGCTACGTCAGCGTAATAGCGCAAAGGAGAACAATTACGATTGCTCAACTATATTTTGAGATGGCTTCTTGAGAATAACCGGGTTCCGCGTATCTGCACAATTCAGGTCATTTTCACCGACTCGACGTTCAGAATTAACAACAACCCCTCGCAAAGTCCATTTGAATCGAGATATAGATTTTTTGAAGTTCTTTAACAGTATGTCCAACAGTCTTACGTTCATATACCCGATTCACGGTTGTTTCCAGCCATCCTGTATATGGTCCTGCGTAAGAAAGACAACAGCGAACTTCAGGTATAGCAAGATGCTTACATCGCTGAGATTATAAGAGCCAGACGTCTCCAGTGGGCGGACCATGCTGTTAGAATGAACAGCGGTCAATGCCCGTAAGCTAATCTAGACGTAATGAAAGGAAACCATCTGAACGTCCAAGAACAAGATAGCTAAAAGGGGTTTCGAAAGAGTGGGCGTTACTGGAGATGAAGTAAAAAATCGGTCGCTACAGAGGAATATTTGTGAGGAATCGCGCAGTTTTTTAGGCTTCTACGTGCCATTATTATTTTTATCATTATTAACTGGACCAACTAATAGAAATTCTGAAATGATCGCGACCAGATACCGAGAAAGAAGAATTATCTATAATCTCTAAAAAATATCAGTCTGCAGTGATAAGAATCGATGGCTATTGAAAATAAGCAGCAATCCAGAAATTAGTGAGGCAAGGCTGCAGTTTGTCTTTTCAGTGTTTATACAGAACAGGCGGTAAAAGATATCAAAAATGAATTTGGAAAGGGAACCACAACCCAAGCTACAAAATCTACAGACATGCTGAATAGCATGGGCACAATCCTAGAGAAGGGGTATAAGATGAAAATAAATCTAAAACAAAAACAATGGAGAGCAGTGGAACAAAGTCAGGTGATGCAGGAAATATTCTATTGGGAAATGAAGTCGTAAAGGAAGTAGTTGAATACCGGTACTGGATAGTAAAATAACCAATGATCGCGGAATACGGAGGACAGCACAAGAAATTAAATTACTCACTTCGAACATTGATATAAGAATTAGAAAGAAGATTTTGAAGACATTCGTTTGTAGCGTGGGGTTATACGGAAGTGAAACATAGCTCAGAAAGAAGAGAATAGAGGCTTCTGATATGCAGTGTTACAGAAAATGCTGGAGGTGAGATGGATAGACAATCTCGAATGAAGAGATACTGAATCAAATTGGTGAGAGAACGATCTGCCTAAATTTGAATAGACGAGACAGCATGAGAGGACTGTTCGTAAGACACGCAAGACTTGTTCAATTAGTTTTTGAGGGAAGTAGTGCAGTGGGTAAGAACTGTAGGGGTAGACCAAGGCACGAATATGGCAAACAGTTCAGAGTAGACGTAGAACGTAGAAAGAAAAGGTTAGCTCAAGATAGGGTGGCATGGCAACTGCGTCAAACCAGTCTATGGAGTGAAGACCCAAAAAACATAGTATTCTTATTTATTCGTGGTTACTGACATCTATAGGCCACGTTTACACAACCCACCTATCCTATCCCATCCCTCAGACATACTCTATCTCTTTGCATTCCCACCAAAAGTCCTTAAGTCGTCCTTTCTCGGTCCTCCAGCCAGAAATCTTTTCGTGGCTTGGCAAGTTGTTTTTCGAGTCCATCCTTCATTTTTCTTCTACAGACCGATCTTTGCATGAACGGTATCTTGAGAGCCAGCCTCTGCGGGATCACCCTCTCGATGTGTCCACAGAAAGCTAGTCTGCTTTCCGTCATAGCAGTTGTTATTTTCTCGACTTTATCAATAATAATAATAATAATAATAATAATAATAATAATAATAATAATAATAATAATCGTATGGCTCAGTTACCGTGTGCAGACATTTTAATTTGACGCCATCTGGCTGTCTGCTCGTCAATTTCGAAGTTCCGTTTTACTCTAGGCCCACCAGATGGCAGACCGAGTAAACCGAAACTCTCTTGGGCGTCTATGGCTAAGATTTAATGAATTTTGTCGGGTAAACACCAAATGTGTTACCAGAGATCTTTTACATGCCGACATCGTACGACATGGAGTGTCGAATGGACTTTTTTCCGCCCTTCAAAAATCCGACCACCTCTGCCGGATTTGAACCCGCTATCTTGGGATCCGGAGGCCGACACTCTACCACTGATCCACAGGGGCGGCTGTCTTTATCCATACGGCTCCTGGTCTGGTCTTACGCGGAAAGTGAATCATCGTTCCTTTAGCGGCTTCTTTGGACGCAACATTTCACTTAAGAATTTTCTTCCTCTGTCTTCAATGAGTGGATCCGTCACCCTACTCAGCTATTCCGCCGCAGGGAGAGACACTCCACCTCACCACCGAACAATAATGTTTTAACTGAGCTGTGATAAAGATGGACTTGGATTTGTAAGTTCCATGACATAATCTGAAAGTAGGTCTTAAAGGGAGCCATTGCTTTCAGCGTCGACTCAGTTAATTTAACTTTGAAGATTTTTAGTCTGCCGAAAATTAATTATAACAAACGTAATAACATACCGGTAAACACTGGTAATGTTATAGTTATCGAAATCGTTTTTCAACAACCTATTAGGTCATGTTACGTACATGCTGTACGGTTTGAAGAATGTTAAGTACAGAAGAAAAATATCCAACCCACAACCTCCCGATTTCGAACCAATTTCGATATCTGAACTGTAATTTTTAAGTGTACAGCTTAACATAATGTCTCATTTAATAATTAAGTCAGATTTCTATTTTAAAATTTTAACGGCATATGTGACAGACTGTAATATCTGGTGCTCCTCAAAGGCCAGTTGATATGAAGTTAAGTATGGTAAAGTGAGAGATCAGTCTGTCTATATTTTGAAGAACTTTCTATTAGTGCGGCATGTGAAGAGGACTTAGTTGTATGTACAATGGTTAATTTTAGTCGGTTTAAAATATGTCACGTTCTACGAAATTGTTGTCATAATGTGAGTATGCTCCTAGTTCCATACCGCCACCTCCTTTAAAGCCCCCTTAAGCTCTGTACTGTATATGCCACTGTACAGTATACTGTATAAAAACTGCGCAAAACAAGTAATCAAAACAAAAAAGTTTCTATATTTCTCCGTTGAACTCATCAGTCCAATCTTTCTCACAATCATCAACTCGCATTCACTTTCGCTGGTAATCGACCAGACCGAAAGGAAGGGTAAAAAGTCTTCAAAGTCGGATCATTAATTATACCGTGATGCCGTCTCCTTGCCTACGATGTAGCGTACAAAAAATGAGCAACGTGACCATATTCCCAGGTACAAGAACATTACGTGCACTTTAAAACAAGTAACATTACACCTTACGAAGCAAATGTTCTTTGGACACGCATTATTTTCTTAATTGAAGGAAATCCCAGTTGCTATGGCAACACTTTAAAACTGAAGCAACGAATAACATTCAGTATTAGTTATGTCATAACTGATCCCAAAACTCTGGTGGAAAACGATTGTTGTTTTCATCATTCATTGATCCCAAGAACGAGCTTGTCTATCACCGGTGGTAGAGTAATTAATGTTAGAAGGCGGTGACTTGGCTATGCCTGGAGACATACTTGAGCCTGTTATTTTGATGTTTTATATGGTTTATTATACTTCGGTTTCATTATTCCTGGATTTTAGAAGATAACTACTTTTTGATATTTTAATAACAACTAACTGTTATTCGCGGCTTCGCTCGCGTGGACTTTAAGGAAACGTGCAGAAAAATGAAGCCAATTTCTACGTCTGTAACATCTGCAGTATTTTAGATATAAGTATCCTCATAAAATGAATTCAACCCCTTTTTCAGTCCTCATAACCCCGCCCCCAAATGTGTTCCTTCATTTTTAAAGGAGATTGCAAATATCAACTTTTACGTCTGTAATGTCTTCAGTTTTTGAGTTATAAGTATCCCCACAAAAAGAATTCAAGCCTCGTTTTCACTTACTATCGCCCTCCTGATGTGGATTTTCCGCAAAAGAAGTACGTGTTTCTTTATTTTTAAAGGAAATTCCAAATACCAATTTTTACGTCTGTAAACTGTTAAGTTTTTTAGATATACTCAAATAATTCACCCCCTTTTCGACGGAATATCCAAACATCCTCTCTTAGTGAGTACCTACACTGTTATATAAACGTAACCCCAAAATTACATTTCATTATGTGGAGTAGTTTTGGCTGGGCGTTGATTAAAAAGTTGGACTTAGCCTTTTATACATATTAATAATAATAATAATAATAATAGTTTCATAGGACTGTAGAACGACATTTAAGTGTTTTTTAATATGTGATATTTTGTTTACAGATATGGCAATCATATGTTGCGTTACTTACGCCTGCCCGTGCACCTAAGGTTATGTTATTGATATTTATAGCCAACGCTATTCTAGGTTATGTCTGTAATATTTAATTTAATGTTAATCCTGTTGACACAATCATTTTACTTCAGATTAGTGTTAGTATTATTTTTCTAAACCAGTTATTATTTCGGTTCGTTTACCACACTATTAAAAAAAATATAGACTAGAATGTTCTTAATTTCATGGCACCCATTCGATGCCGTCATTCACTTGCAACATTCTTAGATTCTTACATACCAACCTTGACTGATCCACGTCTGAAAATGGGAAACTAAACCTCAGGTTCAACGGGAAATTCTCGAACACTCACAGAATACGAACTTATGTCACAAGAAATTTACCACGAGAAGAATACATATTCGCATTAGTCGCTGCCACAATGTAGGTCCACACAAAATTCATCTAGTGAAACGCAAGTCATCACAGAATGCAATCTTACAGCTAAAAATCCGAACAATTTACGGCAATCACTGAAGAAATGTGATTTATGCGAGGAGACTTCCCAAAAATACGAATCGCCGCCTGGTTCGATCTCACCCAAGCTTCATCAAATGCCATCTTTGACGAATCCCAGCAGTACTCATTCTGTAGCTCCATCTCCAAATCCTCCATGTCAAAAGAGCTCAGACTTCTCATATGACGTCGACAATGAACGTAAAGAATGGGAAGTGCTTGTCTCTTTGGATTCACCTGAAGATCAAGAATTTGATAAGGCAGTAAATGACTACCGAGTATTGCAACGAAGCTGCGAATAGATATTCTCTTCCCCATTCTGTCAACAGAGTCTGTCGACTATTTCTGAGTATTACAGCAGTCTGGTTCTAGCAGTGTACACTTGCTTGATAAATACGATGAGTTGTGCGAGACCAATACCGTCGAAACTGAGCAAATTGTCATTACTAGAGACGACATTTTTAATGTTTGTCGGAGGATTTGAAATAGACACTGTCTCTCGGAAAGATGGAGTAAGGTTCAAAGTAACTAAACACCTCAATGCATACCAAAACCATGTTTTCATGGCAACTTACAGGGTCTGTTGGAGATGTGTCTCATCATGTTTCAGGTATGGAAGAACAAAATTAATTCATAAAATTGGAAATCCGGACAATGTCCAGAATTGGCGACCTATTACAATCTACTCCATATTACGGAGGTTCGAACCCAGTCTCCAGAATGCAAGATATATAAACTGGTCAGGAAAACTATCAAACTCTGTCCTAATCAGAATAGTTTTTATATAACCTGGAAACTTTCATTAATTCAGATATTGTAGATGGCTGTATAAAAGAGTCAAAACTTAAAAGGACTGATTCATTCATAATGGAATGTTTTCTCCTTAGCTGCTGGGGTTCCGTAGCGGTAGGCTAAACATTCAATTAATTTAATTTCATTCAATCACTCATACATTAATGAATGCTCTCTCTCCAGTTGGTGACTATCCGTATATTCATAAACACAAATCAGGCAGTCATACATTCATTAAATGTATTCATTATATCTTATAGTTGTAGGATAACTCTGTAAATATTTGTAACACAAAAGGAAGCACTAGCTAAACATATGAAGGGCAAGATACATGTTGGTCTAGACTCTAGACAGTAGCTGCGCTAAGAAGCTTATGAAGCCCCCGCAATAATTGAAAATAGGCCCCTCGTTTTCTGTTAAGGGAAGTTACAAGTTTATTTCGCAATACAGGGTTGCATATTATTACAATTAACACCAACGTCGATAATAATAATAATAATATAATTTACTTTACAAATCTGAAGGAATTAAAATAATGCGAACTATATGATACGGACACACACACACACACACACACACACACACACACACACACACACACACACACACACACACACACAAAAGAAAAAGAAATGCGCATTCCAATTATAGTAACCAAAACACGCTGATCGTTACAATATTAAGAAATAATCTAGTTCCTAGGACCAAATAATTTTTCAACTCAACCGTCCATCGTAGGCCTGCTTACCTACACTGACTGCCGAGAGTTATAAACAGGCTCGAGACTTCAGTATTTCGAGTTTAAATAAGGAAGATGTCATTGTTATCGCATCTTCGCTGACTCCTGGGTTCTCAGAACTGGCTAATTATTTCAAAAGCCTTCTTGATTGTTGTGAGTGGCAACAAGGGATGGTTATTATTGGAACAGGTTGGGAAAACCACATTCTTTAAGAAATAACTACCGCATATCACGTCATTAACTCCTCTGATGAGGTTGACGGCAGGAAGTTTTGCATGCATGTCATAAAAAGTCCGCCGCGACAGACTCATCTCACCTCATACCCGACCCCGTAGAGAAACGGGACACGGGTTGGGCAAAGAAACTCCTATTGACGAAAGAAGCTGTGCACTACGACAGCCAAGTTTGGAATGACCCTCTGTAATACAAATAATACTGCGTTGTGTGCTGTAGCTTTATCAACATGTAAAATCACTCTTCAGCTAATGAATTAAGAAACAGTCATGGGCCCTTCACAAGCCATGCCCCCCGTCCCACGGGGTTAGCAGGGTCCTTATCGCCGCCTCTGGTCCTAGACTATATAACACTTAATATCCAGGACAAATATACAAATTTAAAAACTACAATTCAGAAATAGGGTGTAAAGTAAATAGCGAATAGGTTTAATAGTAATGTTTAATGCAGTAACAGATAAACAAATTGTAATAAGGAAAAGCATCCTTGTATCAAAACAAAATTTGGATAACAATAAATGATCACTCCCTCCCGAGGTTGTAACCGTCCAGGCCTCTCCAGCCATACTTTTACGCGATATCACTCGATATCAAGTTTATCCGCCATCGGCAATTATTTATATGACATAATTATTTTAACTTCAATCATTTGTAAATAAGGCTTTTGGAATCACATTGTATATATATATTAGAACATCATTTATTATTTAAATTATTATAATACGTAGGATAGGAATTCATTATGTATTGTAAATATGGTCAATGTTGAGACAGAGTTGTTGTCATTTCATCTCATACTTGTGTACACGGAAAAGTTATTCTTGAAGCGGGAAGTTGGATGAGTCACTGGGTTAAACTCATGAGCAAAGGTACACACAGCGACCTGCGTGCAAGGCTAGCCAGCAGACTACATCATCGCCACGCCTACTGGTTACTTGTGAAGAAAGAAGAGAGGGAGATGATAATGCGATCTACGAATCAGATGCTTCGTTATATTGTGATTTCGTATTGAGCTGTTATCAAGAGTCGGGAGAGCCCGGTGATATGTTATCTAGCGCGGGGCAACCCTCGACACACACATCACTACCAAAACGTCAACTACTATATTGATTTTTGAGACAGTGAGTGCTCGCTTCGAGACAGTTATTTTCGTACAGCGTGTTGTCGCTTCGACACAGTACTTAGCTGCTGTGATGCTGTCGGATCAGGGTGAGACGAAACAAGCTTACGGCTTGTGAGATATTCAGTAATTATTCTGGACGAAGAACTACGTTAGTTCAAGTCCATGGCATTTGGTACAAGTCTGTATAGTGTCAGCAGATTAGCTAAGTTGGGTTGAGATTTCTGCTAACATGGAAAAATTCATATCTCTGAATGTTCTCCTCCTACGATCAACGCTGATCAATTTTCACACGTATAGGGCCAATGTCTAATTTAAAGACTAGGCAAATAGGGAGTGCTAGTCCAGATAGCCAAAATCACATCACAGAACGAAGGAAGGATGTCCTTGGAGCGAATTCTACAACAAGAAGAGGGGAACGAGTAACCACGGAAAATAGAAGACCTCAACGGAAGCTGCAATTGGTGAGCTTCAATTAGATAAAGCAAGCAACAGTTAATGTCAGTAACGTAAATTCTTAAATCCCTCCACGCTTAAAAGGAACTTTTCCGATTCATCTCATTTTTTATAATAAATTAATTTGTATTTTATATTGCGTTAATTTTCTTTCCTAAGCGATACTTAATGGTTAATTATTTAAAATCCTACCCCTGTGATTTAAGTATAAGTCTCTATGCTAGTAAATATATAAATTTTGTTTTACAGTTTTATTTGAAACTGTAACGCTGGCGCCCAAACATTACATAGAGAAATGGGAAACCATGGAATGATAATTAATTCTATTTGCGTGGCAAGTTGCGGGCAAGCCACATATAGTTTAGATTTATATTCATGTGTCCCCAGGTATTAACTTTTGTCTCCTCTAATGAGAACCTTAGGAGAGCGAACAGTTACAAGGTTCAGGTGATCCGAAACTGGAGGATGTAAGTACTGTATCTATTCTATTGTATTATATTCTATTATATTAGGGTGCACTGCTCCACTGTAGATGACTTTAATGTAACCCATAACACAAACAACTCTCAGCACCATTCATGTTTCACCAATACTCCGAATGCTAATTATAACATCTCCTAAAAGGAAATTCAACCAAATACACTACAGAGAATACGTGCCACTTTGCGAGATATCGCAAGACATTGATTGCCAGCGCACCTAGCGGGACGGCCTTGAATATGAGTGGAGCAGTGTACTATACACTATGAATTATGCCGAAAATTCCAGGTTCCAAGCCGTCTTTACAGTAACAACAACAAAAGTCGTTACAGGAGTTTCCCCATTTCACATCGAATGGTAAAATTATATTTTGTGACGTTTGCAACAGAGGTGGGTGAAACTTGTTTTATGTTAGCCCCTACGATTTATTATCAATTTAGCAAAATAAACATGGTTTTTAATTGATGCCTACTATACGTAAAACTGAAGCTGCATAAAATAGTTTTGAACTTACCTGAGAGTCTATTTTAGGCAGCTATAATAACATTTAAGCACCTACAAATCCGAGGTCTAGTAATCACTATTGCATGTTTCTGTGGTGGCTGGAAGTGTAGTGTGTTGTCTGAACTCTGAATATGAAGAGAAAGTTGTTGGAAAAAACACTAACACCCAGTTTCCGGGCCAGAAGAATAATTAGAAGTGACTAAAATCCCCGATCCAGCCGGAAAACGTCGAATCCAGGACCTTCTGAACCGAAGGCCTCAACGCTGACCATTCAACCAAGGATTCGTTCAAAACAGAATTACTGAGTTTCATTATTTCTATCAGTATTAACATTAAACTTTTGTAGTAGTACAAAACAAAAAGCATTGTTTACTTTCATTACTTTTATCAATTTGTTAGTTTCAATTTTGCCACGTGATATTTCAAGGTCGGGCCGCCAGGTGCGCCACTGCCAACATGTCTCACAGTTTAGTATGGGAGAATACGGAACTGTCCAGTACTGTCTATAGTGTATTTGATTCAACCAGTATACAAATTAACGGAACAGCAATTCCCCTATGGGTGGGGGCGGTAGAATAACACCCACGGTATAGCATGCCTGTCGTAAGAGGCGGCTTAAAGGGGCTCCAGTAGCTCCAAACTTGGGAGCGTCAATTGGGCGTCTTTCATTTTTACGCCCTTCGTGGCCATCGTCTTTCTTTGGCCGATACCGTCATTTTTCGAAGTGTCGGATCCCTTCAATGTTTTCCCCTCTGATTAGTGTTAATAGAGGATGGTAGCTCAGTTGCAACTCCTCTTAAAACAATCACACCACCACCAACACAAGTCAAATCCGTATCAAGAAAGATGTAGGTCAAGGTGCTCTTCTGTCTCTCCTATACTCTTCTATTTAGCAGTCGATCATGTTCTGAGAGAACTAAGTGAAAGAGAAATAATCGAGAAATATGGGTACAATTTAATACCAGGTATGGAAAATCTGACGGTGTTTGCCTTTGCCGATGCCTTTGCAGTAGCAGCTTATGGGTTCATTTGATGGGGAGGCCAGGGATAATAAAATTAAATGCACATACGTATTACGACGGCGAATCAAAAAGTAAGTTAGACTTCCGAGTTATGGCCAGTTTTGAAACCATCTACACATAGGCAACACGGCTATGACAACATTCAACCCAAGTTCGCTTTTCCACATAGTCCCCAAGAGACTGTAAACATTTCTGGAAACGGTCAACCAACTTTTCGATTCCGGATGCGTAGAAATCACATCCAGCTCTATGTAACCACCTGGAGACAGCTGCTTTCACCTCCTCATCGTTTCGGAATCGACGTCATCGAGATCATTTTCACTTACCGAACACATGATAATCGCATTGTGCCAAGTCTGGACTGTATGGAGGATGTTGCCATACTTGAATCGCTACAGAAGTTCGGACGTTTGACAGACCGTGTGAGATGTTGCGTTATCGTGCAACAAAATCACACCGGTGCTCAACTGCACTCTCACCATATTTCACGATGAATTTCCATGCTATTGAGCCGTTTAGCCCATAGAAATTTGATCATTGCACGCACCTCCTATGGGAAGTCAACATCCAGTTGACGCGCCATTGAGCCTAGCCCGCTCTGCACACACAACACGACGGGATACCACACTAACCTTCCTATCGGACATGTCAGCACTTTTCTGTCGCTTAGTCCGCATTGGCCACGGTCACTACACGCAGCGTGCTCTCGCGGCGAGCGAGTGTAACATACTTTTTGATTCGCCCTCGTAATTGTACCAAATGACAGTTTAAGTGTATGCTAATAACTTGACGTGCAAGGAAGGCTACCTACACTATATGAAACACTTCATGCTTACTATTTCATTTCGACATGGTTTTTACTTGAAAAAAAAAATTAAAAACTATGAACTCACATTATATTCTGATGAGTTGCAAGTGCGAAGGATCAAGGCTGAGAATAACGACGAGAATTAGGTCTACTTAAACAGTAATTTTATACGCAGTTCTTTCTTTTTAGCAAAGCGGTCAATCACTTCATCATACCACGTTTCACTTTCCTGAAGTTTGTGGAGAATCCCCTTTTCAATGGATACCAAGGCCAATGCTGATAAATGATCCTGAGTCATATAGTTACTTAAATAAGTGTTAACACGTTCCACGCAGGAGAAACTTCTTTCCACAGAAGCACTTTTAGCTGGGATTGTTGCAAGTAAACAAAATAATCTGAAAGCCTCTGGGAGAATTTCATGAAATTCGTTTTGAATCATGTGCTTTATTAAGCTACTCAAATTTAAACCACGAAACGTTTCCCCGTGAAGTGGCGAAAATACTGTTTCGAGTTCAGTGTGTAATTTATCTTTGTTAAAGAACTTACCGTAACTCTGTATCAATGAATTTAATGCTTCCATAGGGAACTTCTGACCACAGACCGAAAATTGAGTGGTATCACCTAACTTAAGAAATGCTAGATTTTCACATCTTGAAAATCTAACTTCCAGTTGGGTTATAATATTGTCCAGTATTTCATAATACAGTCCTTCCTTCAAATCAAGGCATTTGAGAGATGATACAGAACCTGTGACCCTTTCGGCAAACTGAAAAAACTCAATGCATTTATCCTCATTTCGCAAGTTCATCAAAAATGTAATACAATCCGAAACAGCAGTAGTACAAAACTGAATGTCATTCACTTTCTTCTGAATCATGTTAAAGAGTAATTCAGTTTTTTCAAATATTTCCTGAAAAACTGAGAGAAGAAATACAAAATTGAAATCAAGAAGACTATTTTTGTAACCTTGCGCTTCTCTGACTGTTAGAGCATTGGAATCTGGACAGTTCATTAAATCGGTGAAAACTTGTAATAATTCCGCTCTGTTAGTATGCACAGCAGAAATTACTTCAGCATTCGATTTCCACCGTACTTCACAATGTGTGGGCATCCTTTGCTCCGTCATTCTATACAGAACAGTGGTACGTTTTGCTGATCGATGAAAGAAAGCCGGTATGCCTTGAAGAGTGGAAAAAAATATTTTTACTAGCGATATTTTTGAGCAACTTTGTTGAAGAACTAAGTTCAAATGATGTGCAAAGTAATGGGTAGAAAGTGCATGAGGAGCGAACTCCCGCACTTTCGCTTGCAAGCCATTTAATTCCTCTGCCATAACACTCGCTCCGTCGTAGGTTTGAGCTATAAGTTTAGTTTGGCCATTGTACTTTTCAAGGACCCTGCTTAACAAAGTGCATAAACCTGAAGCATTTCGCTTCTCTTGAATGCTATAAATTCCCAAGAAATATTCCTGAATGTCACCTGAAGGGTCTACAAGCCTAACAATTATTGCACACTGAGATTTTTCTGTTATATCTGTAACTTCATCGACAATACAAGCGAAAAAAGGAGCGGTGTTTATATCCTTGTCAATGGCACATTGGATTTCTTCTTCAATACATTCAATTAGCTCATCCTGAATTATTTTTGAAACTCCTCGAAAATATCCCATTTTTTTCCAGTGTTCTTTTAGCTCCGCATTTGTATTTAATATCAGCTTAAATATTGCTTTGAAATTGCCATGATTACTAGAGTCATCTGATTCCAAGTGTCTTCTGAAAGAAAGCTCTTGTTTGCACAATATACAGGTTACACCAATCAGCATTTTAAAAATCGCCCTATTTCTTTTCACTTCTGCATTATATTGGGATTTTAACAATTTATTATGATCGCTCAGTATGTCGCATACGTTGTGCATTTGTTTGGACAAGGTTTTGTACGACAGATAAGAATTTAAATGGTCCTTACTTGATTCATGTCTACTCACTGATCTAGGCAAATTTTTTAAGTCTTCATAACCTTCGAAGGACCATACATTTTTACTTGTGCCTAATAGAACACATGGCCAGCAAAATAATTTCCCCTTTGCAGTGCTTCCGCATAACCACGTATGTTTAAAGTACCATGAACTCTGAAAAGATCTACTTTTACCCCTATCTTTTTGTAGCAACGATAATTTTGGTGTAGGCCGTTCAGATCTTAAAATTTCACGTCTATCAGACTCCGTTCTCCTCGAAAAGGGTATCTCCAGCAAACTAGATACAATATCTGCACTAATTGTTTCACTAAAACTTGAACCAGGTGTATCCATTTTCACAATCAAGTATTGTACAGTGATACGAAAAGTATAACAAAACTATAACAGTTCACCGCACTCGAACTAAGTAACAAAACAACTAACACTGTTTACCACACATTATTTCGCGCTTAATGTCTGAAGGAGCCATATAAGCATCTTGCGACACACATACATCAGATAGTCCGTGCGGCCAGAATGATTGGGGCCTCTGCTTAAATTCACTGCTGGCATGGGAGGTTCACTGGCTACCATGGCAACGATGAGGTCACGCGCATAGTTTCGAGCGGCCTGACCACGCCTGGCCGCGCGACTACACTGTCAATCTTGGTCTCACTTTTACAAGCTTTACGCCGTCAACCAGCGTACGTACCTGCCTGCATACTACGCAAAATTACATCAAATAATCACTCCTATACGAATCATTGCCGTACGTCTCTCATTGTACATAATATGCAAATATAACAAAAATTGCTTTCCATGGACACCTTCAAAAATGAATCTGAACATTCACGAGGAAGACATTTCAGCTACTTTGAAAATTGAAAATGCTCAATACGTAGATTAAAGAAACTGGAAAGGACGTAAAATAACTCCATATTATCCAAGAAGACATCAAAGAACGTCACAATTCAGGGCTAAAAACTCTAGAGTAGGGTTCCCAGTTCTCCAGAGTGTGGTGGTGGTGGTGGTGATTGTTATTTTAAGACGAAGTACACCTAGGCAACCATCCTCTATCTAACACTAACCAGAGAGAACAAATGGAAGGGATCTGACCCTTCGAAAAATGAAGATATCGGCCAAAGAAAGACAAGTGCCACGAAGGGCGTGAAAATGAAAGACTCTGTAGGCCTTGACTGTTCTAACCGTCGGGGTCGGAAAAGAACAAGAGTTGACCAAGGGAGGTCGGATAGGATAAATGAAAGTGAGTGGAAGCAATGCCAGGACTCGGCTAAGGGCCCTGTGGACGCCAATCCACACTCCCTATTTGAGAGGCCCTGCCAGTTTTCCAGATGGCAAAACATCGAACGCTTCGGTTCCTTTGCCATCTATATATATAAAATAAGAGTTTTGTCTGTACATTGCTCAGAATTTGAAAATAATGGTATGTCTGTATCGGTCATGTCCATAGTAACAAGAAAATGCACTTTTTACTTTTCCGTAATTTCTGTCTGTCTGTCTGTCTGTCTGTCTGTCTGTATGTATGTATGTATGTACACGAATCACGAGAAAACGGTAGAAGAGAATTTAATGAAAATCGGTATGTGAAGTCGGGGGATGAGCCTCTACAATCTAGGCTATAAATCATATTGCTCACGCTCAGTGAAATGGTAGTTTAGGGGAAGGCCTAAAATTGAATTCTCAACTATCTATGTTATTAGTAGTCTAATGAAAGTCGGTATGTGAAGTCGGGGGATGAGCCTCTACAATCTAGGCTATAAATCATTTTACTCACGCTGAGTGAAATGGTAGTTTAGGGGAAGGCCTAAAATTGAACTCCCAACTATTTATGTTATTAGTGGTCGTATTTTAAAGAAAATGGGTATGAAAATTGGGGAATAAGTTGCTTCAATCTAGGCTATCAATAATTGTATTCACGCTGAGAAAAATGGTAGTTTAGGGAAGGCCTAAAATTTAATTCTCAAATTTTGTTGTTATTAGTAGTCCTATCTTGATGAAAATCGGTATGCAAAGTCAGGAAATAAGTCGCTATAGTCTAGGCTGTAAATTATTTTATTCACGCTGAGTGAAATGGTAGTTTAGGGGAAGGCCTAAAATGTAATTCTCAAATATTTCTTATTAGAGGTGTAATCGATTAATGCTACATACCTAAGATTATATGGTATTAAATTTCCTATTATTCATGTCTAATACATTGTTACCGTACTGGCTTTAATCACAAAGATATTCATGGATTTTAGTTACTAAGTCCATATCAGTGCCGAGTAAGGAGAAAATGGGTAAACAGTATTTAATGAAAATCGGTATGTAAAGTCGGAGAATAAGAAACTACAGTTTATGGTATAAAATATTTTACAAATCACAGAGTCGAAAGAAAACTAAATGTGAAGGCCTACAATATAGAAAGCTCATAACATTGATCAACAATAACATTACATTGACCATTGTTTGTCGTGATGTGCTTTGTGTCTTCTATTGCCCCTCATCTCCGGTACATAGGATTACTGCTCCGTACAGAGTACTTTTTATTTGATTTACGTTGCACCGACATAGATAGGTTTTATGGCGACGATGGGATAGGAAAGGGCTAGGAGTACCTTAGGCCAATATTAAGGTACATTTGACTGGTGTGAAAGTGGGAAACCACGGAATACCATCTTCAGCGCTGCCGACAATGGGGTTCGAATCCACTATCTCTCGGATGCAAGCTCACAGCTGCGCACCGCTAACCACACGGTCAACTCGCCCAGTCGTACAGAGTGTAACAGCCTGTCTGAATATTGATGGGAAGTAGCTGGGGAGTTAGATAACTTTCTTCTTTAGCATGCCATTCCCCTGGTTTATACATTTTCTGATACTACTGGTACGTAACACACTGGATCATCATAGCATTCGGGCTATTCAATCCCTACTCTGAGGCACTTATTGGAATGAACAGTGCGCATATTTAGCGGAATAATGGCAGATGAGTGTTCATGGCAATCTGCGGCCTGGTCATCCCAGCTCTGGAACTTTGGACTATTAGATTGGCACCGCAATCTAACCGCAGCACTGTTCGTTAAAAGTGATAAAACGTGCGGCTTTCCATTTGATCGAGTATTTTATATGATAGCATTGCTTTTAATCGCTACATTCATACTTACGTTTTTGTAATGACCTTTGTTGATTTCAGGTTAGGAAAACCACAAAGTCAGTCTTTCTGAGAATCCCGTAGCGAAGGACGGGTACATCAGCTAGTTTAACGCTAAAATAAAACACCATAGCATCTAATACCACTTCATGTTCCGGCACAAAACAAAAGACACAGAGTCACCTCTCATGAGATCAAGTAGAGAACTGAACACCATAAGAGTTCGTGGTTAATACGGTCACTGCGGACACTGAACAGTGTTGGGGAATCTGTGGATTGCTTCTGTTCTGATATAAAGACAATTAGAATGGCAGTATTACACAAGGAAAAATAATATTCTCTATGTAGTATTGTAAGTTGTTAATTTTTGAACATTATAGTTTGTGATTATGTGTAAATAATACGTTAGATGTACGAAATAGATAATAGGTGTAGTACGTAAGCTGTAATTGGGAATATCCTGTGGGTGGTTAATAAATATATCTAAATCTATCTAATAAATGAGAGATCAGGGATGCATTAGCTAATACCGGTAAAAATATACCAGCGTGAAGAACTTGTTATATTATTACAAACTAATAATGCGTTAGTAGATTAAAATTTACATTTCGCAAGTGCTTGTCATTTGAAGATGAAATTCTCAACAATTTCTTATTCAATAAAAGTTTCTTGTGAAATTCCTAACAATTCTGATCACAATCGAAGATACAAACAGTTCATTTTTTATTAAATCTACAGAGATTCCATTATTTAGAATGATTCTTTCACGGCCCGTAGGCCTAATTGTAGACATGATAAAAAGCTTTCGGGCGTTTGCCGTATCAGAAAACAAGGTGAAATAAAACACCATAGCCACTTAATGAGAGAAGAGACCAGGAATATATTAACTAATTTCATTTTTATTTCTTCTACCACATTCGTCGCTGATGACCTTGCTGTTTACTTCGCACGCACAAACGATGGAACAACAAATATTTCAATTGGTGTCGTCACCTCGCACTCTAAAAAAGGTTCCACATTCCACCCTAATGAAGTTAAACTTACACAAATATATCTTTTCCATATATGGAATTATCTTCCCCTTGTGTGTGGGAGCGGTAGAATAACACACACGGTATCCCCTCTCTGTCGTAAGAGGTGACTAAAAAAGGCCCGAGGGGCTCTCAACGTTGGCGACCACGGGGCCCTTAGCTGAGTCCTGGCATTGCTTCGACTTTCCTGTGTCAGACTCCTCACTTTCATCTACCCTATCTGACCTCCCTTGATCAACTCTTGTTCTTTTCCGGCCCCGATGGTATTAGATTTGCGAGGCCTAGGGAGTCTTTGATTTTCACGCCCTTCGTGGCCCTGGTCATTCTTTGACCGATATGTTCATTTTTCTACGTGTCGGATCCCTTCCACTTTTTCTCTCTGATTATTAGTAGTACATAGAGGATGACTGCCTAGTTGTACTTCGTCTTAATAGGCCTGGAATTATTAGGGAGTCCTCTTAAATCTCTTATATAGCAGCAGATTAAAGGACTACACATCCATTCTGTTTCGCGTCTCAAAGGAATATGGCCACGATAACATCTGAAGGAAGATCATTAAATACAAAACAAAAGAAGATTGCACTGTCCAGCTGCGACAAAACTGTAAGGATGAGATGTCGCATTGTTCGTCTTAATACAAATTTTCGTTTACATACACCACACTTCCAACCACCACAGAATAACGAAACAGTGAATACATCATCTCTCCATATAGGGTTGGCGTCAGGAAGGGTATCTGGCCGTAAAATTGGGCTCACTCTACATATAGTAAGTAGGAAAAGGTCACGAAGGAAAAGAATGGACAGCCTATCGTTAATGAGTAAGCCGACAACTGCGCGGGAGAAAGGGGAGCCTACGGGGACTACCGGTTCTGGCTTTGTCTCGCAACGCAGTTTGTTTCGTGTGGAAGTGAGTAATAATAACAATAATAATATTATTCTATGCCACCCGAAGTGTGTTTACGATTTGTATGTCGAATCGAACTCGTGCACAATAACAAAGCGCCAGGAGAGGGCGGCCTACCAGCAGAGCTGTTCAACTATCAAGGAAATGAAGTTGTAGAAAGCATGCACGCCCTGATCCAATCTGTAAGGGAGAACGAGATGCCGAGGGACTGGAGCTCGGTCTTTGTCCCATCTACGCTAGTGTCCAAAAGTTAAACGTAATAATTAAACGAGGCCATACCGCCTGATAGGAATGTCAGACGGACTGCTGAACAAACAGAAGCTGAATCACACACCTTATGTCACTCAACTTGTCAGAAAGCTAAAGTACACCTTTGACAATTAAAAAAACTTGGCAATGTCTTCCACAACAAAATATGCTGTTAATAGGGTGTATGGTTACCCCTAACGGCCACACTTGCTTCGCAGCGACGTGCCATGCTCTTTATCAGATGATCTAATAGCTCTTGTGGCAGTCGATCCCATTCCTCCCGAAGGGCAATGCGGAGGCTGACGGGATGCAATTCGCCTCCCCAATGCATCCCGGGCATGTTCTATAGGATTCAGATCCGCAGACCTCGCTGGCCAGTACATGCGATGAATGTCTTCCTCAGCCAGAAATTCATCCACCAGAGCAGCGCAGTGCGATCGGGTATTATCGTCCATTAAGAGGAAGTCTAGACCAACCGCACCTCTGAAGAGTCGAACATGTGCTCTCAGTACCTCATCACTGTATCTCTGAGCTTTAACAGTGTTGCCATGAAGATGTACCAGTCCGTACGGCCATTCAACATGATGCCGTCCCACACCATGACGCCACTACCACCATACCGGTTCCGTTCCACGATGTCCCTGAGGTTGTATCGGTTACCCGGGTCTCTCCAGATTAATGTGCGACGGGAATCGTTCTGAAAACTGAAGCGGGATTCGTCTGTGAGGAGCACATTCCTCCATTCATTCATGGTCCAGTTTCGAGACGGCTCCACAACAAACGGGCCCGTTTCTATGCTGGAGTGAGCGGGACGCGCACCACTGGACGTCGGGCAAACAGCCCTGCTGTTCTGAGCCTCCGGTACTCAGTTTGCCCGGAAAGGGCAACCCCTGAGACGGCTGCAAGCTCCGCCGACAACTGTCTTGCAGGTGCACTCCGATTTCTTCGGGCGGTTAAGACACCTGCTGTGGGGTGGTTACCCTTGGTCGACCTGGCACTAGCCTACGACTAATATCACCTGTATCTCGAAATCGTCTCCAAAGCCTGAAAATGACTTTGTGGCACATTCAATGATACGGCGACTTCGGTCTGTGTCTGGCCTGCTTCCAGGCGGCCAAGTATTCTACCCTGCAAAACGGGGTCCAAATGGCGTCGTTGTGCCATTATGTTTTCACGTTTAACACAATGCTATACTCCGCACACTATAACAGTGCAAACACGACTGAGGGAATATGGGGCGCAGGCACTCACTGTGTTTACCTTGCGGTTACGCCGCTAGTCAAAGCACGGAACACTCCTTTCCTATACAGAGCGAACACGTAAGGTAGGTGCATATGTCGTGCGATTTGCGGTATATTTCCTGTTGCCCTGCTTACTCGTAACTTATGCTTAACTTTTGGAAACCAGTGTACAAGAAGGGCGACAAGAAGGTATGCAGCAACTGCCGAGGAATCCCATTAATCAGTGTGGCCTACAAGATCTTTTCTGAGGTAGCCAGGAAACTATCATTGTGGGTTCCGGCGCAACACATCAACAACAGACCACATACCGTCGCTACGGCTCATTCCTGAAAAGTGTGATGAGTACAACGTCAACATTCATCAGCTCTACGTTGACTACAAGGCGGCTTACGGCAGCGTGGATCGGTCTAGGTTCTGACAGCTTTTGGAAGAGATCCAGGTGCCGACAAAGATCACGAACCTTGTCCTGATGACTCTGAGGAGTACCAGGGTCTAAGTGAAGGTCCAGGGAGTTTGAAGCGCAGAGACGTTTGAGGCTAGGCGACGCGATGTCAACCTAGAGCACGTTATGCGTCGAATACCACTGAACCCATGAGGTACCATTTGCATCAGAACTCATCAGTACTTAGCCTTCGCGGACGATGTCCTGCTCGGGAGAAGTTCGAGTTACTTGACGGAAGATCAGCAGCACGTAAGTGAGAGAGCACATCTAGGCTTGCGGATCAACAAGGACAAACCAAGTACTTGGTGAACACTCGAAACGAAGCTAGATTCCACGGCGAGAGAGGCCTGGAATGTAAAGGTGACACCTATGAGAGAGTAGCGCAGAAGTACCTGGGAGCCCTGGTGGCTGAGGACAGCAAGATTAGCGAGGAGATAAAGGCAAGGGTGTCAGCTGGAAACAGGTGTTATTACGCCTTCTAGAAGTTATGGAAGACTGCAACCCTCTCCGGAAGATTGAAACTCAATGTCAACCGGGTTATAATGCGTGCGAGACGTGAACCCTAAACGAGCGCGACAAGAACTTTTTACGGTGTGGGAGAAAAAAGATATTGAGCCAGATCTTCGGTGCGGTCTACGATCGAGGGGAAGGGCACATAAGGACCAACGAACAAGTCTACGCTCTGTACAGCGACCTCGAGATTGTTACGGAGACCAGAAAGAGACTTCTGTACCTCGGGCACATCGTAAGGATGGTCCAGAACCGAGCAACAAAGGTCCTCAACTAAACTCCTGACGTCCAACGAACACTGGGGTGATGGGCGAGGGGGGGGAGACCAATGACAAGATAGTTGTAGATTAGGGAACCGAGGCTGGATAAAGAGAGATTTGGACCGAATGAAGTGAGCAAATGTTATTGGAGAGACCAGATTCCTTCATGGGCTGTAGCA
This sequence comes from Anabrus simplex, assembly GCF_040414725.1. Classification (NCBI taxonomy): domain Eukaryota; kingdom Metazoa; phylum Arthropoda; class Insecta; order Orthoptera; family Tettigoniidae; genus Anabrus; species Anabrus simplex. The sequence continues at coordinate 65,220,783 of NC_090278.1, read as the reverse complement.
CCAGGAGAGTGCGGAGCGAGTATGTTCGTACAGAATCCGCTCGTGCTGTTCCGGAGATAGTTTCAAGAGACATTCCCAGGTGTTCGATTTCCAAGTCGTGGGACGGTTCATGGATAAGTTAATAAATTTCGTGAAACAAGAAATATTACTAGAAGTGAAGAAGGCGACGTACAGAAGAATATTTTTAAGACAAGAGGCAACGCCTGAAAAAGTTTGTTGAAACATCTCTTAGCAGCTTTTCTAAGCAAACGGAAATTTCTTACGGGTCCATACAAATGTGTACAGTTCCAGTATCTCCTTTAGTGACATGGATCAGTACTTGTAAAGTGCATTAGACATTATCAGCCAGTCGCTCTAATGTGCTCTCGTACGGCCCGGTTGGCGGGGCTCAAGTCTCCCCTCAACTGCGGTTTTTGCGTTAATTGGATGAACCCCTACACGAGAAGGCGCAAATGAAAGGAGTCAGTTGAAGAGATATACTAGATATCCTGTTCTTCAGTGTACTTTTGTGGTGGTAGGTTACATTGCGTTTACTTCATTAACGATTAATGAGCAAAAAGACGACTGCATGTATTTTAGTAAAACAAAAAGTTTGTGTGGAATTGGTTAATTTGATGGATACTGATTAATACACAGTAATAATAATTTAATTTTTCGAAAGCAGTTTTGTTGTGAGAGCTAGTATGCATAAATTTTCCACAATATAGTTTCAATAGTGTTTACTGCCCTATTTTCCCCCTTGTTTGGCGCCTAAAGTACTTTTTTTTTGGTGCCTGAACTTCCGATGCCTAATCCTCACTGCTGTCAACTTGACTAATTAAATACTGAAAGCACCAAACATTACCAAAACTGCTAACCTCAATGTAAGAAGCAATAATATATCTAAGTACTGTATGGCACTCATGAAAATAAGTAACGGATTTTTAATTCATGATCACACTCTTGACTGAAGAGAACCCATGCTGTAATCTTATACACAAGCAAGTACTTTACATATACACATATGCAGTAGATCAACGTCGTCATCTGCTCTACAAACTTCACTTCAGAACGCTATCATAAATACTGTATGTACGAGGAATTGAGAAAGGACGATCCAGGCAGAAAATGTGAAACGCCACCATATTAATATAGTTGCTAAATTAGTTGGGGTAAGAGTTTATTTTTAGTGTTGTTTTTATTATAAGTTTCTGACAATGATGGTGAACCTATTCGTCTGATATTTTAAAGGTATAGAACTAGAGGAAAGATAGTAATAAGACAAGTGCATTGTACACATAACTGATGCATAACATTATGGGTACAATACATCATCATCATCATCATCATCTGTTTACCCTCCAGGGTCGGCTTTTCCCTCGGACACAGCGAGGGATCCCACCTCTACCGCCTCAAGGGCAGTGTCCTGGAGCTTCAGACTCTTGGTCGGGGATACAACTGGGGAGAATGACCAGTACCTCGCCCAGGCGGCCTCACCTGCTATGCTGAACAGGGGCCTTGTGGAGGGATGGGAAGATTGGAAGGGATAGGCAAGGAAGAGGGAAGGAAGCGGCCGTGGCCTTATGGTAGGTACCATCCCGGCATTCGCCTGGAGGAGAAGTGGGAAACCACGGAAAACCACTTCCAGGATGGCTGAGGTGGGAATCGAACCCACCTCTACTCAGTTGACCTCCCGAGGCTGAGTGGACCCCGTTCCAGCCCTCATACCACTTTTCAAATTTCGTGGCAGAGCCGGGAATCGAACCCGGGCCTCCGGGGGTGGCAGCTAATCACGCTAACCACTACAATACATACATAACCAAAATATTGTTGTCTACAGGAAAAATAAAATGTACAAACAAAATAATGTTTCATTTCACACCAAACAAGTATTCGTCTGCAATACACAATACAGATTTCTGGCGTCTTCTTGAACATCTTCAATACCTGGTCGGCCGACCTTTCCTCTCTATGATTTCATGCAACCTTCTTGGCATTGATTAGAATCGGTTGGCAGTTGTTTCTGTCGGTATCTTTCTCCATTCGTCCAACAATGTCTTCTTGAGGTCATTCTTGTTTGAGATGCCATGTTTTTGTATTCTTTCTTCTAGAAAATGCCACAAATTCTCTCAATAGGATTGATGTCCGGTGATTGTGGAGATGTTACCATCCAGTGTGGAGTGCTGTACAACAACCAAAGCTTTGTGTTGAGGGCTGAATGTTCAGGGTCGTTATCGGTGAAGATGTCCGGATCCATGGCTAAATGGTTAGCGTGCTGGCCTTTGGTCACTGGGGTCTCGGGTTCGATTCCCGACAGGGTCGGGAATTCTAACCATAATTGGTTAATTTCACTGGCACGGGGGCTGGGTGTATGTGTCGTCTTCATCATCAATTCATCCTCATCACGACGCGCAGGTCACCTACGGGAGTCAAATCAAAAGACCTGCATCTGGCGAGCAGAACTTGCCCTCCGACACTCCCGGCACTAAAAGCCATACGCCATTATTATTATTATTATTATTATTATTATTATTATTATTATTATTATTATTATTATTATTATTGTTGAAGATGTAGTCCCTAGTAAGTACCATATTTTGTACACTCCTGGGAGGGCTGGTTTTTAATATGTTAATGTAGTGTTTGTGGTCCATGGTACTATCAGTGCCGGCCCCGTGGTGTAGGGTTAGCGTGTCTGCCTCTTACCCGGGCGCCCCAGGCCAGGTCAGAGAATTTTACCTGGACCTGAGGGCTGGTTCGAGGTACATAAAGCCTACGTGATTAGAATCGAGGAGCTATCTAACGGTGAGATAGCGGCCCCGGTCTAGAAAGCCAAGAATAACGGCCGAGAAGATTCGTCGTGCTGACCACACGACACCTCGTAATCTGCAGGCCTTCGGGCTGAGCAGCGGTCGCTTGGTAGGCCAAGGCCCTTCAAGGGCTGTAGTGCCCATGAGGTTTGGTTTCGTTTGGTTTGGTTCTATCAGTAAAACACAATTCACCTACACCATTAGCACTCATACACCTCCATACAAGTACCGATCCCCTACCATGTTCATCTGTAGCCGTGAGGTTTTCCGTATCCAGTTCAAAGTTCTTTTTTCCGGCACACTGTTACTCGTTCATCCCACTTGAAAATGTTGAACTTACTTTCGTCTGTAAATACAAGAAAAAAAATCCAGAAATCATAGGCATAGTTTTTATGCGCCTTCTCATAGGCAAGTCACTTTCTTCTGTTCTTGCGGATGTAAGGTTTCCTTCGGGCTGTTCGGTCATTATACCAATCTTCATGAAGCAATTTCGTATTGTATGTGCCGTAACGTGCTTGCCAATTTCACTTTATACTTGATACCTAATCTTTGGGACACTTCATTTCCGATTCCTCTTCACTTTTCTATCTGTCCTTTGTATGAGTCACAATTGACGGCCAACCACTTCTTGCTTTGTTTGATGAATTTTACTTTGTATGATGCTCTTTACTGCACTGATAGGTCTGTTCATTATTTCTGCAATTTTTTCTTCTTTTTTAATTTTTTTATTAAGGATTTTCCTTTTTGAAAGCATCTTACTGCAATTTGCCTTTCTTCCTCCGTCGTTTTCTTATTTTTGCGCCCCATTGTATTTCAAGTCTGATAGGTATACACTGTTTCAAAGCTGAAAACAAATTGACTTTAGCAACTGAAGGGTAAGTATGGTCTGCTGGGATTGAGTCATGGCAATGTGTTGACTAGACGAATACAGTACTAGTTTGGCGTCAAGGTGGACATGCCTTACAAGGTTTAGTGTTCTGACTAAACAAAATAATATCTTAAAATTTGTTAATGTTATTTTAGAAGAACAGCTATAAACGAATTATAAAATGCAAATATTCAGACTTAATTCTTTTTTAACACGATATTTGTAAGAATGTAATGTGACTGTAGTCAGGCGAATACCTTTTTATTACTAAATGTATAAGAGTACTTCATACTGTAGGTCCTGGGAGAATTCGAGTCTCCCTCTCTCGTTTGGTCCGTGGAAAACTCGTTTCAAAGGTTTCCATGCCAACCGTGCTGATGAGGCAGAGAGCCCTTTGCCTTTGGATATTGGAATAGTCCCCTCCCCTTTCACATGCTTCCCGCTTTCACTGCGTTACTGTTGCTCGCGCTCCTGGAATACTCTTGCTATTGAATTTATAAACACGTTCCATGCAAAACAAAATACAGCATATTATGCTGGTGTACGCTGCTGTATTGCTATGAACAGAGCGACTATACGTGTCGTACATCCGAGATTGTAACACGAATCTGTCCTCTTATTATCAGTTCAGTGGGGGATGCATTTTCTCTTCTGAATGAATTAATTGAATATATATTTATGCGAATAAGACTGGTACAGGTGAGGTCTGCTTTACGAAGGGGCACGACAATTCAGGCATACATCACTGATTTCACATTAAACAGCAATGATTCGACCCCTGGCCAATATTTATCAGATTTAATCAGAAATAGATATCAACAACACTGTCATGCACATTATTAATCCATTAAATAGCAGTTTTCACACTCAGTATCTTGTGTACTGTAATTCTTAGCGAAATCACACCAGCAAATACGTCTCTTATTTAATACAGAAATCTATTAATAACGGACTGTCATGTTAGTAGAGACAACTACAGTAATTATCTTTATAACAGTCTACTATTTACAAATAATAAGTATATGAAAATAAACGAGTGAAATTGTACTTTTGGAAGTATGGTTATTATTAACTGAACATTAATTCGCTTCAAAATGTGCCGGTGCATGGAATTACCTTATACTGAAGATTGTATGCTACTTTTTCTTCCTCTCGATGATAAGACATTTCCAATTACAACCTGCTTTACGTCGCACCGACACAGGTTTTATTGGCGACGATGGGATAGAAGAGGGCTAGGAGTGGAAAGGAAGCGATCGTGGCCTTAAGGTACAGCCCCAGCATTTTCCTGGTGTGAAAATGGGAACCGACGGAAAACTATCTTCAACGCTACCACTATCTCTCGAATGCAAGCTAACAGCTACGTGACCCAAACTGCACAGCCACTTGCTCGGTCGGTATAAGACATTTCAATAATAATAATAATAATAATAATAATAATAATAATAATAATAATAATAATAGTACATTTATATTTATAAATTATTATTATCATCATCATTTAGTCAGTTTACCGTCCAGGTTAGATTTCTCCCCCAGACTCAGCGAGGGATCTCACCTCTACCGCCTCAAGGGCAGTGTCCTGGAGCGTGAGACATTTGGTCAGGGATACAACCTGCTAATGAATTTCCTTAATTTGCTAACGGTTTTCCGTCGAAACGACTCACACAAGTCTAGGACTGGAAAGGAAGCAACCATGCCCTTAATTTGCCTCGCGTGAAACTGCTAAACCACGGAAAACCATCTTCAGAGTTGTTAATAGTTGGGTTCGACCACACTATCTCCCGAAAGCAAACTTGTTCCAAGCCAACTTAGGGAACAAACAGATTTAGGTTTCCTCCCGAGTGCCTCCGGTTCGACATCAACGCTCCGGTGTACCAGATAAAATGACATCGTTTAAAATGGGCACCATAAACTTCCAGAAAACGTTTTCTCCAACGCAGTCTGACTTTCGACGAAAATTTAGAACCATTTCGTGATAAGAGTCCGTTCAGACAATATATCGAATGTAAACCAGTGAAACATTGTATAGTATAGATATTTTCGAACTTACGCTCGTTAGTTCTCTTTTTCTTCTTCTTCTTCTTACAATTGTCTTTACATCGCACCGACACAGATAGGTCTTATGCAGACGATGGGATAGGAAAGACCTAAGAGTGGGATGGAAGCGACTGTGGCCTTAATTAAGGTACAGCCCCAGCATTTGCCTGGCGTGAAAATGGGAAACCACGGAAAACCATCTTCAGACCTGCCGACAGTGGGGTTCGAACCCACTATCTCCCGGATGCAAGCTCACAGCTGCGCACTCCTAACCGCAAGGCCAACTCGCCCTGTCGTAAGTTCTTAATGTGCAACATGGGGAGTATACATCGATGAACCCTTGCATTATGATCACCTAGCTAATACGATGTAGGACTACCTTTTACCCGCAGAACCACGGCCACTCGGCGAGGCATCAATTCAGAAGGGCAGCAAAAGTTATCCTTAGGTATCTGATACCACAAGCGCAACAGCAGGTCCTCCAATTGGGAGTACAGTGCTTGGCGCTGGTGATATAGGACGAACACGCTTCACCACTTAAACTACAAATGTTCAATGAGGTCCATATATATTGGTGCTATATGGGAACCATGGCATTAAAACCAATTCACTATCATGTTCCTCGAATCAGCCCTTCACAATCCTGGCAGCGTGGCATAGCGCACTGTCCTGTTGGAAGTAGCAGTCACCATCAGAGAATACTGTAGACATGAACGTATGGACTTTATTCCCAATAACGTCCAGATACCTGACAGTTGTTAGGGATTGGTGTACCGGGATAATGGGTGAAAACATCGGACAGATCATCAAGCACGTGCAACCACGTGCCACAGCATCCAATGGAAATCGGCGTACACGCCCTCGGCCATCGACATGCTGATCGTACCAGGAGAGCTTTCTTCTGTTATCCACAGTCCAGTGGCGATGGTTTTGTGTGCTCATGCGCTGCTCTCGGTGGAATGCAGCCAACATCGGGTACGACTGGGTTGTCGACTTCATAGTCCCACACGCAGCAGTGTTCAATGAACCGTGTGCTGGAAAATAATAATGCTATTGGCTTTACGTCCCACTAACTACTATTTTACGGTTTTCGCAGACGCCGAGGTGCCGGAATTTAGTCCCGCAGGAGTTCTTTGACGTGCCAGTAAAGCTACAGACATGAAACGGGAGTATTTGAGCGCCTTCAAAAATCACCGGAATGAGCCAAGTTGGGGTCAGACTCAGAAGGCCAGCGCCTCAACCGTCTGAGCCACTCAGCCCGGCTGTGCTAGAAAACACTGGCCGCGTCATCACCGCTGTACCTGTTGACGGTTTCTCGAACCGTGACTCCGAACAATGCGCAACAGTGTCCGCTGGTCTTTGACGGCTGAACGACGCGTACTTGTTTGCGCAACGTTGCACCACTTTCGATACGTGCTCACAACAGCGGCAAGCCGCGCCGTTTCAGAGATGCTGGCGCCGTGCCATCACAATTTGCCCACTAACAAATGCAGAGAAACCGGCTGCTTTACCCACCATGACGCCGGAGTCACAGCAAGCCTGTAGACCAGGCCTATGTGTACCATGCTACCAACATGTCACGTGTTACTATTCCCCGCTCGAAGCGCACTAAATCTTCCCGTTAATGTAACCGTCGAGTATACGCCTGCAAATAAATGGATCTGGCATCACAATGATCTATCAGGTCTGAATCGAAAGATGGTCTCAAAATGACGTGCAATGTGGCTCCAGTGGAAGATCTGCCGGGTAAAAGCCAGGGTGGTAGCCCCTGTGGCATCGAAACCCTACCTCACGTTCTCGGTTTCTGTCCATATGATGAAGCCCTGAAGCCCTACGGAATATTCGCCATCACACCATCCGCCACATGCTAGCTGTCTCTTCAAAACGCTGCATACATCACCTATGAGAAAGTAACCGGAATCGTTATGGAAAGAAGTACTAGGCGGATCGACACAATTGCCTTTAAAAATGGGTCCACTAAAGGATATATTCTTGATTCAACCATGCGTTTTGAAATAGACTCGGAACAACCTAAAACAAGGCCGATTAAGAGTAGAGGGACTCTTGTAAACCTACTGTTCCTTATTATGAACACAGGTATAAAATGAGTCAAATTGAAGTAATCGGATTCCTTAAAGATGTTCGTGGGATCATTCCAAGTTTCTTCGTGAGTGTCTGCATATCCCTGAGCATCCCATCCAGTACTTTCAAAGACATAGCAATACAACTGCCGTTCCCGACCAGCGCTGCATTGGTGTTACAAGGTGAAAACAATTCAGTTCTCAACGCAGTGATGGACATTTTCAGAAACGCGGATATAAGAATTTGACTTTGTGCTCATCGCATTGTTGCCAGTGTTTTGTTTGTTCTCCCGCTCTCCTCAGGAAGAGAGATTCAGTGTGGTTTTATGTACTTTAAGAATGTGGACGATTTGGTTTTCATTTCTTATATGTACTTTGCGCTGACAATATTTTTGTAAGTGTGCTTGAGTGTTCATTGGGATGACCAAATATTGTTACAATAAAGGTCAATTAAATAAATAAAATGAAAAATTAAAAAAACATAGCAAGATCAGTGATATGATAACAGGGTCTGTCGCCATTCTACGCCGTCACTTTTGTCTCTTTCGTTCTCCTTGTCTGTTTCTTTTTTTGCTTTACGTCGCACACACATATAGGTCTCATGGCGACGATGGGACAGGAAAGGCCTAGGAATGGGAAGGAAGCGACCGTGGCCTTAATTAAGGTAGAGGCCCCAGCATTTGCCTGGTGTGAAAATGGGAAACCACGGAAAACCATCTTCAGGGCTGCCGACAGTGGGGTATCTCCGGGATGCAAGCTCACAGCTGCGCGCCCGGTCCTTGTAAAACTTGAAAATAGTGTTTTTTTATGCCTTGTCTGTCGGGCAGCCTGTAAGTTAAGGAAGCGGTTCAAAGAAAAAAAAGATTGATAGAGACATAGAAATGAAGAGTGACGTTTTGTAGTGTTCATTCTCAGTTAGCTATCTTCTCTTGAAGAGGATATCGTCATATATATTGAGCTCTTAGATGTAATTCTTAACCTTCATAGTTCTGATGTACTTATACGCCCATAACTGAAAGTCGACACTTGGTGGTAATCATCCTCTTAATTACATTCTCTTAGAGATATAAAGGAATATATATTCTGGAAGCATTTCCACCTTTAAAAACCATTTGTCATATATTATTAGGACGTCGAAATAATTTCGCATTAACGTGCAAAAAAATATAATGTTTTTACAAGTTGCGCAAATGTTAGCTTTAATATGGAGGTAAAAATAATTTCAAAGTATACGACTTGATAATAAGCGAAAAGAAGAGCTATCTTGACATAAAGTAAGTATCGTAAAGTATCATATTATCAAAAGTTTCATTCTGGGACGCGGGTCTAATGCATCTCGCGCGTGTGTTTGTGTTCTGGAATTTGGCGCGTATACCAGAGAGTTGAGGAGTGTGTTCAAAAGGTGCCATTCCTACTTCAAAATAAAAATCTGTAATTCTTCCACATGCGTCGCAGTAGTTTCATACTATCGAATGTCATGAGCAGAACCAGGATTTTGATGACCTAAAATTGATCTATAAAATGACAAAATCCAATAAAATGATCCGAAAACTTAAAAAAAATTATACAAAATTAAATGAAATTTTACAATCAATTTACTAATCCAGTTTGTATAGCCTATATTTATGTTACAGACATTATTATAAACTTTTGGACTTTTGCCATGCCAAGAACACAAGGTAAGATTCTTTACGTTTCGCAGAGAACTTTGCTCCGGGTCTTCAGGAGGAAATCTCGACTGTTCACGAGGAACACTTCTCCAATAGGAGGTGCCTTTCCTGGAATGTGGACATTTCCAAGAAGTAAGTGGTGAACAAAGTTTCTTTAGTCCCCAGACTGGCAAAGCTTTGTGAAGATTATCAAGCCTCACTTAAAGTTGCGATAATATCCAATAACACACGCGGTATTCTTCAAAATCCCCAAACATGTAAATTTACTCCAAAAGTGTAAAAATAGTCTAATAAATTCCATAAAATGGCCAAATAATGACTATAATTTTAGAAAATGGCCTAAAAATGGCAACAACAACAAAAAAGACAAGAAATGACCTAATAAATGAGCATTTCTACAATGTGAGAACTATGATGGGGATTTCTGTGCAAGTTAGCAACGTCAAGTCATCAGAATCCTAGCCCTGGCCATGAGCATTCCTTAAAATTTGGGTACATTTCAGGCGCCTTTTACTACACGTTTCTTGCGTGTTTTCTCGCAACTTTCTTATGATGGAAATAGTGCCTTTTGAACAAACACTCTTCAATAGTGGTAATCCAAAGGAAGCTCTTCAGAAAATTGCTAATTTCGCAATCATTTCGTTGGTATGGCTCACGTAAAGTCGGTCTTGAATTTTCTTCCATTGACTCTGCGCTAGATGAAAACATCCCATACTTCTCATTAAACTGGAGTGATGCAATGTGTGACTTCACCTTGCGAAACGTCGGTTCTGGATTGCATGAAACAGGTAAGACTTTTAACACGGGAGTTAATATCTTCATGAACTGCCACTGCAGAGGACCAATTATTTCGTTGCCTTGCACCATACAATATTCGCACCCGTTGTGTCGCTCCATGAAATACAGATGTCTTAAGAAAACTAGATGCACGTGGTAGAGACTGTATATATAGCCCCACATTCGTTTTGAGCATGGGTTATATATTGACTGCGGTGACGTGCGGTGTCCTTTATGCCTCTGCCCTCAGCTACAAGACAGGAGTTTTGCGCGTTATATTAATGGTTCGGTGACCTTACAGTCAGTCATAATAAAATATGTTTTACTATCGTAGTCATGTTGTTAAAAATAACTGCCAGATTCTTGAAGGAGATGGAAAGCAAAATCAACTCTAGCTTCAAGAATGTGAATCATAAACTGATGACCAAAAATAAACTAGTATATCTTTGTGTGGAAAATTAAATTCGGTCTCTTAATGATCAGGGCACTGCCCTTCCAGCTCAGAGGGACCCGGGTTCGATTGCCGGTGGACCGGAGATTCTAAGTACATCTACATTACTGTTCCAACCAGTACAGATACATGCAATAGAGAACACCCCCCACACACACACACACACCCACATGAGATCAGTACGAGAAGGGAATCCGGCCGTAAAACTGAGGCAAATCGGCACTAAGTGTTTATCCTAATAAACTGGATACAAGCCTTTGCGTACAAAATATAACTTTTAGATTCTAAAACGTCCTTGTGTTGATTTTGGCCTTTATAATGCTGGAAAAAAAAAATCCAAGCTACCTGCACAAAACTGCAATCGCTCTTGGCGATCTATTTGTTACTGCTCAAACTCCCTGGATTGTATTTCTCCTAGGACCGACCGCGTCTGCGGGCCTCTGAACCGAAGGCCAATGAGCTGACCATGTAGATATGGGGTCATGAAGAAATTCGCTAAAGTAACTACGAAATTGCAAAAGATGGGGGTACTGTGCACGAACTAGAACAGCCATCGTGAAAATGCTGCATAGCCCCCCATTACTCTGCGAATGGTTCAGTTGTGAGTGATCTGTTTGTATACATGTGCGTTCACTTAAGTCTCCGCGAAAAATAATAAAAGCAGTAGCGTAGCCAGGATCGAACGATGCGGGGAGGGGGGTTATAGTTACAAAAATATGATAGAAAGTAATGAATATTCAGATTGCAGTATCGGTATATTACAAAATCTTACATTAAAATGAAGAACAATATGATCAAGGTGAATAGTTTTACAGCGAATGGTATGTTCTGATTACAATCTAAAATCCAACTTTCGAGGCTTCTTAGAAAATGGATTCAGGAGATCTGTTGGTTTAACAATTGTGTCTCTGTGAATGTCAAAAGAGTCAACCCATTGAGTTGACTTTCACTTGTTTGTCAGTTTATGTTTATTTTCTTTAGTAAACATTTCATGGGGGGGGGCTTCATGGGGACCCCCCCCCCCCGGCTACTACGCCACTGAATTGAGGTGTTTATTCTTCTCCCCTCAGCCCACTTTAGACCAGGTTTCCTTTTCATTATTCCTCTGAATCCTTCCATTCTTAAAATTTACTTTTTAAAATCTCTCTTTCTATAATTTTCTTTTCTCTTATTTTACTTCTTTTTAAATATTTCTTGACCTCCTGTATCCAGCTCCTTGTTGACTTTTTCTCCCAAAGGTACCTGAATATCTGTTTTCACAATCTGTAACAATCCATTCAACAGAAAAAGTATGTCCAAAAAATAGCAATCGCCTTTTCGTTATTGTTTCTGTTATATTTTCTATTTCTGATATATTTCCTTATTACTTCTCATTTTCCATTGTTCCGTTATTTTCATCCATTCTAAGATTTTCCTCATGATTCTTCTTCCTAGTATTTCCAGCTTATCTGAACTATAATTCAAAATTCCTATTATTATTGTTATTATTATTATTATTATTATTATTTTCAAACAAACAATAGTCAAGTATATGAAACAGCTAAATAGCATGGGTACACCGTATAAGTAGTATTTAAAAACACACAAAACCAAAGTATTCAGAATGTGACACGGTAACTTAAAGATGAAAATAAACTCCCCAACCGCAGATGATGTCACTGGCCACCAGTCGAACAATGCAAGGATTATTATTCATGAGAGAACAACGCTTTTGTCTCGGCCAACTTCCCCGAACTTTTTAAGAAAATGTACAACTATTCTAGGAAAATGCACAACTGGTGGACGTCGCACAAGTAGCTCATTTTGAAAGATTATGGTTAACAAAGGAGACCCTGCCATGCCCTCAGTCAGTAGCTACATCTAGAGAAAGAAAACTGTCATGTTGAAAGGGATGGTGAAAATGGCAGGTATTAAAGGTATGTTTCCTGGCTTTAAGGACTACACCAGGTGCTGTGTTTGGTTCTAATAATACTCGTAAATATCCAACAATTAAGCAAACAACTTTAAAATGTAATCATTCAAAGCATACACAAATATTAGTTTATGAATTAAGAAATAAAATAATATTAGCCAAAATTGTCCGCTCCCCCGCCCATTGCCGCCACCTCCTCAGGCACGTGCCTTGTGGGTCCATATTATAAATCCACCCCTTGAGTGCAGTGCGAGATGTTAAATGTTACAGTAAAAGTCAACAGCACTATTCGTATGTGGTTAGGCTGTGTTTTTGTTTGGTCTCAAGTTCTCTGAGACTATAGCGCAGTATAGCATAGTCTGAATGTCACTACTCATTACTCCATACCTCAGCAATAATGTCACAGCCATAAATCAGACTAACACTTCGGCGGAAGCTACAAGGAACACGTGGGAGGAGGGAAATGCTTCCAAGAAAAGGCAACGGCAGAGTACAGTACTGCGAAATTCTCCCCGATAATTCTCCATATTGTACAGTTATTCCTCTTATCTAATTAGAAAATCATCCCCCTCCCTCACCGCACCAAATGTAAACAGAATTGAAAAAAAAAAAAAATAACCCTTCGAAGACTGAGGATGTCAGCAAAACTCGGTGGGAAAATCAAAAACTCCTTTGATATCGCAAATGTAACACCATCAGCGTTGGAAAAGATCATGAAAGGACCACAGGAGATGGGATAGAAAAGTCTAGTTGTACTTCCTCTTCAAATTATAACCACCGCAACAACCATCACTACCACAAAAGAAAAAAGCGAGGAGCCTGGCACACGTAGAAACAAAGCAACCGTAGTCAGTACAGCAAGTAGTAGAGGTGTCTTTTAGCCCCCTCGCCCTCTTTAGTTACTTCTTTTGGCAGATAGGGAAGCATTATCTTCGGTAATCGAATAGGTGGTGAATTACCTTATGTACCCCTAATTGTAGTCTGATTCTGGCTGAGGTCGATGGTTTAACGAGAGGCAAATCCATGTCATTGATGTTCGCAAGTAAAACCACCTTGGTGAACATATTAGGCGTTCACCATAGTTAAGTACCGTTGATGAAAAAACAAATCACTGTCAGAATTTTGTGATGGTGCCAAACAAGGGTCGAGGCAGACAGGGATTTGTACGTAGATGAAAGAAACAGAGCGAAACAAATAGTTGTTGAATCCAAAAAGAAGTCATGGGAAGATTTTGGTAATAACCTGGAAAGGCTAGGTCAAGCAGCAGGGAAACCTTTCTGGACTGTAATAAAGAATCTTAGGAAGGGAGGGAAAAAGGAAATGAACAGTGTTTTGAGTAATTTAGGTGAACTCATAATAGATCCCAGGGAATCACTGGAGAGGTGGAGGGAATATTTTGAACATCTTCTCAATGTAAAAGGAAATCATCATGGTGGTGTTGCAAACAGCCAAGCTCATGGGGAGGAGGAAAAGGATGTTGGTGAAATTATGCTTGAGGAAGTGGAAAGGATAGTAAATAAACTCCATTGTCATAAGGCAGCAGGAATAGATGAAATTAGACCTGAAATGGTGAACTACAGTGGGAAGGCAGGGACGAAATGGCTTCATAAAGTAGTAAAATTAGCGTGGAGTGTTGGTAAGGTACCTTCAGATTGGACAAAAGCAATAATTGCACCTATCTATAAGCAAGGGAACAGGAAGGATTGCAACAACTATCGAGGTATCTCATTGATTAGTATACCAGGCAAAGTATTCACTGGCATCTTGGAAGGGAGGGTGCGATCGGTCGTTGAGAGGAAGTTGGATGAAAACCAGTGTGGTTTCAGACCACAGAGAGGCTGTCAGGATCAGATTTTCAGTATGCGCCAGGTAATAGAAAAATGCTACGAGAGGAATAGGAAGTTGTGTTTATGTTTCGTAGATCTAGAGAAAGCATATGACAGGGTACCGAGGGAAAAGATGTTCGCCATACTGGGGGACTATGGAATTAAAGGTAGATTATTAAAATCAATCAAAGGCATTTATGTTGACAATTGGGCTTCAGTGAGAATTGATGGTAGAATGAGTTCTTGGTTCAGGCTACTTACAGGAGTTAGACAAGGCTGTAATCTTTCACCTTTGCTGTTCGTAGTTTACATGGATCATCTGCTGAAAGGTATAAAATGGCAGGGAGGGATTCAGATAGGTGGAAATGTAGTAAGCAGTTTGGCCTATGCTGACGACTTGGTCTTAATGGCAGACTGTGCCGAAAGCCTGCAATCTAATATCTTGGAAGTTGAAAATAGGTGCAATGAGTATGGTATGAAAATTAGCCTCTCGAAGACTAAATTGATGTCAGTAGGTAAGAAATTCAACAGAATTGGATGTCAGATTGGTGATACAAAGCTAGAACAGGTCGATAATTTCAAGTATTTAGGTTGTGTTTTCTCCCAGGATGGTAATATAGTAAGTGAGATTGAATCAAGGTGTAGTAAAGCCAATGCAGTGAGCTCGCAGTTGCGATCAGCAGTATTCTGTAAGAATAGAGTCAGCTCCCAGACGAAACTATCTTGACATCAGTCTGTTTTCAGACCAACTTTGCTTTACGGGAGCGAAAGCTGGGTGGACTCAAGATATCTTATTCATAAGTTAGAAGTAACAGACATGAAAGTAGCAAGAATGATTGTTGGTACAAACAGGTGGGAACAATGGCAGGAGGGTACTCGGAATGAGGAGATAAAGTCTAATTTAGGAATGAACTCGATGGATGAAGCTGTACGTATAAACCGGCTTCGGTGGTGGGGTCATGTGAGGCGAATGGAGGAGGATAGGTTACCTAGGAGAATAATGGACTCTGTAATGGAGGGTAAGAGAAGTAGAGGGAGACCTAGACGACGATGGTTAGACTCGGTTTCTAACGATTTAAAGATAAGAGGTATAGAACTAAATGAGGCCACAACACTAGTTGCAAATCGAGGATTGTGGCGACGTTTAGTAAATTCTCAGAGGCTTGCAGACTGAACGCTGAAAGGCATAAGTCTATAATGATAATGTATGTATGTATGTATGTATGTATGTATGTATGTATGTATGTATGTCAGAATATTAGTCGGTATCATCTCTCAGTAGTGTTCATATAGAACGACGGTATGACTATTCGTCCGTCGGATGGAGACGATAAGCCTTGAGCAGACCCCTCGGTGTTATTCTACAGGAGTAGCCTATGCGTCGACATGGATTTCGCCCTCTCCCTGGCTCACCATCATCCCAAATCCAAACGCGCAGGCGCCAAACAGAAAGACTTACAGCAGGCGAGCCAAACATGTCCTCGGGCACTCTCGGCACTAAAAGCCAGAGAGAAAAAAAAAAAAAAAAAAAAAGCAAAGTCATCTCCGTATAGGCCATGAATGCCCTTGGAGGGGTGGAAGGTAAAGGCTTCCACTATCCGTACCCTCGGCCTTTGCCCCCAGGAATTAACCTGGTACTCATTTTGGTTGTACGCAGAGTGAACCTCAAGGCCATGAGCACCTCCGGGAGAGGAAATCTCGTTTCTTAAATTTTTCGACTTCCTGACGGGGAATCGAACGCACGTCCTTCCAGGTGAACCGCCTTTACCGCCCCAGCCAGACAGCCCCTACTAAAAGTCATATCATAAATAAATAATATTTGATAAAATCATACTGGCACTTCAATTTGTATATACAATGAGTTCTCTAATTCACTCCTAGGAGCGCTGTCTGTAGGTAACCACAGCAGCACGTGCTGTTGACGAGAACAGTGGTGAAAAAATAACGCAGGAACCCATTTTTTTAAATCTGCAATTCGGAAGTCGAGGCTGTACAATGATACTGTTTCATTATTACCCATAATGATAAGAACCAAGGACTCCTTACCCGCATTTCGGCACTGCACTTGCAGAAGACGACAGTGCTGCCAATCGTAGCTGGTAGCGGCCGAAGTTCAGCCAGTTGTTACCGTAGAACAGGTATTGAATGCCTCCACACTCCACTTCACTGAATTTCACACGACGGAAATATTCTTTCAAAGTCATCTCACTTTAGCACTACGATATTAAAAGACAGGTGCTACCAACTGAAGTAGACCTAATTATATTTTATTTTTTGGTTCCTTCTGTTAAGGTAACTAAAATCCACACAGAAGAATCCTCCAACGGCACGGAAAAACAGAGGACGTAGTTTAATACAAACACTCACTTTTATATGCAGAAGGATAAAAATCACATTTAAGACGTAGGTTTTATGTAGTAGATCGGAGATCGCAAGGTCGCACTGCCCTCACGTGAGAAGAAAACTTACTGGCAGAGCCCGACTCCGCACACGACACTTGCCTATGGGCTCCACTAGGGTTCACGAACTTCGCGTTCATCGATCTGAAACTCTTCCCATCACAGGCTGGGGATTGGAGCCAGATAGGGAGTCTGGAAATGGAACAATTTACAGAGGGAGAGAGACGAGAGAAGGCGCTATAGCTTAGAACCTGAAGCACTTGAATACCTCGGCGGAGAGAAACCGAGAGAAAGAAAGAATGAAGAACACACCGTTAGTATCATAACGATGAGGAACCGGATATTAAAGCAGTGCGTTCATGAAAAAGAACAGCAGAACAGATATGTGTCTGAATTACAGAGGGCAATTATCATCTGGGACAACAGTCCCTAAGTAGAGAGGGTCTTGGCCTAATAATAGAGAATGACGACAATAAAGGGTGTCCAAATAAGATGGCATTCGGATAGTTTAAAGCATGAAAACAATGGGAATATTAGCCTCTTGACACGAATCAGCCGGGCTGATTCGCTCAGACGATAGAGTGCTTTGCTTGCCTTCTGATCCCAAGTCGCCGGGTTCGATCTTGGGTCAATCCAATGGTATTAGAGGCTGCTCAAATACGCCAGCCTTGTGTAGGTAGACTTACTGGCACCCTCTCTGAGTTGGGAAGGTAGAATATATCTTACGGCATTCCCTATCTGTCGTAAACGGCTTTATGAAGCTTATAAGCGTCACTGCACCCTTATATTTTGTTAACAATGGTTGTATCACAATGGTGTACCGGTATGTACAGACTTCGTCAACGGTGGTCGGGCGATGTAAACAAACGCGGGTTCGCCTGCCTGCTGCAGGAGGAGGCGGATAACTATTCTTCCTCGTTCAGTTGGGGGAACAAATTATTTCGTAATTTCCATGCTTTCGCAAGTCAACAGGGATCGAATTGTTTGTATAAAGTGGGCACAAAGAATAACCACGGTATAGGGTAAAATGAACGACACCGAAATTATTGTTCATCTGCTGCCCGCGTTTCCCTAGCAACGAAGTATTTATTTATGTATTGTACCGTATGGGCAAGCTGAAAGGTTTGTGTTTTTTTTTTTTTTTGCTAGTGGCTTTACGTCACACCGACACAGATAGGTCTTATGGCGACGATGGGACGGAAAAGGCCTAGGAATTGAAAGGAAGCGGCCGTGGCCTTAATTAAAGTACAGCCCCAGCATTTGGCTGGTATGAAAATGGGAAACTACGGAAAACCATCTTCAGGGCTGCCGACAGTAGGGTTCGAACCCACTATCTCCCGGATGCAAGCTCATAGCCGCGCGCCCCTAACCGCACGGTCAACTCGCCCGGCCGAGCTAAAACTGGCCCGGAAAATATTTATAAGACAGACGAAGAACTGACCCTTGTTAATGAACTGCCCAACACAGGAAATGCTGGAAACCGTGATTTCGATGCGCCAATCGGTTGCTGTCATGTCTGCGCTTGCGCATCTTCCGCATGCTCTGTCGCGAGTGTATCATTACGTGTTGAGTGAGTGAGTGAGTGAGTGAGAGGAGCAGACGTGTTTAGTGACCAGTTGAATGAAACACAAAATGGTGCTCACTATAGAACAGCGCGTGTTCATTACCGAGTGTTACGCGAAGCGCGATTCGTGGAAAACCTGTGCGGAAGTGTTTTGGTAAAACCTCCAGCAAAGTCTGTAATACAAAATTCAGTGGCAAAATGACGTGAAACGGGCTCTGTAGCGAATAAAAACCGAACTATTGGAAAAAGAGTTCGAACACGAGAGAACATTGCTCGAGTGAAGAAAAGCCTGGAACGAAGTCCGACTAAATCTCACCGCCGGTTATCTGTGCAAATGCGAGCTAAGAGATAGTCGTGTCGAAACATTATCTACCGAGCTCGATAGCAGCAGTCGCTTAAGTGCGGCCAGTATCCAGTATTCGGGAGATAGTAGGTTCGAACCCCACTGTCGGCAGCCCTGCAGATGATTTTCCGTGGTTTCCCATTTTCACACCAGGCAAATGCTGGGGCTGTACCTTCATTTGCCATGGCCGCTTCCTTCCCAATCCTAGCCCTTTCTTGTCCCATCGTCGCCATAAGACCTATCTGTATAGGTGCGACTTAAAGCATGTTTTAAAAAAGTCACCTAAGAGGACCTGCATCTGTATCCTTACAAATTTACTGTTGTGCGTCCAGACGAAACTTTGCGTGTTGAGTTCTGCCGGTGGTTTCTGAGTGAAGTGGAGTCCGGACTTTTGGATCCTCAGTTTTTCCTTTCTACGGATGCGGCCATTTCCCAGTATCATTAACCAGAGTCAATCTCGCGTCAGTCCTATTGTAAATATTTTCCGGGCCAGTTTTATTTTGCCCACGCTGTATGTATTCTGAATTCAATGGTGTGTTGATTTCTGAAATTATAGTTCTCACAACGGAGAAGACAGTGTTTATCGTGGAACATTATTTCTAGTCATACGGAGCGAGGCGTCAGAATGGGCCGAGTTAAAGAACAATACGTAGAGCGATTTAATAAGGAGACACTAAATAGCAGAATAATGTCAGCTGTCGTTGACTAGTTCCATCGTACAGGATCAGTTTTTTGTCAACTATAGGGCGCCCAAGAACCGCCACCACAAACGGCAATCATGGATTTTTCCAGCAAGTGCTACAGTCCTCAAACCGTCATCTACGACGGACATCGCTGAAATACTGCTTTGAGCGATGTCTGTTCGGTGGATGTTAAAACATGCAAGCTGCTTAGCGTTCAACAGCAAAGAATGAGCGAGCCCGATTATAGTACTGCAGCCAAGTGTTGTCCATGATGTATGAGGATCCAGATTTCTTTTGCAACATATGATTCTCAGATGAAAACCATATTCACCTTGACGGCTTCATCAACCGGCAAACAGCTCGTGTTATAGGTTTGAACGACCTGATGTTACACCAACAGAAACCCCCTACACAGTGTGTGGGTTACGGTTTCGTGTGCCGGGTCGGGTCATGAAATATTGCGACCTTATTTCGTCGAGGAAGCTGCACAAGATCCAAAAACAGCGAACCAGGTGGGCTACAGACTTCATAATAACCCGTTCTTGCGGGATTTGCGCCGCTTTTGTCGCGCCAAAAACGTCCCCCTCGAATGATAAGGGATGCAGCAAGATGTCAGCGTCTCCTGTTTTGCCGAATACGCGTACGTATTTACATTAAAGTACAAATCTGAATCTAGCAAAAATATATATTATAACTTACATATTTTCAAGCAAATAAAACTGAAATGTTGATTCTAGTGTGTATGTAAACAATATTATTTAAACCTCCATTAAGGAAAATAGTACAACTCATTATCACTCTTAAAAACGTATAACATTACTCTTCACCCGAAAATAAATAACATTGTCAGGTAAATTAAAGGTCATCAATACATTCTGAATACAGCTTCGATCCCTGTCGACATGCAAAAGCATTGGAGGCATGCTAATTACATAACTTGTCCACAACTGAACGAGGAAGAATAGTAACTCCGCTCCCCGCAGCAGGTAGGCGAAGCTGTGTTTGTTTACGTCGTTCAACCATCACCGACGATATCTTTATATTTCAGGACAAAACATGACGACCTCGCCTCACACCACTACTCTCCAGCTACTTACAGGAATGACTACATCTACTGTAGCCGGAGTTGCCAAATCGTCTACTGCATTCGACACGAAGAAAGAGTGTGGAAGAAAGTGGTTTGGCAACCTCTCCACACCAAACAAGGATCACTTGGAACTCAAACTCAGTAGGATGCAGGATGTGATTGACTTCTGGCTTCCAGTTCGCCTCCAGGAACTGAGACCGTCACGTTTTGTCCCCAAGTATACCAGAGTAAGCATTGGTAAATGAACTGAGAAATAAAACAGCTGTGGTTCCGAATGTTTATAAGTTTTCTTCTTCAATCTATTCTACTGCATTCATATTTCTCACAATACGAGTACAACCAATCAAAACTTGACAATACACAGAAATGTAGCTAGCTGAAAACATAAACAGGTCTTGTAATATAAAAATGCAACAAATAAGCACAAACAAAATGATCTCAGTGTTTTCGCTTCCATTCACATGAACATCTGAATTAAATATTTATAGTCATTGATTAAAATTGAAATGTTTTGCATATTTATCAATGTTTTTATTCTTCACCATTTCCCAACGAGTAGTTTTGACTGAACTTATGAAGTCCAGTGAAGTCTATCCACTTCAATCGTATGATGTTAAATTCCAATGCACTGTCGCCGCTATTAACGAAGCTGTGGCATTCAGTTTCGATTCGTCTGCCAGTTGGTATTCTTCAAATATTAGTTGCTCTTTCTAACCCCTCTTGCCAAACGGTTGTCACGTGACGAGTGAGGGGAAGGGCACATAACCCCATAGTTCAAAAATTTGGTCTAAACGTTAACACGGCTGGAATGCTGCTAGGCTGAGTATGGTCAGCATGTAGAAAAGCATGTAGGAAGGACATTAAGCAGGCAGGTCGGGCATTTAACTCCGTTTTGGATTTGAGCCACTTTATAACAACTAGAGAAGGTGTTATTTTATTTTATTACGTTGTAAGTGAAGTCAGATAGTACAACCTCCCGTCCATTTCATCAAATCCAGACTACGGACTGGCAGTCTTAAACGGACAATCATGTTATTTTAGTTACTCCAGAGCTGTCGAAAAGACTCACTAACATTTTAATATATCTGTCGTATTTGAAAAAGCATGATTGAACCTGTACGTTCTACTGCTGAGATGATTATCATTTTGAATTGAGTCTCTATGGACTGCCTGTTAACATCCAATCTCATTTTCAGTGTCTGTGTCTTGTTCGTCTACCGGCTTTGACATCCTGCCAGTATCTCTTGAGCCCATCGATCAGCGCTTTCTTCCGCTCCTCTGGCAAAGGGCCTCTCCGTCTTCTGGGTTCTGTTTCCACCATAAAACTCTGACAGCTTTTCATTATCCTTCTGAAATTAACCCTGTAATTTATTTTATGATCCGTAATTATTTCTTCTTCTTCTTCTTCTTCTTCTTCTAATAACCCTTTTGCGGGCACGATAAATCAACTCTGGTTATTTTTCTTTGCATTTAACTTTCTTCGTTTCCAAACTTATTTCATTTTCTGAGAATGTTGTTCCTTTTCCTCTTGAGTCCACTTTCTTCCAGTTGTTAATTTCTTTCTCTCCTGAAATCGTGCCTTTCGTGTTACTTCTCTGAAACTTGTTCTGTTTTCTATCGCATCTATGTTAATTCCAGCGTTTTTTAAATATCCTTTTCAATTTCAATGAACCTGTTCAATAAGTTGAAGATTTGTTTAGTTGGTCTATTGTTTTCATTCTTTTCCTCATTACAGTTGTCAGTTTTTCAACTTTTAAATATACCTCTCTGTTTGATCATAGTCTAAATTCTTCATTGTTGTTTCCTATAGGTCCCAATATTCTCAAAATTATTCTTTCAACTTTTTCTAATATTTCAAGATCCCCATTTCAAGTTTAAGAATTTCGGCTGCATATCAAATTTCTGGCCGGGTCACTGTTTGATAATGTTTTAAAGTTCCAGGATATTATTATTATTATTATTATTATTATTATTATTATTATTATTATTATTATTATTATTATTATCGTTAAGGCAAAGATCTGAAGATGATTAGGCTGAACATACGCCCCGGGAAAAACAAATAATTCTCAACTCGTCAATATTCCTAGACATTATTTTTTGTAAGTTGAACAGTTTTATTCTAAAAACAAAAGAAACTTTAAAAAAACACAGCATTCCCAAAATACCGTTATTTTCGGTACGACTCTTTTCATGTAACACAAAACGTGATTCTAGCTCAGGAAAGTATGGTGCAGGTATACGGGAATGGTTTATGTACTGTATGACACTGTATGTTGTCATAGAAAATAGAGGGATGAACGGACAAGATGGGACCACAGTAGCTGGCGTAGTGCGCATGACGTCATCACAAGATGGCCGTCCAGTAAAGGTGTGTTTTTTGGCGGTGGAATTTATGGTGCGTAAACGTCGCGCAAGACAAGTGAGGTGTAATGTGTTCCCTTCTTAGTAGCCTCTTGCGACATGCAGGGGGTACCGATAATGCATCCTATGACTTCACCCACAGGGGAGATAAACGAGTTCGAAATAAATATGCAGCATCATCATCTACGTCCAACAATATGACAGCTGATCCAGCATTTTTCCGTCTATTGTTCAATAACATTTTGACATCTGCTAAGAATTATGCAAATAAAAGTTTATTTGAATAGACAAAACAAGGTGAAAATATTTATTATTATTATTATTATTATTATTATTATTATTATACAGCTTTATGCCCATCTGTCGAGCGCGAGAGAACTTATTAGCTGATGCTCATTTTCCTCCGGTCTTCAGTCCATGCTTTTTTTTTAACTGGAGTCGATCTTGAACAACTTCCTGTGGGATGCCATTTTCCTGAAGGTCTTTTTCTATTTCACTAAGTCAGCTGTTCTTGACTTTCATTGAGAGAGCAAGGTTGAGAATCCTTTTGTTGAGCCCGTCTTTGTTCATTCTGAGATTATTATTATTATTAATGTAATTTTAGTAAACTATAGACGTTTACGTAAAATAAATAACACCAGCGGCTGCACCTACCACGTCTTTTTAACAAACCTATTCTGTTTGCTTTCCTTAAAAAACCTGCTAAAATGTACAATATTATTTTAATGCCAATTAATCACTCTGAATTTAAAAGTTAATATTAGTAAGATTTTCTCCATGTCAGTTATTGTCTTTTATTGCAACTGGAACCGTGAATATGGAGTATGGAATATGACCTGGTGCATAAATATGTGTATACAATTAATTAGCGTCCTGGAATGGGGGACATTAAAATATAGTTAGCCTAGACATGATAAAACAACAAGAATCAGCTCGATGACCTTAACACCTCCTCGCCTGTTAAAATTGAGGAAATACAAATGCTATAAAATAGGCCATACTCCTTGCTTCACGATCAAGAACAATAAATCAACACCCTCTCAGAAATGGCCATGGTTAATCGCAACAGGAAGGCCGGGCGCATTAGGAAAGAAGAAAATAAATCATCGCGCAAGCAAGTTCGATCTAAGCCGCCAGTGTTATGTCTAGAGGTGCAAAGCTTTCGTGTTATGTAGCATATGCAAACCGCAGATGGAGTTTGCATTCTTCGTCTTCTTTGTGCTATGGTTATAAAGTCTCGATTAGGGTTGTTACCAGCCTTCTTTTTTCCTTTCAGACACCTTTTGTTTTCCAAGTGGGAGTGAATCAAGAAGAGGAGGAGAGGAAGAAGAAAAAGGAGAACTCGCCATTCCTATTCCTTCGTCTTATTTTCTTCTTGCCTTGCCGCCACGTATTATACCGGCCCCTGCTATGGGCGGTATATAATGGGAGGGCGGGGGGCGGGAGGCAGTAAGTAGTGGCGGCGAGGTTACCTCAACATTAACTTGGCAACGCAGCGTTCCCCCCTTCAGCGGTAAAACAACATCCAAGCTCACTAATGCCGTTTTGAAAGGTTACAGCATCCGCTCGTGTTTTACTGCAAAGAATTTTACGGCATTTATTACATTATACTGTACATAGCGTCATCAGGTCGTGTGGTTGTCATCGCTTGTTATATATACTTTCGGAATAAATTTTAGTAACTTCGGTCCGAAAGTCAACGAACTATGTCACTCATAGGGTCAATAGAGCGCTAATTACTGGCTAATGCTACATCAACTTTAACATACAGTTAGAGAAAAAATGGACTGTACGTAACAAATATGTACTCTAGTTAGAGTCTTAACAGAGACTTATATGCCCTCTCCTTTACATCCTTACTACAACCCAAACACCCTCATAACCATGTGCAGAGATCTGTACCCTTTATTTACAATCCCATTTATGTGATTATCCCAATGAAGATCTTTCCTTATATTAACACCTAGGTACTTACAATGATCCCCATAAGGAACATTCACCCCATCAACGCAGTAATTAAAACTGAGAGGACTTTTCATATTTGTGAAAATCACAACCCGACTTTTAACCCAGTTTATCATCATACCATTGCCTGCTGTCCATCTCACACTATCGCGGTCATTTTGCAGTTGCTCACAATCTAGTGACTTATTTATTAATTCATACAGAATAACATCATCCGCAAAAAGCCTTCTCTGATTTCACTTCTTGAAAACAAAGTTCCAATATTACTGCTTTGAGGAATTCCCCTCTTATTATTACAGGGTCAGATAAAGCTTCGGCTACTCTAATTCTCTGAGATCTATTTTCAGTCACTATTTTGTCTAGTCCTTGACGCATTCATTAACCAGTCATATAAAAATATAGAACAGCATTCAATAGCATCCATATAAGACATCACAACGAAATTACACTAATGACAAGACATTTATTATTATTATTATTATTATTATTATTATTATTATTATTATTATTATTATTATTAGGAACGTTAAACGAAGTAAGGCTACCCTTTCGTAAAACGACCTCTAACCTCGCCGTGGCGATTGTAACCTGCGGAGATTAGTTTTACAATACTCTCCCAGTCTTTCCCCGTGTCTGCCACAAGCATATTGACACACATGTCCCGTTCTGGGCACTAATTCCAATATTTTACCTGTCGCGCATGGTATGTCGCCAGCTGTATGAAGCTAAAATGTGCTGGAACACAATATTGACAATTTCCACTGTAATTGTCACTTGCTTGACTAGCTGAAAGCTTTGTTTGTCCCCGCTATTCTGCCACCAGCAAGGACTACAATACAGCGTTTGGGTTAATTGCGGTCGGCACACAAGGGGCGAGGAGCATTTGCTGATGTCTGATGTCATTCATGGCAGTAATGTAGATGGGTCGTCTTGACCAACAGTCTGAATCAGTAACCACTTTCATTGCCGTGTCTACCTTTGTGCTACAGTACCTTACTTGTGAGAGACGAGCCGTTCGTATTATATATGCGAGTAAGCCCATTGACTACGCAAAGTACTTTGAGGCGTGCATTTGCCTTCCTCTGTATCCATATTTCTTTCATTCTTTTAATATGACCATATAATCTTAGCTGCGTTTTATAACGTCACTGTGAATATTTGGGTATGGTTTGATTTCCTGATTGCCTCTAAGTTGGTATTGTCCGTTGGTGAGTTTGGGGCCTAGAATTTTTCTAATGATTTTGCGTTCCTTTTTCTCAAAGTTTTCAATGCCTGCTTTCCTGCTCAAAATTAGC
Organism: Anabrus simplex; assembly: GCF_040414725.1. Taxonomy (NCBI): domain Eukaryota; kingdom Metazoa; phylum Arthropoda; class Insecta; order Orthoptera; family Tettigoniidae; genus Anabrus; species Anabrus simplex. The sequence continues at coordinate 65,194,669 of NC_090278.1, read as the reverse complement.
GTCACAGATCCATAAAGACATTCTGGTACTGTATTGTAATGTCTCAGTTCTGTATGCTTGGAGATACATTTTGTGTTATACATATTTTGGGTTAGGGTAGTCGATGTGCAGTTTCCATCCTTTGGCATCTAATTTCATTGGCTTTTATTTTGAGTCCATTTTCCTGAACTGTTTCAGCGAGGTACTTAAACTGTCTTACTCGTTTAATTTTGCCATATTTTGTTTCCATGAATCTTGGTGCATGTTTGTTGCAGATCAAGTATTCTGTCTTTTCAAAAGATATCTTGAAGGCCGACTTTTTGCACAATTTCTTTCAGGAGTTCAATTTGATTTTGGGCTGTATAAATGTCTCGGAATAGTATTGCTAGGTCGTCCGCAAATGCTAAGCAATTCATCGCTAGTTTTTCTCTGCTTAAAGTGATTGGTTGGTGAATTTTGAGGACCAATTTCTATTTATTCATCATCATCATCATCATCATCTAAAGTCTTTGCCTTGTCGCTGCAAACATTGATCTCTTCTCTCTGCGATCCTTTCCATCTCTCCATAACCTTGGCATCCCAGCATCTCAACTACCTCTTCAATGATCTTCCATGGTTTTACGGTGTTCCAAACATTATGGTACTACTCACAAGTATTGTACGTCGCACAGGTAACGCAGACCTATGGTGCTTCTCACATAATGGCGCCATTCGTAGGCAACGCGAACCCATGGTGCACCTCACAAAGGTGTACTAATCACTGGGACTTGAACTATCCCGTGGTGCTCCTCAAATAGTGGGTACAAATCACAGGCAACGCAGACCAACGGTGTCGCTCATATAATGGCACTAATCACAGGCAACGCCCAGACCCGTGGTGTTTTTCAAATAATGGTGCAAATCACAGGCAACGTAAGCCCGTGATGTTCCGCATATAGTAGTACTAATAACAGGTACTGGAAACGCACAGTGAACCGCTCCCTGCTGCTACTAATCACAAACCTATTGTGTACCTAGCATACAGGTACTACTCGCAAGTAAATGCGACCCATGCTGTTCCCGCTGATGGTATCAATCACAGGTACTGTAGTTTCATGGTTCTAATTCAATCATCCCTTGGTCGCCCCTTTTAGTCGCCTCTTACGGCAGGCAGGGGATACCGTGGATGTATTCTTCGTACGCATCCCACACCCACAGGGGATAGAGAAAGATTTTAAAAAAATGAAATGCAATTCACACCTTAATTTTGAAGTTACCATCAGACTGAATTGCAGAGAGTGAACTGGAATACCATCACACGCTACAACTCTTGTCTACAGGTTGAGGGAGAGCATCATTTTTAACACTGAATATCATGGGGTAAGTTGTGCTGTTTTTCTATCTGATTATCCAGTCATAGAACTTTATTATGGGTTTTCTAGGGCGTACGGGAACGGTGTGGCAGCGATACGCAGGACTCGTCCTGTAGACTCCATGGCACCAAGGGAACAACCTCACTCTACTGAAGGTAGTGATTTTAACTGTTGGGTTCGATTCAGTGTCGCTAAACCTACTTGCCGATACGACGTCTTACAGTTCCTGTTAATCTGCCACGTTGGCACTGCACAGTCATGGTAAAGTATATTTTCTTTCTTCTGTGGGATTGTACCCAACCTAACCTAACCTTGTCTTGTCACGACTTTGGTACGGTTTGAGACTTGGCCTTTGTGTATTCTTACTGACTTATGGCATATATTCGTGTAATATATTTGCTTGTGTGTATTATTACAGCGTGGTTTCTCTTCAGTCCGACAAGAGATAGCACATTTCAAGAAGGGAGCTGAATTATTTACACCAGGCAAACACCGAAGTAATGCGTATATCAAAATAAAGGTAAAAATTGAGCGAGGATGAGTGTGTGTGTATTTCCTTAATCCCTCATTAAGACTGAAAACAGATTTAATTATGAATATAATGACGGATCATTTACTTGGTAAGGGAACCTCCATTATTGATACTAACATTGAGGTTAGTTTGTTGATGGTTATGTCTCGTGATTTAAATATATAACTAGTCAAGTTGGCAGCAGTGATGCGTCATTAAAAAAAAAAAGATAATAGGGCGACGATACTTGCCTTTTAGTGTACAGCCTTACGTGACGAATACTATATCATTGGAAGAAATGCCACGCGGGTGAATGCTAGTAAATTTTTCTTAGATATATTGTACATGTAAAATCCAGGGGTGGCAGATAGAGTAAGGGCAAGTCCCACATACAGTATACGGAAGTGCCTCCACCCCCACAAACCATGTTTACATAAACTCTGCTGAATATTTACAGACATATACTGTAGACAATTTTCAATTTGCACTCCAAACACTGTACTCTTATAAAGAAAACGCTTAACTGAAAATGAAATGGCGTATGGCTTTTAGTGCCGGGAGGGTCCGAGGACAAGTTCGGCTCGCCAATTGCAGGTCTTTTGATTTGACATCCGTAGGCGACGTGCGCGTCGTGATGAGGATGAAATGATGATGACGACGTCACACACACCCAGTCCCCGTGCCAGCGAAATTAACCAATTATGGTTAAGTTCTCGACCCTGCCGGGAATCGAACGCGGGACTCCTGTGACCAAAGGCCAGCACGCTAACCATTTAGCCATGGAGCCGGTCAATGCTATACTGATGAGTAGGAAGCGGATATTGTTGAAATGTCGTAATTCCCCCCCCCCCCCCATTTGCATTAGGACGTAGCTCTGGAGTACAGAAATTAATTCTGCCACAAAACGATAACAACAAGATTTTCTTTTTGTACTTTTTGCCAATTTGGGATGATTAGTCATTATTTCAACTTTCAATAAGCTTTTAGGTCAGTATATGGTATTTTGAATGACATGTGGCAAATTGTCCTCTTCGTGCCGCTCGATCTACCTTCCACTTAAGAAGGTCCACTTTTAACTCTTAAAATTCCCCGGATCATTATCCGGAGATCAGACTGCAAGCTCTAAGTGTTTCACTCAGCTGGATAAGAGACGTCGTTCGTTTCAATGGCTTTCGTTTCTGTTGATGAAATGCTGTGGCGGCATATAACCCAAGCATTCAGACAACCGATGTTCAGCATGCCGTAAAACACGCTAAGAGTTCCAAATCAATCTACACTGAACTTTTACCTTCCCGTAACCACTTCGCATTGACAAAAAAGTTCGTAAAAATTTACGACTCCATCGATATTCAGTTTTTACTTATAAACGAGCAGATGACGGAACAGAACTCATCGCGGCAACTTTCATGAAGAGTTGGGAAGGTGCTACAATGGACAGAAATGTGGCGCGCGAAGACAGAACAAATATAATTGCGGTCAAATCGCCGCTGTCAAAATTACGAGGTTTTCTGTTCTAGCTGGGAATGCGTGCGAGTTTGCCTTGAATTTCACCGCGAACTCTGTGTTTGTATAAGAAACGACGAGCCCAAGTTTCTCATTAATAACTCTATAAATTAGAGCCTCCGTGGCTCAAATTCCGGTAACTCCACGTGAGACTTGAGCTTGACAAAGCGAAGGCGGGACGGGTTTTTCTCCGGGTACTCCCAGTTTTCCTCTGTCATCGTTCACTCCAGCAACACTGTCCAATATCATTTCATTTCATTTCATTTCATCTGTCAGCCATTAATCATTGTCACAGAGAAGTGCGACAGTCTTCGGCAGCCGGCACAATTCCTACCCTCACCGCTAGAATGGGACCATCCCTGACCCGGTCGAATGGGTGGAAACAGGCTATGAATTTTCATTTTCAACTCAAAATAATTTATTGTAAGACGAAAGCCAACAAATCCTCTCCTGTAAAATACATTTATTTAAGTTCTTGAAGCAAATTACTTCAGCCACACATAGGACGTACTGAATCATACGTCAGGGACTCTCGGTATTTCGTCAACAAGCTGTCAACCATAACCCCTCAACCTAATGCACTTTTAGTGAGTTTCGATGTGGAGTCCTTGTTCACCAAAGTGCCTATTGACTCGGTCATGTCTCTCATTGAACACCTGTTCCCTGAGGACATTACTAAGCTATTTTACCACTGCATGACTTCCAGTTGTTTCTTGTGAGGTGGGAATTTTTACGAACAGACTGACGGAGTAGCTATGGGAAGTCCACTTTCACCCGTAGTGGCTAATTTCCTTGAGCATTTTGAGGAGGAGGCAATTGCTTCGGCGCCCGTCAAGCCTATGATATGGTGGAGGTATGTTGATGATGCATTTGTGGTCTGGACAGAAGGTCCTGAGAAACTTCATCTATTTCTAAACCACCCAAATCAGCAACATCCATCAATTAAATTCACTATGGAGATGGAATCGGACGGATGCCTTCCTTTCTTGGATGTTCTAGTAAGAAAGAAACCAGACGGCTCCTTAGGACATACCCTCTATCGTAAGTCTACCCACACAAATCGCTATCTTCATGCAGATTCTCACCACCATCCAGCACAAAAACAAGGCATTCTCACGACACTCGCCAAGAGGGCGGAACGAATTTGTGAGCCATCAAATATCCAGATGGAGATGGACACGCTCAAAGTCAGGTTCAAGGGTAATGGGTACAGCGATTTGCAGATTCATAGAGCCCTGCATCCCAAAGAAACGTCCAAGCAAAGCACACAGAAGGAAGAAGTGAAGGGAACTACCTACTTGACTTACATTCACAACACCATAGATCGAATTGCCAAGGTCCTCCGCAAACACAATATAAAAACCGTCTTTGGCACCGCCACTAAAACTGCTCACAGTCTGATTAAAACCAAGGACAAATTGTCCCCACTTTTACATCCTGGGGTATACACAATTCCCTGTTCTTGCGGTAAGGTATACATCGGTCAAACATGCCGGTCCATTGGTACCCGTATTAAGAAACATGAACATAATATTCGTCTCAACCAGCCACACAAATCGGCAATAGCTGAGCACGCTCTATCGTAGGGTCATGATGTCATGTTACAAGATGCTCGAGCTCTTACCCACACTAGCCACTACAGGTCCAAGATTATACGGGAAGCTGTGCAAATACGTAGAAATCCTAACAATTTGAACAGGGATACTGACTATCAATTAAGTAATACCTGGTTGCCAGCCATTAAGAATTTACGAAGGTAGTTCCCATCCCTGACCCTTCACTATTGTTATTTCGTCTCGGTGTTTTCCAAATTCGTACGTCGATCGCCAGATGTTTCATTCCAGTCTCGTGTCAATGTCATACGTTACGTACACATATGAACCTCTTACACTGATTCTGATGGTTCGGTCAGCTTCCGCTAGCGCTGTGCCACGTCCGGGGAGCCATCTGGTGGCGAATGAATATACCGTTTCCACACTAAAAAATCACTTGACTTATCAATCCGTTTTCTTTGTACCTTGCACCGTCACAACACAGATATCGTGTTCTGCGATATACGTTTTTTTACCAGACAGTGACAACAAAATTAAAACGTGATCTAAACTATGTATTTCCAAAAAAGGATAATTAATTATCCCGAGGTGAAAGTAACAGGTTTCACAAAATAAAATCTAACAGCTCCCCAGATAACGTCAAGGCTTCATAAAATATGGCTTCCGACAATTCCCATAGAGACTACATCCCCATAAACCAAAGACGCCAGTGAACGAAGACCGGCAGAAAAGTAAAGAAATATGGAATTCAAGAAGGTAAGAAAAGGGTTGCCATAGTTACAGAAATAAATAATAATGTTATTTGCTTTACGTCCCACTAACTACTTTTACGGTTTTCGGAGACAGAAATAAATAAACATGAGTCAGGAAGCAAGTAAAATGAGAGCAAAATCCCGAAATAAACTTATTAATCGGCTGAGGAAGCCGGAAACAATGGCAAGATAAAATAAGGATAATGACCAAAACAAATATCAACAAGATACTGAAAAGTAACACAGGTCCGATAACCACACACACACACACACACACACACACACACACACACACACACACACACACACACATGACGCAGACGGTATAAAAGTATAATACCAAGAAAAGTTACGACAAGAATCGTAACTGCATGACATGATTCAGTCAACGGCTCATGAGTTTGACCTGAGAGCACAGATCAGAAACCTGGGTCGCCGCAAAGAGGCCTAGCTCACCAAGTCTAAACACATAACGTAAATAACTTACACGCCGCATAACACGTATTCATATCGTACATCTAGGCGAACATGAATTGTACATTATCAGCGTTAAATCACAATGCAGAACATAAGCTCCGGCCAAAACGTAGAATATACAGAGAAATAAAAGTTATCCAACCAAAACAACAAGCAAACTCGTCACACGCACACGTATAATCGGATCGGTGCCGCCTTTCGCTCTTTGCAGGGACGAGTACACATACGCGGACATGAAAAGAAAGGAAAGACAGTGAAATAAGGCTGCAGCAACATTATAAAAGAATAATACACTAAACAAGGGATAACTCTGTAAACAAACTAACATAACTATGGCAGGCCGAGAATGACTGGAACAAATATCACCCACAGAAAGGATAAGTAGAATAAATACCTCCAGACTGAAGTAGTCATATTCACGACTCTAAACTTTGAGAGCCATTTAAGATAGTTTAAATCGTTTATAGTACCGTTTGTACGAGATGAAAGCCACCTCACAGATCAACGTCTCCATCTTTCCTCAAAACGTATTATGGTCAGACGACCAGAGATAACTCGAATCAAAGGTAAGCTAGAAAGAAATGCTTTGGCAATTCTCCGTTACATGAGGTGTCATCTGTCTTAGCGGGACGAACAACACGTCAAGTCTGGCATAGAGAACAGACTGACCTATGATATCGCAAAGAATGCGATATCTGTAAAATACAAAAGCAAGATATGGAGGTAATGAGGTACGGCTCACTGTGTGCAACCCGCTTGGTAGTGTGTGTATTGCGGGCTAGGGTAAGCCTTCGCCTGCTTTTATTGGAGTGATCGTTTAAGACTTGATTTTACGATTGCTCAAAGTTCAACTTAGAGACCTAACAGTGCCTGATGATTCATCGGCTGGTAATTCTGGAGTGAATAAAACAAAAATGAAGCAAATTGGTCCAGTAGAACGGACGGACGGACGGACTGGACTAAAAGTTAACTCTTAATACACTGGCGGAAAATATCCAAACACCAAGAAGGTGTTGTGCTAGATTAACGAACGTTGGAAGATGACGTTGATTCAAATTTCCCGCAAATCGCATTAGCGTGGCGCTAGTAGCAGCCCCATGAAATTGCACATCAGGTTTGCTTAAATTACGGACTGTACTGTGCGAGAGCGTTAGTTACCTGTGAGATTGGACGGAGCGACTGTCAAAAATGCCTTTACAACGGCGAAGAGGCCTGTATCAACAGCTCACTGCGGTTGAACGAGGCCATATAATAACGCTACGTGAAGGTAGATCACAGAACGACTTGGCAAGAATGTCTCCACTGTGCATGTGTGTTGGCAGCAGTGGTCACAAGAAGGTACGCTCGCAAGAAGACCGGGTTCGGACGTCCTCGTGGCACTACGAGACGGACGACCGTCATATTCGGCGTATGGCAGCACTTCGAGCGGCAGTTGGCACCAGCGTGACGCAATAAACTGTTCGAAATCTGTTACTTGAAGGACAGCTCCGACCCAAACGCCCTGCGGCGTGCATTCCACTTACTGAAAACCACCGCCGTCTGCGACTTCAGTGGTGCCAAGCGAGAGCTAATTGGAGGAAGGAGTGGAGGTCCATTGTGTTTTCCGATGAAAGCCGACTCTGCCTTGGTGCCAGTGATGGCCATGTGTTGGTTAGGAGAAGGCCAGGTGAGCACCGGCATTCCACCTGTCTGCAGAGTCGACAGAGTGGACCTACACCGGCAGTTCTGGTCTGGGGATAGGGTTGCCATACGTCCTGAAAAAGCGGGATTGTCCTGAATTTGAGCATGTGTCCCGACGTACTGACGGAAATTTCCTAAATGTTCTGAATTTTAAAAATCAGAGCAAATTATTTAAAATTTTGCTGAAATGCTTTTGAATGGGAATGTCTCGCTTGTGTTACTTAAGAATCTATACAAATAACATTGAATATTATGTAATTTTGGACTAGTCTGTAAAGTAAGTATTTTACTTTTGATTTCTTATTCTTTCTCTATTGATTTTTAACAGTAATATCATAGCGTGTCTTTTGGTAATGGATGGGACAGTTCACATGGAATTACCCAAATACACTCGTTGGAACCATAGGCGGCAACTTTTGGTCTTGAGCACGGGGGCAAGGATGAATATACCAAATCTTTTTACGGGAGCAAAAATACGATTGCGTCCCCGTACCACTGTATGCATGAGGGAAGTGCTACCATAGAGTCGGCGCCTATGTTTGGAACTTGTCGATGTTAGTGTCCTGAATTTTATCCTGAACCTTGTGGCAAACCTATCTGGGGAGCAATTTACTATGACAGCAGGAGCACACTCGTGGTTATACAACGCACCCTGACTGCAGATGTATACGCCCGTCTGGTGATTCGACCTGTTGTGCTGCCATTCATGAACAGCATTCCCGGGGGTGTTTTCCTATAGGATAATGCTCGGCCCCGTGGCGCTGTTGTAACCCAACGTGCTCTACAGTGTGTCGATATGTTGCCCTGGTCTGCTCGATCCCACGATCTTTCCCCAATCGAGCACGAATGGGAAATCATTGGACAACTCCAGTGCCATCCACAACCGGCATTAACCATCCCTGTATTGACCAACCAAGTGCAACAGGCATGAAACTCCCTCTCACAAGCTGACATCCGGCACAGTCAGGCGATTACACCGGTTATTATTTATTTGGCGTATGATGAATAATGACAACCTATAAGAATGAACATCTACCTGTTCATGAGGATATCAGACAGAAAGGCACACGCCTTAAGTCTCGCCAGCCTGCTTGGAAGACTGCAGTGAAGATAACATCCAGCGAATTCAACCCCACCTCTAAATGGTTAACAGAGTGAAAGATGAATACAAAATAAATACAAATTAACATATCTATACAGTCAAAGAAAGCAATTTACAAAGTTTGAAAGAACAAGAAGAAAACACAATATATTTACATCATTATCCACCTATCAACTCTGACAGTTCGTATGTACACATTGAGTACGAGTGATGTACATCTCACTAAATGTTAATGTCCAAACCCGTCACTCACTTCACTGCTTCGGGTGTTGCTGAGTTGAGGTCTTCCATGGTGCCAGTGAAAGCACGGAGTGGACATTCCTATACTACGTTTTATTGCTTGTCGAACCTCCCCACAATCACAGTATGGAGAAACTGACAAGCCCCAGGTGTGTAAAGTAGATGCTGTTCTACCTACTCCACATCTCATGCGACTTAGTCTACTCCAGGTGCAGCGTGGCAGATCGAAGCCTGCCAGCTTTGTGGATAGATTATTAATATCCACTATTGCCCGAGCTGGGGATAAAGACCACTCTGTTAACCATTTAGAGGTGGGGTTGAATTCGCTAGATGTTATCTTCACTGCAGTCTTCTAAGCAGGCTGGCGAGAATTAAGGCGTGTGCCGTTCTGTCTGATATCCTCATGAACAGGTAGATGTTCATTCTTCAGCATTCTGGTCCATAGCTGAAAAAGGGCCTTCTGTCTCCTGATATGTGGAGGTAGTATGTTGCTGAGAACCGGTAACCATTGGGTCGGTGTAACAGGAAGTGTACCAGTTATGATCCGCATGGTTTGACGAAGTTGTGAATCTACTAGCTGTGTGTGAGCACTGTTAAGCCAGACACCAGAGCAGTATTCTGCTGCAGAATAGACCAAGGCCAGAGATGTTGTCCTTGATGTGTTTCCATCTGCTCCCCAAGAAGTTCCAGCCAGTCGTTGGAGAATGTTATTACGACTTTTTAGTTTATTGGCGGTTTTCTCCAGGTGATTTTTGTACGTAACACCGGTTATTAATGGACCAGTATGGCACATTTGCGATGGTTTTTCTCGCGCGAATATTAACGTGTAGTATTGTACCTTTAATGAATGAAATATGTTACCTCGACAAATATATTACCAAAATGTCCGTATTCTACATTCCTTATTTCATGGTGTTTGGATACTTTTTCCGCCAGTGTATATAGATAATAGTAATCATCAATATCGAAGAGAACAGATAAAATTACAATTTTCTTCAGGCTGAAACCACGATAACCTAGAATAACTGTTGAACACTGCTTATTTATAAAAGTCAAGACGGATGTGAGAAATGAAGTGATTGTACGAGAGTGGAGAATGCTTAGGGCAATGTGAGGAAAATAGGCTGATCAACGCAGCAAGCATCGCCGACTAAATAATGAAAGTGGAGAGCAACTCAAGCGAGAACAGATAACCATTACTGAAGCGTCGTTGAGGTTCGCACCAGAACAGTCTCCGATAAAATCGAACAAAGGCCCGTTGTGCTAGTGGGCGAGAGATCTCACATTTCCCAGCAGGGAGAGAGTTTCTCTGGGCAGCAAAGATAAACTAATTAAGCAAAGCGGAAGAGTAAGACAATCATATTATAAAGAACATGAATAGCCTCTTCTAGAGGCCGACGAGTGAAAATTAGTTCAGCCGCAGCGCAATGTCCTTGGTCCATTAGATTTTCAATTTTTAATTCATTTACAGCAGAGTGGCTTTTTCCTGAAGCCTAACTCAACGGTGTTACGCATCAACCGGCTAAGCGCCGAAGTTTGGAGGAAAATGCGTCTGAGGTTTTGGAAACCATTACTTACTTTAGCAACGAATATTTGCTTCTGACGGACTCGACAATTATACTTAGAGTAATATACCATGTTTAGGTCCATAAAAGTGAACTATGTACATTATTATGAACGAAGTTTCAAAATAACACTGTCGAAATATAAATTATGCTGCAGGTTAAGCACCAAACGAAAGCATTTACACCTTTTTCTTTGTACTAGTAGCTTTACGTCGCACCGACGCAGATAGGTCTTATGGCGACGATGGGACAGGAAAGGGCTAGGAGTGAGAAGGAAGCGACCGTGGCCTTAATTGGTACAGCCTGGTGTGAAAATGGAAAACCACGGAAAACCACCTTCAGGGCTGCCGACAGTGGGGCTCGAACCCACTATATCCCGAATACTGGATTTACACTTTTGGTGCTTATTACTTTAGCATAGTTTGATATGCAAAATGCAGCTAAGCGCCATCAGGCATTCGGGCCTATTTCGCATTTGACAAAGATAGACATATTGCATGTAATACAAGATTTTTTTTAAAAAAAGCAAGCATTTAATGGCGCATAAATATAATACGAAATAATTCGCATCGTTAATATAATACTACAACGGATTTTCAAAAGCAATCTTAAAATTAGTTAAATTTTTAAGTACGATATCAGTCCATCATTAATGTTGAAGGACGTTTTCAATATAAGCACCTAGGGTTTATTCCTATCGAGCTCAATTAACAACTTGCAGATTTTCCTTCAGTATGCTGTTTCTGTTAGTAATTTTCTTTTCCAGACTAGCTGTACCTACAAAATCATATTTTTCCGTCGTGAAAGGAAAGGAGCCAAAATCCTGCATACACACAGTTCAGTGTCTTATGCAATAGATGGCATCAAAATATCAGTTTTTTTTTTTTTTTTTTTTAAATGGCACTCAGCCGGGCAAATGCCCTAAATGCAGATCAGTGGTGATTGATTGGAACCTAACATGGACTTCTCAACGTGTCACGAATTAAAAATATTTTCTTTAAAAATGGTGCTCAATATATATTACAATAATTTATCTTTCTGCCTGTGAGGAAGACTTCCAGTTCCAAATGGTTGAGAGAACGGATTGTAGAGATCTACGCATGGTCATAGTTTCGGTAGGCCTATACAGTGACAAGACCTAGATTTGGAACAAAGGCGACATTAACTCATTAGAAGATGTGGTGCTAGCGTCGTTGAAGAAAAACTGGGCACAGAAAATTACCATTATGCCAGCACAGTCGTGCTAGATCGTTTGACCGAGGAACGGCAGCTGATCAACAAGATGCAGAGGAGGAAGTCGTCGGTGGCTGGGGCACAGACCACGACATGGCGGACGGATGATCGATGCCCTATGGTCGTAATACTGAAAGAAACACTGACAGTTCTTAGAGAGAGGTCCGTTTACTGCCTACCAGGGTGGGAAGAAGGGAGTAGGGGGGTATGGTTGCCATGGAAACGTGGGCGTGCCCACTGCGGCTGCCATGGAGAAAGCCTGCTGGGCGGCTCGAGTTGCCTGGAGTTGCCAAACCTCTCACTTACGAGCGGTCGGAACGAACGAAAAAGTGAGCTAAAAGCGATGGGAAGGAGAAAGGAATGCAGGAATTTGGCAACACCGTGTACTGGCACGTGCAATGCTCCTCCCTCCAGCCCTATCTGTCAGAATGCTTCTTTCAATATTACGGGTACAGATGGTAATATTCCTGGAAAACTTCCTCCTGGAAAGCCAAGAAGCACGGTTTTTAAGACGTTCTTTGTACATGCCTGAAGAACTATGAAGAGACTAACAGGGCAGCTCAAGATAGATTCACCTGGAGAAGACATAACAGGGACAAATCAGTCGCAAGACAACGCGGATGGTGAGAATTAATAACAGAACCTATGAATGATACAAAATGAATTCATTGAAGGGAAAGAAATAACGTTCAAGAAATACTGTATTATAAGGAAACGATGCCCTAGTTCATACCTGCTTACTGACACACGAGAGCGGCCGTGCGGTTAGGGGCGCGTAGCTCTGAGTTAGTGCATTCGAACCCCAGCGTCGGCAGCCCTGAAAAATGGTTTTCGACAGTTTCCCATTTAAACACAAGGCAAATGTTAGGACTGTAACTTAATTAAGCCCTTTCCCATCCTTCCGTCGCCGAAACCTTCGATCTTCGATGCGTTAGTGCGACGTTAAAAACTAGTTGGCGGATGATGTTATACTGTATAGAGTAGTGTAAAGTAGAGTAGCAGACTGTGAGCGAGGGTATGATTGTAAATGGGATGAAAAGTCAAGTTGTAAGTTTCACCAAGAGGAAATGTCCTCTCAGTTTTAATTACTGTGTTCATCGGGTGAAAATATCTCATGGGGGAACAATGTAAGTACCTTGGTGTTAATATAAGAAATGATTTTCATTGGGGTAATCGCATTAACGAGGTAGTTAAGAAAGGTTACAGATCTCTTCACATGGTTATGAGGGTATTTAGGGGTTGTAGTAAGGATGTAAGGAGCCCCCGTGGCTCAGACGGCAGCGCGTCGGCCTCTCACCGCTGGATACCGTGGTTCAAATCCCGGTGACTCCATGTGAGATTTGTGCTGGATAAAGCGGAGGCGGGACAGGTTTTTCTCCGGGTACTCCGGTTTTCCCTGTCATCTTTCATTCCAGCAACACCCTCCATTATCATTTCATAGCATTTATCACTCATTAATAAATCACCTTGGGAGTGGCGACCCCATTGTAATAACAGCCTATATATGTTTCATTCATTACATCCCTGACCTGGTCAATGACTGGAAAACAGGTCGTAGGTTTTCATTTTCAGTAAGGATGTAAAGGAGAGGGCTTATAAGTCTCTAGCTCCAATGTATGGGACTTTCACCAGGACTATTTGATACGAGAACTAGAAAAAATCAAAGGAAAGCGGCACGATTTCTTCCGGGAGATTACCGACAAAGGTGTAGTGTTACTAAAATGTTACAAACGTTGGATGACAAGACTTGGGCATAAGGAGACAAGGTGCTCGACTATGCTGTAGCCTATATTTCAAGCTGTCAGTGGTGACGTAAGTAGAAGTATAAGCTTAAGTGGAGCTTTTAAAAAAGTAGGAAAGATCATAATATGAAGATAAAGTTGGAATTCAAGAGGACAGATTGGGGGAAAATATTCATTTACAGGACGAGGAGTAAAGAATTGGAATAAATAACCAAATTTCCAAGTTCGTTGAAGATATTTAAGAAAAAGCTAGGTAAACAAATTATACATACTTTTGCTAGTTGCTTTACGTCGCACCGACACAGATAGGTCTTATGGCGACGATGGGATAGGAGAGGCCTAGGAAGTGGAAGGAAGCGACCGTGGCCTTAATTAAGGTACAGCCCCGGCATTTGCCTGGTGTGAAAATGGGAAACCACGGAAAACCATCTTCAAGGCTGCCGACAGTGGGGCTCGAACCCACTATCTCCCGATTACTGGATACTGGCCGCACTTACGCGACTGCAGCTATCGAGCTCGGTAGACAAATTATAAATAAATGTAAATATGAGGTAAACAACCGATAGGGAATCTGCCACCTGGGCGACAGATCACTGAAAACTGATGGAAAAAACATACGAGATCAAAAATCAGAAGGCAGCAGAAACGAATTTTCTTTAAGGTAGGTGAGTCTGATATGGACTGGATACAAAGAAGAGTTGGATGAAGGAAGAATACTAAAATAAACAATGGAAAGAGACGCGTAGAAAGACCCAGATTACAATGGATGGTCAGGACAACGGGACGTGGGCTGGAACATTGTGAAAGATGGAGAGTGGTCGAGAGAGAGAGAGAGAGAGTTTTTTTTTTTTTTTTAATTTGTACATAACATTTGCTTCAAACCCGCTGCATCTACTTATAGAGAAGTAGTAGCGGTGGTGGTTAATTTTGATAGCAACAGAAAATAAAATAAAAAATAAAATATACAGCACCTTCTGTGGATCGGTAGCAGTGTGTCGGCCCATGGATCCCAAGATCGCGGGTTCAAAACTGCCAAAGGTAGAAGATTTTTAGAGGACGGAAAAAAGTACATTTACCATTCCATGTCGTACAATGTCGACATGTACGAGTAAAAGATCTCCGGTAATACACTTGGTCTCTATCCGCCAAAATGAATTGAAACGGTCATGCTTCTCGACAATTAGGTAAAGTAAAACAGAACGTGGAAACTGACGCACAGGCTGCCTAAATTCCGTTATCCATCAGCTGGTATTATACGTCTGTGAGAGGGCTGCCAAATTTTCCCAAGGGGTCCTACGAGTACTGATTTGGTAAGTAATTTTACATTAAAAAGAAAATATTAGCATACCCTAAGGTAAGGAAAATTGTGCTCTCTAACCATTACGAATTTTGGATATCTAAATACATTTTTGTTTCGAATTTTCCAGTAATTTTGTTTCTTTGATGTATTCTAGGTTCTTTATAAATGACTCTCATAGCAGAGAACTGATCATAAAATGTTTATTTCTAGCAAGGTCCATTTTTCTGGAGCTTCACTTCAGTGTTTTCATTTGGGACTGTAATTTTTTTTTTTTTCGGTAACGTTGTGACCGGATTGAACACACATGTAAAATCATTAAATTCAATAAACAGTTTTTAAAAATTAAGAAAAATCGCTTAATTCAATACTAAATATCTGGATGGTATGATATACACCATGGACCCATGCTACCAGTTATGTTACTAAAATACATAATGACAGTTGAGGACTAAATGGCTGCAATACGGTACCATAATCATCATCATCATTTTCCAGTTAAATTGGATGTAGCGTCCGCTCGATCATGCGGCGACGGCTAGTCCACGGGACCCCACATAACCGTATTTCTATGATAATAATAATAAGAAGAATAAGAATAACATTCATAGAATTCTTGAATATTTCGACCTACCTATGATGACCAGCATTGAAAGAATAGTTACCACCACCATACGTGGATCTGTACACATCCCGAGAGCTCATTTGTACGGACCTTTTAATTTTTTAAAAAAACTTTATTACCGCTATATTTCTATATACGATAAAACATTCTGTATCCTGATACGATGTACTTCGTCCATTGTGGCAACCCGTAATTGCGGGAAGTCGTTGATTCGTTCAATAAATAATTTTAAATACCGTAGTAATAACAACAAAAACTTTAATAATACAAAATAAATTGATATCAATAAAATAACAATACTACTTATAATTAAATTGAACCCCTTGCGGGTGGGGGGCGCACATGTAGAATACACCCGCGGTACCCCCTGCCTGTCGTAAGAGGCGACTACAAGGGGCGACCAAGGGATGATTGAATTAGAACCATGAACCTACTCTTGATTCGTACCATCATGCGGGGAACACCATGGGTTGCATGTACTTGCGAGTAGTATCACTAAATTGGTACGAAATGGGTTTGTGATTAGTTGCAGTAAAAAGCCTGGTCTGGTGGATTCCAGTACCCGTGCGTTGTACCCATGTGAGCAACACCGCGGGTCTGGGCGTAGCCTGTGAGTTGTACCACTATATGAGCGGCACCGTGGGTCAGCGTTGCCTGTGATTGGTACCCACTATGTAAGGAACACCACGGGAATACCGGCGCCCGTGACTAGTACACCTAGGTGAGGTACCTTACCGGTTTGCGTTGGCTATGAGTGGCGCCATTGTGTGAGAAACACCATAGGTCTGCGTTCCCTGTACGAATTGCAATACTTGTGAGTAGTACCATCTTGTGTGGATCACCACTTTTGATCAGTAGCCCAAAATGACAAATACCATGGTTCTACTTTACTCGCGACATGTACCATTCTGTGAGGCCTTAGACGTGAATTTAGCACCCCTTCAGACATCAAGCAGCATTGTGCTTTATAAATGGTCCCTTGGTCAGTAATACTCTAACTACCTTCTTTTTGAGTCTGATCCACTGTTTTTGTTTGTTTGTTTGTTTTTGTTTTTTGTAGGGTTCATGTCCATCCATTCATTCTTCATGACATTTTTAATTTAATTTTGGTCAGTGGATGAATTTGAATTTTTTGTTATTTCATTTCGTACCATTAGGGGCCGATGACCTCGATGTTAGGCTCCTTTAAACAACAAGCATCATCATCATCATCAATTAAATTGAGATACAGCTGTATAAATTCGATCGAATATGTCAGTGGTCTGTCTGGAGAAACAAGGCATGTACCTCCATGGCCACGCTGTTAAAATATTATAAAATAACAATTTAAGTTAATTATTTTATTTCATTCTTTTGGTGTTTACCCGACTATAACTCTGTTACAAATCGCCCTACAGTGATTGAAACTGACTATTATTATTACTTATTAGCATAAATTCAGTATTAAATTAGTACATCTACTTCAAAACCCCTTTCCTCCCGCTGAATTCTAGAGTCTATATCGTACAATCTCAGCCCCCTAAAACCCATAACGTCATATCTTGTTGTCCATTCCCTGCAGTCACGAAGTTTCGATCCGCTTTCTCCGGTAGTTTTCCCGCCAACTCCGCAGAAAGGCACATTCAAGGCCTTACGTCGTCTGCTTGTTATTTATGACAGGGTGGGAGCCGTGGGCGACTTGAAAGAACTGTTGTTGCGAGGGTGTGACGGCATGGCCACACAACCTGTGTGAGCACACGTGCGTAGAACTTCACATCGCCGAGAGATGGCAGACGTGTGCACATTCAGCACTGCCTCGGCAAATGGCCAGACCACGAGTACTCACAGAGCCGAGATAAATAAATACATAAATAATAAATCTTCATTATAGACTGGTATGCCTTCCAACGTTGAGTCTGCAAGCGTCCGTGAACTTACTATTCCCCGCCACAATCCTCTATTTGTAACTAGCCCTGTGGATTCGTTTAGTTCTATATCGCGAATCTTTAAATTGTTAGAAACCGAGTCTATCGTCGTCTCCCTCTACTCCTCTTACCCTCCATACCAGAGTCCATTGTCCTCTCAGGTACCCTATCGTCGCCCATTCGCCTCACATGACTCCACCATCGAAGCCGTTTTATGCGAACAGCTTCATCAATAATAATAATAATAAGAAGAAGAAGAAGCAGAAGAAGAAGAAGAAGAAAATGGACATTGTAGTCTAGTTTCTAACAAAAGTCTTCAAAGGAATAGAACCGGTAATGAGCACTACCAGAAGAAAAAAAAATCTCAATCCTTGGTCACCTAAGTATAACACCCGAAAATAGAATCAGCAGGATAATATTACAGAAATGAAAGAAAATATGAAGGAACTACAAATCACAGTCCACGATTTAAAAAAAACAAGACCCACAGAATCAAGACACTCAAAAACAAACACCAGACTACAGACCAAGATCAACAGACAAACCATGGGAAGAGTGATTGCAGACGAGAGAAAATCAAGATCCGACAGAATGAAGAAGTACTGCGCTGAGAGCTAATCGAAAAATCCATTGTATAATTGACTAAAGTGGTCCAATGAAGGCCATAAAATGTAAAATAAAATAAATAATAAATATATTATAATTATCAAATATGGAAATATCGCTGAAGTAGACAAATTTAAATATCTGGGTGAAACTATTGAATCAGCAGGGTTAAATCAACAAGCTAACAAAGAAAGAACTGCAAAACTTCAAAGAGCTACAAAATTACTTGGAAGAGATACAATAAGAAGAACTACTTATATCAAGAAAAGGGCAAAATTACGATAATATAACACAGTAGTTAAAACAGAAGCACGTTATGCATCTGAAACTATCATAATTGGTGGCAGATCTTGAATAAGGAAGATCGAAAAACAAGAAAGAAAATTCTTCAGGAAAATCTTAGAACCAAAATGGAAAATGGAATTTGGATGAAAAAGAAATCACACGAAAAGACAAAAATCATAGATAATCAGGAAACGTCGAATACAATTTTATGGTCACATATTTATAGGCTCACAAAGAAAGCAATAGCACGTAGAAAACATATCAGAAACAATAAGAAAAAGGAGATTGCTATTTCTTGGACACATTTACAGAATGGATGACAATAGACTAACTAAACGAATCTTCAAGTACCTTTGGGAAAAGATATCAACTACCACCTGGATTCGAGAAGTTAAGAAAGACCTGGAAAGGAACTACATACGAGAAGAAGAATTATTGGAAAGAAAGATTTTTAGCAAGAAAGTCTTACAAATGGAAAGATTCCAAGGGAGGAAGGAAAAGAAAACAGGCACAAAGTGGACTGAAGACAGGAAAAAGAAACACAGTGAAACAATGAAAGAATACTGGAAGAAAAGGAAAGAACAACTAAGGAGGAACAATTGAAATTGTAACGTGGTCCTTAGAAGGCCGGAACGCAAGAATAAATAATAATAATAATAATAATAATAATAATAATAATAATAATAATAATAATAATAATAATAATAATAATAATGCGGTCATTTGCTTTTAAAACGTTAAGATGATCATTGTGGATAACAACAAATATTTTTCGTTCATGTGCAGTGAACTGATTTTACAGGCAGCGGTTTACGAGTTATCACACGAGCTTTTGGTTTCGTTGGCCCAGATTCGGTTCCCGGTTTCGTCACGGATTTGAGACTGATGAGAGAGACTGGTGGTGTGATCCTTTTAACTCCGAACCACTAGTCGAACATCCCACCCTTTCAAGTTTTCATCTAAAAGTGAATTCGATAGAAAAGATGCAAATCGAAAAGCCGAAGGATTCAATGGTCTTGATATTGACTACTCAACGTACTATCCTTTGTTTATGATATATTTTAAAATATATTCCGCACAGTCCTAATGATATACAATATTTTGTTTTATTTTAAAAAATAAATTATGGAAAAATGGAGAAAAGAAACTAAAGGTATAAACATTGGCAGACTTCTTAAAAACAAAATTCACCTTGACTGCTTAGCTTTCGCAGATGACCTTGCGATCCTTTCGAACAACAGACAAGAAGCAATCCAATCCATAGAAAAATTGAATGAAATAGCCGCAAAAACCGGACTTCAAATTTCATTTGAAAAGACGCAGTTTATGGAAGGAACTAAATCAAGATTCGATAATCAACCATTAATCACCAATTGTGGAATAATTTCCCAAGTAGACAAATTCAAGTATCTAGGTGAAATTATTCAGCCAGAAGGGTTAAATCAGGAAGCTAACAAAGAAAGAACTGCTAAAGTGCAAAGGGCTTACAAAATCACATAGAGCAGATACAACAAAAGATGTATATCAAAAAATGCAAAATTACGACACTACAATACAGTCATCAAACCAGAGGCACTTTATGCATCTGAAACACTGATCATTGGCAGCAGGTCACAAATGAAAAGCATTGAGAAACAAGAGAGGAAAATTCTCATAAAAATCCTAGGACCAAAGTTCGAAAATGGAATTTGGATGAAAAAGAAACCACACGAAATTTTTCCATTCACAGAAAAAATCACAGATACCATCAGAAAGAGACGACTAAAATTCTACGGACACCTACACAGAATGGATAACAACAGGCTGACAAAGATAATTCTATATCTAGCTGTAACCCTGAAAATCCGCAACAATTGGTTAGCAGAAATTCATGAAGATCTACAAGAAATGGGTATTGAGGACGAAACCATTCAAGATAGAATGAAATTTAGAAGCTTAGTAAACAAACATAAATTTGCAGAGAAACCAACAAGAAAAAATACAGGCTGGACAGAAACACGCAGAAAGGAACACAGTGAAAAAATGAAGAGATACTGAGAAGAAAAGAAGAAGAAACATTGTGCAAAATAAGTTCAAACACGCTCCACAGTTGGGCACAACGAATCAAAAAAAAAGGGAATGGAGGAGAGGAAAGGAACTGGCCACCCTACCGTACGTAAACTCCGGCTCAGGCACACCTCTGCGGAGGACCAGCCTTCGGGCAGAATACATCCTTACCTTACTCATGTAAATGGCATATGGATTTAAAATAAACAACTACAGACCTGTACACAGCAACAGATAAGTTTACTGATGCCGCACGTAGGAGACGCTTGAAATTCTATGGTCACATCTGTAGAATGGACAATAAAAGCTTTAGTAAACAACTATTAACTATGAACAATTCAAAGAAGGTCAAGATCAACTTGGCTGGAAGAAATTAAGTAGGATTTACAAGAAATAAACGCTACAGACCATAGGCCTACTATAAAACATAGTAAAGCCTTTGGAATTCTGATTGCAAATCACACATTCGTCGGGCAAGTTATAAAGACCACTGGAAAAAAGTGGACAGAAGAACGAAAAAAAAAACCACCACGCGAATTCGTGAAGAGATTTTGGAGGAAAAGGAGGAAGCTAACAAGTTCAAACGCGTTCCTTAATAATAATAATAATAATAATAATAATAATAATAATAATAATAATAATAATAATAATAATAATAATAATAATAATAATAATAATTTACTGCAACCAAATGACCATAACAGATTGACATCTGCATAATATCTAACCTTACATATTACAAACAGGTTCTTAAAATATAACCTTATTTTAATATAAATAAAAACGCTCCCAAGTCTGGATAACGTTGAGCTTACATACACATTAATACCTGTGTAAAAATGAACTCTACCATAGTCCCTCCTTTCATGATGAGTTATATGGTATGCCTATTTGTCACAGTATTTGTTACACAGAGCATACATACACATTCACAATTTGGCTCGTGGAATTGCTTATAACTGCATATTTTGTGATGGTATCCGTGAACTGGAAGTCTCGTTAAGACCTCCCGATCTCAGATCGAGCTTCTCCTTAATCCACCTTCTGTCGATCACGGCGTCGGTGGCAGAGAAGTCTTCAGGAATTTCTTATCGTTTTTTTGTTTCCTTTTCTTTAGTAAAAGTGGCCAGTACTTGATGGCAGGGACTATTATATTACTATATCATTTCAATGCAGTTGTTAAGTGTAAGAGAGGGCCTAGAACCCTGACTTCGCCATAGATAGTTATCCATCTGTAACAGGAATATTCTGAAGTAGCTGCATTTGGAATGTCTGTAATTTATATTTTCATATGCATCACTAAGACAGTATCATAGTTACCAGACATTTAATTTGGCGACAAGCTCGGTTATACTGTTCTCAAGTGGCTGGCATGAAAGGAACATTTCAAGAAACACCAGATGCCCCTTCGCATTATTTGTTCCTGAAGGACCTGGAGAGAAAGGGATATAGAAATGATACATTTATTAGGGCGGAAGTTATTGCAGTGAAGACAAGGGCAGTTGGGAAAGAAATGGAAACAGGGGCGTATCCAAGGACGGGAGGGGAGACTAAACATTCACAGAGAGAACATTGAAAAACCAACAGATCTCTTGAATCTATTTTCTAAGAAGTCTCAAAGTTGGATTTGACTAAACTGATCATACCATTCGCTGTAAAACTGTTGACCTTGATCATGTTGTTCTTGTTATTTATTTAAACGTAAGATTACGTACTGTACTACAATCTAAATATCAACATAATTCACTTACAGCAGTGTACTTAACACAAAATGCCTGGGCGCACCATTCACTCAAAAACACAATTGTGCTCAATCACCATTCTATAACTATAACCCTCCAATCGGTCGATCCTCGCTACGCTACTGGATGGAAAGGAGACATTCTGATAATCTAGAGGGCCAGAAATAATGAATAACGAAAGGGATGAAAATGGGAACAATAGACAGTATTTTAAGAATTCATAAACATGTGAACCTGATAAATCCTCATAACAATAAAGGTGTCGAAAGCCCGCGTGTTCTAAAAATTCAACGTTGAGATTTTGATTGGAATGCGTCAAGGAATACAGTCATTTTGTGCTAGAATAAAAACTAGGGTTGCCAAAACGTTCTTATTTTGAAGAGACGTGTTATTTTGACGTATGTGCCCATGTGCGTACCGTAGTTACGAAGAAATATGAAAATGTCCGCGTACTTCCTCTTCTGAATGTACCTTTTTTTTTGCTAGTGGCTTTACGTCGCACCGACACAGATAGGTCTTATGGCGACGATGGGATAGGAAAGGCCTAGGAGTTGGAAGGAAGCGGCCGTGGCCTTAATTAAGGTACAGCCCCAGCATTTGCCTGGTATGGAAATGGGAAACCACGGAAAACCATTTTCAGGGCTGCCGATAGTGGGATTCGAACCTACTATCTCCCGGATGCAAGCTCACAGCGGCGCGCCTCTACGCGCACGGCCAACTCGCCCGGTGAATGTACCCTTTTAGTGTGTATCTTATTATGACACAATGTAATGAAGGCGACTTTAACTAAGACAATGAGATTTGCTTACCCACAAAGCATTTAATTTCAATCATGTTGCTAACTCTGACTACAGCAGTTCACGTCAAACATACCCCGATGGTTGTGGTGCTTTCTGACTGTCACTGTAGTTCGAAGTTCGTTTTGTTGATCTTTATCAGAAGTAAAATTAAGAATTTGCTACAAACAAACTCACAACTAACATCCAGTGATATTTAATGTAATCAAAGGAAACAACACATTTTAGACAAAGGTACAGGCTAAGCCTTCTCGCTGCAACCACAGAGTTCTGTCTCGAGTTGTTCGCTTTGGCTCCATCTGTACATGCCACCTGGAGATACAGTCATGGGAAAAAGTGCACGAAAACCTTCAACGTTAAGGAATTTTGTCGTCTGTAGTTGTCGCATTGTCTCACTAATTTCCTATATTTCGGTATTTTGCGTACTTTAGCAATGAACGAAATCGAAGTCCTTAATGACATCCCTTGCAACCCAGGTAAGCAGTAAAGATCACGTCTTGTACCAAGTCAGCTGTACTTCAGTTATTCTAAACAAGTGATACATTCAATCAGTAAGATAGGCCGCAAAATGAAAGAAACAACAGAAGAGAGAATAATTATAATCTGGGCTCATAATTCCTGTAAATCGCTCTCGGGAATATCTAAACTTGTGAAGAGAGCAAGATCTACAATTCAGGGAATTGACAGGTATAAAACCAAACCCCACGGCACTTAACGGGCTTTGGCCTGCCCAGCGACCGCTGCTCAGCCCGAAGGCCTGCAGATTATGAGGAGCCGTGTGGTCAGCACGACGCATCCTCTCGGTCGTTATTCTTGGCTTTCGAGGCCGAGGCCACCATCTCACCGTCAGATAGCTCCTCAATTCTAATCAAGTAGGCTGAGTGGACCTCGAACCAGCCCTCAGGTCGAAAGAAAAATCCCTGACCTGGCCGGAAATCGAACCCGGTGCCTCCGGGCGAGAGGCAGGCACGCTACCCCTACACCACGGGGCCGGCTATTGACGGGTATGGTGAGAGAAAATCTTTCAAAAATGCACGTAGATGTGGACGTCCATGCAAACTAGACGATCGAACTATAAGACTAACCCTCAGGAAAATTAAGACAAATCCTAAAAGCAGTGCTGAAAAACTGAGGTCTTAACTAGGAAATGATTTAAAACTTAATATCTGTGCTTCCACAATTCAAAAGTTTTTATATACGAATGGGTGTCATTGTAGAAATGCCGAATTACCCCAGCAAATAGGAAGAAAAGACTACAATATACTACAGACTATAAACATGCTTCTTTAGAATTCTGGGATCGAGTTATATTTACGGATGAAAGTAAATTCACTGTTTGTCAAGAACATGTCAAGAAGGTGTGGAGGAAAACGAACACAGAACCCGAAGAATAAAAACTGACTTCCTTCAGTGAAGCATGGTGGAGGTTGTTTAATGGTTTGGGGGTATATGAGCTCAGTAGGAGTAGGTTCCTAGGAATTCATAGATGGAAAGATGGATCGTAAATACTATATTGACATGTTTAAGAAACATCTAGCATCTACTGCCGAAAAAATGGGACTCCTAGGTAATTACGTATTCATTCAAGATAATGATCCAAAGCATAAGGCCCTTTATGCACGATTCTGGATTGTATACAACACGCCCAAATGTATAGTAACACCCCCCTCCCTGCCTCCAATCGCGGATCTGAATCCGATTGAACATGTGTGGGCGTATCTTGAAGAGAGTCTGAGCACAAGAAATATTTCATCAAAGCCAGTTTTGAAAATGGATCTTTTGGAAGAATATAGTGAAATTGAGCCCACCTTCACCTCCAAGCTAGTTCATTCAATGCCAAGGCGGCTTGAGGTCATTGTAAAATCAAAAGGGTTGCCAACAAAATACTAAAAGTGCACTAAAATCAGTGGCGAATGAAAGTAAAACCGGACAGCAAGAATACTTTATATGAGTATGAAATCATGGATGAAGCTGTACGAATAAACCGGCTTCGGTGATGGGGTCATGTGAGACGAATTGAGGAGGATAGGTTACCTGGGAGAATAATGGTCTCTGTTATGGAGGGTAAGAGGAGTAGAGGGAGACCAAGACGAGGATGGTTAGACTCAGTTTCTAACGATTTAAAGATAAGATGCAGGTCTATAGAACTAAATGAGGCCACAGCACTAGTTGCAAATAGAGGATTGTGGCGACGTTTAGTAAATTCACAGAGGCTTGCAGACAGAACACTGAAAGGCATAATGGTGTATAATAATCATGTATGTATGTATGTATGTATGAAATCATGGTATTTTTATTTATTTATGTATTAATGACAGAAACATATATAAATTTTATGTTTTATGATGTATATACCTATTGATGTTATACAACGTACATGACAAAGTGTACTACGTAAAGCATTTCTGTTTCAGTACGGATACTTTTTACTATGATTGCAGGTTGTTAGTTTGTGTGTATGCCCAGTTTCATTTTTAGGATATTTAGAAAAGAACGGTTAAAGTCACAAGATCTGTTTCAGACATGATACGGCTGACACAGTATTCTTTATGAGATATGGTATAGCCGCAGATCATTCGTAGCCAAAATTTTGAAACAGCCACAGCTATTCTTTTCTTCGCCTGATGGGTACTTCTGCTGCCACTGATGACAGCGCTTCCGAGAAAATACTGCATTGGCGT
The DNA here is from genome assembly GCF_040414725.1 of Anabrus simplex. Classification (NCBI taxonomy): domain Eukaryota; kingdom Metazoa; phylum Arthropoda; class Insecta; order Orthoptera; family Tettigoniidae; genus Anabrus; species Anabrus simplex. The sequence continues at coordinate 65,168,997 of NC_090278.1, read as the reverse complement.
CCGGCTCAATGCTTTTTTTTTTTTTTGCTTTGCGTCGGACCGACACAGATCGGTCTTATGGCAACGATGGGACAGGAAAGGCCTAGAAATGAGAAGGAAGCGGCCGTAGTCTTAAGGTACAGCCCCAGCATTTGCCTGGTGTGAAAATGGGAAACCACAGAAAACCATTTTCAGGACTGCCGACAGTGGGGTTTGAACCCACTATCTCCCGGATGCGAGCTCACAGCTGCGCACTACTAACCGTACGGCCAACCCGCCCGGTGCTCAATGGCTTAATGGTTAGCGTCCTGGCCTTTGCTCACAGGAGTCCCGGGTTCGATTCCCGGCAGGGTCGGGAATTTTAACCATTATCGGTTAATTTCGCTAACACGGGGCCTGGGTGTAAGTGTCGTCTTCAGCATCATTTCATCCTCATCACGCCTATGGGCGTCAAATCAAAAGACCTACACATGACCTCGGACAATGCCGGCATTAAAAGCCATACACCATTTCATTTTCACTGTATTGGCATGAAGAATCGAAATTAGGTAGCTCACAAATGCACTGATCTAAACATGCAATAGGCCTAATCTGGTTTATACACGTGGAAATTCATTGTGTGTTCATTTAAGAAACCGATTTATTTATTTATTTATTTATTTATTTATTTATTTATTTATTTATTTATTTATTTATTTATGTATTTATTTTCACACCAGGCTAATGTTGGGGCTGTACCTTAATTAAGGCCACGGCCGCTTCCTTCCAACTCCTAGGCCTTTCCTATCCCATCGTCGCCATAAGACCTATCTGTGTCGGTGCGACGTAAAGCCCCTAGCAAAAAATATTTATTTATTTATTTATTTATTTATTTATTTATTTATTTATTTATTTATTTATTTATTTATTTAATGTATGACCTGCGCGCATGGGAGTGGGATGGTTGACTATGACTATGATGAAGACTGACTATTGGAGAGGGTGAAATAAGTCCGTTTTCGGTCAGTTTCCTAAATAAAGGATTATAATTATAAAAACCTTTTTAGTCTAAAAGAGAATAGATGATACTAGGAAATAATCCAACACACATGGTTTGGATTTATTAGTATCATCATGTCTGTAGTAATGTATGTATGTTTAGTCCTCAGCCCGAAGGCTGGTTGGATCCTCAACAGCTCCGCCATCAGCTGTCAATGATACTATTTTCTTGTGAGCTTCCGTGGCTCGTGCGGCAGCACGCCGGCCTCTCGCCACTGGGTTCCATGAATCAAATCCCGGTCACTTCCATGTGAGATTTGTGCTGGACATAGCAGAGGTGGGACACAGACTTTTCTCCGGGTACTTCGATTTTTCCCTGTCATCTTTCATTCCAGCAAGACTCTCCAACATCATTTCATTTTATCTGTCAGCTATTAATCATTGCCCCTGAGGAGTGCGACAGACTTTGGTAGCCGACAATTCCTGTCGCCGGCGCTAGATGGGGACTTAATTCATTCCATTCCTGACCCGGTCGAATGATTGGAAGCAGGCTATGGATTTTCATTTTTTTTTTTTTCCTAGTAGTTTACAATCACATTAACGAATCGAATCGGAAGTTTTCGGCGACATTAGGATGGGAAAGAACTAGGATCGTGAAGGTGGCAGCCGTGATCTTAACTAAGACACGGCCCCAGCATTTGCCTGGTGTGAAAATAGGAAATCACTCAAAACCATGTAAAAATGCGCTCAACAAAAAGTCAGAAACGTAGTCTGTATCACTTTGCAGTACATCTGAACACTGGTAACATTTTTGACACACATTTCTCATATGTTTTACGCTACAACAACGATCACAGTACGACTTCACATCTTTGCTTCTAGGGCATGCTGTACACCGTGATTACTTCGCAGCTCGTTTTCGGACGTTTCTTGCCTTATGGGGGTCATCAACACCTGCTAGTTTTGCCACTATTTGGTAGGCTTTCAGTATGGACTCTCTTACGCATTGCGGGGTCCACTAATACCCTCCCAAGTTCATGCAGGAACATTCGGCGTACACGTTTCTTCTCAGGGTTGTTTGAAGAAAATAGGATCTGTGCGTTAATTCCGGCAATGTCAAGATTATCGACAAATTCCTAACAATATCGTCACTTTCTTCTGGATCTGAATCATCGAAAATTTTCTCATAACTGTAATCTAAAAGTTCGCGCATTCCAGCCTCCCGTTCTCATAGTTCCACATTTTCACAGAAAATGAGGCTTTCACCACTCAAGCGAGAGGTGAGCACTGAGCCGGAAATATTAAGATAAGTGGTCGCGCTGGGGTATGTCGACACCCCACGTGCAAAGAAAGAGCGTTAACGCCTGTCACAGCAATTCTAATATTAAGCACTCTCTGAACACTTTCAAGGTCAATGTCACTTTGAGAGGTATGAGATTACAGCAGCCAAAATGAACTCGATCTCGAGATTTAGCTTAACAAAACTGATCGCGACTTTTTGAGAGTTAATTTAAGGTCACGATCGCTCCCTTCCCACTCCTAGCCCTTTCCTATCCCATCGTCGCCAGAACACCTACCGCACTGTGTCGGTGCGACGTAAAGCTACTTGTAATTTAAAAAATCAGAGGGTGGCCAACAAAATAATCCTAAAAGATAAGTGAAAAACAACCTTGGTGGCTGACACAGGTGCACAAAGATCTAGCAGAAGCGGGTGTCAAGGAGGAAGACAGAGGACAGAACACCATTTTGGAAGAAGGTAGCGGGAGTGAGGGATGCACCCTAAAATCTACTGCCCAAGCCACGGAACATCTTGGATGAAGAACGAGAAAGGAGAAGAGTGGTGGTGGTGCTGGTGATTATTGTTTTCAGAGGAAGTACAACTAGGCAAACATCCTCTATATAAACTTAACACCAATCAGAGAAAAAAAAAACTGAAAGGATACGACACTTCTAGAAATGAAGGTATCGGCCAAAGAAAGACGAGGGCCACAAAGAGCGCGGGAATTAAAAACTTTCTAGGGCTCCAATAATCTAGTTCAGTCGGGGTCGGAAAAGAACAAGAGTTGACCAAGGGAGGTCGGATAGGTAAGTGAGGAGCCTAGCACAAGTAAATGGAAGCAATGCCAGGACTCAGCCAAGGGCCCCATGGTCGCCAAAACACGCTCCCAAGTTCAGAGTCCCTAAGGCCCCTTATAGTAGCCTCTTACGACAGGCAGGGCATACTGTGTTTTTCTACCACCCCTACCCACAGGGGGGAGGAGAAAACAAATACTTACAGATCTCTGGCGAGAGTGCAAAGTTAGTCTGCGTTACAGAAGGGCAGGTAGATTGTGTGGACATGGCCGACAGATAGCCATATTGAATAATAATAATAATAATAATAATAATAATAATAATAATAATAATAATAATACCTAGTACACCTAGTACAAGCATTTTAATTAATAATAATAATAATAATAATAATAATAATAATAATAATAATAATAATACCTAGTACACCTAGTACAAGCATTTTAATTAGAGTATTCAAAGCTGCCTGCGCGTCCGACGCATTGGCTAAATGGTTTAGAGGGTCCCGGATTCGATTCCCGGCCAGGTCGGAGATTTTAATCGCGTCTGATTTATTCTTCTGACCCGAGGTTGGGTATTTGTGTTTGAATCAACTCTTTCCTATTCGTATTCAGACAACACACCACACTACCAACTACCACAGAAACACGAAATAGTGATTAAATACAGTCCTCCATATAGGCTTGGCGTCAGGAAGGGCATCCGCCCGTAAAACAGGGCCAAGAAAACTGCCTGCACGTCAATTTTGACGGACCGTTTTACTAGGCCAAACTGGGCATCTAGCCGGCGGTCTATGGTTGAGTTATTAAATAATTTTGTCGGGTAAAAACCAAACGTGTCACTAGAGATCGTTTAACTTTTTCCTCATGGTTTTCTACTTGCCGAAAGCTGACACAAAATACAGAAAAAAATACCGACAAATTCTGTGAGAGTTTTAAGATTCCACTACTGCACTGTAGGCCTATTACTACTCGAGCAACAGGAGGGAACTAGCCAAACTCATCTATATTTCCAATGAACATTGTTGGCATCCCTGTTTCCCTACAGCAGTGTGATACGATAATAATTCTCTTCTTCCGAGACCATGGCAGTACATCTCCCAAGACCACCGCTAGAGGGCGGTGACATGACAGCACACGCAGGTTTCCACATGGAATTTCAATCTCGGGACGTGCTCGTTTTGTTCAAGAAGTCCTAGTGATTCCAACCAAGATGGCCTTGGTGGTACACGCCCGTTAACTTGCACAATGCCACATGTCTGTTACAAATACACGAGTCGCCAGGAATGCTCGACACAGAACTATAAATGTGAACGTGATTATAACGCATTATCACACAATCAACAATGAATACTGCTTTTACTTATGCCAGGCTCCTCACTTTCATCTGTCCTATCCGACCTTCTTCCTTCGTCAACTCTTGTTCTTTTCCGACCCCGACGGTATTAGGTAGCGAGGTCTAGGGAGTCTTTCATTTCCACGTCCTTCGTGGCCCTTGTCTCTTTTTTCCGATATCTTAATTTTTCGAAGTGTCGAACCCCTTCAGTTTTTTCTTCTGATTAGTGTTAATAAATAATAATGTTTTTTTTTACAATATACGTCGCGCCGACAAAGATAGGTCTTATGGCGACGATGGGACAGGAAAGGCCTAGGAATGGGAAGGAAGCGGCCGTGGCCTTAAGGTACAGCCCCAGCATTTGCCTGGTGTGAAAATGGGAAACCAAGGATAACCATTTTCAGGGCTGCCAACAGTGGGGTTCGAACCTACTATCTCCCGAATACTGGCCGCACTTAAGCGACTGCAGCTATCGAGCTCGGTGGGATAGGAACGGGTTAGGGTGCGGGGAAAAGCGATCGTAGCCTTAATTAAGGTACAGCCCCAGCATTTGCCTGGTGTGAAAATAGGAAACCACGGAAAACCATCTTTAGGGCTTCCGACAGTGGAGTTGGAACCCACTATCTCTCGAATGCAAACTGATAGCTACGTGACCGGAACCCGCAGCAGTTTTACGTCCCACTAAATGTTAAGAGGATGGTTACCTAGTTGAACTTCCTCTTAAAAAATAATCAACGCCACCACCTCCACAATGAATGACATTTTACTAATACTAGCTACTTATAGAAGTCCAATGTCCTCACAGCGGGTCTTCAGCAGGCAGTCTTTACCTGAAACGGGCCATCCTTACGTAATCTTGACTGTAATTTCCGCTTCGAACACACGAATATTGGCTATCACAAAGCACAACCACCTTACACTTGGCTCGACTTCAGACAAGACCCATAACCCGCAACATCGACTCACATGACCGCTTCACACATTGACCTCTCAGCTTTCAGCGTACGACTCATAATGAACTGCTCGAAACAACAGGAACTCTCCTGTACGAAGCGACCTTGTTTTCACATACCTGGAGATGAAGTTCTAATAACTTCGGGGTGCGGCCGGAAACAGTGTGTTCCAGTTTCGCCTTCCAGAAAATTCACGAAGACAGTAGGAAAGATTATAATGTGAAGATAAAATTGGCATTCAAAAGGACAAACTGGGGCAAATTTTCATGTACAGTAAGAGGAATTACGGAACGCGATAATTTATTAGAGGAAATGTTCGATAAATTTCCAGCTTATTTGAAATAATTTAAGAAAAAACTAGGTCAACAACTTACAAGAGAATCTGCCACCTGGGCGACAGTCCTACATGCAGATCAATTAGGAATGAACTAGACAAACGAGCATGTTTTTCTTTTAAACGCGATCATGATATAATACATGTTGAACAGACGAATTTGTATATAATTTCGCGAACTCCGAGTGAAGCTACTTGTAAGGCACATTCAATCAAAATTTTGCAAAAATACAGTTCAACGATTAATGCCAAAATGAATGGAAAAGGGTGCAATTGTGTAAGACTATAAAGGAAGTTCCGGAGAACGACCTCATTTTACTGCCATAATAAAATTGCAATTAACAAGAAGTGTTCTTTTTTTTATTGCCGCACAGTGTGTAAAGATAGTTTTATTACTGTACTTCAATGGTAGTCTTATCTTGAATTGGAAGTCTACCAAGTGGTGATTAAAGCACATGAAGATTTCGAACCTCTAATCATGGGCACCCAACTACTAGACCCAATTACTAAACGTGAAATCATAACTTCCTAATAAGAGAGTTAATAATAAAGATAGCGGATCTGTGTTCGAGTGCCAGCCTCGGCATCCTAACATCGGGGGTTCATCCCCAGCATAGAAGCGGATCTTTGGAGGAAGAAAAAGAGTACAGTCGTACTGTGTCGGCATGGCGACTTGCTTTGTATTTACACACCAAAATTATTGCACATATTGTATTGCCATAATGTACATGTATGTACGTAACGTATAGGTATAATAACTAGTTTATCCCTGGAGATGCAGACACAAAAGTGTAAGTGGGGATCGCCCTTAATATTCTATCCATAAATTGTACCACAGTTTTAGGAAAATAAATAAATTCATTATAAATCAGCCACAGACACCCATCATGTCTATCAATAGAGGCCATCAAACCACCATCTAATGATGATGATATTTTTGATTCTTTATGCTCAACTAAGGAGCTCGTTTGAACTTATTAGCACTTTTTTTTGTTTTTCTTCTCTTCCCAATATCTCCTCATCCTCTCACTGTGTTCATTTGTCCATCCCATATTTAGTTGAGGGTTTGTGATTGTGAATTAAAGTTCTGAATTTTATTCTCTCTTGAATGGTTTCTTCATTACTGCCAATTTCATTTAGGTCTTCACAGATTTATTTTAGCCAATTATTGTGATTTGTCACTGATAAGGCTAAGTTTAAAATTTTCTTTGTGAGCCTGTTATTATCCATTTTATATAAGTGTCCATAAAATTGCAATCGCCGTTTCCTGATTGTATCTGTAATTTTTTCTGTAACTTGATAGATTTCATGTGATTTCTTTTTCATCCAAATTCCATTTTTGCATTTTGGTCCTAAGATTATAATTTTATAATTGCAATTTTGAGATTGGCTACGCTTGATCTCCCCATAACCTTCAACTGGTTAGCATTATTATTATTATTATTATTATTATTATTATATTAGACAGAAACAAAATAAAAGAAAATTCTCAAAATAGGAAGACGGAATACATTTTTAAAGGCCAAAACATGTTCGTCCCTAAACCGTATAGAGCAGGCTTACATAATTATATTTTGTCATTTCAAGATGAAGTTTTGTCTATATTTCATAATGAAATACAATAAATCACAATAATTATAATCTCTCAGCATTAACCCTCAGCTGCTGTGGCGAGATGAACTCGATAACATTGTTACTGACGTTGGGTCTGAGAGACTCCTTGAAATAAATTTCATATTATGGACTGTTAGGCTAGTTTAAGTTTTAATGAGTTATCAATGGGTTTAGCATGTATTGTAGGAAACAGTTTGGTGTGTAACATTCGACATAACATGTTTTCTGACTTGTAATAAACATGACATACATTTTAATGGCCGAAAATTGTCAACAATCACACATGTTTTCGTCAAATAGAAATTAAACCGTGCATAAATGAATAAATACCAGATTACATCATAAGGTATGATAAAATAAAAATTTACAGAATATATTTCTTTTGTCACACCTGATTAAAAAACTGACCCATACTTCATCGTACTGACGTGAGTCTGAGAGTTGTACTTCAGACTTTATTACAGTATTTCGGTTCCACATCATTGCTCAATAATGGTCTGCTGCGTGATTGCTTAAGACGATGAAAGAGGAAGGTAGCCTACCAGGAAGAACAAGGATGTAAAGTTACCAGCAAGAACAAGGATGTGAAGTGAAAAGATGTGAACGGAAGTGAATGACTAGTCATCTACAGGAGTCCGTCAGCAGCTGAAGGTTAAGAAACACCTACACTGATTACAACGCGCTACTAGTAGCTTTTTAATATTTCCTGACAAAATTACATATGCGAGTTATAACAGCATTGTTTCGTATGGTGAAGTAGACAACACAGATCCTCTTGGCCGCCGAGAGGGGGGAGAAAGAGAAAGTCGGTGTTACCAGACTGCTGTTCAAAAGAGTTGCTTGGGTTTTTATATGTGCATGTTTTCTAGTAAACTGTCTCGATGTAACATTTGGAAAATCGGGTTCATTGCTAATGAAAATATTAGAAGAGGGAGAAAACAAATTCGTGTAATATATCAAAAAAGGAAAAGGTATATTTTCGAAAAATGTTAAATATTACAAAATAATATGAAGATTTGTGTCTGGCCGGGGTTAGGCTATTGCCCGCTACGGGATGGAGAAAACCGTGCAGCCAGCGACTCACCGAATGTTGGGTGGTGGTAATTAACCCGAGTCGGGGAATTTCCAAGAGGACCCACCGACTACGGGCGGAGGAGCTTTAGCTGGGCAGGAAATGCCATTGAAATCCAGCAAGCAGCGTCTGTTCTCCAGATTCGGGGGAGGCCTTACTGAAACCTATGGGTAGGTATAAAATGCCTTTGGGTGTGGCGAGCCCATATGAAGCGTCAAAGTGGATCAGTAATAACACCTAAGGAGTGCCCCAGAATCGACACGCATCTCTTATAACCCCTGGGAGGTGCGAGAAGTTGATGGAGGTTAATGATCCAAATGATGAAAAATGAAAAACCATCGCACAAAATGAATTCTACACACTGGAAATCTTGATGAGAAAGACAGCCGTCACGATTTAGAAAATACTTCTAATATATTTGGAATGTTTTGCCTGTCTCTAGTTATTGGCGTCTTTCCACTCCTGCCTGGTGAACATGATCGTTAAAGCACGGACACTCTGGTTAGTCGGTTCGAGTCCCGTAGGTCAAATAAATTTTTAACATCAGAATTTTCGTCGGCAGGGTAGGAAAGGTGTTGTTATGCAATCCCTAATCACTGGAATGCGTACCAAAGGTCTAGGTTCAGATTCAAACCTCAATAATAATAATAATAATAATAATAATAATAATAATAATAATAATAATAATAATAATAATAATAATAATAATAATAATAATAATTTTCACAAGTTGCTTTACGTCGCACCGACACAGATAGGTCTTATGGCGACCATTGGACAGGAAATAGGTAGGAGTGAGAAGAAAGTGTCCGTGGACTTAATTAAAGTACAACCCCAGCATTTGGCTGCTGTGAAAATGGGAAACCACGGAAAATCATCTTCAGGGCTGCCAACAGTGAGCTTGAAAAACCCAGGGGTATCAAATTACAGTATGTGCAAGATAAGTGAAAATTTGAAATGAGAAAATTAGATGCAGATTTTTTTTTTTTTTAAGAGGAAGATCTCACTTCATTCAAGTACACTTGGGCACAAAACCTTACGGAGAAAGAGTAAGGACTGAAGAGAGTGGTTTATGTGCTGGACAAAGCGGAGACGGGACAGTTTTTTCTCCGGGTACTCCGGTTTTCCCTGTCGTCTTTCATTCCAGCAACACTCTCCATTCTCATTTCATAGCATCTATCAGTCATTAATAAATCACTTTGGGAGTGGCGACCCCATCGTACTAATTTTTTTTGTTTTTTTTGCTAGGGGCTTTACGTCGCGCCGACCATCGTACTAATAGCCTATATTTATGATTCACTCATTACATCCCTGACACGGTCAATGACTGGAAAACAGGTTGTAGGTTTTCATTTTCAACTCAGCACGGTGCAGGGTATGATTTGACTACTGGCTTCCAACTTGCTTCCAGGCACTGAGGCCGTCATGTTTGTCCCCGTGTGTATCCATTACCATAACATCCGTTGATGACGAGAGAAATTTCTCGATGTTTCGCAACGTGCTGTCTGAAAACCGACAAGCCTTCACACCTAAGAACCTGGAGATGACTACTGCGATAATAATGCAAAGCCAATTGAGGTAAGGTTTTCGAATTCAAATGTCTGTAACCTTAGTGTGGTAAAGCCAAATATGATTCCATTTATAGGTACTAATTTCGATTTCTTTCTCCAGGAAGTTTATATCCTATGATTCTCCAGGATGTCCAGTGCGGGTTCGCGGAATTCATTCTAGGTGGAAAAATATATTTCATTCAAAATTCTTCAAGTACGGTACTTTTTTTTTACAAATACGGAATTCCTTTCTTTAAAATTATGTTAATCTAAAGATATACACTGTCTGAAAGACGGAGTATTTCATTTTGCACTGTACGTTGCATACCACCAGAATTTTGCATTTTTAGACATAATATTCCTTGATTAAATATGTAATTACAACTAAAATTATGAATGAATGAATTAGGAACCTTTTTTTTACGTCCTTTTTGCCAGTTTTTGGTTTTTTTAGGCAATTTATAGGTCTTCAAATTCCTAACCCTACTGATGAAGAAATACTTGAAGAGCCCCTAAAAAGAAATTAAATAGCGTATGGCTTTTAACACCGGGAGTCGCCAGGTGCACGTCTTTTGATTTGACGACCGTAGGCGACCTGCACGTCGTGATGATGAAATTATGATGAAGACCACACACACACACACACACACACACACACACACACACACACACACACACACACACACACACACACACACACACACACACACACACACACACACAGCCTCCGTGCCAGCGAAATTAACCAGTCATGGTTAAAATTACCGACCCTGCGGGAATCGAATCGGAGACTCCTGGGACCAAAGGCCACCACGCTATCATGTAGCCGGACTTAGAGCCCCTAAATAACCACCAACTGCTCATGTACGCAGGTATCTATCACCTATATCGAGATATGACGAAGAATCTTATAGCTACCAACTTCCATCTCCTCCAGGAATGGTCTCAGAAATGGAGACAGTTTTAGGCTCAGTGTGGTCTGAAATGCCGTTCAACATTGAAAGAGTGCCATGGTTTAATCAACCTCGAGGGATCTGGGGAAAATTAAATTGGATACGGACATATCACGGGGTAGGTGGAGATCTCCCGCACAAATTGGCATGAAGACCTTCACCTTCTGCGACAATGAGAAGCATATAGGGGTGGGGAAAAAAGGCAGGACCTAGAGACACAAACCGTATGTCATTTAGGCATGGCGGATTTAACACTTCTGCATCACTAGTCACAATTTTATAACATCCACCTCCAAAAAAAGGAACAACAGTCAATTACTTGAAACAATCACATAATATACCTACTACATCGTAGAAGTAATATTAAAAGTTACACAAAATCAGACTTCCGAACCTGATAATTTTTAAATATGAAAAGGAAATTCACCAATCATAAGAGGTTTTCTTCTCGCTTTGACGTTAGCAAACTCGTCTATCAAATCTTCACAGTTGTCGTTTTTCTCTCCTCTGTCATACTGAAAGTGGTTGAGAATGAATACGTGTTTTTTGGCTGTTAGAAAAGTAAGAATTAACAGCTAAAAATTAAGGCCGTAACTTCTAATTGTAATTATTCAAAGTAAGTATTAACAAAAAGTAGGATTAGCTAAAAATGTGTCGCCCCTAGGCACATGCCTAACAGGCCTATATTATAAATCGACCTTTGAATGTAGATAATTTAATAAATTGTAATTATTTCCACGCATACTATAAAATAAATAAATAAATAAATAAATAAATAAATAAATAAATAAATAAATAAATAAATAAATAAAACTGAAGAGAATGAACCCGAAGAGATTGGCACAGAAATTGCTCACTTTCCAGGAAAAATTCATATCTCATTCCCGCTGCTGAAGGAGGTTGACAAAGACATGCGGGTAAATGATATAAATAAGACCAGATGACATAATGGAGAGGGCCGTCTTTAGGAAGAAAATTGTGAGGTTGTGGAATGATCCAGAGAACCTGCTAAACCACGGAACACCTCGGCGAAAGAACGGCTGAAAAATCTTTGGTTTCAATGTAAACAAAAAGGTGGAAGCCTAAGAAAGAGAGGCATGCAGCTTGTGTAACTGTAGTCCACAATCGACGTAAATAAATAAATAAATAAATAAATAAATAAATAAATAAATAAATAAATAAATAAATAAATAAATAAATAAATAAATAAATGTCTCGACTTCAAAACAGTAAAGTTAAACCAATGTTAACGCCACAATGAATTAGGAATGACAGTGGGGAAAAAAGCTTTACAGACAGAAAGCGATGGTTTGTTACAAGCTTTCGTTTAAAACGAGCCAAACCACTAGACCGCACCACAAACATGGCTTTGCTGGGGTCGTATTTTCAAAAGCTATCCATAACAATGTTTTGTTTCCATATCATAGGCCAACAACGCAGCATATGGACATAAGCCGCAATCCGCGGTCAGCCATTAAAATAAATAACGCTGCTATCTGCAGTGGCGTTCTAGCTGAGCGGCATGGCACAGGCACAGCCGACCTCGCAATTACACCCTCAGCACACGCGCATATTTTCTTAGCACGATGAACTTCAATACGAGACGTGCGTGCCGTCACGAGAAACAAAGTCGAAGCCGACCAAGAATTTCCTCGAACGCTACTGTACTTCCTCATTCAGACCGGTATTGTTTGAGAGTAGGCATATGTATCGTCTAAGAATGAAGATGGATGTCTACAAAGAATAAATAAGGGTACTTAAAACGCAATTAAAGGAAATATATGGCGTGGAGACCCTGATTTTGTCGAGCTTTCGCTAGGTATATCTACTACAAGGATACAAAATCAATATCAAGTTGGAAATGATCTTGAATGGATTTTAATTTTCGAGATTTCGGACTTTCAGTTTTCGTGTACCAGTCATACAAGCGCTCTCAAAGCATAGGGCAAACCTTTTCCGACCAGCGTGTCATTTAAGGTTCGTGTGTCACCTAGTGGCATGTCCGGCTCCATGGCTAAATGGTTAGCGTGCTGGCCTTTGGTCACAGGGGTCTCGGGTTCGATTAACCATAATCGGCTAATTTCGCTTGCACGGGGGCTGGGTGTATGTGTCGTCTTCATAATCAGGTCGGGTGTCAAATCAGAAGACCTGCATCTGTCCTCGGACACTCTCGGCACTAAAAGCCATTTTACCTAGTGGCATGCTTGTCATAGGTTCGGCATCACTGGCATAGGGGGTCAAGGCGTTGGAACTGAACGGAAATCAAGGTGGAGCAGACTTTTCCAAACTCTATAAATCAATTAAAGAAATGTAACAAGCCGACTTTCATAAATACAGTTAAGCAACCCTCCGCATGGTTAGATATGTGACCAACCACACTATGAGAGTTGTAAGATAATTCCAGTTCTCACTCAGAAAGAAAAAAAGTTCTACCTTAAAGAGGAGTACTAGAAAACACTGATCCAGGAGGAACCACAGATACAGAGAACACCAAACCATGTATACCACATACACAAAAACACGTAATCATATTCTAAATGAGATCTGTTAATTAGTTAAATAAAAGAGCAAATAGCTTACTGCACTGTATCACATTGTTGGTATCATAGTGCCCTCCCATCACTTCACCTTGCTCATCAGCTGCTTTAGATGAAATTTTATGTTGTAGTATGGCAAAACCTTCACTGGAAGAGAAGCATCCTCTGTAGCACTGGGTCCCCTTTTGGGGCAAAAGATCTAGCCTCAGGAGTATACATAGTAGTTACATCAGATTTACATTCATTTTGTTATCAGTTTCAAGTCAAATTTCACATTGCTTTTCTGGGTTTGCTGGAGTCACCTTGGCTCATGGTATGTAAAGGCAACAGTTTTAGGACCAAACGCCCTTCCACATAGTACATGATTTTTCAGGTGAAATGTCCAACTCAACATACTCTGGAATATGAACTTCAGCTAGTGCAAAGTCAACAGCTAAGCTACTATTTGTAGCTAATCCTATGCTCTTCAGAAGAAATGACGATATCATTACAAAATCCTCATCAAATTCTTCTACTAAACTTATGGCATAGATCTTGCTTCTCTGCAATATGCAACATATACATGCAGCAGAATTTCAATAATTGGAAATACTGGTCGATTCAAACTCGGAACAATTCACCTTGACATTTCCAATTATAACATCATCACCTGGGTTTTGCACCATTCCACTCCACTTCCTTCCTACCAGGTCTTGTTACATAATTTGAATGATTCATCCTTTTCTTGGTCGGCCTCAAGATCTCTTACCTTTCAGATGTTTATCAAGTCATTCTTTTTGCTACTTCTTCTCTTTACAAGTTCAAACCATTTGAATTTAGATGTAGCTACGGTTTCACAGGCAGGCTGTTTCACGTAGACTTTTTAAAATTTTGGATCTTTTTTCTCTTGAGTATTGACATCAAGAACTTCATTTCTGGAGCCTGCAATTGTCTCTAATCTTAATGGTGCAACATTCAAGGCTGTACATTGTTACTGACAGAGTTGGAGAAACAAGCGAGTAAAAGTAAGCTAATTAGTAGTAACAAACACCTTCTTTACTAATTTTTACTCATTATCTTTTACGAATTGTAATTTTCATTTGCAAAAATAAAATTGTAATTGATGCATTCTAGTAATCAATATATATCACCTCAAGAACTTGACTAAGAATCAGTAGCTTTACCTGTCGTGGATGAGGTACTTTATTATCAGTGCTTCCACATACAAACTTACCCAACATCATCGCATCTCTACTGGTGATGTTCTTAACATTAAAAGCAGGTATTCCATCCAGAGCCTCTGCAGAGCACCTTTTCAGCAAATACAAAGATTTACTTTCCTCCAAGAGATCGAGACTTAGCAATGAGAATTTTAAGAACCAATTATCTCGTAAAGTCAATGGCAAATTACCTGAAGTGCTAAAAGTCGCAAAGTAAAATAAAAATTATGGGAAAAAAATAATTTTGAAAGTTTCAAGATATCGTGTACAGTCTCATTTAGTGATCATAACCACATAATGTGTCTATGATTTTTTTTTTTTTTTTCTTCCACAAAATGAAAGAGAATACCTTTTTCCTTGCAAACCTTGGTATCATTGTAATAATGTCTGACTCGTTGGCTGAGTGGCCAGCATAGTGGCCTTTGGTTCAGAGGGTCCCGGGTTGGGGATTTTAACCTTAATTTGTTAATACCAATGGCTTGGGGGCTGGGTGTGTGTGTGGCGTATTCAACATTAGAAATCATCCTAGGTAGGGCCCCCATCTTCACAGACATGCAGGTCGCCTAATAGGCCGTCTCCTAGAAAAAGACCTGCACCAGGCCTCTCCAAGAGCCATACGCATTATTACTGTAATAATAATTTTACCGATTACTTGTTGAAAAAGTAAAATGTAATTTAGTAAAATATTTCTCAGATAACTGTAATTCAGACTAATTACTTTTTCTTTGTACTTTTCCTATTGCTGATTTTATTGGTAGCCTTATAACTGGTTTGTTTGGCTCTCAGTGATACTTGATTGTCCCAGACGGGGATTCAGATTTGGTGATAAAACTCCAAGGTGGTGGTTTTTTTTTTTTCTTTCTTTCTTCACAATTCTTTTTCAGTATATATTGTTCTGAACGGTGTTTTTGTCATAGTAAAAGTGTCTCACAGTCGGCACTGCTATGCAGAAATGATAAAATATAAAGCATTAAGTTACAGATTCTGGCATATTTAAGATCATCACGAGCAGATTGCATCTGCCCTGTCAGTGCCCACTGACACCTACTTAAAGAATGAGGAAAAACATGCCATTTTCAAACAATAAAGAAGTCTGCTCTCCAAATCAGGACATACGTCTCTGCGATCAGGAGAGTGGAAGGAAGGACCAGAAGTCGGGAGGCTCCCGCTTAAATCAGGGGAGTTGGCACGTCTGTATTTACTGTGAAAATGTTGGCCATGATTATATTGTTATTGTTCTGTATTTTAATGTAAGATTTTGGTACTGTACCAGGTCAACATAACTGACTTGTATCAGTGTTCTTATAATGACACTAATGCATGTGCACACCACACATGCTCTGTCATCACTTTGTAACTATAACCCCCCCCCCCCCTTCCCCACCAGTCAATTATGGCTGTGCTACTGCTAAAACTGAGCACTTTTTTTGTAGCAGAGGATTCACTATCTCTTCTTACAGCACCACCACGACACTGCACTCTGTTAACTTCTTTTAATTTCTCTGCAGTCAATTCAATGTTTGTGTGCAATCTGTCTGTTTTTTATATCCCTAATTTTCAGGCCAAGATCTTTGAACTGGTCATTCCAGGTGTTATCATTTTAGTTATGCTTCCTCTTTTATGCTTCTCAATATCACCAAATTAACTGCAAAAGCAAATGCCTTGAAATCTTTGTTGGTTTACTATCTTCATAAGTTACAGTTACTGAGATATCATACATAAAAGAGAAGGTAGTCAAGGACACAGGTGGCATACCAAGTGAGTGACAAAGACCTTCAAGCCCACAACATACCATTGGCTGAAGAAAGCTCAGCATGAAACAGTTGTAGTGTGAAAGGGTTTTCATCAATAAAATCCACATTAAACACTTCATCCAGACATTAAAAAAGCATCAATCTATCACTACTGATCTGCATTTAGGACAGTCGCCCAGGTGGTATATTCCCTATCTGTTGTTTTCCTAGTCTTTTCTTAAATGATTTCAAAGAAAATGGAGATTTATTGAACATCTCCCTTGGTAAGTTATTCCAATCCCTAACTCCCCTTCCCATAAACAAAAATTTGCACCAATTTGTCCACTTAAATTCCAACTTTATCTTCACATTGTGATCTTCCTATTTTTAAAGACAACACTCAAACTCATTCGTCTACTAATGTCATTCCATAGCATCTCTACACTGACAGCTCGGAACATACCACTTATCAAGAGTATTGTCAAAATGTTTATTGAGACCACCTCTTCAATACAAAACAAGTTCTTGTGGTTAACTTGTAGTGAAATTTGAAATTTATTGAACATCTCCCTTGGAAAGTTATTCTAATCCCTAACTCATCTTCCCATAGTTGTAGTTAACTACAAGAACTTGTTTTGTATTGAAAAGGTGGTCTTAATAAACATTTTTACAATACTCCTGATAAACATCAAATTCAATACGGACCGAACATGAGAATTATCACACGTAACATACCACTTAGTCGAGCAGCTTGTCTCCTTTCTCCAAAGTCTTCTCAGCCCAAACTTTCAAACATTTTTGTAACGCTACTCTACTCTTTTCTTGGAAGTCATCCAGAACAAATCGAGCTGCTTTTCTTTGGATTCTTTCCAGTTTTTTAATCAAGTAATCCTGGTGTGGGTCCCATACACTGGAACCATACTCTAGTTGGGGGTCTTACCAGAAACTTTTATGCCCTCTCCTTTACATCCTTACCACAACCCCTAAATACCCTCATAATCATGTGCAGAGGTTCATACCTTTTATTTACAATCTCATTTATGCAAGTACCCCAATGAAGATATTTCCTTATATTAACACCTATGTACTTACAATGATTCCCATAAGAATTTTTTTTCTTTACGTCGCACCGACACAGATAGGTCTCATGGCGACGATGCGACAGGAAAGAGCTAGGAGTGGGAAGGAAGCAGCCGTGGCCTTAATTAAGGTACAGCCCCGGCATTTGCCTGATGGAAAACCACGAAAAACCTTCTTCAGGGCTGCCGACAGTGGGGTTCGAACCTACTATCTCCTGAATACTGGATACTGGCCGCACTTAAGCGACTGCAGCGATCGAGCTCAGTATAAGAATCTTTCACCCCATCAATGCAGTGATTAAAACTGAGAGGAATTTTTCTGATAAGAGTAATTATTAAGAGAAACAACTTCACAAAGTGCAGCCACCATTTATCCTCTCAGACAGTACAATTTGCTGGCTTTCAAATTATTCTTTTTCTTCCAGAAAACAGTTAAGTTTGTCACAAGGTGCACTGACTTGGAAGGAGTTGAAATACACTACAGTATAGCCTAAAAAGAACTGTACAATCCCAACCAAAGAGTAAAAACATGGTTTTCAGAGCGAAAAACTATAAAATTTTGAATCATAATAAACCAAAGGAGAGAGTTGAATATTACAATGCAACAAACTGCAAATAAAGAAGAAAAAAGGTTTCTGAAGAACAAACATATAAGACTTACACGGAAAAAAGAAACCTACTGGTATATGTCATATCTGATTAAGAAAGGACAGCCAGGTCAAAGAGAATGAAGAGGTTTTGGGAGAGGAGGAAGATGATGAAAACTAAATTCCCAGTCAATTCTTTGAAGACTTAGATGTATATAGTTCGATTTAAGTGCTCCTATGCTGGTATAAAATAATTTTTTTAAATTAAAAAAATTTAAAAAAACAGTACATCCGGCAGGAGGTGTGAAATGGACTCAGGAGCGAAAAGACATTCACAGTGCAAGAATGAACGAGTATTGGTCAAAGAAGAAAGCTGCTAGAGATAAGAACCACGTAGTCCATCAGACCCAAATGGAACTTAAATAAATAAATAAATAAATAAATAAATAAATAAATAAATAAATAAATAAATAAATAAATAAATAAATAAATAAATAAATAAATAAATAAATAAATAAATAAATAAATAAATAAATAAATAAATACCAGTAAATAAATATTTTTAAACACAATACTGTTTAAATGTAAATATACATTCGGTCTGGATTTCCTGTCAGTTTTTCCATACACGCATGTTCATTATATACCTTTCAGCATTCAGTCTGCAAGCTTCTGGGAATTTATTAAACACCTCCACAATCCTCTATATGTAACCAGGTCTGTGGCCTCATTTAGTTTCATACCGCTTAAGAAACCGAGTCTAAATATCATTATTTTGGCCTCGCTCTACTTCGTTTACCCTCGATGACAATGTCCATTATTCACCTTCGTAGCATATCCTCCTCCACTCGCCTCGCACGACCCCACCACTGAAGCCAGTTTATGCATACCGCTTCATCCATAAAGTTAATTCCTAACAGCCTTTATCTCCTCATTCCAAAATTTTATTCCAGATTTTTATATTTTAAAAAAAAAATCCTTTTATAATCTTTATTATCATTATTATAATATTATTATTATTATTATTATTATTATTATTATTATTATTATTATTATTATTATTATTATTATTATTAGTGATTTATACACAACAGATTTGCCTAAATCACACAATGAACGTGTTGGTTTCCCCAGAAGGATTTGATTCCCCATCAGAAACAAGCCTTCTACTTCTGGGGAGGCCAAGAACAGAGTTAGCCACTCCATACAACTTAGGCAGAGGCCACACTGGAGGCGGCTTGCAAAGTGTTTAGTGCTTAGGTGGTCGCCTTGATAACTAACCCATGCAAAGAAACAATGGAGAACATACAAGAGCGGCTGCAACAGTGTTTGAACTATCTGGTGACCTGCTAAGCAACTATACTAGTTATTTTTTTATCGTATGGTGAATCAAAGTTATTTACATATACATCTTATATACAAAGTTTGTGGACAAATGTGCACAGTCACAAGCTCGTACAATTTTACAATTCTAGATGTAGTTCTTTGACCCATTCTATGGCTGCGACTGATGTATGATGAATGTCCGTTATCATTCCTCTGAAAGCACGAAGAGGGCAGTCAGCAATAATTATCCTAATGAAGAAATGCATCTGCTTTGCCTGGATAGTTAGCCAGGTGGATTACCAACCTCATTGTGGAGTGAATACAATAGCAGTAGATATCTTCTATGCTGACATCCTGTAGTGGCTTATGGCTATTCGCATGCTCACAAGTGCACACCCGAATTGGGCAACATGCATGGCATTTATTTTAAAGTAAGTAACGTTACTATGTTTTCAATTTGCGCACACTCATCCCACTGCTATTGTCTCCCCTCACGACCTTGTTTTCTGGCAAAATAGCAATATTGGGATCCTGTGACCGGTCCTAGAGTTTGTAGAACAAGAAGTCTCGTACAGGATATTAGGAGGCAAGACCATGAATTGCGATAGCTTCTGCACATGCAAGTTACAGTGGGTGGTGTAGGAAACCTCCACACAGTTTGAAGAACTTAAAAAACACCATTGGCTGACGTCAGAGTGTAACACTTCCTGGAGACCCCACTTACTCACGCCCAGTAAGGGTACATTACTCGCTCTTGCTACACCATGCCAATCGAATGAAAGGCATGTTATGGTGCAGAACCTTTGCCGCCCTGCTACCTGCCCACGTGCTCGTCTCTTTAGTTTCTAGTAACAGATAAATTTGCCAGTAAAAATGACCGTAGGATGGACTGAATTAACTGCCACGTGGTCTAAACCATTACATGGAAAGATGGGGAGTGTCAACAGCTGATGGAAGGGTAAGTCTGCTATTCTGTTTGTGTGCATATTTGTGATGTGGAAGACAGGGATAATGTGAGTATGAGTATGAAAGAGAGATGTTGCACACCCATCTGAATAGACCATGAGCGGCCACTGAGCAAGCATTCCTCTTTCATAATTAGTGCAGAATTACTTGTATTTTCAGCAAAACTGTGAATGAAGTAATAATTGTAGCACCTTAGTACAGTTACAATTTACATGAATACATTTTACTAACAACTACAGGCTGTGATTTCTTCTTATCTCAGGTTAACCATTAGACATTCCTCACGTGATAAGCATGATCTATAATTAGTATATTGCTTTTGCATTTTTTTCTCTAATTTTAGTATGAAAAGTATCAAACATGTTTGTGTTCATTCCCAATGTATGTATGTATTCCCAAATACATAATAAACCCAACATCTTTATCCAGATAACAAATAACGTTTTAAAGGAGTATTTTGCGACAGAAGTTTTTGTCTTGTTAACTTTGAAAGAGACCTTTTGACGTACACTATTAATTAAAAACCAAGGACTACTATAAGTGCTTAACTGTAGCAGAGTGGCCACTGTGTGACCAAGTGGTACATACCGAGACATCCATCCAAGAGCTAAGCAACTAGCAAACCGCCTCCGGCGAGGCCACAGCCAGAGCTGAGGTGACAGATACAGGGACGTTATTTTATCTATTCAGGGGATTGTCACTCGGCCAGTCGCCCACACTGCGAGCTTGTCTCCCGCCAAGCATTTTGCTGTAATGCGCTTCTCGGCAAGTTCCCCTCCTTTGCAGTCTGCTGAGAGACTTATCAGTGTAGTGCTCAGTGTATTGTTCTGATGCCATTTTCATTATGTGAGTGTATATACACAATACCTTAATAAAATACAGGAAATATTGTGCGAAAACACTGACTCTGTGACGGGCGAGTGATGGCCGCATTAGGGCAAAGTGCTTGGTGGGAGACAAGCTTGCAGCGTAGGCGACCGGGCGAGCGACAATCTCCTGCATAGATGAACTAATGTCCCTGTAGTAGAAGCCTATCTACTATCTTTCACTCCTTCAAAGGTCTTCATGATCTGTACAAAAATGGCTTGGCTTTATATAGAAGAAATTTGAGGAGCCTCTTATAAGATCGGAAATAACAAAAAATTAAAATATATATTTTTTTTTACTTATGTACAGTTTTATAGTTTGAGGTTAGCGACTTACAGCTGGCTAAATGAATAATTGTTTATGGAAAATTTGGAGATTTTGAATGTCTTAGCTGCACTGGAAACAGAAAATGTAATGGCAACCTGGGTAAGAGAGGATGTGCAATGTGGACAAGAAATCAGAGTCAGGATAGCAATGAATACAGAAGCATTTAACAGGAAGAGATGCTTTGTGGTAGCCTGAATAAAGAATTGAGAAAACATGTGACAATGTGTGTGCTGTGGAGTGGTGCTTTGTATGGAACAGAAACCTGGAGAGGATGAGAGAAGAACTGAAGCATTTGAGATGTGGATGTAACAAAAAAAATGAAAGATCAATTGCACTGATAGAGTGAGGTGTAAAGAGAGTTGGCGAGGAAAGAAGCATGTTCCAGATCGTGAAGAACAGGAAAAGAGACTGGATAGAGACAATTTAAGAAGGGGATTCTTGCTAGAGTAAGTATTCGAAGGAATGGTATAGGACAAAGAGAGTCAGGAGAAGAAGGCGGAAGATAGGGGAGAATGGAGAGTGATCAAGTGGAAATCTGCCACTAGGCAGAACACTAAATAATAATGATTACTGGACTTCTAATTTAACAAGTCTATTTACTTCTAAACTTTGCTGCAACCGAATGACTTTCAACTTTCTTCAGCCTGAATTTTTTTTCCCTTCCAAATCTGAATGCAGGTTTGGTGAGATTTAAATCACAATCTGACTTTTTTAAATGTTATTTTAACAATGCACAAACACAACAGGTATCTCTAATGAAACACACAAGAGGTAGCCCGATGGAGTATGTAGCCCTATAATACGGTATTAAATTAATAATAATAATAATAATAATAATAATAATAATAATAATAATAATAATAATAATAATAGTTTAATTCTCTTCTATGGCATATTCATTTTAATTTGGCAAGCAATATTTTGTGCTGTAAGTTAACCATTATGCTATACAAATGTTAGTATAACTGACTGATATGAATAAAATGATTTAATAATTATTAATATTGTAATTTTCATGTACAAATTTAAATGTATATGAAGCATTCAAAGCAAAATCATCAGTTTATGTTTAAAAGACAGAATTTTAAAAAAATATTAGATTGTAGAACCCAAGGTACAGTTTAAATTGAAATTGATGACAAAAAGAATTACCAGCAGCTGAAAAAAGGGGGGAATGCATTTTAAAAATCATTTATTTCATTATTTTTTTTAAATGATTATTTCACTTAACCGTACAGAACTGCCTGATGGTGCAACTAGGCTCAATCAGAGTTCAACCAGCTGTTGAGGTGTATTAGTTCAATAACCCATTTCTACAGCAAGAAATAACAAGATTCTTCAAGTCGTTATTCTTTAACAGGTGTAATGTTACCTTCTTCAGTTGCAGTTTATGAGGGCAAACACTTTATAATGGCTATAAAGTGGTCTGCACATGCAGGTGGGAGGGACAGGCTAAACATAGCTTCTGTCCCCACCGAACTGAGCTTAACGACTGCCTCACATTGCAAGAACTCTGCATGTACAGACATTTGGCTTGGTTTCTAAGAACCAACAACTTCTAAGTGTAGGAAATTATAGAGAACTTGGTGGGTTGCAAAACTCAGGAGTAATTTAACAGTCGCTTTAGAGTTCAGCATTATGAAAGATACTCGGTCTGTTGTACCTTCATCAGTCTTCCTTTTTTTAATAATAATAATAATAATAATAATAATAATAATAATAATAATAATAATAATAATAATAATAATAATAATAATAATAATAATAATAATATGTATCCCCAAGCACACAAAACTAGGACAGACATTACAATACGGTCATTAAACCAGAATGTCTTAATGAATCAGAAATGCTAATTTTGAACAGGAAAACAGACATTGAAAACATCAAGAAAACAGAACACAGTCATAAGAACTAGGCCCAAAACTCGCTGACGGTCAATACCGACTCAGAGGCAGACAGGAAATCAAATGATACACAAATATTCAGTGACTAGAAAATGCAGGTCAAGATCCA
Organism: Anabrus simplex; assembly: GCF_040414725.1. Taxonomy (NCBI): domain Eukaryota; kingdom Metazoa; phylum Arthropoda; class Insecta; order Orthoptera; family Tettigoniidae; genus Anabrus; species Anabrus simplex. The sequence goes on along the minus strand of NC_090278.1, from coordinate 65,145,519 downwards.
ATGGACATATTTAAAAAATGCACACAGGCAGACTTACAAAACAAATAGTGGAATTCTATGAAAACAAGAGTAAAGCCAAAACAGACACAATGGACTGGATTGGCGAAATCAAAACCGATTTGAAACAGACAGAAATTACACCAGCAGATGTCCAGAACCGGGTAATCTTCAGATCCAAAATTCACAAATGGTAAAATAACCAAGAGGAAAGACCAAAGAAGAAGACCAGAACAACCGGGTCTGAAGAAAGAAAGGAAGCGTACAGTAAAAGAATGAAAGAAATATGGGCAGAAAGGAAGGCAAACGCACGTCTCTAAGTACTCTGTGTAGTCCTAATGGGCTTATTTGCAAACATATAATAATAATAATAATAATAATAATAATAATAATAATAATAATAATAATAATAATAATAATAATAACAACAACAACAACAACCACCACCATTACCAGGACTAAATCATGAAGCAAACAAAGAAAGGATCTCTAAACTACAAAGAGCATACAAACTCACTTGGAACAGATAATAAAATTACCCATATCCAAAAAGGCAAACACTAATCAACCCTGAAGCATTATATGTATTTGGACCACTAATCACTGGGGGGCCAATCACTGATTCAAGATGTAAGAAATCGGGAAAGAAAAATTGTAAGGAAAATTTTTGGACCAGTCTCTACAGGAGGAATCTAGACGATAATGAAATCTCATGAATTATACAAACACTCACAAAATCTCAGACACATTCAGGAAAAAAAGTTTGATATTTTATGGACATATTCTCAAAATGAGTAATCAGAGATTGACCACAAGAATTCTGAACCTTACCCTATCAATGAAAGTAAAAAACAATTGGCTGCTTGAAGTTGGAAAAGATCATCAGGAAATGGGCATCACAGATGACATTGTATTAAACAGATCTAAGTTCAGGCAATGACATCACTTAAATAAGTTAAATTGTGTTCCTTAGTCAGGCATAACGAAGAAGAAGAAAACAAACAAAACAGCAGAGAAAGCGGTCAAGTCTCAAAACCAAACCACATCGCACTACAGTCCCAAAAGCGCAAAGACCTGCAGATAAGAAAGTAATGTGTGGTGAGTGTGATTAATCCTCTTGACTGCCATTCTTGGCTTTCTAGAATGGGGCTGTTATCTCACTGTTAAGACAGCCTCTCAACTGTTCTTCTGGAGGCTAAAAATCTAGCAGACAAGATGCTAACTCACTATCCCTAGAACGTTGGAAGGAGGGAGGGCGAGGGCAATTTTCAACCTTTAATGAAAGAAATATGACCTCGGAACCAAATGAACAAATCTTATGTATAGCAGATGGGATATAGGCTCGATGTTATTTAGGTGGTGGTGTTCATAGGCTATCATCACTCTGTCACTGAATAAATGGTATTTGCCTAGTAAAATTTGATCATAATGGAAAACCACCTTTCAGAGCTGCTGACTGTAGGGTTCAAACCCACCATCTCCCAAATGCCAGGCCCATGGCCCATGCCATGGCCCACACGGTGCAGCCACCTTGGTCAGTGTGTTGCTGCTTTCAATTCCCTACTATGTTTCCACACTAATTTAATGCATTAATTAGCTTTCTAGCTCAATTATTGCTGAGAGTGTAAATTTAAAACTCAAAAAACATTTTATAAATATGAATTATTATGAAAACAAGAGTGGAGTTTTATATCTAATATACGCAAAGATACCAATTCACGTAATATTTACAAGACGTCCACCATGTAAATTACACATTACACAGTGAAACAGATAAGAAAAGGAGATTTTCATTCGCAACTAAAATCTAAAACAAGAATTTTGGGGAGGGAAAAAAAAACCCCAGTCATGTTTTAGCAGTACAATGTGACTTTTTTTGATAGATTTGTAACGTTCCACTAACACATCATAGGTTTTCAGCAACACAAAGACTGAAAGTTATAGGACTGGGATGGTAGCGTCCATGGCCTTCATTAAGGTACAGCCTTTGTCCGACATGAAAATGGGAAACCACAGGGCTGCTGACAGTGGGATTCAAACCCATCATCTCCCAAATTCAATCTCACAGCTACACAACCCAAACTGCACAGCCAACTCACTCAGTAAGCTCCTGTATATGTTAATGCCAGACATCAAATCATTCATCAGATAGCTGCTGTCTTGTAGATGTGGCAGGGACAGCTAAGGGAAGGAAATCTCGCCTGGAGTGGATGGCTGTAAATGGGGTGTGTACTTCATGTTATGTCCAGCCAACATAAAAACTGATATCAGGCTGTGATGACAGGTTGATTGGTCAATGTTTAGTAACAATTATGGATCTAAATGGAACCTACATCATTACAGCACAGCTAGCGTATTCTCCAGAAGTGACATGGGTATTCTTGCCTACCTGCCTTGCCAAATCAGCACGAGCTACTAATGCATGGGCATGATCAGGTAATGAAGAGAAGTATATCATATTACACAATAACATTTGCACACAACCTGTTAGTTCAGTGATAAAACATTCCTTGTAGCTTGTTTCTCACACAGCAGCTGCTTTTCAGTGTAGTTTTCCTTGAAGCATCCTTCTCACTGTGGTAATGTTTTAGTCTTCTGAACCATAAGCGATTCCAGTGCAGATGTGGTTAATGTAAGCCTCACTTCTTTCTTAATCTTTCTGTCAACTATCAGGCACACTAAACACAACAAATACAACATTATTGAAGGATTTATAGTGGAGAAGAAGAGCAGCACCTGAGCTGCTTCATTCACAATGAATTATGGTAGCAAAAGGTAATCACGATCGAATAAGTATCCTTGCCAAATCACAAGCATTGAAATGAGGATGATTTAGGAGAAATGTTCACTCCTTTCAAGCCTTTTTCCTTCTATTCTTTTTTTCCATAGAATGTTATTTTTCTGATAATGTCAGCTTTTCTGTAATAGTTTCCCCTTTGACCGTAATTCCGCAATCGTGAGGTGAAATCCATAATAGTTGGCACCTCTGCAGATGCAAGCTCACAGCTACACAGCCCTAACCTCACGGCCAACTCACCTGGTAGGTTTCAAGCTTCAAGACATTTCTTTAACATATATTATTATTATAGAACAAAGGTAGAATATGAATCCAAGTGCACAAAGATTGGGTAGAAAAGTAAAGTGTGAAATCAAAAATGTCTGAAATTCACATATACAAATGGCTACACTTGGGACACATGTTTTTACAGTTATATCCACCTGAAACAAAGTTTGGAATATTGTGGGATTAGGCACATTATCTGGCAGAGCATGTGTAGTCCTGTTGGAAGTGGTAGAGAGCACTATATCATATGAAATAATGCCCATGCTTGGTCCATACTGATGAACAATTACAATAGGTAGAAAAGAATGTCCATCTAATCAACACATATTTTATTTGAGATTATACGTACATCACATTGTGGTACCAGTTTAGACCCTGTTCTTGGTCATCTGCAGCCACGTATTAATAACTGACAAATGTTTTACTTTTTGTATCCTTAATCCTTACAACAATGATAAAACTTGTTCTAAAATCTAATAGTGCACTTACCACACCATAATGGTGATAATATAAGTTAAAATTGAATCCTTAAAATGTAAAATTACATCCGAATGACGTTCCATTACGTGTTAAAATTCTGACAAATATTCAAATTCATCACATCAGGTGTCTTACAGTTTATAATTTAAAATTTGGTCTTGTTGAGCAAATAAAGACAGCTGGAAGAAAGTCACATGGTGCAAAGAAGAAAATCCTAGTTATTCCATAAGGAACTTTAATTGAGTTCAATATATCTGAATTAAAACGTGACCATGAAACTTTTCGTAAGACATTAAAGTCGTAATGAGTATGGTTTATCTAATTAGGTAGATAGCATTGTATCAACGGGTTGTTTATAATAAATCACATGTTGTTGCCCAAGGTCTGTGTGGTGCCTGGGATGAACTATGCCATTTCAGATGAAGACCGGTAGTAGAGTATAGAGTGAAGTATTAGTTTCAGCTAGTGTTTACGTTTCAAGTACAGTGCGCACTTTCCAGCTTGACAGACACAGACTTGTGGCAATGATTCAGGGTGGACATACACAAGCAGAAATATCGCACACCGTGTCAAAAGTGTGTAAGAGGTACCATGAGACAAATGTCACTGACAGACAAGCATGGCAACGCCATATCAGAATTGGTACATCCACATGACAATGCAGAGACCAACTTCGAATGCTCAATTCTTATGAGACGACTTCCAGAGGGTAAGTGGACAAACTCTAGAGACCTGAGAATGAACTAGACTTTGACAGGGTCTTTCTATATTGACAATTAAAATTAAAAGTACAACAGTTCCATCTTTTCAATACAAATTCAAGTAAAGTGGGTTACTTTACAGAAGAAACATTTATTAGGTACTAGTTTCGACCCATTATCAGGGTCATCATCAGCCAAAAGCGCGAGTTGCACAATGTATCAAACAGTCCACAGAAATTGTAAGAAAGTCGCAAAAACATAGTGGATTTGACACAACCTGTCAATGAAATTTATATCTCTTTCTATCTTGACTGAGCAAGTTGACCATGCATTTAGGGATGCACAGCTGTGAGCGGGTTTGAACCTCACTGTCGATAGCCCTGAAGATGGTTTTCCATGGTTTCCCATTTTCACACCAGGCAAATGCTGGGGCAGGGCCTTAATTAAAGCAATGACCAAGGCAGCCCTGAAGATGGTTTCCCATTTTCACACCATGCAAATGCTGGGGCTGTACCTTAATTAAGGCCATGGCTGCTTCCTTCCCACTCCTCGCCTTTTCCTATCCCATCGTCGCCATAAGACCTACCTGTGTCATTGTGACGTAAACCAAATAGAAAAAAAATCTACCACTAGTTTGTACAGAGTGACAACCCATTGATCAGATCCATTGTTGTTAGCTCTTGGTTCCAAGATTGGATTATGTCAGCTTATTTAATTAATACATGACTTAATAAAATCCCCAATATATTATTATGGCATTTAGTGGTTGTGAAAGTCTACATCTTAAGATAAATCAGCAAGATTCTTTTCAAGCATTTTTTTTTTAATTTCAGTTCCATGTATTTGAATGCTGACCCAATTCCAGTCAATATTTATAATATGTAGGAATAAAATTTTAGTCTCCTGGAGTTAAATTTTTGAATTCATAAATTCAATTCTCTTTTATATGTCAGGGGACAGTAACTGTACCAACCTAGTATGTTCTGGTGGCCTGACGGACTGTAATATAACAAGGAGGCAATTTTCTCAATACACCCACTAGAACATGATGGTTGGTTCTTGTTTTTTAAGGAGAGAAGGTTGAGTGTAGCACCTGAGACTGTTGAGTAGTTCCACTTCAAAACTGTACTACCTAGCCACCCTCCTCCATCTCCTTAAACAGTCAGATCTGATAGCAATCATGCAACATGCCGTGATTGTACTGGGCCACACCCTCACAACTTATCTTCACATCTCCTGCTGCTTCATCTCCATAATCAATAAAGACTCCTATAGTGCAACGACTACTCTTGAATTATAAATCATGCATTGAAATAGAGGAACATGGATACAGTACACGTACTAGTATAGACGCAATGACAGCTCAGTGTGGGTAGAGGAAGCAAGAGAAACAGGAGACAAGGACAAAAATATATGTGTTAGGTCATCAGCCTGAAGGCTGGTTGGATCCTCAAAAAGCACCACCAAAGGTTATGTAACTTATTAATCTCATTTTTACCCCACATTGGCATCAACTCAACTAAGGTTTTGGTTGAAGGAAGAATTCCACCTTCCAATACTTCGTTGCTTTTTTATGGCTAGTTTATGTAATTAAAACCATATTCCAGCATAAAATCTAATTAAATGACTAAAAAAGTACGTTTCATTCCTCTGATTTGGAACATCTTCAGCTAAAAAATGTGTATAAAGATATAAAAATGTTACATCTATATATAAAATAACTCAGATATTTTGGTCATATTGCCAGAAGATGGGAGGCAATGGAAATACTAATCGTACAGGGAAAAGTTGACGGCCAAAGACCTAGAGGACGTGCACTGTTACGATGGATGGACCAGATTAAGAGCTTAATCAGGATGAGCCTACAACAAGCAAGTCACCATGCTCAAAGCGGAAACTCCTGGAGGCAGATCACCAAACGTTTTATCATGTGATGCCACTACACCCTTACAAAGGCTTGGACTCAAAGAGAGAGATATTTAAATTAAGGGCTCTGTCTGTACATTGCTCAGAATTTAAAAAGAATGGTATGTATTCCTCTATCAGTCATGTCCTCTGTAATAAGGAAATGTGCATTTTAATTTTCCGTCATCTCTGTATGTACAGTATTTATACTCATCACAAGAAAATGGCTCAAGAGAATTTGATGAAAATCGATATGTTAAGTCAGGAAATGAGGCACTACAATCTAGGCTATAAATCATTTTATTCACACTGAGTGAAATGATCCTTTAGGGGAAAGACTAAAATTCAATTCACTAAAATCTATTTTGTTTTTTGCAAGTTGCTTTACGTCGCACCGACACAGATAGGTCTTATGGCGACTATGATGCAGGAAGGGACTAGGAGTGGAAAGGAAGTGGCCATGGCCTTAATTAAGGCACAGCCCCGGCATTTGCCTGGTGTGAAAATGGGAAACCACGGAAAACCATCTTCAGGGCTGCCGACAGTGGGGTTCCAACCTACTATCTCACGAATACTGGATACTAGCCGCACTTAAGCGACTGCAGCTATTGAGCTCGGTAATCTATTTTGTTAGTGGTGCTATCGATCAATACTACATAACTAAAGTTATATAGAATTAAATTTCCAATAATTTATGTCTTTACATTTTTTCCGTGACGGCTATGATAACAGAGATATTCAACAATTTCTATTTTTGTTGCAAAGTCTATATCAACGCCGACACAAGAAAAGGGGTGGACAGAATTCAATGAAAATCAATATGTAAAGTCAGGGAATAAAGCACTACACTATAGGCTATAAATCACTTTATTCACACTGGATGAAATGGTAGTTTAGGGGAAGGTGCCTGAAATTGAATTTTTAAATACCTATGTTATTATGCAATTTAATATCTTATTCACAATGTGTATACGACTTCATGTAGAATTCTGTAGCGAAGCACAGGTACACCAGCTAGTATGAAATAAAACACACTTAGGATGATGAGATAAGATATTTTTTCATACCGAGTTAAAACTCTCAACAAGTCAATGTGCAGATCTGTAATGAAATCTGTGTACCATCCTAGAAAGAGATCTTCTTTCTTCAAAATGCTGGAGAAGTTGCTATAGTTTTTTTTGGTATGAACACTATTTGTATACGCATTTACTTGTGGATGACGACAGACTTAAATTTAAAATCTAATGACCGGGGCGAAACTCCTTAAGAAAAACCGACAGAAAGTTTTGTGGTTTTTAAGGGAGTCTCCCAGCTGGGGTCCCACTATGTTTAATTCCCTTATGTCGTCAGGTGGGATTCTTCCTCCAACAAAACCTTAGTGGAAAAGTTATGCAGTTATAGCGAAAACCACAAAAAAGATGGCAGCACCAAAACAAGGCACACTAGGCAAGATGAGGAGTGAGGTAGTTTGCTGTTGCTTTCCTCACTGGGCCAGAAAGTGGCATTTCAGCAAGACTAACCCTATGAGCAACACCTTTCATAACTCAGTGACACACTGGTTGTGCTCTAATATCATTTATATTTTAAAAAAAAGGACGATAAGTTCCACCTTTTCAATACTATATATTGTGTGAAAGTTTTACATTTCTGTTAAAACATCACAATTTTTGTATATTTGGTACCGGTTTCGACAGATTCTCTGTCATCATCAGCCAAGGACAATTATATAAAGACAAGTTGCATTGATCATGACTCTTATGTTAAGATTACAATAGTAGTTTAAAACATATACATGATATGGCTAGTATAGTATTTACATATATAGATTGAAGGTCAGTAAGATAAAATAGTCGTACTTTTATAGGTGTACACCTTAATATTTCTAATTAAAAAGGATTAACTTGTTGAAAGAAATTCTGTTCTTGTAATGTAAAATTGGATGGTGTTATGCATCACTTGACCAAGCGCCAAAAGTAGATTTTGAGATATTGACACAAACGCAAAATCCTTTGTATTAATTCACATTTCCTGTTAAATGTGAGGTATTCTATACCAAAATGAAGACAGAAACATAAATTTTCTTCTTAATGTATAAAATTTACGGATATTGGAAGTATATTGACGTAATCTGAGATAATGGCGCTTGGTCACTTGATGCTTTATTGCGGTTACCTTAGTTTTTTGTTTTGCATCACTTGACCAACAAATAAAATTGTCATTTAGTAATCGAATGAACTTTAAAAAATTCAGTGCAGTGTAAAATATGATACTTGTTAACTAATGTTATTGCTTATTTAAGTTCAGGATTAAGTTAGGCATAACAGAATGCAACATGACATAGAAAAACATGAATTTTAGAATATAGTATAGAAATTACACTGGTGTAACATAATGCAGGATTTTAAGAATTTTCGAGTTCAAAATCCATATTTCCACAATCAGACCCATCTATATCATCGTCTATTCCAGGATCACTAAACAGGTCCTTATAGAAAGGCTTAGCATCGTTGGGAATTAGCTTCATGAGGGAGCGCAGGTCGTTCAGCTTCGCTTCTGAAACTGGTTTTCCATTGGGCCATAACAGAGTGAACAGACCATGTAGAGCTGATCCATTTTCATTCTGAAGTCGGCGACGAACTTAAATAGATCAATGAAAATTTAAGTACATTTAGTAACGCGTTTAACATACCTGAAATTCGTTTACTGCAGTCAAGTGTTGTTGGTTAACTTTTGCTGGAGAGAATGTTGTGGGATCTACACCTTCAGTTGCATGTTTCTTATCAGATTCTTCCAAACCAATTGGAACAGCTTCCTCTGTTGTATTATTTTCATTGAATAGTGGTTCATCGATTACAAAAAACATATTTTAGGGAAAGCTAGCAAACGTGCATACACATTTTGAATTCCTTATTTACAAGTGTGTTTAACAGGATATTGTATCGTGACATATGATATCTAATAGGTGTAACGGTAACGGACCGCACCAACTTACCACAAATTCGCATAATGTAACCAAAGAATTTCGGTGATCTGTCAATGAACTCAGCGTTATGAAGCTGTTCGTCGACTGCCAGTGATCTGCGTTTATTGAAATGGGCGTAGCGTTTGCAGGTGTGATGGAACCCTCTAAAATATCCTTGGATTCCTAAGATAGGAACGTATTTTAAATACATAAAACAATACCTATAAGCTCTGATTTGTGAATTAACAGAAGATTATTGAAGCATCTGATTCTTCGCTAACAAGAGAATTCGCTTAGACCGAGATATATGATGATGATGTTCCATTGCTATGTTCTTAGACTTAAGCACTTATTACCAAAATGAGGGATTTCAGTGAATAAAGAAATGACACATTGCAGAGAAACAATGCAAATTCGAAAGCTGTGTAACAAGGAAGAAAACCTGCGTGTGAGACTGCAACACGGGAATCCACATTTAGCATCATACGACCAAGTGACTGCACGTGTGTCGTGTGGTCATTTGATGCGTAATTCAGACTCAGAAATGGTGGTTGGTCACTTGATGCAAAACTTCAATTTAATGATTGAGAGGTTGGCGTTTGGTCAAAATGCATTTCCTGCGAAATCATATTGAGAATAAAAGTCCGAACTATAACCTATGTAAAGTTTACACCTTTAGCTACCAGATGGTGCAATAATCTAAAAAAATCCATTTTGGCGCTTGGTCAGTTGATGCATAACACCATCCAATTGTAGTAGTGTGTGATTATTGACTTAAGTCTATAATATTTTAACTGTTGACCGGCCGGTTCATTTTTGAAGGCATGTAGCCATGTTTGTCTTTATATAATTGTCCTTGGCTGATGATGACAGAGAATCTGTCGAAACCGGTACCAAATATACAAAAATTGTGATGTTTTAACAGAAATGTAAAACTTTCACACAATATATAGTACTGAAAAGGTGGAACTTATTGTCCTTTTTTTGATGGTAATCTTGATTCAATACAGAACCTAAATATGAAATTCTTAACGTTAAACTCTAATATCATTACTCGGCACCACCCATACCCTAGCACAGGGCCTTTCAGGCTGCATGCACCGGTGCATTGCGCGGTGCAACGTGCAAAAGACAACTTCGCTAGGTTGACCAGAGTGCAGACCCCCCCCTCCCCCACCACTCCTCGATTTTGAGCAATAGCTCTGCCTCTCTCTTTCCGTACGCCTGTTTCCCCGTTCCTCACTATCTCTGCAGCGCTCTACCATCCGAGCAGAGCTGACCTGAGCTTAGTCGAGTCGTCCCGAGACAAAACGCTGGTCTGAACTGAGTAGAGTCGGACAGACGCACTGTGCACAGAACCTCTGCCTCGTTTTGCACGCGGGATTTTTGGGCGTTTGAGAGGTCCTGCCCTAGCAGCTTCCATATCGTCACAGTCATGGATGAGACCAGAACTTCGGTGGAAGCTACAATTTGGTCCGGTCGTGACAAGAGATGGATACAAAAGTACTGCAACCATCAAGAAATGACAGCAGGCAGAACTGAATTCTATACCTATGAAAGCATAAAAGGATAAGAGCAATCTCCACATCTTCAAACAGGCTCTCTCCTCAATCCCAATTTTTCTACATTCACTCCGAGTCCAAACAAGGTCGTTTCTGTTTGCCAGCTTCATCAAGAGAGCGGGTATCAACACTCATTGAGGGGCCATCGTGATAGATCTGCAGTCTTGATGTGGGAAGTATAAGATAAGAAGAAAGCCGGACAAAGATGAGGAAAGGGAAGAAACAAAGATAAATACAGGTTGTAAAAGAATGGGAACATTGGACAGTGCTAACCTGTCATTGAGTTTATCCTATTATTAGAAGTGGTGATCTTTCCCACTAGCAATATCACACAAAATGCTTATAAAGGCTTGAGGGTTTTTTTGCTTAATTTTTCACAAACAGTAAAGCAATTTTTAATGTGTTTTGGAAATGTAATAAAATTATAAAAATTATATTAAAGTCCAATATAAATGCAACAGACATTTTTTTTCAAATAAAGCTTTGTTTTTTGTTCTTCTGGAAATTTAAATGGAGCAGATTTTGCACCGTTGAACTACCTGCCAAAATCCACAGTTCTAGCCTTTCAGGCAAGCAACTCAATGTTGAAAACATCCTAAGGATATGAGCTACGAATTTTAGGTAAATAAAATATAAAGTCTTCTTCTTCTCTTCATCCATTCCCTTTTCCAGATTCTCTCTGGGTAGGGTAGTGTACCAAAGCCCACCATTCCTCTTCTAGTACTTTATTGCTATCGACTCCTCTATTTGCAATACAGTCCACAAAAGAGCTCCTCCATCTCATTCTAGGCCGTCCCTTAGGCCTCTTTCCAGTCACTGTACCCATGAATGTTCTCTTTGGTATTCTCTCTCCTGGCATTCTCATTATGTCTCCAAACCATTTTAGCTTTGCTATATCAATCTCTCCTTGAAGTTTACACACTCCCACGCTTCTCCTTATTTCCTCATTTCGTATTCTATCTCGTCTTGTCTTTTCCTGCATGCTCCTAAAGAACCTCATTTCAGCAGCTTGTATCTTACTTTGGCTCCACTTAGTCAACGTCCAGGCTGCTGAAGCATAGGTCAGTGTAGGTTTATAATAGGACAAGTATAAAACCTTTATTGGCACATCTTTGTTCCATACAATGTCTCTCACACACTGGTAGAAACTTGCAGACTGCTGCATTCTTAAATCAATTTCTCCATCCAAATTTCCATCTTGTGACATCATGCTGCCCAAATATTTAAAATTTTTCACTACTCCAAGAGGTTAATTTCCAATGTTTATCACTCCCCTGGATTTTCCGTTACCTCTTGTCGTGATCAAAGTCTTACTTTTCACAGTACTAATCTTCATTCCAAATTTCTTATCTCCTCATTCCATAGATCAACTTGTGTCTGTACTTCCTCTTCATTATCTCCCCAAACTACAATGTCATCAGCAAGGAGCATAGACTTATTTAGTCTTAACAATTCTTAAAAATTACAATCCTTTTCTTAATCACTGTTATCTAGTCGATTAGATTAGCAGTTTGCCTTTTTCTACCAGTACGAGTGTTAATGTGAGCCAATGCAGAGTTTCACTTAAGCCCTTATAACTACATTCGATGTGGACCTCAAAAAATGCCTGAGGGTATTGAACCAAGGAACACATTATAGAAAGAATTATGTAAATAAGTTAATTTGACTAGAGTTTGAATCAAAAAGGAAACAAGTGATTTTCGACTGTTTTTCCAGAAAATGCATTTATGCTGGAAGTTATTTTTAAAATTAGAATTTTTTTTTTAGTCTGATAGAGCTATCCAAGACTCACAATTTGAAAACTTTCCGGGCCCTTTAGCCCTTCAACTTTCGGCACAAGTGAGGAAACTGCTTAGTCTTATGTTTTTCATTGTATGGGGATGCCTACTTTGTCTGCTAGGAAATATTTTCAACTTTTTAAAACATACAAAATAAATCAAATCAAGAGACTAATAGCAAAATAAAGTAGGAGCATCCAACAGACTGCATTTTTAGAGAAATAAGCTGGCATTATTAGCATAATTTCACCTGACACCCAAAGGTGAGAAAACCTTTGAGGACCTTTGCTATCTACCAAGTACAGTAAATGATGATGAACAATAAGCAAAACAGGCAGTTGCTTTGTCCACCCCTTGAGACTAACCACATTCTGTATCAGCAGACTTAGCCTCAAGGTCAACAGGCAAGCACAGAAAAGAAACAACCAGACATGCTTGAGCAATAAGAAAGAATACAGCTCTCTCAGGCTTGACCAAAACTGCATGGAATTAAAGAGTTTTTCAGCTCCAGAACATTATAACAATTTTGCAACATAAATGGTGACTGTGCCTTGAACTGAACAACAAATCAGACTGCTCCTGTTCCAGAATTATGCTCCTACTATAAGAATTAATTATTCAATTCTATACACATAGATAACTAGCCATAGTGATACTGTACTTTCATAAGCTGAAGATATTTTTCTTAATTGTACAGACTTACTTTGAACACCCTAAAACAATAATTAAGTCATCAGGTAAATGTATGAAACATTTTAAAGCTATAGAGTCCATCTTTCTGTTAGAATACAGATGTAATTGTTTAAAAAAGACACAGAAGGAAATTTTACAACAATTATAAATCATTAGAATTTTAAACAGTCCTGGTCACAAAGTTCAATTAATATTACTGAATACTGTAACCCAGAATGTCATTAATCATCATCATTATCATTAGCTTACAGTTCCATTTTCCCAGTCCATTCTCCTGTATTCATAAATGTCTAGCTCTTTTCATGACATCATCCAGTGTCCTGACCGTATGCATCCAGCATAATTGAAGGTAATTAAAATTTTTTATGAGAGGAATAGATAGTTAAGTTCATGTTTCGTAGATCTAGAGAAAGCATATGCAGAGAACCAACAGAAAAGATGTTTACCATACTGGGGGACTATGGGATTAATGGTAGATTACTAAAATCAATCAAAGGGATTTATGTTAACAATTGGGCTGCAGTGAGAATTGATGGTAGAATGAGTTCTTGGTTTAAGATACTTACAGCAGTAAGACAACGCCTTTGTCAAGCACCTTTGTTGTTCACAGTTTACAAGGATCATCTATTGAAAGGTCTGGAACTTCAAAATAGGTGCAATGAGTATGTATGACCAACCCTTATCCTCTTCTCTACGGAGTCGGATATGAAGCGAGATGATTCTTCGTAGCAAGTGTTTATGACCGGATAACTCTAGTGACATGAACCCCATCAGAGGAGTTAATGAGATGAAATGAATGATGTGATACGTGATAAGCTCACTGGACAAAAAATGAGTCGCCCCTGGAGAAATCATTACAAGCTTTATTTCATACCGTGCAGAGGTGCCAACTTTTGAAGTGGGTTTTCAGTAATCCCCCTTTCACCCCGAAAATTTTCGAGTCAAATCCAAAGTATCCTCTACATTCTCAATAATGACATTCCCTTCGCCCTTCCCGACAGCAATCTGCTGCGAAGTATTTCGTATTACACAGCAAAATTTGCACAATACCAGTTAGTTTTGTCATAAAATATTCTTTGTAGCTTGTTTCGCACCCAGCAGCTGCTTTTCGGTGTGGATTTCCTTGAAGCACCCTTTCCCCTGTGATGGGAATTTTCGCCTTCTCAACTATACAAGTTTCCAGTGTAGATGTGCTCAATGTAGACCTGAATTCCCTCCGATTTTTCCTATCAACACTGAAAATGCTTTCTGCGGGAGAGTTACTGCCAGATACACTTAATGCTGGAAATACAGTATTACCTAAGGTTTTATAAAGGAGAAAATCACAAAGAATTTTCACGGGTAGCAAATGGAAGTGACGGCAGAAGTATAGTTACCAACTCACAAATGCTGAAAAGAGAAGGGTTCAGCAGTAACGCTCGAAAGGATTCATTTTCCCCCTTTTTCCTCCCCGTGGAACAGGCACCGTCAATCGAGAGTGGAATGCCTTCGGAGCCAGTTTGCTCCCCGCTCTCGAGGAACGAGAGCAGCTTAGCGAGCAAGTAGAGGAAGAAGTAGGCGAAGTGCATGACATAGTATGTACTGAAGGCCAGTGGCGCAAGTACAGTACGGCCACGGTATGCAACCCGCCTGACTGCTGCTCTCTTGTCACGTGACAAACACCCGTCCCGAGCGGAGCAAGTAACAATGGCTCCATAGAGCAACTACGTGATGACGTCTGCCGTAGAAAATTGTTTTTGCGATATTGTCGCTTTTTCGTAATAATATCCCCCTTTGAATGTAATGCCGTAATCGTGAGGTGAAATCCGTAATAATTACGGATAATCCGCAATAGTTGGCACCTCTGACCGTGTAACTCTGCCTCTAGACTTGATAACCACCTGGATTCGGAGCGAGTCCATAAGGCTGTGCAGGTACACTGCATTCAGGTTAAGCCACTCGCTGAGGATTTGATTGCGCAATTCCACAAAATTGCGGGGATGCTGATGTTGGAATTTTACATACTCTTCCAACATGCCCTACAGATTTTCAATGTGGTTCAAGTCACATGATTTTTCAGGCCAATCAAGATGTAATAGGGAATAGGGTGGGGGAGTGTTCATAAAACCAGACACATAATGGGTCCAGCCCGATGAACTTTACTGTTGTAATCTTGAAAAATCGGGGTATCAATAGCATACTCAACATGCAGATGTCGACTGAAAGGCAACACCTGATCATCCAGAATAAACATGCTGCTTCGTGTTAATGGTCACCTCGGTGAGTGGACCCAATCACTCCCAAAATATCACAGACCCACCTCCGGCTTGAACCTGGCTTTTCACACACCCATTTTGCTTTTGGTGCACTCTAAGACATGTGTCATTGGAATACAGATTCGTCAGACCACATTATGTTCACTGCATGCAGTTCCCGTCGCAATGTTCTCTCGCTAACAGGTTGGGATGGACCTTCATACACTGACTGCAACAATTCCTGTTTTGTTTGGAAGCGATTTTGATTCACAAGCCGCAAAACGCGTCTCCGGTCCTATTCAGTCAGGATCTTTTTTCCGGCCACAATTCTAACGCTGTGTTCTGTGGCTACGTGTAGTACACCAATGCTTGTAGACACGTTGAACAGTCCACTGCGATACACCAACAAATCCAGTAACTTCACGCACTGTATAGCCATGGGCAAAGCCAAACATGATTGCCCCTTTTTTCCGCTCTGTCAGATCCTTACATCTACTCATGTTGTCCGACTCGTTGGTTGATTGGCCTTCGGTTCAGAGGGTCCCGGGTCGGGGATTTTAACCTTCATTGGTTAAATCCAATGGCCCGGGGGCTGGGTGTTTGTGCTGCCCCCAACATCCCTACAACTCACACACCACACACAACACTACCCTCCACCACAATAACATGCAGTTACCTACACAAGGCAGATGCTGCCCACCCTCATCGAAGGGTCTGCCTTACAAGGCCTGCACCCAGCTAGAAATAGCCACAGAAAATTAAAATTATCTACCCATGTTGACGAACACTGTCCGCTTGAAACATTAAAGTCTCACTGGTCACTACTGCCTTACGCTCACATACAGGCAGTGCACATGCAGTTAAGCATGGGATTCGCTTGCTGCGCCTTCTGTACAGGCTTAACGATCCATCTGTGCATGCGCACTAGGAAGACTAATTTTTTTTCTGGTGAGCTTAGTAAGAAGGAAGAGGGTGAAACCAAGTGCTGACACATAGCCTACTCCTGTCGAATAGCAGAAAAGAGGTTCAATGAGTATGATATGAATATCAGCCTTTCCAAGACTATGTCGGTAGTTAAGGAACCTGTGAGAATTCAATGTCATGCTGGAACAGGTGCATCATTTTGAGTTTTTTTTTTTTTTTTTTGCTATGGGCTTTACGTCGCACCGACACAGATAGGTCTTATGGCGACGATAGGATAGGAAAGGCCTAGGAGTTGGAACGAAGCGGCCGTGGCCTTAATTAAGGTACAGCCCCAGCATTTGCCTGGTGTGAAAATGGGAAACCACGGAAAACCATTTTCAGGGCTGCCGATAGTGGGATTCGAACCTACTATCTCCCGGATGCAAGCTCACAGCCGCGCGCCTCTACGCGCACGGCCAACTCGCCCGGTCATTTTGAGTATTTAGGATGTGTATTATCCCGGGATGGGGGTAAAGTGAGATTGAATCAAGGTGCAGCAAAGCTAATGCAGTGAACTCGTAGTTGTGATCAACAGTATTGTGTAAGAAAGAAGTCAGCTCCTGGACAAAACTTTCATTACCAACTTTGCTTTATGGGAGTGAAAGCTGGGCGGACTCAGGATATCTTATTCAAAAGTAACAGGCATGAAAGTACCAAGAATGATCTCTGGTACAAACAGGTGGGAACAATGGCAGGAGGGTACTCGGAATGAGGAGGTAAAGGCTAAGTTAGGAATGAACTAGACTGATGAAACCGTACACATAAACCGGCTTCGGTGGTGAGGCCATGTGAGGCGCATCGAGGAGGATAGGTTACCTACGAGAATAATGGAGTAGTAAGAGAAGTAGAGGGAGATCAAGAGTACAATGGTCAAACTCTGTCTCTAATGATTTAAAGATAAGAGGTATAGACCTAAACGAGGCCACATAACTAGTTACAAACAGGGATGGTGGTGACGTTTAGTAAATTCTCAGAAGCTTGCAGACTGAAAGCTGAAAGGCATAACTTTCTATAATGAAGATTTATGTATGTATGTATGTATGTATGTATGTATGTAATATTAATATCATTAATAATCTATTACATTGCTTTGGGAACTAATTCTACTGTAGTAATAATCTTCAGACACTAAGTGAAAACAAAATGCGATAAAACATAATAGAGACTGCATTACATGAAGGCATATTCTGAGGACAGAGAAATCACATTGCGGAGTTTCTACATCATGCCTTATGACACTGTATCCACAGTATCTATGTCAAAAATATTATTAATAATTTAATGTTATTTGTTTTTATGTCCCACTAACTACTTTTACAGTTTTTGGAGACACCGAGGTGCCAGAATTCAGTCGCGCAGGAGTTTTCTTACATGCCAGTAAATTTACCGACACAAGGCTGACGTATCTGAGCACCTTCAAATACCACCGGACTGAGCCAGGATCGAACCTGCCAAGTTGGGGTCAGAAGGCCAGCACCTCAACCGTCTGAGCCACTCAGCCCGGCTCAAAAAACATTTACTTGATATTAAGTAAGGGGCAATACGACTGGCACAATATCGAGAAGTAGGGAGAAAATAGCCTTGTAGTCTATTTGGAAATTACAAACCTCAGTACTGGGGGAAAATAAAAGAAGGATAGTGGAATATCCACAAATCCACAAAACCAACAGTGATTTCTTTTGTATGAAAGTCCAATCAGTCTCTGGATTGATAACGGTTTACTATGCAGCACTGCTATTGTGCCGCAAGATTTGCTGCATGTCACGAAACTATAATATCCTTTGTAATATTCATTTAATATTTATTCTCAAAAAAAAAAAAAAGGAAAAAATATTTATTTTATAGAGATTTGTTGGCTACGTCTTTCAGTAAGAGATTTTGGTTATTAATGAGAAACTTGAGTTTATCCATTTGTGCACAAAAGTTCAATTGAGTCGTAGAAATTAAAACGAGCACACATGAATTTTCCATTCACTAGACAGCATTCTTGCACATTTCCTGCCCCTCTTGTTTTTCTCTATAAACTACTTTCACAACACTTAACTCTTTGTATCAATCCATTCTTGTTTTAAATTCTGTCACGGACACATTTTCAACTTTTCTCCTCTTAAACAGTAGCTTATCCAAACTGAACTCTGATTTTAAATTAATACACTAATTCACATAACACGTGTCGAAATAAACACCTCAGAACATGCGAAACATGGATGACTGCAAGTTTACAAATAACTGACTGCTGAAGGCAAGCCTTGTACGCAGATAACCTAGTCTTTTGCACTGTTGCCAAATCATAGGATAATGCACCATGAAAACTTGCAACAAAGGATAGTGTACTGTCAACAAAAACTGCTTGCGGAACTAATTCTCTCTCAGTAACAAACGTGATCCACTTACCCCAGGATAGGCCTTCATCCGAGACAGAGCGTACTTGAGCAAGTTACACAGCTGGTCCAGGGAGAGAAGTCGCATCGCCCGGGACCTAAGAATAAGAAACAAAAAATGCTTTTCAAATCGATAAGTTAACATGCACTATATGGAATTAAGAGTTAATGTCAGCTACCTAGAAATGAGATTCTATAACTGCACTCAATTCTATACATCCTCAATTGGCCATAAGTCGGTCATCACAACGTTTATTAATTTTATACGAGGTGTATGCAGAAGTTTTTGCCAGTTTTTGAGGTAAAGAAAACATGTAATTTTCAAGGGATATTAATTTTTTGTTTATTCAAAATATTGGCCATCGACTTCTACACACTTCACCCATATTTCAGGTAAGTTATGAATACCATGCCAGAAAAACTGCTTGTCTTTTGCGGCAAACCATTCGTCGAGCCACTTTCCAACTTCCTCAAAATTGCTGAAGTGCTGCTCTGCGCGCGCGTGCCCCATTGATGCGAAGAGGTGACTCCGGGCGGGGGGGGGGGGGCAGTACAGCAGGTGCGGAAGGATGTCCCATCCAAGCGATTTCAAGGTGTCTTTCACTGGTTTTGCTGTGTGAGACGGTGCACTGTCGTGTAACAAAATCACTTTGTCATATCTTCTGGTCCATTCAGGTCGTCTTTTGATTAATGCCTGATTTAAATTAATAATTTGTTGGTGACAGCATTGTGCACTAACAGTTTCAGCTGCAATTGCTCGTCTTCGCACTTTTGTGGTCTACCAAAGCGTGCACTGTCTTTCACATTGAAATCACCATGTTTAAATTGTCAAAACCATGTCTCACATGTTCTAGTCGATGGAGCGTGTTCACCATATGTTTCTACCAGCAAACAAAGACTTTCCACAGCCTTTTTCTTTTGATTACATCAGAAAAGCAATGCATGCCGCGAATGTTCGTTTTCAGGCACAAACGTCGACATGATCACTGAACCATACAACACAGATGCTAGTGTTTGGCAGACTCAACTTGGGTGTGCTGGTAGGTTAATGTCAGACGAACAAACTGACATATGTGTCGAATTCATATGCTGCGTACCGTTTGCTGGTGCCATTTCTTAGTGAAACTGGAAAAGACTTATGCATACACCTGGTACACAAACAAGGCAACCAAGTTTGTAGTTTTCACTTGACTGTTTATCTTGTGACAATTAAGAAAAGACCAAACAAGAGGGACATGATATTTAATTTCATGAATTTCACATACACTGCCCAGGATCTGAACCTTGACCACTTTGGTGGACAGCCAGTAATAAAGTTAATCTACTTATATAACTATTTTTCATAACAAAATGTCTTTAATATGCTTCAGTAATGACGAATTCATCCTCATGACATGCTAGAGTAAGGTTAAATGACACTGCTCCATGGTGCAATGACATGATAAAAGCACTGTCTACTAGAAGATTTTCCCTCTTAAAATGTAGATTTGCAAGTGAAAGCTTGATATTTCATGAATCCAAAGAGAACACTGAAGTACAAAAGAGAGCAGACAATGGTATGATTGTTAACAGGTTGAAAAGTCAGATTGTATGTTTTTTCAAGCAGAAAAGTCCTCATTTTTAATCACCGAGTTGATGAGGTAAAAGTACTTCACGAAGATCACTAGAAGTACTTAGAAGTGGAGACAGCTAAGCATGGGATTCAATGCACAGTTCGAATTCAGTAGCATCCGGAATATGGCACATTTCTTCGTCTGCAGACGAGTGGGTGAACTCCGCACTGTTCGAGATCCGTTTGAAGCCAACGACAACGCCAATACGGCTGCTGAATTTTGCAAGAATATGACTCGAGCTGAAGAAAGAAAGTATGCATTGGGATAATACTATTTGTTTATCAGTGTTTGTCACTGCTAGTGGTGGTCTCTGTTTGATTGATTTGCTAGTGTACTGCATTTCCACATCACGCCTACAACAACCTTTCTATTGAATACAAAGTAATATATACTATAATTAAAATGAGATGGTGTGTGCGTGTTTATTCTGGAAAGTCTCAAAAACTACTGGACCGATTGAGCTGAAATTTGGTAGGAATAGAGCTTGAAATTGTCACATAAGGGATACTTTTGATTTTGAGACATAAGGGGCCATCAAAAAGTTTCCGTTCAACAGCTGTACAGTCCTGAATCGGGATGTCAGTCAGGCAAAATCGCCGTGACCACTGAGGCATTCATTCCATCGACGCACAAGGTTGAAGATCCCTGTGTGGTAAAACACCGTGTCCTGCTACGTGAAGAAGTCCGTAACCGCCAGCTGTACATCCTCGTCCTACAGGAAGCGTCTATCCTTCAAGGCACATTTGAACGGACCGAAGGCATGATAATCGCATGGGGAGAGATCAAGACTATAGGCCTCATCCACTGCCCGCTTGTTGTTGTCCGTACTGGATGAGGCTGGCTTTCCAGATTGACAGGTGTCTTGCGTCCAAACGCGACCCGCACGGAACTTGGTGCACCATTCCATGACTGTGGTTTTCGACAGACATGCTGCACCATACACAGTCTTCATTCTTGGATGGATGTCCACCGGTGTTTGCCCTTCGGCAGCCAAGAACAGAACAACAGCATGCTGGTCCTATTTGGACACTTCTGGTAATAACATTTAAAGTTAAAAACATGATCGTTCCGTATTGAATAGAGAAATAAGAAGATGTACAATATTAGAAGGATCCACCTTTCAATACTTCGTTGTAAGTTGAACTAAAAAGAAGTCACAACTTGTTTATTGGGACCGGTTTCGACACATTACAAGTGTCATCAGCCAAATAGTAAAGTAGGGCAAGATATAAAGTCTTAAAACAACTAATACATTGAACATAGGCAAAAAATTAACATTGATTCAAATCGTAGCAATTAACTGAATTAACTGAATTGCTACGATTTGAATCAATGTTAATTTTTTGCCTATGTTCAATGTATTAGTTGTTTTAAGATCTTTATATCTGGCCCTACTTTACTATTTGGCTGATGATGACACTTGTAATGTGTCGAAACCGGTCCCAATAAACAAGTTGTGACTTCTTTTTAGTTCAACTTACAACAAAGTATTGAAAGGTGGATCCTTCTAATATTGTACATCTTCTGGTAATAACATCGCCATAGTATGCAGGGCTACATTTAACATACACATCTCGGCACGACACGACTGCCACACGTCAGTGCTTACATACATAAGAAGTTGCTCAAGTACAAACACCCATGGACATCCGCTGGAGAATTAAGACTATGTATGGAGCAGCATGTCTGTGGAAAACCACCGTTGTGGAATGGTGCACCAAGTTCCGTGCGGGTCGCGTTTCGACACAAGATGCCAGTCGATCTGGGAGGCCAGCCTCATCCATTAAGGGCAACAACAAGTGGGCACCCTACAGTCCTGATCTTTCCCCAATGCAATTATCATGCCTTCGGTCTCCTCAAAAAGGCCTTGAAGGGTCGACACTTCCTGTCGGGCGAGGATGTGCAGCAGGTGGTTATGGACATATTCATGCAGCGGAATACGGTGTTTTAACATACGGACATCTTCAACCTGGTGCATCGGTGGGATGAATGCCTCAATTCTCACAGCGATTTTGTCTGATTGGCATCCCGATTCAGGACTGTACGGTCATCAAAGAGAAACTTTGATTGCTCCTTATATTTATATTCTATGTTTCTATCTTTTTTTTTTAATTTGTAGGTTCAGAATTTATATTTAGTGAGTTTATAATTCACATTTCATTTTGTGTCATTAACCACTTTAATTCTTGCCCATAAATCCGTACGAAGGATGGGTACTTCAGCTAGCATTTTACCACAAGGATTCAGCCCTAGTGAGAATGTGTGTAACATTTAATACCTTGATATTACAGGAAATCATCATCATATTGCATAGTTTCCAGCCACGGTCTGGGTCTGTTTGGAACATACCGCTTCTCCAACTTCTCCTGTCTTCCCACCACCTCTCTCCTATCACCCTGGTCTAGTCCTCTCCTCTCCTAAAATATTAAACTAGCCTCATGATGACCAGGAAATGCATATTAATTTTGACTATATATTCTAAATTTTGGAGTTTGATGCGGCTTAGGTTATTCCTCTGGTCTCTTTCTGACAACTTATCTTAGCAAACACATTCATTGGCTTCTGGTTGTTTGTGAATTTTCTCCTCGATCTCCACTACACTACAGTGAAACTTCGAATTTACAATCTCCGATTTCATATTTTCCCTGACCTTATGTCACATCTTCATGCAGCGGAATACAGTGTTTTAACCATACTGTCCATACTGAAATTTCATGCGATTAATGTATAAGTTTTCTTGAATTGACAATTTTCTTAAAAATACGCTATGATTTTGAAGTCCCACAGTGAGGAACAATCTTGGTCCAACGAGATATTTGTAGGAATGTATTACATGCTTCTCTATTGGTGAGCAGAATGATTTGAAATGTTTGCAATGTTACACACATTTCCGTTGACGGTTGTGGAGAATGATGGCGATAATCGATACCATCAGTGACCTAGCAAGAGTGAGAATTGTAGCATTTGTTTGAAAGATCAAAGAGTCGAAGAGCAGCAAAAAAATCAAGGTTAAACACAAAGTCTACATTTTGTGTGTTTCTGAACATAATGAATAACATTTTAGTAACTTTACTGAGATGTAAAGCAGCGCGTAACATGTACTCACAGAGAAGAAACTGAATGCCTTTTCTCTGGATGAGAAAATGAAAATTTCAAAACAAGCTGATTTCGGTGTGGAGACTTGGTCCGATATTTATATGTTAAACACAAACGTGAAGAAATTAGTGAAAATCAAAAACACTTTTGTGCGTTGTGGCCCTTCTTCTGAGAAGATCCAGAACCATGAAGGTATCACTACTGATGGAGTTGGAATCCATTGAAAGTTGACTTAAGCAAGCCAATGCAAACATCGAAGGGTCACAATCTGAAGGAACAGGCGCTTAATATTACTGAGCGGCTTGTTATCAAAGGCTTCAGAGCATGACATGGCAAGATCGACCGATTCAAGAAAAGACAATCTTGTTTACAAGACTGTTTCTGGAGAGAGTGCGGTTGGTAATCCTGCTACGGTCAAGAACTGGAAAGATCAGCTTCCACAGCTAATTGAAGGTTATGAAGCAAAAGAAGTGTTCGATGCTGACCGGACTTTCCTATAACCTTCAAACCCAGCAAGGCCCTAACTTTTAAAGGCAACCCATGTCATGGTGGTACAAAATCCAAACAAAGAGTTACGATTGTTCTGACCTGTTTATTTATTTATTTATTTATTTATTTATTTGTATCAGAAGCAATACATCATGTATAAATTATTAGTTGAATGACAACAATGATTAGATAACTGGTAAAAACACACTAGAGGTACATTGAAAGTAACAACTATGTCATATCATATCGGACCAGAATTTGCCGATTTCGACCATTTGGTGTGGCCTTCACTAAATCTTGCATTGTGCAAACGAGAGGGCAGGAGTTGTAATGAAGGAGGTGCGCCATGTTTTGTTCTTCTCAGCAGGCGCAGAGGGTTGACTCATCAGATAGACCCCACTTCTTCATATTGATCGTAGATCGACCGACCCCACACTGCAGCCTACTGTGACTCTTTATAACAGGCTAGAAGAGTTTCAGATGGATCCATCCATCCAATGAGATGAAGGTTTCTGAATCTCCAGGAAGTTAGTTTTGATGATTGAGGTGAATCCGAAAGGCACTCAGTAGAATGTAGAAAACTTCTCCTGGATTTCAATTGTTGTTTAGCAGGTTAATAATCATGTAATGGATGTGTTTGGGAAATGTCTACTTTAGATTTTTCATGTTTGGCAACTACTTCATGTCTAATATCTGGGGGAGCAATGTAAGCCAAGCAATATACCTTACCACACGGTGTAGATCTCAGGCAACCAGCTATAAACTGGCAAGTTTCATTTAAAGCAATATCTACAAGTTTGGCATGACAAGATCTACATCAAACAGGGCATCCATACTCTGATGCAGAGTAGCTCAGTGCTAACGCAGTAGTTCACATTGTTTGAGCTTGCATTCCCCAGTCGGTACCACATAACTTGTGAAAAATGGAATTTCGCGTAGATACTTTGTGTTATATGTTAACACAATGCTGTTCATATGCGAATGCACAACCCAGAGTTACCCCTAGATATTTAGGTACTGAGCAATGATCCAAGAGAGCACCCTCCCACAAAATCTTCAGTTTTCCTCTTGCCTGCACCCTCCCCGAAAATCTGTTTTCTGCTTGCCTGTATATTCTTAGAGTGAAAAGTGCAAACTTGCATCTTTGAGGTGTTAGGCTTTAGATGATTTTCTCTGTAGTATGGATTCAGTTCATCTATAGCTCGATCATCTGCATAAATGAAGCTTTTTGTTCCTTTTGGCAAGGGCTGATCGTTCGTATAAATATTAAATAATACTGGAGACGAAGTTCTTGCTTGTAATGTTTGACAGACGTGAACAGCTCCTCCACTTGTTCTTGGAAGATTTAACAAGTCTCGGTGCTTCAAAAACATAAGAAAGCTACCAAAGAGTACAGAGCCAATTCACACACCTGGATGACGTCCGTAGATTCCAATGAGGATCTTGTTCAGCTGGATGGACAAAAGAGCTCCAAGAACAGAAAGATTCTTCTGTTTATTGACCAATGCTCTGCTTATCCCAAGAACATTACTTCTGTGAGAAATGTGACAGTTATGTTTTTCCCTTAAACTGTATGAGTCAACTGCAACCATTGGATCTGGGCATCATTCATGCTTTCACATACCACTGTTGTAAGCAACTGATCAGAAAGACAGTGGCAATGTTGTTCTATCAACTCTCCACTTTGTGACTGAAGCTTGGACACGTACAGTATAACTACGTCAACCATTCAGAACTGCGACTGGAGGTGAAGATGGCAAAGTGAAGACATGCTTGCATTGCATTAATGGAGCAAGAGACAGTAAAACTAGCTTGCATTTAAGCCAGACGACACCGACTTTAAAAATATATAACAGTTGGCAATGATTGATGGGGGACTGCTTGATGATTTATCTAAAATTAAATTAAATGTTGTTCTATCAACTCTCCACTTTGTGACTGAAGCTTGGACACGTACAGTATAACTATGTCAACCATTCAGAACTGCGACTGGAGGTGAAGATGGCAAAGTGAAGACATGCTTGCATTGCATTAATGGAGCAAGAGACAGTAAAACTAGCTTGCATTTAAGCCAGACGACACCGACTTTAAAAATATATAACCGTTGGCAATGATTTCAGCACTGCTGAGGTCCAAACTGTAGATCAAATACTGGAGGACTACACATCTGGAGAGCAGAATGATGATGTGCAGGAGGCTAAAAGTGTGGCAGAAAGCTGGCCTTCACGAAAGTTTTTCGAGGGCTAGAATCTGCAAGAAGATATCTGCAAGAGTTTGATGTCAAGGACTGTGTGCTAGCGTCATGCGGTCTGTTAGAGAAAGAACTGTATTTGATGACGTGAGAAGAAAAAGCAAATGTCTATCCTTGATTGGCTGAAGAAATAGGCCTAGTGATATTGTTGCCTTTTGTTGTGCTAATGTGAATGTAAGCTAATTTCGTAAGTCGTTAACTTTTTTTTTTTTTTTTTTACCAAATGTTTAATGTCACCCTACTCTGAGATGTATAGCCTCCTGTTATCTTCCCCTGGTAAGTAACTTACGTCCATAGTCTTCATTTTTTGGTTCTTTCTATTCTCTTTGTAATCCCAAGTCCCTAAGTTAACATTCCATTATTATTCTAAATTGTATGGCAAACAAAATCTGCACAAAAGAAATGCTTTTCTTGATTTTACACTTTCTCAAAATATTCCCCAGAGTGGCATAAAATAGGGGTTTAATTCTATATAGTTCCCCTATGCCTGTGTTGGAAATATCGTATCTAGTGTCACAGAATGACCATCAGAACACCCTTGCCCCAATGACACTCTGCTGATGTTCTGTCACTTTTGTAGATTAATGTGACAAAAACTGAAGTAATGGCCTTTAAGACTGACCCTGAAGTGCCTATCGCACTAGATATCAACATTGATGGCGTAACTCTTAGGTCAAAATACCTGAGTTAGCAAAGTAACGTTTAGAAATCAGCTGAACATGAAAGTTTATTTTAGAAAGCTTAGCCAGTGCGTCTTATCATCCCATGACCTGCTGTTACAAACAAAATTGGCTGCATACAAGGCTGCTGTACTCGACTCTCCTGTACGCTTCCAAGACTTCGTGCCCCCATCAACATCATATCAAAATGTTCGTTTCCACCTGAAATGTCTGATCAATCCCACACATTAAGTGGATTGATTGAGTCAGAAATACAGATTTACTCGGAAGGGAAAAACTTACTAGGTATTGAGACATTGCTTGCTTAAAATCAGCTACAATGGACAGGACTGATCCAGATGCAAGACCATCAGCTACCTAAGAACATGGTAACTAACAGGACAGGAGAAGAAAGGTTGAAGGACAGAAACTCTGCTTCTAAGGTGTCCTGAAACTGTATATAGATCGCTGTTAAAAAACTTATTTACTAATATTATGCAGACGCGAATTTTAATTTAAGTATCCTTCTCATAAATGCCTGAAGACTGTTACAAACATAGACTTTTTTATTCATGCCAACTAGCATTATTCAAGTGTATCATCGCAGATGCTTTTAAATATTTTAAATATGTATATCAGTTAATAAGTTTTTTAACAGAATTGTAGATGCAAATTGTAATAAGTATCATCCACACATATTACCTTACCCCCACTTACTTTTACCTCCCCCAACCTCCCAACCCCCCTCCCTTCTTTTAGAGCACCTAGAGCAATAGATTTTAGGATCCCATAGACATAGTTTTAAGGTTTAATGTGCTTACTGTCCAAATGTCTTCATCTAAACTATCTTTATACAGCTGAAGATGATCACTAAGTGGTCGAAACATGTTCTGTGTGTGCTAATGTATTTTTAATTTTGCCAAAGGCAAAAAAATAAAGTATCGATTAGGTGGTATTAAAATTAATTTGTTGATTGTACTCATCGATACGGTCATGAAGTGGATGGCTTGCAATATTACCAGAAACACACATTATTAGTCATTCAATAGAATTTAGACTGTGACACGATGGATAATTGAGCGAAAGACCTTCAATTTTATTCCAGCAATCACAGGTGATACTAGTATCGTTACCACTTCATCTAGGTTATATCCGTGTGTCGACCACCGTTAGCAATTATACAGTTGAGATATCTGACTCGATCACTTACAGCAGATCTTCACAATAAACTTGGATAGCAAAACTTCGAAAAGTATTGCCTGGATTAAAATAATATTTCCATTTAATGCCGTACAACAATATTCTATTTTATGAGGCGTGTTTTTTTAAAAAGTAAATACCGTTTCTGCATATTTATGGTGCAGTGCTGTAGTTGTGATGTTAAGCACGCACAACAGCTTCCTTCATCTGTTGACCTGCCGCATGCAACGTTTCAGGCATCAACCTGCTGACGGTGAGATGCGGTCTGTGATTAGTTTTTTGAATACAAGAAACATGAAACCAGCTGACATTAATCACCAAGGGCGTGAAGTGTATAGTGAAACTGCATAACGGATGAAATGGTGAGGAAATGGCTTTGAATGTTTAGTGAAGGTCGTCAACATGTACATAATGTCCTTTGGAGTGGCCAGCCGCCTGTCTGTCATTCCCGATGATTTGGTATGTGTGGCTGAAGCAAAAGTATAGTAGGGCAGATGGCACACAATTTTTTCAATATCTCTGCTCTGGGTGACTTTAAACATAGGCGCTGGAGTTCTATAATGAAGGCATACAAAGACTGGTACCCCGTTGTGACAAGGGTCTTAACACTCCAGTGGTCGCGCAGATCACAATTGTAATCCGTACTTTCTTTGTTATATAAGGCTATTCTGTGATATTTATTCAATGAATATGATTATGCATTGTGAAAAGAACTTTATTTTCTGTACAATATAATATAATTATGCATGCATTTATAAGAAATACCTGAAAAATTACCGGACATTGTGATTTGTGTCACTTACTCCCTCCGTAAGGTTTTTGAGGTACCTCAACTGTCTGGTTCATTTAGCCATCGATATATATTCTCATAGTCATCCATTTTGTGCTTATATACCAATAAAGAATATAAACTCATAAAATGGAGTAGATATGTGCACATGAACTGAGATTAGGCACCGTAATAAGAAAACAAAGTAAGTCAAAAAATGTCACGTTAGTGGTCGCACGGATCACAGTTGTGATCCACAAGAATAAATTGCTTTATAACATTACAACCATCAGTCAAGATTAGCAGACTACTGCAGTATCAGAGAGGGTATGGGGCGCGAGGAAGGTACACAGATGCTCAAGGTCAATAGTCATACCAAAAAACAGGAGCAGAAAAAACTAAACTGCTGGATCACTATTGTGATCCGCGCGACCACTGGAAAGAGTTTCAAAATAATATAATATTGTGTTTCTTTGAAAAAAATTTGCTGCTTTGGCCTTGTATATGAAGTAATATGACAAGAATTCACCACTGGTGAGAATGTGTGAAACGTTTAAGAGTCAGACATTACAGCAAATACAAATCTATTTTGACTAAGTTTCCTAAAATCTGGAGTTTGATTGAAGAATTTATTTTTCCTAATTCGCTTTACGTCGCACCAACACAGATAGGTCTTATGACGATGAGATAGGAAAGGCTTAGGAGTGTGAAGGAAGGATCCGTGGCCTTAATTAAGGTACAGTCCTGGTGTGAGATTGGGAAACCACGGAAATCCATCTTCTGGGCTGCCGACAGTGGGGTTGAACCCCACTATCTCCCGGATGCAAGTTCACAGCTGCACGCCCATAACCACACGACCAACTCGCCCGGTAAGAAGAAATATTTTTGTAAATGAAAGGCCACCTACATTATTTACCTTTGTACCTCATTATCATCAAAATAATTATTCTGGACAATGTGAAAAACCAAATTTCTTCTCCACAGGGTGCAACAATAAGGTACTGCGAAGTTTTCAGAACACATTCCTGGCATGTAGAAGAAGAAAATATGTTATATGGACATGGATCTGGAAAACCCTTTATTTCAATGTCAGAACTCATTTTATACAACTCTACATAGTACATTCATGATGGGAAACAAACAGGAACACAACGTACCACATGAAACTCTTTCTGACAAGAAATCTTCAAAATACCCTCCGATAACATTGAAACATGCACCAACCCGCCGCGTTGCATTCAATGCTAAATGCGGTGATTTACACCTGGAGTATGGCGTACATTTTTGAAGCCTTCCACAATACGGGCACACTCTGCAACTTGTACCGGGGTTCGATTCACAAGAGCTTTTATTAAATGGCCCCACAAACAAAAATCTACATCCAGAGAGCAAGCAGGCCATAGAACTGGTCCACCTCTATGTATCCGTCATGGGATCTGTTATTTAGAAGCAAACAAACATTAATAATGAACTGAGGAGGGGCAATATTATGTAAGAAGTACATACTTCGTTGCACTTGTAAAGGCACACTTCTATCAGAATATTATTTTCTAAAAAAGCATGGTAAGTTTACCTTGTTCAATCAATCAATCAATCAATCAATCAATCAATCAATCAATCAATCAATCACTACTGACCTGCATTTAGGGCAATTGCCCAGGTGGCAGATTCCCTATTAGTTCTTTGGAAATTCATTGAACACCTCCCATTGTAAATTATTCCAATCCCTAACTCCTCTCCCTATAAACAAATATCAGCCCCAATTTGACTTCTCGAATTCCAACTTCATCTTCACATTGTGGTCTTAACTACTCTCAAAAAACACCATGCCATCTCTCCAGAAGCAGAAGTAGAAGCGGAAGAACAATGTACTTGGATTAAATTCTAATCACTTGTTCTTTGTTATGACCAAATATTTTCGAAGGAGGGCAAGCACTCGATAAATCACTTCCATGGGATTTCTTTTTACCTCTGCTACTACGCTACTTATCCATGGGTATGGCAATACTTGTATCAGTTTATTGGAAATCGGGCTAATCACTTCCACTAATTACGCACTAGAACTCACCTGTTCACTCACTGTCTTTGAACTGACTACAAAGGCCTGGCTGAAATAGAGTCGACAATGGCAGAAATAGAAGAATCTACTCTTATAAGGAAGTGGTGGTCACATTGTCATTAGTGGTTGTTAAGTGTCTACCGCTGCGGGCGAAAGAGGGGTATCTGCGAATACATGCTGGCAGGATCTACTGGTCAGTTTTTGTGAAATAAGACAGCAGAAGTACGAGTTTATTTGTCTTGATGGCTGTGGAAGAGCTTCCTGCCTAGGTTCACGGATGTGAGAATCTGAGGATAGTAATATTTGTTGCACAATACGAAATATAAATATTTGAATCAGTAATGGTGCCCCCCACTTTGAGGATCACTGCTATACAGTATGCAGCCACACTCAGGGGTGCAATTATTTTCACAGACAGATACACAGCAATGGCGAAAAGGAGAACTGACCTGTGCACATTTTCAAATATAATCATTAAGTCATGGAAAGAAATGCAATGCTTCTCTCTCTCTCTCTCTCTCTCCACACTGCTCTATCATTCTTTTTTTATTATGTGTTCCTATCTCTCATATAGGACTCAATTTCCTACTAGAGGAAATTTTCAATAAATAAATGCCTAAGAAACCATATGCTTAGGTGGTCACTCTAAAATTACAGAAATTGAAAAGCAGGAGCGGAAAATTCTCAGGAAAATTTATGGTCCTACGAGAGAAAAGGGAATGTGGATTAAGAGGAGAACAGCGGACCTCTACTCCTTCATCAACAGGTTTACTGATGCCGTACGGAAAAGGCGCCTTAATTTCTATGGCCATATCTACAGAATGAACAGCGACAGACTAACTAAAAGATTATTCAAAGTAATCAACTCAAAGAAGGTCAAAATAAAATGGCTAGAAGAAACTAAGGCGGACCTTCAAGAAATAAATATCGCAGACGACATCATGGAAAATCGTGGAGCTTTTAGAATAAAAGTAGCCAATCATAAATTTAGGGAGAAACCAAAAAAAACAACTGGTAGGAAGTGGTCGACAGAACGCAAGATGCAACACAGTGCATTCATGAAGAGATTTTGGGAGGATAAGAAGGCACAAACATTCAAACCAACTAACAAGTTCAAACGCGCTCTATGAATGGACATAACGAAGAAAGAAAGACAGAAGAAATAAATAAATAAATACTGATCTGCATTTAGGGCAGTCACTCAGGTGGCAGATTCCCTATCTGTTTTTCTAGCCTTTTCTTAAATGATTGCAAAGAAATTGGAAATTTATTGAACATCTCCCTTGGTAAGTTATTCAAATCCCTAACTCCCTTTCCAAAAAACAAATATTTGCCCCAATTTGTCCTCTTGAACTCTAACTTTATCTTCATATCATGATCTTTCCTACTTTTAAAAACACCACTCAAACTTATTCGTCTACTAATGTCATTCCACACCGTCTCTCCACTGACAGCTCAGAACATACCGCTTAGTGGAGCAGCTAGTCTCCTACCCCCCCAATTCTTTCCAGCCCAAACTCTGCGACATTTTCGCAACGCTACTCTTTTGTCGGAAATTACCCAAAATAAATCGAGCCGCTTTTCTTTGGATTTTCTCCAGTTCTTGAATCAAGTAATCCTGCTGAGGGTCCCATACTCTGGAAGCATACCCTACTTGGGGTCTTACCGGAGACTTACATGCCCTCTCCTTTCCATCCTTACTACAACCCCTAAATACCCTCATAACCATGTGCAGAGATCTGTACCCTTTATTTACAACCCATTTATGTGATTACCCTAATGAAGATCTTTCCTTATATTAACGCCTATATACTTACGATCCCCAAAAGGAACTTTCACCCCATCAATGCAGTAATTAAAAATGAGAGGACTTTTCCTGTTCATGAATCTCAGAACCTGACTTTAAATGCTGTTTATCACCATACCATTGCTTACTGTCCATCTCAACATTATCAAGATCATTTTGCATTTGCTAGCAATCTTGTAACTTATTTATTACTCTATAGAGAATAGCATCATCTGCCAAAAGCCTTATCTCTGATTCCATTTCTTATATCATTTATAAATATACACATATATATCAGAAAACAAAGGTCCAATAATACTGCCTTGAGGAATTCCCCTCTTAATTATTACAGGGTCAGATAAAGCTTCACCTATTGTAATTTTCTCAGATCTATTTTCTAGAAATATAGCCACCCGTTCAGTCACTCTTTTGTCTAGTCCAACTGCACTCATTTTTGTGAGTAGTCTCCCACGAGCTACCCTACAAAATGCCCTATCAAATCATGATACAGTCCATTTGACCTCCATTTTAATAAGCTAATTGCTGTGCATCTTGTCTCAAGACAAATAAGACATAGGATGACTTCATAAATAAAATTGTAAATTAAACCTACCTAGAAAATGTTAAATGTTCTCTTCAAAAGATTTGCTTACTAATGAACTTCTAATTTACATGAATTTATTATAAGACAATAATTCTCAACTTCATGCCATATGTGACATTGTTTTAATATATCCATATATCTATTAAACATTTGATTTCTGGACTTTAATATTCAGGTCATTGGTTAATAATAATAATAATAATAATAATAATAATAATAATAATAATAATAATAATAATAATAATAATAATAATAATAATAATATACTTTTAAATAATATATTTTTTCTCCATATGGATAAGGAAGCTGGAAAGAGACAGAGCACCTGATGTTCTTGTAGGGCCTGGAGCAGGAGGGGTGTTGGGGTTGGAGGAGGGGGATGCTGTACCATACAACTATTGATCTACCAGGGCAGCAAGAGAGAGAGAGCTTCTAGGCAGCCAGCAGGGAGGTGGGGGAGGTCTGCCTGTCTGCCTGCCCGAAAGTCAGGGGTGGGGTGCACATAATGGTTTTGGGGAGAGGAGATTAACCATTGAGCGGCATAAAATATGGGTCTCATCTCGCTCCTGGTAATGGACGTGCCATTAAATCTAGATTTACAGCTCTATAAATGCAGAGTTTTATTATGTAATGCTATTACCACAGTTAATCTTCCACTAGGACTCTACGATCAATACTAGGAGGACAAGGACAGAATTTATATAATTTCCTAAAGGGGGAAAGCACACCATTTGTAAGCTTAAATTTAGTAAAATTCAAACTGTTATAGCTCAGTAACTACAAATGCTACTGAAGGGGACTTTGGTCAAAATGGCCATTTTTCAATTTTATCAAGAATATGCATAGGAAATGCCTTTGCTGGTGAGATGTAGTGTGTACAGTGCACTATATCTTCTGGTATGGGCTAGAATAAATTTGTTACTTTCACTGACTTGTCTCAGTCTCATCCTTGGCTTTGACAATATGAAAGTAACTGAGGTATGAGCAATGCTAGTAATACCATTCCTTATGCAGCCAGTCCCTGTTATGAATGGTATGAAAATATCACTCATAGGGTCGGCTGGTGCGTGCATTTCAGTGGGCTTGGCAGACTGATATGTGAGCAACTTCTGGCTCAGTGAGGAAAGCAACGGGAAACCACCTCACTCCTCATTTCCCTAGTACGCCTCTTCAGTGATGCCTAGGCCATTTATGACAGCTGTTGGCATAGCTGTGGAGGATCAAACCAGCCTTCGGGCTGAATACCTAACATACAACAACACATGCATAGGAAACCTCACTGGATGAGGATATATAGTTTATATAAAATATGTAACAGAAAGCCTGGAGAAAATTTCAGGAATGGATTCCTTATAGAGAGAAGAATACAAGTTTATAACATCATGAGTCTGGATTTGCATAATTACTGGTGGGGCCAATGAGCTCAGATGTTAGGCCCCTTTAAATAACAAGCATCATCATCATCATCATCAACATCATTTCTGGATTATTATTATTTTTTGATTCGTTACGGCCAACTAAGAACTTTAGCATTTTTTTTCTTCTTCTCTTTCCAATATTTCCTCAGCCTCTGGCTGTGTTCCTTTCTACGTTGTTCAGTCCATCCTGTATTTAGTTAGATGGGCTTTACAGAAAATTTGTGTTTGTGTATTAAGTTTCTGAATTTTATTCTATCTTGAATGGTTTCCTCATTAATGCCAATTTCATTTCTGTCTTCACTGATTTCCTTTAGGCAAATATTGTGATTTTTCATTGATAAGGCCAAGTTTAAAATTTTCTTTGTGGAGCCTCTTATTATCCATTCTATATACATGACCATAAAATTGTAATTGTAATTGCCATATTATTATTATTATTATTATTATTATTATTATTATTATTATTATTATTATTGGTTCTTGTGATCTTCCCAGTACTTTTTCAATTGTTCAGATTGAAATTTCTTGAATTTTGTCTGAAATTGTTATAGTCCTATGTGTCATTTCTGCTGAAAATTTCTGAGACTTAAGAAGGGTGTTAATTTTATTTTTGTCTCTGCATCTGATATCTTGAGTCCAACTGCTTTGAGATCTTGCTGAATTTTGTGGATCCATTGCCTTCCTATCTCCTTTCCAAGATTTCTTATCGCTAATTGTAACCAATAACGAAGCGTTAAGGAGAGCTAAAACTGAATGTGGGCTGGCAAACATCATCAAAGCCAGGAAAACAGCTAATTTAGGCCATGTTTTATGAGGTAGAAAGTACGGGCTTCTACACTTCGTATTACAAGGCAAGCGAGGAGCTGGTAGACCAGTGATGTCATGGTTCCAAACATCAAAGACATCAACAACACTGAATAACTCTTCAAGATAGGTAAAGAAAGGGGTGCTTTCTCCACGGTGATTGCCAATCAGAAGAAGAAGAAGAAGAAGAAGAAGAAGAAGAAGAAGAAGAAGAAGAAGAAGAAGAAGAAGAAGAAGAAGAAGAAGAAGAACCTGGCTGTTGCAAGATATGAAAGAAATACTTCAGGAATGGATTCCTCATAGAGAGAAAAATAAAAGTTTATATAACAACATGGGTGTGGAAATGCAAAATTACTAGGATGTTATATTATAACAGAATAACACACAAATGTCAAATGTGCATTAAAGTTGTTGATTTTTTTAGTGAACTGGTAACGCTCACATTACTCTACACTCTCTCTCTCTCTCTCTCTCTCTCTCTTTCTCTCCACAGCCCACGGAAACCTAATCTTGTAGACATCACACTGTGATGGCTGTGAACAGCCAATCTATGGTATCATTTGGTCCGGTCCAATTTGTATACAACATTGCAACAGTAGAGCAGGAATGTGGATTGATTTCCTCCCATTTCCTCCGCCTGATTCTTAAAAATTCCGTTTCGTGCTGGCTAGATGGTAGAGCCAATATCAGTCTTCTACAAGAAAGGTTTGAGTTATTAAACTACCTGCAGAGCACTCCAACACATCTTACTGTTACAATTAACCAGCTGGAATGCTCTGCTGATGTGTGAGTTATGTTCAAAGTTTCCAACTCCTGCCTTAATGAAGATCTCTCTGCTTGTCTAGGCATCGAGTTCTAATGTTCACAAATACCTGGTGTAGTGCATACTGTCTGAAAGGAAGCCATAATACTCAAGTGCAGAATTGTTGCCTCATACACAGCAGTTGAATAAACCACATTGTTTAACCTTCTCATGTATTTTTATTTCCCCTATCACCTATTCAACATCACGGGGTCAATCTAATAATACATATGCCAGTGATGCCTTCTCCCCCCCTCCCCCATAAGAGATAGCAAAACAGCTCTACATCCGAAGGTACACCTTCCACAGCATCAACAACCACGAGTACCAACCACCTTTTATATTCTGTGGACCCTCCACATCCAGCTACCACACGCTTTAGGAGTACCTCTGGTTTCAACATCAAAGACATTTCAGACCTATGGTCTTGCACGTATACCTGCACTTTGCAAAAAGTTACCACGGACAGTAGTCAGCAATGATCAATCTTTGAATGTTAAAAGCTTAGTATTCACTAAATAGTACATTATGCAACAAGCCTATAATGGCAATAATTAAGACACGAGCATGTTTATTAAACGAGCGAAGCAAGTCTTGTAATTTCCATACGAGTGTCTTAAATCCAATATAGGCAAGTTGCATACGACTGTTTATGCTCAACAATAATTATAACTCTATTTTTTAACATACATATACATATACATACATTATCATTATAGACTGTTATGCCTTTCAGCTTTCAGTCTGCAAGCCTCTGAGAATTTACTAAACGTCGTCACAATCCTCGATTTGCAACTAGTGTTGTGGCCTCATTTAGTTCTATACCTCTTATCTTTAAATCATTAGAAACCGAGTCTAACCATCATCGTCTTGGTCTCCCTCTACTTCTCTTACCCTCCATAACAGAGTCCATTATTCTCCTAGGTAACCTATCCTCCTCCATTCGCCTGACATGACCCCACCACCGAAGCCAGTTTATGCGTACAGCTTCATCATTTTTTCATTTTTAAAATATTCTTAAATTTCTGTCGATATGTCGCTTGACAGTTGAGTTTACTGAACAGAGCACAGAGCGCATGCGCTGGGTTATTGATTTTCTATGAGTGGATCAGAGAACTTGACAATCATATGTTTTCAAAGCTTCGATAGAAGGTTATCATAACCTAGCTTTATTTCAAATACAAACTGTTTAATGTACAGTTGGCGAAGTGAATTTGCGGGAATGTGTCGTGTCGTTGTGCAATATTGGAAGTAGAAGATGCATTGACGTTAATGTGTGTGTCCGACATGTCTGATTTTGGAAAAAAGTGCTAAGCTAGTGCGTTGAGCGCAGGTGCGATGCTATCCTTACCTAACTGGTCAAACAGTTGTATCATAATGAAAAATCTGAACTCTGATTGGTGGAGAACCTGTATCAAAATTAAACTTGAACTATAATGAGCCTCATTAAGATTAGTTTTCTAGCATATAATACTTATATTTCGGTATCATCGAGCATAAAATAGTTTATATATTCCATTATGGTAAACCACATCACATACAAGTGTTTTGCATCACCAAACGCAAACCAAACCAAACCAAACCAAACCAAACCAAACCAAACCAAACCAAACCAAACCCCATGGCACTTCAGCCCTTGAAGGGCCTTGGCCTAACAAGCGACCGCCACTCAGCCCGAAGGTCTGTAGATTACGAGGTGTTGTGTGGTCAGCACGACAAATCCTCTCGGCCGTTATTCTTTGCTTTCTAGACCGGGGCCGCTATCTCACGGTCGGGTAGCTCCTCAATTCTAATCTCGCAGGCTGAGTGGACCTCGAACCAGCCCTCAGGTGCAGGTAAAAATCACTGACCTGGCCGGAAATCGAACCTGAGACCTCCAGGTAAGGGGCAGGCACGCTACCCCTACACCAGGGGGCCAGCCACCAAACGCAAACTAAAAATAATTAATGCACGAGAGGCGCCAAGCAATAGGTCCATCTCTACCAATCCAATGCTCATGATAACATGGTATCAAGATGCCTGCAGGCACAATGATGGAAAAGTGTGGGAGCGTCATCAAGAGATAAAAGTTCAACAAAGCTATCAGATATGGCCACTTATGACTGGAACTACGGGAATCTTACATAAGTATTCACAACACATTCATGTAGACGTAAATTTATCTGTGACATCGTTACACATTTAACAAATGTAAAAAATATCTTGAATTGAATTCCAGCAATTCAGACTCATCAGAGTCAGAAACTAACAACTCAGCAATTATGTATTCTCAAGATCCATGCTGTGAAAACATTTTTTATTTTTCTTTGTCCGAGGAATTCATTTCTGAAATTTTGCCACGGGATTCATTACACCCTGTATATTATCTTTCTCACATTCATCATCATCATGATGTCATCTTGCTCATTACTGTGCATCGAGACTTCATAACTCTCTCATTTCTGCGTTGCGTTGCAGCCTTGACGAGATGCCTCCACCCAGAGTGGTTTTCAGCTTTCCTTAACATGATCTGAAGAGGTAGGCCAGTGATCATCTTCATCTGATCTAACCATCTACTTGCTGTTCCTCCTTGTGGTCTACTGCCTTCAACTTTGCCTTGCAAAATGGTATTTTCCAACTTCTCTTCTTCTCTTCTGAAAATGTGGCCAGGAACTGGAGGCAACACTCACTCACACAGGAAGGTAAGACGTTCCTTCATGCTCAGTTCGTTCAGAATGAAAACATAAGTTTTTCTTTTCATCCAGGGTACACACAGCATTCTCCGCGTACACCTCACCTCAAAGGCATCAATTCAATTTTTGTCTCTAGCATTCACGGTACAGGTTTAACAGCTGTACAAAAAGACTGAGAACACTAGTGATTCCACCGAGCGTATCTTCGCAGCTTTTCATATTGCCCGGTTCTGCCAGATCTTAGTGAGTTTAACAATTCCAGCATGACCTAGACAGTACATCTTTTGAGCTCTTTTTCACAGCTTCCCATGTCATTGACAACAGACCCACAGTATACAAATTCCTTTACTATATTTCTAACAAATCCATTTAAATGGCTTCATGTTAAGAAAATAACTGATGAGTGAATACTGTCAAATATGTTTACTTTTGCTTTCCTGTAAAAACAAATGTTTTTTAATACTAAGATAGGCAAACAACGTTAGATCTGTGGAAGTTGAGCAACACTGGGCATAATCATGACTTAGAATAGTAGCCCATGTGCTGTTGACATAAGGAGGAGCAGAAAAAGACCTGGTCATGCTACTGTCGGTAACCTCAGGCTCAGTGACAAGGTTGCCAACGTCCAGGTTTGGATAAAGCACTTGTTTATTAGCAGTAAAGTATATTTCTCTCTCAAACGGCAAAAGATAAAATACTTCATTTTTTATGGGCAGTAAAATGTGTCATTTTTTATTTCTGGTACCAAAAGTGTTACATACATCATCATCATCATCATCATCATCATCATCATCATCATCATCGACCATTATACCTTTCAGTGTTCAGTCTCCAAGCCTCTGTGAATTTACTAAACATCGCCACAATCCTCTATTTGCAACTAGTGCTGTGGCCTCATTTAGTTCTATACCTCTTATCTTTAAATTGTTAGAAACTGAGTCTAACCATCGTCGTCTTTGTCTCCCTCTACTTCTCTTACCCTCCATAACAGAGTCCATTATTCTCCTAGGTAACCTATCCTCCTCCATTCACCTCGCATGACCCCACCACCAAAGCCGGTTTATGTGTACAGCTTCATCCATAGAGTTCATTCCTAACTTAGCCTTTAACTCCTCACTCCAAGTACTCTCCTGCCATTGTTCCCACCTGTTTGTACCAGCAATCATTCTCGCTACTTTCATGTGTGTTACTTCTAACTTACGAATAAGATATCCTGAGTCCACCCAGCTTTCATTCCCATAAAGCAAAGTTGGTCTGGAAACAGACCGATGTAAAGATAGTTTCGCCAGGGTGCTGACTTCCTTCTTACAGGATATTGTTCTTCCCAACTACGAGCTCACTGCTTTAGCTTTACTGCACACTAATTCAACCTCACTTACTATAGTACTATCCTAAATACTTGAAATTATCTACCTGTTCTGGCTTTGTATCAACAATCTGACATTCAATTCTGTTGAATTTCTTACCTACTGACATAGTCTCTGAAAGGCTAATTTTCATACCATACTCATTGCACTTATTTTAAAGTTCCAAGATATTAGACTCCAGGCTTTCGGCACAATCTGCCCTTAAGACCAAGTCGTCAGCATAGGCCAGACTGCTTACTACATTTCCGCCTAACTGAACCCCTCCCTGCCACTTTATGTCTTTCACCAGCTGATCCATGTAAACTACGAACAATAAAAAAAAGATTACAGCCTTGTCTAACCCCTGCAAGTACCCTGAACCAAGAACCCATTCTATCATCAATTCTCACTGCAGCCCAGTTGTCAACATAAATGCCTTTGATTGATTTTAATAATCTACCCTTAATCCCACAGTCCCCCAGTATGATGAATATCTTTTCCCTCGGTACCCTGTCATATGCTTTCTCTAGATCTATGAAACAAACACAACTGTCTATTCCCCTCATAACATTTTTTTAATTACCTGCTGCATACTTAAAATCTGATCCTGACAGCCCCTCTGTGGTCTGAAACCACACTGGTTTTCATCCAACACCTTTCAACCACTGATCGCACCCTCCCTTCCAAGATAACAGTGAATGCTTTGCCTGGTATACTAATCAATGAGATATCTCAATAGCTGTTGCAATCCTTCCTGTTCCCTTGCTTAGAGATAGGTGCAATTACTGCTTTTGTCCAATCTGAAGGTACCTTACCAACACTCCATGCTAATCTTACTACTCTATGAAGCCATTTCACCTCTGACTTCCCACTATACTTCATCATTTCAGGTCTAATTTCATCTATTCCTGCTGCTTCATCCAACTGAGTTTATTTACCATCCTTTCCACTTCCTCAAGCGTAATTTCACCTACATCATTTCCCTCCTCCCCATGAGCTTGGTTGTTCGCGACACCACCAGGAAGATTTCCTTATACGATGAGAGGATTTTCAAAATATTCCATCCAGTCCAGTGATTCCCTGGGATGTATTATGAGTTGACCTGAATTACCCAAAACACTGTTCACATCCTTTTTCCCCCTCCCTTCCTAAGGTTCCTTATTACTGTCCAGAAAGGTTTCCCTGCTGCTTGAACCAGCCTTTCCAGGTTATTACCAAAATCTTCCCATGACTTCTTTTTGGATTCAACAACAATTTGTTTCGCTCTGTTTCTTTCATCTACGTACAGTCATTTCTGATAAGCCTTCTTTTTAAGTTTACAAAGTAGCATAAGATAAGATTTTGTAGACCCTTGTCATAGAAATAAGCTGCCTGCGAGGAAACCTATTTCATTTTATCATCGGTGCAAAATTGCCTGCTGCTAAGGAAATTTTTCAGGTGCAGAAAGAGGTGGAACTAACCAAACGCTGTTCGAACACAAGTAGTCATCCAGTTCGATGACCTTCCCTGCAAACCCAACCTTGCACATGGGCTGCAGTTTGTCCCCAATCCCTTCCAAAGTTTATCTAAAATAGGCTGTAAAAGAAATAGAAGGAATATTTTGGAAAGGAATCACACTTCAAGAAGAGGAAATCAAAACCCTAAAATTGGCTGATGAGCCTGCAGAAGATCTGGAGAAACAGCAGAATGATATGGACACAACCTGGGAGGCTTCTCTTAAGAAAAGAAACTCACTGACTTCAAACAATGATATGCATATAAGAAAGATGTTTCTGAAGACTTTTGTGTGCTCGTGGGATGGCACAAAATTTATGCAAAAAGAAAAAAAGAACAGAAACTTTTAAAATGTGTTGTTATAGAAGAAAGCTGGAATTCAGAGGGATAGATCACATCACAAATAAAGAGATTGATAAGGCAAATCTCGAGACACCCAGGACTTGTTCAATTAGTTTTTGAAGGAAGTGGAGACAGTAAGAAAAGTAGGGGTAGACCAAAACATGAAAATAAAAAACAGATTAGAGCAGGTGTAGTAGTTAAGCAGGAATGGCATGAAGTGTTGAAATAAACTGGTCCATGGACCGATGACCCAAATAACATAGATTAGAGCCCTCTTGGAAGCACGATTCAATTTTAGGAAATACATTTTCTGAGAAGAAATTTGAGAACTAGTTTCCTAAGAAATCTGAGCCCCTAATATTACCAAATGGCTATCAAAGGGGCAACAACAAGCTACTGCCTCCAGCAGACTAAACAGGTTCAAGAGCTCTCCCCCTTCCCATTGCATATGTATCTAAGGAGAAGTCTATAAATACTTCCATAAGCCAGACCGAACACCCTGGGCTTCTCAGAGAGAGAGAGGGAGAGAGAGAGAAACAGAACTCAACTTCAAAGGAGCAGCCATATAACGGACAACTTCAGAGAGCGCATTAGCTTTTCAGCAGCATCAATGGATATAGCTAGCTCTGTTCCTCACAAAATGCCTGCAACCAAATGAACAATATCTTTCTCTCTCTTCACAGAAAAATTTACACCGATCACAGAAGCTAGGTAAACAAAACTATAACATAATCATTTTTGTAGCCAGGTGGTTAATCTCCTTCATGTTAGGGCTGTTAGGAAATCCATTTCCTCATACTATCAGGAAATTGGATTGGGATGGCAAAGGCACCATCACTGATGCAACTGATGAACAAATAAGAATGACAGAGCGAATTGCATTCAAGAGATAGTGGGTTCCAGCCCCACTGTCAGCAGCCCTGAAGATGATTTTCCGTGGTTTCCCATTTTCACATCAGACTAATGCTGGGGCTGTACCTTAAGGCTGCCTCTGTGGATCAGTGGTAGAGTGTCGGCCTCCGGATCCCAAGATAGCGGGTTCAAACCCGGCAGAGGTAGTCGGATTTTTGAAAGGCAGAAAAAAGTCCATTTGACACTCCATGTCGTACGATGTCGGCATGTAAAAGATCTCTGGTGACACATTTGGTGTTTATCCGACAAAATTCATTAAATCTCAGCCATAGACGCCCAAGAGAGTTTCAGTTTACTCGGTTTGCCATCTAGTGGGCCTAGAGTAAAACGGAGCGTCGAAATTGACGAGCAGACAGCCAGATGGCATCAAATTGAAATGTCTGCACACTGTAGCTGAGGCCATAGCCGCTTCCTTCCCACTCCTAGCTCCGTTTCCTATCCCAACGTTGCCATAAGACCTATCTGTGTCGGTGTAATGTAAAACAAGTTGTTAAAAAAAAAAAAAAACAGATACAATGGACCATGAACTTTCATCAGATTCATGTTTTCTTTAAACTACGACATAACATTACACCTTATTACAAGCAAGTCTATGGTATGCAGCAAAGAAATTACGAACATGCTCTGAACATAAGAGATATGTCATCATAACATGCCAGGCGACAACGCAACACGCATCCAACTGTGTTGGTACAGCATGTGTTCAAAATGTGAGACCTCATACCTTACGCATTGTTCATAACGGTCCTGCAGACTGTCGTACATTCTGATTAACACAGATTGCTGCAAAGGCAAAAAAAATTCACCATATCTTCTCTCGTAACTCAAGGCATGCGAAAAGAATCCATTTTCCAGTCAGATGACCCACCTAGGAATGTTCCTGAATTACGAGAGAAGATACAGTCATTTTTTGTGACACTGTGGCAACATGTATTCATCATAATGATTTAAAAGCCTGTGAGAAAACAGGGCCAATAAGGGTCCACCTGTGAATACAATTGATTTACACAACTGGCATATGGTGATTGCTAGGGCTCGGAAGTTGAGAAAAAAAACCTTTTTTTCTCGAGTGTCCGAAGACGATGCCCAACATAATCCTGGGCCATTGTAGGCAAGAAAATAGCGAGTTTTATTTGTCCTTTCTTGCCTTTTTCAGCTTATTGGTTACTTTTAAGCCTTCTTTTAGATCTTAACAGCTTTTTTTTCTTCCTTTTTCTTTTTCTTTTTTTAAGCAAATTCACCTTCTGAACATCTTGTCTCTATTAAATACACCCAAAAAGAGTGAAAATGGAATGAAATTTAAAAAACCAGGGGTAAGTAAAATACTGAAAGGAGAATATTTTGACATGTTTTTGAAGAGGAAGATCTCACTTGCTTCAAGTATGAATCCTTAATATCCGTTGATGTGGAGAGAAGTTTCTCCATGTTTTGCAACGTGCTGTCTGAAAACCGACCATCCTTTACACCTAAGAACCTAGTCAAGCCAAATATGATTGCAGTCATACTAATTTCAATTTCTTTCTCCAGGATGTCCATTTTGTGTTCGCTGAATTCATTCTAGGTGGAAAAAATATTCCAATCTAAATTCTACAAGTACTTTTTAAGAAACACGGAATTCCTTTATTTTTATTATGTCAATCTAAAAATATATATTGTCTGAGAGAACCACTTCAGTCATATTTTTGCACTGAATATTGCATACCAGTAGAATTCTGCATTTTTAAACATTATATTCCTAAAATTAAGAATGAATTTGGATCGCATTTTTACATTTTTCGCACCGACACAGATAGGTCTTATGGCGACGATGGGACAGGAAAGGGCTAGGAGTGGGAAGGAAGCAGCTGTGGCCTTAATTAAGGTACAGC
Organism: Anabrus simplex; assembly: GCF_040414725.1. Lineage (NCBI taxonomy): Eukaryota > Metazoa > Arthropoda > Insecta > Orthoptera > Tettigoniidae > Anabrus > Anabrus simplex. Next base: position 65,100,615 of record NC_090278.1, on the reverse strand, counting down.
CCCAGCATTTGCCTGGTGTGAAAATGGGAAACCACGGTAAACCATTTTCAGGGCTGCCAACAGTGGGGTTCGAACCTACTATCTCCCGAACACTGGCCGCATTTAAGCGATTGCAGCTATCGAGCTTGGTTTTGCCAGTTTTTAGGTCTTTTTTTTTTTTTTGTTGATATTATTATGTCTTTTCTGGGCAATTTATAGATCTTCAATTTCCAAGCCCCAGTGATTACTAATTTAATTAATTTCAAGGCTCTCTCTTCAGCAGCCCTAGTTCTTCTATGTCCATCTGCTCTCAGGCCCTGACGTGCTTCCCAGCAACATCATCAGGAGGGTGGGCACCAACCAACAATTAGAGCCCTGCACTGATGCGGATATCCGAATTTAGTACAATTTACAAACTTCATCATATTGTTCTTAATCTTCACTGTTCTTAATATCTGGATTTATCTGCGGATATCTGGGATAATTTCTGATAATTTCTAAATAATTTCTAAATAATTAAGTTTATTCATTTTCATTCCAGTAAATTCTTAGTTTTCCTTGTGGTTAGGTGACCAATGACAGTGGTATAGGAGAATGGCAATATAAAAAGAGCCTTGAGACCATAAAGCCGTAAATCCGAGCTAAGCCTAACTGGCTCCTGTCTGCAATTTAAGGGAAGGAAGGAACAAGGGTCAATAAGTCTGTAGTTGTCGCAGGAGAAAAATCCCTCATACACCTGCGACTGGTGCCAGGTATCAGGCCTACCGTATTATGTTAACAGATCCATCTTTTTCAATACCTTGTGTGTAATATACTGTAATTAAATATTTACAACATCCGTGGATAACATTCGTGGATGCAGATGAAGGAAGTGCACATGTGGATAATAGTTTGCATATCCGCGCAGGACCAATAATGGCTAGATGTCTTTCCTGACATCAAACCTGTGAACTATTGAATATTTCTGGGGTGTTTGGTAGTGTGTATATGAAGAGTTACGCGTTGTGTATACCTAGTCCCCGAAACACAAGATGGCTAAATCTACCATCACCACGCTGGTGTATTTGAGCGATGAGCCAACTGGGCTCAGAAGGCCAGTGCTTGTACGGTCTGAGCCACTCAGTCCAGCCAGTCTGATATATATCTCTGTGGTAGTTTTATGAGCATTCACTCAATGTGTGAGGCAGTTGCAAATTAATGCCAACAAATGACACCCGAAGGCATATTGTTTGATACTAAGGGAGAGAGAGAGGGTCAAAATAATTTAGCACAAACATTTTAATTGATGATCACTCAAGACAAACACAGTAATTGAGTTGGGTCAAAAGATCCAGCTTAAGAAGGTCATGTTCCACTGTCATCCCATGGTGGCTTATCAGCATCACACCACTGCAATGCTATATTGCTGTTATGTCATGCTTGTCTGATGTATTCATATTAGATTGTTTATGCTCAGGTGAGAAAGCAACAGGAACAAAATATACATTCGCGTAGGAAATGAACAGCAGTGACTTACTGTGCAGTCTTTGTCAGTGGAGGACAGAATAATAATGGTGCTGATCACCAACAAGTCTTACCCCTCAATAGAAAGTCGTCGTGAATGCACTTCATCCAACATCACCTATCAGCTTCAATGCAGACATTACCGGAACTAACAACAATCTAGCTAAATGAAAGTTTTTCCACAAATGGATCCACAAGATGAGCTGATATTAATGTCACTGAGTGGGCAAAAAGTACCGGACGAGAATGGCGATTGATCCCACTATAATATTTGAGGAAAATGAACGGCAGCTGCAATTAGTGTGCGAGGAGAACAATGGCCATATACGAACCATACACTGCGGATATCTGAAAGAAGGATGGGATTAAGAAATGGGAAATTATTGCACTTACGATTGGTGCCAGAAGGACAATTCCTAAGGAGACAATGAACTTCCTAAAAATTTTAAAAATTCTGGACATCATCATCCAGACCATGGCAGACTCTATATGGAATTTGTTGGCTATTCCTGACCTGATGTACCATGTATTGGATTTTCTTTTTTCTAATACAATCAGAAAGAGAAAGTCCAGATGATGGTTGACAATGTTAATTCTAAGCTTCCACGCAAACCCCGCTTACATCTAAACAACAGATAAAAGATTTTTCGCATAGGAGGTGGATTATTTTTGCTTTACATCGCACTGACACAGATAGGTCTCATGGCGATAATAGGACAGGAAAGGGCTAAGAGTAGGAAGGAAGCAGCCATGGCCTTAATTAAGGTACAGCCACATTATTTGCCCGGTGTGAAAATTGAAAACTACGGGAATACCATCTTCAGGACTGCACGATTAGTTTACCTGGGTAGGCTATGTTAAAAGGATATCATACTTTACTTATTTCTTTCATGCATTTATTAAACTTTATTTTCTTTCAAAATAATAAAGGTATACTTTTGAATTTTCAGTCTTTATACCGTATGTGCATCTTCCTCCAGGACCGACACCTCCTCATTATGGACGAAAAATAAATCCCCTTTACGTGTCCGTCTAAGAGAGGTTTCACTGTCATGTTTTTAAGATGCTTGAGAATTCTCAGGCTGACCAGCTTCTCACAACCAACATGAAGAAAGATCTTGAGGGAGCCCTGCAAATGCAAAACATACAACAGCTGTATCCAGCAACACCACAGCAGTTTGACACATACTTGTGAAACATAGTTTGTGCCTCCCTCCTGAGGATAACATTGGTGCGAGAGTCTGAAAGGTGGAGCGCAAGCCCATTAATGCAGATCGGTGAAATGTCAAGCTGCAATCAAGATAGCTCACTTGTCAGCCCTCACCGAAAAGGGTGATAGCACTACAGTTTGAGTAATTTCTTGCTGAAGAGAGCACTGGTGCACAAGCACTTGCTACAGTTGATGCGCGTGTCAAGTGAAATAATCCTGGGGGATCAGTGCAATTGTCTTATATAAGGTTAGTTCAAAAAGAAACGAGGAGACTATAAAATGAAAACCGCTGAATTGCCTGCGGAAAAAGATGCGGTCCTTATAAGACCGCTGAGGTTTCAAACTCGCCGCTAGAGGAATGCAGGTGCACAACCACGTCACAAAAAAGTGAGCACGCACATGCGTCGATGTCCACTTCAACCAGTCGTGCTGAAAACAGTGAAATGGAGGCTTTAAGAAAAAAGCACAGGGTTGTACTACGTTTTTTGATAGCAGAAGAGTTGTAGGGAACGGAAATTCATTGAAGAATAGCAGAAAATGTACAGAGAGCACTGCACGTTAATTGCAAGGGTCAAGACGTGGCACAAGTGATTCAGGGATGGATGGATGTCACTAGCCAATGATACACAGTCCGGAACGCCATACCAATGCCAATGTCCAGCAGGTGGATGCCCTCATTATGCAAGACAGGCAGGTTATGGTAGCAACCATTGCCGCAGAGGTCGGATTGAGTGTCGGAAGTGTTCACGCCAACATTAAGGACAGTTTGAAATTTTGCAAAAAGTGTGCTCAATGGGTGCCTCACAGTCTTCAACCAGCACAAGAAGCACGTCAAACGGAACTCTCTCTCACTAACATCTGCTGCGCTATGCCAAGGAAGGGAATGAGTTCCTGTCATATAAGTGGTCGTTGGAGACTAGACGTGGTGTCATCACTTTGAACCCAAGTCAAAACAACAAAGTCTCCAGTGGAAGCTTGCAGGGTCGCCACAACCCAAAAAATCCAAGACTATCCGCACAAGTGCAGGAAAGGTTACGCTCAGCTTCTTCTTTGACCAAAAGGTCCTCTTTCTTATGGACTTCCTGCAGCATGGGACAACGGTCAATGCGCAGTGATATTCACGAACCTTGACCACCATTCACAAAGTGATCAAATTGACAGCTCACCTGCAAGATCATTCTGCTCCACAACAATGCAAGGCCCCATACAGCAAACAGAGTCAAAGAGCTCTTGTAGACATTCAAATTGGAGGTCTGACTCACCCTCCATACAGTATGAACCTGTCTCCCTATGATTATGCCATTCTTGGCAAGGAACAGAAGGCTCTGAGAGGCAATTGATTCACATTAAACGATGACATTAAGCAGCACATTCGGAACCAGTTCACAACGCAGGCCCAGAAATTTTAAGAGATGGCCATTCACTGCCTTGTGTTGCAGAGGTAACAGTTCCTCGACAGTGCTGGGCAGTACTTTTGAAATAATGGTACAGGTTTTCATTTTATAGCCTCTGGCTTGTTTCTTTTTGAATGACCTTCATAATAAATAATAATGTTATTGGTTTTACATATCACAAACTACTTATTATTTTTGGAGACCCCGAAAAAAAGCAAAGCAAAGCAAAGTCATCTCCATACAGGCCATGAAGGCCCTTGTAGGAATGGAAGGTAAAGGCGTTCACTATCCGTAACCTTGGCACTTGATGGGGGGAGAGTGGTTAGCTATATGGCCGGCCACCTTTGCCCGCAGGAATTAACCTGGTTCTCATTTTTGGTGTAGGCTGAGTGAACCTCAGGGCCATGTGCACCTCTGGATGTGGCAATCTTGTTTCTTAAATTTCTAGACTTCCTGACGGGGAATAGAACCCACGCCCTTCCAGGTGAACCTAGCACGCAGACTGTTGTCCTGCAGGAGTTCTTTTACGTGCTGGTAAAACACCGACACTGGGCTGACTGATATGAACACCATCAAATACCACCGCAATGAGCCAGGATTGAACCTGACAGATGGGCTCAGAAAGCCAGTGCCTTAACTATCTGAACCACTAAGCCCAGCCAATTGTCTCATAAGACACTTATTAAATCAGCTTTTTCTAATCATAGTTTTACTGAGAAAATATCAGTACTGTGGTATGCACATCTTTCACTTAACCCGAGAATACTAACATACGTACAATTAACGAGTATGCATCATATAACTGCGCACTACTCCTTCTCGCATTACCCAAAACAGACCACCTCCATGCAGTGCTTCCACTGATCTTCATGGATGATGTCAACCATAGAATTTAGATGCATGAGTGAGGCATGAATGCCGGGAGAGTTAATTTTCGGTAAGTCACTGTGCTTTTTTTTACGTATTGTTAATACTGACACATTACTGTTGGTACGTAAAACTTACGTAGTCTATTATTAGTATGTAACAGGTACTTGGACGTTGTTGTATGCGGGTAGATTGCTCATTCCAGTTATTAGGCTGTGACTTTCCAGGATACAATGGATGAAAGAAGAGTGAAATCGGAGGAGTTCATCTGCTGTATTCTTGACAAGCTAGATGAAGATGAGAGCGGGGAAGACAAACGTTTATAATCTGAATCTGAGCACAAAGACTCTCTGATGACGATCCGTACTATTCACCCAGTATGATGGTTCCGAAGATAATCTCGACTGTGATCCAGATTTATGAGCTTGTGTTGAAATTCAGCAAATTTAGCGACCATTGGATAGGAAATCTCAAAGGAACTAGGAAGAGAACAACAGAAGCGACTTCAGCCTCTCAACCTATAGAACAGCTTTCTGTTGATTGTGAAGTGGATAAACTCTTTAGCAAGGATGGGCATATATGCAAAACAACCAACACAAGAAAATACTCAAAAAAGAACAGGACCTACATCGAATGTAGAATCTGATCCACTTAGGTGTTTTGAATTATTCTTTACTAACAACCTAATGCGAACTATACCTCGTAATTCTTTAATTATATATTAATTCTGGCAACAATGTGGACTTTGCTTATTGTTTCAGCGTGGATATGCACAGGAACGTAAATTTTACGTATGTTAGTATTCTAGGGTTAAGAAAAAGTCACTCACTGCCACTGTATCAAACAAAAAAAAAAAAGGAACCAAGAATGAACTCCATCTTCATTAATTCACATTTTCGAAGATCTATTTCTTTTCGATTTGTTTCTACTTGCAAGATTCATCAGGGGAGAGAGGCACCCAAATTTCCAACAATAAGATATCTAATGAGAAAAATGTTAAAATTAGAAGTAGCACCTCCCACAAAACAGCTGACTCATGCAGCCAAGTGAATCAATAATAGGAATGCATGTCAGCTCTAGACTACCATTTGACTTGCAAATAGCATTTTCATTATTCATTCTAACAAGCTGACATTTAACAGAACAAATATATGATGCAGAATGAAAGCCTGTACTGTACAGTATATACACAAGAATACGTATTCTCATGTTGTGCCTAGTGATGGTTTGTTGAAAACACTTTTTGATATATTGTATGAAATGCAACAAAATTGTTTTGATGTATTGTAGGTCAAAGTGGGAAGCTTTGACCTATAAAAGACTGTACAGGTCATAATATTGTTTACAAGGCAAAACAATGAGATGATCTGCCCTTCAGGTACAGAGAGAGGTCCAACTCCCCAATGAGATTATCAACAGAAATATGATCAAGAAAGGAAAGCATATGGAAAACACCCCAAAACCTTCCATCCATTACTACTCAAGTTGCTACTGAAGCATAAACAAAAATGAGAGATAAAGTTATAATTATTATATAGTATACAATGAATTTCATTCTACAAATTCAGCTAAATAAACTTAATAAGAAATCAAAGATCAATCAGCGACACACTAGTCTCATTTATCTGTCCAATTGCAACTCCGATGTGGATCCGTGGTAGTGTGTCAGCCTCCGGATCCCTAGTCAGCAGGTTCAAACCCGGCAGAGGTAGTCGGATTTTTGAAGGGCGGAAAAAAGTCCATTCGATACTCAATGTCGTACGATGTCGGCATGTAAAAGATCTCTGGTGATACATTTGGTATTTACCCGACAAAATTCATTAAAATCTCAGCCATAGGCGCCCAAGAGAGATCCGGTTTACTCTGTCTGCCATCTAGTGGACCTAGAGTAAAATGGAACGTCGAAATTGACGAGCAGACAGCCAGATGGCGTCAAATCGAAATGTCTGCACACGGTAGCTGAGGCCATACGATTATTATTATTATTATTATTATTATTATTATTATTATTATTATTATTATTATTATTATTCCGATGTGGTGTCACATAAATTCAATGGAACAAGGGTCTCCTTACACCAAGGTCCTACTGCTTTCACAATGAACACCACAAAGATATAATTTTCAATTACTTCTAAAAATAAATTTTTGTTTTACGTCACACCAACACAGACAGGTCGTATGGCGACCATGGGATACGAAAGTGCTAGGAGTGGGAAAGAAGCAGCCGTGGACTTCCTTAAGGTACAGCCCCAAGATTTGGCTGGTGTGAAAATGGGAAAGCATGGAAAACCATCTTCAGGGCTGCCGACAGTGGGATTCGAACCTACTACCTCCCAGATGTAAGCTCACAGTTGCGTGCCCCTAACCGCATGCCCAACTCGCCTGGTTCAATTACTTCTTTACAACTGTTTGGTTTGCTGCACATGGCAGATTCCACAGCGGTGCCAACAAGCTGAGCCATTTGAGGTCTCTCACAGTGCATTTGCACTGTAGGTGGCTCTAAGCAGCCTACGCAGTGGCCTCCAGAGTACACAATAGCCATGCGTCTTTATAGGTGTGCTAGTTACCAACTGAAGAGCCCAAATTATTATTATTATTTGATACAATGATTAATAAAATGGATTCATTTGTAACAGGTGCAGGGAACTCTGTCTAGTAATATGACCCCATTCGCCAGGAACATTGATAGGTTACTTAATCATTTCCAAGTCCACCTCAAGGTTATTCCAACAGGTGTATTGATTTAGCCAAAATGCTGGAAAATTTATGATGTCCAATAACAAACCGATTATATTGGTTTGAGGTAGATCGAAAATCGCCAAAGTGTCAACGCAAATGGAAGGGTTAGAAGCAGAAAGTACTGTGCTATACGTGGATGGAATTGACTGAAATACTGTAAAATTAGGCATGGTTCATGTAATAGTATTTATAAAGGGTCTCCTGAAAGTAATTACACAAAAAACATGAACTGTGAAGAAAGTATAAATCAGATTTAATTCAATAATGCAGCTAAAAATTCAGTATAACTTCAAGTTCTGTGTACAAGTATTACAAATGTAGAGGAAGGAGTGGAGAGTACAGGTATGAACTGGCCCAAAGAGTTCAGAAAACAATAGGCAGAGATAATGGTAACTGGTACATTACCCCACCTCGTAGTAGAAGAAGAACTGTATTGTAATGTCTTGGTTTTGTGTGTGTGCAAATGCATAAATGCATCTTCTATTGTAGATATTTTGGACAAGCCGACAAACTGTTTAGTAGGCTTTTCCTCCGAACGTTTTCCTGAATTATTTCACCAATGTTAAACTGTGAAATTCTACTGATATTCCCATATTTTGTTTTCATGTATTCTGATGCTTTTTCGCTTCAGGTAATGTGTTAGGGAGGTTTCTTTCCTTTTCTCAAGATGATACCAGGAGAACAACTTTCCCTGCTGTTACTCTTTGGAGTCTGATCTGTTGTCAGACTGCTGGGATGTTTTTAGGTTGTCTGCAGATACAAGGCAAGCAGTTTCTAATATTGGTCTGTAACATTCTTGGAATTTTTTCAAGGACACAGTTGAAGAGTAATGGAGACAGTACGTCTCTTTGTCTTACTCCTATTTTTTCTTGTAAGGGTTCTGAGATTTCCTCCATGAATTTATTATTATTATTATTATTATTATTATTATTAATAATAATAATAATAATGTTATTTTCTTTATGTCCCACTAACTACTTTTACGGTCTTCGGAGACGCCAAGGTGCCGGAATTTAGTCCCTCGGGAGTTCTTTTACGTGCCAGTAAATCTACCGACACGAGGCTGTCGTATTTGAGCACCTTCAAATACCACCGGACTGAGCCAGGATCGAACCTGCCAAGTTGGGGTTAGAAGACCAGCGCCTTAACCGTCTGAGCCACTCAGCCCGGCATTATTATTATTATTATTATTATTTGATACAATGATTAATAAAATGGATTCATTTGTAACAGGTGCAGGGAACTCTGTCTAGTAATATGACCCCATTCGCCAGGAACATTGATCGGTTACTTAATCATTTCCAAGTCCACCTCAAAGTTATTCCAACAGGTGTATTGATTTAGCCAGCTTGCTTCTGGAACTTGGACAAGACATCATTATTCAGTCAACAAATCAATAGTCATTATAATAAGGTATAGCTGAATGTAGAAATAAAAAGAAGTAAAGGTGGGATACTCCTTTTTCATACGGATGACTGCCCAGGTGTACTTCCTCATAAAAACAATAATCACTATCATCATCCCCATTTGTCATAGAAACCAGCTGATTTAAAACCTACAGAGAAACCCTCTTAAGATAACTAAGTGTATAACATTCTAACTTTGGTTGTTCAGAGGAGAAGTCCTCTTAAGAGGGTCAAAGTAATATCATACAGCAGGCTATAACTGATCCTTACAAATCTTATATCTACACAGGGCAGAGCGCAAACAATCTGGTCACAGGGTCACCAATGGGAACCAAAAATTTGAAACGGGTGAAGAAGTTTCAACATTAATAAAATATTGGCTCTTAATTGACAATGACAGCAGATGGCAATGATTTCTTATTGGTTTGAATTTCTTATAATGTGAGCTGGTATTAAAAGTCCTGTTACCGGGCGAGTTGGCCGTGCGCGTTGAGGCGCGCGGCTGTGAGCTTGCATCCGGGAGATAGTAGGTTCGAATCCCACTATCGGCAGCCCTGAAGATGGTTTTCCGTGGTTTCCCATTTTCACACCAGGCAAATGCTGGGGCTGTACCTTAATTAAGGCCACGGCCGCTTCCTTCCAACTCCTAGGCATTTCCTATCCCATCGTCGCCATAAGACCTATCTGTGTCGGTGCGACGTAAAGCCCCTAGCAAACAAAAAGTCCTGTTTCTGTTTCTGGTATTTAGCAATACTTTAATCTTTTATTATGAGTTCAGTAAAGTCATGTAATTTTATTTCATACACTATAGTAATTAGGAAACAGACATGGAGAAAAACAAAAAACAAAGTTATCTTCTGTACTTTTACAAAAGGTCTAAAATTAACAATGAAGTAGTCAGTGATGACCAGATTGTAGCCCACATACAAATGTAAAGTCTCCGAAAAAAAGCGAAAAAGAATCAGCCTGTAATAGTACTGAAGTCAGAATGGTAACATTTCTGAATCGTCGTTGCCTCTAAGCCATTGGTGTGAAAACACTTGCCGACAAGGAACTTCTTCAGAAGCAGAGAGGTAGGTGTTAGTCTCTTGGCAAAGATCGACGGTACGAAGTATGGTTGAACTGTTGCAAACCAGAAGACTGTACGAGTGCTTGCATTTGAACAGCACCTCTTTCTGCATCTGAAGACATTCCTCAGCACCAAGTGTTTTCACACCAACGACAAAATATATGCGACAATTCAGAAACGGTTTTCCTCATAAGCAGCCGACTTCTACGATGAGTCAACAAAAACTTGTTCTACACTACGACATATCTATATATATAAAATAAGAGTTTTGTCTGTACATTGCTCAGAATTTGAAAATAATGGTATTTCTGTATCGGTCATGTCCACAGTAACAAGGAAATGTACTTTTTACTTTTCCGTAATTTCTGTCTGTCTGTTTGTCTGTACAAGCATCACGAGAAAATGGCTGAACAGAATTTCATGAAAATCGGTACGTAACGTCGGGGGACGAGCCACTACAATCTAGGCTATAAATTATTTTATTTGTGCCGAGTGAAATGGTAGTTTAGGGGAAGGTTGAAATGTAATACTCAAATATTTTTATTATTAGTGGTCCTATCGATAAATACTACATAACTAAAGTTATATAGAATTAAATTTCCGATCTTATGTTTTATACATTTTTACCGTACCAGCTATGATAACAGGTACTCGTGAATTTGTATTCTTTCTTGCCAAGTCGATATCAGTGCCAAGCCACGAGAAAATGGGTAAACAGAATTTAATGAAAATCGGTATATAGAGTCGGGGAATAAGAAACAACAGTCTAAGCTATAACTATAAACAATTTTATTCACCCTGTAGTTTAGGGGAAGGCACCAAAAATTTAATTTTTAAATACCTGTTATTGGTTCTATCAAAAAGTACTAGGCCTTTCCTATCCCATCGTTACCAGCGGGCCAATCATTACAACGAACTTTCCCTAACCCAGTCATCATATGAGAAAAGAAGTTTGGTGACTCCCCCGTCGCGTTTCAAGGGTAACGTTGAGAGCTATGCAATTTAATACAATCTTGCTCACGTGTACAGTACCTAACTAGAATTCTGTATACAATGAAGAATTCCGTAGCGAAGCATGGGTACATCAGCTAGTCTATATATATAAAATAAGAGTTTTGTCTGTATATTGCTCAGAATTTGAAAACAATGGTATTTCTGTATCGGTCATGTCCACAGTAACAAGGAAATGGACTTTTTACTTTTCCATAATTTCTGTCTGTATGTATGTATGTATGTATGTATGTATGTATGTATGTATGTATGTATGTATGTATGTATGTATGTATGTACACGCATCACTAGAAAACGGCTAAAGAGAATTTAATGAAAATCAGTATGCAAAGTCGGGTAATAAGTCGCTACAATCTAAGCCATAAATAATTTTATTCACGCTGATAGAAATGGTAGTTTAGGGGAAGGCCTAAAATTTAATTTTTAAATATTTATGTTATTAGTGGTCCTATCTTAATAAAAATTGGTATGCAAAGCCAGGAAATAAGTCTCTACAATCTAGGCTATAAATAAATTTATTCACGCTGAATGAAATGGTAGTTTAGGGGAAGGCCTAAAGTTTAATTCTCAAATATTTATATTGTTAGTGGTCGTATCGATAAATACTACATAACCAAAGCTATGTAGAATTAAATTTACGACCATTTGTCTTATACATTTTTACTGTACCGGCTATGATAACACAGATATTCATGAATTTGTATTTTTGTTGATAAGTCCATATCGATGCTGAGCCACGAGAAAATGGGTTAACAGAATTTAATGAAAATCAGTATATAGAGTCGGGGAATAAGAAACTACAGTGTAAGCTGGATGAAATTGTAGCTTAGGGGAAGGTGCCTAAAAGTTAATTTTTAAATACGTATGTTTGGTCATTACAGCTCTGGAACTTGGAACTGTTAGATCGGCAGTGTAGTCCTGTTCGTTAAAAGTGAGAAAATGTGTGATGTTTAATTTGATCGAGAATTTCATATGAAAGCATTGCTTTTAATCGCGCCATTCCTATTGACGTCGTTGAAATATATGTTAATTTCAGTTGGGAAAACCACTAAGACAATCTTTCTGAGGATGTAAAAAGGCAGATGGAGAGTGAGTGTCTACCATCATAATGGAATCTCCCCAACCTGATTGTGGCTGATGGTATGCAAGCGGGTCTACCATTACAGTGAAAATTCCCTAACTCAATCTTCATATGAGAAAAGATGTTTGGTGACTTCCCCTTTCTGTGGTAACGTTAAGAGCTATGCAATTTAATACAATCTTGCTCACAACGTGTACACTAGAATTCCCGTATACAACGTAGAATTCCGTAGCGAAGCACGGGTACATCAGCTAGTGTTTGAATAAGAATGGAAAATATGGAGAAAAGTAGCTGAACATATGAAGAATGGATGGGAGGGCACCTGAAGCTGTTCCGTCATAAACTGGGATTTGTTCGCAAGTGGTTTGTGGGCAATGAGATTCCAGATACAGACTGGTCAGTCCAGAGCCCCAGCTCAGTCCTATGGAACACCTCTGGGATGAACCAGAATGGCAACGTTTTCCGACCCTCAACAACCCACACCATTAACTACGCTTACTACTGGACAGCAGGAAGAACGGTCTGCTATTCCCCTGGAAATTTTCCAACACCTGGTAGACTGTCTCCCCCATACTGGACAGTATATCCGAGGAATACATGTGTCGAGTAAGTGTCCGAATACTTTTGAACAGAAGGTGAACATTGGGAGTGCATTTAATATGCAAATTTCAATACATTTTTACGGGTCAATTACAGAGTTTTTTAAAAATCTGAATGTTATTTCATGGATGTGTCTTAGGCATGGAAAATTTAATTAAATGCCGACTCAAATTTAGCAGTCAAATAGGATTTTACATTTTAAATATTTATTATTTTGCTGCTAAAATGATTAAAGACACACCATCAACCAGTGCCAGATCTATGCTACCCCGCCCCTTCCATGACAAAATTAATACAAGGTCTCCCTACACAAAAAACTTTTCCTGTGCTCTTATGTAATGGAAATATCAAATAACAAGGCTTATTTTACTGAATTATTCAGTGTTTAGACAACCTGTGACAAAGTTCCGTGAATAGTCCTGTACTATCAACATAGATGAACAATGCACGACAGTGACCTTACTGTCCTTCGAAATAGTCCCCTCCCATAACTATGCACTGCTGAGATCGGCGATACATGTCCTGGAAACTTTGCAAGAAGGCTTCCTTTGGGATAGTGTTCAAAAGCCTCATCACGTTTTGTTGAATGTCAGGAATATAATCAAATCTCTTTCCTTTCAAAGCAAGTTTTATTCGCAACTTTTCGGCTCTGACCTTTTTCCGATGAGGGAATCCCGGAGAACGCTATTCCATGCTTTGCCGTTTCGTTTCAGGGCTGTACCTGAGACACCAGGTTTCATCCACAGCGACAAAGAAATTTGACGTAACATCCACCGTTTCGACAAAATCCTGTGAAGCCTCTAAACGTGCCTGCTTTTGATCGTCAGTTAAGTGATGTGGCACAAACAAGAACACGTTTTCCTCTTCCCTAACTTCTGGGTAACGATTTGTCACACAGATTCAAGGTTAATCTGCAGTTCATCCGTTATCATGCGCTCAGTTAATCGCCGATTGTTCGTGATTAATGTCCTCACCTTCTCAATGTTTTCGTCACTGACGGCGGTCTTCCGCAACGGGGGTTGTCAGAAACACTTTCCCAGCCTGTTCGAAAACGGGCGAAGCACTCGTACACACACTTGAAGGACAGTGCTTGATCTTCATAAACACGTACCAGCATCGCATGCGTTTCTTTCAGTGTCTTGCCAAGCTTAAAACAAAACTGTACATTGATCTTTTGGTCATTCATGTTCCTGTTCGCAGTTCAGAACCAACGCACTAAACACGCACTGTGTCAAACAGGTCCTACACGGCACACACGATGCTCAACTAAACAACATTGGGAGCAGGTGGTCAAAACCTGCTGCTACGCAGGTGCAGCGTTGCATGTCGCCAGTGTTACTGGATCGACTGTTCTGACTTCATTCAACAAACTTTATTGTCACAGGTTTTATTAATATTTTAATCTCAACACAGTCCAGCCAATGATTTCAGTTCAAAATGCCTTTCTTCTTGATTTTATTCTAGCAAATTCACGTTTTATCCAAAGCAGGTGCATGTTTGTAAGTTACGGAAACTAATGCCTGGTCGCGGAGTCAACGTTACTTCCATGAAACTCTGCAGAAAAGTTTTTGTTCTCCTTCAAGCCGAAAAGGATCTTTCTGATGTTGCTAGAGTAATTGGTACAGTTAATAACAGAATCAAAACAGAAGACATCTCAAGAAAGTTAAGTATTCCTCAAACAACAGTACTGCAAAGTCACACACAAAACATAAATTTGATATATCTCTTCTGAGAGCTGTTTGAAGAGAAAGTGATTCGCTTGAAAATAATGGACCAGTATTTTGCAATACCATTGGGCTGCATAGAGATTTCATCTATAACATCGCCACTACTTCTCTCAAGAAGTCCAGCATGATCTTCAAGAACCATGCTTGCAGACCTCAGGTAAATGTTTGATGTGCCTCATTTCTTTTGCCTACTCTTAACCTCATACTATCTCTTGTATCTATCTGTATCCATTATTGTTGTTAAGGTCCTCTTTGTCCTTGGGTAACATGCAGCTATTGCAGGAAGACCTTATAATAATAAAAAATGTCACAAGTCTAATTTCTCTGCTTTTAATATCAATTCTTCAATGTCTGTTTTGCGTTCCATAGATCCAGGCCTGTCAACATACTGTAGAATCTCTTAATATATTTGTTCAGTTTTTTTTCCAAAATTGGTACCTTTTATACCAATTTCTCTAATTTTTATGCACAACTATTTAAAATAATCACATTATTTGAGAAGCTCTACAGGTACACTGAAAAGATCATGGACACAATGCGGAAACGAAGACTCGCATTCTACAGACACACGACTGACTGAAAGGATCTTCAAATATATCATGGAAGAAGTTGGAATTATCCGCAATAGAAGAGAGTTCTGAAGAGTCGACAGTCTGAAATAATTTGAAGGGAAACCACTCAAACGGAGGCCCGAACGGATCATTTTCAAAGAGGAGAGAAAGATGAGAAGAAGCAAAAGAATGAAGAGGTTTTTGGAAGAGAAGAGAAGAAAAGTCAACAAGCCTTAAGTTCTATGCCGTCCATAGATGGCCAAATTCTGAAAAGAAGAAGTGTCGTGTATTCGTTAGGTGCTTAAAACTATATATTTTTCTCAAGTTCTAACAGTGTCTAAATGAATGGCCAGCCTACCAGAAATGACAGAAACATCTGCTTTGACTAAGCCAACTGGACTTCACCAACACTACTAGACTTTTAAGCCTATAATGGAAAACTTTTCATTAATATTAAGAAGAACAATGACATAAGGAAACTGATACAGTATACTGATGATGAACATATCAGTTTCTACCATGACATTGTGAACAACTGGCCAACTACTTAGCAGGAAGCACTGTAAGAAGAATAATTGTGATCCTCTTACAGAGAAGCTATTAAAAGTTCTCATTTTTTATGTACAATTAGTGACTATAATATATTCATTATAATGGTTATAAGGTTAAAAAGAGGTAATATCAAATTTAGTGAAATACATAATATCTTACAAGATATAATTAACAGTATTACTAATTTTGTTTATAAAAACGATTTATGTGAATTGTTTGGGATCTTTTGATAATTCTCTGCTTTCTAAATACTATAGGTTGACTGAAAATAGTTGTAATGATAAAATATGATTAAAAACAAAATTAAAAAGGCAGGAATAAAAAATGTGTGTTTAATTTCTAGGACAATTCAAATTCAATTCACATGGAAAAGGGTACATCTCCAGAAAACAAAACTTGATTTTTTGCCCTTTAGAAATGGAATCTGAAATCCATATTATGGGCATAAAATACCCTTCACTAGTTATATGCACTGTCAAAATGGAGCTGTGATAACTTCACTCATTCACAATTGATCTCTGCTGTAAAATTTACTTTTGTGAACAAGTGGTTTTTTTCCAAATGGCTGATTCATTTATAGTTTATATCAAGGATTGTTATGTTAAATATTACTGAGTGGGCTTAGCTTTTGGAAATATCCTTCATACCTATTACATCATTGTTATCTCACGGAATATAGTATATAATGAGGCTAGACTAAGGAGACAGAGAAAGAGTAAGCCGAGGCAGGATTGATTTTTCAGTTTGGCTAGAGCTGTGTAGGAGAGGGAGGCAATGCTGATCCCCGATGTCCTCTACCCTCAGGCTGCAGCTAGTCTCTCTCTGGTTGCTTAGCAACCAACAAATGGAGCCCCACCCTCCCTCTCCCCCTCTTCTGTTCTGACCTACTATACCCAACACATACAATAGCTTCTCCCCACCAACTCGTCAGTCCTACACAAAGCTCCCATGAACACAATATTAAATGAACAATGGATTGCCTCTCAGACTTATGACAAAGAACAAGGCATTCGACAAGTACAGCAGACTCCACAAGTTCTTAATCACAATTTAATTTGTTTATTCATTTTAATATTTCTATCTATCTATTGCTTGTTTAAATATTTATTTCTAACCATACAACCATGCACCAACCTATTTAATTATATTATATATTTAAATATTTCTATCCATCCGTCCATCCCCCTACCAACCTACCTACCTACCTACCTATAACTGCTTATTTATCTACTTATTTATATTTTGTCCAGGTAATTCTTCTGATTCAGGGACTGTGCATTTGTGATTTTAATACGCACACCACTGTACTAACCACCACAGAAACATGGAACAGTGAATACATCCCTCCAGACAGGTAGGTGTCAGGAAGGGCACCCAGCCATAAAACTGGGTTTAATCCAAGTTGTTGCTGATCATAGATAATTGTGAAAAGGCTACAGAGAGAAAAAAATCCATTTAATTACTTATTTCTATCTGTCCATGCATCCATTCCCTTCCTATGTATTAATTAATTTAAATATTTATTTTTATCAATCAATCAATCAATCAATCAATCAATCAATCAATCAATCAATCAATCAATCCACATACGTGTTTAATATGAACAGTTCTAACAATCCATTTAGATATTTATTTCCCTACATTTCACCTACTTATTTATATCATCTCCTTCTACCGCTTTTCCCACATCTACGGGATCGTGCATGCAAACTGTGTTGCATGTGGGCATTTGGCCCTGTTTTATGGCTGGATGCCCTTCCTGATGCCAGCCCTCAATGGAGGGATGTAATCGCTATTGCATGTTTCTGGGCGGCCGGTTGTGCAGTGTGTTGTCTAAATATGAAGAGAAGAGTGTTGCGACAAACACAAATACCCAGTCCCCAAACCAGAAGAATTAATCAGACACTATTAAAATCCCCGATCCAGCCGTGAGTCAAACCCAGAACCCTCTGAACCAAAGGCCTCAACGCTGACCATTCAGCCAATGAGTTGGACTACTTATTTACTTAAATATTTTTATTAATCTATTTAAATATTTATCTGGTTCTTTGTGCTTGCCTCTGAATCCAAGACAGCAGGTTCAAAACCAGCAGATGTGGGCGGATTTCTAAGCCAGAAAAAAAAAAAAAAAAAAAAAAAAAAGGAAAAAAAAGAAAGAAAAATGTTGCCATTGATGCTTTCACGGCCCGTACTTATAGACAGATATAGGCTTTTGGGCTTATGAGTGCTTTGCGAAATGTAAAGAATTTCACCTTATTTTCTGAACATGGCATAAGCCCAAAAGCCTATATCATGTCTAAAAGAAAAAATGTTCATTCAGCACTGAATGCCATATGATGTCAGCATGTAAAAAAGCTCTGGTGACACATATGATGTATACCAGACTTAGCCCCACATCACCCAACAGAGTTCTGGTTTCTCTGCCATCTGGTAGAGTAAAAGGGAACATAAGTCCATGCAGCCTAAATGGCATCAAATAAAAATGTCTGCATCACGGTAATCCGAGACCATGTCCTTTCATGCATGCCCTTCCATTTCTTCTGCTGATAGTTTCATTTCTCCGAAGGGTCAGAATTTTCTCTTCTCTTTAGAGTTAAAAGGGGATTGTAATTGTAGTATCTCATATCAAAATAAAATCACCCACACCATCTGAATTAAATTTTCTTCCTAGCAAGGAAGAAACAACTACTGTATATGTACAAAGGCACTTCAGAAAATAAGGTTACAAGAGCTTGCATTTCCACGAACCTGCTACGCAGGCGTAGCAGGGGGAGAGGTGATACTCCCACGTGGCGCGTCCCAGGTGGCGGATAGGGGGGTCCTAACCAGCTTGCCGGCGGACTTGAGGGAAATAAAATACCTCTCGCGGACCAAACACACACCCCCTGTGGGTGGGGGAGGCTGACGAATAATACACCCACGGTATCCCCTGCCTGTCGTGAGAGGCTTCTAAAAGAGGCGACCAAGGAATGATTGTATTAGAACCATGAAACTACTTTTGATTAGTACCATCACGCGCGGAACACCATCGGTCGCTTTTACTTGCGAGTAGTACCACTCTGTTAGGTACTCTATGGTTTTGTGATTCGTAGCACTCGAGTGGGGTTCAGTGTGGGTTTCCAGTACCCGTGAGTCGTGCCCGTGTGTGCAACACCACGCATCTGGGCGTAGCCTGTGAGTTGTACCACTATACGAGTGACACCGTAGGTCTGCGTTCCCAGTGATTAGTACCCACTCTGTAGGAACACCACGGGAATACCGGCGCCCGTGATTAGTACACCTAGATGAGGAACCTCATCGGTTTGCATTGGCTATGAGTGGCGCCATTGTGTGAGAAACACCATAGGTCTGCATTACCTTTACGACGTACAATACTTGTGAGTAGTACCTTTATGTTTGGAACACCGTGAGTTTACGCTACCTTTGATTAGTACCGCAGCTTGAGAAATATCATGGTTCTCCTTTACTACCGATAAGTGCCATTAGCATCATTGTGCTTTATAAGTGGTCCCTTGGTCACTAATACTATTGTTTACAATCCTTTTTGAGTCTGATCCACTGTTGTTTTTTTTTGTTGTTTTTTTGTTCATGTCCATTCATTCATGACATTTTTTTATTTTTTTTATTTTGGTCAGTGGATGCTTTTCATTTTTTGTTGTTATCTCATTTTGTACCATTAGGGGCCGATGACCTCGATGTTAGGCCCCTCTAAACAACAAGCATCATCATCAGAGCTTGCATTTTATTTTACAGGCTGAACGATATGTAAATCGCATGGTGCCAGGTTAGGACCGTAAAGAGGATGGTCCAGATGGTCGATTTCCTCACCATGAGAGAGAGAGAGAGAGAGAGAGAGAGAACACTGCAATTTACTGTGACACACTGGAGAATTTGTGGATAGCAATTTACAGAAAGCAACCTCGACTTCTCTCAACAGGCGTTGTGTTACTGCAGGATGTCAAGAACACATGCAGCCAACAGCACGGGTGAATTGTTACGGTGTTTCCGGTGGGAGGTACCGGACCATTCTCAATAGAACCCTGATCTAGCACCCAGTGATTTCCATCTCTTCATATCGTTGAAGATTCCTCGATGGTGAGCGATTCAGTGACGACAGAGACATTCAGCATGCAGTCATGGCGCGACTTCAGGAATTGGATGCAGATTTTTTTCCGTGCCAGCATCAAAGCCTTGGTGTACCTTCTGATTGAATGCTTGAAAGAGAATGGTGCCTATCCTCTTCAAACCCGAACCTGTTCTTGCATTCAATATGTTATATCTTGCTAAAATAACTTTAAAATGTTCGCCACAGAAAATGACCTTTTGCTAGTTTTTCTAATGACTTGTGGCATATATGCTACATCAGGACACAAGAATTGATTTTTCTACCATTATTTATCTATTTATCTTTTCCTTATATTTTTTGTATCATTGCAAGCAAAACAAATGACATGTAGAGTATATACTACATACGGACTGAGGACGCTATGTTGAATAGTAACGCGTATCAATGCCCTACTTCTGTGTATCCTTGTATCTGACTAAAATAAAGTTTCTATGAGAGTTCTTGTTACCTTATTTATTTATTTATTTATTTATTTATTTATTTATTTATTTATTTATTTATTTATTTATTCATGAAACACAAAATACAGCTACCCTGAACAAATTTTACTTGTACCGTCAGACTAATTAACGAGTGTAAACTTTCATGATAAAATATAACAAACATAACAAAAGATAACAAGATCAGGTACACAGCCTACTAATAGTAACTGTCCAAATCGAAAACCATGAGAAAGCCCATGTTCATAATCAAGTCGTCGTGGCTCAAAATGGTGTATAAGCACTTCACATCAACTTATCCTTAAAAGACTGTTTACACCCCTCTCGAATATACTTTTACTTGATACTTGATCAAGCTCTTGTCTCCTATTAATATTGTTAAAAAGAGTTAGGAGGTGGATTAGGAAAGTACATTGAAGTATCGAGTACTGAGTGTGGGGAATGTGGAGAAGGTCTTTGGTTTTGGTGGCGCAGCAAGGAACACTGAGAAAGAAGAGTGAGACAAGATGTTCCAAGCGCCCATTTAAGATCTCGTGGAGGAAACCGATGTCAGCTACCTGTCGCCTAATGTACAGCGGTGACAAATTTAGTGCCCTTAATACCTGCTGCGTAGACAGATTTCTGAGCTTGGGGTTTCTGATCCTAACAATTGCAGCCCGCTCTGTCTAACTGTCTAATTGGACCAGAAGGCTGTTTTGCAGCTACCTTGTACCATGTTAGGTATGTAATATAATTATTGCATTAAAGTATTTCTTTAGCTGCAGATCAAAGTAAAAGGTTTGATTACAGCTCAGTCTGGTGGTATTTGAAGGTGCTCAAATATGCCAGCATTGAGTTGGTAGATATACCAGCAGGTAAAAAAACTCCTGCAAGATAAAATCTCAGCATCTCTAAAGGCCGTAAAAGGGGTCAGTGGGAAGATCAATTTAAAAAAAAAAAATTGTTAGTCAAATTCTTTAGTCATTCACTTTCTCAGCACTCGACTCCTACGATGGTCCTTCTTTATACAGTAGACAGTGAAGCAATTATAATCCAGACTGTTTAATTGCTTTCTAAGCAGCTAGTTTATGGGAGATCCTACTGAGAAACTTCTCCTTGGTTTCTCAGCCCGAAGACTGGTGGGCAGCAGTTCTTCATCTCCACTCCTCTCTTTCTTCCATTTGCCATTTCATTCCAACATACACTGGCGGAAAATGAAATCCCAACACCAGAAGTAGTTGTCCTAGATAAAACTAAATGCGAGAGGGGTGTTTGAACATATGAAAGATGACGTCTATTCATATTTGCGCATTAGTCGACGAAGAGTGGTGCTAGTAGCAAGTTTGCTTTAAATAAGCACTGTACACTTTGTGAGAGTTATTCCTTGTCTGTTATTAACGCTGTGAGGTAGGTGTCTCCTTTCAGGAGACAAAGAAGGCTTACCAAGTTTGAACGAGGCCGAGTAATAGGGTTACGAGAAAGTGGATGTTCTTTCCACATATTGCAGAAAGACCTGGCAGAGGTACCCACAGTTCATTGGTGTTGGCAACAATGGTTACGGAAAAGCTCTGTCTCAAGAAGACCGAGCTCCAACTGCCCAAAGACGGCTACAGAGAGGGATGACCGCCATATTTGCTGCATGGATGTGGTGGATAGCACTGCATCAGCCATTAGAGCTTCAGCTGGCACCAGAGTGATACAATGAAGTGTAACAGACTACTTCACGGACAGCTCCGAGCCAGACGTTCTGTAGCATTCATGACTGGGTGCAGCAGGTCTTTCGAGTTGATGCCTAATAGGCGACCTGCTCGTATGTGAGAATGGGGCCGTACGTACGATAACATCTAATGCTAAAGACGGCACACACATACACAGCCCTTGAGGCAGTGGAATTAACCAATGAAGGTTAAAATCCCCGACCTGGCCAGGAATTGGGAACATGCATCATTTTCAAAAATATTTTTTTTGAAAAGTACACCAATGAAATAGTACGTAAACGTATTACATTGTGGTATGTTGCCTTGTTTTCTACCATTAAAAAATATTTAATAGTGCCTTTCCGCAAGGCGAGTGAAACGGCCTCTGACGTAAGCGGCGCGCTGTGACGTCGCGATCCAGTACCGCATGGAGCTCTGCCAGCCGTTGTGCATCAGCCGTTGCTAAAAGCCGATTGTTTATTATTCATGATTGCGAATAACTTCGAAATGACAGAAGAAAGGTTCAAAACAGCACAGTCAGACAATCTACCATGTGTAGATGTCATCATTCTTGAAAAATGTGACTTTTGTGGCCGCAGAAATTAGCGGATAACAAGCAAGTTTGTAAGTGGCGTCCTCTATATACGTGCAATGTGCTGTAAACCATAGTATTAGGATAACAAAGAACCTGGATAGATATCACATCACTTTCAACATTTCCTTCTAGACTGATTCCCCTATTAAAGAATAACATTACATTTTCGGGCTTTCAGCATTAGTAAAGTAAGAAATCGGATTTCAGCACTAACATAAACATATAGGTAGCATTATAGTACTAGTCCGCTTCTGTGGTGTAGTGGTTAATGTGTGCCACTCCCCGAGGCCCGGTTTCGATTCCCGGCTCTGCCATGAAAGTTGAAAACAAATAGTACGAGGGCTGGAACGGGGTCTACTCAGCCTCGGGAGGTCAACTGAGTAGAAGGGTTTCGAATCCCACCTCAGCCATCCTCGAAGTGGTTTTTCGTATTTTCCTACTTCTCCTCCAGGCACCTAAGGCCACGGCCGTTTCCTTCCCTCTTCCTTGTCTATCCCTTCCGATCCTCCCATCCTCCCACAAGGCCCCTGTTGAGCATAACAGGTGAGGCCGCCTGGGCGAGGTAATGGCCCTCCTCACTAGTTTCATCACCATACTCAAAGTCTCACGTTCCAGGACACTGCCCTTGAAGTGGTAGAGGTGAAATCCCTCGCTGAGTCCGAGAGAAAACCAACCCTGAAGGTTAAACTGATTAAGAAAGAAAGAAAGATCATAGTAGTGTAGGTGTATAACCTATCATTTCTGAAAAAAATATATATTTATGGTTGGGGCAACTGGCCTACCCACTTCCGGGGCCCATGAAAGAGAATTAAATATCTTTGTGGAGGGAAAAAGTTAAACATGATAAAGATAAATATGACTTCATCTAGTTTTCACAAGTTGGGCTGAGTGGTTCAGACGGTTGAGGTGCTGGCCTTCTGACCCCAACTTGGCAGGTTCGATCCTGGTTCAGTCCGGTGGTAGTTGAAGGTGCTCAAATACGTCAGCCTCGTGTCGGTAGATTTACTGGCACGTAAAAGAACTCCTGCAGGACTAAATTCTTGCACATCGGCGTCTCCGAAAATCCTAGAAGTAGTTAGCGGGGCGTGAAGTCAATAACATTAATTACATTTGGCTTTTAACAAGCTGAGCATATCAGGAAAGAAAAGTGTCCTGGTGACATTTTAGTCGCTCAATACAGGAATGTCTTTGGGTGCTGTGACATTTAGTTTTTTCTGTTTGCTTTACGTCACACCGTCACATATAGGTCTTATGGCGACGATGGGACAGGAAAGGCCTAGGAATGGGAACAAAGCGGCCGTGGCCTTAGGTACAGCCTCAGAATTTGCCTGGTGTGAAAATGGGAAACCACGGAAAACCATCTTCAGAGCTGCCGGCAGTGGGGTTCAAAACCTTCTATCTCCCGGATGCGAGCTCTCAGCTGGGCGCTCCTAACCGCACGGCCAACTCGCGCGGTATTTTTACCCTTCGGTTTATTGACTTGGCTTGTATAACCTAAAACTTAGGCTAAGTTGGATAATATTTTAAACACCTACATCACTATTTTCACCTGTGTGCAATTATGTTATTTATTTCATTAATATTATGATAATTATTATAATTGAGCATTGTTAACTTATAAGACCCCAACAGACAAGCATTGGTTTTGTGTAGAGTTATACATTTGTTAAATTAAACGTTGTTTCCTTTCATGATGTACACGCCTATTCTTTGTTACATTATAGAGTATTTAGATATAGCCTAAATTTACCAATTAAGCTCTTCAATAAAGACATACATAACTGTCCCATGCCAAGATATATTGGTAGAATTAGAGCTGTCAAAATGGTTCATAACCCGTTTGATTTATTATCTTGACATGGATCACCCAAAACATAGGTTAGGTTTGGAGAATACTTTAATAATCAGCATTATTTAATGCACTGTTTATTACTTTCATATTCCAAGATGTAATTGAAGCATTTAAATAAAGCATCATACATTAAAATTTAAAGTTTTATCACTAGAACAGCTGACATGGAAAAGTGATTTGAAAATTCAAACAAATTCATCTTACGTTAAAATCTTCAAAAAAGTAAACTGTAGACTTTTCCGATATATCACCAGCATTTTGTCCGGCTCGCCAAAATCCATTTCTGCCTAGTTTTAGCGTCTTTGAAACATGTATAAACAATTTGTTTGGTATGGTATGCGATGTGCTATTGCACATCGGATCTCTACACCATTTACAAGTTTTCTGCCTCACTGTCTGCGCAGGATTCATTTTAAGTCTAAAATATACCACTCAGATTATTATCCAATGTATAGACCTCGAATTTAACCATACTAGACACTAACGTAAAGTAGAAATACGCGAAGTGTATCCTGCTTCTCACAGCACACTATGTGTTATTTCGTCTGCTAATTCAGTCAACCTGTACGATGACGTCAGACCAATGAGATCGCGTACTTGCGTGACGTGACATTTTCGTAGATTTTTATCATGTTTGGGGTTATTATTTGTACATTCTGATCACATTTTTGAATTCTGCATGAAATTTTGAATCAGATTAGCATATTTTTAATTAAAACCCCGGATCATGCATGTTCCCTATTGAACCCGGGACCTCTTGGAGGAAACAGGATGGAAATCGAGGAAGGTGTGCAAATGGATTCTATAAGAGTTTGGGAGGTTTGATATGGATCAGGGATGTACCACAGAGATGTAAAGGAATTATCTACAAGACTTAATTTGAGGATGGTCAAAGGTTTCCCAACTGAATTGCTGCAAAAGTTGTGTTATCGCAGCTGCATGAGGCCTGGCATTGTCATCAAGGAGAATGAAGCCTGTAGACAATAGACCTCACCGTCAATTTTGTATTGCCCGCCGTAATTTCTTTAATGTTTCACAATACGCATTAGCATTAATTGTGTCTCCACGGGCCATAAAATCAATGAGCAGTACACCTCGGCGATCCCAGAAAATGGTTGCCATGAGTTTCCTGGTGGACAGAACTGTCTTGAATTTTTTTGGTTTGGTTGGTAAATGAGTAAGATGCCACTCCACTGACTGTCGTTTACTCCCAGGTGATGCATAACAAACTCATGTTTTGCCCCCAGTAATGATGCGAGTCAGGAAAGAGTCTCCTTCATTGGAAAAACGTCCCAGAAACGTCAGTGCTGCAGCCATACGCTTGGTTTTGTGCTCCTCTGTAAGCATGCGTGGGACCCACCTTGCACAGATTTTAGAATAATGCAGATAGTCTTTGACAATTTCATGAACAATTGTTCAAGACACATTAGGAAAATGTTCACAGAGTTCATCAATTGTGACGCGCTGATCGTTCCTCATGCATTCGTCTACTGCGCTCAGCAGTTGGTCTGTAATGACAGATGGTCTCCCTGAACGCTCCTCGTCGTGTGTATTCCCCCTCCCCAGGTTGAAGTTGCGACACCAGCGCCGAACAGACGACCCGTCCATCACATTGTCTTCATACACCTCCGTTAATTGGAGATGAATATCACAAGGTCGAATGTTTCGTGCATTAAGAAATTTAATCACGACCCTCACTTCACAACTGGCGGGGTTCTCAATTTGTTTAAACTTTTTAAACGATCATAGACACAACATAGGCAATGCTAGCGTCACGCAACCTCGCACAGAGCAGGCAGACAAGCCACTGACGCGGTCTGACATTGCCCAGCGGCTACCCGAGTTGTCAGCGCTTCATGCGGCGCTAACGGGTACTTCTTTCCGGATGGCCCTCATACTTGCAGACAATTTCGTGATGAAGGTCAACGGAAAGCAAATAAACACAATCCTCTATGAAGATGATACCATGATACTTGCAGACAGTTTTGAAGACCCTACATTCCTTTTGAATAGCATCAATGAAGCAAGCAAGCAAGCAAGCAAGCAAGCAAGCAAGCAAGCAAGCAAGCAAGCAAGCAAGCAAGGAGTCTGGCCTACAAATCACACTCAGAAAAAAAATTATGAGAAAAAAATTATTCCATAATTTTTCAGTTATTCTTCTGCTAATTCTGCTGTCAGGTGTTCTGATAGGATGTCCACAGGATGATACAAGATTTTTTTCCTAATCATACTCAATACGGTTCACAAATAAACTGTTATTTGATGTTATTCTCCAATGTCCAATACCTTGATATTGTTTATTTATGCATGTTCTAATTATTATTCTTTCTGGTGCAAGTATTTTGTCTATTTCAGCTGTATTAGGAGTTTTAAAAATGGTTTCACTAGCGTAAGTTATTTCTGCAAGGGAGGTGTATGTGTTTTTTTATAATATCTTAATTTTGCTGCTATCGTTGAGTTTGTTTCAAAGAATATTCTAAGAACTATTTTTTGTGCTATTTCTTGATGAGACTGAATTTAATACGAATTTCTTGAATATTGTTGGACAATAAAGCACGGTCATTAGGAAATTCTAGACAGTTTCAACTTAAATTTTGTTTGGAACTTACCATTTTTATGTTCTTTGGATTGACCTTAAACCATTCCCTCAATAAATTAGTAAAGGTGATAAAACAGTCTCCTTGTGATAAATCTGTTTTAATTTAAAATGGTTCATAAAATTCTCTTCTAAACTTTACTTTTGATGATGATAATAATAATAATAATAATAATAATAATAATAATAATAATAATAATAATAATAATAGTATGGCTTCAGCTAGCATGTGCAAGCATTTTAATTTGATGCCATCTGGCTACTTTCTCGTCAATTTCAACGTTGTTTTACTCTAGGCCTATTAGATGGCAGAGTAAAGCAAATCTCTTGTCGGAGTCTATGGCCAGGGTTTTAATGAATTTTGTCGGGTAAACACGAAACGTGTCACCACCAATCATTTTTATGCCAACATTGTACGACATGGAGTGTTGAATGGACCTTTTTCTGCCCTTCAAAAATCCCACTTCCTCTGCCAGGTTTGAATCCACTATCTTTGGATCCAAAGGCCGACACTCTGAAATTAATTCTCTCAACCTCTTATTGTGATAATACCAATAGCCTCCACGTAGGGACACGCATGGCATTTGAAGCTCACACAGCAACGTAAACAACGAATTATGAAAGAGATGTACATGTCAACTAATGATTGCTAAGACTATCTTCATCATAAAATTAAAAGAATAATACAATAGGAAACATACGGCAATAACCATAAGGAGAAGAATAAAAAAGTAACGCTACATCCCATAATGAATAGGTACAAAAGAAGTATTACTACGACACTGTGCAGCAATAAAGATAACAGTTACAGAATTATAAAAAGGTGAGCCACAGTCACAGTGCAGAGAAAGAGATCTGAATACAACTCGCCCAGTAGATATGATGGCTATTCTAAATATATGAGATTTTTCAAAGTTACACAACAAGACTAAAATAAAAATCAACTGGCCTAGCAATATTATATTTGCATACCTAAATGACATCTGCAGATGCAGCTGGGTTTAAAATTTGTCTTTTTGAATTTTAGTACCGCAGAAGTTGGTCAATTCAAACCTAAAAGGCTCATGGAAAAAAATAAACACCCACATTTCCCTTTGCGAAAATTAAATGATCATAAATATGTCTCTCAGTCATGGCCATCCATCAACAGCTAGTTTCAGATGACAACCAGCAGCAAGACATAGTCTGCACAGATGCTAGGGTTACACTTCCGTCACATTTTATAGAGTCACGTTACACGAATTTTTGGATGATCCCCAGCAATAAGACATATTTACGGAAAAATGTCAACTATTAACAAATTTAAATTACACGACATCACACACGAAACTTGATTTTGAAATGTTTCTCAGAGGTTCCTCAAGCTGCAATAACAGTAAGAGTAAACAAAGCAGCATACATTCCCTTCTCATGGTCTCCCCTAAGTCCAACCCCTCATCCATGCCGTGGGAGATGGGCAACGTCATAAAGTAAGGGATTGCCTCGAGGGGTAATATACAGTGGGGACTGTGTATGACCCCCCCCCCCCCTACAGTAAATAATTTAACGTATTAGTCTTAACAAAAAATATAATCTCCTCCCCCTCCTCCCGATCAACCTCATCATCATGTTTCCCTCATCCACCTCCCACTGGATTGGAATGTTTATGGCACTTTTCCTTCCATATTCCTCTATCCAACCATCACTGTTCCTCCTTAAATGTGTTCCAGTCCAAGTTTCTTCTAATTATACTATTCTTGATTATTTTCAACCACCTTAGTCTGGGTCTTCCTCTTGCCCTCCCTCCTCCTCTCTGGGTTTCCATCATCCATTTCAGCACCCTCTTCCATCCTCTTTACATGACCAGAACCAACTAAGTTTAGCCCTCTCCATTATGTCGAAAAGCTTTTCCACTCCAATTTCCTTCCCGGGCCCTTCATTTCTTACTCTGCCCTTTCTTGTCTCTCCTATCATTTTATAAAAATTTCATTTCACTGGCCTGGATTTTATTCTCATCTCTTTTTGTCAGTGTCCACGTCTCTGTTGCTTATCTTATACATCACCTCTTTACACTTCATTGGTACTTCCTTCCTTAAGGTTTCAGAATGCATTTCCCTATGGAATCCTTTTATTGATCTCCATATCCTGCCCTGCATCCTACTTCTCACGTACTTGAAGCTCTCCACACTTTCAAGGTTGTCCCTATATTTTTATAATTCTTTTACCATCCCTTTCTCCTGTAGTCAACACCAGTCTTGCTCTTTTCCATTCTGATTTTCATTCCACAATTGAATCAGTCATTTAAAAAAGGGCACATGTCCAAATTGTAGGTTTTTTTTATGATTGCAGATTAACATTCTTCTTGTCCTTGGTGCACCTTTTCACAAAAGAAACGACACTTATCGAACCAGTAACATGTTGATATTTAACATGCAAGAGGTTGCGCCTGTGGCAGTTTGCCGCACTTTTTAAATATTTGTTAACAATTTTGTTGCTAGCCACTTTGGGACTTAGGGCGTTCGTTTCATTCCTCCCCTCCAACTCTTCCGCCTGACGTTGATTATCGTCAGTGTATTGCCTGCTGCATTCCGGAGTAGTTAAGTATTTCCAAGAAAGTTTCTTTAAGTAAAGTTCATGAGGTTTATGGTGGCTTTCAGTGAAGTGTGGTGCTGTAGTTTTATCTTGAATTGTGACCAAATCATTTACTGAAATGTACAAATGCAAACGCTGAGGTAATTTGCTCATGCATGACCTCTCGCGCTCTTTAAAAACTCAATTTTACCAGATTTTGCAAAAGAAATTCATTTATTTTTTTTATATTGAGAAAATATTTTTACTGGGTAATTACGTTAGTACTAGTTCAAAGGCAATTAAACAGGGTACATATTTATACTTTTATCAGAGCATTCACTGCAAAAGGAAAATAGCAGCTCATTAAAATATTAAGCCTGAGCAATTTGCCTTTGCGCGACCTCCCGCATTCTAAAACTGGCACGACCTCTCACGTGTTAAGGTTGATTTGTGTCTGGTTTTCAAGTCATTTAAGAAAGGGAACATGCCACCATTCACCATTACTTCTCTATACAAGGGCACTCGTTCAATACCTGTGATAGAGATTTTGCAATCATTAAAAGACACGTAAAAGAAATTAAGTGAATTTATGATGTAAAGCAATCTCGTCAAATCATCGTACAAGCACCAACATCATGACAAATTCACTATCATTTTAGTAGAGACTAGTGACATGGTGGCTAAATCGTATAAGAAGGGAGAACTGTCAGATAAATCTCGAGGAAGAGTGCACTTCCTTTACTCTGTCAAAGATCCGGGAGCCATACGGACGGAAGAGTTCATCAACAGCTTTATTGAACACATCTTCCGTTTGAAAGTAGACTGCAACGTCCAGCTTTGTAATGAACTAGCCTATGAAGAACCAATTCCTTTTTGATGGGAACAAGAAGAATGACCTAAAGTGTCTAGAAGTGACATTCTGGGGGAGTACAAAGATTTTTTCAATGGAATACTTACGTGGCCAACTGTTAGTGTGACTGACGATGATTTTGATTGCCTGCCATCATTCAAATGATTATTATGGTAGAACGACAACAGGGTGTGTAACTTATCTGAGTAAACAATATGTTTTTGCTGCAAAACTGATTTTCATTCAGCCATCATTATAGAAAAGGCACATATCCATTTTCTTTATCTGCCAATTCCCATAAAGTCCTTCATCTTTACTTCATATTTTATCAAGTAACCTAGCCACAACCATCAACACTAACTGTCAATACATATACATTTAACATAAATAGCAAGACTGGCTTTTAAATCTATTTTTGCTCTTCCTGAAAAGTTAAATTTCTGGACATCTGCACTTTCTTAAATAACTGATTCAATTTTCAATAATAGAGTTGGCCTTGAAATTCCTCTCTATGCATTCCCCACACCACAAACAGCATTACCTGCAGCTTCCTGTCCCCATATTTCACATTTGTATCCTTCACAATTTTCTCCATAACCATTAGGGTGACAGCATACTTCTGTGCGGTAGCCCAGTTTCATTCCAAAACCATTCTGAGCTCCCCACATGTGCCTGGAGACTGCTGCAACAATTTTTGTACATTGCTTGCACATACTGTATCATTTATTTTCCAATTCCTTTCTGTTGCATTACTTTCCATATCTTTGCTCTGGGTACACTATCATAAGCCTTTTCTAAATCACGATATGGGATAATAATAATAATTTTGTGTGGCTATTTCTAGGCGGGTACAGCCCTTATAAGGCAAACCCTCCAATGAGGGTGGGTGGCATGTGCCATGTGTAGGTAACTGCATGTTATTGTGGGGAAGGATAGTGTTGTGTGGAGTGTGAGTTGCAGGGATGTTGGGGACAGCACAAATACCCCATCCCCGAGTCAAGGGAATTATCATTTAAGGTTAAAATCTCCGATCCGGCCAGGAATCGAACCCGGGACCCTCTGGACCAGAGGCCAGCACGCTAACCATTTAGCCATGGAGCCGGACAAAAATGAATGGTGATGAGAAAATGATCATGAAATTAAGCTTAAATTAGCAGTGTAATGCAATACTTTCGTGCAGTTTCATCTTTAATTAGCAATTATGAGCAGCAATTCCCTACAAATGAACTAACAATCACAGTGATAATCTAGAAGTCATTGTATTATTTAGCACTAAATGACTGCATTATTATTATTATTATTATTATTATTATTGTTGTTGTTATTATTATTATTATATTCATTTCATCAAACTGTGAGCTGCAAATATACAAATAACTTCACTTCCCCATATTCTTTTCTATTTTCTCTGTATTTCTTCATTCTCTGGCTCGTTCTTGCTTAAACTCCTTCCGAGAATACCCTGTTTGTTGTCCTTGGCTTCTCTTCCGACAGATCTTTCACAGCCATACATCTTCAGAACACCACTCTGCTGCCTTGATCCCACTCTTTTCTGCATCTTGATGGATTTCTTCCCCCCCCCCCCCCCCATGCAACTTGTGTTTTTTTTTTTTTTTTTTTTTTTTTTTTTTTTTTTTTCTCCTAGAAGGCCAAGATATGTCCATAGGAAGCCATTCTCCACTTCTTCGTTGAGGATGAGTTCATTTTGAACTTTTCAGATAACTCTTGTTTCAGTCTCATGTGAAATGCAATTTTGTGGTTAATTTTAATTTAATTTAATTTTTTAGGTTTCAAGATCTTCCCCCAAAACTTTATTCCCCCCCCTATTTCTGCTAGTCCATGCCTGGCAAGTGAGTCTGCTGTGTACACGCATACCAGTTTGATTATACTATATCTGAATTTGGGCTGATAAGAGAGGAATTTGGAAATGTATGTCTTCTGCTATAGCCTGAATGCAAACTCTTTCTTGTCCTTTCTCCAATGGCAGCTTTTGACTGATATTTTGGGTCAGAATCTCACCTAAGGTCATAAACTTCTGGGCTCTAATACCACATTTGGTTTTCATTGTCCAGATTGGATTATTTATTTTATGGTCTTCAATGGACCACTTTACTCAATTTTATAAAAATGGTTTTTCAGTTTTCTGTTAGTGTATTACTTCTTCATTCTCTCGGATTTTAACTTTCTTTCATTCATCATCCTCTGTTGATCTTGGTTTGTAATCTGGTTTTGTTTGTCTGTGAGTTTCATGATTTTGTCTAGTTTTCATTTGTAGTGTCCTCTTATCTACCTTGATTTCTGTAACCCATTGCTCTTACTATTCAATTTTTCTATGATTCTCCTGATGTTTCTTATGTCCTCAGTAAATCTCCAAAGAATGAGATTTGTTTCTTCCTGATTGTGCTCATTACCAGTTCCATTTCCTTGAAGAGTATTTTGTTAGAAGCTAGTCTCCAGTGTCTATTTGCTTGGTAGTTTTTGTTTATGCACATTATTTTTCTTCTTCTTTCAATCTTCAGTATTCTGTCTATTTCTGCAGTGTTGGTTGTTTTGAAAATGGTTTCACTTGCTTAGGTTATTTCTGGTTGCGCAACTGTTTGATAATGTTTGAATTATGTGATTACTGGAAGACCTTTTTTACTGCATGTGTTCTCAGTAATATACTATTAATATTATTATTCTTATTATCATTATTATTATTATTATTATTATCATTATTATTATCATTATTATTATTATCTTCTCAAAACTGAAATAAGAATTATCAGAAATTGCATAAATAAAAAGTACCAGGTTGAAGGAGTCTGGAGAAACCTCCCCAATGAAACGAAGAGCTTGACCCAGTTACCAGCATGATGAAGAAAAGAATCTCTTATTTCTTCCACATCTTACGATTACCAGAAAACAGGATTTTACGACAACCAGTGATGAGAAATCTGGGAAAGAAGACAGGAGGGCATTGGATCAAAGAAATTCAAGAGGATCTCAAAACAGCTGGACTTGAAATTACAGATGCAGAGAACAAGAATAGAATTACCACCCTTCTTAAGAATCAGAAATTTCAACTGAAATGATTCACGGAAGGCATGTGGAGATTTCAGACTAATTAAGAATACTGCAATCAGAACAAATGAAGAAATACTGGGCAGATAAGAAGAATCAAACACTACAACCTTCAAAGAAAAAGTTTACATGGAAGACTCAAGTGGTTCAATGTGGCCAATAAAGTTATAGTAATAATAATAATAATAATAATAATAATAATAATAATAATAATAATAATAATAATAATAATAATAATATTGATTATTCAAGTAGAAACCCTATTTTACATGTGGTATATTAGGGCTATAGACAACAAAACTAAATTAATACATAAAATAACAAATAAAACTTAAAACTTGTAAATAAAATGGAGAAATTTAACAAACACATTTTAACAACAACTTTTTTGAAATAAAGGATTAAAAGGCGTTTGATATTGTATATCACACATTTAAGTGAATTACGAATTCAAATCTACTTCTTTAAAAAATGGGACATTCAAATAAAAGATTATAAATAATTTGTGGCATTCCAGAAGTAGAAGTGTAGGTGCTTCTGGATATTGATTCTAAACTTTTCAAAATATGATCCAAATTGTTCATGTCCTGACATAAACTGTGTTAAAATACAGTAATGTGTTAATCTACTTTTCAGTCTATCCTGAATCTTTGGAAAGAACAAGTTTCTTGCAAGCTGACCTCTTGAGCTTGTCTGTATATGTTTTCAGTTCCTTTTCGACAAATGACATAGGGCATTTGTCATATATTAACGGAGAATTGGGGGTCGATGCAGACTCTTTGGCAAGTTCATTAGCTCCCTTGTTCCCCTCCGTACTGTTATGATCTCATACCCATTTCATGCAAATATGCTTGTTGTAGTCTAATACTGTGATCTTATGGAATTTGAAATAAATTGTACTTGTCCTGAATTGCATTCAAAGCAGCCTGAGAATCGCCCAATATACGTGCATTACAAGTGTCTCTCTTAATCCATTCAACAGGCTGTTGTATAGAACAGAGTTCTGCTCGAAATACTGAACGTTCTGAAGTCAATCCGAATTTTTCAACATCAATCTCCATGTTATTGTATTTTTTTTCTTTCCGAATTGAGCCTCTATGGACTGCGTGTTAACAACCAATCTCATTTTCAGTGCCTGTGTCTTGTTCGTATAAAAGCAAATTTTTAAAAATAAATCATTAAAAGGTGCTTAGGTATTTAATTGAATTACTAATTCACATCTACTGCTTTCATAATTGGGACCGTCAAATAAAAGATGATAAACAGTTTGTGACATTTCACAGGTACGAGTGTAGGGCTTCTGGATATTGATTCTAAACCTCTCAAAATATGATCAAAATTTTCCGTGCCCTGATACAAACTGTGTTAAAATATTGTCATGTATTTATTTATTAACCTACAAAATTATGTAGGTATTATAAGAATTAGTGTGTTAAGATAGTACGGCATTAGGCCTCCTGCCGAAGTACTTTCAAATAAATAAATAAATAAATAAATAAATAAATAAATAAATAATCCAGGAGTCATTTTAACACTTAATTGTAAGTAACTGGAATAAGCTTTACTGTTGTTATTATTATTATTATTATTATTATTATTATTATTATTATTATTATTATTAAAGAAACAGGGTAAGTCTACTGCTTCTTGAAATGGCTTACAAATCAGCCAGAGATGACTCCGTTGACCATGAAAGGAAAAACAAAGCATTTCAACATAAGCCATTGTTTTGAACATTACAGTAATTGCATAGTCCACTGCTATGCCCCACTCCACCTAGTTGGAAGAAGAGGGAGAGAGAGAGGGATGAATGACCTCACAAACAAGAAAGACAGAGAGAGAGAAGCTGTAAATGTGAAAGGATATGCCAGGTCATCTATTAGAAAGTGCCTGTGTTGTGTTACCCTCTGGGTGCCCCCCCTCCCTCTCTCTCTCCCAGATGGGAACACTGCCAGCCAAGTCCCTTGTCCCCCTCCCCTGGCCCTCATAACTACCGGCCTGGTCTGCCTGCATGCCTAGCTAGAAACCTGCCAGCCTGCAGCTTGCTTTGCAGACCTTGCAGTGTTGTCAAACCTCATCCCATAACAGCACTTGCCTCTCACACACTTAGATAACCTAACAAACAAACAAACAAAAAAATAAACCAATAAGCAGTTTATAGATGACATTACCAGGTCTCATGGAAACAAGCAACAGACATTAGAACCTTGACAGCCACATAGCTGAACATTAATTTAAATAACTGTATCAATCAAATAATTAATTACATAATTAATCCATAAATCATAAATGGTATTGACATACCAATGCAGTAGGATTTACAAATTTTACAGGTCATTTTTATATCACTAAATGCATTTATAAATCCATTTTATAATAAATTTATCTAATTCACATGTAAGTTTATATCTTCACAAATATAATATGAGATGATGATCATGAGAGGCTGGCCCACAAGATATTAACACTGTAAGAAAAACTGAAAACCCTGTGGGTAGGAGAGAGACACAAAAACTAGAAGAAGTGAGTGTCGAAGAGGGAGAGATGTTGCAAAGAATTAGGAGGAAAACTGTGGAAATTAGGGATGCACCCGAGAAACAACTTGCCAAACCATGAAATATCTCTGTGGAAGAGCAAGAAGAAAGATTTAACTTTTGACAGGAGTGCAAAGAAAAGGGTATATATGTGAGAGATAGAAGACGGATGGCTTGTACAAACATGGCCAATAAATGGATATGATGAATGAATGGAATTAATGAACAACAACAACCACCATCAGGAAAATTATTGAAAAATTGTGGAACATAAGAGGACCATTAGATGGATTACATAAATCAAAGAAGATAATGAGAGAACTACAAATTACAATACAAGATTTAAAAAACAAAGCAGACAAAATCAAAAAACTCACAAACAAACCGAGATCAACACATGGACAATAGGATGGGGATTTCAGACAAAGATAGAAAGAAAGTTAAGATCTGAGAGAATGAATTAGTACCTGTCTGACAGAAAACTGAGGAGCCTTTCTTATTGTATAAAAATTGATTAAAGTGGCCCAATGAAAGCTATAAAATGCAATGAACGAATGAATCAATCAATCAATCAATCAATCAATCAATCAATCAATCAATCAATCAAATTTTATTGTCCAGCTCCTTAGTTGAATGATCCAGCATAATGGCCTTTGGTTCACAGTTGGGAGAAATATTTGCATAAGTTGGTGAATCCCGCATATTTTTAAAAGTTTTCCCTGTATCTCTTAACACGTAGTACCCTGTTTAAGTCTATTTGAGAAGCTGTTGCTGGTACACCCAGGTCCAATTCCTGGCTGAACCGAGGATTTTAACACAGGATGGTTCATTGCTGTAGCTTTGGTACTGGGTGTCTCGACTTTAGGATGCACCGTGGATTTATTTATACTGGCAAGATTCTAACAGGATAAACACAATGGTGGATAACTGTGGGAAGAGGGAGCATTAGAAAGAGTACAAACATGGAAACACATATGGCACACAGAACAAAGGAGATAAACATCCTTAAGTGAGATAAGTCCACTTGGTATTCAAGGCAAGACAATCATTGTAAGGAGATAACTATCATCATCAAACACTCGAGTGTCCAATGAGATACAAGCAGTTACATCAGTAATAAGCCAAAGTATTGCCAAGAACTTGGTAGAAACAGCTAAAAATATAGCCTACAGCTAACACATTGAGGCTTTCAAAATAGCTTCATGTTGTTTGTTATAAAATGGTGACTTTTCCTGAAGGTCAGGTACAGACTGCACCAAAAATACAACACTACTTGATTACACAGAAAAACATCTGTAAACTATGATGAAAATCCCCATACATGGAATACTTTGCTCTCATAATCAATAATCTGTAATCTATATCATCACCATCCTCCATTTCCCTCATCCAGCCCCCGTCACATTGTAATGTTTACAACACTTTTCCATCCTCTATTTGGCACCATTGTTCCTCGTTAAACTGTGTTGTATTCCAGGTTTCTTCTAATTATACTATTCTCTATCATTTTCAACCACCTTAGTCTGGGCCTGCTTCTTGCCCTCGTTCCTTCTATCTGGCTTTCCATCATCTGCTTCCATCGCCTTAAAATGTCCATACAATCTAAGTTTCTCCCTCTCCATTCTTAAAAGCTCTTCCAGTCCCATTTCCTTCTTGATGTCCTCATTTTTTACTCTGTCTTTTCTTGTCTTCCGTATCACTTTGTGTGTTTAAAAGCAAAATATAGTAAATAAAAATCTTTTGAGGAAGAGAAATCTGAAAATTTTCACGGCATTTCACTGGCAATATACACTTTTACAATGGGAATATTTCTCTTCAACATTATGCAATGAGTTTGTTGAAGTATCTACACCTAATGTATCAAAACATACTACTGACTTTTCTATTATTATTATTATTATTATTATTATTATTATTATTATTATTATTATTTATTGAAGCCTCCGTGGCTCAGACGGCAGCGCATTGGCCTCTCACCGCTGGATACCGTGGTTCAAATCCCGGTCACTCTATGTGAAATTTGTGCTGGACAAAGCGGAGGTGGGACAGGTTTTGCTCCAGGTACTCTGATTTTCCCTGTCATCTTTCATTCCAGCAACACACTCCATTCTAATTTCATAGCATCTATCACTCATTAATAAATCACTTTGGGAGTGGCGACCCCATCGTACTAATGGCCTATATCTGCTACATTCATTCCATCCCTGACCCGGTCATTGACTGGAAAACAGGCTGTAGGTTTTCATTCTTTATTATATTATATTATATTATATTATATTATATTATATTATATTATATTATATTATATTATATTATATTATATTATATTATATTATATTAATAACAATAATAATAATAATAATAATAATAATGATAATAATAATAATAATAATAATGCCTCAACTGCCACACGAAGACATTTCGACCTGACGCCCTAGGCTGCGTTAATTTCGAACATTCCGCTAACCAAATGGCATAGTTTAATTAATTTTGTCAGGTAAACATAATAAACAATGAATTAACTGTGTGGCTGAAAATAACGCCGCAGCAGATCTGCGTTTAAATGTGAAAAATACCAAAGCAATGCTCGTAAGCAAACATGACATTGAACCTATTAACATAAGACTAGCTGGAAAATCACTTGCGTAATTCCAATGCATTAAGTATCTTGGCTGTGTGCTTTATCACAGCTGGAATAATACTGTTGAAGTTAGGTCCCGGATTGAACAGGCAACGACTAAATTCAAGGAATGAGTAAAATCCTCTGTAACAGAGACTGTAATGTTAATCTCTGTCTCCATTTACTTTGGTGGTACGTACAGTAGAGCCTCTGTTAACCAAAACAAAGGAGAGGTGGGGGGAGAGGGTTTCGGATAATAACTGAATATCGTTTTTAGAGGTTACGAATCTATTTTGAAGGTTTAGATTAAATTAAGACAATAGGCCACATACAGTATATAGTACATTGTTGACAAAGTATTTTAATACTGGAAACCCAAACTACTCAACCGTATTTAAAAAACAAAATTATGTTCAATAGTGCATGTACTGTAAATATATACTAGGGCCTACTTTTTTTTTCTGAAAACATCTTCTATTTTCTGTTTTTCTTCTTCTTTTCACATAGTTAGCTAGATGCTAAGTCACTCCACTGTTTCATTACCAGAACGTCAGCATAACGTTACAAATTATGTTTCTTTAATTCATTTTTGTAACTCAACCACTTTCTTTTCCCCAGATCGTTTTGGTTACAAGGGTTTTGAATAACGGAGGTTCTTCAGTAGTCTATCTTACTTTATGGTGCTGAGGCCTGGACACTAACAGAGAACACTAGCAAGAAACTTTCATCCCTTAAGATTTGGTGCTACAGATGCCTACTCAGAATATCGTGGGCTATTGAATACGTAACAATGTAATTCTCCAACACCTGGACAAAGACACAGAGGTCTTGCACAACATCAAAAAAGAAGAAACTAGAATACTTAGACCATATCTTTTGAAATGATATGTACAGACTCTTTCAGCTTATCTCACAAGGTAAGACTGAAGGAAGAAGTAGTAGGGAAAGGAGAATAGCAAGAAGAAGAAGAAGAAGAAGAAGAAGAAGAAGAAGAAGAAGAAGAAGAAGAAGAAGAAGAAGAAGAAGAAGAAGATACACCAAACATGTCAACAAAGATCTTTTACATAGCTATGTCATACAACAGAATGTCAACCAGGATCGCCCAAGAGAAAACCAGTTCCCGGTCATCAAATATCCGACTACCCATTCAGGGTTTGAACCCACAGTCTTGGGATCTGGAGACAGGCACTCCATCGCTGATCCACAGAGGGAGCTAGAGGTCCTAACTACAATGTGCTTCACGTCGCACCGGCACAGATATGTCTTCTGGCGATGAAGGAATAGGCGTGGGAAAGAAGCAGCCGTGGCCTTAATTAAGGTATTGTCCCAGCATTTTGACTGATGTGAAAATGGGAAACCACAGAAAACCATCTTCAGCGCTGCTGACAGTGGGGTTTAAACCCACTATCTTCTAAATGCACGCTGTTGCTCAGTGCTACAGGTTCTACTAATAAAACTAGATATACAAAAATGCATTTTATATCCTTCCCTATTTAGGTGTCCTATTACGAAATAGTGTCGAAGTCAACTAGTAATTTCTGCAGTATTCTCATGGCTAAAGTTCTTTGTGGATGCCATTCATTTCCTGACTAATACAATGCATTGTTCTCTTTCACAACAATATGCTAGTTCCTGTCTGACCTTGAGAAATGCTCTCTTGATTCTCATGACCTTCACAGAGGCCAGGTCTCTCAAACATATCCTTTCCAGTTTATGCACTGCCAGGCAAATGTGTATTAGGAATACAAGTAACAATGGTATACAACAGCGGTGTACAAGGGAGAGCTGCCGTAAAACTTCTAGATTTCTCAAGCTGAAAAGTGAAATGCCTCCTACAATCCCACGTGGCATAAAACTAGTATTCTTATAACCAGAATATTTTATAGTTTATAACAGAAAAAGTCTGTCAATTAAATGCATTATAATTCCAACATCCTTCTTATTCTAACACCAAATCCCATAGCGCTACATCCCTCACCGGCTTTGATCTACGAAGGTAATCCCAAAAATAAGGTCTCCTACTTTTTTATAAATACATAGACCTGTATATTTCTACAATGGTTTACATCATGTACAGCTTTAACATTTAGCTATTTTTCTACACAGCCACCATTTTGGTCAATGCATTTTTGTAGACGCTGTGACAGTTTTTGTATGCCCATGTCATGCCAGCTCACCGCCATGCTGTTCAGGAAGTTGTGAGCGGTGCTTTGGGAAACCTCAGGAACCAAAGTGCAGAGATCATCCAGGGTAACCCGCCCATCTTCACGCATGATTTGCTCAACCTTCATGACTGTCTCGATGAAATTGACGGTCTTCCGCTCCTTTGTTCATTCGTCGTGAATTTCAGTCCGAACAGTTGCAAACTCTTTCAACCACTTACAAACATTTTTTACATCCATGCAGGACTCGCTATACACTTCCATGAATTGGCGATGGATTTGAATCGGTTCAGTACCTTTTGCGTACAAAAACCGAATAACTGCGCACACTTCGCTCTTGGCGGTAACATCCAACGGGAGCTCCATTCTCAACGGCTGCCAAGCCAAGACTGAGTGCCTCAGCGCGGCGTGCACATGTTATATGCTCTTCACATTATTGTGACCAACAGCCCCATGAATGTATTTATAAAAAAATAGGAGACTTTATTTTTGGGATTACTCTCGTACCAAGCAACTGCTGCTCAACCATGTGATGACACGTGGTCAGCGTGTTGAATCCCCTTGGTTGTTACGCTCTGCCTTTTAGACTGGGGTCACTATCTCGGTATTAAATAGTTCCTCAATCGTTCTCATCCAGGCTGAGTGGACATTGAACCAGCCCTCGCCCTGACCTGGCCGAGAATTGAACCTTGGGCCTCCAGGTAAGAGGCAGGCTCGCTACTCTTAGATCATGGGGCCGGCTTCTTGGTCTTACGTCCAGTGTTCTCCCTAGGACCATTTGAATGGGCACACTCCCCTGCCACTTTTACAGACCGCCCAGCTAACATAACCTAGATATGTAGTAATAATCTTTTCTTTACGTCCCATTAACTACTTTTCAAAGTTTTCGGAGATGCAGAGGTACCAGAATTTAGTCCCGCAAGAGTTCTTTTACTTGGCAGTAAATCTACCGACATGAGGCTAACGTATTTGAGCACCATCAAATACCACCGGACTGAGCCAGGATCGAACCTGCCAAGTTACGGGATCGAACCTGCCAAGTTGGGATCAGAAGGCCAGAGCCTCAACCATGTGAGCCACTCAACCCACCTCCAACATATGTGTTAGTTACACAATATTAATATATATTCGAGTCATTGGGAGTTCCAAATTAAAATATTAAGACTGATTATTTAAATGATAAATAATTATTGTGGCATAATTGCACTAATTACATCGAAGTTTAAATGTTTAGCTTGACTATCACCGTGCACAAGCGGTGTCTGGATCAGCGTGGAATCTAAAGCGAGCACTCTATTCCGCATCACGACTTAAACCTGTATGGCACTCCACAGCAACAGTGGTAAGCCCCGTTGTTCCACAATTATGAACGAGCAGTAGAACGCTAGAAATTACGGTTTGTTCGTGACAATAACATTAAAATAGTTCAATTTTGCAGTTAATGTTTACTTCTGATATTATTACTATAAATGAATGCCCTGAGGAAAATAAATTTAAATTTTATCATATTCATTTCTTATGTAGTATTCCCCACCTGATTGCTTATTCCTGCCTCCCAGCTGATGAAAATTTCTGGGGAGAACAGTGCGCCAGTATTGAACATGCTATTT
Organism: Anabrus simplex; assembly: GCF_040414725.1. NCBI lineage: Eukaryota > Metazoa > Arthropoda > Insecta > Orthoptera > Tettigoniidae > Anabrus > Anabrus simplex. The sequence continues at coordinate 65,058,249 of NC_090278.1, read as the reverse complement.
CAGGATCTTGATTTGTACTCTTGACCACAGATCCCTCAAGACATCTTTTACACAGAAATATTTATAGACATTTATAATGAAACACAGGATAAAACATGTTTTTCATGGTAGTACATGCAAAAGAAAACAACGCAGACTTCTGAAAACAATAAAAAATCAGTAGCAAATTAAATTTCATCTCAGAAATTGTTTGACTTACCTTGTGTCGACATTTTCTGCTCTTACAACAGCTACACACTCTGGACACACCCACTGTTCCGATGGCGGGGCGCTCAGTTGTGTGCAGCGCAGGTGGTACACCCGAGGACATGTTATGCACGAGATGACAATACCTTCACGGTGGCATGTCCAACAGTACTTGTCCGTGCCTTCCAAAATTGGCTGCAAAAAGTAGATTCCTTTAATCAATTGTGAGAGTTCACTATATTTAACATCTGATAGAGTAGGAATTATTTTAAGGTCAAAGAACTTCTCAACAAACAACTTAACACATTAACTCCCACTCATTCATGCAATATCAGTGAGCGTAGATTTTGGCAAGTACCTCGTTTATCTGGCCTTCACTGATCAGGATTGAGAATACAGAAAAACAGCTGGTGCCAACTCTGTTCAACATATAGACAAACCCCATAGCCCTCAACTAAAGGAATTTCCTGTATGCTGATGATCTTGCTTTAGCCACACAGAGCACGGACTTTGGAGTCTGACAGGTCTGTCAGGTTACTACAACTAAAACCTACTTACATCAAAGGTACATGTTTTGGCTCTATTAAGCCTTCTTCAGCCTTGAAAAGGAAATTTAAATTTTATAGAAATCCTCTAGAAAATCACCACAAGGAAGTCCGTATGGAAGAATTAATCCTGAAACATTTAAACTTACAATGTAAAAACAAAAGTAACCAAAAATTATATAAGGATAATGATTTTGATGTTATCGATTCTTATCATCAAGACTTCAAAAATAAGCATTTTCACATTCTTCTTCTTTTAAAGCCTATTTTGGGTTTTATAAAGTCTAAATGAAATACTAAAAGAGGTTATTTTAGGTCCTGAAAATGAATGGTCAGGTAATGCATTCTGAATTGAAGAGTGGAAAATGTAGACATGATACTGTATAAGCTATTGGGCTTGTGCCGTGTCAAGAAAAAATGAAAACCTACATCCTGCTTTCCAGTCTTTGACCGGGTCAGGGATGTAATGAATGAATCAGATATAGGCTGTTATTACGATGGGGTCACCACTCCCAAAGTGATTTATATTAATGAGTGATAGATGCTATGAAATGAGAATGGAGAGTGTTGCTGGAATGAAAGATGACAGGGAAAACCGGAGTACCTGGAGAAAAACCTGTCCTGCCTCCGCTTTGTCCAGCACAAATCTCACATGGAGTGACCGGGATTTGAACCACGGTATCCAGCGGTGAGAGGCCGACGCGCTGCCGTCTGAGCCACGGAGGCTCTCCGTGACAAGAAAATAAGGTGAAATTCTTTACGTTTTGCAAAGAACTGTGCTCTGCGTCATCAGAAGAAATTTCGACTGTCCACAAGAAAGGCTTCTTAAACAATGACTCTTTAAATTTAGACATTATAATAGAAGTGGAAACGGTACGTTCATCTGGTTCGTCTATTATTACGTCTAAATTTAAAGAGTCATTATTTAAGAAGCTTTTCTCGTGAACAGTCCAGATTTCTTTTGTCGATGCAGAGCACAGTTCTCTGCAAAACGTAAAGAATTTCACTTTATTTTCTTGATACGGCATAAGCCCAAAAGCCTATACAGTATCATGTCTATAAGTGTGGGCCGTGAAAGCATCAATGGCAACATGGAAAATGTAACCAGGGAGGATAGCAAACATAATATAAAGACATTCTGAAATCTAATAGGAGGAACTAACAACGTGATATTGGCATGCAAGATCTGAATGGCTAATGTGGCGACATTGTCCAAAACGGTTCACAACATTTTCTCCTCCCTTCATTTTCACTACAGTCATGTAGTTCTCCACATTGAATCCTTATTTGCCATTGTTCAATCTTCCCATTGATTCTATCAACCTGCTCTTGACGTCTTATCTCACCCTTTCCTCAGTTCACAATATCATCAGTCCTCGGACACTCGTGGCAATTAAGCCTTCAAATCAATTCTCCGCTCGAGCAAGCAGATGCAGGAGCTTACAAGGCCCTTTCAAGTTCGTCCCGTCCATCTACAGCTGACGTTCTACTTTTTCCCTGCCAATTTGCATCATCTTTTGTAATGTCTTTGAAAATTTGCTTTCTCCAACTATCACAGTCTCCCTCTGGATCTTTTACCAAAACGATCACTTCATAGTAAGCTCTTGGGGTCCTATCTGAAGCCATCCTTCTCATATGTTCATACCATGGGTCATCCACAGTAGTTGACAAACGGAGTGGTAGAATTTTGATGCAGCCATATGACAAGTAAATAAATCACTAACAACAGGGGACAGATTTTGTCCTATTCGAATTTTTTATTCCTTTATGCAGGAATGTTGACTTCTAAGTTATAAACCAGTTTCCTGCTACCGCAAGTCTAAACTCATTGTTTTCATTGTGCCCATAAGTGTCTACTTAAAATTTTTGTACTTATTATGTTTGTTGATGTCCTAAACAGCCTTTTTATGCAATTTCTCTCCTTTTGCTACACACTGTCTTATTTGCATTCATACAAGCCTAAATACTGAGCTTGGCGTACAACAAGGACTACTTGCACAGAATATCAGACGTGATTACAAAGCTTGAGACAAAACCATACCTTTGGTAGAAACTCGCAGCATCGTTTGGCAGATTTCGAAAATCCTAGAGGAAGCACCAAGTAGCACAGGCCAAGCAGTAAATTTCAAACTGCAGCGTGTGTTCCAGGACGGAAAACTAATTCCATGATTGATAGTATTTTAAAGGGCCGATCAGTAACTCTAGCACAAGTAATTCTTGAACCACATGAAGCTTCAGTAATGAAGTTTCGCCCTATTGTTTTGTGAGAGGTAGGAAAAAATGTATCTAGGTATAAAAGTATTCTGAGTGATAAGAGATGCGGTTTCCACTCCTGAAAATCTTGAGAAATACATAATAATTCATTTTAACATAATTCTTGCATGGAGAAGACTAAGTAGACAGGAATCTGAAAGATAAATATACGAGGCCGGATCAAATATAAACAGGAATTACTTTTTTTAATTTATTGCATCAATCAATAAAAAAAACCCACACATATAGAGATCAGTTTTCTACATAGTGTCCAGCCTTTGACACACATTTTCTCCACTGTTGATTCCACATTGTATAAAAAAAAAAAAAAAAAAAAAATGGATGGTAGTAGCATAAAAAATAACATGTGACTTCATGGATGATGCACACTAGTTAATCAACTACCTTCACACTGTGTGCTAAAAACTCAAAATTGACACATACAATAGCCAAAATGTACCAGACATACCAACATTTATGATCGGTTCAAATTAATTTAAGCTTTTACCACTACATGTGATGTTTTTGTAAAAAATACATTTTTAATGCATGTCAACTGAAGATGACCCCCTAGGGGTCGAAACTAGTCTTGACTATATTTACCAGCTTAATGTAAATTAATTTTGTATTGATAAGGTGGAGATTCATATTTATATTGTTTTTTGTAAAGTAATATCTATCAATACGGAAATGAAACTTATAAACAACACACATTTTCTCCATCGAATTGGTAAGTTTTTGATGCCAGCTTGATAGAAAGGTGAGGGACGGGTGCTGAGTCCATTCCGCAGAAAACTCTTCTACACTTGCATCAGCATAGAACCGCTGTCATCCTAGGTCTTGTTTGAGTGGTCCAAACAAATGGTAGTCGCAGGGCGATAAATCTGGACTGTATGGAGGGTGTTCCAGTGAATTTCCTCCAGTTCTTCGTGCGTTAAAGCAGCAGTATGCGGCCTTGCATTGTCTTGGAGAAGAATGATGTTTCAGATCGGTTGCCGGTATCACTTGTTGTAAAACGCAGCTTTTGCTTCTGCAAAAGGTGACAGTAATAGGCTGCATTAACTGTCCTTTGTTCGTGAAGAAAATCCACCAGCAAAACGCCTGTGGAGTCCCAGAAAACTGTTGCAAGCACCTTTCCAGCAGATGGGCGTGTTTTGGCCTTGACTGGACCTGCTTTGAATCTTCACCGCAACTCCATGCTTGCTTGCTTTGACTCTGGGCTGTAATGATGCACGCAAGTTTCATCACAAGTCACAATATAAATTAAGAAATCCTCTCCTTCCTCTCTGATAAACTTCCTGGTGTAAAGTTTCTGATTCCTGGTTGAGGAGACAAGGAACCCACCTCGCGGACAATTTTCTGAAATGGAGTTCATTTCAGATGATGGTTTGAACACTTCCGTAACTTATTCCTATGGCTAAAACAATTTGCAAAATTTTTATTTGCCGATCTTCACCAATAATGCCACGAACGGCAACAATGTTGTCTACAGTGATGCTGTCAGCAGTCTCCCTTGATGAGGTTCATTTTCCACAGCTTCTCTTCCTGTCACAATTTTTTTAACCCACTCACACACTCGAATCTGCGAAAGTGTTTCTTCCTCAAACTGTGCACAGAGCCGCCTCAAAATTTCAGAAGGTTTGGTGCCCTCTTTTGTAAGAAATTTGATAATGATGTGTTGTGCAACAGATGTCTGCTCCTCTTACTCACTCATGGCGTACTGAAGCAGCCCAGCTCTCCACTGAGTTCACGCGTGCAAACCCGTTTTCCAGACACTCCAACCAACATCCTCGCAAAGCCCTGCCTCAGAATTATTACTACCAGCAGCGGAACATTCAAATTTCCGTTTATATGTGATTCGCCTTTGTAGCATCTTGTTTCAAAGCTGCATACATAATCTTTTTCCTTTTCGCTATTTCTTGAACTGTAATGCCTTTTTTGGCACAAATTTCTTGCAAACCCGTGCTTTTTAAATTGTCTGTCGTTTACATTTTTAATGCCCTTCTGTGTCTATTTTATATATTTTAAGTGCCTATAAATTGGCCCAATAATCATTAATATAGCCAAGCTGAGTGGCTCAGACAGAGGACCAGCTTTCTGAGCCCTCTGCCTAATTATCACAGTCATTGCATTCCAGCCAGAATAAAAGCAAACAAAAAGATTTTGAAGCACTGTCTTTGCTACCCTCCAACCTTACAGGCCCACCCTGTAAATGTAGCAGGCAGGCTTCCTCGAAACAAGCAATGTTGCCAAATATATTTCTTCCTCCATGACTAATGTCTAAAGCAGAATACGCATGTTATGGTTCTCTTTACTGCTTACAGGATTTTACGTAGCTGTATCTAAGAGTACTTGCTAGCCCAAGTTTAAAATGCATCTGAACAGATGCTTTTCTATGGAAATGAGCAGTCAAGGACCAGCTTGACAACAACCGGCTACTAGAAGCAGAGACATGTACCGTTAATAAAGGGATAAAGCAAGTGTTCTGTTACAGATCAAAAGCTAACAGGTCGTGGTGACAATATTTGAGGGTGCTCAAATACGTCAACCTTGTGTCACTAGACTGATAGACACATAGAACTACTCCTGCGGGACAAAATTTTGGCTCTTCAGCAGCTCCATAGACCATAAACATAATTACTGGGATGTAATACAAATAAGAAAAACAACAAAATTATTATTATTATTATTATTATTATTATTATTGGGCTGATAAACACTTTGTCTTTCTCTTTAAAACAACAATCACCACTGCCGTCTCTACCATTAGAAGCAATAGCGCATGACAAAACTATTTTCTACTAATATTGACAATCAACAGCATTTTCTTTTTCAGCCTATTAACAACAACAACAACAACAACAACAACATCAACAACAACCATCATCATCATTATTATCATCCACTGTCACTTCCCCTCATCATCTTCAGCAATGTCGGGGCATTTATGCAACACCTCCACCCTTCGGACTCCTTCCACTATTATTTCTTGGTAACTGAGAAAGGAAGCTCGTAGCTTTGCGTGATCACAGCTGCATATCCTACAGTTTAATTGTAATTTATTATTTTCATGTTCCGTGTTGATGATATTCTAATTTCAATTAAGGTCCCTATTTAGGGACTGAAAGTAGTCTTGAAATAATGAAACACACTATTTAATACAACTGTTGATAAGGTGGATCATCCTTTAAGGGACCTTCATCGGGAGGAAAAAACCTACAGTTTTATGTCAAATCGGAACCACAGACAGGAGACTATTCATTTCAAAAATCCCACTGGCCGGGATGAGAACCACTATCATACTGGTGAGAAGCTAGTAACAATACCAACACTCCCATTTCTCTACAATTGTGCTCCACTTTAGATTTTTACTTCCTATACTGGACTTGATCGAGTATATCCACCTTGATCAAGCTCTCCTTCACTCCCAATTAGCTTCAACAACAACAATAATATTCACTAAGAACACCTACAATAAAAAGTGTCTCCCGTGACACTAAAATGAAGCACTACCAGAAAATCATCCGCCCTGAAGCCTTATAGGGTCCATGCTTCAGAATGTCTACTGTAATATTCAAAGGGAAGAGACTCGCAGACAAGCTTGAAATCCAGGAGAGAGAAATACTGAAGAATATATTAGGACCAGTCAGGGAAGGGAACAAATACAAAAGGTGACCCAACCAAGAGATCTACAAATACTGCGGAAAAAAATCACGGATGTGGCCAGGAAGAGATGCCTAGTATTTTTTTTTTTTGCCTAGTATTTTATGGACACATCTACAGGATGGATCATGCCAGACTGACCAAACAGCTTCTCGTTTACAGGCAAAAGAGGAAGACCAAGTCACCACGGTTGATGGAAGTAAACGAAGATCTGCAGGAACTGGGAGGAACAGAAAAGGGCTTAAAAGACCGGACATGTCTCAGGAAGATGTTTAAACAAATAAGGTTCCAGGACAAACCGCCAAGAAGGAAAAAAGGTGCTCTCTGGACAAAGGAGAGGAAGGAACAACACAGAGGATGCACAATTACTGGACAAACATCAAAACCCACCCCAAACGCAATAGTTCAATATCGTGGTCTTTAGCCAGCCTATACAAAACAACATTTTTAATAATAATAATAATCATCATCATCATCTTGGGCTCCAGTGGTCAACACTACCACTGACCCATAGATCGTGGGTTCAAACCTGGCAAAGGTAGAAAAAAGTCCATTTTATGCTCCTTGTCGTACGTCGGCGTGTAATAGATCTGTGGTACACACTTCGAGTTTACCCAACAAAATTCATCCAAACTCTGCCATAGATCACCCAACAGAGATCTGGTTTACTCTGCCGTCCGGTAGACTATAACGGAATGTCAACATTTGACAGGCAGACAGCCTAAATGCCTGCATATTAGTTGCTTTTTTTTCTTCTTCTTCTTCTTCTTCTTCTTCTTCTTCAAATAGCTGTGCATCGCACCGACACAGATAGGTCTTACGGCGACGATAGGATAGGAAAGGCCTAGGAATGGGAAGAAAGCAGTTGTGGCCTTAAATAAGATACAGTCCCAGCATTTGCCAGGTGTGAAAATGGGAAACCACAGAAAACCATCTTCAGGGCTGCCGACAGTGGGGTTCAAACCCACTATCTCCCGGATGCAAGCTCATAGCTGTGCGCCCCTAACTGCATGGGCAACTCTCTCAGTTATTCAGTTTCTGTTTGTCATGGAAGCCACCGAAGCTGTCGATCACTGATCTATTCTTTGTTTGGTTTAGGATGTCGTCCTGACAATCCAGACTGCTCAAGATACTATGTTACCTCCCTTAAACCTTTGTCAAAAACTATAGGTCTTCTGTCAAGTGTTTAAGGTACAGCCCCAGCATTTGCCTGGTGTGAAAATGGGAAACCACGGGGAAAAAAACCATCTTCAGGACTGCCCACAGTGGGATTTGAACCCACTATCTCCCAGATGCAAGCTCACAGCCGCGCACCCCTAACCGCACGGCCAACTCGCCCAGTAATCTATTTTATCAGCCTCTTCTTGTCCATTCTAAATAGATGTCCATAAAATTAAGAGTCTTCTTTTCTTCACTGATTCCATCAATCTTTCGCTTTCTTGGTATAATTTACCCCTTCCTTGCAACCTATACTGACCATCCACAATTTCTGAGAGAAAGATCCTCTGCAAGATAACGGGTCCTAATATGCATATAAATCAGCTTAGGTGGGTGGGGATATGCGAGATAAATGTCCGACTCCTTGGCTGAATGATCAGCGCCAAGGCTTTTGGTTCGGAGGGTCCTCGGTTCGATTCCTGGCTGGGGTGGGGGATTTTAATTGTGCCTAATTAATCATTCTGGCACAGGAACTAGGCGTTTTGTGTTTGTCCCAACAATCTCCTCTTCATATTTAGACATCACAATACCAGCCACCACAGAAACACGCAATAGTGATTACATCCCTCCGTTCAGAACTGACATCAGGGAGGGCATCTGGCCGTAAAAAAGTGTAAAATCCACATGTGCAACAACACAGTTCATACCTGCGATCCCATAGGTGTGGGAAAACATACAAGAAGAAGAAATGAGAGACAAATAGAGGAGAATAGATTACCTAGGAGAATAAAGCACTTGACTACGGACGGTAAGAGAAGCAGAAGGAAACCAAGGATAGACTTAGTTTTTAATGAAATGTAGGTGATAGGTATACAACTAAATGAGGTCACAGAGTTAGTTGCAAATAGAGGATTGCAGAGGTGCAAAGTTAATTCACAGAGGCTTACAGACTGAATACATAACAGTCTATAATGAAGATGTAAGTATGTATGTCTGCATGCATTTCATTCTCGTCAATCATTGTCATTGTCCAAATCTCCAATGTAAATGCCAACACTGGTAAATAGATGATTCTGTACATTAATTTTAAATTCCAATGCCACTTGCTCCTTACAATCTTTTAAAATGCATTTCCCTGTTGTACCGTTATGGCTTATGCTGATCAACATATCCAACTTGCATTTTGCATCAGTCCACCCCTGAAATACTTCAGAGACTGATCCTCAATTTCTGTGATGTGGAAGTGTAGGATAAGAAGAAAGCTGTATGTATGTATGTATGTATGTATGTATGTATGTATGTATGTATGTATGTATGTATGTATGTATTTACAATGTATGTATGTATGTTGGCTATTCAGCCCGAAGGCTGGTTTGATCCTCTACAGCTCCACCAACAGCTGCAATAGATAGCCTAGGTATCACTGAAGAGGTATACTAGGGAAATTAGGAGTGAGGTAGTTTCCCTGTTGCTTTCTTCAATGAGCCGGAAGTTGCTATTACATATCAGTCTGCCAAGCCCACTGAAATGCATGCACCAACCAACCCTATGAGCGATATTTTTCACACCATTCATAACAGGGGCTGGCTGCATAAGGAATGGTGTTACTAGAATCGCTCATACCTCGATCACTTTCATATTATACCAATATAATGGTCCGTTATTGGACATTACACATTTTCCAGCTAACTCATTCCTGGTGCCAGCGTTCCGCCCCCATGTGCTACGTTGGGCTCATCAGTTGGCATGTAACACCTACCAAGACGCTGGCTAGTGCAAACCGTGGAGGACACTGCGTAGGCTACTTGAAGTCACCGGCAGTGCCAATGCACTATGAGAGACTGTCTCATTACCAAAAATCAGATGTTGTAGATGTTGGAGGGAATCTAAACTATTTGTCCTGAATGAGTAAATTTATAATACCAATATAATGGTCTGTTATTCCCTCTGGGAATCAACATCTATAACACTTTCATATTGTCAAAGCCAAGAAACAGATTGAGACAGGTCAATGAAAGTAACAAAATTATTCTAGCCCATACCAGAAGACATAGCGCACTGTAAACACTACATCCTGCCAGCAAAGGCATAAAGCTGGATAAATATAGGAAAAGAAGACAAAGATGATATAGGCTAGATGGTAAGATGTGTTCATTTTGTTGTTCCTATCTCTCTTTATATGCCTTTGCTGGTGGGACCTAGTGTTTACAGTGCACTATGTCTTCTGGTTTAGGCTAGAGCAATCTTGTTACTTTCATTGATATGTCTCAGCTTTATCCTTGGCTTTGACAAAATGACTGAGGTATGAGTGATGCTAGTAATGCCATTTCTTCTGCAGCCAGTCCCTGCTATGAATGGTGTGAAAATATTGCTCATAGGGTTGGTTGTTGCATGCATTTCAGTGGGCTTGGCAGACTGATATGTAATAGCAACTTCGGGCTCAGTGAGGAAAGCAACGGGAAACTACCTCACTCTTCATTTCCCTGGTACGCCTCTTCAGTGATGCCTAGGCCATCTATGACAGCTGATGGTGGAGCTGTTGAGGATCCAACCAGCCTTCGGGCTGAGGACTAAACATACATATACATCTCTCTTTATATAACTTTATTCAACTTTTTTGTTCCTTTACAATACTTGTAAAAGCGCTGTAACAGTGAGTCTCTTCTGAAGGTTCTGGCACCATAAAGAACAAGACAACAGCTCTTTCCACCAGGTGTAGGAAGAAATGTACACATCCCTCTATCAAGTGATGAACATGTGCAAGTAGCCCCACAAGGCACTTACTGTGTCTTATCATATTTCCTATCTGTTATCTGGCTAGTGTTTACTGACGGAGGTGGGGTCAGGGCATCGGAGAGCTCAGGAGAGGAAGGGGAAAAGACAGTGTTGTCAAAGCCACAGGCTCCAATGATATGCATTTCCTTGTGAGGAGTCCATTGACAAGGAATAGAAAAATTCAAGGAAATATGAAAGTAGATTAAAAATTCTCATTCCAAATATTACATTAATGGGGTCATCAGTAACTATTGCAGCTCATGCATAAACCAGCTTCATTGGTGGGTAATGTGAGGTGAATGGAGGAGGATACTTTACCTAAGAGAGTAGTGGACTCTGGCATGGAGGGTAAGAGAAGTTGAGGGAGACCAATGAGATGACGTTTGGACTCAGTTCAATCAATCAATCAATCAATCAATCAATCAATCAATCAATCAATCAATCAATCAATCAATCAATCAATCAATCGCATTTAGAGCAGTCACCCAGGTGTCAGGTTCCCTATCAACTGCCTACCTCAAATTTACATTTATTTATAATACTGTGGCTTGGTTCTAAAAGGGCCAATGTCATTTTTTAACCAGATTAACTGATACAAACGCGTTTTATCCTGGCTCGCAACATGTTCAAAGGGCTATTGTCTCTGTTAAGTACTAAACAAACAGTTAACGTTTAATTAAATAAGCCCTCGCCAATAATGTTAGATTTTAAGGCCACGGCCGCTTCCTTCCAACTCCTAGGCCTTTCCTATCCCATCGTCGCCATAAGACCTATCTGTGTCGGTGCGACGTAAAGCCCCTAGCAAAAAAAAAAAAAAAAAATAATGTTAGATTACCAATAAAGATTAGAGACCTGGCAATTTTTAAAGAATACGATAGAAAAACATAGCGTTTAATAAGGTGACTTCCACAAAGAAAGTATAAAGTTATTTAAAGTTAGTTGTGGAAAAAATTAATTGGAAAACTATAAGCAAAACTTCAAATGATCATAGCTCAAAAACAGGTTTTTTGACATTGGCCCTTTTAGAACCAAGCCACAGAATTGTTTACCTAGCATTTTCTTAAATATTTTCAATTAACTTGGAAATTTATCGAATATCTCCCATGATCATTTATTCCTATCCCTTACTCCTCATGCTATAAATGATTATTTGTCCTCTTGAATTCCAACTTTATCTTCATATTATGATCTTTCCTACTTTTAAAAGCTCCACTCAAGCTTATTCTTCTACTTACGTCATTCCACACCAACTCTCCACTGACAAATCAAAACATGCCACATATTACAAACTATCCACTTCATTGCTGTATCGATAATGTAATCTAGCCAATATATGAAAAATGTTTCCACCTAATCGATACCTTTCTTTTTATTTAGCCTTTGGCTAGTTATAAAAACATTAATAACATCATCAGCTGCTTACATAAAAGCTTAGATTGATATTATTAATGTTTTTATAAGTAGCCAAAGGCTAAATAAAAAGAAAGGTATCAATTAGGTGGAAACATTTTCCATATATTGACCACATACCACATAATCAAGCATCTTGTCTCCATACTCCCAAGTCTTCCCTACCCCAAAGTTTGAAATATTTTTGTAATACTAGTCCTTCGTAATAAATTCCAGTATAAAGATTTTATTATGATTTAATTATTATTAAATGACACATACAAGGGTTACAGTGTTTTCAGAGAAAACTACGATCAAAATGAATGAAAACGTACTAGGCAAATAACAAGAACCAATTGTTACAATTGTTTACCTAACATTTTCTTAAATATTTTCAACAAACTTGGAAATTTATCGAACATTTCCCTTGATATTTCACATAGGCTTGCAGTCTATATTAGCAAATTTCTTTGCTATAACCAGTTTTCAGAATTAAATTCCATCATCAGCACCATATTACACATTTTCAAGTTACAACAGAAACAGCTGACTCATACCATTCTTAAGACTCTCAAATTTCTTCAAAGAGAAAGTGAACATGAATAACTAATGTGGCCAATAATGTTAATAATAATAATAATAATAATAATAATAATAATAATAATAATAATGGAATTATGTCTTAATGGCAAGAGATATGGAACTAAAGGATGTCATATAGCTAGTTGCAAATAAGAGGACTTTGGAGGTGCATAATTAATTCACACAGGCTTGCAGACTGAACAATTAAAGGCATACCAGTCTATAAAAGAGACGAGTGTATGTGCATCTACCGTAACTAGTCCTATTCATGTTTTAGCCTTGCCCTGTCGTACCAACCCTCCAACATTTTTCTCTCTTCTGTAGAGTTCAACTAATATGAAAAGAAAGAATAAAAGTCACTGCCGAGGCATTAATGGCATGCTTAGTTCGTAAGGACATTTGCTTGACTCCTTGTCAGGACGTAATAAAAATTAGAAACAACATCTCAAAAGTTATGAAACTGGCACTGTTATCATCATTAAAAAGACAACGCCATATTTAAAAAATAGTAGGCTACTGATGTATCACAATACAATAAAAGAATATAAATTTAGTCTAGGCCTATATCAGCAAATTTCTTTGTTATAACCAATTTTCAGAATTAAAATCCATCATCAGTAACAACAGTTACAGCTGACTCATACCCTTCTTAAGACTCACAATTTTTCTGCAGAAATAGTGATTTCAGAAAAAAATTACTATCAGAACAAATGAAAAAGTACTTGGCAGATAACAAGAACCAAACAGTACAACCTTCAAAGAGAAAGTGAACATGGAATGACTCAAGTGGTCCAATATGTTCAATAAAGTTAATTTATTTTACTTTACATTATACGGCCTACACTGGATCACTCTAGTCAATTATACAAAGGGTTTCTTGATTTCCTATCAGCCCAATATTTTTTTCATTCTGAGAGATGCTGCCTTCCTTTGTTCTGTTGAAAATACCCTCCCCATTAGACCTTTTATTGATCAATAAAGTTAATAATACATACATACATACATACATACATACATACATACATACAATCATAATTATAGACCGTTATGCATTTCAGCATTCAGTCTGCAAGCCTCTGTGAATTTACTAAATGTTGCCACAATCCTCTATTTGCAACTAGTGCTGTGGCCTCATTTAGTTCTATACCTCTTATCTCTAAATCGTTAGAAACTGAGTAACCATCATCGTCTTGGTCTCCCTCCACTTCTCTTATCCTTCATAACAGAGTCCATTATCCTCCTAGGTTAATCTCCATTCGCTTCACATGACCCCACCACCGAAGCTGGTTTATGCATACAGCTTCATCCAGAGTCCATTCCTAACTTAGCCTTTATCTCCTCATTCCGAGTACCCTCTTGCCATTGTTCCCACCTGCTTGTACCAGCAATCGTTCTCGCTACTTTCATGTCTGTTACTTCTCACTTATAAATAACATACCCTGAGTCCACCCAGCTTTCGTTCCCATAAAGCAAAGTTGGTCTGAAAAAAGACGGATGTAAAGATAATTTGGTCCGGAAGCTGACTTCCTTCTTACAGAATACTGTTGATCGCAACTGCGAGCTCACTGCATTGGCTTTACTGCACCTTGATTCAATCTCACTTACTATATGACCATCCTGGGAGAACACACAACCTAAATACTTGGAATTATCTACCTGCTGCAGCTTTCCATCAATCTCACATTCAATTCTCTCAGATTTCTTACCTACTGACAATAATTTAGTCTTCGAAAGGCTAATTTTCATACCATACTCACTGCACCTATTTTCAAGCTGCAAGATATTAGACTGCAGGGTTGCGGCACAATCTGCCGTTAAGACCAAGTCATCAGTATAGGCCGGACTGCTTACTACATTTCCACCTAACTGAATCCCTCCCTGCCACTTTATACCTTTCACCAGATGATCCATGTAAACTACGAACAACAAGAAGAGATTACAGCCTTGTCTAACCCCTGCAAGTACCCTGAACCAAGAATTCAGTCTACCATCAATTCTCACTGCAGCCCCATTGTCAACATAAATGCCTTTGTTTGATTTTACGACGGTTTGAAAAGTTCTCGGAATCACAGCTAGATGTCAGTGCTAGAGCAACGAGGTTCCCGCGCAATAATCACACATCCTTTGTGAGTGAACACGTGGCGCGTCAGTACTCTAGCTGCAGGAGTGTGGTAGTGACGACTCTTTGTTGTTGTTCCCGCGTAGTGATTTGTGACAATGGAAAAAGCTGAAATTCGAGCAGTGATTAAATACTTTGTAAAGAAAGGTATGAAAGCAAAGGAAATTCATGCCGACTTTCAGAACACACTGGGGGACTCTGCTCCTTCATTTTCAACTGTTGCCAAGTGGACCAGCGAGTTTAAATTTGGTCGGGAGAGCTTGGATGATGATCCGCGTAGTGGACGGCCAAAAAGTGTTACGACCCCAGAATTTATCGCAAAAATGCATAAAATGGTCATGGAGGATCGTCGACTGAAAGTGCGGGAGATTGCTGAAGCTGTAGGGATGTCTTCTGAATGGGTATATTATATTTTAACTGAAGAATTGGGTATGAAAAAATTATTCGCAAGATGGGTGCCACGGCTCTTGACATTGGACAATAAACGCACCAAATTGGAAATGTCCGAACAAAGTCTGGCCCGTTTTCAGTGCAACCAACGAGATTTTTTGCGCCGGTTTGTGACTACAGATGAAACTTGGGTCCACTACTATACCCCAGAGACAAAACAGCAGTCAAAGCAGTGGAAACATGCTGATTCACCACCACCACCACCAAAGAAAGCAAAGGCAGTGCGTTCGGCCGGAAAGATCATGGCCTCAGTTTTCTGGGATACAAAAGGCATTCTGCTGATAGATTATCCTCCTACTGGCCAAACAATTACGGGGCAATACTATGCAAACCTCCTAGACCAACTACAGGAAAAGATACGCGAAACAAGGCCTGGTTTGGCAAAGAAAAACGTAATCTTTCATCAGGACAACGCTCCGCCACACACAAGTGTTATTGCCATGGCAAAACTTCATGAACTGGGGTACGAATTGTTGTCACATCCACCTTATTCACCTGATTTGGCACCATCAGACTTTCATCTATTCCCCAAGCTGAAAATTTTCCTCGGTGGACAGAGATTTTCTACAAGGGAAGAACTGACAGCCGAATTGGAGAGGTATTTCGCAGGCCTGGAGGAATCTCATTTTCGAGATGGGATCAAGGCATTGGAACATCGCTGGACCAAATGCATTAGTCTACAGGGAGACTATGTTGAAAAATAAAAGCAGTTCCACCGAGGTAAGATACTTAATTCTAGTACATTCTGAGAACTTTTCAAACCACCTACATAATAATATAAGTTACCCTTGATTCCATCATCCCTCAGTATGGCGAACATATTTTCCCTCTTTCTATTTTAGAGTAAATAAGGATGTAAGTTCCAAGAGCAGAGCAGATTTTAAATTTTAGCATATAATGACTAATTTGATAGGTTTTATTCATTTTATGATTTTAAATTTTCTATTTTAAAGTTTGTAATAAATAACATAGTAAGTAAAAGTTGAAAAACACAAAAAAACAGTTTCAAGATTTATATATAACTGTTCTGTTGATAACTATATTTGTACAAATGTATCAAGTCCAAAGATTTAGTTTTGATGGTTTGGCACCGGTGAAGAAAAGAGTAGTTAGCTCTCGAAACACGTATGGTATTTAAATGTAACAAAATATGTAAAGTACTGACAAGACGGGAAAGTGTTCTATAGAAATTGAATATACGGACAGGATTAACCAACATGGTTAAAATAATCAATCCTCACTATACAGTCTGTCCTTGGAACTGAACCCTACCATGAGGAAAATGCTGGAACATCATCTGCCCCGATGTGAACTATCTGCCACATATGTCCATCAAAAAGGACAATGACAACAACGTTTAGTACTGTTATAAGGCATTTTGCAAGGAGCACCAAGTATGCACTAAGTGTTCAAAATCAAATATTCTTATTGTTGTCAAAACTACGGTTTCTGTGCTCATAGACAGTGCCTTGTATTATTTCTTAGTGATAGTTAATATCATAAAAAGTGTTGACAAATTTTCTTTATATTTGTCAGGCCATAAATATTACGAACGTTTATGAAATAAGGTAACTGAAGAAGGTTTGTACTCCAGGGCTAAAACCAAAGTTACTATATGGCATGTTTAATACGGTTCAAATTTTTTTGCCATAACCTTAAAAGCCAATGATTATAGAGAAAAGATGTCACTTAGTATCTCACTAAATGCTTTTAATTGGTTCAGTTTTTCATTCTAAATATCAAATTTCTCCTGAACATCTTCACTTACACCACTCTCCCCAATAAATAGAACGTTCCAAGCCACTCTGGTACGTTGCCACGTGTCATATGTGGGCACATCGAAAATAGGCCTGCTTGCAGCTTCCATTCATTCATAGCATCATCATTACTGTAGCTACTCTCACTCTGATACGAACAAAGATTCTGATCATCATCCATAGTATCACTATCTTACAGCCAGTATTCAACTTGCTTTAGTTCCCTCAGGAAATTCAACTGAACGTTACAGCAAACTCCTCTGACCTTCTTGTGACAGTTCAAACAATCTGAAGGCCAGAAATTAATGACAAAAGGCATTGCAAGTTCCACTGTCAGAGTATCGCAGGGGATGAACAATTATGCACGGTGGCCATCGTCATAGTAAGCCAATGGGTTTCAGGATATATGACTTCAGTGTTCTCTTCTTGTATTCCTTCCCAATCTACAAGATTCAAAAACCTTTCACACATATCTGAGATTCAGCACACCATTTGAAATAAAGCTCCAAAACCTCCTTAAAATATCAACAAGGGACACGAGCTTGACAAATTAAGTAGATATATTCCATGACAAAGTAAATAATATCCCAAATAACAAGTTAATTTGAAGTGTTTTGCTACCATCTTAACCAACAACAACATGGTTATGAAGATGGACATTCGCATGGTTTAGATCAGGCCAGTTATACATACCTGAAAATTTTATTCGTTTGTTATGCTTGTAATATTTTATTATCAAAGTAGGTGTCAGTTAATTCAACTGTTGGCGGTACAAACGAGAAAAGCTCAATGTAGCAGAGTCTTGTGCTTTCTGCATCTTGTATCAATGGAATGGAGTGTCTTGTCACTAAACACAAAAGACTTTACTGAAAAACTGGAAGTCAGAGAGAGAGAAGAATTCTCAAAAAAACTCCTAGGCATAGATCTGGAAGATGCGGGATACTAGAGATGACACACTTTACAGCACTACTCCGAGAGAGTGTGTCTTTCTGGCTATGCCAGGAAAAGGAGGGATGTTGCAAGACTGTCTCCCAACAGACTGCCCAACTGCCGGTTCACCTCCTGACGAAACAGGAAAGTCTGGCAGACCAAGACCGAGGACAGGAAAGAATTAGGGCTGACAGACTTACAAAACAGACATACTGTGAGACAGATCCTGAAGGAAGACTCTGGTTTTCAGTAAACCTCCATAAACGAAAGGTGCCCCCTCATCAGAGGAAGAAAAAGAGCTACAGCAGGAGAAGATGCAACAATAATGGGCAAAGATCATACCTCAACAGTTGAACATGTGAGGTCCCAAGTAATGAAAATTAAAATCCACAGCCTGTTTCCAGTCATTTGACCAGGTCAGGAATGGAATGAACAAAGCCCCCATCTAGCGGCGAGGATAGGAATTGTGCCAGCTGCCGAAGCCTGTCGCCCTCCTCGGGGGCAATGATCAATGACTAACAGATTAAATGAAATGATATTGGAGAGTGTTGCTGGAATGAAAGATGACAGGGAAAACTGGAGTACCCAGAGAAAAACCAGTCCCTCCTCCACTTTGTCCAGCACAAATCCCACATAGAGTGACCAGGATTTGAATCATGGAACTGAACGGTGAGAGGCTGTTGCGCTACTGCCTGAGCCATGGAGGCTTCGGTCCCAAGTAATCTCAAAAAAAAAAAAAAAATAATAAATAAATAACAATGTAATAATAATGAATAACAAACAATATAGCCTTGATATAAGACAGAAAACTTTCAGAGGATTGATACAAAATTTCAATGGTTTCTGGGAGAAGAAGAAGAGGAAAGGTAATAAACATCTGGACACAAGAGAGGATGAAACTGCACAGTGAAAGGATGAAGAACTATTGGAAGTCAAGAAAAGAAGAGTCAAGATGAACGCACATGGTTCACTCCCGTGGTCCTTAGATGGCCAAAATGAATAATGATGATGATGATAATAATAATAATAATAATAATAATAATAATAATAATAATAAATAAGCAAAAGATTACTTATCTCCACATAAATTCAAGTGCCATGAAAATGAAAATGGAAGAAACTTTAGCCACTGCAAAGCTAACAAGTGAAGGAGGCAAGAGAACATAATACATAAGGAGATTGAATAGGAAAGGTGAAATTGAAGAGTCTGTAGAAGCAGACACACACTACCGAGGCACCACATGTGACCATATGTTCTCCCAAGTCAGCAGAGCTAATGACCAAAGGCTTTTTATGCATATGCCACCAGTGAAAGAACTGCTGTGACCAGCACTGCAAACAAAAGACAGAGGTCTTGAAAAGGGAGCAGGAGCAGGCAGAATCGTTCCATATCATGTTGTAACATGAGCTCCCGGAATGTGACTAATAACTCTCAATGGAATGTGTTTAGTTGATGACAGGCTGTGCAAGCCCACTATAGATAACACCATGACTCACACTCCCTAAGCAGCCAACCCCAAATCTGCTTCAGTAGTAGCAACAGAAGCAACATCATTTATAGGCCTACACATTATAATACAGACACATCAACACTAGTGGGCTCACAACTGATGAAAAGTGAAGACTGATATTGCTTCCATTTACAAGTGTCAGTCCTGTGCATAACTAGAGATGGCTAACTTTTTGCTTTCTTCCTATCTTCATGACATTATCCTGACAAATCCTACAAAGTAATATGTAGAAAGATAGAAAAACTGTAAAGAACACCATAACAGGATAACATAATTAGGCTCTACATGTTATGTTCCTATCTGCCATAAGTGCCAACCTTTGAAATGGATTATCGGTAATCACCTCCCCAGCCCCTCAGAAAATGTTCCAGTCAAATCCAAATCATACTCCTCCCTTCTCAATAATGACACCCCCCTTCCCTTTTGCCCTTCCTAACTGCAACCTACTGTATTCTAAAGTACATCATATAACAACAGGAAAACATGAACTAGTGAACCTTATGGAAAAGAGGAAATTAATTATACTGGGGCTGAGTTAAACCAAATGGAGAGGGAAAGAAATGAAGAAATTAAGAAAACAGTATACACTGTACCAGTGGCGTATGCTGGGATCAAGACGTGGGCTATCACTAGACTTAGGTTACACCCCCACCCCAGCCTTTTCGACAGCTGGTTTAGTGAACGTCAAGTTTTTAAGCATTTTGAGCCACTGGAGTAGCTTACTGTGTCATCAAGGCTGTTTCACAAGTTACTGCCTAGGCCTCTGCCACGCCTGATCAGTGGAACCGAGCTCAACAGCTGCAGTCGCTTAAGTGCGGCCAGAATCCGGTATTCGGGAGATAGCGAGTTTGAACCCCACTGTCGGCAACCCTGAAGATCATTTTCCGTGGTTTCCCATTTTCACACCAGGCAAATGCTGGGGCTGTACCTTAATTAAGGTCATGGACGCTTCCTTCCCACTCCTAACCTTTTCCTGCCCCATCGTCGCCACAAGACCTATCTGTGTTGGTGAGACTTAAAGTAAATTGTAAAAAAAATATATACATAGGATCAATGGAAAATGTAGCATAGTGTTTACCAAATGAAAGCCCGGCTTTCTGGCTAAATCGATAGAATGCTTGCCTTTGGTCCGATGGCCCCAATTCAATTCTTACGATCGACCTCCTCATACCCTTAATTACCCTGACCTAGGGGGATTTGATGTTTATAACATCTTCGCCATTCATTTCATCCTCATTGGGTCACCACCAAGCTTTCCAGAGGCTATGCACTATTATTATCAAATTAAAATGTAGAATTTTACAGCATTACCTGCGGTCGTACACATTGGTCACTGGTTGATTAGCTTCCTCGGTACATCGGTGGTGGTGTTCGAGCCATGATCACGGGTTTGATTCCAAACAACAAAAGAGAACACTAACCCTAAAAGATCTTGTTTCATTTTAGTAGATCTACCTATAAAAAGAAAATTATATTACTCCTATAACAGCAGCCCTGGTGTCTTCCTACAAGGATGTAGAAGTAGACGGAAGTGAAATACCAGCACTCTGTTATCTATATAATTAAGTCAGAAGTATGAGGTCAGGAAATATATACGATGAGAAAGACGGTTGTTTGGAATCGAGCCCGTGATCATGGGTCGGACACCAACCCCTGATTTACTGAGGAAGATAATAAACCAGTGAACGATGGGTACGACCTTTGGTAAAAAAGTAAAAAATGTCCATTTCAATCTGACAATAATAATAATAATAATAATAATAATAATAATAATAATAATAATAATAATAATAATAATAATAATAATAATAGTAATAATAATAACAACAATAATAATAAATGTCTTCTGAAAGGCTTGGTGGCGACAATATAAGGATGAAATGAATTGCAAAGATGTCAAACACCCAATCCCCAAGCCAGGGAAATTAAGAGTACGAGGAGGTTGATTTCGGAGAAGATTTGGAGTAGGCTTACCATTTTAAACAATCAGCAATTTATCTGCATGCTTCAGTTGCAAGAATGGTTTATCCAGTACCTGTTTTATACGGTTCAGCCGTTTTCCAAAAGAAACCCCACATGGTCAGCCACGTTATACACTGTACCAGTAGCTTCAAATAAACTGAAAGTGTTCTGAGAACAGTAATACAGTACTACTGAAATACACAAATCATTTTCTCAACTATAAACAATCAGCAATGTCTTGTTCATGCAACAGCAAACACGTAGTACATGGGTCCACCGTGTCTATTCGGAATCTTCTGGAAAACTTTGAGTCAATGAGCTCTCTCCCTCCTTAGCAGTGGCAAGGCGAGTGGCGATCTGAAGGACAGAAGCCTTGCTAAACTATCCCTTCAGTCCCTGCACATATCGTTCATTCAGCAGCCAGCCACACGAGGTCAGGCGAGGGGAAAGGGACGCAGTGTCTGGACTGCAATATCAATCTCCGATGCCTTGCATTCACAAATACGAGCGACTTTTTTCTCATTGCTTTCAAGTTTTGTAAATGGAACAATATGTCAGATGCTTACATTATGTGATTTCGATTTCCATCTTTCTCATTTGAGGTTTGGGCTTGATTGATAGCCTTGGTAGCCCTCAGTATATGCCACTGCACTGTACTGGAATGGAAATGACAAAGAGATGAAGAACGGTGTTGGTTTCATCATGAGTAAAGATCTAGAAGGAATCACTGACATTCAGTATGTTCGTGAGAGAATAATAAAAGGTGACTGTGCATTTAGGGAAAGAAAAACTAACTTTGGTACAGGTGTATGCACCTCAAACTGGATGTTATCAAGAGGAAAAGAACTAGTTTCTTGATGATCTGGAAAATATTATTAGTAAAGAGAGAGAGTAATGCACAGATTGGGACAGATAGAACAGGATATGAAAACATGATGGGACGTCATGGTTATGGTGGAAGAAATATAGAAGGTGATCATCTCCTTAACTTTTGTATGAGGAATGGGTTGGTGGTGAAAAATAGTTGGTTCAAGAAGAGACAGAGCCATAAGATACAGTTGGGATGGACAACAAAAGACTGTAATTGATTATGTCATCTCAGATGAAGAAAGGAGCAAAATGGTAACAGATGTCAGAGTAATACCCAGCAAGAGTCTTGACAGTGACCACCGTCTATTAGTAGTGGACCTGAGAAAATTCTATGTGCCACAAGTACAGAACAGGAAAATGCCAAATAACAAAGTATGGGAACTCCAGAAAACAGATAAGCAAACTGAGTATCAGAACCAGATAAAAACCCTGTTACCAAGAGATGAAAGGAAAAATGGAGAGGCAGAATGGACCAGACTAAGGGACACATTGCTTAAGGAAGCAACTGAAGTTTGTGGAAAGACAAGTATGAAGACAAGGGAGAAGGAAACATCTTGGTGGAATGAAAGAGTGAGAGCAGCAATCTGGGAAAGAAATCTCTTGCGGAAAGAAAGAAAGGGATCGGGAGAAAAATAAACCAGATATTACTAGAGATGAGGCAAAGATCAGAAACCTCGAACAATTATACCGAAACAAGAAACTGGACGTTAAAAGAACAGTTACAGAAGAAAATTTTTTTTTTTTGCTAGTTGCTTTACATCGCACCGACACTGATAGGTCTTATGGCGACGATGGGACAGGAAAGGCCTGGGAATGGGAAGGAAGCAGTCGTGGCCTCAATTAAGGTACAGCCCCAGCATTTGCCTGGTGTGAAAATGGGAAACCATGGAAAACCATCTTCAGGGTTGCCGACAGTGGGGTTTGAACCCACTATCTCCCTGATGCGAGCTCACAGCTGTGTGCTCCTAACCGCATGGCCAACTCGCCCGGTACAAAAGAAAAGACCAAGGAAAGGAATATATTCACTCAGAAACTGGAGGAAGACAGCAGAGGCAATAAGAACCTACTGTACAATCTTATCAGAGGTAAAAGGAAGCCAATGAATACCATAAAGGCATTTGAAGATGAAAATGGGAAGAACTATTTTGACCACCTACTGAATAGACCACATCAAGAACAAAATACAGAACTGGAAATCGAAGCCCACAATGAGGAACCTCCCATCACCTAGACAGAAACTGAGACAGCCTAAAAAATCTATGCCTAAAGGAAAATCTTCAGGTGCAGACGAAGTGAATGCGGACATGACAAAGGCAGCAGGCATCCAGGGTATACAATGGCAGCACAGGGGACTAAATGCCGTATGGACAGACAGCAAAATACCTGCAGATTGGAGCAAGAGGAATAACACTGCCGTCTCATGGGCTAAAAATTCTAGAGATGATCACAGAAAGGAGATTGAGAAGCATCATTGAATCAAAGTTAGAAGAGGAGCATTCTTGATTCAGAAGTAATAGATCAACAATGGATCTAATTTCTAGCATCCGCATGCTGAGGGAAAAGTACTGGGAGAAAGGCAAGAACCTAGTCATTGTATTCCTAGGTATAGAAAAGGCCTATGATAGTATTGTATTCCTAGGTATAGAAAAGGCCTATGATAGTGTTATAAGAGATAAGATCTGGGAGTGCCTGAGGAAAAGAACTGTACCTGAAGGACTGGTAAGGAAAATTCAGATGTTGTACAAAGACTGTACTAGCTGTGTACAAATTGGGGAAGGTTGATCATCATGGTTTGAGAACAAGAGTGGAGTTCATCAAGGAAGTGCACTGTCCCCACTACTGTTCATCACTGTTATAGACAATACAATGAAAAATGTCAAGGAAAAGTTAGGTGAGAATTGAATGCAGTGGCCTTTGCTGATGATATCATGGTTTGGGGTGAAACAGAAGAGGAAGTACAGACCAGACTCAACGTACGGAAATCCCATTTCCAGGAATATAACCTCAACATCAGCGAGACCAAGACAGTGGTGATGGCAGTCAACAAAGAAGAGCGTCCAGCAAGTGTAAAACTAGGAGACCACTAGCTAGAGTATGTAGATAATTTTCCTTACCTTGGAAGTGTTATTCCAGTGATCATTTGGTAAGAAAGGAAATTACAAACAGAGTGCAAGCGAGATCAGAATTCTACCAACAAAAGAATACTTTTATGGGATGACATGATTCCGAAACTGGCCAACTATTTCGTACCAATATTGACCTATGATATTGAAGCATGCACCCTCACAAAATGAGATTCAGCAAGACTGCAAGCATCAGAGATGAAATTTCTTATATCCACCATCCAGAAGACCAAGATGGACAAGTTAAGAAATGAGGACGTGAGGAAAGAAGCCGGAATAAAGACATCCCTATTAGAGAGAATCAGCACATCCAGACTACGGTGGTACGGGCATGTGATGAGGATGGAGCCTACAAGAACAGGCAGAATAAATTTGGAAAGACAGGTGGAAGGGAAAAGACCTGCAGGAAGACCTAAAATCCGATGGATGGACATGATCAAGGTTGATCTAGTTGCCAGAGGATGGACAATGGATGACGTTCTCCATGACAAGTTGTATATGGACAGGAAGAAGTGGAAGAGGCTCATTAACTGTACCCGAGAAACTGGAACTGTACAATGATGATCATCATCATATAACACCAAAAAATTTACATACTACCTGCTAGTTCAACACTAAACTTTCTTTTTTTTTACAATTTGCCTTAGCACACAAGTCGAGCTGTGCAACATGGGACAGGCAAAGACGCCCATCTTTTCAACTCATGTCACAACCTGACATCCTTCTTGTGCATTTCAAATAAATTCCACCTGTTTATTGCCCTGCATCAAGGCAGAACAAACGATTTGTACTAATCTTTTGTGTTTGATACATGAAATACTTGTCCAATACCCAGATGTTCAAGAAACTTTCGTGTGCTACTGACACTTATACCAACATTTTTAGCTTAATAGGCTGTGCTATTATCATTTGATTGAGAATCTCACAAGATTATACTATCGACAACATGGGCTTTAAGATGAAATTTATTTCATGCAATTTGTTTTACGTCGCACCGACACAGATAGGTCTTATGGCGACAATGGGATAGGGAAGGGCTAGGAGTGGGAAGGAAGCAGCCATGGCTTTAATTAAGGTACAGCCCCAACATTTGCCTGGTGTAAAATTGGAGAACTATTGAAAACCATCGTCGGAACTGCCAACAGTGAGGTTCAAACCAACTACCTCCGGGATCCAAGCTCACAACTACGCACCCATAACCGGATGGCCAACTCGCTCTGTAGTGATAAAAACCTTTTTTGTAGCTTGTTTCCTACTTTTCAGTGTAACCTTTCTTTAAGCACCCTTTCCCCTGTGATGACATTCTCGTCTTCTAAAATATGATATAGATGTTGATTTCCATAAGGAACCTGAAATATTTGTCCCAAATGGGTAAATTTATAATACCAATATAGTTGGTCCATTATTGAACATTAAAAATTTTCCAGCTAACTCATTCCTGGTTGCCAGTGTATTAAAATGGGGCTCATCAGTTGGTCAATAGCACACGGTATGCACTAGCCATGCGCCTTGGTAGGTGTGCTATTGACCAACTGATGAGCCCAATTTAGCACACTGGAGTGAAACACTGGCAACCAGGATGAGTTAGCTGGAAAATTCATAATGTCCAATAACGGACCAACTATATTGGTATTATAAATTTACTCATTCGGGACAAATATTTCAGGTTCCCCATGGAAATCAACATCTATATCATCTGATGGCCAGGCAGGCATCAATTTTTGAAAATGAGCCAAAGTCTCTCATAGTGCACTGGCACTGCCGGTGGCTCCAAGTAGCCTACGCAGTGGCCTCCACGGTATGCACTAGCCATGCATCTTGGTAGGTGTGCTATTTACCAACTGATGAGCCCAATTTAGCACACTGGGGTGAAACGCTGGTAACCAGGAATGAGTTCGCTGGAAAATTTATAATGTCCAATAACGGACCAGCTATATTGGTATTGCATTCTAAATCATAAGCGATTCCAGTGTAGACATGCTTTAAGATAGGCCTGAATTCTGTCTGATGTTTCCTATCAACACTGAAAACTCTTCCTGAGGGAGAGTTACTCTCAGGTACACATAATACTTCAAATATAACATTACTTAAGGTTTTATAGAGGAGCACAGCAGAGCTACTTCATTCACAATGAATTTCACAACGTTTATGAGTAAGAAAAGGAAGTGACAATCAAATAATTATCACTGCCAATTCAAAAGCATTGAAACTAGGAAGGTTGTGGAGTAATGCTTGAAAGGCTGAAGATCCTTCTTTCCTTCTTTTTTTAGTAAATTTTTTTTCATGATTATGTCACTTTTCTGTAATAAATTCCTCTTTGACCATAATACAGAAACAGTGAAATTCATAAAATTGACAGGCAATCTGTAATAGTTGGGACTCTGTAATCTCCTCCTCCTCCTCCTCTTCTTCTTCTTCTTCTTCTTCTTCTTCTTCTTCTTCTTCTTCTTCTTCTTCTTCTTCTTCTTCACAAATATGTCACTTAGGACCACACAGAATAAACATTTTTTTGGCTTTCCTTCTTGCCCAATAGTTCTTCATTCTTATGGACTGTGGAAGTTTGTTCCTCTGACCATTTACCTTGTGCAGGTTCCTGTTCTTCTTCCTCACATCCCCACGTTAGGACTATATTTCTGATTACATGCCGAACTAGTAGATTTGGTGATCTTGGTTCAATAAGGCCTCCATTAAAAAAAAAAGAGGCTTCTGAGGTAGCTGAATGAAATTCAGGAAACTCAATCATCAAAAATTACCATTCTTTCCCCCCCAATGCGACATGGCCTTATCAGTTGGATACCACACCTTCCAAAGACACCGTCTGGCTAGCACGCCGGTAGCGACACCACTGCAAGCTAGACATGTGATAAGCACGATTGAGTTTCCTGAATTTTATTTAGCTATCTCAAACGGAAGCCATATTTTTTGGTCATGCTAGCCCGGGAGAGCATATATAGCAAGTGGAGATGCAATTCTGCTCTAGTACGTCAGCACTACATTGTGCTTATCACATGTATAGCTTGCAGTGGTGTCCCTACCGGCGTGCTAGTCGGCCAGTGTCTTGGGATAGTGCGGTTTTCAACTGATGAGCCCATGCCGCACTGGGGCGAAACACTAGTAATTTTTTATGAATGAGTTTCCTGAATTTTATTCAGGTTTCCATTAGTTTATACCACTACGGTCTAGTGGCCTTGTTTTGCAGAAATCTGTGAATTTTATGAGAAAGTCTGATAGAGTCCATTCTTTTGCAAATGCCCTGTAAATTGAACTCGTTGCAATCTGATCATATCTGTGACTTTGGAGACACAATATATTTTCACAATTAGGTAAGTTTAAAGTTGGTTTGTTTGTCGAACCCTTGTCCCGTTTGTCTACGGGGTCGGTTATGAGATGAGATGAATCAGTAAATTCAATTTTTAATTCTTTATGCTAAGACTTTTCTAGTAGTTTTTTGTTCCTTAATTTCATTTCTTATTGTTCCTTTAATCCTTTTTGTTGCAGAATGAGGGTTTCTGAAGCATATAGTGCCTCAGGTTCAATCACTGTTATGTCATGTTGATCTTACTGTTCCAGGAAAGGTGTTTGTCGCCCTGCCGTTTTTACAGACCGCCCGGCTAACATAACCTACTGTACATATGTGCTAATCACATAATATTAATACGTATTTGAGTCATTCAGTGTTCAAAATTAAAATGTAAATACTGTAGAAGTGTTTATTTACATTATAAATCTTCATTACTCTCAGCATAACTGCATCAATTACATCGAAGTTTAAATGTTTAGCTTGACTACCACGTAGTGCCGTGCATGAGAGGTGCCTGGATTAGCATGGAATCGCATGTGAGGACTATTTTGCACGTCAGAAACCCGTATGGCACTTCACAGCAACCGAATGGTAAGTCCCGGTGTTACATGATTATGAAGGAGCAGTAGAACACTAAGTTCAAAACACTCTGTTACATCTTGTTCATGATAAGCAATACTAAAATGGTACAATTTTGCAGGTAATGTTTACCTGTGTTATATTACCGTCAATGCCCTGGAGGGAATAAATTGAAATATTATCATATTCATTTCTTACATAGCATTCCCGACCCGGCTGACAAAAATTTCTGGGGAGGAAACCCTCCCCCCATACACTCACACAGGCATATGACTTTATATTAAATTTATTCTTTCTAACCTGCATACAAGTTTAGAGTTTTGAATATCAGTGGCATATACTGAGGGCTACCAAGGCTATCGGTGAAGCCCAAACCTCAATTCAAAATGATGGAAATCCAAAGCACATTATAATGTAAGCAACCGACACACTGTTCCATTTACAAAACTTGAAAACAGTGAAAAAAAAGTTGCAGTATTTCTGAGAGCAAGGCATCGGAGACTGATATTGCAGCCTAGAACCTCATCCCTCTCCCCTTGAACCACCTTGTGCGGCGTGCTGACATATGTCAGATAGGTGCTGGGACCAGGGTGATAGCTGTGCTAGGCTTCGGTCCATCAGATCGCCACTGCTAACTATCAACTGTGCATTACTCATCATATGTACTTCCTCACCTCTTACTTCTGACTTAAATATATAGATACCAGAGTGCTGGTATTTCATTTCTGTTTATTTCCTCATTCTTGTGGGAAGACACTGCAGGGCTGCTGTTATAGGAGTAACAGTTTCCTTTTTATAGGTAGATCTGCTAAAATGAAATGCTTGTTTCAGGTTTAGTGTTCTCTTTTGTTGGTTGGAATCGAACCCATGACCATGGGTCCGACAACATTACTGATCTCCCGAGGAATCTAACTAACCAGCGAACAATGGGCACGACCACTGAAAAATTCTACATGTTTATTTAAAATAATAATAATAATAATAATAATAATAATAATAATAATAATAATAATAATAATAATAATAATAATAATGGTGCATGGCATCTGTATAGGCTTGGTGGTGATCTAATGACAATAAAATGAATGGCGAAGATATCATAAACACCCAGTCCCCAAGTCAGGGGAATTAACAGTATGAGGGGGTTGATTCTGAAAATTGAACCGGGGCTATCAGACCAAAGGCAAGCATTCTATCCATTTAGCCACAAAGCCGGGCTTTTATTTCCTAAACCTTAGGCTACCATCTCCTTTGATCAGGTGTTTAGTACTGGCAATGGCAGAGGCCTGGGCAGTAGCTTGTGAAGCAGCCTTGACAACAAAGCAGGCTATTCCGTTTGCTATTGTTAAATATACATCACAAAACTAGTCCCAGACATTCCTACTCCAGACATTCACATGAAGTAGAAAAATGTCAGGCAAACTTTGGTACCATAAAGATAGAAAAAAATATTTACTGATTTTGTTACCATGCTTAGAAAGATGTCCTAGATAGAACCATCTTTAAACAATCCAGGATTGGAAGGTACCTGAAGATGAAGTCAAACTAGCAAAATGACTTCCCTGGTCAGAGGGCAGAAGAAATACTCATATTAAGAGAATGAAGGACATGTGGGTAAGGATACGTAAACATGATTGGAAATCTCAATAAACGTGGTCCAATGAGGTCGCATTTATTTTTTTAAGGAGATTTATTTCTAAAATCACAAATTCTATAAAAGCAAGTGATGGAGTTCTTACCTGTACAGGCGTTTCCCCTCTTGAGTTCTTGCGTTTCTTGTTAAAGCCGTCAGGTGTAGGAGAAGTCCGTGAGGATTCACTACCATTATCACCAGGTCCAATACCCTTTTCCCACTTGCGCTTGCCACTTGCACCAACCGAAGTCACTGTATCCGTACTATCACTAGCGTCACTCACTACGGAACTATCACCATCACCAGACTGATTTAATGGGTTCGCGTTCACTTTCTGGAGAAAGTGTTTTTGTTTCGCTAAAAATTCTGGGTTATGAGATCGCGTCAAACGAGTACTAGTCGAGGGAAACAAAGACACAGAACTGCCTTGGCTTGTTGACGGTAACAGTTTAGCTGCCAATCTCTTCTCTGCCTCATCGGCAGGAGTAGGATCTGGTTCATCTCCGCTGCTCTGCATGTTCCTGAAAAGGCAATACAGAAACTGTTAGAAAATGAAGACTAGAGTAAGTGAATTCTAAATTATCACCAAATAATAACAACCACCACCATCATAATAATAATTAGTGGTGGTGCTGTTTGTTTTAACAGAAAGTACAACTAGGCAACCATACTCTATGTAACACTAATCAGCGAGAAAAAAATGGAAGGGAGCAGACACTTCGAAATATGAAGGTATCGGCCGAAGAAATTTAAGGTCCACAAAGGGCATGAAGATGAAAGACTCCCTAAGCCTCCAGTGCTCTAATACCACTGGGGTCGGAAAAAAAACAAGAACTGACCAAGGGAGGTCGGATAGGATGGATGAAAGTGAGGAGCCTGGCACAAGTAAGCAGAAGCAATGACAGGAGTCAGCTGAGGGACCTATGGTTGCCAACTCACGCTCCCAAATTGAGAACCACTGGGGCCCCTTTTAGTCGCCTCCTACAACAGGCAGGAAATACTGTGGGTGTTATCCTACGGCCCCACCCACAGGGGGATGATGATGATAATAATAATAATAATAATAATAATAATAATAATAATAATAATAATAATTAGTCCAAACAGGTGTTAGGCCAAGTGGCATAATGAAGATAAAAATAAGAGCCATAGTTGACCAAGAAGAAGAGGAAGAAGATTAGACTGAAGTTAAGGACGTATTTCCAGGGCGGTTCAATCTGTCCAGACACCCTCCAAAATCCCCTCAGTCTTTTGGAAGTTTGATGTAGGCCTAATTGTGAATACTTCACATTGCACGCTGATCAAACTTCTCTAGGATTGACATTTGTGGAATCAATTAATGTACAAATAGAATCTATAATAAACATTTAATTTATACAGCAACTTACAAATTATTACAAACTACAGTGATCTGGAGAGAAGGTGGATAGCGTACTTTTCCGTTTGTTATTCAGATGATTTATGTAAATCAGAAATGGTATTATTATTATTATTATTATTATTATTATTATTATTATTATTATTATTATTATTATTATTATCATCATTCAATATTCAGCCAACTAGGGACCATGATAAGTTTCATTGTACATTCTGGCATTTATTCAGTTCCAGATTGATGTAACAGGTACTCATGACTTCGTTGTGTCTAGCAGAGGGCGTTCATCCGACCCTTTTGCACCAGTGTCAAATTTGCATCCCGGAAAGTCCCAAAAGTCATAATGCTTGTTCTGAAAAGGTCTTGTTTGTGCGCGTCATCTGGTCATAGGCCCATTTCTTCGAGGTCCTTCTTGACGTTAACGTAGCAGGGAATTTTTGTTTTTGGTTATGAGTGAAAATTATTAAAAATACTTTTTTTTGTCCATCGAGAGTCGTCCATCCGACATAGGTGACGGTAGAAGCGAGCCCTGCGTTTGAGCATTGTGTCCGTGATCTTCTCTGTCTTAACAATAATAATAATAATAATAATAATAATAATAATAATAATAATAATAATAATAATAATACGATGGCTGCTTTGTCATCACATTTGTAGACTTCAAAAAGACATATGACAGTATAGACCGAGAATCCCTTTTATAAGTACTAGAAGAATTTGGAGTAGAACAGAAGACGACAAAACATCAAAGAATCCCTCATGGGGACCAAAAACAAAATAAAAGTTATGGGAGAACTGAGCTCAGAATATCAAATAAACACAGAAGTACAGTACGTCGAGGGGATGTTGCTCTTCAACTGTGCACTTGAAAAAGAGCTAAGAGAATGGAGAAAGGCAGGTGCACCAATACACAGACGACTGAAACTAAAAGGCAGAGAAATGGACTCTGCTTAGCATTTGCACTTCTCGAGACATCCCCGATGTACAAAACAACTTGAACTAAAAACCAGATTAGAAATTTAATCTGAAAAAGCAAAATTTACGATATATCAAAACTGCGCCAAATGAACACCATACTGGCAACAAGAAGAATCTCTTGGGTGGAAGAATTGAAATATTTAAGTGAATGGATTACAGCAAATTGTAACAAAGAGAAATCTATTGAATCGAGATTTCAGAAAACAGACTGTTTTTCAGGTAATAAAGATATTTACAACCACAAAATCCAACATTATACAACAGTAATCCAAAACACAGAGAAACGCAACAAGGGTTGTACATACTATTGTGTAAGTTTAACTGTAAGAGCTAAAACTCTTATGTTCAATGTATTTCAATTTTACACTGTGAAAAGTAAACATGTACAATCTAAATAAAGCC
This sequence comes from Anabrus simplex, assembly GCF_040414725.1. Classification (NCBI taxonomy): domain Eukaryota; kingdom Metazoa; phylum Arthropoda; class Insecta; order Orthoptera; family Tettigoniidae; genus Anabrus; species Anabrus simplex. The sequence goes on along the minus strand of NC_090278.1, from coordinate 65,025,705 downwards.
TAATTAGTTTTGTTCTGTATAATTTTTCCATCATGCTTGACTGATTGCATAAATCTCGGTTTGTACGACAATTTATCAAGCCCCTTGGAAGTCGTTATAACAAAATTCTACTGTACTTCAATTCAAAGGAATGGATACAAAATTTTAAGAAGTGAGAAATTTCACAGCATGAAAGACTATTGCAAATACCATTAGTAAACTTAACACAAGATGCAGCTATGATTTTGATCTGTAAAACACTGCTTCCCATCTCTGCAAGTACACAAATGATGAAATCAGTCACGACTACAGATCACATCAGAAAAGCGATTTGAACTACTACAAGAACAAGCAACAAGAATCAGATTACAAAATTCACTTGAAAAAACCACATTTATAACATACCAAAACTGTACAAGAACCCCATTTTGGAACCAACGAGATCTCTCAAGTGAAAGAACTTTAATATTTAGGTGAATGGATTATACCAAATTTTAATAAAAAGAAATTATTGAATCGAGACTTCAGAAAATGGAGACTACTTTTCAGTTAAAAAACCAAACCAAACCCCATGGCACTACAGCCCTTGAAGGGCCTTGGCCTACCAAGCGACCGCTGCTCAGCCCGAAGGCCTGCAGATTACGAGGTGTTGTGTGGTCAGCGTGGCAAATCCTATCAGCCATTAGCTTTTCTGTTAACAAACAATATTTACAACAAAAAGAAATCTCTCATGGAACTGCAAAATCTGACACTATACAGTATAATAGTAATTAAACCTGGAAGCTCTCTACTCATCTGAGACGCTTACCCTCCAATATAACACCCTAAAAAGGCAAACAGACGTGAAGGAACATAAAATAACGAGAAAAATCCTAGGACCAAGAACCAAAGTCGGAGTACATTATCCGAAATTTCAGATATCATGAGAAAATAAACTTACTGTTTCCATAAACAATTTTTTACTGTGAAACGAACAAAATGAGGCATCCCTGAGTGGGGAGTCCTGAGTTTGAAACTGTTGGACAGTACCATGACTTTGAAGATCCTCACAATGCTAGTCAGAGGTCCAACCACAGGAACAAGAATGGAAAAGTTTGCATTGTTACACAAAGGGAATGACATTGTCACATGACCAGCTCTCAATAATTCAATTGCAAGTAATCAAGATGAAACTCAATGACTGTTACAACAGTAAGATATTCAAAGTTTGACAGTACAGGCAGGGCATTTACCCTCCAGCAAGAGCGTGTAAAAATTGTACACGACACGTACTTTATACTGAACACCTTAAAACCGCATAATCATGGGAAATAACTGGTTTTCACCACATTACATTTACTCACATCACTAATAATTGCAAAATTTACCTTATCATACCCTCTAACAAGTGAAAATGTAACAATAAAAAATAGTTGCACACTTGAAACCTTTACGATGAAGATTATGTTTCACACAAGTAACTGTTTATACAAATATACACAGCGCAAGTTATAATGATCTGTGTTCCATCTATCAAATCCATAAACTAAATTTGGGATGAGCATTCACCTTCTTCGTTGATGCAATAATGAGGCGTGTAAGTAATTTTTACTGTTTCTTGCAAGCGAACTGTTTGCAGAAAGTACATCGAATGGTAAAACAACCTCGATCACATACGCAACATCCACCACGTTTCTTCTTCAGGATTTACTTCATTACTGAAGGTCTATAATATATGTCGAGGAATGCGCTGAATTTATGGTCGCTCATTCTATGAGATGCGGTTTCATAGAAAATAAAGACAATCATTTCAGGGAATTCCTCTTGGTTACCTTAGAATTTTCAGGATTTGAACAGTAGAGAACTTGAACTTTTACACCAGCTATGTTCAACAATGAGTGAAACATAGGTCAATTTTAGATTATGTGGCTGCAAGTGACCTAGGTTGAAGGTCGAAACTAGTCCCACAAAGTGTAATATTTATACAGTCAGTCACATCATTAAAGCATATTGATTAGGTGGGCATTCTTTTTCATTCTAATTGAAGATTATTTCATATGATATAGGTACGTAGTAGTACAGTATTGTTTATTGCCTTCCGCGTATGCATGCCTGCTGCCAATTCATGTAGCTGAATTTATCAAGGAGTTGTTGACTGTGGTGTGTGCAATTGGTGATATCTTTGTTCATTCCTGTGATAATTAGGTGAGTGTAGTCATACTGATGAATTTTATTTTATTTTATTTTACCTTTCGGTCTTAATGACCATTTAGCCAGCTACAATGTTTACTGAATATTAATTATGAACTGACTTTATGAAATGAACTTATACATTTAAGACGAACACAAACATCTAATGTCCGAGCTGGAGAAATCGACCAGACCCAATGAATGGTTAGTAATTGTGCAATATAGAACAAATTTGGAGGATTTCACAGGGACTTTCTTTTTTCAATTGACTTAAAGGTACACACCGTATTTGCTCGCATATAACTCGCACTTTTTTTACCAAAAATAAGTGTGAACATTTTCGGTGCATGATATATGCAGGGAGTGAGGATTATGCCCAATATTGAACAGATCCACAAATGTAGAAATTTCTAAAGGAAGTAAAATTCTAGGTGTAATAAAATTATGCTCCAATGAAATGTACCAAGTTCACTCTAGCAGTGTCCAGCTCCATGGCTAAATGGTTAGCATGCTGGCCTTTGGTCACAGGGGTCCTGAGTTCGATTCCTGGCAGGGTCAGGAATTTTAATCTTAATTGGTTAATTTCGCTGGCATGGGTGCTGGGTGTAAGTGTCCTCTTCATCATCATTTCATCCTCATCACGGCGTGCAGGTCGCCTACGGGTGTCAAATCAAAAGACCTGCATTTGGCGAGCCGAACTTGTCCTCGGACCCTCTCGGCACTAATAGCCATACATCATTTCATTTCATACTCTAGCAGTCTATATCTGATCCACAAGGTCATTAAAGAACTGAATAAAACAAAGAAAGGCCATACCTTGATATTGGTTTGTACGGCCTAGGTTGTCTTCTTGGCGGAGATCTCCAACTGCTACTGCTGTTATTGAGATTGAAATCACACGGCATTCTCTGACAGAGAGATGTTCACCTTCGCAGAAACAATCCCTTTCGTGTCATGAATCTACGGACTCGACCCGGCTCACTTTCAGATCCAAACAGCTGATTCCACCTTTAATCGCTAGTTCACGCACTTTGAAATGTAGCAGCTCGTGTGAGATACTCTATAACGTAATGAAGCAACTCTTCTTCCAGCTCAGGAAACTTACCATTTCTGGCCCGCTGAATGCCTTGTGTCTGGTTGGTGGTTTCTAGTGCAGCTTTCTGTTTACGCCAGTAGCAAAGAAACTCAGTCACGCTCAATTTTCAACCGGCAGCTCTGTTACCATGTTCTTCAGTATATTTTATCACTTTGAGTTAAAACCCAGCCATATACCTCCCACGTTTCTCCATAACTTAAAGATGGACCTAGACAAGAAAACTTAACTGAGAAACAACAATGAAATGTGAAGAGAGGGAATACAGGTACTTGTCGACAATACAACATATGGACGATACCTAATACAGTGATCACTCGATTGCCTGGACAGGGAAACGCTCCCATTTCACACGATCAACTCTGCCGGACAGGTAGCGATAAGCATATTGACAAAGAAGGAAGAGGGATGGCTGAGTGTGACCGACTGGTTAAGAATGCAGCCCTGGGGCGGGGGTTTACGAGTTAGGTATATTTGTTACAACAGCTAGCCTCAACCGTTCTGCAGGTAGAAAGATATGCAGCTTCTTCTTGTACTGTCACATACAAAGTACCATAACAGCAACTGGTAATTTAATTTAGGCACGTCAACGGAATATCCAAACTTTATTTTGTATATGTACCATGTCTTTATGACGACGTCAGAAATGCGAGCAAATATGGGTATGTTATTATTACGATTTAAAGTCACTTACTGTTTCTTGAGTATACATTATGTCACTATCAACTGTGTCAGTTATAGGGCATTGTGGAAGAGAAATCAGAAGAATGCAAACAGCTACCAGAATACCAGATAAAATTACTGACGATTATTGTGCATGTAGGACGAAGATGAAGAAGATGAGGCAGGGAGTGAAGAGGACGATTTCATGGAAGATGATAGTGTTCATGACACTAGCAATAGTGATGAATATTTGAATTATGAAGATGAGAAAACGATCTAAGTCCCGAAGGAGGAAACAACATTACTGTTATCTTCAGGCCCCCAATAGACCTCAATTACATCTGATTCCTCTGAATATTATGAACCAGAAAATTCTTATTTTGATTGCAATATTATTATTAACTTTATTGGCTACATTGGACCACTTGAGTCTTCCATGTACACTTTTCCTTTGAAGGTTGTACTGTTTGATTCTTCTTATATGCCCAGTACTTCTTCATTTGTTCTGATCGCAGTGTTCTTAATTAGTCTGAAATCTCTACAGGCCTTCTGTGCATCATTTCAGTTGAAAATTCGTGATTCTTAAGAAGGGTGCTAATTCTATTTTTGTTCTCTGCATCTGTAATTTCGAGTCCAACTGTTTTGAGATCCTCTTGAATTTCTTTGATCCAATGCCCTCCTATCTTCCTTCGCAGATTTCCCATCACTAGTAGTTGTAAAATCCTGTTTTCTGGTAATCATAAGATGTGAAAGAAATAAGAGATTCTTGTCTTCTTCATCGTGCTGGTAACTAGGTAAATCTCTCGATAGACAGTTTCATTGGGGAGGATTCTCCAGATTCCTTCAACCTGGTACTTTTTATTTATGCAAATTCTGATAATTCTTCTTTCAGCTTTGAGGATCTGATCAGTTCTTCTTTCATTTTTAATTTGGAACAAGGTCTCGCCATTGAATCAACAATCAACAAATCTAACCTATGTTTTGTACTACACTCGCGGCAGGCAACATTCAATGGAAGAGTGTCTGAAATAATTTGAATCTCCAATGCCAATCATCTCGTACTTCCGCATGGTTTTGTTACAGTTTATATGTATATATGTTTTTTGTTTATGTGTTTATGTTATCTCATGTTTATACAATTTTGACTCACCCTTCATGACCATTTTGAAACTGATATTGTAATTCACGTCTTCATATTCTCTCTTTTAATCACACTGATGTAACACCTTGTATAATATAAATGTCTACATGCTATGCCTATTTCCCACATTTTGGCTGAAGATGACGCCAAACAGCGTCGAAACTAGTTCCAAGTGTAAATATATGTTGTAAATAAACTATAACATTTATTTGTATTGAAAAGGTGGACCCTTTTAAGTTTCCTATCTTCCATGGTGGGAGGTTGTCATTGGAATGTATCCTTCCTGAGCAAGCACACTTCCTTTCGTCACTCTACCTGCTTTAGTCTGCTTTTGAGACTTGGTTGTAGCGGACGCTGTTGTGTAGTCGTGCCGCGATCATGGTTGACATAAGACTCGAGCAGCGCATTAACCTGAAATTCCTAGTGGAATTAAAGAAATCGCCCACGGAATGTTTTCAAATGTTAAAGGAAATGTTTGGTGACAATGCTATATCACGTGCACGAGTGTTTGAGTGGCACAAACGGTTTTCTGAAGGTCGGGAAGAGGTTGAAGATGAACGTCCCGGACGACCTGTGACTGTCAGAAGTGAAGGAAATGTTCAGAAAGTCAACGAAACAATGCGGAAAGACCGACGTCAATACTATAAAGAAGTCCTAATCAAGCTAAGGGAAAGAGTAAAGAAGAAAAGACCAGATGCATGGAAGAACGGCTCATGGATTCTTCACCAAGACAACGCACCAGCCCACAACGCCCTGTCCGTGAAGCAGTTTTTAGCTGACAAGTGCACTCCTGTGCTAGAACATCCTCTGAATTTTCCTGATCTTGCTCCATGTGACTTATCTCTTCCCAAAGGTGAAGTGTATTGAAGGGAACACATTTTCAGTCTGTGGAACAGGTAAAAGTAAAAACGGCAGAGTTGTTGCGCAGGGTGACAAAGGATGACCTACAGCATTGCTTCGAACAGTGGAACGCACGTATGCAACGGTGTATTGATAGGGGAGGGGAGTATGTTGAAGAGAATAAAAGTGTATTGTAACTTTGTTTGCAATAAATCACATTTTTCACATCAGTCTCATTATTTAATTGCCGTACCTCGTATAGCCAGGATTTCCTCTTTCCTCCAGCCCTGTGCCTGTATAGATCAGGTTGGGTAGGTGTTGACCTCCACACTGACTGGCGATCGTTCTGTCTTTCATTTTCAAAACTTTTGTTGCCCTTTTCTTTCTTTGGCAGACATCTTCATTTTTCGAAGTGTAGGATCCCTTCTATTTTTTCTCTCCGATTAATGTTAGAGGATGGTTGTCCAGTTGTACTTACTCATAAAACAATAATCACCACCACCTCAACAGTCACATAACAGTATTTCGATGCCCAATGATGATACATGAATGGGCTATTTTTCACATTCTCAAGTTATACTTAACAATGACAACTACGACCACACCAGAGTACACAGCTGTTGATAACACTATCCATGTTTTACGTATGATCAAAAAAGGCCTCCAAACAAGGTATTCTACTTTAAAATGGCAGAACAGGATTTATTTAAATTTTAAAATGTGCAGTTTGGTTTCTTCAGTGCAGTGAGGCAAGCAGTCTCTTGTGAGACCGTTTCTCTTACGAACACTGAAATGGAAAATAGTAGGATCAATCACTCTACAGTAAATTTCTTGTTATTCAGGCAAATGAAGGAAAAAACAAATGAAAAATCTCTGATAAACCAATCCAATAAAAACTCGTGGAATAACCTGACTTTCTCTGTACACAATGAACCAGTGATGATAACTTAGTCCAAGCTTTTCTTGGTTGAACCACTGCAGAAGTGCAACAACATCTAATTCTTCCCATGCAATCATTTTCAAACGCAGCAGAGGAAGTGGGATTTTTGAGTATCCATTCGACACTCCATGTCGTACGATGTAGGCACGTAAAAGATCTCGCCATACATTTAGCGTTTACCCAACAAAATTAATTTAAACACAGCTGTAGACACTCAAGAAAGGTTTCGTTTATTCTGCCATCTAGTAGGCCTAGAGTAAAACACAACATTGAAACCGACGAGGAAACAGCCAGAGTGTATCAAATTAAAATGTCTGTAGCTGAGGCCATATAAGATTATCAGCGTTTCTACTAATACAGCTGAAATAGACAATATAGTTAAGACAGAAAGAATAATAATTAGAACATGCATAAATAAACAATATCAAGTTAATGGACAATAGAGAATAGCATCAAATAAATCAATTTATAAGGAAACTAAACCAGTATTGAGCAAAATTAGAAAAGAACATATATCACTCTTTGGACATCTTATCAGAATATCTAACACCAGAATTAGCAGAAGAATTGAAAAATGATGGAATAGGAAAACCAAGATTAAAAGGACTATGAAAATTAAGGATGATATTAAAGAGCTACAAGTAACAATAGATGATCTTAAAAACCAAAACAGACAAAATTAAGATACTTCAAGACATCCACACCAGGCTGTAGAACAAGATCAATAAAAGGTCTGGCAGCGTGTTTTCAGTTGAAGAAAGGAGGGCAGCATCTTTCTGAATGAGAAAATATTAGGCTGATAAGAAATTTAAAAAAAATCCTTTGTATGATTGACTAGTGATCCAATGTAGGCCATAAAATGTAAAATTATTAATATTATTATTATGAAGCAATATTATAAGAGGAGCAATAAGAAAATATTGAATTTCAGAGAAAAATAAATAAAACATAATTATCAACACCTAGGCCAGAATATGAAAATCAAATAGTCTCTTGCTGATGGAGAAAGGAGGGGTATCTTTCAGTGAAGAAAATGAAAATTAGTTTTGATAGAAAGATGATTTATTGTGGAACCTTCAACTTCCTGAATTTACATGTTGCCACTGTGAACAAAGTGAACTAATACAATATAGAAGATAGGCCTATATCGCTGTAGGTTTATATTCTGTATAAATACAATGTGCATGGTATTTCTAACTGTGGAGGTGGGATTTAAGGATTTCCAATGAACTACGGATTACACTGTATTCCAGTTTTTGGCATGCCAAACTTCTTCCAGAACTGTATGAAGAATGCTGGCACCATACCACAAGAAAAGAAAAGCCAAGTTTTAGAAATACTACTGACTGAATAACCAAGGGAAATGCAATTACATCAATAACAGATATTACTTATTTTGCTAAAATTTGAAACCCATGCCTCAGTTACGCAGGCAAGCAACAACTAAGAACAAAGAGATCAGTATAACTGAGCACAAACAAGCTCCCTAATGGCATAAAATCCCAAATAATACTAGAAGAAAAGAAATAATTAGTATTTAGTGAAATGTAATAAAAGTCAGGTAAGCTTCAGAAACATTACTAAGTCGATAAACAAGGTAAGCGCAGTGTGGGACTGCTTCAGGTTTAATAGCTTAATTAGCCAGTTCAAACAATCAGTGTTCTGGGAACTTTATGCATATTTCAAATGCTTATTATGCTGAGCAAAAAAGACATTTAATTGTTAAGACAAGATTGAATCCTGCCTCATATTTACTTTTCTGTTACCTGAAATATTAAATCAAATGCCTGTCATCTCTAACTGTTAATAATGGTAGGCCTTAATAATAGACAAGGTAATGGTTGGATGTGGTGAATGTGTGAGTGTAATGTATAAACAGATAGAAGTCTATTCAGCCAACCCAACCGGCTGTGCAATGTTGCCAGACAGGACAGGCATGACCTTGAATAGAACTGGTCCTGAGGAAAGAGAAAGAGAGAGAGAAAAGAGGTGGCCAAGAGTAGTGGAGAGAGATGCAAGCAATTGTGTACAAAGGAAGACTGTAATGATGCAATAAAAGCAAAAAGTTTCACAATCAAACCCACCAATAAATCAAGACCTATTATGTAGTAAAAACAAGACAAGATTCTAAACAATTAGTGTCCATTCCTAACCTTTCAATGTACTGTATTTTAACACACAATGACTGTTACACAATCCATTTATAGATGTAATATTGTACTTTTTATCTCTTGTATCTTCTTAACCCTAAGTACAAGCTTATTAAAAAGTGATTCCCATTAGAACTATTTTCTAATACCTTAACTTATTTCCTAATGTTCAACTGATATTCTACCAACTGTTTCAAACATTTCAATTTTATGTGAAATATATCATATTTGTAACAATCTATACTAATATTATTTACAAACTTCCCTCAGTTGAAGGTTGCCACAATGGACAAAGCATAACGAAACAATGAAATTAAAATTTCGGCTTACGATAATTTTCTTGATTACATTATTCTCATAATGTCTTTAAACTACAAAAGTTATAATATGTAACAATAATTACTCAGTAATGAAATGGAACCTTGCAAAGAGAACAAATAGCTTGTAGTTCCGGAACGTCTAAATTAAACTGCTTTAAAAAATTCACAGTGAAACTCCTATCATAAATCCTATCACTTTAATGTCCTTCAATCCAAATTTATCTTCATAATAAGTTATGGTCTTTTCAAAAATCAGCTTCTTTTCCCTATTAATGTCTTCTGGCTGGTCTGTGGAGATTTCAAAACGAACTGTGGTGTCTTTAATATATCCCACACCCTCTGATTCCTTGTAGGCTATGATGTCTATTCTCCTACTGCTACCGTTATCAGCAAGCCCAGATACCTCTTCTGTGACATTACCATTTTTCTTTCTAAGGGAATTTGCTATCACGGACCAAATCTTGTTATGCCTGGCATTCCACAGCATCTCTTTATGAGGGCAAGATCTCAAAACATGAGGAAGGGTTTGTATCTCTCTATCTGAGAGTTTGTTTATATGTAAAAGGTAATCTCCAAGCTACCAGACCAATTTTGAAATTTTCTTTACCATTAGAAGACAATATAATTCTGGGTATACAGGCTATGTATCATCCTGGAATATCAGTTTATTTCTCGGATAGGTCTAAGAGCCATGCAATTCAATTAAATCTTGCAACAGGTCGACTACTTTATATACAATTCTGTATACAATGTAGAATTCCATAGTAAAGCATGGGCATGTCAGCTAGTGGCTAATAAATGGTATGAGAATCATCTAGAACAGGGCCTCAGGATGCATGCACCTGGTGCATGCAACGTGCACGGTGCAAAAGAAGACTTCGCTTGGTTGACCAGAGTGCAAACCCCACTCCTCGATTTGAAGCAATAGCGCTGTCTCTCTCTCTCTTTCCCCACGCCTGTCTCCCACTTCCTCATCTGCTCCATAGTGCTCCAAATCTGAGCTGAGTTGAGCCGAGCAGCCCAGAGACGAAGCGTTGGTCTGAGCCGAGCTGGACCGATGCACAGTGCGCGGAACTCTTGCGCCTCGATTTGCACGCGTGAGATTTTGGGCGTTTTGAAAGGCCCTGGTCTAGAAGCTACAGGGTGCCCAAGAAAGACCTTACTTTACAAAGGAAAAATTAAGTATATCCTCCTAATTCAATACATCATATAAGGCAGACTTTCGGCCTGAATTTTCGACACAGTGATTTCATCCGGTTTTGAATTGTTATGAATCCAAACAATTTTAGAATAAGAGGTCCGCAACCTTGCTATATGCACTTAATGTTCGTTTCCACCTGTATCAATTTTTTTCATTTCGTTTCTTCTTAGGTTAACACAGTTTTTAGATTCAATTATGTTTTGTATTAACCCCCCCCGTTTTCACTTAATTTTATCGCAGCGAGTTGTTTATTGCTCCATATGATGATGTAAATATTGTATATTGAGCGTTTTTATTTTGGTCATGCCTCTCTTTTGTTTTTTCATTTGTTCCTTCATTATGTTTTTTGGCACATTTTCAGCTTGTATTATGTAAATTACTTCAAACACCCCCACCCTGACCGAAGATGGCTCAAACAACTCAAAACATATTTGAATTTGATACTCCATCTAATGATAGAATTACATGATTTATTGAATTAGGAGCATGCACTTAATTTTTCCTTTGTAAAGTGAAAAACATCAATACGGAATGATTCTAATATCTTGTAATAATAATAACAGAAAGACCTGCTATTTTGCTATTCAATGAGATATAATTCACTCATATCATAAGTAACATCTCGTAAGAAATCTTTGACTTCGCTCTTAGGTATTTATTGACAAATTTCTGGAGGTCACCGATGTTTTGTAAATAAGAGGTATATCATTGCTGGTATTATTTCAGAACCTTATGAGAAAAAGGCCTAGCCAGGTTTAGCCAGCATGATCAAAGGTGAAAATATAGTTTACTTACTGTTCTGTACCCAATGCTATACTTTGAACTATAAGACTTGGTAGCTAAAATACACAATGCAATATATCGTTTCTGATAGTTTGTCCTATACTGCAATATTTTTATTCAAGTGCTTTTTAGCCAGATGCTTTTAACGGAATGTAGGACATTTTAGGAAAATGTAGGGTATCAGAAAATCATACACTGAAAGCAAATAATATGAAAATAAGCAATATTTAATGCATGTTATTCTCATACAAAATATACCAAGAAAAAAAAAATCACTCCTACTTTCAGTAAAGCATTCATATTTACAAGACATACTGATTTGTTGCAAAATATCCAATCTGTTTAAAACAATCACAAAATGTAGAGCAGTTTAAATGTTCAAAGTTATATTCAACTGAAGATATACTCTTTATACCAACAGTATATTTCTCTCATCCATCCATTCAGCAGAACACAATGAAAAACCCACCCTACATTTACATTATGTGCAAGAATAGCAACAAAATATTCTGCAATTTTCAATAGATCAGAATGGCAGGTTTCATACTTGCTAGCTCTAAAATTTCTCTCTCACCAACTTAACATTAGTTTACCGGTACATCATTTCAAGGCTTGAAATGTATTATTCGGGATGTCAAAAAATTGGTCACAACTTTTATGTTATCAATCACAAGTACTATCAAAGGGTAGAGAAGGGTCCACCTATTAAATACCGTAAGTTTGTATATTGTCTTATAAAACTGGGACTCGTTTTGACCCCATATATATTTGGGTCATCTTCAGCCACGCTACAGTTGGAAGACATATGTTCACATACAGCAGAACCCCGTTTATCCAAAATAAAGGAGGCGGAGCCACTTTCGGTTGACGCGTTTTTCGGATGACACATGGTAAATATTTTTGGAAGTTAAATGTATAAAATGAGTGATTTTCGTCGGAATTTTCTTGGTGCAGCGCTGTTGTGCAGCTATGTCGCACCACCGTTTAATCAACAATACATCAGCTGGTGTAGATTCGTTGGTTTGTTCAACAAAGCGTAAAGCAGTCTGAAATAATTAAACAATTGCTTTTTGTTACAACTGAACTGAATACTGTTTACAATAATTTTATTACAGTACTGTAATTAAAGTGTGTGCTACTGTATTTTAATAAAAATTCTAAATCAATCTTACCTCCAATGCATTAAACCCATCATCTGCTGTAACTCGATTCTCAGAACTGCTACTGTCAAAGTCGGAGTCGTCTACATAATCTTTATGACGAAAAATACAGTAATAATAATAAAAATTCTTGCTTGTTCAAGAAAAAAATGTATCATGGAACGAACTAGAGGGTAAGAAAATGTTTTGTTTTATGCTACACGTGCATTCTGGCGGAAGTCATAATATAAAAATAGGGTTTGCCAAGTAGCTCTCAGCACATATAGCAAGAGAATTACTAATATAGACGGCTAAGAACTACAGGATAAAAACAAAATTTTAAAATACAATTTTGCCAGAGCATTTCAGTTAAGCCGAGTTCCGGTTAAGCGAAGTTCGGTTAAGCGGGGTTCTACTGTATAACCAATAATAAATTAAACACTTTGGTCAGAATGTTGTAGGAGCGACTACATAGTTCGCCATCAACCAGAACTGTTTCGATGTGTCATTTAGTTTCAAGTTTGGATGTGTTGTTCGGACTTCATGAATGTTTTAAATTAAGACTGTAAATTGTGGCATACCAAAGTGGCATAGGACCATAATGAAACTCGAAATTTATGATCAATCACAAGACCGCTTTCTTTCAAAAATGAGCACTACAGAACAGCCAGTTAACTGTATTTTCACTGTTGATCATACTGAATGAAGTGTACCACCTGGAAAACTTAATTTCTCCTTCAAAAATAATTCTTCATGTGGTCTTACAAATTTATTCTTTCTTTCTTCTTATGCTGTCCTGCCACTGTATGTATCCTTCCTAGATAAAAACATGTTATTACAGTACATTCCACAAAAAGGGTATGTGAGGCTAACTTCTGTTATTTTTGTTTCATTAACAATGTGTCTTGCTGAGAAGAAGGTTTTGTTTTACTGACGATGTCCGGCTCCATGGCTAAATGGTTAGCATGCTGGCCTTTGGTAACAGGGGTCCCGGCTTCAATCCCCGGCAGGGTCAGGAATTTTAACCATCTTTGATTAATTTCACTGGCAAGGAAGCTGGGTGTATGTGTCGTCTTCATCATTATTTCATCATCACGACGCGCATGTCGCCTACGGGAGTCAAATCAAAAGACCTACACGTGGCGAGCCAAACATGTCCTCTGACATTCCCGGCACTAAAAGCCATACGCTATTTCATTTTCATTTACTGACAATATGCCGGAAAATTTCTGCAGAGGTTGTCCAAACAGAGTTAAAAAATTTTACTCCAATTATATGGATTTTCTGAAATTTTATACTAATTTAGGAGTGTGTGTGTGTATATATATATATTATTTATTTATTTTTTAAAATTTTTTTTTCCAATAGGTTAGGTCCTGGCAAGTGACAAGAACATTTTGTGATTACTAGTAACTCCTCAGAGTGCTCAGGGCATGCTGCCATGTTAATTCACTGGCACCGGCTGTTTAGAGAGTTTTTACCAATAGGAGTACTAAATTTTTTCATGCTATAAAAGAATGGCAAATGACAGAAAAAATATTTTTTTTAAACTGAACACAAACTGTTGCAAGTCATAACTATCAATTTTCATCTAATTTTTCCTTTATAATAAGTTCATTTTAAATGTTATTACACAACATGTTAACAGTTACATGCCATAATTCTTTTGCTATTTATTTTATGATGCACCAACTCAAAAAAGCCTTGCGGTGAAGTTGGGATGGAACAGGGCTAGAAATGGGTAGGAAGCAATCATGGTCTTAACTATATATACATACACAACAATATACACACATTGATACAATTCATGTAACGAAAATTCACACTTAAAAGTAAAAATTATTCAACACCTACATCAAGATTATATAAGACTATTACGCTGCTAATGCATTGTAAACACTGCTACCTACTTTAGATATAATTTTTACTTTTAAGTGCAAATTTTCGTTACATGAATTGTATCAATGTGCGTATATTGTTGTATATATATATATATATTTGTCCTACTGCTCGGTTTATGTGATAGGCTGACGATGACACTAAAAAAATGTGTTGAAACCGGTACCACAATAAATATGCTGTAACATAATCCTGTGCAACAGAATTGTATTGTATTGAAAAGGTGGAATCCTTAAATTCAATTTACCTTTCTGACATGAAAGTGAGACGGGTAACTGGAATCACGAATGAAGAGATACTGTATCGAACTGGTGGGAGGAGAAAGATTTGGCAAATTTTGACCAGAAAAAGGAATTAGAATTGTAGAATACATCTTAAGACACCCAGGAATCATCCAGTTAGCTTTTTTTTTAGTTTAGGGGTAGATCAAGACATGAATATGACAAACAGATTAGAACAGACATAGGATGTAGTAGTTATGTAGAAATGAGAAGGTTGGCACAGGATAGGGTGGCATGGAGAGCTGCAGCAAACCAGACTATGGACTGATGACTCAAACAACAAATATAAACTTGCTATAAAATTCATATGAAAACACACACACATGTATAATGCCAACCAGTGTGGGGAAAGTGACAGAAAAAGATATAAATAAAATGATCTGTCATATCAAGTCCCAAATTTTCAGTTAATATGTGGCAACCCTGCAGATGAAACAGAGAGAACAAATTCTATAGATAAACGTGTGGTGCAGGTTTGAAATGTTGGGGGGAGAAATACGAAACCAAAAAGGCACATATTTGTGGGTAGGGTCTGAAAGAGTAGAAATATCATTTCATAACCTAACTTAAATTTTTTGAAAGCGTTCCCAATCTAGGCAACTTCCAATTACCGGGGATAGCAGAATAAAGTTTATTCAAAATAAACTGATTCGTAATTCCTTATAATATTAAAAAGATACATTTCCTTATATATAAAAGATATGACACTTCCTTTCGTATATATATAGGCCTAAGTGTCTATATGCTTACTTTGTTGAATATTAACACTGAAGATTATATGTAACAAGACACTACCCCTGTCATGTCGAGACAAGTCACTGCTTTGCCATAGCCCGATTCTCATACTTCTCATACTGTGGAATGACTAATAAAAAAGCACTGACTTACCAGTATGCAGTCAGCTGGGTAATAGGCTATGACTGTGCCAGATAACAAACAACAGTAATCATAGAGATAAGGAAACAGTCTAAGCACAAGCTATATCCTCAAACATGAAGACCCTAGTATTTCAAGTAACAAAGATAATAGCTGCAGTAGAATGTCAACTGTTAAGACATTGTTGGGACCACAGCTACTCATACCAACCCCATAGCAACAAAACTGTAGCCTCAGAGATACTGTGAGGCCAGTTCAGTAGTAGGCCTATTATATAGCACCAGCAATAGCAATGTTACAATATCATAATTGATAGAGGAAGAGTGTCAAACGTGGAATACCATTTTATAATTTCAATGTATTTATTGCATATTTCAGCTTTTAGAAATTTAAAAAACTGTTTAAATAAGCATTATTTAGACTGCTTCAGCTTTATCTTTCTTTTTTTCTTATCTTTATCCAACTTTATTCTTACCCCCACACTTTCCACATTAAGACAGATCTGTCAAAACGACCCCTCAATGATTGTTGATGTCTTTGTTCCAAATGAAGGTGGGAAGGAGAAACAAGAGCATCAGGAGCCGAGAAAAAATGGATGTAGACGAAGAATATTGGGATCAATGAGGAGAAAGCCTATTTAACTGAAGACCGCGTATGAAGATTTGGAGATTGCCTTTCTTGTGTGTTTTCAT
Source organism: Anabrus simplex (assembly GCF_040414725.1). Taxonomy (NCBI): domain Eukaryota; kingdom Metazoa; phylum Arthropoda; class Insecta; order Orthoptera; family Tettigoniidae; genus Anabrus; species Anabrus simplex. Next base: position 65,009,539 of record NC_090278.1, on the reverse strand, counting down.
GTTTGTCCTCGTTCGTCCTTGTGGCAATCCAGAATGTCTGGAACGTCGTTGAGTTTCTCAATAAATATATAGAACTTCTGTAATTAATAATGTGCCTCCACAAACTACTATTAACAACCAGCTCATTTAGTTCCACGCCTTCTACAATTAATGCATTAAAATCCAAGTCTAATCATCATTGTCTTGGCCTCCCTCTGCTTCTCTTACCCTCAATAACTGAGTCCATTATTCTCTTAGGTAATCTATCTTCCTCCATTCACTTTACAAGACCCCTTCACCAAAGCTGGTTAATATGCTCAGCTAAATGATTTTGTAATCAAATGGTGTAAAAATAAAGCATACGGCCATACCGATCAACCTCCTAGAAAAGATCGCTAGCAAGACGGGACTTAGGATCTCAAAAGAGAAGATCAAGTTTATGATGAGAGACAAATATGGACCACAATTCCTTGAAACAGAGATTGGACAGATTCAGAGGATTAAAACGTACAAATTCCTCAGTAAAATCATACAAGAGTACAGACTAGAGAAAGCTGCTGTAGACGATCGTATCTCAAAAATGGAGAGAGATTATAGACTAACTAAAAACATCTACAACAAGAAATGCATCACATGGAATGCCAAAATAAGGCATTAAAACACTAATAAAAACAGAATGACAGTGTGCCGGTGAATGCCTCTCGATTAGTTACAAGTTGGAGAAGCTGGAGATCCTAGAAAGCAGAACACTACGGAAAATCTTGGGTCCAATCCAGACGGAAACTGGCTGGAAACTTCAGAACAACAATGAAGTCTACAAAAATTTGGAGAAAATTTCAGAGACCATGAAAAAGAGGAGGTTATCATTTCTTGGCTATTTGTACAAAATGAACAAAACCAGACTAATCAAAAAGTCATTCGACTACCTGTGGAACAAGAAGAAACCAATGGCATGGATAAAGGAAGTTTGTAAAGGTCTAGAAGTCCAACATCCAGGAAGCTCCGACGTTAAACAAGAAAATATTTCAGACCACGAAACAAAATTTGGAAGGGTTTCAAGTCGAAAGAACTGCAAAAACTGGAAGAGCCTGGAAGGATGAACAGAAGAAACAGCATAGTGCCCATATGAAGGAGTACTGGAAGAAGAGGAAACTTCAAAGAAAAAAAGAAATTTTAGTGTGATCCTAAGCAAAATCTGCAAATTAAAAATAAATAATAAAAAATAAAATATAAAAAAGAAGCCTACAGTCTCAAAACAATTCCCAGCTATCCACATCTAACTATGCTAGAAAAAGGTTAAAGGCCATGTACCTCAAGAAAGCCCTCTATCTGGCAAAGAATGCCCCATCAAGGTTGACCTATGAGCTCACATGACAGCAATTCTAGATAGAGAAACTGGTATCTGAGAATGTTACTGCCCACCACAACACAGGAACGAAGCATTGCTTTAGGAACTACATGAAAAGAGAGCGAACATCTGGATAAAATTTTATTGAAGAGACACCATGCCGAACTTGGATAGATAGTTTACTTACCCAAGCATTTCCTACAAATGACTTGAGGATGGGGTGCGTAGATATTAAGTTATTAGCAGAAGTGATATTATCCTCTACTGTGGTTTAGGGTTTACATAACTTCATTCCACTTGGTCAGGGTTCATTTCCTCGCACTATCATCATATTTAGGGTGTGAATGAGGGTGTACTCAACCGCAGATAAAGTAATACAGAAGAAATGTGGATTAAACTCACTTGCAATGTGGCTGCATGGATTAGGCCATATAGCTGTTGTGTTGAATTCAGGAGATGGTGGGTTCTGGTGCTTCGTCGGCAGCTCTGAAAATGGTTTTCCGTGGTTTCACATTTTCACACCAGGTAAACGCAGGAATTGTACCTTAATTCAGGCCAGTCCTAGCCCTTTGCTATCCTATCGTCACCAAGAATCTCTATCCGAGTTGGTGAGATGCTAAAAACTTGCCACCAAAAACCAAGCGAATGTATTAAAAGCAAAGTTTCTGTCCTCGTAAAAGAATGTTTCAACGTCTATCATGTTCTGAACAACTTGAGTTAAACACATAGAAAGCTAAGATCTACTTCAAAACATTCAGTACTGATTGCAATATATCTTTTAAAAACATCAAGCAATCTTAATCAAAGATGAAAAATGTCAATCACATTCCCAGACACACTTCTGCAAAGAATTAATTGCATGTTGACGAGTTAAAATTACTTTTAAAGGAGTAATGGACGGAAAAATTTAGAATAAAGATAAGTCTACCTTCCCTACCTCTTCTTCACGCTATTCTTATCTGTATCTACAGGATACAGCGTTGGAGCATTCTTAACTTTGTATATTATTTCTTCTTGTTAGATCAAATGTATAGACAGTGAACAAAACTCTATATGATTTCCTCTTCCCATATGTCCCACGGTAAGCATGCTAGTCATCAACACAGGCATAACAACATTCACTAACCGCAAAAATATATTAAAGCAAGATCCAAGCTATAATGTATAACATAGATCAGATTTTAAAAAAATTGTTTCTTTTTGGATTGAATCTCCAGTTTCCGTTCTTGACATTTCTTCTTCCCAGATATTCATTTCCTTAGTGCCTCCTCTTGAAAGCACCATTTCAACCCACTAATAGACAACAATGAACTTAGAACAACAGAAATGATAAAATAACAAAAGAATATACCAAAACTTAAGAATTGTGTTCAATAATATCAACACACTCCCTTTGCAATATGCAAGTATTATATACAAATTTCAGAGAAATGACAATACAATCCTCAGAAATCATTTTGAAAACTTAAGCTTCATGCTCACTTTTCAACAAATGTCTTACTAAATCATGATTATAAGAAAATGAAGTACAATGTAAAAAGAAAAAAAACAGGACGAATAATCACCAATTAAGCATTTAAAAATTAATTAATCAACCAATTCACTCCAAGAATTCTCAGTACATTCATCAGAAAGATATACAAATCTTTATATCTTCAGGTTTAATAGCGACTCTCCAACGAACTCCCTAAATTTTACCCATTTTTCAGGACTTTTCGAACAAGACAAAAATAAAAGCATTTATAAATTTCAGTATACAGTGAAGAAAAAGGACAAGATAACAAATGCACTTGACTGTTGTTTATTTTGGAGGGGAGGCAGAATCTGACACACAGGCAAAGCTGGATATCTGGAAGACAGTTTGAAAAAAAAAAATAGGGTTAGTAATTCCCACAAATACGTAAGTTGGTTCAGTGATGAGCAGGAAAACTGAACCAGTCCAACTTAAAATTGGCCAGGATGCCATAGACATCTTTAACATAAAATAAGGCAGCTATGTCTTGTTCAATAACACTATCACAGCAATGGAATACAAACTGCTTCACAATTCTACTGCTCTGTACGTCACCTATGTGATGGGTCTTTTCTGCAATCCTGAAATGTGTAGCCAATAATGACCTACAGACTTGAAGCAGCTATACCTTGACACGTCCAGAAAACAGTAAATATCAAGCTTTACAAACGAAGTTTCTCCGCTCGTTTCCAGGAGTCATGTCAGTATGTACGTACTTTATGTATGTACAACCTTTATCCCATTTCTCTAAAGTGTCGTGTTTGAAGAAGTGAGATGAATCTTTGTAGCAAGTTTTTACGATGCCCTTCCTGACGTGAGGAGTTAATGAGATGAAATGAATGACGTGATATATGATAGTAGGAAGGGAGCGGGTGAAAGTCGGTGCTGGCACATAGCCTACTCCTATTGAATAGCACCCAGGAGTCTACTCAAATCCCCCTGTGGGTGGGGGCAGTAGAAAAACGCCCACGGTATCCTCTGCCTGTCGTAAGAAGCGACTAAAAGGGATCTCAAAGGCTCTTAAATTGGGAGAGTGTGCTGGCGAACATGCGGCCATCAGTCGAGTCCTGGCATTGCTTCCACTTACTTGTGCCAGGCTCCTCACTTTCATCTATACTGTCCGACCACCCTTGGACAACAACTGTTCTTTTCTGACCCCAACGGTATTAGGTACCGAGGCCTAGAGAGTCGTTCATTTTCACGCCCTTCGTGGCCCTTGTCTTTGGCCGATACCTTTATTTTTTGCAGTGTCGGATCCCTTCCATTTTCTCTCTCTGATTAATGTTATATAGAGGATGGTTGCCTAGTTGTATTTCCTCTTAAAACAATAATCACCACCACTACCACCACCAGTCTTCTCAAAGCTGGAAGTCCTCATCCAACAGATGAATCACCAACAGAGTCGTATACCCTCACTCCATATGAGCACTACACACGAGTTTTGGAATTGAATCCAGGCTTTCGGCACTCAATTTAGTGATCAGGAACTGGATAACACCACCTCTCCCACCCCGCCAGCCAACTTTCTGACCATGAACATTTTTTTTTACCAATGGGACTCAAACCAGCTAACGATGGTGTCGGACCATGTCTTAATGTTCATGGCTACCAAGCATCTCCAGAAGACAAGAGGACAAGAAATGAGAATTTAGGGAATTAAAGGAACTTGCTGGTAACATTAGATCAAAGTAGACTGGAGTGTGGTATGGCTATATGAAAAAAATGACTCCTGAAAGGTCTCCAAGAACATTATCAGACTGTCTCAGGCAGACGTAGAGACATCTGAGATAAACAAATATGGAAAGATTTTACCAAGAGAGATACAAAATAGGAACAAAAACTGGAGCAGCAACTAAGGCTGGATAGAAAATTGTAAGAGTTTATAACTATACCCAAGGTTACTTACATTATATTTACAGCTTTCAGAGAATACCTAAATCATGTCACCACTCCCATGTTTCTTTATAAATAATATTGCATAATGCATACAAAAAATAGTAAATACATAGGTTGGTTTTTAAGTCTTGGCAACCATGCTCCAGCACAGCCTTGCAACGGTACTGGGCTTCATTATTCTTACAAAAGTTTGCTGACCTGCATCCCCTTCCCCAGAGCAGATGACCTCACCCTTCCCCTCCACATAAGTTTACAGTGGCCAGGTAAGGATGAGCAGTTGTGAGCAAGTACTCGCAAAAGACAGTCGCCATGTTTTCCAAGCATGAACAGACAAGGTGGTTAAAAATGCAGTGTGCTAGAGGTCGCACAACACAACAGTGTCACCAAGGATGTGAACATGGTTTGGACATGTCTCCATCTGGTCACCCACCAGTAAGTGACAGACATGTACAGACTGTGTCTGCATTAGTGGAGATGCATCGGATGTGATCTTAACGCATACCGTTCCCCCATGGCAGACTTAATGCGGCGTACTAATGTTCATTTTTGCAAAACAATCTGCGAGCAGCTCTCAGAAGAAAACGGCGACACTTCATGGATAAAACACCCATCGTTTTTCACGACAATTCTACGTCACACACAGCAGGAGTTGTGTTGAACTATTCAATTACTGGGGGTGCCCTATCACACCTGATACTTTCCGGATTTTAAGTTCCTGCGACTTTGATCTAATTCTTAAGATGAAGGAGCAACTATGCTGGAAGCATTTCTGTACAAGTGAAAACGTTTTGCAGCTCTCTGTGCACCATCGATAGACTGGGCAGTGCCAATGGGATCCACTGGCTTTTGACAATGACGACATTTGTTGTTTAAAAGGACCTAACAGCTAGGTCAATGGACCCTAATGGTAAGAGGTAAATGAAACAAAAATTAAAACTTCAAAATGTATCCACCGACTAGAATCCAAAACAAATGATGAAGAAATGATAGTGAAACAAAAACAATCAGTGGCTCCAATTCACAAATCCTGAATTATTGGGATGATGTATTATTATCTAAAGGGGTCCAAAATCCAGGTCGCCAGACCCTCATAATGGTACTAATCACTGGGGGGGGGGGGGGGGTAGAACCATTGTGTTCCTCCTATAGTGGTACTAATCACAGGTAAAGTAGACTCAGGGTGTTTCTCTAATGGGGGTACTAATCACAGGAAATGTAGACTTATCGTATGTCGCACACAATGGCATCACTCACAGATAACACAAACCCATGGTGTTTCCCACATAAGGGTACTACCCACAACCAACACAGACTCGTGGTGCTCCGCACAGTGGGACTAATAACAGGCACCGGTATTCCCGTGGTGTCCCTCACTGAGTGGAACAAATGACAGACAACGTATACTCATGGTGTTGCTCACATAGTGCTACAAATCATAGGCAATGTAGACCCGCAGTGTATGACATGGTAACAACCACAGGTAATACAAACCCATGGTATTCGTCACAGAATGATACTACTCTCAATTAAAGCACACCCATGGTTTCAAGATCAGATGGGCTTCTAAAAACTGTTTAGCATACACATTGGTCTGTTTGGTAATAAGTTGAAACATTTCATCACCTATGAACATATTGGATGCATCGTCAAAGTTCACATTTACACCGCTAGCATCAGAAAATACGAATTTCTGACGAGAAACAACACACGGCGGGAAAGGTTCAAACACATCTAGCACTTCGCCTTCATCCGATTCGTCATGTTGTTCACCTTCTTCATTCTCAGAACCACTTTTACTATCAGACTCACCTTCAGCTGTATCAAATCACTCATCTTTGGATTTCTGAGATCAATCGTCACAATCATTCTCTAAGTGTTGAATAATCTCGTCTTCTTCGAGCGTTTCAAACTTACGCCTTGAAATAGATGCTGCCATGTTTGGCCTACTACGGACAAGGAGCACCGCAGATTTGTAAAACAAAAACAAAGAAGCTTCAAGAAGCATGACATGTGATATTTGCTGTCATTGAGCGGGAAAAGCATCGATTAAGACAATACACGACGTGGCAAAGTAGCTCGTCATACCCAGGAGATATTCACAGTAAAAGACTAGTACGTATATATTTGTCATACCCATTACCCTGTAGCATTCAGCGTACGAATATATACACGTCATGCCCAGTTAAGAGGTTAAAGAAGCAAATTGAAATATTTGGCTTTGGATAAAAAATAAGTACAAACTGTTTAAACAATTGTCGATGAACACTATTCCGACAAAAATAAAACTTTGTCAACATCTTCAAAATGTCTAATGTTTTAAATTTATTATTATACTAGGGGATCCATACGAGAAATCTCGCAAGTTCATAAAGTATGTGGTGGACTACCGGTGAACTAAGGAATACACAAATCAGTACGATATTGGACAGTCTTACTTACCACTTAATGTAATCTTTGATGTTTTAATATTTATGTTACCCACTTGAGGGTAAGCAAATGCAAGTGCATTATTATAAAGATGAATGTTCCGAAAATAATTTTGGTTTTACTATCATTCTTTTCTGAACTGATAATTACAGCATTTGTAATGACATAAAACAAGTGTCCCAGCGGCCAAAATGTGAAGTGCACAGCAATGATGATGCGTATTTTCCTACAGCAACTGTATTTGCAAATAGCACACTTTGTGCAATTTTTTTAAACTCATTTTTTAAAGAAATTATCAATATTTATGAAATGAGAGTGCAATTAGTCACTGCTAATGCCTATTTTCTTTCTTTTCAGTGCTCATTTGTCACGATCGATCGGTTGCTTGTGAGCGCCGCAGAAGGGATCTATACTACTGAAATAATATACGTGACATATTTCACTGAGAACGACCCTATACCGGGTCAAAACATATCTATCCAAAATTTCACCTTAATTGGATGTAATATCAAGTATTGACTAGGATAATCAACACAATTTTGTAAAATTTGTAAGAAGATCTTCAAAATCTGACGTGATAGAGCAAAATAGTCTTCAGATTTGAAATCAGGATGAAAAACTGCACCAGAAACAGTAAACATCACGTCAGATATCTACCCCTTGTAAATCAGCGTTATTCTACATAGCAGTGCTCATGGCTGAGTTAATTTACATTTTTCAGGAAAAATCCAGAAATCTTCAACATGCCAATGACGACCTGAAATGACAAGATTTTTGACCGTACTTAAGAATCTACTCCTTTAACCAGGATCGACTAACTAACTTGGGGATTATGAGTCCAATCCTCTGCTACTACTCCACTGCAGCAGCTATGAGAAAACATGACTGAGGGCACCATTGATTATTCTTAACTACAAATCAGAGAACAAGAATTAAATGAAGAATTAAACTTACCCATTCTTAGTGACTGGAGCATCAGTCTTTGACTGCTTCACTGGACCACTCAAAGATTTCCTAGACACTATTTTACTAGTCCTCTGCTCCGAGTTGACCACTAACCCAGAGACATCAAGTCCTGGCTCTCTTTTAATCACCACTTCCACTTCTCGCCTCAACAATTCATCACTCTCATATTTTCTCTCAGAGTTTTTGGAAAAACATCTCTCATCCACAGATTTGGATCTCCTTCTAACTGACTGTGCCTCCTCATAATCGTCTATCCTCTCCTGCTTTATCTTCACCGTGTTATAGTCTATTGTCTCTGTTTCTTTCTCCTCTTCCTCTTCATCCTTCCTTGGTGAAGCCTCACCACCTTTACTTTCTTTCTCCATTGTGCTGCTCATCGACTAAATCTTTGCGATAGTCTGTCCCATAAGAGGTTGAATTTGCAAGAGTCTGTCTTCATTCCTCAAATACAAAAGTGACCTGCACGAAAAAACAGAAAAATACAGTTTTAAAAAATGAAAATGATGAATCAACAGGTGAAATGGCTATAAAATAGTCTATAAAATGTCACACTAATATTTTAATCTTTTGCACTCCTATGTCAAGTGCGGTTCGACATTAAAATATTAGACTTGCGCTCCGATGCTGAGCTCCACTCGACATGACAATATCTCGTATTTTCAGTGCTCGTATGACGACTCTGCCGTGTTCTGGTATTGTAGAGCTATCAAACGGTCTCTGAGAGAACACGTTTTCCTATTTACAATAGTTCGCAGGAATTGTGGTAACTTTTTTAAGTTCTGTTATTCTCGAATGTTTATGCAAGTTCACACATGTTGTTGTTTGAATGTAAACATGGCTTCTGCTTCGTCTTCACTCACGGAACTGGATATTTTGGAACAGTTAGTGGACAGTGACAGTATTGAACCAACAACCGACCTGGATGATTTATTACTGAATAATGTAAGTGAAAGTGAACAAAGTGCATTGTTCACATCCTACAGCTGTTCATAGCTCAGAAATTAATTACGAGTGGAGCAGGAAGCATATGCTAAGGGCAATGGAGTTCAAAAGGTTAATATTATTATCATTGTTCTATCACAGAGGTGTTCATGCTGAGCATTCCGTCCCGCGGGCGCCGAGCACTCTAAGTGTGCGGGCGGGCAGGCGATGAACGCAGCACATGCCATTCAACCACAGTGACGTTATGGCGGCTACGTTACAGGCCGTGAAGACTGGGCGAAGTTCTGTCAGTCACTCTCGATCACTGCGGCGATACCAGAGTTTGACATGGAGACAGAAAATAATGAAAGAAACAGGGCAGAAATCCACATCATTTTCAATTTACGTTGTAAGAAATAAGTTAATTACATTCACTGCAGTTTATATATTTTGACCGGATACAATAAAGAGTTAGGCCTACAACCTCAAATATATTAATAATGAACGTAATGAATTACAATTTTCACTATTAAATTTTAAGAGGTGCTTTGGAAACATTTCTAATATAAAACAGAGTTAAGGTGGATAAACTGTTTGCTTGTGGTTGTTTGGATTTAAATTATCTGATAAACTCACCAACAATCCAATGATGCTTACTGCGAACAACAACAGATAGGTTATTTATTTGAAGGTATACTGTACATCTCTGCTTCTCGCCAGGATGCCCCGGGATCGATTCCCGGCCATGTCGGCAATTTTTCTCTCGACCTGAGGGCTGGTTCGAGGTCCACTCGGCCTACGTGATTAGAATCGAGGAGCTATCCGACGGCGAGATGGCGGCTCCGGTCTCAAAAGCCCAGAATAACCGCCGAGAGGATGCGTCGTGCTGACCACACGGCCCCTCGTAATCTGCAGACCTTCGGGCTGAGCAGCGGTCGCTGGGCATGCCAAAGCCCATTCAAGGGCGTTAAGTGACGTGGGGGGAGGGGGGTTATACTGTACATCTATCTGGCAGATATATTTACATTGCTGTTTTACTTTAAACTTGGATAATAAATATCATTGTCCTCACTCGTGACGAAACTCCCTCTCGCCATTTAGAGGCTAGCTATTATCATTGGATGCCTATTAAATTTTAAATACTATTTTCAGAAACTCAGTTAACAGAGAAAATCATACAACATTACAATACTGTGCAAAATCAAACAGTAAACTTGTTGAATTATGTAATTATATTACTTTTTGCTTAATGAATAACAGGAATTTTAATTTCTTTTTAAAATGGAAATACTGTCATGTCCATCCAAGGAATTGTAAATAGTAGCTTAAAACCTGCACCTTTGTGGATTGTAAGAAAAAAATTATAACATGTCAGTTTTCTTTGACTGAATACATATAAGATAAAACTGACTGTTTATATCAAGCGCAGTAATATCTTGAAAAGGTCAGGTGTTGTTTTTTTTTTCTTTTTTTTTTCTTTCAATTATAGAGCTTTGTTTTAAATACTGCACCCCAATCAGCATTTCGCTGAGTAGTGGAGGAGAGCTTCGTAATCACATGTGAACATTAATGCTTGTTTGTTCGCTCTCTCGCTTCACTGTGACGAAAGTTTGTTAGGGTAAGCTGCCCACCTTGACGTCATGCAAGCCCGGCCGCACTGGGCTACCCTCCACGCCCAGCTGAACACCTCTGTTCTATCATGTTGAACATGGTCGTACCCATGAGGAAGGTTAGGGGGGTTCAAAACCCCTACGAAATAAAAGTGAACTTGAGAAATTTAAACAGCATATACAGGTTTTGAAATGGTCAACAATAAATTCACAATATTATTAAAACAATCATTTGCAAAATAAACAATTGAATTTAACCTATAAAATCTGCGCCATAAGATAAAGTTGGAATTCAAGAGGACAAACTGGGGCAAATATTCATTTATAGGAAGGGGAGTTAGGGACTGGGAAAGCTTACCAAGGGAGATATTCAATAAATTTCCAATTTCCTTGAAATCATTTAAGAAGAGGCTAGGAAAACCACAGGCAGGGAATCCGCCACATGGGCGACTGCCCTAAATGCAGATCAGTAGTGACTGATTGATTTATTGATTGACTGACTGATTGAAATACTCTATTGTCCTGGGGGCAAGAAACCGTCTCTAGAAGTGGAGGAACCAAATCTTGGTCAACAGCATTAGGATGCAGAGGGCAACGGAAAAAACTGCATTTAAGACCCTCAAGGATATCCCTATAAATTCACATAGTAATGGCTCAGTGCAATGCAAGGGTCAGGGCTGGCTGCATGGATCGCCAACCGCCGTATAGAGACAGTCTTAAGAAGAAGAAGAAGAAGAAGAAGAAACGATCCAACACTTTTTTGTTAAATTACAAAACTTAATTTTTAAAAAAATAATTTGTTACTTTATTCTGACACTCTGCTAATGAATCGGTAGCATGATATGGCGGCTAGCAAACGATGGGAAAGAATTATCCCCCCCACCCCCCCCCCACCCAACTAACCCCGTGGCACTACAGCTCTTGAAGGGCCTTGGCCTACCAAGCGACTGGTGCTCAGCCCGAAGGTGTCGTGTGGCCAGCACGACAAATCCTCTCACTATCTTATCGTTAGATAGCTCCTCAATTCTAATCGCATAGGCTGAGTGGACCTCGAACCAGCCCTCAGATCCAGGTAAAATTCCCTGACCTGGCCGGGAATTGAACCGGGGCCTCCGGGTAAGAGGCAGGCCCTACACTACTCGGCCTACAAACAATGGGAAAGAAAAAACCAAAGAATATAGAAGACTTTTTTTAATAGAAAAAATAGTAGTGCCAACTGCATATTTATAGTGCATGCACTATTGAACATAGTTTTGTTTTGTAAATACCCTTGAGTAGTTATGGTCAACAATGTATTATATAATATGTAGCCTGTTTTCATCTAATCCTTCAAAAACGATTCTTAAGCTCTAAAAAATGACTCAATTATTATACAAAATTTTGATTACCTAAAGCCTCCTTCCCCTTCAGTTAACAGAGGTTATACTGTATTATTGTATGGTGGTCAGAATGAAGAAACCCTGATAATGGAGTCAGATCCAGTAATAATAAAACAGAAAGAAGATTCCTTAGAAAAAAATTTAGGTCCAAAGAAGTCAGTGAAGGAGCAACTTGCCTTATACGAGATCAAATTAGGAGCTTTATGAAATACTAGAAAATAACTACTATGAGGAAAAGAGACTAGCTTTCTATGGGAAAGAGGATGAACCTGGAAAGACTTGCCCACAAGAAAAATGGAAAACCCACCCCGTGGCTGGAAGAGATACACAAAGACTTAGAAAAAGTCTGTGTCAAAGAGCAAAAATACAGCTAAGTCTAGGAAGAATATTGTGGGAATGAGGAGTGCACCTTATATACAACTTACAAAGCCATGAAACATCTTGGTGGAAGAGCAAGAAAGGAGAAGTCAAAGACTCAGATTAGCACATTTGCTGGGAGTGCAAAGAAAAAGGTACATCTGAGAGAAAGAAGGTAGGTTGTGTAAATATTACCGTTAATGATAGATGAATGAATTATATCATAGGCTAGACCAGGGCATGACAAATCCCAGGTGCCAGATTGCCATGGTGCTTAAAATTCTTTCTTGAGCTAATTATAATCTCTCCTTTATATATTTAATTCCCGGTTTGCTGTCACTGAAATATTGCAAAGTGCATGTAATAATACACAACCCGTTGACACTCCATACGACTTATCAAACTCGGTTGAACAAGAGAATGAGGTTAGGTAATGGCGGAGATCTTGGTAAGTATGGGCAATTTCTGATACGATAATAAAATTATTACCATTTTAAATAATAATCAAGGCTGCATTATATAAGCTACAGAAGGTAAATCATGTTAAGTACACACATTTGGGTGTCATCTGTATTATTCCAGCCCCATGCAAAAAAATAAAAATTTCAGTGACTTCCTTAAGGCTAGTGTTCTGTAAAGTAACGGTAATTGTACTGGTTACTTGTTAATAATAATAATAATAATAATAATAATCGTATGGCCTCAGTTGCCATGTGCAGACATTTCAATTTGACGCCATTTGGCTGTCTGCTTCTCAATTTCGATGTTCTGTTTTACTCAAGGCCTACTAGATGGCAAACCAAGTAAACTGAAACTCTCTTGGGTGTCTATGGCTGAGATTTAATTAAGTTTGTCGGGTAAATACCAAATGTGCCACCAGAGTTCTTTTACATGCCGACATCGTACGACAAGGAGTGTCGAATGGTCAAAAATCCGAATATTCTGCTGGGTTTGAACCCGCTATGTTGGGATCCGAAGGCCAACACTCTACCATTGATCCAGAGAGGCAGCTGATTACTTGTTGAAAAAGTAATTCGTAATTGTAATTAAGTAAAATATTTCTCAAGTAACTCTAATTGAGCCCAATTACTTTTTTCTTGTAGTCTTCCCATCATTTATTATTATTATTATCAACATCATCATCATCATCATCATTATATCTTCACTGTAACTCTAATGAACACAAATATATACACTTAACACATAAACAGACTGATACGTATGCTATTGCAAAATCTCTCAAATTAAACGTTAAATACAGAATGAGGAAATGGAGCAAACATTTAAGACTTATTTGGGATGGGGTTTCAGATGTTATAATTCACTTTCAATCAGCCCTACCTATTGGCACATCTGTAATTATTTTATTTCCTTATTTACTACATGACATCAGTTTATTTATCCAATATGGCACACAGCAGAAGCCTTCCAGTAGTGTTTTAATCTAATCATGCTACTGTGTTTTAAGAGGAAAAAAACAAACCTGTTGAAATGAATACACCTAAAATTGTCAACAAGAAACAATTTACTGGCTAATACATAAGACTTTAGAGCTTGAGTTTTAATAAAAGTTATACATCTTAGAAGCATTTTGTTATTCACTTATATTTAAAGAGGAATCACTCACCACAGAGCATCAGCAGTGAAGCTTAAAATAAATGTTTAAAACCCAACCACAACAGCTGTTGCAGTACTAGCATAGCCAAGGCCTGTTACAAACAGCTTAACACAATCAATAATCTAGGCCAAATGTACACCTCACAAGTAGCAGCATTATGAACTACATTAAGGGTTCACTTGGTGCTTATGGCCATTCATTTGCAATTTCAGAATAATTTATTCATATTAAACCCATTTATTACCATAATAAAATAGGAAAGGTAGTAGCAAAGATCTGGAATTGGAGACTTTCAGGTACTTGGGAAGTGAACTAAAGCTGGAGAGCATTTCTATCATTATGTATGAAAATTATGATGGAATAGAGAAATGCTAATGAAAGCAAAAGAAACTATTTATAAGATGTATTACATACCTAGAGAAAACATGGAGCAAAAACCTGGTTGATGACAAGAAAGAGATTAAATGAAATTGCGTATGTCTTTTAGTGCCGAATGTCAGAGGACAAGTTCGGCTCGCCAGATGCAGGTCTTTTGATCTGACTCCCGTAGACGACCTGCGCGACTTGATGAGGATGAAATGATGACAAAGACGACATATACACCCATCCCCCGTGTCAGCGAAATTAACCAATTATGGTTAAAAATCCCGACCCTGCCAGGAATCGGAACCCGGGACCCCTGTGACCAAAGGCCAGCATGCTAACCATTTAGCCATGGAGCCGGACACAAGGAAGAGATAAAAATCAAATACGGGCAGCAGAAACAAAATTCTTGAGAAGTATAGAGCAGAAAACAAAAGATATAAAGTGAGGAATGACAAAATATGGAAATAAATTTTAAAAGTGATAAAGTATAGAAAAACAGTTTTAGTTTGTTTGGACATGTCGAAAGTATGCACGATGAAAGAATGCCAAACCAGGCAACGGAAAGGCCAATAACGGGGATACGATTAAAATTTGAATAGAATCCATGACAAACTACTGCTTTCTTCTTTACGATGAGGCCTGCTAGGGACCACGTGTCAATTTCAATTCATTCTGTGTTGTTTCCTTTTCCGCCCTTTCCAGCATTCCTTCATCATTGCACTGTGATTTGTTCTTCTCTCCTTTGACAACTTTGGACCGGGCTTTTTCCTTTTCATCCTTCCTTGGAATCTTTCCATTCTTAAATATTTTTAAAAATCACTCTTTCTAAGCTTCCTCTTATTTTATTCTTTTCTAAATCTTTCTCGACCTCTTATATCCAGCTCATTCTTGACTTTTCCTCCCAATGGTACTTGCATATCTGTTTTGTCAATCTGTTATCATCCATTCAATAGATACGTCCAAAAAACAGCTACACAGGCACCTCGTTTATCCAGCCCTCATTAATCCGTATCTCTGGTTTATCTGGATCGAAAAAAATGTTTTACTTGTACAGTATTTCTTTTACGGCGTCGACTCTTCTTGAATGTCTTTTCCTCCAAGGATAGTTAAGGACAGGAATTGGAAGTAATTCGGCCACGGTCTATCAAAGGTACCGTCCCGATGTTTGCCTGGAATTGAGAATGGGAAACCATGGAAAACCATTCCCAGGACGGCCGAGGTGGGATTCGAACTCACGCTCTTCTGAATGCAACGCACTATTAATTCACTGATGGTGAACTCGAAAATGAAACCAGCGCTCCATCAGAAGAAACAATGACTCATGGAGAGGCAACAATAAAGCTGGACAAAGTGATGGCCTATTTAGAATCCCTGACTGAAACCACACTGGCAGAACTGTTGTTAGTAAAACGTCTTCGCGTGATCGTGCTGCGCTGCATGCAAACGCTATACAAATGTAAAACAGAAAAAACTCACATTATTTTATTGCATAAAACGGAGTCGCAAATGTACGAAAAGTGTCCTTATATTTTTTGTACAACTGAAAAAGGTATTAGTGTAGAACTTACGATAATAGATCATATAACATGTACTGTATTTGTTTTTCAGTTTTTTCCAGATTATCTGGATTTTCGATAATCCAGATCAGTTCTGGTACCAATATTCCGGATAAACGAGGTTCTTGTGTATCTCCCTTCCTTTTATTGTTTGTTGTATTTTCTATGATCTGGTATATTTTCTTACTACTTCTTATCTTCCATTGTTTTGTTTCATTACAAGTGTGTTCTGCCTTTAGGCAGGTCTTCACAAATCCTTTCTCCATGCATTCCTTGTTTTCAGCTGTTTTCTTAGTTTGTTCTAAGCTTCTTGCTCTTTTGACACTTTCCACCAACTAATATCATCTCTGCCCACTTCCATTTGTCTCATTTACTAATCCTTCTAAAGTGTCCAACAGCAAACCTTCTATTCGCAGCCAGTGACCAAGACTGTTAAGTGCATTCTTTAAATTGAGAAAAAAAAAACTGAGAACTTACACAAGACGTGTGATTGTGATGAGTGTTTTAACATCCAAATCTTTACTCGACTTGCACTGAATTTCAACAACACACGCTTGTTTCCTAAATTTTATCTGTAATTCATATCTTGCCTTAAATGGATTTTGACTGATGATGGTCTCTAGCAAGACCGAAACTAGTTTCATGAAATATATGTAACATTTTTAACTTACTTCGTACCAATCCTCACGTACGGCTTAGAGACATGTACCCTACTAAACAAAGACTTCAGTAGAATCCAAGCAACTGAAATGAGATTCATTAGAACCATGAACCAAACAACCAGAAAGGACAAGATCTGAAATGAAGTGAATAGGAAAGTAGCTGGTATTGAGGTTCCTATTATCAGCGTCATAAATAAACGCGAAGACTTCAGTGGTATGGGCACATAATGAGAATGAACAGGGAAAGACCTGTCAGAAAATATTTCGACCTTAATCTCGTAGGAAGAAGACCACAGGGAAGACAAAGAAAACGTTGGATAGAGACTGTAAGATCAGATGCGGAGGAGAGAGGATACAAATGGGAGGATGTACTGGATCAGAAGAGAAGATGGCGAGCGCTTGTACACCACACCTGGGAAACTGGAGTTGGGAAATGATGATGATGATGATGATGATGATGATAAGGTCACAATAAATAGTATTGAATAGGTGGAAAATTTTAGCTTTTATTTTACATTATATTGCTCTTCAATATGGAATAATATGAAATTTATTACCTATGATATGTTTTTCTGCATTTAATTTTCCACAACGAGTGTTTATCTCTCACCATAAGTGAAACTTCAGTAGTGTATGGAGACATTATACAGACAACATCAACTCATTTCGGGTGAGTACACTTGGTAAAGATACACTAATACTACTTGCCTTGTTCTTTATTTATGTACTGTATTTCACTTAAGCTAAATATTGGTATTTATAGCATATTGTCGGTTAGTCTGGCCTAGGGTCCGGTCCCGAGGTGACCGATCTAGAGGGAGTTTACTGCATTTCATCAAATTAAAAGTTTTAGAAAACACATTAAAAATACATAAAGACAGACCAAGAGAGAATCAATAGAATAAAAATGTATATAACAATAAAATAAGAATTAAAAAATATAGAAATACTTATAAACACAATTAAACAAGCCACTAATCCCTCATAAAATGGTCGGCGAGGTCTGTTGACTGCTCGTCATCTCTGAGAACGAGGGAGATGGTACTCGGAAGTTTTAGACTGCGGCGAAGATCGACCAGATCCACGCACTCCGTACGGATGTGTACTATGTGTACTATGGCCTCGTCGTGTGTTCCGTTTCCCACACCAATTACGGCATACGCAGCAGGCACGTGGACAACAAAGTGTGATGAAAGCAGAATTCAAGCTGCTAAGAAATAGATCCTTAGAAGAATAAATGGGAAGACGCAAAGAGATAAGATCAGAAATGTAGAAATCAGAGCAGGAACTGGATTCCCAAAAATGCCAGATAAGGTATAGATCAGTAAGCTGAAATGGTATGGATACATGATGAGAATGCAAGAGGATAGAGTTCCAAAGCAAATATTCACAGAGAAAATAATAGGAAGAAAACAACATGGAAGGCCAAGAAAAGGGTGGACTGATATGATGAGGGAGAGTATAGGAAAGAGTACCGGTAAAAGTAAAATAAATATTGGAGAAAGGAAGGGAATGGTGGATTGACATTAGCAGAAAACTTGTCTAGTTTTATAAATTAATAAAAAGACTTTAAAGCTAAGAGCTATAATCACTAATAAAATTCTGACTAACAGAGGTTATTGTAGTAATATTCTTTAACATCAGTATGCTTGCTTTAATGAATTATACAATATTTACTCCTATATTTCATTCTTTTTCTATTGGAAAAACACAGATTTTGGTGAAGTATGAACACAACAAAATCTTAAAAATTAACTACAACCAATACAAGAACAAAGTAATGGTAAACAACAGCACCTAGTCAAAGTCAAGGTATGAGCATTTGAACACAAGACTAATGACAGAACATAAATTAAGTTACTTCAGCAAAAGAACCACACTATTATCAGCTGATAAAGCAAGAGGTTTCAAACTTTGACACTTCCCATCAGCTGATAAAAGCTAGCAACACATGAGGAAACTTTCAATGTTTATCTACTTAACCTTGCTGCTGTACCAGAACCTCTATTTACCACAAACAGAATGAGGAAAGATCACTCTTCACTTGAAATCACTCCTTATCCAAAGTTAACACTAGGAAGAGATGGCACTAGGTTTAATAACTCGAGGGACAGAGTGAGAACAAGGCCTTAACTGATATATATCAATCTGACCTTTCTTCCAAGAGTGGTAGTTTCAAATTAGCAAGACCTAGGGGAAAGGGTGTCATTTTCCCGAGCCACATACCTGGACTGTACGATGATTTTGAACCACTTGCACTCAATTCAATTTTGGATTTCAGCCACTTTACAACAGGTACAAAAGACATATACAGACATTATATTTTGTTATGTTAGTAGTAAATGAATATTGAATATTCACGACTGCATTGTAATCAAAACCAACTTTCAACCTATTAGGTTGTGTTGCGTACATTTAGTCATGTTGAAGAGATGTTAAGTACAGAACAAAAATGGCCAACCGGACACCAGTGGGATCCGAACCCACAACCTGCCGATTTTGCATCGGTTGCACTACCAATAGAATAAAACTGTAGGTAACATAAGAATTAAAATATAGAAAAATCGCTTTTAAACACAATAAAACAAGCCACTATTCCCACATAAAATGGACGGCGAAGTCTGCTGACTGCTCGTCATCTCTGAGAATGAGGGAGATGGTACTCGGAAGTTTTAGACTGCGGCGAAGGAATAATGTTGACTGAGGCAATTCTCTTGTAGAGATTTTGCAATTAATTTGCTTGGATGTTCAGGATCATATTTAACCGCTTTTCTTTCACAAAACAAACAAACTAACTTTTTTTATGACATCCTCGCTAATTCTTTGCGAAATAATAAAAACTATTACTAGTCATAAGCTTCATTAAATTATTTACTTACTACAAGAGAATTATTATACTTACTACAGGAGAACTGCCCCAGTCAACATTATTCCTCCATTTTGCAGGCCTAAAGTAATTTTTGAGGATATGTGTAGAGTGCGGAAGAATCTGTATGGAACCACGATATATGATAACGCTGGAGTAATTATAGTAACGTGATTTCAGAGACTTTGTTCCACTGTCAGGTGGTGAAATGGCGATATAATTGTTGTTCTACTTAATACATAAATATTTTCAAAGAATATTATACAATTGCATTTAAGAGTAGGGGCTACGTACATTATGAATTTATTAAATATAGGTTGGGTCAACTATGGGTGTATCGTCTCAGAAATACATGGTTGCAGCTAAAGCTTAATATTATTTTTAAATATTCATTTCAATTTTATCACTGAGCAAGTGTTGTGGATCTATTAATTGATTTCTGTAAATTTCTAGTTTCTAAAGTTTTATCCCTTATGGGTGTGTGTGTATAAAATGGTGAGAGAATACTGTATAATTGATACTTCGGGTCCTGCATCATGCAGATGTGCAACAATTGCTGCTTTTTCATGCTTATGTACCCGAAGTGCTGCCGGGTATTCTTGAAATCTGATGTCAAATTCTCTTCCAGTCTGCTCAATGCAAAAACATTCATATTTTTTGCAGATGCACCACTCTCCTCGAACTAATCTGGTGAACTGACTGAGTGTGGTTATGTTCACTTAAAACAAACCAAACCCCATGACACAACAGCCTACCAAGCGACCGCTGCTCAGTCGGAAGGCCAGCAGATTACAACGTGTGGTGTGGTCAGCATGACGAATCCTCTCTGCAGTTACTCTTGGCTTCCTAGACCGGGGCCACCATCTCACCGTCAGCTCCTCAACTGTAATCACAAAGGCCTGGAGGACCTTGAACCAGCCCTCGGATCCAGGCAAAAATTCCTGACCTGGCTGGGAATCAAAGCCGGAGCCTCCGGGTAAGAGGCAGGCACGCTACCGCTACACCGTGAGGCCGGATCTGTTAGTTCACTATTTGCATTATTTTTTCCGGACACTTTCTGTTTTTTCACTGCTATCAAACACTCATTTTCCTAAACTTTTCACAGTCTCTAACCCATGTTTTTTTTTACAATCTGCTTTACGTCGCTCCGACACAGATAGGTCTTATGGCGACGACGGGATAGGTAAGGGCTAGGCGTGGGAATGAAGCAGCTGTGCCCATAATTAAGGTACAGCCCCAAAATTTGCCTAGTGTGAAAATGATACACCACGGAAAACCTTCCTCAAGGCTTCCGACCACTAACACCCGAATGCAAGCTGATAGCTACTGTACGTGTCCCATAGCACGCAGACACTTGCTCCGTTTTCAATAGTTTCTACGATTTCTACCTCTTCACAACCTCCATGACTACGCTAACCTCCAGCTGACCAGGTGTTCCGATACCGGTACATAAACAAAGAAAACTACTTGTGAAGCCGAGCGGAAGTGGCTGAAAATCATTTTCATAATTTTCTATCAGTTAGCTGATTTTGAGGAAACAAAATTCTGGCACAAATCCACTGCCCTTATTTTCATGCCCTTTATGGCATGTCCAAACCTTTACCTGATACCTTCACCCTTCATTTGTTATCTAAAGAGTTGAGATCAAGACTGCCAAATGGACAATTAGCAAAAAAAGTGAAGTCGGGAACACCTCCTTGCACCTATTCTTGAATGGTTTTGACTTTGTGTTCTGGAGCAGAGACCAGTTGAAAACTAATTCTGTCCAATGAACAAACTTTGTTTCAAGAGCTTTGGAATACTGTATACACATACATTATTCACAGAATGAACACTTCCCACATTAGGGTAAATATACCAAGTACATTTCTGACTATTTTTCATTACTGATAATGAACCTTTCAAGGCTTTGAGGACCACATTCTTCATTAACGACTCTGGTAGTTTTAGTTTTCAGTGGATTTCTTCAAAGAACTTAGGAACTGTTCTCCTTGCACCTATCATGAAGCCTATAACCTCAATGTTATCCAGTCTGTAGAAAGGTATAGCTGGTTCGTAAATGCTATTCTTTTCCTCGTGTACTTCATTAGGCTGGTAGCATGCAATTCAAACCCAACTGTAGTTATTTAGCGTATGGCTTATTCTGACAATATCAGTAATATATAATACATATTTACAGATGAGAAACAAAGTAATTTGTGCTTCACAATTGAACATCTAGTTCTTCAATCCAGCGTACAGCATCTGAAGTTACCAGCAGGACGTCGTCTTCATCACCGTGTATTCCCCAATGACATGATGAACAGTCTGGTGTGAACCTCGGTATCAATAATATATTCACTGTTATTTTTGTAGGTTACAACATCAACCCTATGGGTACTGCTGTCCTCCGACAATCCATGGACTTCTTCGTGTACTCTGTAACCAAATTCTCGTAATGACTGAACAGTGAAACTTCGTACATAGCACTGTCTTGTGGTATATATTAAGAGATATTCTAACATTTTTCTAGAAAAATCGAATATCTGAAATGCCATCATAAGAAACTCCCCAGGGCCGATGACCTTCGATGTTAGGCCCCTTTAAACAACAAGCATCAGAAACTCCCCACTAAACCATCAGTGATACCAGGTGACAATCTCTCGGGACTTCTGGAGCCACCTGACGAGCTGTGTGAATGCATTTAGGGTATAGGCATATCAGCGCTCTAGTCCCAATATTTTCATAGTATATACTGTAAGTCAGGACATGACAAACCCTGGATGCCAGATTGCTTTGGCATGTAGAATTAATGGGTTACTTTCAGTTACAATGAACTTGACTCAATTTGGCATAAAGGAAGCATATACCGTATCCAACCAAAACAAATGACAGTAAAATTGTATATGTTCCTATTCAGAGAGAGAGAAATCTACTTAAGATAGCTGCCCTAATGCTAGGGAAACCACAAAGGTTCACCTTACTGATTAATCCGTAAGGATAAGAAGAAAATACATGTAATTAATTTTCATTGGAATTTTTTTAATGTTTCAATATTTATTAACTTTAGGGCAGCTACTCCCGATGGATTCTATTTATTAAAAATAATTTAAGTTTTACATATGATTTTGTACTATCTGGAGTGAATCTCTCAAAATTGGAGTTAACGTTTCTTGAGGAACAGTAGCAGGGACTCGAAAATACTCGGAGGGAAATGTGTCATTGTTCTGCGCACACCAAACAATAACTTCCCAAATTATTAATTTTATACTTGTGTCCTAAGTCACAAAAGCAAGGCTCACAGCGCATTTTCTTTTCCATAACAATCTCTTTGGACTGTGCCATTTTAGTAGGTGTGTTGGTTACTGACTGATGAGCCAAAATTTGCACACTGGGGAGAAACACTAGTAAACAAGAATGAATTAGTTGCAAAATGTATTATTTCTAGTAACAGACCAGTTATACTACAATTAGTGGAATGTTATTTACTTGCTTTGTTATAGAAGGTGTTCGAAACGTGTACTGTAACATGCCACACATTGTTCATAACGTTTCTGAAAATCACTGAACATGTTTTTGAACAAAGGTTGCTTATAAAAGACAAAAAATCAAGTTACCTTCTTGCATAATTCAGAAATATTTGCAGATAGGTCATCTGTCTTGAAAACTGACTCTTTCAACATGCCCCATATCAAGGCATCTTAGACCGTGAGATCTGGGAAGCAGAATGGATGCGGGAACGGAGTTCTACACTATCTCCAAAATGTCATCGTAGAAGCGTAAGAGAATTCCCCCCGCGGTGTGCGCTGTAGCTCCATCTTGCTGCATTCACGGTCAAGGACAACTCTCAGCTGCAATACCGTAATTGGGCTTGATCATGCCTTTCTCTCTCTCTTTTTTTTTTACTATTTGCTTTAAGTCGCACCGACACCGATGTATGGGAACGATGGGATAGAAAAGGGTAGGAGTGGGAAGGAAGCAACCGTGACCTTAATTAAGGTACCAGATGGTGACCAGATTACAAGCATGAAAGTACAGGACACTTTGACTGCTGTTGATTATTAGGCCCTGTTTAAGATTAAAATTTCTTAATACGAGCCATAGACCTCACAAAGAATACCATTTATTTTTAGAAAACAAGTACAGATTATTATTATTATTATTATTAAAAATGGAAGTGGCCCGATAATAGTACATAAAAAGGGTTACAAAAAAGGAAACTTTTTCCCTTCGCAAATAGCTATCGATCATGAATATGTCTTAATAAATGAAACTCAAATATTGATAATAAACTATTTATTTGCATCGTTACACAGAGCAGCTTTGGCGACTAATGTGACGTCACTGATCGTACACTTTCTATTTCAACATACTATTTACAGAAATAAACAGCCACAGCATCTTGGCGACTGCTAATGTGACGACACTGACTATACACTTTCTAACTTCACTCAAAGTATACCTTCTACTTTGCCTTATTTTCTTTATAACTTTGCTATTCTGTCAGCGAGTTTTAACTCTCCAGCTATGCTCGTAATCGTGAACGTTGAATCTTCAGCTTGATGAACAACATTATCAGCCATCACTTAATTAAGCTCATCACTCTTCATTGCTTACATCTCCAGCCTTAAGTTCATACATTTAAATGTCTCACCAGTTGACTGATTTATGCCTGAGAAATAAAATGAAGAAGGAGCTGCAAAACCATCATACTGCAACATACACCAATTCAAGAGTTTGTTCCAGTGAAAAGGGTGATCGCAAATCAAAATAAGCACCTCAGATTGTTGTTGTTGGTTTTTTTTTTTGCTAGTTGTTTTACGTCGCACCGACACAGATAGGTCTTACGGCGACGATGGGACAGGAACGGGCTAGGAGTGGGAAGGAAGCGGCCGTGGCCTTAATTAAGGTACAGCCCCAGCATTTGCCTGGTGTGAAAATGGGAAACCACGGAAAACCATTTTCAGGGCTGCCGACAGTGCGGTACGAACCTACTATCTCCCGAATACTGGATACTGGTCGCACTTAAGCGACTGCAGCTATCGAGCTCGGTAGATTGTTTTTTAATAAATAGCTGGAAGTACAGTATGTCTAATAGAAAACTACTGTGTAAGTACATTAAGATTTTCAAACTAGTGCATTCAAATGTGAATTTCTTCTTTGTCATCATAAAAGGCCTTCTATATGTCAGGGTGGTCTTATATCCAGTATTTGTCATTTGGGACTACAGCACTGCTAACAGGGGCTTTCGTGCCACTTATGTGCCTAATGACTATTACTTTATTCAGACAATGTTCTGAGAGGCAGATAAACACACAGTTTTGTCTCTATTGTTTTAAGAGGAATTACAACTAGGCAACAATCCTCTGAAGCACATGGAAGCATATCATACCCAGTTCAATCCCTATGAGAATGTTTAATTTTAGACAGTGTGAGTCATCCCAGGGTGGTAACTAATGATGCAACAGTGTGTGACTAACACATGTGCAGCACTTCCACAGAACATTATCACCAAGTCAGTGAACTCTCTACAGCTCACTGAACGACCAAGCTTTCTCACCATCTCACAGTTTTCACTGAAGACAAAGTTGTCATATCTACAGCAATAGCATACATACATCTTCACTAGAGGACAGTTATGCTTTCCAGTACTCAGTCAGCAAGCCTCTGTGAATTAACTGTATCGCCCCACGATCCACAGTTCCCAAATAATTCTACACCCGTCATTGTTAGGGGCATCAGTCCACAGACTAGTTTGATGCAACTTTCCATGCCACCCTGTCCCGTGCATCTTACATCTATTCTTATCTGTTGCCATATTCATATCTTGGTTTACCCCTACCGTTCTTACCACCTACACTTCCCTAAAAAAACTAACTGAACAAGTCCTGGGTGTCTTATCATTCTATCTCTTCTCATCAATTTTTGCCAAATCGTTCTCCTCTCAACAACTCAATTCAGCATCCTTCTCTAACACCACATTTCAAAAGCTTCTATTCTCTTTCTTTGTGAGCTAGTTATTGTCCTTGTTTCACTTCCATGCAATTCCACACTCCACAAGAAAGTCTTTAAAAACTTCTAATTCCTATATCGATGTTCAAAGAGAGGAAATTTCTTTTCTCAAGAGAGGCCTTCCTTGCTTGTGTTAGTCTGCATCTTATGTCCTCCTTACTTCTGCCATTGTTAGTTATTTTACTACCCAAGTAACAACATTCATCTACTTCCTTCAAGACTTCATTTCCTAGTTTAACATTTCCTGCATCACCCGACTTTGATTACACTCCATTACTTTTGTTTTGTATTTGTTTTTCATCTTTTACTCCTCCAAGACTGTGTCCATATCTTTCAGCAATTTCTCCAGATCTTCTGCAAACTCAGATAAAATAACAATATCATCAGCAAATCTCAGGGTTTTCATTTCTTCTCCTCGGATTGTGATTCCTTTTCCAAATTCCATTTACCACCAGTTCTTTTAACTATTAAAAGTCATACCTAACCATCACCGTTTTCATCTCTTTTTAATTCGCTTTTCTTCCATAGCCAAGGTTATTATTCTCCTACGTAATAATAATAATCATCGTATGGCCTCAGCTACCGTGTGGAGACATTTCAATTTGACACCCTGCGGCTGTCTGATCGTCAATTTTGACATTCCGTTTAACTCTAGGCCTACTAGATGGCAGACCGAGTAAACCGAAACTCTCTTGGGCGTCAATGCCTGAGATTTTAATGAACTTTGTCGGGTAAACACCAAATGTGTCACCAGAGATCTTTTACATGCCGACATTGTACAACATGGAATGTCGAATGGACTTTTTTCCGCCCTTCAAAAATCCGACTGCCAATGCCAGGTTTGAACCCGTTATCTTGCGATCCATAGGCCGACACTCCTAGGTAACCTATCATCCTCCATTCACCACACATGATCCTACCAAATATGCTGGTTTATATGCACAGCTTCATCCAACAGATTCATTCCTAATGCAGCCATTATCTCCTGATTCTGAGCAACCTCTTTATTTTCACACAACAAATATGAATATTCACACAGCCAAATTTGGTAATTTTAATAAGTACTGAACATTTCTATCTTTCAAAATATTAATAATAATGTTATTTGCATTAGGTCCAACTAACTACTTTTACAGTTTTCTGAGATGCCGAGGTGCCAGAATTTAGTCCCGCAGGAGTTCTTTTACGTGCCAGTAAATCTACTGGCACTAGGCTGACATATTAGAGCACCTTCAAATACCACCAGACTGCGCCGCAATAGAATCTGCCAAGTTGGGGTCAGAAGGCCAGTGCCTCAACCGTCTTTCAAAATATTAAAAACCGTATTTAAAAAAAAACGAAATCGCATATACAGACCTACATACCGCACAGCGTGTAACAATAAGGTATGGCTAAACTTTCAGAATGCATTCCTCGCAAGTAGAAGAAAAAATATTTTATATGAATATGGGTCCCGATGAGTTTTTTAATTTTTGAATTGAGCCTCTACGCACTGCGTGTTAACAACCAATCTCATTTTCAGTGCCTGTCTGTGTCTTGTTCGTCTTCTGGCTTTGACATCCCACCAGTATCTCGAGCTCATCGATCAGCGCTTTCTACCGCTCTTCTGGTAAAGGGCGACTCCGTCTTATGGGTTCTGTTTCCACTATAAAACCATGATAGCTTTTCACCATCCCTCTGAAACTAACCCTGTCATTGATTTTATCCTCCGAAATGCCCATCTCGCCTTCCACAAGGCCAACACCTCGTCCACGTTGTGGAAGGTGGGCAACAGCACGAAGCAGGGGATTTGCATGTAGGGGTGATGTACAGTGGGGACAGCTACAGTACCTGTGAGGGCCCTACAGGAACCCTGAAAAGTGACAGCTAACAAGGCTCTGGTGAAGACCTCAACGGCAGCAACGGCGAAGAAGGATTCCTTTGGCACGGTGAAGCTGGTGGAGGAGGCAGCTCTTCTTCTTGGGAATAAACAAAGAAGCAAGTTATGGTTGGGCAAGGCGTTTTATGGGACGACATGAGTTGGCGATTCACAGAAGAACGTCAAAAGCTCAGCTACCCGAAATGTATCAGGAGAAACTGCTCGCAGTTCAGCAACATATCTTGAATTTAAGGAAGATGCATTATTACAGCATGGGAGCAATAGGAAATGCTGATAAAACTCCTGCATGTTTTGAAATATCCGGGGAAACTACAGTCAACGAAGCAGGTGAAAAAACCCATTCAACTTCGAACTGCAGGGGCAGAAAAACAGTGTTGTACTGTAATGCTGTGCATCACTGCTGTTGGGGAAAACCTACTGCCTTTTGCAATGGTTAAGCCAAAGGAAAAGCTGCCCACAGGGATGCAAGTGAGAGAGCAGAAAAAGGGGTGGATGAATGAAGTTTTGTACATGGACTGGTTAAAAACAGTGTGGATTCGTTGTCCTGGTGCACTGTTACGTCAGCCATCGATTTTGGTGATTGACGGCTTCCATGGTCACTTGACATAAAAAGTCAAACAGATTACGAGAAAACAGCAATCTGACATGGTTGTGATTCCTGGTCGAATGATGGGAATACTGCAACTCCTACATGTCTCCATCATCCGGCCTTTTAAGGCTTATTTGTAGCGTTTCTACTGAAGGACAACTGAAGAAGCCTTCAATTTCTTAAATGTGTGAATGGATCCTGGATGCATGGAAATTAATCCTAGCAGAGATAGTAGCCAAGAGCTCAAAACCACATCAATTTTGAACGCAATGGACAGAACCGAAGACAACGCAGTACGGGCGCATCTGACAGCGGCAGTGACAATGAAAGGGATAAAGTGTCAAGTGATGATGAATAGGTACCTTAAACTATTTTAATCACGTATGGATTTAATAGGTTGTAAGGTCTGTAGATACTTATGTTTTTATACTAGTAGTGTTCTAAACTAAAAGGTGTTTACTGTATTTAAGTTAAAAATTCCAAGTACAAGTTGCACCCCATCTTTACCTTTTTTTTTTTTTTGCTTTACGTCACACAACACATGTCTTATGGCAATGATGGAATAGGAAAGGCCTAGGAACTGGAAGAAAGCGGCCATGGCCTTAATTAAGGCACAGCCCTGGCATTTGCCTTGTGTGAAAATGGGCAAACAACGGAAAACCATCTTCGGGGCTGCCGACAGTGGGGCTCGAACCCACTATCTCCCAATTACTGGATACTGGCCGCACTTAAGCGACTGCTGCTATCAAACCCTATTTTTAGTAATAAAAGTGCCGCCTATACACACATAAATACAGTATTATGTTCTTTTTTTTCCTATTTTTAAAAGCTCCACCCAAGCTTATTCACCTACTTATGTCATTCCATGGCATCTCTCCAATGACAGCTCAGGACATAGAGCTTAGTCTAGCAACTTGTCTCCGTACTTCCACCAAGTCTTCCCAGCCCAAGGATTGCAACATTTTTGTAACGGTACTCAACTGTCGGAAATCACCCACAACAAATCGAGCTGCTTTCCTTTCAATCTTGTATCGAGTAATCCTTGGTGTGGATCCCATATACTGGAAAACGACTGCATGCATTCTTCTGTGCCAGTGTTAGAGCCAGAGTATCTGATTGTCGAAACTTGAGCAGCAATCAGATATTGGATAAGGTCGCCCGTTATCTACTCGCAGGAAAGTAGCCGATTAGATTCCTATATACTGGTGTTAACTGTTTATTTTGTTGTCCTGAACCTGCATCCTCCTTTTCCTTACATGTCCCAACTCGCAAAATCAGGATAAATCCACCCCTTCATATTCTGTATTCCTGCCTCTCTCTTGTTCAAAGAACTTTATTTATCCGCATTCCAACCCTCCCTAACTCTATCTTCTGACAAGAACCTGAACATTTTTTCTTTATATGCCTCCTTTAATCGATTCTTCTTTAACTTAATGTAGCTCATTTCCTTCATATTTCCTTTTCTCTTCTCATTGCTTATATCGTGCATAATGTAATATTTACTTCTTACTGTACTATACTGTTATTTGCGTGCCATACCTCTGTTTATCTTACTGTGCCTAGCTACAAGTTCTCTTCGTTTTACTTTCAATCTTTGATTTTCTCGTTCTTTTCTTTTGCTTTTTCGCTTTATTGTTAATTGTTGTGTCTACAGTAATTTTGTTAGTTTTATAATTTTCTTCCACTACTTTTGACATCGGTAGCCTCCGTGGCTCAGGCGGCAGCGCGCCGGCCTCTCACCACTGGATTCCGTGGTTCAAATCCTAGTCACTCCACGTGCGATTTGTGCTGGACAAAGCGGAGCCTGTGCAGGTTTTTCTCCGGTTTTCCGGCATATTTCGTACCAGCAATACTCTCCAATATCATTTCATCTGTCATTCATTAATCATTGCCCCAGAGGAGTGCGACAGGCTTCGGCAACCGGCACAAAATCCCTATCCTCGCCGCTACATGGAGGTTTCATTCATTCCATTCCTGACCTGGTCGAATGACTGGAAACAGGCTGTGGATTTTTATTTTCAACATCGGATGATTTTTCTCCATTGTTCTTTCATTTGTTCATGGTGCTATTCCATTGTAAGTCTTTTCTCACCTGTATTCAGTCCTTTCCATTTTTTTGCGTTTATCCATTTACTTAATTCTTTATTTATCTTAAACTTCCTGCATCAAGTCAAATCTACTTTAATCCTTAAATAACCTCATACCCATATGAAGAGATCTGTATCCTTCCTTTACAACTTTGTTCATGTGATTATTATTATTTATTTATCGTATGATGTACACAGAAAGATTATATAAATAAGTATGCAAATAAGTACACAATGTATACAAACAGAAGCCTATAGTTCCAAATCAAGTCCATTGATCCATTTTAAGGCCTCCTCAGTTGCGTTATGAATGTCCTCCAAAGGACCTTGAAATGCTCTCTGTGGACACTCGACAATTACATAGTAGATGGTCTGTGAGGTAGCTCCACAATCACACCCAGGAGACTTCTGCCAGCCCCATTTATAAAGAGTATAGCCGCATCTTCCTTGATTGACTCTAATCCTGTTTATAGTCCTCTATTGACGTCTGGGTAGATGGAATCCAGGAGGTTGAACATGAGGTAGGGTCACAAGATGTTGATTGGGAACAGAAGACTGTTGCCATTGATGTAACCAGGCGTTCGTGATGGAGAACCCAGATTCTTCCAGTGTAAGTGCAGCACGCCAGGATGGAGATCTAGACTTAAGTCGTGGAGGGGCAAATTGATTAATATCTTGATGAACGGGGAGGTTGGAGTCCTGGTTGATCTTCTTCCACAATTTTAGAAGAGCTTCAGACCTTCTTAAGCAAGGCGGTGGAATATTGCTGAGTGTAGGCAGCCAGGCCACGTTTGTAGAGCGAATGCAACCAGTTATAATGCGCATTGCTTGATTTAGTTGAGCATCTATCTTCGCAGTATGAGCACTGTTCAGCCAAGTTGAAGCGCAGTATTCGGCAACTGAATAGCAAAGGGCTAGAGCAGTAGATCTCAACACTTGGTTGTTTGCGCCCCAAGAGGTGCCGGCTAATTTTTCAAGGATATTATTCCGACTTTTAATCTTGGCGGCTGTGTTGTTAATATGATGCTTATATGTTAGGGATCTGTCTAATGTGACTCCTAAATATTTTGGGAAGGGACAATGCTGTAAGGATTGATTTCTGATTGTTATTGAAGGCTTGTAGTTGGCAAATTTATTTCTGAGATGGAACACAGATACAACAGTCTTTTGGAGGTTTGGACGAAGACACCATTTTTGGAAATATGTGTCTAGCTTTTTTAGATCTGCTGTAAGTATTTGAAGATCGTTCATTATATTAACACCTACGTAACAGTGACCCCCATGAGGTAGTTTCACCCCATCACAGTAATTAAAATTGAAACTTACCACCTGACTTTTCGTCCCATTTACCATAATACCTTTGCCCGCTGTTCACCTTGCAACTTTGTCGAGGTCCTTTTGCAGTCGCTCAACAACCCTAAAACTCCTTTCCTCTTCTCATACGATCTGTCAATGTGCTTATTCCATAATGTGTTCCCTTCATTATTGCTACCTTTCTACACGATTTCATTCACGCTTGTTTGTTCCTTCCATTACTTATATTTAATCCAATAGTTGATTTTTACCACTGTGTTGTTGTTGGAGTCATCAGTCCATAGACTGGTTTGATGCAGCTCTCCATGCCACCCTATCCTGTGCTAACCTTTTCATTTCTACGTAACTATTGCATCCTACATCTGCTCTAATCTGCTTGTCATATTCATACCTTGGTCTACCCCTACCGTTCTTGCCACCTACACTTCCTTCAAAAACCAACTGAACAAGTCCTCGGTGTCTTAAGATGTGTCCTATCATTCTATCTCTTCTTCTCGTCAAATTTAGCCAAATCGATCTCCTCTCACCAATTCGATTCAGTATCTCTTCATTCGTGATTCGATCTATCCATCTCACCTTCAGCATTCTTCTGTAACACCACATTTCAAAAGCTTCTATTCTCTTTCTTTCTGAGCTAGTTATTGTCCATGTTTCACTTCCATACAATGCCACGCTCCACACGAAAGTCTTCAAAAACATCTTTCTAATTCCGATATCAATGTTTGAAGTGAGCAAATTTCTTTTCTTAAGAAAGCTCTTCTTTGCTTGTGCTAGTCTGCATTTTATGTCCTCCTTACTTCTGCCATCGTTAGTTACCCAAGTAACAATATTCATCTACTTCCTTTAAGACTTCGTTTCCTAATCTAATATTTCCTACATCACCTGCCTTCGTTCGACTGCACTCCATTACTTTTGTTTTGGACTTATTTATTTTCATCTTGTACTCCTTACCTAAGACTTCATCCATACCATTCAGCAACTTCTCGAGATCTTCTGCAGTCTCAGATAAAATAACAATATCATCCGCAAATCTCAAGGTTTTGATTTCCTCTCCTTGGACTGTGATTCCATTTCCAAATTTCTCTTTGATTTCCTTTACTGCCTGTTCTATGTAAACATTGAAAAGGAGAGGGGACAAACTGCAGCCTTGCCTCAC
Organism: Anabrus simplex; assembly: GCF_040414725.1. NCBI lineage: Eukaryota > Metazoa > Arthropoda > Insecta > Orthoptera > Tettigoniidae > Anabrus > Anabrus simplex. The sequence goes on along the minus strand of NC_090278.1, from coordinate 64,977,059 downwards.
TCCTTTCTGGATTGCTGCTTCTTTTTCAAAACCCTCGATTCTTATCACTGCAGACTGATTTTTATACAGACTGTAGATAATTCTTCGTTCCCGGCATCTGATCCCTATCATCTTCAGAATCATAAATAGCCTGGTCCAATCAACATTATCGAATGCCTTTTCTAGATCTACGAATGCCATGTACGTGGGCTTGTCCTTCTTGATTCGATCCTCTAAGATCAGACGTAAAGTCAGGATTGCTTCACGTGTTCCTACATTTCTTCTGAAGCCAAATTGATCTTCCCCCAACTCAGCTTCAACTTGTTTTTCCATTCTTCTGTAAATAATACGTGTTAAAATTTTGCAGGCATGAGATACTAAACTAATAGTGCGGTAGTTTTCACACCTGTCAGCACCGGCTTTCTTGGGAATAGGTATAACAACATTCTGCCGAAAATCGGATGGGACTTCTCCTGTCTCATACATCTTGCACACTAAATGAAATAACCTTACCATGCTGGCTTCTCCTAAGGCAGTCAGTAATTCAGAGGGAATATCATCAATTCCAGGTGCCTTGTTCCTATTTAGGTCACTCACAGCTCTGTCAAACTCTGACCTCAAAATTGGGTAATGAAAAAGACTAACAATGAATGGTGCAGACATCGTTACAGTTTATAATGGTAAATAGATTACCTCACTGGTTCAACATAACTTTGTTCCAGTTATCTGAGCAAATGTTTGTGAAAGACAGTTCATGGCACATAAAACACTCACTATCTGTGTTACAGTCCTGAAGGTGAAAATAACTGTCACCTGCACTGAAACCTGGCAGACATCCATACACTTTGACTAATAGCCAAGTTGTCTTGCTACAAAAGTAGGCTAACCAACCACAAACATGGAAGTAGCAACTATTAAGCCAGACAAGTCAGCACTGGAATGCAGACAGGAAGGGAATAGCCACAAGTGTACTTGGAAAAATATTTATTTCCACATCAGTTTGATTACAGCACTTTTTTTTTTTACTTCACTCACACCTTTTAATGGCTTTTTATGTATACACTAGCTTTAAACCTATCTATGACAGGGAAGTAATACTCTCCACCTCATGCAACTGGTTAGAAGGGTTATAGGGAGGTACATTCAGGGAAACAGAGTGGACTAAGGATCAGGTATCTGGGAGTCAAGTAAGGATAACAAAGTTGTTTGTGTTAAATAACCAGATTACATAAAAATAAATTTAATTGTGCGAAACCCATACGTCATAAGTATCATTTTAGCAATCCTTATCACTAGAGCCCGGATTTCCATGCAAATGCATGTTTTTAAATAAGCTAGCTACACTTCTCAGTCTTTGCAAATATTCGTTTTATGGCTTAACAATTCCAAATAACCGTTCTTTTTTCGTGCATGTTTGTATGTTTTGGCCTTTTTAGAAGAAAAGTCATGCATAATGCATACTTTGAAGATTTTGGATATAATAGCGAATATTTGGACATTTATATTGCATAGTATGACATTTCTTCTGACTTTGGTGCATAATGTTAAGTTGCATGATAATGCCTTTCATGAATGTTGGTTTGCAGAATTTGGGACCATTTTTCTACATTGTCTATTACTGAGGGACGGGGAGAATGTATTCCTGGCATCCTATCTGACAACCGAAGTCAGTACATATGGCAGAGGTCCTATAATCCAATTACCAAAGCACTTTCTTATCTGTTGCTTGAGTAAACATTGACATAAGCCGGAAGTTCCCACATCGATCTTTGTACTTCTTAGGAATAAAGGTGTCCCAGTTATACACTGCTATAAATTGAACCTTAAATTTTGCATTACTCATTGACGGCCCATGTGTTGTATCTCTTGTATCACTTCTATGAATCCGCGTTACGGTACTGAGGTAGCAGCTCACAAACCTTGATTTTGCACTGAACCCTCTTCTGTTGTGATCATGGAATATCCTACCCGGAACTCTTACCCTCACACGTCTTCGTTATCGCAGCAGGCAATCGTTACCAGTTATTGAGGACATTCAATAGTGTCTGCAATCATCGCACGGATAAGTAGCTGCGAACAAAGTGATCCGTACAAATGCTGACTTTGAATTCGTCAAGCTTGTATAAGACAGATTGTGGTAAAAATGCAAAATACGTACAATGTGACCACAGTTTGTCCCTAATGTTTTCATTTAAGTGTGCACCTGTCACTTCTGCTGACATAGAAAGATAATTTTCCGTGTTTAAGAATATGCTGACAGATACAGGATGAGCTTAAATTAAGACCATTGGCAGAAATTACGGTAGTTGTACAAAGTTTCAGGAGAAACTGAATTTTGATAGTGCATATTTTCCGGTTTATTATGCATGTTTTGCCATATTATAGTGCATTAATGCATACATCATATGAGATTTGATAGTGCATGGAAATCCGGGCTCTACTTATCACGTATTCCACATTTACAATATAATTTGAGTTTTTATTAATAGATTACATTAAAATCGATACACGTTTCATCCCTAGTGGGACATTATCAGTCTACGCATGAATAACAGACCTTATAGAAGTTGTCACTTGGATATTGGTACACATACACAGTGAATTTTATGTTCAGTTTATAGATAAAAACAACATATGACAGCTTTTACAGCAATATAAATGGTCCGCTACTGGACATTATAAACCTTCCAGCCAACTCATTCCCGGTTACCAGCGTTTCGCCCCAGTGTGTTAAGTTGGGCTCATCAGTTGATAAATAGTACACCCACCAAGACGCATGGCTAGTGAGTTGGCTGGAAGGTTTATAATGTCCAGAAGTGGACCATTTATATTGGTGTTATACATTTGCTTATTCGGGACAAGTATTTCAGATTCCCTATGGGAACCAACATCTGTATTGTATGACGTCTTGTCGGCTGGCGATGTCCCATTAGCGACGAAACATGTATCCATTTTAATGCAGTCTATTAATAAACACTTAAATCGTATTATAAAGGTGGAATATGTGATAAGGATCACTAAAGTGAAAACAAATCAGATACATGGGGAACGACACAGAAAAGAATATGATTGTAGCAGGTGATCTCAATTTACAAAATGTTAACTGCGAAAGACAAAAAGCATGACCAACAAACAAATGGTAAATCTGGGAAGGACAGCTGAATCAGAAAGTGACAGAACCAAGGGAAGGGAAGCAAGTTCTAGGCATGGTGCTGATAAAACCAGATGAACTCTAGAGAGAAACTGAAATGTCCGATGGTGCAAGTAATTATGAATCTCTTTTAGTCGCAGTTAAAAATAGGAAAGGTCAATTATGTAGGCGATTCAGATAAATGGAGAAATCAATGAAAAACAGCACAGAACCTCACCTTTTACAAACAGTTCTACTGTATGTCAAGTTACAGTCCTAAAATGATCCGTTCACGGCCCATTTTGGGACACACAATACTTTGAAGTATCGGCCCCTGTAACTTTTCTACTACCATAAAAATGTAGGTATGATCTTCTATAAGATCAGAGTTTACTATTCCTTCTCTCTTTGTTACATAGGATTCTTCGATAAGATTAACAATGGTAGGGTACAAGAAATTAATAAAAATTCAAAATCGTACACATTCCCTTTGTTATTTTTTGTAGGATGAAATTTTAATAATTTTTTTTTTAGGTGACAAGGCTTGTACTTTAATTGTAACTTATTTAGAGCAGGGTAATTTTAAATATTTTATGTAGATGATATTTCTTATACTTCATAACTTACAGTATAATGTGAGGAGGATAAATATCAAGTCCGAAAATTATCGGTGGAAGGTTTGGTCGCTGACGAAGAAAACAAGAGAGACTCTCGAAACATGTATAACTTTTTTTTTTTTTTTCCCCCAGTACGGTTTGGCCTATTAGGCCTCGTCTTAACTCTTAGGTATGGTCTTCTGCTTTTTCCTTGGCCCAGTATGCTTTCATTTTTTGGCTGTGTGCCTGCCACCTCCCATCCGTCCATTTAGGACTGGTGGTCCCTGTACTCTTTTTGCTTGTGAGGGACAGTGGGAAGACTCGCTGTAGGATGGCCTGTCGGTACTGACATTGGTTGTGTGGTCTCTAATGGGATCTGCAGTTGGTCTAGGTCTGATTTTACTGATGTTATCCACTTGGTCTTGGAAGCCTTTCCTCTACTTGTCACTGTGAGGATCCTGCAGGTGAGCCTGCAGGGTTTCAGACGGATCATATGTCCGTACCAGGTCAGTCACCTTTTCCTTATATCTGTGACTATGTCTTCCAGATGTTGTGCCTGTCCTCTAGGTGACAAGAAGGACTTTGCATTTAACAGTGACTTTCAGTTGGCTATTATGACTTTGTTTGAATTCTGAGTGTTCAATGGAGGATTGGCACAGGATGTTCCACTGTTTGGTTATAAGATTCTGTTAAGGGTGGGCAGTGATGGGAAAAATACAAAATAAAAGTAAATGGGCTGAATTACAGTCACTCGAAAAATATTTTATTCAATTACATTTTTCAAGAAGTGATCTGTAAAATTATAATTACTTCACAAAATGCAAGTTTCAGGGAATCCCTGAAATTACTTCTTTTTTATTTTTTTAACATGAGAATCTAATGATACCCAAAAATTTCCAAGGAAAACACATTACTCCATTTTGTGTTTTTTAGCATAGAGATATTAAGTGGCTATCATCACTAGGAGAGACTAAAGAAACTTTCAAAGTGATTGCTCCCAAGCAATGTTCACGTGTCACATTCATGTTTTCATTATTTTCAGGATAACTAATTAAAAGTACCAATTTATTCAAACAGGGGAATGGAAATTCCATACTCCCTTCCCTGCCAGATATTTATTCCAACGCCATTCTCGACCATGTAAACCGTGGGTGGAGGGCGGTAGAATAACATCTACGGCATCCCCTGTCTGCCACAAAACAAGTGGCTTTGCGTTGCACCGATACAGATAGGTCTTGAGGTGATGATGGAATAGAAAAGGGCTAGGAGTGGGAAGGAAGCTTCCGTTGCCTTAATTACAATACAGCCCCAGCATTTGCCTGGTGGGAGAACGGGAAACCACGGAAAACCATCTTCAGGCCTGTCGACAGTGGGGTTTGAACCCACTATCTCCTGAATGCAAGTTCACAGCTGTGCATCTGTAACTGCACAGCTAACTTGCTCTGTCATAAGATGTGATTAAAAGAGACCAGGGACTTTCAACGTGGAACGTGAGTTAACAACTGTCATTATTTCTTACTTGTGGCAAGCTCCTCTGTTTCATTTTCCTATCTGACCTCTGTTGGCCAACTCTTGTTTTTCCCCCAGACGCTGATGGTATGGGGCTTTTGAGGCCTAGGCAGCCTTATGTCCACGTCCTTCATGTCCCTTCTGCCGATACCTTAATTTTTCGAAGTGTCAGACCTGTTCTCTTTTCCTTCTGATTAGTATTAATAGAGGATGGTTGCCCAGTTGTACTTCCTCTTAAACAAATAATCACCACACCATCATCTCAACCACTTAATACACGATTACGTCCAGTAACCACAACAACAAGCAAGTAAATGGAAAAGTGCACATCGTATCCTGGAATAACTGTACCCTTGGCGCAATGCCTTGTGACTGCTGGGGTTCTGAAGTTGCCAGGTTCTCAATGCGAAGCATATTAATTACTAAAAGGTAATGATTACAATTTTATTTTTAGAAGTAAATTATGAGGAAAAAATACATTTTATGAAAAGTAATGATTACAAGTAAAAATTACTAAATAAGTAATCATTACAAGTAGTGCAATTACCTTTACTCAATTACTTCCCAACTCTGATGGTGGGATAATAGCAATGGCGATGAACACTTCACTCCCCGAGTAGTATTTTAAGGTTATATTCACATATTTCATCTCCCCTACTGATGATGATTGTTGTTTAAAGGGGCCCAACTTCTAGGTCATCAGCCCCTAATGGCATGCAATGAGACGAAATGTAAGGACAATTAAAAATCCATAACCCTCCACCGACCAGAATTCAAAACGTGAGGATGAAGAATGAATGGATAAGAATTTTAAACAATCAGTGGATTCGACCCGCAATGCCCCACATTCCCAGAAGCTAGCATTAAACAATAGTATTATTGACCAAATGCCAGCCCCGTGGTGTAGGGGTAGCGTGTCTGCCTCTCACCTGGAGGCCCCGGGTTCGATTCACGGCCAGGTTAGGGATTTTTACCTGGACCTGAGGGCTGGTTCGAGGTCCACCCAGCCTACGTGATTACAAATGAGGAGCTATCTGACGGTGAGATAGCGGCCCCACCCTAGAAAGCCAAGAATAACGGCCAAGAGAATTTGTCGTGCTGACCACAAGACACCTTGTAATCTGGTGGCCTTCGGGCTGAGCAGCAGTTGCTTGGTACGCCAAAGCCCTTCAAGGGCTGTAGTGCCATGTTGGGGGGGGGGGGGGGGGAATTACTGACCAAGAGACTGCTTCTAAATCACAGTACTGAATCGATGATCCTTGTAGTCTAAACGGGTCCAAAATGCAGGTCATCAGCCCCTCATAATGGTACTTACCGCTAGGTAAGTAGACCCATGGTATTTGTCATCCATCGGTAATAATCAAAAGTAGCGTAGATTCGCGGTATTCTACACATTATGGTACTACTCACAGGTAATGTAACGCGCACACGTAAAACAGACCTATGGTGTTTTGCACAGTGTCGTTATTTACAGGCAACGCAAATCTATCATGTTCTTCACATAAGTGGACTAACCACAGGGACTTGCACTATCCCGTGGTGTTCCTCACATAGCGGGCAGACAAGCAGAACCATGGTGTCGCTCATATAGTGGTACGAATCGTAAGTACTGTAAAATGCATCCTGAGCACACACTGTCGCTACTAATCACAAACCTATCGTGTACCTAACATAGTGGTACTACGTGCACGTAAAAGCGACCCATGGTGTTCCCTGTGTGGTGTTTTTTTAAATGTAATTTATTCGGGGTGGATGATAGGAAAACTTAAAACGGTCCACCTTTTCAATACAAAAATGTTATAGTTTATTTATAACATGTATTTGCACTTGGAACTAGTTTCAACGCTGTTTTGCGTCATCATCAGCCAAAATGTGGGAAATAGGCCAGCATGTAGGCATTTATATTACACAAGGCGTTACATTAAACAATACACATCTTACAAGGAGATAAAAACAGGGAAATAGCGGAAGTGTAATGTGTTGAATGTGAGGAAAGGAACATTAAGGATGACATAAACACCCAGTCCCCAGGTCAGGAATATTAATCATGTACAATTAAAAACCCCTGACCCGACAGGGAATCGAACCCGGGGCCGCCAGTTGACAGGCGGACGCGTTGCCCCCTACACCGCAGGTCCAGATCTGCGTGGTGGTACTAATTACAAGTTCCAATTTGATCATCCCTTGGTTGCCCCTTTTAGTTGCCTCTTACGACTGGCAGGGGATACCGTGGGTGTATTCTTCATTTGTGTCCCCCACCCACAGGGGGTTGTGTTTGGTCCGTGAGAGGTATTTTATTTCCCTCAAGTCCGCCAGCAAGCTGGTTAGGACCCCCCACCCCACCTATCCGCCACGTGGGAGTATCACCTCTCCCCCTGCTACGCCAGCATAGTAGGTTCGTGGATCTCCCCTACAAACGTGTCACCTGCTTGCCTTTTTGTACCAGAATGCTAACCTGCTGGGCTGAGTGGCTCAGGCAGTTGAGGCGCTGGCCTTCTGTCCCCAACTTGGCAGGTGCGATCCTGGCTCAGTCCAGTGCTACCTGAAGGTGCTCAAATACGTTAGCCTCATGTCGGTAGATTTACTGGCACATAAAAGTACTCCTGCGGGACTAAATTCTGGCACCTTTGAGTCTCCAAAAACCGTAAAAAAAATAGTTAGTGGGACGTAAGGCAAATATTATTATTATTATTACTACTACTATTGTTATTATTAGAGTGCTAACCTAAGATACATATATATTTTTTTTCAATTGTTATATTTATGAACAAAAGCTTATTAATTCCTTTCTTGGTCCTTACACTTTTAAAACAAAGTTGTCTTCACAAATTTATATCTAAATGTTAATGGTAACAACTGTTTTCTTTAGGCCACAGTCTCCTACTCTGCTTCTCTTGTTTCATAGAGTAAAGTCAATTAGCTTAATTAGTCCCAAGAGCAGATTTCAAGGTTATTAGGCTGTGTTGCACTTTTCAGAATAACATATTTCATCATTATGAGCAACTTGGATTGTGTAGAACAGTATTAAGCAAACCAAACTCTCCACAGACCAAACTAATTAATAATTCGTGGAGGAATATATAATTGCAGGATAATGACCGTGGCAATTACCGTTGATTAAACAGAAATATTGCAGGTATCATAATTTCACAAAGATAACTGATAAAATTTATGAGCATTGAATTCTATGTTTCACAGCCATTTACAAGATCTTTTCAAAAAAGGAATACAATTATGGTGCAGAAAATTAATTAGATTTAATGTTATCATTTCCTGTAAGTTCTGTGATATAGGCCTACATGTTTCATCTAGTAATGAGAACTTACATGAATAAGTATGGTTCTTCAATGGATATAATGGAGCCTCCTTGGCTCAGACGGCAGCCTCTCACTGCTGTATATCATCATCATCATTTCCCTTTATCCAGCTGTAGCCGGGTAGTGGCAAATATGGTTCCTCTCCACTTTCTTCGGTCTTTCCACCACTCCTCCTCCAACACTGTGTCCCAGTCCAGGTTTCTTTCTATAATGCTGCGTTGGATGGTATCCTTCCATCTCAATCGTGGTCGTCCACGGCCTCTCCTTCCTTGGATTTGCATTTCCATCACCTTTTTTGGCATTCTTTCGTCGCTCATTCGCTTTATGTGCCCAAACCATTTTAGTCGCTCTTCTCTATTCTATCATTCATTTTTTCCACTCCAATTTCTTCCCGGATTTTCTCATTCCTTATTTTGTCTCTTCTACTCTTCTGTCACCGCTGTATACCGTGGTTCAAATCCTGGTCACTCCATGCAAGATTTGTGCTGGACAAAGCGGGGGCAGGACAGGTTTTTCTCCGGGTGCTCCGGATTTCCCTGTCATATTTCATTCCAGCAACACACTCCATTCTCATTTCATAGCATTTATCAGTCATTAATAAATCACTTTGGGAGTGGCGACCCCATCGCATTAATACCCTATATATGATTTATTCATTCCCTGACCCGGTCAATGACTGGAGCACAGGTTGTAGGGTTTCGATGGATAAAATAATGTATAATTGTTTACCAATGTTGAAATTCTGACATACAACATGGGCATAAGTGAATGCGGGCAACAATGAAGTAGGACAGGATCAGAATGTTGTTCGGGAACGAAGAGTGTAGAGCACCAACTCCAAGTAATGAAGTCGCTTCAGTGTCACATTATTGAAGAATTAAAAACATGTTTTATACTGAAATACTACCATTCCATGGGAGGAATAATAAAACAATAATAATAATAATAATAATTAATAACAATATCATAATGTTAGTTGGCAACAGCTTTAATACCAGTACATGTACTGGTTTGTTTTTTTGTTTTTTGCTAGTTGCTTTACGTCGCACCAACACAGATATGTCTTATGGAGACGATAGGACAGGGAAGGGTTAGGAGTGGGAAGGAAGCGGCCGTGGCCTTAATTAAGGTACAGCCCCAGCATTTGCCTGGTGGTGAAAATGGGAAACCACGGAAAACCATTTTCAGGGGTTCGAACCTACTATCTCCCGAATACTGGATGCTGGTCGCACTTAAACGACTGCAGCTATCGAGCTCGGTAAATGTACTGTTTGTAATTAATAATTTGCTAAAAAGCAAATAAAAAGTATAAAAAAGGTGGAAGTTTTTCAATTATTGTAAGTCTCTGTGATTAGAATTTGATACGGAAAATGAAGCTGATTACTTGCAAACAGCTTTAATACTAATGACTGCTGGAGACATACATGGCAGATCAATGCTACAGCAACACAACTTAAGATGATGTATGTATCGACCAAGCCACCTGGCTTTTGAATTGCCACGCAAGTTCTGGTTGATACTTAAGCGAATAAGAACCAACACTGGCAGATGTGCCTATTTCCTGCACAAGCAGAAGAAAACAACTTCTCCAAGTTGTGAATGTGGCGCTGAAAGCACACTGTTCACCATGTAGTTCAAGAATGTCCTCCGACAGCTTTCCCTGGCAATCCAATAGAGTTCCTAGTTATGACAGAGGAATCAATAGACTACATTCATGGCCTGGATATTAATTTGTAATTGAAGATAATTGTAAATATCAATTTTTAATGATGTAGCTATATGCTAAATAAAATTTTTAAAAAATAATCATCATCATGAAAAATGGAGCCTCCATGGCTCAGACGGCAGCACGCCGGCCTCTCACTGCTGGGTTCCGTGGTTTAAATCCCAGTCATTTCATGTGAGATTTGTCCTGGACAAAGTTGGGGCGGGACAGGTTTTTCTCTGCGTACTCCAGTTTTCCCTGTCATATTTCATTCCAGCAACACTCTCCAATATCATTTCATTTGTCATTCATTAATCATTGCCCCAGAGGAGTGCAACAGGCTTCGGCAGCCGGCACAATTCCTATCCTTGCCGCAAGATGGGGCTTCATTCATTCCATTCCTGACCCGGTCGAATGACTGGAAACAGGCTGTGGATTTTAATTTTCATCATGAAAAATGGACTGGGCAAGGAAGCACTTAGAGAACAAATACTCAAACTTGAAATAGCCTGCCAAACATCACGCATGATCTACAACAAAAAATGCCTTTCCCAAAATACTAAAATAGGCCACTATGAAACGGTTCCGAAGCCAGTAAATATGTATGCATCTGAAAATCTATCTTTAAATGCCAATAAAGGACTCCTCGAAGAACTGGAGAAAAAGGAGCACAGAATAATCAGGGGAATCATGAGATGTAACTACTAGAATGACATTCACCAAAAAAGATCCAATCAGGAAGTCTATAACAAAATAGAGAAAATTACAGAAACGATTCTCAAAAGAAGGGGATGATTTTATGGCCACCTCAAACTAATAGATGGAAACGGGTTGAGCAAATAGTCTTTCACGTATTTGAATCAAAACCTAAAACCATGATGCCTTGGTTTAGAAACACCAAAGAAGACCAAGTGCTACAGATCAAACTGCAAGACGCCTTGGATAGAGGTCTTTTCCGAAAAGAAAAAAAAGATAGTAACGAACGGGCTAAACCACGGCGTACAACCAAAAAGAAGGCACAGTATCCCTTAGAGCAACACAAGCAGGCACCTTCAGAAAAAAATTCTGGGCTCAAAATAAAGTAAAGTTCACCACAAAATGTAACAAGACTTAACGTGGTCCTCGATGTAAACAGCAAATTAAATAAATAATTAAAATAATAACCATAGGGTCTCAGCTACCGTGGTACGCAGGCCGTATGAACTGATGCCATCCAGGTGACCTGCCTACCAATTTCAAAAGTGCTGCTATCTAATAACGAAAGTAGAATTATATTAGAACGGATATTATGGTCGAGTTAATTTAATTTTCTCACATGACAGAGTACGCCACCAGAAATCTTTTACATGCCAACAACAGGAGCATGTAAGAAGAAGGGTGAGCACTAGCTGTACAGTGACAAGAAGTATCACGTGATCAACGAATAGGTGCCAGTTGGTGGTTTCTCTTCCATGAATGCAGTTCATGGCACATATCGTGTTTGTTGTTTGACACAGAAAATTTTTAACTAGAAACTTGTTTGCCTCAAAGTCGCTCATGTCTAATCGAAGAGCCTACCACCAGAAAAGAGAGAGAGTTCAGGAAAGAGTTCACTCTACGCGGAACATGTTCGTTCACCTACCTTCTTATGTGCTCCTCACTCTAATGTAGGGTTGCCAGGTTTTCAAAATGGCAATAAGGGACAGATTATGGATCATGTCGACATGACATAACATGTTTTCAATAAAACATTGAGATATAATTTACTGTAGTAGGTATAATTGCATTGTAGGCAAAAACTTGATTACAGTATTCTGCTATTTCATTTTCTACATAATAGGTTTAAAACCCACATTTTTCTTCACTCTTAGCCTTTTTTTCAGTAATGCTGAATCTCCCTTAATTGCACGTTAAAACAACACTAGTATGAACTCTCTAGCTTTCACTCCACCAGAGCAAAACATAAACTGCCACCTTTAAAATTTCTGCTAAAAGATCTGAAAATGAAAAAAAAAAAAAATGCAGGGTTTTGTTAGTTGTTGCATTGTCATAAATTAGATGCCTCTGTCTTGCTCCTGCGAGTGTTGCGCTTGGGCATGGTGCCAGCGGTTCACTCGTCTACTACACGTTTTGATCATAGCGCAGAATCGCTAGACGAAGAATACTGACCTGAAAGATCAGTAAATGAGACTGTAAATACATAATTTTAACCATAGCAGAAGCGAGTTGTTTCACTATGGGAAAAAAAGGACGTTCCATATGTTGTTAAAATGAGACGGTACATCAGACGTTCAAATATTGGAAATCTCACATAAATACAGGACATCTGACAACCCTACTCTAATGGCTAATGCTAGACTAAATGTGGAAATCATAAGAATACAAATGGGATGCGTTTTCTGCCAGAGTAAGAAACCTACTGTGGAATAAAGATATACCAATGAAGGCTCAGGAAATAATATACAAGACACACAGTACATCCCTATAACAAGGTATGGGGCAGAAACTTGGTGTATGACAAAATAAGATGAAAGTCATACCCAAACAGTTGAAATGAAGTTTCTGAGGAGCATGGTTCAGAAGACAAGAAGGGACAAAGTTAAAAATGAGGACATAAGGAAAGCAATTAAAGTAGAGAAGTTGAATGACAAGATGGAGAGGAACAAGCTGATGTGGTCTGGACACACCAAATTGATGAGCAATGACGGAATGACAAAACAGGACAAGGAAAATGATGACTATGATTATTACCATCATTTCCTTTATATACTACCAGAATTGAGATTATGATCATGAAACACTGACTTCAACGGACAGGTCACATCATTCGTATGCTCGATTTTCACTTCCCAAAGCAAATCACAAACGCTCAACTGAAGAGTGTCCGATGACATCATGGAGGACAGCAAAACAAAAAATAATAATATTATTGTTATTGGCTCAACGTCCCATTAACTACTTTTAAAGTTTTCGGGGACACCGAGGTGCTGGAATTTGGTCCCGCAGTAAAATCTACCAACACGAGGCTGACATATTTGAGCACCTTCAAATACCACCAGACGGAGCCAGGATCGAACCTGCCAAGTTGGGGTCAGAAGGCCAGCACCTCAACCACATGAGTCACTCAGCTAAGTTAAACACAAAAAAAAAAAGTTCAGGGACGTACTGAAGAACTGCCACATCAACATTGCTCAATGCCACTAACCCTCTGGCTTGGCATTATTTTACCCCCGAAGGTCTGAACAGCAACGAAAGAGAATTAAAATCGAAAAGCAAAACTTGTGGAAAGATCGGGCAATCCTCACGATATTTACTTCAGCAAGGTTTGCCACCAATGTGGAAGAATTTGCGGTTCAAGGACTGGCCTCTACAACCACCTAAGAACTCTCAGACTCAACCACTAGCATTCAAGGAAGACGATCATTCTCATTACCATGCGATAGCCTATCATCATCATCATCATCGTCATCAATACAATTTGCTTTATGTCGCACTGACACAGATAGGTTTTATGACGACGATGGAATGGAAAAGGCCTAGGAATGTGAAGGAAGCGGTCGTGGCCTCAATTAAGGTACAGCCCCAGCATTTGCCTGGTGTGAAAAGGAGAAACCACGGAAAAGCCCTCTTAGAGGCTGCCGACAGTGGGGTTCAAACCAGCTATTTCCGGCATGCAAGCTCACAGCTCTGCGCCCCTAACCTCACGGCCAACTCGCCCACTACATCATCGCCACCACCATCAATAACCAAAGTGGCCAAAGAAAGTATTGGAATTATATTTTAAGGACTCGTTTCACAAAATGATTAAGGTTCTTGTGTTATATGGGATTGAAAGAACATTTTAATGTTGGGAGGACTTGGAGTTGCAGAAATAATGGTCCTATCTCTTACCACATATTAAACAATTTGTTTAGGCTGTAGGTTAAGCTTGCATCTGGGAGATGGAAGATATTATACATAAGAAAATTGATTCCAAAGTTGTTCGTAAACAATGGAGTAGAGTGTGAAAGTAAAACAAGAATAAATAGCACAGATAAATGATGATAATAATAATGGTGTATGGACTACCAACCACCACAGACACACGCAATAGTGGTTACATCCCTCCATATAGGGTTGGTGTCAGGAAGGGCATCTGGCCGTAAAACAGGGCCAAATCCACATGTGCGACCAGTTCGCACCTGCGACCCCACAGGTGTGGGGGGAAAGCGGTTGCAAAAGAAGAAGAATAATGGTGTATGGACTTCAGAGAGGCGTGGTGCAGGTCTTTTGAGTTGACGCCGAAAATTCAGCAGGCCGAGGGCTATGAGGGAGGCAACGCCTCCCACAAGGCTTTGGAACTAGGGCTGATAACCCAAGCATCCGAGAAACAATTTATTTATTTATTTATTTACAGAGTTTACGCCCACACTGGAGCACTTAAATCAGACTACAACAAATTTGTCTTCCTTTTCTTCTCCCAAAAAGTCTCGAGTCTGGTTGACCTGGCTGCCCTCTCCGCATCCGTTATAACATATTGTTTCCTCTGTACAGTGGTCAGAGGAAGCCTGATGCATTTATTCTTCAAAATACTTTTCTCGCCTCTGTTTTCTATGGTTTGCATGGTAATATTCAACTCCTCCAAATCAAGGATAAAGAAAGTGAAGGAGCTGGCCCGAGACAGAACCCGCTTGCTTCATAAATTTTATCTATAATTCATGTCATGCCTTAACTTTTATTGATTTTCATTGATGATGGTCTCTAGCAAGACCGAAACTCGTTTCATCAAATATATGTAACTTTTTTAAGGTTACAATAAATAGTATTGAATAGGTGGAAACCTTTAGTTGTTGTTTTACATTATATTGCTCTTCAATACGGAATAATATGAAATTCATTACCAATGATTAAGGAACAGATTGACAGGAGGAAATTGCCATGTAAGAACACGTGGATAGAGTACACACAAGAGAAAGACAAGGGTCCAAAATTTTTGTCTCCAGCCTTTGTCAGAGGAGGATAGATTTGGTGTACTCTATCCAAGTAAGTTGCTACTCTTCCTCCGTTATTTAGTTCATAATTTTTTCTCTGAATCTGCTGGCTTTTTAATTCCTTTTATTTTATAATAATAAATGTAATGCACACAAATGTGCAAAGAGATTAAAGTTGACATGTCTCTACTGTTCTCATTGTGTGTGTGTTTTTTTTTTTTTTTTTGTGTACTTCACAATGTAATACAATACCAGGCTGGTTGGATCTCCAACAGTTGTCACAAATACCCAAGGTGTCACTGACGAGACATACTAGGGAAATGTGGAGTGAGGTAGTTTCACACTGTTTTCTTCACTGCCCATCAGTCTGTAAAGCACGCTGAAAGGCATGCATCAATCAACCCCACCAGTGACAGTTTCGCACCATTCATAACAGGGACTGGCTCCATTTATTTCTGAGAAAACTGATTGCACACAATACTAGCAACACCTATACCCCAGCCTCTTTCATAGGCCTACAGTCAAAGCCAAGGATGAGACAAAGATGAATGAAAGTAGCAAAGTTGTTCTGGCCATAACAGAACACATAGTGCACTGTAAATATTGTACCCACCAAAAATATTATAAAACCTACACACTTTTTTTATAGATGCATGCTATAGTATTCATGTTTTACACAAAAATAAAAGAGAATTTCTGTTAAACTTAATCTCTTTATGAGATTTCTCAACTGTCCTAAGTAATATCAGTCTTTTTGCATCCTACTAGCTGTGCTATTCTGACTCGTACACAAACAATAGCTGACAATGTCCACCACCTTATCTCCTCTTAACTGGCACGTTCTTAGCAATCTTCCCATTCTTCCTAATTACTTTGGAAGCTAGTAATAGCAGTTTATGAATCAGCTGCTCTATACAATCATCCCTGATTCCAAGACTGTGTGTAACATAATTGGTAAATGAATCAGACAAAGTTTAGCCTGAAAATTATGTTTATTCATACAGAATACACATTTAAAGAAATAATACATACACTTCGCATTAAACCTGTGCACGACTCATCCTAATCCTTCTGAATTGATAAACCTGCCTAAATATCAAAGCAATTTTCAGAGGGAAGCTTCTGAAATATGGTTATAACAAATTTCTATAAATATATTTAAAACATCTCATTGTCAGTCATTTCAACTTAAATCAGTTGCTCTAAAAAGCCATAATATACATTAAACATTAGTAACCTTTGCTTCAAAAGAAAAAGTGTTCAAGTGTCATCACTATGCCAGACACAGAGGAAAGGATACTGGTAAATGATATATAACGAATAACTGGCACTGAAAACTGGTATCACAAACTAAATTGTCCATTCAAATACAACAGATACAACAGCTTAAGTCAAGCAATGAGAAACTCAAGCTTCTTTTTTTAAAAGATATATCTGCTATAATACAGGGGAACTTCCCTTATTTCAATAACATTTATTTAAAGTAACTATATCATTACAAAACCGCGAAAACATCTACTCCTTTTAATATTTCTCAGAAAACGGATTCCGCGCGATACCGTACGTCCCGCGGGTTACATGACTGGGCTGTCATAACAAAACTGCTCTTCCTCAACGAGACCGCATGTCACGGAACTTCTCATATTTTCCGGGGGAAAACGTACAAAAATAATATCCATACTCAAGATGTTATGAAATACCATAATCCAAACAGAAACACACAGCATCCCCATCAGTATCACAATGAACAGGTGTGCTAGCACCAGAATTTCACTTCCTCACGACATATGGTCAAAATTTAATTTATAAAAAAGAGGATAAAGGAGAAAATGATAATTTATTGCTCACCTATCAAGCCGAATACACACTCGAGAAAAATAGATTAACATGTAAAGGTCAATAATTATTATTCTTGGATGGGGCTCGCCGTGAACTTAAGCTACAAATAACACAGGTTTGTTGCACAAACACACGTGCTAGAACGTTTACCCCACGGGCCCCATTGCACACCGCCGTCCGCTCATACCACATTGACTTGACATTACCGAGTCACCACATTTCCCACGATTTCCAACCTGAGTTGCGCATTCAAGTCTACAGTAATATTGGCAGAACGATACAATGTTTCAGGGCATTCCATTTGGAACATAAACCGTTAAGACGAACGAACTGAAATACTTACAGAACAAAGGAAGAGAACGCAACGGGTTACAAAAAAAATCTTCCCATCACTTCTCAACGCAGTGACCCTCTTATACCTCTTGGCTAAAGTAAGCGGTCCCGAACAACCGAACCACTCTCCGATGCTCGGATGTGCTTTCTTTCCCGGGTACCCCTCTCGCCCCTCCCACAACTTCCCCCACCGCACGACCCATAACCAGACGGGGTCCAGTAGGCATCCAATCCGCTGCTACTCTAGCGCCCCGATCGGTACTGCCGTGAGATAAAAAAAAATATAAAAAAAAGGCCAGACATTGCAGAAAGGTATAAAATGGTGGTGAATGCATGACTTCAAGGGGTGAGAAGAATTTGGCTCTTCATGTGGGTGGCATAAAAAAATTATACACTATTGTGATAGGTATGCTATACACAATTCGCTTTACTTGTAATGATTTACCTTATTTTGTACCTTTTACACATAGCGCTTTTAATTGTAGGTTATTTGCCTGCATGTTTGACAGTTCTGTCATTTAATCCTTGTTTAAAACACGACTTACGCGTCAACTTTCTAAAATATAATACAATTAGTTTTATTAAGTGTACGGTACTTAATAGGACTCGAACAATGCCATTGTATGACAGTAAATATAAAGCTAAATATGGCTATTAATCTGTAATATAGACAGTCTGTTTTCTCTGAACTAGCAATACTTCGGCAAGATCTAAAAACTCGTAAAAATGTTAGTATGAAACAGAAGAATACATGAGTTCCATGTATTACATAATACCGTTTTCTTCGTATGTCATGCAAAATGTTACTGTACGTAACGAAATTTATATAGAAATTGTGTCGTGAGAGAAAATTTAGTTGTCATCATCTTATCTTCCGCTATTCATTTCGGAAACCTTTAAAAACATATGCTTTAATTTTTCCGCCTACGTGCAGGATGCCTTCCGGGGTAAATTTTCTTCATATGTGTCGTTAAAGGTGATTGAATCTTGTTCAATATTACCACAATATTTACTTTCGGGGAGGTGTATTCCCGTCAAATTAAAAACTTATTGCTAAATTTCTCTTGTCATTGCCCTGACGAATCATATGGTTGCAGAGAATTTGCACATTTTTGCCCTCTCAGAATATGTTTTCAAGCTGCATTATCTTCTTTTAGCCACTTTTGCAAAATATAGCTTCATTTCACAAAATAACTTTACGTTTACTTGTTACAGATAACCTACTTATCATTATTGCTGTTATCCCATAATGAAAGTTATGATTGTACTTCTTTCATTGACATAACAAACTTATAGGCTACGGTACATTATCATAGCTTCACGCCTGTTCCCGATTGCAACTTTTTCTTACTGCGCTGTAGCATTGTCCTCTTCTGTTCAATACATAGTTCAGAGTTCTCGATTTTGTTTGGGTCGTCTCGTTTGATGCATGTCTTCATGTCACTCTGTCCTGTTCTAACCTTTTCATTTCTGCGTAACTACTGGATCCCAAATCTACTCTAAATCTGTTTGTCATATTAATGCCGTTCTAACCCTACCGTTCGTAAACCCTCTACTTCTCACAAAAAGTAACTGACTGTATCTTATCAATCTATTTCTCATTTCGGTCAGATTTTGCCAAATCATTCTCATCTCACCAACTAGTTTCAGTACTCTCTCTTCATTTATGATCCAATCCACTCGTCTTGACTGTCAGCATTCTTCTGTAACACCACATTTTAAAGGTTTCAATTCTTCTTGTTTCTGCACTAGTTATTGTCCATGTTTCACTTCCATACACTGCCATGCTCCACATAAGTCTTCAAAGGCATCTTTTTACAGTGCATCATGTACAACTTATATTACAAGGGAAATTTGAGGGTCATCGTGGAGTAGTAAATGACATCGAAGAATGAACAAACATCTACAGTGCCCAACAGCCTTTTCACCTGCACAAGACTGAAATGCATATGCCGTATTGATCACCAACATCTGGTTGACCAAACACACCACATAAAGAAAGAAGAAGGAGAATGTGCATATCTATGTTTGATGTCCTGCAATAATCTACCCAGCTCGGTAGCTGCAGTTGCTTAAGTGCGGCCGGGGGGGAGCTATTTTCTGTTCATGACAAAGACTTTCATTGCTTATGCTAGTCTGCATTTTTTTGTCCTGATTTCTGCCATCGTTAGTTATTTGAATACCCAAGTACCAATATTCATCTGCCTCCTGTAAGATTTCATTTAATAATCTAATATTTCTTCCATTACCTAACTTCGTTCAACTTCATTCAAGTTAATTATGTACTGGGTGAGAGGCTATATGGCTTGGGTCATATAGCTGTTAGGCCACGAACCTGCAACGCTGGCGTAGCTGAGTCTCGGCATTGCTTCCACTTACTTGTGCCAGGCTCCTCATTTTTGTCTATCCTGTCTGACCTCCCTTGGTCAACTCTTGTTCTTTTCCGACCCCGACGGTATTAGAGCATTCAAGGCCTAGGGAGTCTTTCATTTTCACGCCCTTCGTGGCCCTTGTCTTTCATCGTCCGTTACTTCATTTTTCGAAGTGACGGATCCCTTCTTTTTTCTCTCTCTCTTCCCCCTGTGGGTGGGGGACGCAGACGAGAAATACACCCATGGTATCCCCTGCCTGTCGTGAGAGGCGACCAAGGGATGATTGAATTAGAACCATGAAACTACTTTCGATTCATACCATTACGCAGGGAACACCATGGGTTGCCTGTACTTGCGAGTAGTACCACTATATTAGGTACGAAATAGGTTTGTGATTAGTAGCAGCAGTGAATTGGTTCGCCTGTGGGTTTCCAGTACCCGTGAGTCGTACTCATGTGAGCAACACCGTGGGTCTGGGCGTTGCCTGTGAGTTGTACCACTATATGAGCGACACCGTGGGTCCGCGTTGCCTGTGATTAGTACCCACTATGTGAGGAACACCATGGGAATACCAGCACCCGTGACTAGTACACCTAGCTGAGGAATCTCATCGGTTTGCGTTGGCTACGAGTGGTGCCATTGTGTGAGAAACACCATAAGTCTGCGTTCCCTGTACGATGTACAATACTTGTGAGTAGTACCATCATGTGTGGACCACCGTGAGTCTTCGCTACTTTTGATTAGTACCCCAACATGACAAATACCATGGTTCTACTTTACTAGCGACGTGTACCATTATGAGGGGCCGTTGACCTGGATTTTGGACCCCTTTAGAAAACAAGCGTCGTCGTCATCATCATCAGGATTGTACTTTAGAATGGTCCCTTGGTCGGTAACGCTGTTTCTTTCTGGTAGTTTTTTGGTAGGATCCACTGATTGTTTTGGGTTCATGTTCATCCATTCATTCTTCATGTCATCTTTTTTTTCTTTTTTTTTTTTCTTTTAGTCAGTGGATGATTTAAAACTTTTGTTTTGTCATTTCATTTCATACCATCAAGGGCCGATGACCTAGATGTTAGGCCCTTAAAACAACAACAATCATCATCATCATCATATAGCTGTTAGGTTGCATTTGGGAGATAATGGGTTTGAACCCCACTGTTGGCAGCCCTGAAGATGGTTTTCTGTGTTTCCCGTTTTCACACTACAGGCAGATTGGGGCTATACCTTTAAATAGGGCCATGGTCACTTCCTTCCCGATCCTAGCCCTTTTCTATCCCCACGTCGTCATAAGACCTGCCTGTGTTGGCGTGATGTAAAGCATTTTTTTTTTTTTTTACATTTTGTATCGGATTGATTTATTTTCATCTTGTACTCCTTCTACAGCCCACCTCTGTGGTGTAGTGGTTGGTGTGATTAGCTGTCACCCCCTGGAAGCCCAGGTTCGATTCCTGGCTCTGCCACAACATTTGAAAAATCGTAAGAGGACTGGAACGGTGTCTGCCTAGCCTCAAGAGGTCAACTGAGTAGGGGAGGGTTCGATTTCCATCTCAGCCATTCTCCAATAGGGATGGAACAAACGGTTACTTTCTAATATCATGTTCCTGTGTATCTGTTACAGTGTATTATTAGGTTGGAGTATTGGATATAAAAGTAACATATTACAAGTTGCAGGTCAACTTTTGCCTCCTGCAGCCCCTAACCGCACCTTTGTAAGTACATATAAATAGCAGTACTATATCTTCATCTTGCTTTCTTCCCTCCCACTCTCCCTTTTGCCAGCTCGTTACTCACATTCTTGACTATTCCTAGAAAATGATTGTAATGACCCATATACACTCCGAAAACTAATACTTTGAAAGCTTCATTTGTAAAAATCGCCATGATTGCTACTTATCTCTGTGTATTCCTAGATGTCCAAGGATCTGTATTTAAAAAGACACTTGGACATGACATTATAAAATATGTTGACGAATAAATGTCACATACACTTCAGATGCTGCCGGAATGAGAGATGAGAAAACAGTCCTTCTATCAACCAAGACGTAAGCAGAGTTTAATCCAGAGCATTTTTGTCATATATCACCGACACAGACTGATCTTATGGTGACGATGGGATATGATAGGACTAGGACAGAAGCGACCGTGCCCTCAACTGAGGAACAGTCACAGCATTTGCTTGGTGTGTACATAGGAAACCAGTGAAAACCGACAGTGGAGTTAAAACCTACCATCTCCCAAATACGAGGTAACAGTTACGTGTAGCCAACTCACTCTGGAAATCCAGTAACTTATAAAATCTCCAAAATATTCATCTTCTGCCATAGGATGAAGGTTGGGAATATGCTGTGAACAACTGTAAGTGGCTTGTCCAGCGTCTTATTCTGTATATCACTCTTTTTCCTTTGTACTGGTAAACATTATGATAACAGCTGTTGCTACACTGCCTTGAAGGTTGCAGTCGATGACGAAGTTTCAGGAGGGACAGATACACATTATGGCACTTACGATAGCTTTTCAGGACCTGATACTTGAGTACTATGAACCTTAATCAGAACTACATTAACCAGTTGAATTTTTAAATTACTGTATTTGCGCGGATAATTCCTGCTGCTGAATAATCCCTGCACCCTAATTTTAGGAAGGCTCATTTTGAAAAAAAAAAAAAAGGTTAAATGAACTAAAATTCCTTCCATTAAAGCGAGCTGCTATGCTTCTTACTATCCGTTAGCGGATCAGAAATTCCTTCCCCCACCCGGTTTCGCTCAGACAGTTACTTTTGTATTAGGGTCTCCAGTGGAACGTAATATTTCTGGAACAGCTTACAACACTGACCGCGAGGCAGTACAGGTGAGATCCCTTGCTGAGTCCAAGGGGATAAACCAACCCTAGAGGGCAAATGGATTAAGAAAGACTCCTTCTCCTAGACTGTGTCCATACCATTCATAAATTTTTTCACACCTTCTGTAGTCTCAGATAATGTGTCATTGGCAAATCTCTAGAGTTTTGATTGCCTCCCTTTGACATGTTATTCCCTTCCCAAACATAAAAATAAAAGAAACACAAAATGAAAAATGAAAAGAAAAAAAAACACTCATCAATCTCAATTCTTCTCAGTGCCCAACAAATTCATTTCTGTTTCCCAGCCTCACTAGAAGGGTGGACATCAAAACTCATTGAGGGATCATCATCACAGATTAAATACACAGACACTGGTCTGAAATATGGAAAAGGAAGAAACAAGTGATGGATGTTATCAAATGTAAGAAGTTTATAGTGAGGGTGGGAAAACCTGTTAACATAAATTCAAGATGGCAGTCCCTGCTTCCCCAATTTCATTATAAAGTACCACATAAATTTTGTATAGCAAATGGGTACAGGTATCTGATTATTCTTTTAATTTTTTTAACCTTCTTTCAGAACTATCGAAGTGTAGAGAAGGGTCCACTCATTCAATACCATTAGCATTCTTGATATTATCTTACACATTGATACTTGTCATCAAAACTTCAAGGAGGGTTTGTATATATTCTTCTATATAATGTTTTTTTTTTTAATGTTATGACAAGTTAAAACATTTTAAGATTAATCTTTAATGTTGGCTTTTAGTGTGTTCTGAAAACAGCCGAATGTGCCTTTAAAGTGATTTTACTTAAGACTGTGCTTTCAACTCTGGTCCAAAGTCTCTAACCCACATTTCATCAGTAGTAAACCCCCTGTGGATGGGGGCGGTAGAATGACATCCACTGTAGCCCTTGGCTGTCATAAGAGGCAACAAAGGGGCCCCAGGGGCGAGCATGTGTTGGCGCGACTGCAGGGCTCTTAGCTGAGTCCTGGCACTGCTTCCACTTGCGTGAGGCTCCTCACTTTCGTCTTTCCTGTCCGACCAACCTTGGTCAGCTCTTGTTCTTTTCCGACCCTGATGGTATTAGGTTATGAGGCCTACGGAATCTGTAATTTTCATGCCCTTCATAGCCCTTATCTTTCTCTGACCGATACCTGAGTTTTTTCTTAAGTATTTGATCCCTTTCTTTTTTTTTCTCTCTGATTAGTGTTACATAGAGGATGGTTGCCCAGTTGTACTTCCTTATAAAAGAGTCATTGCCGGACTGAGTGGCTCAGACGGTTGAGTCGTTGGCCTTCTGACCCCAACTTGCATGTTCGATCCTGGTCACTCTGGTAATTACAAGTTTAGTGTATAAAATAACTTTTTAAAATAAAAATTGCTTTATGTCGCACCGACACAGATAGGTCTTGTGGCAACATTGCGATGGGAAAGGGCTAGCAGTGGGAAGGAAGCAGCTGTGACCTTAAGTAAAGTACCATCCTGGCATTTACCTGAAGAAGTGGGAAAACCATGCAAAACAACTCCGAGGATGGCTGAGGGGGAATCGAACCCCCTCTACTCAGTTGACCTCCCAAGTCTGAGTGGACCCCTTTCCAGTCCACTTACCACTTTTCAAATTTCATGGCAGAGCCAGGAATTGAACCCAGGTCTCTGGGGGTGACAGCGAATTACACTAACCACTACACCACAGATGTGGACTAAGTATTCACAAAGTGAAATATCTCAATTGTTGATTCATAATGTGCAACCACAGAAAGTTCAAGTCTGCATACAATACTTGACTGACTGACGTAGTACAACAGCACTCTGATTAGCGAGGCACGGCTCTGGATTGTTGACTGGATATCTGGTGTCGTTTTTGCTGAGGTTATATAGTCAAGAAACGGGATCTGTGAGTCACAAGTCGCTTATTGCATTACCTTAACTAAACCTTTCATAAATGCCACAATATTGTTATGTTTGTCATAAAAGCTAATGAGTTTTGTATCGCTTAAGTGCGGCCAGTATCCAGTAATCGGGATATAGTGGGTTCGAGCCCCACTGTCGGCAATCCTGAAGATGGTTTTCCGTGGCTTCCCATTTTCACACCAGGCAAATGCCAGGGCTGTACCTTAATTAAGGCCACGGCCGCTTCCTTCCACTTCCTAGGCCTTTCCTATCCCATCGTCGCCAAAAGACCTATCTGTGTCGGTGCAACTTAAAACAAATAGCAAAAAAAGAAAAAATGAGTTTTGTAGATATTATTAAAACACACATTGCCTTTTTCCTGTTATTTTGTATATAAAATAATTAGTGAAGATACGAAGCATGTTCTTAAAGTAAGTACTATTTTTAAATATGGCCACTGCAGCGCTTTGATCGTCGTTCAGTACGTGCATCTGAAGGCTAGCCACAAACGCCATTATGGAAGCATTCGCCCATATGCCTCTGACAATTGACAGTGCCGCCGAGTGTGAAGTACGCACTGTGATTCAATTTTTAAATGGAAAAGGCGTGAAAGCTGTTGCAATTCATCGGCAGATTAGTGAAGTGTATGTAGAAAACACTATGATCCAAGGAATGGTAAGAAAATGGGTTAGAGCTTTTAAAGAAGTTCATTTCATACTGATGTCCACGGCGAGAAGCGTAATGTGCGACTGTCTGTCAGTGCTGAAGACGTGGTGCAAAAGGTTGATGCAGAGGTTCGAGAAAACAGATGCTTTAAGATTTCGTCATTTAAGTTATGAGCTGTCTGAAATTTCAAGGAGTGTTCTTTGTGATATTGTGTCAAGATGGTTAGATTATCAGAATTTGTGCTCACGCAATCCAAAACAAATGGCTTGTCATGCTCACAAGGGCGATTCTTTTGCTTCGTGACAATGTGTGATCTCACACGGCTAATCGAACCCAAGACCTCATCACTTCATTTGGTTGGGACGATTTGATCATCCTCCGTATAATCGTGACCTAGTGGCTAGAAAGTCATTTAGAAAGTCAACGCCACGACGATGACCTGAAAAGGACCGTGCGGCAGTGGCTGGCACACCAGGCAGCAGATTACTATGCCGATGGAATTTGGAAGTTTAAGGTACAGGGTTACAAGTAAAAAAAAAAAAAAAAAGAATTGTTTAAAAAATTGCATTACTTATTTCTATATCAAAACAGTACTTACTTAAAAAACACACCTCGTATTAAATGAAATACAATATCGGCTGGGCCTGGATGATGTGTGACCTGCTGTTGCTGGAAGTAGCACGACATACATCATTAGCTCCACGTTGGAAGTTACGTAGATGATGTATTCTCAAGCGGTAGAAATATTTTGTTATGAAAATGAAAATCCTCAGCCTGTTTCCAGTCATTCAACCAGGTCAGGAATGGAATGAATGTCATCATTATCAAGTGGCAAGGTTAGGAATTGTGCCCGCTGCCAAAACCCGTCGCACTCCTGTGGAGCAATGATTCATGACTAACAGATGAAATGAAATGATATTGGAGAGTGTATCTGGAATAAAAGACTACAGGGAAATCCGGAGTACCCGGAGAAAAACCTGTCCCGCCTCCGCTTTATCCAGCACAAATCTTACATGGAGTGACCGGATTTTGAACCACGGAACATAACGGCAAGAGGCCGGCGCACTGCCATGAGCCACAGGGGCTCAAATATTTTGTTATATTTAATGCAAATTAAATGCTGTACCGGCATTACTAGTTCAGTACATATCTGTGGTTCTAAGGCAGAAACCAATATTTCAAAGAACTTTCAGGGGGCGCTTTTAAAGTTGGCGAGCTCATAGAACAAGTTGTATTCTTATTTCTTTCTTCAGAAAGCGCCGGTCCCATAATGTAGGGGTAGCATGCCTGCCTCTTACCCGGAGGCCCTGGGTTCGATTCCTGGCCAGGTCAGGGATTTTTACCTGGATCTGAGGGCTGGTTCAAGGTCTACTCAGCCTATGTGATTACAATTGAGGAGCTATCTAATGGTCTAGAGAGTCAAGAATAACGGCCATCAGGATTCGTCGTGCTGACCACACACCACCTCGTAATCTGCAGGCCTTCAGGGCTGAGCAGTGGTTGCTTGGTAGGCCAAGGCCCTTCGGGGCTGTTGCGCCACAGGGTTTGGAGTTTGGTTCTTCAGCAAGCTAGGGGAACAAATCACTTGGTTGCCTCGTGTCTATACTGAACATCTAGTACAAGAATATTTTGGGAACAGCATATTCTACAGGCACCAGAATAATTATCGGATTTTGTCATCATACTCTTCATCACAAAATCTACCACACTGGCATAAAGCCTGACAGTTTGATATTTTAACAAATCGGGTTCTGCCTTAGTACCATAGATATAATATATACAGACTATAGATGTGCAGTGATAATTCTACCGACTTTAATGCAAATAATCTGGTATTTAAGAAGCTTTAAATGAAAAAGATTATTTTTAAGGCATAAACTTTTTATCATACAAGAATATATTTTTGTAAAACATTCTATTTTCTATTAGAATACATAATATAGTTGAGGATGGCCCAACGGGCCAAAACATACCCTGCTATATAACTGTGTAATGAGTTATGCAATTTAAATTTTAAATAAATATATCTTTATTGGGTAGGTGGATGAATAAATTACAAATTCTATACTACTGTTCATTGTTGTTACCAACAGTTATGAAATCCAATTTCTAATTCTGACTTTGATGTGGACAGTGCTGTGGGCACAGCTTGTTAAATCGGCACCTAAGAATGGAAACCTTGTCGTTTCATTTTACAGGAGTGGCAGAAAAAACTGTTTCTCTTTAGACTTCAAAGTCTCTCTCAGTAGGTTTGTTGACAGTCTTAAATTGTATAACATCTTAGAAACATTTATGTATTGGCAACCTGACAATTTACAAAATGTTTACTTAATACACCTGATACTGGTCATTAAACGTAAGGAACTTATCTTATTTGTCCATATTGAATTGAGATCACAATTGAACTAAAAATCTTGTAGGTTCCACCTTTTCAATACAAATACAATGTTGTTAGATGGTATTTATAACATATATTTTATTGCATAACTAGTTTCGGCGCTCATTTAGACACCATCATCAGCTGCATAATAAGTAAAGAAAAACTTGGCGATATAATAATGTACAACATCATATTGATATAATTAATTCCTTAATATCAATTTTATGTTAAGTTTAAAAACTCTTATTTTACAATAAGATAACCCTTGTGAGTCAAAAATTAAGCAACCATCACCAGTGAACAAAAATTTTTCTTGGTTGCTTAATTTTTCCCATTGTAATGTATCTTAATGTTTATAGTTTAATTACTAATCAGATACCTGATTTTTGCCTTGAAGTAATTTGACTGATGGTGCCCTCAATGAAGGGCGAAACATGTCTCAAATGGAATTAATAATAAATTCCTAATGTTTAAAAATTTATATGTATTGAATAGGTGACACATTAAACCCTTTTAGCATCCTACATAGGAAACAATTTATCGCATTATTTCATGAAATATGGCTGACCTCATTGCTTTAATTTCATTTTAATCCTTTCCTAAAATTATTCATAAAAGGTTTAATTTGTGAGATTTGTGAATTATTTATGTGAATGATGGAGAGAAACAATAGTGATTAATCATTCATTATTCTTTTATGTAATCTTGATTAGAACTATAATGTAGCCCTTATCAAGATTACTTAACAAATTATCCTTTCACCCTACATGGCCATAGCTTTCACCATTAAGGGATTTTATAGAATATTAATATGAAGAGATACTTCCTTCGAAATGAGAAATCTTATTCCGTCTTCTGCTTCACTTCATACACGTGGTATTGGAATACAATTTCAAGATCGTTATTTTCCATTAATTTTGCTGCATTTTCGCACTTACCGCAAAATAAGTAAATTTCACTTTAAACTGACCTTGTTGGTTTAATTCGCTATAATTTGTGAAAAACAAATCACTAATTTCTTAACCAGATTCATATAATTCGTTACGATATTTCAAAATAGCTTCAAAATATTTTTTGTCATGTTTATCCTTCATAAGCTATAAATTTCATTTTTGTTCCATATTGAAGTGCAATTATAAGAAATAAATCGACAACCTTTTCAATACAATATATCAAGTAAATAATATTACATCAGTCTTGAGACTAGTTTCAGCCACTTAGTGGCCATCTTCAGCCAAATAAAAATTAAACAGATTATGTGATAACTAAAACATATGTATACCAGACAATGTTGCAAGAATAATTATAACATTAAAATACATAAACAAAAATTATGATTATGACCTTGTCATAATATGATGTCTTTAAGTTGACTTAGGACCTCAGGCAAAGAAGTAAATCTGGAAATGATAGCCAGAATTAGGAATGAATAAACATACAGAAAGGGAATTTAAAAAGAGAAAAATTATTTATGAGACTCACCTCTAATGTCTGATGTAGAACAAATACTGACTTGCTGGAGGAAGCAGCAATAAAAACAAAGGAGTAGATAGGGAAAGGAGGGGAGGGGCTAAAAAAGGTAGCAGGAGGGAAGGCAGAGGAGTGAAGGGGTGTCTTAGGTGGGGCTGAAGGATGCGGAAAGAAAGACTGCTGCTGAGAGGGGAATTTAAAGAGATTATACCAAGGCAGGTGTTTATAGACTCAGTTGTAATAATTGTAACGCATCTTATGTCGCTCAAACAGGTAGGAGCTTCCATACAAGATACTTAGAGCAAGTTAATGCCCTGAAATATAACAGATTTTCAGCCATGGAACAGCACATGGGTGATACTAACCAAAGTTCACTAATATCAACTAAGACATGAAAGTTCTCAAAGTTAT
Source organism: Anabrus simplex (assembly GCF_040414725.1). Lineage (NCBI taxonomy): Eukaryota > Metazoa > Arthropoda > Insecta > Orthoptera > Tettigoniidae > Anabrus > Anabrus simplex. Next base: position 64,947,668 of record NC_090278.1, on the reverse strand, counting down.
ACAAAAAGGCCCCCTGCTCAATATTAAAGAAAATTGTTTTATCTATCTGGAACAGTTTCTCAATCCTAACTTCAATCTAAATGAAATTTCAGAGTAATCAAACATTTTAATTTGACCTTTTAATTCCTATCTTTAGTTATCATGTCTCAGAAAAAAATTATTTCTTTTATAATCCCCTTAAATTCCCCTCTCAGCAGCAGTCTTTCTTTCCACATCCTTCAGCCCCACCTTAGACACCCCTTCTCTCCTCCCCCCCTCTCTCTCCTCGCCCTTCTTTACCCCCTCCCCTCCTCACCCTATTGACTCCTTTGTTTACATAGACTGCTTCCTACAAGAAGTCGGTGCTTGTTCCCTATCCACTCCTTAGTTTACAGGGCCTGTCTGCTTCCTCTAGCAAGTCCTTGTTCTACATCAGACATTAGAGGTGAGTCTCATAAATAATTTTTCTCCTTTTAAATTTCTCTTCTGTATGTTTATTCATTCCCAATTCTGGCTATCATTTCCCAATTTACTTCTTTGCCTAAGGTCCAGAAAACATCATAGTATGACAAGAAGATTAAAACCATAGTTTTTGTTTATGTATTTTAATGTTTTTGTTATTATTCTTGCAACATTGTCTTTGTCTGGTATACATATGTTTCAGTTATCACATTGTATGTATGTGTATGTTCAGTCTTCAATCCTAAGGTTGGTTGGATCCTCAACAGCTCTGCCGTCAGCTGTCGTAGATGGCCTAGGCATCACTGAAGAGGCATACTATAACTCGTGCCATGTTAAGAAAACAGGATTGCTCTTATGACAACAGGGTTGCCAAATCAAATGGCTCTGCTCAACACCATCACGGGAAAACGGCGGCATATAAATGTGTGAAATTCAATGTTTAAGTTCAAGATAAAAAGTGGAAGAAACTAAGCTATAAATTATTTTTATGAACTACAGGGGTTTACAGGGTCTATTTTTGGTTTGTACAGAATCAGAAGTAAACTACGACACATACGAAACCTCAGCATTGAAGAGTAAGGCAAATCGTGGGATAAAATAGACAATGTTCATGGGCTCAAGGATAGAGGGATGCATTTAATAAATTTCTCCAGGCAATAAAGCCTAGAAAACCGATGCAACAAATAAATGTTGTAGATGACTTTACAAATGATCACAGTATTAATGTTAAAGAAAGAAATTACACACATAGGCTTATCTCATAACACTTACTCAACACAAGACAATTACACACTGATTTAAAGCCTAAAACCACACACGCAACAAACAAATACTGTAGATGACTTCACTACAGAAGTGAACTACCGGCAGTTCAGAGTGAGGGGTTACACGAGCCTTGTACCAGAGCAACACAGAAGAAGGACAATGAAGGAAGGCAATGAAGCGATGGCTGTTCCCGCCATTGTACTTCCTCCCTACAAATATTGATTGGATTCAATGTAATAGATAAGAAAAATACGGAATATGAAACTTATAAATAATAATACGGAAGCCAACCAGGCAAAACGTAATGCATACAAATACCAAAACCTAAAAATCAAGCTAATGAACGCAACCAAAAGCATTGCCTTCTTGAAGGAATGCCTTTCAAACAACTTAACACCAAAATTTCTCCAGAAATGCAATAACAAACATAGACGAACTGCTCAGACACGCAAAACACTAAACAAGACTAATGAAATTTGGTTAAAAGAAGAAATAAAATTCCAATATCGTAAGAAACAACATCTCAATAATGAACTTTATTCAACACATCTCAAAGTATCCCATGAACTCCCACATAGCTATTGGAATTTCTTCCAACAAATTTCTGGAAATAAAATAGAAGATTTAGCCATAAAGAAACAAAACACATTAAACAAAAAACTGGAAACACTGAAACAACAAAGCAAACCGAAACCACTAACCATAACTGAAAATAAAGATCCTTCCCAACATAAATTCCATCCACCCGTAAAAAATCTCACACTAACCGTATTTGACGATCTAGAGACGGCCATGTTGAGCAGGGGACCCAAACATAACTGGGGTAATACATCATCCTATCAGAATATAATAAATGCCGTTACTGAAACAGAACTCGCTTTACAGAAAATTCCGTACGATATACGAGACGAAGTTACACACAAAATCAGTAGAAAGATCCCGCAATATATCAATAATGTTCACAATAATAACCTAAACATGAATACCGCCAATAAATCGAACTTAAACAAACTCAAAATAAAACAGAACAATCTACTAATAACAAAAGCCGACAAAGGCAACACTACGGTCATTATGGATAAGAATGAATACATAACTAAGACTAAAGAATGTTTCCAGGACAACACTTTTTTCAATTAAATGCCGAGATCCAACCAATAATATACAAAGAAATTTAAAAAATCTACTCAAGAACACACACTTTCTTCTCACCGAAACAGAATCTGCTAAACTTATAACTATGAACCCCCAATTACCATCCGCAAGGGCCTACCCTAAAATACACAAAGAAAATGTACCCATGAGACCGATTATAAATTATAAAGCCAGTCCAACGTATAAGTTATCACAATTCATTCAGAAATTTTTGAAAAAGCATTATTCATTTTTAGCAAACAGAACAATACAAAACTCAATAGATTTTTGCAATAGAACCAAAGAACTAAAGATTGAAAAATATCATACCCTTACTTCATTTGATATAACAAACATGTACCCTAACATTCCTATTAAACAAACAGTCAAAATAATTAAATCTAACCTAAAAAACCATAGTAACTTGAGCACCTTAGAAATAGAAGAATTCGTGATTCTGCTTAAATTCGCCTTAAACAATAACTACTTCAAATTTCATGATACCATATATCAGCAACAAGGATTACCAATGGGATCTCCTGCTTCCGGAATATTAGCAGAAATATATATCGACCACCTAGAACACACGTCAATTAATAAAATAGATAATATATATTTTTGGTGTAGATTTGTCGACGATATCTTCGTAATTATAGATAATAGATTCACTGATGCAGATACTATACTAGACAAACTTAACAATTTAGACCCCCAAATTAAATTCACTAAAGAAACAGAAAATAACCGTACCTTGAATTACTTGGATTTAACAATAACCAGACATGACACTCACTTATCTTACAAGATCTATAGGAAACCCACACACACTTTAAATACCATAAAGAATGACTCCGTTCATCCCAACACACATAAAAAAGCAGCCTATTCTAGTATGATACATAGAGCTTTCAATATCCCAATGACAATAGAAGATCGAAATAATGAATTAAAATTAATCCACGACATAGCCAAATACAATGGATACAGCAAAGAAATGGTCAACAAAATCATCCACAAAATAAAATCCCAACCTAAAACTAAATTAATCAAAACAGCCAAACCGAAAAAAGATTATGTTCTATTTACCTTCAACAACACCAATATATATACTATAACTAATATCTTTAAGAAGCACAACCTGAAAATAGCATTCAAAACCACACACAACAGCACCAACACTATACACAACACCAAAACAGTCAACAATAATAATAAACACAACCAATCAGGTGTCTACCGCATCAAGTGTAACAACTGTGACACAAGCTACATTGGACGTACAGGTAGAAACTTCACCGTCCGTTATAATGAACATGTAAATGCAGTAAAGCACAACCATTTCTCATCAATAGGCCAACATGTAGAAGAATCTAAGCACAACTTCACAGACATCAATAATGACATGATGATATTAAACATAAACTCTAAGGGCCCCCTGCTCAACATAACCGAAGATTTCTATATTACTTTGGATCAATACGCTAACCCCAATCATAACATTAACGACATTACAGAGAAAACCAGTATCATTTTTGACAAAGTCATTCCTGCAATAAAAAACGACTATCTCAAATTAGTAAACACACGTCATAACAAACCGACGAATCACAAACCTAACCCCGCCCTTACCTTCACAATAGCCACTCCTCCATCCCCTCCACCAACATCCATCCACACAGCTCACATGAGCCCCAGACGTACTCGCAGCAGAGCACAACAAATATCCAAACATATCGGTACACAACCTCCACAGCAACAACAGTAAGTACTTTTTTCATTTCACACATACATCCAGGCATTCCTTCATACATACGCTATACTCATATTAGCTTTTCTTTACAGATAACAACCATATAACGTGCATAGACGAGAGAAGTGTCACCACCAACTACTCTGATATTAAAACCTATCTTGCTACATCAACTTAATTTTCAAATTTTACTGACAAGAGTTCTTATAACATACCAATACAAAGTATATCAACCATAGAACATTCTTGATATTCAACTTAATCAACACAAGAACTACAAGAGGACTGAAGAACGAATGCAACGCAACATGAACTCAAATTTTAATAGACGTTTTTAAAATATACCATGTTTTAATGTGTTTAATGTGCTATATATTTTTAGTGTCTTATGATGTGGCATATATATTTTAATGTGTTTATGTACTCATGTCCATGCTCAATCAATAGGTTTTAGTTTATTCTAACCATCACTACTTTTAATCAGAGCCATTTTAACGCAACATACTGCAATATATTTTACTTCCATTTTTATCAGACATCCGGATGCTCTTAAGTAACTTCTTTGTAATTTATCCCATGACTGTAAATTTGTGTGCTAGCTGATGATGGCCAAGATAGGTCGAAACCGGTACTAGTGTAATAATTCATCCACAATAAATGTATTGATCGGTGGAACATTTTTCTTATCTATTACATCTGTCACATGTGTTAATGCACTGCAAGTGCTGTGCCTCGATCTAAAGCCGGACTGGTGGATGTCGAGAAGATTGTGTTGAGTAAGATAGTTGGTAATTTGCTTGTGAACTATGAATTCTAAGGCTTTTGACAATATGCATTACTAGTACCGCTCATACCTCAGTCGCTTTCATATTGTCAAAGCCAAGGATAAAACGGAGACAGATCAATGAAAGAAACAAAATTGTTCTAGCCCGTACCAGCAGACATAATGCACTGTAAACACTAGGTCCTGCAAGCAAAGGCATGCATGCCTTATGAAGCATAACAATCTATGGTGATGTACTGGTATGTATGATATAATAATAATAATAATAATAATAATAATAATAATAATAATAATAATGTAATTTCTTGAACAGTCTAAAAAAACCGAGCGAGTGGCCGTGCGGTTAGGGTCGCGCAGCTGTGAGTTTACATTCGGGAGATAGTGGGTTTGAACTCCACTGTCAGCAGCCCTGAAGATGGTTTTCCATGGTTTCCCATTTTCACACCAGGCAAATGCTGGGGCTGTACCTTAATGAAGGCCACGAGCGTTACCTTTCCAATCTCCCACCCTTCCGTCGCCGAAAACCTTCAATGTATTAGTGCAGTGTTAAACAAATTGCAAAAAAAAAAAATACAGTCTAACAATTGCTACAGTCGTTGGGGTATCCGAATTTGGTCCAGCAGTGGGTCTTTAAGGCGCCGTATATTTATCGCATTTAATCTGTTTAATTTTTATTGGCTGAAGATGGCTACTAAGTGGCTGAAACTAGTCTTAAGACTGATGTAATATTATTTACTTGATATATTGTATTGAAAAGGTGGCCCTCTTTTCAATTTATTTCTTAGTATCCTTATTGTGAAAAATCATGCCTCTAGCTATGGCTGTTTCTTTCTATGCGAGGCAAGCTCGTGTTACTTTATGTACCGTTCTTATTAGTTCATTTGAAGGTGCTGTTCATGGTTCTGGAACAAATACTTCTGGTGAGCAGACCTTACATATGTTTCCTTCATTAAAATTTGTTCACCAGGCCGAGTGGCTCAGATGGTCGAGGCGCTGGCCTTCTGACCCCAACTTGGCAGGTTCGATCCTGGCTCAGTCTGGTGGTATTTGAAGGTGCTCGAATACATCAGCCTCCTCTCTTTAAATTTATTGGCGTGTAAAAGAACTCCTGCGGGACAAAATTCCAGCACCACAGCGTCTCCAAAAACCGTAAAAGTAGTTGGTAAAGCGAATAACATTAAAATTAGTTCAATAATTTTCTTAAACCTAAAATTTTAAGAAAATTGCATGTGGATTAAAGAAAATTGATATATATTATTTTCTCAATTTATAAATTTGTTTCAGTTGATACTTCATTAAAATAATGGACTACTAGAGTAGCACAGTTAAATAATGTGTGCACCTCCAGCTTTCCTAGTAGCAGGGTAACGAGAATGAGGATTAAGGGAACATCCACCTTTTGCTACTATTGTGCCATACAACCAAAGCCGTACCGTCGTTTAACTTTTTTACCTTCAACAAGATCAACAGCGAAAATGTTTCAGCACTGCCCACATAACAGGTCTTGGAACACATTGAAATGTCTTTTCTGGGTCATAAAAGAGTAAGAAGAGAGTATTTGTGCTATACCAATATCATAAAAAAGACAACATTTGCAAGCACGAATTACAGTACCGTCATTCTTCATGCAGTTCCAGAAATGGTTCACCGTATCAGAGAAGAGCATCTCAGACATCGTGATAACTGTCCTGTGTGGATCAGTGGAAATAACATTCCACACCTATACTCCCAGTGAACTCTGCATTGATGTGAACCTGATATTCTCGTGTCTGACGAGACATCTGTTCTGAAGTCTGATGTATCTGCAAAGATGCACACAAAATGCTGTCTGTTGTGTACACTGTTTTACTTACAAGTTATTTACATATTTTACACGCATGCACTAATGAACTGCCATGTTGACAAAAATCTGACTGCTACAGTAGCATGTCACAACCAACTACCAACATAACCAATTCATATACTTGACTTTAACACTCGGCTAACACGACTTCCACACAAGTCTCATTAAAACTCAACTCACCTCTACTCCAAAGACTGCCTCTTTATATATGTTTCCCGGCCAGGCTTCTAGAAAAATGTGACACAATATGTTTTCTTGTAATTTTGAGGGTCTGCAATAGCCTATTTACAATTTAAGGATCTTTCTACATAATTGTAGTTGCACATAGCAGACTTATTACAGTGTGTTGCACAATATTGCAGTGGATTATACATCATATATACAGGTAATAATAAATGATATACTGTTAATTACATGTTCTTACATTAAATACACTCATATTAAGATACATACAGCAGATGTTTCATGACATAACCTCACAAATAATACGACATTGATTATAGCAAATAAAGTTTGTACACAACTATGTAAATAATAATAATAATAATAATAATAATAATAATGATAATTTGAGATCAATATTTGCATTATTTACCCTTGGGTTAAAGGATATGGTTTCCAAGTTATATTAGTCTATTACACTTGTGTCGAGTCTGTTCAATTTATTGCTGCATTATTTAGTTATGTAACAGTTTTTCTCTCTTTGTGTTTGTCCTATGTTCCTATTCTTTTACCACCTATATTTATCTTTGTCATGTTTCTTTCCCTTTTCCTGTACTTATCTGGCTTTCTTCTTATCCTACACTTATCCCATGTGAAGACTGAAGATTTGTCAAGTTGGCCGCTCAATGAGTGTTGATGCGCGCCCTCCTGATGAAGCGGGGAAGCAGAAACGAGCTCATCGGAGGTTCCGAAGAGATGAGTGCAGGAGAACTTAGATTGATGAGCAGAGAGCCTGTCTATTTCAAGATGTGGAGATTGTCCTTGTCTTTTGTGTTTCCAGGTTTGTCCTAGTCTCCTATTTCTGTTGCTCCCTCTTCCCATACAGACCTGCCATTGTTTTTGTCCTATTATATGTGTTCCTTTCATATTTCCTCTCTCTCTTATTATTATTTTTTTTTTTTTTTGTATAAAAATGCTAGTTGCCACAGGAGGGGGAGTAACTAATGGAGTTGTCCTGAAGCATTTAAATCAAAATTAAGAACTGCTACGAGGGCGAATCAAATATAAACGGAACTTTTTTTAATATATTGCATCAACAAAAAAAATATACATATGTAGAGATCACTTTTCTGCATAGTGCCCTGCCTTCGATGCACATTTTCTCCATCGGATTGATAAGTTTTTGATGCTGTCGTAATAGAAGAGGGACGTGTGCAGAGCAAGTTGCCCACAAACACTTCTACACTTGCATCATCATCAAACCGCTGCTCTCCTAGGTCTTGCTTGAATGGTCCAAGCAAAGGGTAGTCGCAGGGCAATAAATCTGGACTGTACGGAGGGTGTTCCAGAGGTGTTCAGTGAATTTCCTCCAGTTTTTCCTGTGTTAAAGCAGCAGTATGTGGCCGTGCATTGTCATGGAGAAGAATTAAATGTCTAGAATTTCATTTTTGGTCCGTATTGAATCAAGATTTACATTAAGAAATATGGGCAAGTGGTTCCACCTGTTCAATACTACAAAGTTGTGAAGTTATTAATACGTCACATATTTATTTGATCTCATTGTTGGGACTGGTTTCGGCAACTATACTTGCCATCATCAGCCTAAGAAAATTGTTACAAGACATTCTGAAAACTACACTAACATAATTTTAAAATTTATGTATGTACAACTTGTTCTTAAACTAAGTTTTTATATTGGGTGTACACCATAAAACTTGTATATTTAAAATACAAAGACTAGAATAATTCTTATGAGATAAAAAATAGTAAACAACGTCAAATTGCTTGTAGATGTTATAAAGGTTGATTACAGTATTGAGTTTTTGTAAAAAAAAATCTTCATAAAATATATCTTAATTGGACATTAAAGGCATTCAATTGGCCTTATCGAATTATAAACATTTTTAAATTATATTTAACATACAGTAAAATTGGCTGATTTGAATATTAAAAGTCGTTATATGTGAGGGAAAATCAGATTACAGCACCAAGTGTTGATAAAAACAGTTCCTCGTAGAATATATGTTAATGACCTGTGTAGAATGTTCGAGTTTGCCTTGATAGTATCTAGAGTATAGTGACTAATATCTTGTGTGGACACAGTAAATTAAATTATACTAGTATATGTGTCACGTGATATTGATCTTATATTCTGATACCTGTATCCATAAATATGCATAAATTTGAGAATTGTAGGTTGATGGCCGAGATTTCTTAAAAAAAACAATATGTTCAGAAAGATTTTTGGTGGATCTAGAAAGATCTCAAACCAAGACGGACCTTGGCATGGATGGCATAGTAGTCAACTAGTACACCCAATACAAAAAAGTTTAAGAACAAGTTTTATATAGATAAAATTTAAAATTATGTTAGTGTAGTTTTCAGAATGCCTTGTAACAATTTTCTTAGGCTGATGATGGCAAGTATAGTTGCTGAAACTGGTCCCAATAATGAGATCAAATAAATATGTGACGTATTAATAACTTCACAACTTTGTGGTATTGAATAGGTGGAACCACTTACCCATATTTCTTAATGTAAATGGAGAAGAATGACGTTTCAGATCAGTTGCTAGCATCGCTTGTTGTGATACGCAGCTGTAGCGTCCTCCAAAATTCAACAGTAATAAGCTGCATTAATTGTCCTTTGTTCGTGAAGAAAATCCACCAGCAAAACGCCCGCAGAGTCCCAGAAAACAGTTGCAAGCACCTTTTCAGCAGATGGGAATGTTTTGGCCTTGACCGGACCTGCTGCGCCTCTTTGCTACCACTTCATGCTTGCTTGCTTTGACTCTGGGGTGTAATGATGCATCCAAGTTTCATCACACATCAGAATATGACGCAGGTAATCCTCTTCTTCTTCCTCATAGTGACGCAGGAGTCTGTGACAAACTTCCTGGCGTAAAATTTTTTGTTCCTGGTTGATGAGACGAGGAACCCACCTGGCAGACAATCTTCTGAAATGGAGTTCATCTCGGATGATGGTTCAAAGACTTCCATAACTTATTCCTGCGGCTAAAACAATGTGCGAAATTTTTGTTCTCCGATCTTCACCAATATCACGAATGGCAACAATGTTGTCTGCTGTGATGCTTGTCTGCTGTCTCCTTTCATGAGGTTCATTTTCCACAGCTTCTCTTCCTGTTACAAATTTTAACTGTGCGCGTAGCAGTCTCAAAATTTCGGAAGGTTTGGTGCCCTCTTTTGCGAGAAATTTGTTTAATGATGCGTTGCGCACCAGACGCGTGCACCTGTGCTCACTCATGGTGTACTGAAGCAGCCCAGCTCTCCACCATCGTTTACGCACGCAAACTGCTTCTCCAGACACCCGCACCAACATCCTGGCAAAGCCCCACCTCAGACTTATTACTTTTTCAAAAGTTACAGTCAAAGGTTCTGCCTTTACAATACTAAAAGTTTTTATATTCAATTAACAAATATCAGTACATGTTTTGTCCATCTTTTGGACATCATCAGCCGAATGGTTGTAAGAATAAGTACAATAGACAAGGACAAAAACACATTAAAATGAATGGGATTACTGAATGCGTCAGTTGAAATTCATGTTAAAAATTTTTGTTTGGTAAATGTTCTGGAGCACAAATATTTGGTTCTATTAAAATGAAGATAAAAATATTAAACACATGTGATAGATCAATAAAATATGGTAATCTAGCTCTTCTAGTTGGCGTGATGATGTTGTATTAAGATATAATTCGGATTGCCGAATACGTCAATTAAAATGCATGTTAAAATTTTTGTTTGGAGGATGTTCTGGAGCACAAATGTTTGTTTCTATTAAATTGAAGATCTTAAACACGTGTGATAGTTCCAATAAAATATGATGATCAAGCTCTTCTTGATGGCGTGATGATGTTGTTGACAGTTCTTAGTTATACGGCAGACGGAATATTTGACTGTCATTTCATACATGGGAAATTGTATTGTAGTTGAGTATCCACCCTTGCCTGCCCAAGAGTGGTTAGCTCGATACTTGTGTAAATGTTGACAGCTGACTGAAGGTGAACTGTGGAGGCCTCCTTATAACTAAAAGTTCTCAATATCATCATGCCACCAAGAAGAGATCGATTACCATATTTTATTGAACTGTCACACGTGTTTAATATTTTTATCTTCATTTTAATAGAACCAAATATTTGTGCTCCAGAATATTCTCCAAACAAAAATTTTAAACATGCATTTTAACCAGAGCATTCAGTAATCCGAATCATTGTAATGTGTTTTTGTCCTTGACTATTGTAGTTACTCTTACTATCATTCAGCTGATGATGTCCACATGATGGACGAAACATGTACCGATATTTGTTCATCGTTAATTAAGTAAAAAAAAAACACCTTTGACTGTACCTTTTGAAAAAGTATATGAACGAAAATATGGGCTTTGCAATGAAATTTATTTTTTGCAATCAGAATTATTACTAACAGCAGCGGTACATTCAAATTCCCGTTTATATTTGATCCGCCTTCGTAATTACAGATAGACAAGAATACAATAACAAAACTCTTTACCTGGAACATATCCTGTGTAATACTAAATATTACCCTTTGCAGTTGATGTGTGATGATGTAGTGATATGGGGTAATAGTGAGGCTGGAAGAATGAGATTAGAAAATGGAAATAACAGAGGAGAAAACGAAGAGAACCTGATAACATGGTTGAAACTTGAAAGGGCAGTGAAAGCAATGACCAAAGGTAAATTAAGTGGAAAAGACGAATTCAATGGTGATATGGTTAAGGCAGCAGGAAGCATTGGACTACAGTGGCTATACAGAGCCCTCAATGCTATATGGAAGGATGAAAGGATACCTGAAGATTGGTAACAAGGAAGCATTGTACCACTGTTCAAGAAAGCAAATAGGAAGGAATGTGAAAATTATAGAGGTATAACTCTATTATCACATGGGCTAAAAATAATGGCAAAAGTCATAGACAAAAGACTGAGGGATATAATTGACACACAGTTAGAGGAAGAGCAATATCGCTTTAGACCGAATAGATCAACAATAGACTTGATATTTACAGTGCGAATGATAATGAAAAACATCTGAAAAGGAACAAGGAAATCATCTTTGTATTTTTGGATTTAGGAAAAGCTTATGATACAGTTAAGAGAAAACATGTACGGGAATGCCTACTGAAAAGGAATGTACCAAAATCATTAATAACAAGATAAAGATGTTGTATCCTGACAGTAAAAGCAGTACACAAGTGGGGAGTGGTGACTCTGAAACATTTTATACAAAAAAAGGTCGTAAGCAAGGAAGTGCACTGTCGCCGTTATTGTTTATTATATTGATGGATGAAATCATAAAACGTGTAAAACAGAGTATCAGTAGTGATGAAGTGAATGCTTTGGTATTTGCAGATGATGTGGTAATTTGGGAAAAGGGAGAAAAGGAAGTACAAAGGAGACTGGACGTTTGGAATAAAAATCTGAAGGAGTTTGGAATGGTAATTGGTAAAAAGAAAACTGTAGTCATGCACTGTGGAAAAGAGGAAAAAGATAAGCCAGGTGAACATAGAGGGAGAACTTTTAGAGAATGTAGAACAGTTTACATATCTGGGTAGCATTATTAATGGAAGTAATGAAATCAACACTGAAATTAATAACAGACTAAGTAAAGGTACAGCATTTTATCAAGTCAGAGAGCTTTTGTGGGATGACAAAGTACCCAAGAGAACAAAATTAACATTATATAAACAGTATTTCATACCAGTTGTAGCATATGGACTAGAAACGCTGGTAACTAATAAGAGACAAGATAGTAAGATGCAAGCAGTAAAAATGAAATTTTTAAGAACATTGGTTAAAAAGACAAGAAGAGGTAGAATTCAAAATATTAAAATCAGACAAGAGTTAAATATAGAACTATTAGCACAGGAGATACAGAAAGCAAGACTGAGATGGTTCGGACATGTAAAAAGAATGGGTAGCAAGAAGGGAATTGTTAAGGGAAAGAGACCAGTTGGAAGATCGAGAAGAAGGTGGATGGATCAGATTTGGAAGGACATTAGAAAAGCTGGATTGGATGTGGCGGAAGTAATGGAGCAGGAAAAGTGGAAGTACAGAAAGGAATGGAGGAGGCTTGTTAACCACACCTGGGCAACTGGAGTGTGACATTGGTGATGATGATTAGCGGTTGTAGTAAGGATGTAAAGGAGAGAGCATATAAGTCTCAGGTAAGACCCAAACTAGAGTATGGGACCCTCACCAGCATTACTTGATTCAAGAACTGAAAAAAAATCTAAAGAAAAGCAGCTCGATTTGTTCTAGGTGATTTCAGATAAAAGAGTAGCGTTGCAAAAATGTTGCAAAGTTTGGGCTAGGAAGACGTGGGAGAAAGGAGACGAGCTGCTCAACTAAGTGGAATGTTACAAGTAATGCTCCAAGTTAAAATATTTTATAAGACAATGAGGAAATACATTCCAACGCAATGAAGTTTTTGGTGTAATATTTGATCATATAATACGTTCTTGTGTTAATTCTTATTTCAAAAGAATGAATATAAGTTCCAGTGTTTTTAGCTTGCAACTTGTACAGATAGAAGTTACTTTCTTGTCGCAGTTAAAAACTATTATTGAACTTTAAAATCAGTAACAACTTGATGAATTTATTATGGTGTTATTGGGCCGTCTTATGTTGTCCTCTATTCTTATGTTGTTGGTAGTTGATTGACTTGTCCTATTCTATTTATGCACAGGGTCTCCGAAGCATAAATTACTCATCATTGTCATTTTTTATCATTTAGTTTAATTACTGTAAGTCACACATTTGAATATGGCTTTGGCCATCAACATGTTAATTCTTCTTGTATCTAATCTAGTTCCTTACATAACACCTACATATTAATGTTAAATTCTTAAATGTTCCTAACAATTCTTTTATAATAGTCGTGGGTTAAATTTTAAACAGGTACCTTTAAAAGGGGTGAAACATGTACCATTTCATATTTTAATGAGAATAAAACCTTGATTTCATGATTGCATTGAATAGGTGGAAGAAAAATAAATGTTATACTATTTTATATAAGTGGTATGTTCCGAGCTGTCAGTGAAGAGATGGCGTGGAATGACATTAGCAGACGAGTAAGTTTGAGTGGTGTCTTTAAAAGTAGGAAAGATCACAATATGAAGATGAAGTTGGAATTCAAGAGGACAAATTGGGGCAAATATTTGTTTATAAGAAGGGGAGATGTTCAATAAATTTCCAATTTTTTTGCATTCATTTAAGAAAAGGCTAAGAAAACTGCCCTAAATGCAGATCAGTAGTGACTGGTCTTATTTTTGTAAAGCTATTTTTCAATTATCGCGTATTCTTCAAAGAAAAAAAAACCAGCACAGAGGGAGTACGTATACGTAAGAAACCTAGCATTGAAAGGGTTAGTTGATACGCTCAATATTATAGCTTCCTTGTTCTTTCAAATATTTTCATTCATGTTAATTTGCTAGTAAGAAGGAGAAAAGACAAGGATGCCCTCTGTCGATCTGTTTTCTGAAGAAACAATAAAATTACTCAAAAGAAAAAAATGAAACTGAATGGAAAACAAATGTGCTTCTCCCTGTTACAGATCTTACATTTTTTGCAGAGCCAGGGATTGAATCCAGGGTAAGCATGTAAACTGAGCAGAGTATTGCTCACAGCAACGTGACACTGAGACTCCAGTGAGTGCTGAGAGCATGCTTCATGGAAGAAAGTGACATCCTGAAGGACATTGTAAAACTTCTGCCAGCACACTCAGCTTAGGCAATGCAAGCATGGTTCCAGTAAAGTACACTGAAGCTGTTTGTCTTGATTTTCAATAAAGTTTGTTATAAGAAGTACTAAACCACTGGTAGATCTGAGTGTTCAAAGACCAGGAAGAGAGAGTGGGCAATATCAGTCTTGTTGATAAGATATAGTGGAAAACGCAAGGACAAGTTCGTAATTAGAACAGGAGATACTGTAAACCTTCTGAATATACACTGGTAGGGGAGAGCATGGCTAGTAGCTTGTAAATCTGTGGTTTGTCAAAAGAGAGAATATCTTATCTGATAATGAAAATAATATTAGACCAGAAGGCTTATATGCTTCGGAAACCCTGTGCATAAATAGAATAGGACAAGTCAATCAACTACTTAAAAGAGAACGCAGGCTACTACGGAAGATCTTGGGCAACAGATGGGTTGATGGGCAGGTTGGACTGAAATCCTATAAAGAACCAATAACAGCAACAATTAGAACAAGAAGATTGCTGTTTTATGGGCACGAGCGGCTCACAAAAACAATCTGGAAATTTTTAAAACCAAAGGCAGCTAAGTTGAGATGGTTTCAAGAGTGGGAGAAAGATCTGAGATGGTGGTGGTGATTTTTGTTTTAAGAGGAAGTACAACTTGGTAATCATCCTCTCAGAACAAATTAAGTGGAAAATAAATTTAAAATAAAACAAAATTATTTATTCAGGGAAGGAATTTGGAAACTAAATACAAATTAAAACAAAAACATTATTAAAAGAAATATCTAAGAGAGGTTGGCATTATGGAGCCTAAAATCAGGGACAGAGTTAATTTCTGAAGGATGGTGAAAAACTATCAGGGTGTTATGGTGGAGACAGAACTCAGAAGACAGAGAGGCCCTTTACCAGAGGAGCGGAGGAAAGCGCTGATCGATGGGCTCAAAAGATACTGGCAGGATGTCAAAGCCGGCAGGCGAACAAGACAGACTCTGAAAATGATATTTGTTGTTAACACGCAGCGCATAGAGGCTCAGTTTGAAAAACAAAACAAAATAGTAATAATAATGGGGTGTGGCCTCCAGGGAGGCCTGGTCCATGTCTTTTCGAGTTGATGCTGTGTGGGTGATGTGCACGTCACAAACACCCATCCCCCGAGCCACATATACATAACGTGTTCTTCCCTTAGGCAGGTCTTCACACAGCTGCTCTCCATGCAGTCCTGTCTGAAATCATCCTCTTAGTTTCTGCGCGATTTCTGGCTATTTTGACACTGTCCAACATCTGGTACCTTTGTCGTCCTCTTCTTCTCCTTCCATTTACTAGTCCTTCTACAGCTTCCATCAGCAAATGCTTTCTTTGTAGCCAGTGCCCAAGCCAGTTACTCTTCCTTGTATGGATGGTTTATAATAAATAACTTCCACTTTTCTCCAACTCTTTCTAATTCCTGGTTGTTCTATATTCTTTCTACCTTGGATATCCTTTCCATCCTTCTCAATAACCACATCTCAAATACGTCTAGTCTCTGTTCATCTACCTTCCTTAGCATCCAGGTCTCTGCTCCATATAGCGCCACATTCCAAACAAAGCATTTCGCCAGCCTCTTTCTTAACCTCAAATCCAAGCGTCCACATAGGAGTCTCTTCTTTTGAAGGCTTCCTTAGCGATTGCAATGAGAGTTCTTACCTCCCTCCTGCTCCTCATATCATCTGTTATTATGCTTTACAATAGATTTGAACTTGTTGTAATCCTAAATCTTGGTTAGCTGAAGTTGCTTGACATTTTAATTCAATTTTATGTTTCATAATATATAAATAAATATATTTTAATATTGAAAATATTAATTTTTTTTGGACTGCTCCCGAAACTAATCATACTGATTGAACTCACCTTAACCAACATACAGTCAAAAGTCAAGTTCAGAGCGGAATTTTCTAAGCCATTCCTCATAAAAACTGGTTTAAGGGAGTTTGTTTGTCACTACTGCTATTCAGCTGTGCTTTGGAATATAAAATGAGAGAATGGTATAAGGATAACCCAAGAAACATCAAAATTGGAAGATCAAAAGACAACATAACCTTAAATTGTCTGGGCTTTGCTGATGCCCTTGCTCTCCTATCTAACAATGTTCAGGAAACTCGACAACAGATTAAATCACTACAGGAAATGGCACAAAAAATTGGCCTCAAAATATCCTTTGAGGAAATAGAAATCATGTTAACATACCCACCACTCGCAAGGAAAATCGAAGTAGGAGAACAGGAAATCAGTATTGTAGATAAATTTAAATACTCAGGTGAAATTATAACATATAACCTTTAACGAAAAGCAAACTTGGCATAATAGAAGAAACAAATTAATCAAAGCTGAATTTGTCACCAAGAACACCTGGCCAAAAGGATCTCTCTATAGCCACAAAATTAAAGCATTCCCCCTGTGGGGCGCAGGCGAAGAATACACCCACGGTATCCCCTGCCTGCTGTAAGAGGCGACTAAAAGGGGCGACCAAGGGATGATCGAATTAGAACCATGAGACTACTTGTAATTCGTACCACCACGCGGGGAAGACGATGAGTCGCCTTTACTTGCGCGTATGTCCACTGTGTTAGGTACACAATAGTTTTGTTATTTGTAGCAACAGTGTGTGAATCAGGGTGGGTTTTACAGTACCTGTGATTAGTACCACTATATGATCATCACCGTGGGTCCGCCTTGCCTATGATTTGTACCCACTATGTGAGGAACACCACAGGAAAGTACAATTCCCTGTGATTAGTACACCAATAGTGAGGAACACCATAGATTTGCATTGCCTGTAAATGGCGCCGCAATGTGAGAAACACCGTCGGTCTGTGTTACATGTGTGCATTACCTGTGAATAGTACCGTAATGTGTGGAATACTACGAGTCTACGCTACTTTTGATTAGTATCGCAACTTGACAAGTAGCATGGTTCTACTTTCCTAGCGATAAGTACCATTATGAGAGGCTGATGACCTGGATTTTGGACCCCCTTAGACTACAAGCATCATCAATTCAGTATTCTGGCAGTCCCTTGGTCAGTACTACTATTGTTTAACGCCAGTTTCTGGGAATGTGGGGCATTGCGAGTCATCACATTTTGAATTCTGGTCAGTAGATGATTTTGGACTATTAAATCGTCACTAAATTTAATATCATTTCGTGCCATTAGGGGTGGATGACCCAGATGTTAGGCCCCTTTAAATAACAAGCATCATCAAAGCAAAGCAAAGTCACCTCCGCACAGGCCATGAAGGCGCTTGGAAGAGTGGAAGGTAAAGGCTTCCAGCATTGTTAACCTCGGCATGTGATGAGTAGACCTGGGATTTTAAGGCAAATGCCTATTTCGTTCCTTACGAAATAACGTGATTTTTGTTAAATATGTTGACGTTTCATGATAAATCCCTTACATTAATAGATTTTTATAGTGCCCTAAAATGCCTATTTGGACCTTTAGAGCCTATTTTACTATTTTAGTGCCTAAAATGCCTATTTTCTACATTTAAAATAAAATTCAACTTCTGTAATTTTTACAATCACACAATGAACATCCCTGGAACGAGCAGAACAGCAGAGGATGGGTTTTCACAGAAATGTGTTCTTCCCAGACAACTGTCACCAAAGGAATGCTGAGTGAAGGGTGGAGGTGGAGGATTAGCTCAGAAGAACAACGAGCAGGTAGTAAAGGACGTACTGTGTCGAGTGACAGGGTGAGGGGGAGGACTATCTGGGAAGAACAAGGAGCGGGTAGTAAGAAGGGACATACTGTGTCAAGTCACCAGTGAAAGAACATCTGTTTAAGTGAATATAGTTCATCATGCCTAAAACGAAATCATCTAAGAGTGCTCTTATACAACAATGGCTTGTACAATTTCCAGGGGTGACTTTTGATGGCAAGATTATTTTCTGCCAGTACTGCAATAAACAGGTATGTGCATATATCTTAAATTTCATATTAATCTAAAACGAATGTTTTGATATTGGCTCCTCTAATTAATTGTAGAGACGTAGCCCAGGCGACCTGGGTTCGATTTCCAGTATCGGCAGTAATTTAGAAATCTATGAGGTCTGGAACGGTGTTGACCCAGCATCGTGAGGACAAGTGAGAAGCTACAGTGAGCAGGGGTCACGGAGGCAAGGCAATACGGCTGAGGGATGTATCATGCTGACCACACGCCACCCAATATCTGCAGGCCATGAGCTGGGCAGCAACCGTTATTGAAAGCCAAGGCCCTTCGGGGACTGTAGTGTTCTTAATGAACTTTAGAGTAATAATGGCTTAATTTAAATAGCTCAAAATTACACATTTTATTCAATAGCTCACCTTTTCTATTCATCTTAGTTTCTAATTGACATCACTTTATTGTTTTAGATTTCACATGAGAAAAAATGCCACCTTCAGCAGCATGCAGAAAGCGAAAGCAGCCATAAAAAGTAACATTAGACAGACTCTGCTCACACAAATTATATCTCCTACAACCCATAATGGTTTCTATGCTGATATGTGTAGAGCCCTAGTTGCAGCAAATATCCCCTGGAATGCTGTGCATAATCCTGTTTTCAAAGATTTTTTACAGAAATACACCAAGCAGCACATCCCATCACCATCTACATTAAAGAAAGCTACTTAGATATTTGTTACAATGGGGTCATTTTGTCAATCAGGGAGGATATTGGGGAGTCTTGCATATGGTTGTGTGTGCACGAAACCACCGACTCTGTGGGCATGGGCAGGTGGTGGTGGTGGTGGTGATTGTTGTTTTAAGAGGAAGTACAACTAGGCAACCATCCTCTATATAACACTAATCAGACGGAAAAATGGAAGGGATCCGACACTTCGAAAAATGAAAATATCGGCCAAAGGAAGACAAGGGCCACGAAGGGCGTGAAAATTAAAGACTCCCTAGCCCTCGCAAACCTAATAGCGTTGGGGTCGGAAAAGAACAAGAGTTGACCAAGGGAGTTCGGATAGGATAGGTGAAAGTGAGGAGCCTGGCACAAGTAAGTGGAAGCAATGCCAGGACTCAACTAAGCCAATCAGGCATCTACCGCTCACCTTCTTTGCTCTAAACAGCTTGAGAAAGTCAATAGTCAAATCATTGCATACTTCATCAACAAGGGGATGCAATTGTTGTATCCTGAGAGTGTTGATGATTCTAAAGTCCTTCTCCTTGTCTCCGATGCTGCTTCCTACATGATTGCCACTGCATCTCTGCTGAAAACTTTCTATCCTTCTTTAATTCATGTTACTTGCATGGCCTATGCCTTTCATAGACTCGCAGAAACAGTTAGGGCCGAATTTCCTGCAGTAAATACTCTTATTTCAACAATGAAGAAAGTGTTCTGTAAGGCTCCATCAAGAATAGCCATCTTTCGAGAGAAACTCCCCTCAATTCCCCTTCCACCACAGCCAATCATCACCCGTTGGGGTTCCTGGATGGAAGCTGCCCTGTATTATGCAGAACATCTTGAGGAAATCACGACTGTGATAGACAATTTGCCTTTAACGGACAACTCTGCATGTGTGCCGTCTATCAAAGAGCTGTTAAATGATTGTTCCAGTGTTCAGAGAGACATTGCGTATATTCAGGCAAATTTTTCATTTCTTCCAGTCGCCATTACAAAAATGGAGGAAAAAGGAAACAGTTTCAAACAGCAATTTTCTCTAATTGAGGAAGCTGAGAATAACATACAAAGTGCTAGGGGAAAGGTAGGGGATAAAATAAGAGACAAGTGGTCTAGTGTACTGCAGAAGAACCCAGGTTATTCAGTGCTGAAAAGGGTACATCAGGTAATGGATGGGGAAAAGGTAGACTTACCAAGTGAAATTGAATTGAAAAATGTAGGTAAATTTCCCTATGCCCCTCTATCATCTGTGAGTGTGGAGCGCTCTTTTTCTAATTTCAAAATTATTTTAACAGACAAAAGACACCGCCTTACTGTGGAAAATTTGGAGAAGATTATTGTTATGTACTGTAAAGCAAACTACGAATGAAAGTACTGTAGGAATGTTCCTCACAAATAATAAACACATACTCCATTCGCGTTTACACCGTTATTGGATGCCTACAGTGCTGTAATTGTGTACAGTGATTTTAGTATTAAGGTTTTAGATCAGTACTGATAATGATATATCATATAATCCATAACTTTTTTTGACACATAACTTTTTTATATTGTTTTTTATAAATGTATTTTTTATTCTGTCCTAATGTTGCAGTTATTTCGGTTAAGAATAGGGATACCACGTTTGTTAAAGTAAAAGAGTATCACGTTACAGTTTAAGTGTATATTGTAATATTTTAAAGTCTATTTCCTGCCTATCCACACATTTTTAAAACATATTTTAAGTGCCTATTTTCTCTTTTAAAAGCCTATTTACTTGTTTTAAAAGCCTATTTTAGGCGCCTAAAACTATTTTTTTTTAGAGCCTAAAATCCCAGGTCTAGTGATGAGGTACAGTGGTTAGCTCTACGCCCAGCCGCCTTTGCCTCCAGGAATTAACCTGGTACTCATTTTTTGAGTAGGCTGAGTGGACCCCAGGGCCATATGCACCTCCGGAAGTGGAAATCTTGTTTCTTAAATTTTACGACTTCCTGACGGGGATCCGAACCCATGTCCTTCCGGGCGAACCGAGCACGCCTTTACCGCCTCGGCCAGGTAGCCCCCAGAAGCATCATCATCATCAAATTAAAGCATTATAAATCAGTCATACAACTAGAAATAACATACGCTAGTGAAACCATTTTCAAAACAACTAATACTGCAGCAATAGACAGAATACTCAAAATAGAAAGAATAATCAGAACATGTATAAACAGAAAATACCAAGAAAATGGGCACCGAGACTAGTTTCTAATGAAACAGTCTACAAAGAAATAGAACCGGTAATGAGCACTATCAGAAGGGGGGGGGGGGGGGGTAAATCTCATTCTTTGGTCACCTAATTAGAATGCCCAAAAATAGAATCAGCAAGATAATAATAGCAAAATTGTGGAACAGTAAGAGTAACATTATGTGGGTTAAAGAATTTAAAGAATTATGATCATTATAAAATGTCAAAGCCATTTCTTATTAACAGTGTTGATGTGGTTATTTTATTATTATTATTATTATTATTATTAATTATATACAGTCGTTTCAGCACACACTTTTTTAAAATATAACCGGTTTTCGGACACTAAGGTCCATCATCAGTGTTAGAATTTCAATTTAATTCCACATGAGATATGAAGGAACTACAAATCACAGTAGAGAATTTGAAAAACAAGACCCATAGAATCAAGGCACTTAAAATTATAGACACCAGACTACAGGCCAAGATCAAAAGGCGAACCATGGGAAGTGTGATTTCAGAGAAGGAGAGTAAATCAAGATCTGAGAGAATGAAGAAGTACTGGGCTGAAAGAAAATCAAAAAATCCATTGTATACTTGACTAGAGCTGTCCAATGAAGGCCATAAAATGTAAAATAAATGAATATAAATACTAACTGCTTCAGCTTAGATTTAATGATTTGTCCAGATCCTGTTAAGAGCAGTCCAAAGTTTCCTCAGTAAATGAAAACTGTATGCTGGGCATTTTCTGTTTAAATAGATATGAAAGGACACTGTAATATCAATGACTGTACATGATGTTCAGTCAATCAGTCTCCACTGATCTGCATTTAGGGCAGTCGCCCAGGTGGCAGATTCCTTATCTGTTGTTTTCCTAGCCTTTTCTTAAATGATCGCAAAGAAATTGGAAAATTATTGAACATTTCCCATGGTAAGTTATTCCAATCCCCAACTCCCCTTCCTATAAACGAATATTTTCCCCAATTTGTCCTCTTGAATTCCAACTGTATCTTCATATTGTAATCTTTCCTACTTTTAAAGACACCACTCGAACTTATTCGTCTACAGATGTCCTCCCACGCCATCTCTCCACTGACAGCTCAGAACATACCACTTAATCGACCAGCTCGTCTCCTTTCTCCCAAGTCTTCCCAGCCCAAACTTTGCAACATTTTTGTAACGCTACTCTTTTGTCGGAAATCGTACAGAACAAATCGAGCTGCTTTTCTTTGGATTTTTTCCAGTTCTTGAATCAAGTACTCCTGGTGAGGGTCCCATACACTGGAACCATACTCTAGTTGGGGTCTTACCAGAGACTTAAATGCCCTCTCCTTTACATCCTTACTACAACCCCTAAATACCCTCATCACCATGTGCAGAGATCTGTACCCTTTATTAACAATCACCTTGCCGTGGTGAGGAGGCTTGCGTGTCCCAATGAAGCAGATAGCCGAGCCGCAGGTGCAACCATATCGGATGGGTATCTGTTGAGAGACCAGACTAAGGAATGGTTCATCAAAAGGGGGGTAGCAGCCTTTCAGAAGTTGCAAGGGCGGCAGTGTAGATGATTGACTGATATGGCCTTGTAATAACACTAATAACACTCAACATGGCTTAGCTCTGTTGATACTGCTTCACGGCTGAAAGCAACGGGAAACTACAGCCGTAACTAACTCCCGATGACATGCAGCTCTCTCTGTATGAATGATGTACTGATGATGGCTTCCTCCCAGGTAAAATATTCCGGAGGTAAACTAGTCCCCCATTTGGATCTCCGGGTGGACTCTACACGAGAGGGGGCGATCATCAAGAAGATGGATACTGACATTCTGCGAGTCAGAGCGTGGAATGTTAGAAGTTTGAATCGTTGTGGTAGGTTAGAGAATCTGAAAAGAGAGATGGACAGACTAAAGTTAGATGTAGTTGGTATAAGTACTTTGGCAGGAAGAACAGGATTTTGGTCAGGCAACTACCGAATTATCAACACAAAATCAAACAGGGGTAATGCAGCAGTTGGTTTAATAATGAACAAGAAAATAGGGCAGCGGGTAAGCTACTACAACCAGCATAGTGAAAGAATTATTGTCGTCAAGATAGACACCAAACTAATGCCCACCACAATAGAGCAGGTCTATATGCCTACTAGTTCAGCGGGTGATGACGAAATCAAAAGAATATATGAAGAGATAGAAGATTTAATACAATATGTAAAAGGTGACGAGAATCTAATTGTGATGGGAGACTGGAATGCAGTGGTAGGCCAACGAAGAGAAGGTAATACAGTAGGAGAATTCGGATTGGGACAAAGGAACGAAAGAGGAAGTCGGCTGGTTGATTTTTGCACTGATCATAATTTAGTCCTTGCCAATACTTGGTTCAAACACCACAAACGACGGCTGTATACATGGACAAGACCTGGAGACACAGGAAGGTATCAAATAGACTTCATTATGATTCGGCAGACATTCAGAAACCAAGTGTTGGATTGCAAAACTTTCCCAGGAGCAGACATGGACTCTGACCACAACTTGTTGGTCATGAAATGCCATCTGAAGTTGAAGAAATTGAAGAAAGGAAAGAATGCAAAAAGATGGGATCTAGACATGTTGAAAGAAAAGAGTGTGAGGGATTGTTTCAAGGAACATATTGCTCAAGGGCTAAATGAAAAGGCTGAAGGAAACACAATAGAGGAAGAGTGGATAGTCATGAAAAATGAAGTCAGTAGGGCTGCTTAAGAAATGTTAGGAAGGAAGAAAAGATCAACTAAGAATCAGTGGATAACTCAGGAGATACTAGACCTGATTGATGAGCGACAAAAATACAAGAATGCTAGAAATGAAAAGGGCAGAAAAGAATACAGGCGATTAAAGAATCAAGTGGATAGAAAGTTCAAGGTAGCTAAGGAAGAATGGCTGAAGGAGAAGTGCAAGGATATCGAAGGTTGTATGGTCCTAGGAAAGGTAGATGCTGCATACAGGAAAATCAAGGAAACCTTTGGAGAAAGGAAATCTAGGTGTATGAATATTAAGTGCTCAGATGGAAAGCCACTTCTAGGGAAAGAAGACAAAGCAGAAAGATGGCAGGAGCATATCCAACAGTTGTATCAAGGTAAAGATGTAGATAATTTGGTTCTGGAACAAGAAGAGGCTGTAGATGCTGATGAAATGGGAGACCCAATTTTGAGGTCAGAGTTTGACAGAGCTGTGAGTGACCTAAATAGGAACAAGGCACCTGGAATTGATGACATTCCCTCTGAATTACTGACTGCCTTAGGAGAAACCAGCATGGCAAGGTTATTCCATTTAGTGTGCAAGATGTACGAGACAGGAGAAGTCCCATCCGATTTTCGGCAGAATGTTGTTATACCTATTCCCAAGAAAGCCAGTGCTGACAGGTGTGGAAACTGCCACACCATTAGTTTAGTATCTCATGCCTGCAAAATGTTAACACTATTATTTACAGAAGAATGGAAAAACAAGTTGAAGCTGAGTTGGGAGAAGATCAATTTGACTTCAGAAGAAATGTAGGAACACGTGAAGAAATCCTGACTTTATGTCTGATCTTAAAGGATCGAATCAAGGACAAGCCCACGTACATGGCATTCATAAATCTAGGAAAGGCATTCGATAATGTTGACTGGACCAAGCTATTTAAGATTCTGAAGGTGATTGGGATCAGATACCGAGAACGAAGAATTATGTACAATCTGTATAAAAATCAGTCTGCAGTGATAAGAATCGAGGGCTTTGAAAAAGAAGCAGCAATCCAGAAAGGAGTGAGGCAAGGCTGCAGTTTGTCCCCCCTCCTTTTCAATGTTTACATAGAACAGGCAGTAAAGGAAGTCAAAGAGGAATTTGGAAAGGGAATTGCAATCCAAAGAGAGGAAATCAAAACCTTGAGATTTGCCGATGATATTGTTATTTTATCTGAGACTGCAGAGGATCTCGATAAGCTGCTGAATGGTATGGACGAAGTCTTGGGTAAGGAGTATAAGATGAAAATAAATAAGTCCAAAACAAAAGTAATTGAGTGCAGTCAAATGAAGGCAGGTGGTGCAGGAAATATTAAATTAGGAAATGAAGTCTTAAAGGAAGTAGATGAATATTGTTACTTGGGTAGTAAAATAACTAACAATGGCAGAAGTAAGGAGGACATAAGGTGCAGACTAGCAGAAGGAAGGAAGAGCATTCTTAAGAAAAGAAACTTGCTCACTTCAAACATAGATATAGGAATTAGAAAGATGTTTTCGAGACTTTTGTGTGGAGCGTGGCATTGTATGGAAGTGAAACATGGACGATAACTAGCTCAGAAAGAAAGAGAGTAGAAGCTTTTGAAATGTGGTGTTACAGAAGAATGCTGAAGGTGAGATGGATAGATTGAATCACGAATGAAGAGATACTGAATCGAATTGGTGAGAGGAGATCGATTTGGCTAAATTTATTAAAATTATAAAATCCTTTTAATAACAACCACCTACTCAATACATTATATTACTCATTGAATTATTACATTATATTACTCATTGAATTATTTTATAATTCAATGAGTAATATAATGTATTGAGTAGGTGGTTGTTATTAAAAGGATTTTATAATTTTAATATATTGTCCTCAATACGGTTCTATTATGAGATTAATTACATGTAACTTGGCTAAATTTGACGAGAAGAAGAGATAGAATGATAGGACACATCTTAAGACATCCAGGACTTGTTCAGTTGGTTTTTGAAGGAAGTGTAGGTGGTAAGAACGGTAGGGGTAGACCAAGATATGAATATGACAAGCAGGTTAGAGCAGATGTAGGAGGGCCAATGACCTTCGATGTTAGGCTCCTTAAAACAACAAGCATCATCATCATCATCAGATGTAGGATGCAGTAGTTATGTAGAAATGAAAAGGTTAGCACAGGATAGGGTGGCATGGAGACCTTTATCAAACCAGTCTATGGACTGATGACTCAAACAACAACAACAATAGTGAAGATACATTAAGTTCACAATCTCATTCAGTCTCTGTAAGGAGAAGAGTGGGAGTTTATAAACTTTAAGAAAAGATTGACATAGCAAAGCTGAAATAGTTTGATCACATTATGAGAATGCCAGGGGAGAGAATTCCCAAGAGAACGTTCATGGATGCAGATGATTGCAGAGAGGCCAAGCGACAGCTTAGAATGAGATGAAGGAGCTCTGTAATGGACTGTACTGAAACTAGAGGGGTCAATAACGATGCAATTAGGGGCACGCAGCTGTGAGCTTGCATTCCAGAGATAATAGGTTTTTCTGTGGCTTCCCATTTTCAAACCAAACATGCTTGGGTTGTACCTTAATTAAGGTCATGATTGCGTACTTCCTGCTCCTAGCCCTTTCCTATCCCATCGTTGCCATAAGACCTATCTGTGTTGGTGCGACGTAAAGCAACTTGTTTAAAATAAAGAAAAGCAATATGTTCTAGAAGAGTAGTGCTGGAAAGATGAAGCAAGATGGAGGGCATTACCACACTCAGAGAAAATCTGGGAAAAAAGAATGGATGACAAAGAAAATAATACTAGCCATCTATGAAGGAGTACCCAAAAATAACCAGAATAACATTGCCTTGGGCGAAGCTTGTGTAGAACGTATTTCTGCCACTAGGCATATATAGCGCAACTCATTGCCAGTTCAGTGCCTCCTGTGTTGTCGACCTGTCTTGTTCTGTTCATGTACTGGGATTGTTTTTTTGCTAGTGTTGTTTTGTTGTTGTTTCATTTTTTATGATGGCAAGTTTAAGTGAACAACGTGCAGCTGTGAAATTTTGTTTTCTTCTTGGTAATAATGCTGCTGAAACTGTTTTAATGTTGAAAACAGCTTACAAAGATGACTCTATGGGGAAAAAACTCAAGTGTACGAGTGGTTTGCTCAGTTTAAAAATGGCGACATGTCAGTTGATGACTGTCGCGAGCACCGATTCGCAACATGTCCTTCCGTGGGAAATTATGGGGTGAGCTCGTCGAACGAGATTCGATTCGTGACCTCCCAGTCAGAAATCCCTAATACTCATGAGTCGTTTAAGTGTAATATATAAAAGGAAGATACAGCAAGAAACAGTGGAAGTGAATGAGTAAGTGTAATAGAATATCAGTGCAGTGAATAAGTGCAGAATTGCAATTATGATTAAAAGCATTTCTTAAAGCTAGTCTCAACTTGGAACATTTCAGTGAGCTGAGAATGAGGCAAACTTGTGCAATCAGAATATTGGTCAGAGAAACAAGTAAACAAACTACAAGGTCATAGTTAGAAGCTTTTAGAGGGTGGACCAGGAAAAGCAAACCTGTTGTTGGTCAGGTAGCAAGGTGCCCTGTAAAAATAAGAACGCACGCTGTGGTGCAATAATTCTTTCTAGAAAGAATCTCTGGAAGGTCACCAGTCACATGTACATCCATGAGACAGGTGGGACCACACTTGAAGTAACCAGTAGGAAACTAACAGATCAGGGATGTGAGGGAACATAGTAGTAGGGGATAACTTGTTCCAGAAGCTCAGAGAAATGATAAAGGGGAGTGACAAGGGAGCCTCTTGGTCATTCGGTCATTCTGGTCCTTCTGTGGTAGTAATCCTGGTGTCATTCAGGCAGTTATTCTATTAACATTGGAAAGGAACGTTCTCTTGGGAAGGGACGGACACTAGATCACTTGGCAGAGAAGAGACTCTTTATAATAAAGTCAGCGAAGATAGCATTATATGAAGTTAGTCAGATTAGGCAGTAGTTGAGCCTGCCATCAGTTAGTGAAGACAGCAGTATAAGAAGTTATTTAAATTAGGCAGCAATTAAGACTGTCAAACAGTAGAACTCGTTAGCTCCCACAGGGTAAAATACAGAGACAGTACTTAGAGAACTCACTGAGTGTTCGAAGGAGACTGTAGCTTCAGTTAGCATTCACCTTAGAGTTCTGTGTTTGTGTCCTGAAGCCGTCAGGGAAGATTCATAGGAACATCACAACGAGGATTCAAGAGAGAAGCAAGAAGCTTGATAACCCGAGATAAGTATCAACTAGTTAAGAAACTTTAAAGACTGAAGGGAATTTATAAAAGTTGTAAAGTGAATCATAGAAGTGTGTGTATTTTCCAAGGAAGTCAGAGACTGATAAACTGGTTATTTAAAAGTAATATTGAGAAGAGAATAATTACAAGTGTGATGTAATATTATTGGAAGGATATATTTGATAGTTTGTTTAAATTAGACTAAGAATTTAATGGTGTCAGAAGGTGTCTTATATAAAGGTCAATCTGATATTCGAACCCAAGTCCTCAGCCTGACCTGTTCATAGAATACGACATGACAAACCTCGTTTTGGACGTCCATCAACTGCCCAAATCGACGAAAATGTTGAAAAAATTCAAGAGCTTGCGTTCACAGACCGTCGACAGACAATTGATCAACTGTCAGAGATTAGTGGGTAATCTTGGAGCTCGGTTTAGCGAATTTTAAGGGAAGACTGGGAATGAAAAGGTTTGCTTCCAAGTTTGTTTCTCAGGTTCTGACTGACAATCGAGTTGAAACATGTCATGTTTTGAAACAACAGCTTGAAACTGATCCAGATTTTCTGTCAAAGGTCATTACTGGTGATGAGTTATGTTGCTATTCAACATAATATTCAACCGCTTGCAGCCATGTACCCCACCTAGTTAGAATTGGCTTAGGCGGCAATGGAATCTCTGGGTACATTTCTTTCAAAAGATGAACTCTTCTGTGGGCTTTGAGAAAAACTTTTTTCAGTGAGGAAATCAATAAATCTACTTTGGAATAACTGCCTCTTACCACTTCTGCCACACGATTAGAGGCATGTACTACATATGTTAAATGAGTCATCTTAGGATATACAACACATAATGCTTCTCCGGCTTTTATCATATAAGATGCGGCATTGCTAATAAAAAGTAAAACTTTATTCTACTTAACGCCCTGTTGCCAGAGGATACCCATAGCCTCGTTGAACAGTTTTGCTATAGTTTTGTTATCACACTTTTCTAGAACATCACAGTGTAAGAGAATCCGTTTACAATAATCTTCGCTTAACAAACCAATGATTATGTTGCCACTTAGCTTGCCTTCTTTGTCTGTTGTCTTATCAGTCGAAACCCAGTTTGGACCGTCTTTAATCTCTTGCCTTATCTTTCGAACAGTTTCATCGTATAGGACTGAACAGTACGTTTTTCTGAACATTGACTCTTCCGGGGAGGATTGTTTAGTATATTTCTCTAGGAATTCCCTGAAGCACTGATTATTCAGTTTTAAGAGAGGTATGTCAGGAGACATGAGAGCACGGCAGAGATCAGCGTTGAACTCAGACGTTACACTGGAAGTTGTTGGTTGTGTCAGAAACAACTGTCTCTGTTTGGAATCTCGTTGTTTGATAGCCTGGTGTTTACTGGTTGAAACGTGCTGTTGCACAAGGAACCTTTGAGTAGATGTCACTGTACAATGACACAAATTACAAAATAATATCTTACTGTTAGTTGATAAACCATCTTCTTTAAATTCTGGTACGTAACTTCAATTTTAAGCTGGTTGACTGAGCTACTTTAGGCATATTGTAACAACGTTAATGTCTTCAATGAATATCAATATACAACTGCACACACTGAACGTACAAGAACACTATGATCCGTCTCACTGCTAATTCAAACTCTGAATGACTGGTAGTGAACTAGATGGAGTTATGAAGCAATCAAAGGGAATGCCCGAATTACGGACTAATCCGGAAACCACTAGCACATCGTCAATGAATGAGATTTCTCTAGTTACGAAGTTATGACACAGACACAGTCGATGTTATGTAATGCAGCTTATCAATGCTGTAAGTGTGATTCAGATAGTCACGGTATGCCCAGACGTGAACAGGCGTGATAATGACCTTCACACCTGTTGAAATATTAATTTTTCGAATATAGATTTTTAATTTATTTCTCCGTTATTGAGAGGACTGCTAATCTAATATAATCTAATACTTTTTAGCCAGAATATGGACTACATTGATTTTAATGACGAAGTATATGGAACATATGTGCTAAACTCCAAAATATGGAAAATGAATACTCCATTTTTCAACTCCACACGTCATGATTCGTAAAGATAATGCAAAATATAATTAATTTTTGCTTCCTAAAGAGATATGGATTTACATATAAATCCATTCCCTGATCATAAGCATTGATGTTTACCCTCATTTTTCATCTTCTTTTTAAACACTATTCAGCAAGAAATTTTGAAGTTCTTAACCCGTCCGTGTCGCCATTCCTTAAAGTGTCATGTTTGCACCTGAATAATTGCCAAGCTAGCATTAAACTTCACCTACGTTTTTGTCATCGTGAACTTCAGCACAGCTGGTATCCAAAATATTTGGGCATTACATTTGATCGCACACTATCTTACAAACAACATCCTATGAGTCTGTCCAAAAAGCTCAAAACATGCAATAATATCCTTTAGAAATTGTGTGGGGTCAAGTTGGGGTTCCTCAGCAAAGACTTTTAATATCCTCTGCTTTGGGACTGGTTTTCTCCTGTGCTGAGCACTGTGCACCAGTTTGGCTGAATAGCCCATATACAAGACTAATTGATACTCAACTGAATGCTAGCATGTGCTTAATATCTGGTACTATCCAGTCCACACCCCTTTATTTGCTCCCAATTCTGTCACGTATAATGCTGCTTGATTTAAGATCAAATGCTCTCATTCGAGAGTACAAGAAGTTAGAAATGAACCCCCGACTGCCTGTTTTGGATGATATTTCCATTCTTAAGATAACGAGACTCAAGTCACGTCATCCATCTTTGCGTGAGGCTGTCACATTGGCTGATGGGAATTTTCACCCTTTAGAAGAATGGAAAAGTCGCTAGATAGTTGCCACAGATAGTTCCTTACACAATATCTTTTCTGGTTCTGGTGAACATCTTCCTGATGGACGTCATCTACCACGTAAGCTTTGGACCACGCTGAATCAGATGAGAGCAATTCATGGACGATGCAGGGTGCCCTTTATAAGTGGAAATATATTTCATCACCAGAGTGCGACTGTGGTGCCTCTCGACAGACGATCCCCCATATTGCAAGTTAATGTACACGACGTTTCTACACAGGTAGCCCTAGTGACTTTTTGGAACCAACAGAGGAAGCCATACAGTGGATCACCCAACTGGACATTCTGCTATAACTAAATCTTGCTCCCAAGAAACATGTTTCTTGTCTGTGTGTATTTGTAAATATTATGTACTTGTATATATGTATATAACTTGTTGCCATACACCAATAGTAATAATAACCTGTCCATGTGTTTAATTTTTAATTTAATTGTCCTTGTACTTTGTGGCGTTCAAATAATTCAAAGGAATTAGGGTTTTTCAACCTTCTTAGATACAAAACAGCAATTGTTTTATATCATTTTTTTAAATTTTGTGTTTTATTTTTGATTAAATGTTTTTGTAATCTTTTAATTTTATCTTGTACTGTTGACGTTAGCTGAAGATGGTCCATACTAGGACAAAGACATATCCTCATTTGAGATTATATTTACTATTTTTATAACCAAATTAGTTGTACAATATTGAACAGGTAGATGTTTATTTAAAGAAAATTTCCTTGTGGAAATTCTTTGTTCTAAAAAAATAACTGTTCTTAGTTGAAGTGTGCTCTGTCTCTTCTACTACTCATCTCTGGTAGATGGCATTACAGCTGCAATTGTACAAAAAGTTGGCCTGTCAATGATGGTTACAACATCTAGATTTTAATTTTAAAATTTGAGTTGTATTATGGATATATTAGGTACTATTATATGTCTTAAGTATGTCCTTGAGGTGTTAAGGCACATTGTGTGCTGAGACCGCCCAGTGAGTCTCGTCGTCCAAAAGTAACTCACGAACCCCTGTGGGTGGGGGATGCAGACTAAGAATACACCCACGGTATCCCTTGCCTGTCGTAAGAGGCGGCCAAGGGATGATCAAATTAGAACCATGAGACTACTTGTGATTAGTACCACCACGTGCGGAACACCATTGGTCGATTTTACTTGCGCGTAGACCACTATGTTAGGTACCAAATAGGTTTGTGATTAGTAGCAATAGAGTACCTTCCCAGCTTCTACAATACCTGTGATTCGTACCCCTGTATGAACAACACCATGGTTCTGCCTTGCCTATGCTTAGTACCCACTATGTGAGGAACACCATGGGATTGTGCGAGTCCCTGTGGTTAGTCCACTTATGTGAGGAACGCCATAGGTTTGCATTGCCTGTAAATAGCGCCGCTGTCTGCGAAACACCATAAGTCTGTGTTACATGTGCGAATTTCATTACCTGTGAGTAGTACCATAATGTGTGGAATACCGCAAGTCTACACTACTTTTGATCACCGCAACATGACAAATAGTATGGATCTATTTTCCTAGCGATAAGTACCATTATGAGGGGACGATGACCTGGATTTTGGACCTATTTCGACTACAAGCATCATCGATTCAGTATTGTGCTTTACACGCAGTCCCTTGGCCAGTAATACTATTATTTAATGCTAGTTTCTGGGAATGTGGGTCATTGCGGGTCAGATCCACTGATTGTTTTAACTTCAAATCCATCCATTCATTCTTCGTCCTCACGTTTTCGAATCTGGTCAGTGGAGGATTCTGGATTTTTAAATTGTCACAACATTTTGTCTCGTTTTGTACCATTAGGGGCCGATGACCTAGATGTTAGGCCCTTTTAAACAAGCATCATCATCAAAATAACACAAAGTTTACTTTTTCCTCTTTTTTTTCCTGCGTAGCACACTTTTCTTTCCATCTTCAGCTCTATTCTGTTCTTCCATCCTGTTAATATTTCATTGCACTTTATTTTATTTTTTAATTTCATTTTTATTTATTATTTCTTCTATGGCATTCATCCTTAATTCGTCAGATTACTTCACTGTTTACTTCACAGGTATATATGATGGAACAAGAAAAATCTAAATTGGAGCTCAGTAAGCTAGAGTACAGTGAGCCATCTAGTGACGAACGAAAGTACAACTTACTGTAGACCAACAGTAAAGCATTCTTAAATTCAAGTCTTGCTTGTGAACGGACAAGATTTTCTTCTGAAGACGCGGAGCGGAGCAAAGTTATCTGTGAAACATAAAGCATTTCACCTTGTTTTCTTGACACTCAAAAAAGAAAAGAAAAAGCTTATTATCATGTCTACAATTACGAGCTGTGAAAGCATCAGTGAAAATATCTACACAAATAATTTGCTCTGACTGGATGATTGATATTTATTTTATCTATCTATATCATAAATACGTCCCATCATGATTGCTAATTCTTGTGAATCTCTGTGTATTTTGTATACTGTATGCAAAACTAAAAATTACATAAAAATTTACACTATAGTTATGAAGTACATTATATCCAGTATTTTTCTCTTCCAGAGATAGTCCACTGAACTCCTACTGCCATGGAGTTTGCCGAGTTAATCCTGACTCCCAAGCTGGATGGTGTGGTGTTACATGGCCCATTCATGAAACCTGTTGATGGAACACTCTGTATAACTGGACATCACTTGATACTATCTTCTCGCAAGGAAGGCGAGGAGGAGGAATTATGGGTTGGTATCAAAAATCCAACAATCTTTCATAGTTGTCTCAGTATTCTATTTGACTGATGATTGATTTTAATGACCAGAAGTTAATTTGTCATTATCTGCATGTATTCATTTTTCTTTAAACCATAGTGATCCTTTTATCATCGCTAGTGTGTCATTTGGCTGTCTCCTCAAGAAGGTTTTGAAATCCTTAACATAAGTTTTCAGACCAAGCTATACGTTCACACTGTCATAATATTAACAACATTGACTTAGGTATTGGCAATATTGTCTACTTCATGGCTAAATGGTTAGCATGCCAGCCTTTGGTCACAGGAGACCCGGGTTCAATTCCCAGCAGGGTCGGGAATTTTAACCATCATTGGTTAGTTTCGCTGGCACGGGGGCTGGGTGTATGTGTGGTTGTTATCATCATTTCATCCTCATCACGACGCGCAGGTCGCCTACGGGAGTCATTTCAAAAGACCTGCATTTGGCAAGCCAAACATGTCCTCGGACACTCCCAGCACTAAAAGCCATACGCCATTTCATATCAGTGACAATATTGAGAAATATAGTATGAAAATCAGTGTGGAGAAGACCAAACAGTGGTGATGACAAGAGGAGAAAGAGAAGGCAAAGCAGTCGTTAGTATCTGGGGACAAAACCTTGATGTTGTTGAGTGCTTCAAATATTTGGAAAGTGAAATAATGTAAGAGGCAAGGTTGGATAAGGAGATCAACAGAAGGGTGCAACCAGGAAATATGAGGGGTGATCAAATATAAGCAGGATTTTATTTTTTATTTAAATTTTTATTGAAAAACACAAGGCAATTGCAATTTATTTTTCCACATAGTTCCCTGCTTTGGAAATGCATTTGTCCAAGTGTATGGGCAGCTTTTTGATGCCCTCATCATAAAAAGAACAGTTTCATGTCACCAGCCAGTTGCGCATGAGGTCTTCCACACTCTCATCATCTTCAAATCGTTGCCCTCCTAGAGCTTCTTTAAGTGCTCCGAACCAATGGAAATTTTAGGACGAAAAGTCCGGGCTGTAAGGAGTATGATAAAGTTTAGTCCAGTGCATTTCCTGTAGCTTTACAGAACTGTAGGTCGTTTGTGATGATTGCTTGACAGCTCCCATAACTGACTCCGACTTGTTCTGCAATTTCTGATACTGTCGCGTGTCGCTCATCATCAGTAATGCCTTTAAGCGCAAAAGTGTTTTCGTCTGTAATGCTGGTCCGAGGACGGCGATCATGTTGCTGATTTTTCACACGTTCTCGTCCTTCCTTGAACTTTTTATGCCAGGCAAACACAAGCATCCTTGACAATCACGAAACTGTGCAGTCAATCTCTGGCAAATTTCCACCGCTGTAACTCCTTCACGAGCAAGCAATTTTATAATTATGCGTTGCACAGTGGAGGGGTGCACCTGTTGCCCTGACATTGTGAGCGCTCCTGACAAAACGGCAGGAAATATCTAACAGCACTCTCCCCCCACTCCTAACAGTCCCTCCTAAGCATAGCAGAACCACAAAGCCAGTCCTGCCAACTGTTGATGTACAGGTACAAAAATCCTGTTTATATTTGATCGACCTTCGTACATTCTACCAGAATGTAAGCAACCTGGTGTGCAAGAGAGAAGTTTCTATGAAATGTAAAGAGATAATGTACAAGATGTACTATACCCCTATATTAACATATGCATCACAGACTTGGACTTTGACAGCAAGAAATGTGAGTAAATTCAGGCCAGTGAGAGGAAGGTTCCTGAGGAGTATAATAGGGAAGACAAGGAGAGACAAAGTAAGATATGTTGAGGTCAGAAAAGAGATAGGGGTAGAAAATCTGAGTGACAAGATGGAGAAGAATAAATTGAGATGGTTTGGACATGTTGCGAGGATGGAGGAGGAAAGGATACGAAAATAAATGTTAGAGGCTAAGATAAAAGGAAAGAGGGAAAGAGGGAGGCCCAGAGCTAGATGGATGGACTCTGTCAAACACAGTATAAGAAAAAGAAGACTGGACTGGAGTACAATTACTGAAGAGGAGTGGTGGAAGGAGAGGCAACGGTGGAGAAGTGCCATCAACACCCAGACCTGACAGGAGCTGGACAAGGGGAATTGAAAATGATGACTTTCGGATTGGAGCCCGCCTGGTGGTGATGATTGTTAAGGCGTCAAATCTCTCTGGTCCCACACTGTAGTTAGCCGGTTTGAGTCCCTTCAGAATCCCAAATTGTATGCTTATCAAGAGCAGTTGTTACGGTGTTGTTTGCCAGATGTCCCTGTGGGTGGAGGAATCCCGTGCCTGTCGTCGTAAGAGGAGACTAAAAGGTGGACTTGGAACTCTAAGCTTGGTGGCCACAGTTCCCCTGGCTGAGATGCTTCCACTTATTTGTATCAGGCTCCTTGCTCCATTGGTCTCTTCTGACTTCAACAGTACCTTTATTGCCAGACCAAGTGGCTCAGACGGTTGAGGTGCTGGCCTCCTGATCCCCACTTAGCAGGTTCGATCCTGGCTCAGTCCGGTGGTATTTGAAGGTGCTGAGATAAATCAGCCTCATGTCAGTACATTTACCAACACAATATAATACCAATATAAATGGTCTGTTGTTGGACGTTATACATTTTCCAGCTAACTCATTCTTGGTTGCCAGCGTTTTGCCCCAGTGTGCTAAGTTGGGCTCAACAGTTGGTAAATAGCACTCCCACCAAGACGCATGGCTAGTGCATATCGTGGAGGCCACTGCATAGACTACCTGGAGCCACCGGCAGTGCCAATGCACTATGAGAGACTAAGTCCAATAATGGACCATTTACATTGGTATTATACATTTACTCATTCGGGACAAATATTTCAGGTTCCCTATTGGAAACAATATGTATATCATCTGATGGCCAGGCAGGCATCATTTTTTGGTAATGAGACCAAGATGGTTTTCCGTGGTTTCCCATTTTCACACCAGGCAAATGCTGGGGCTGTACCTTAGTTAAGGCTGACCCGAACGTAGTCAAACACAGAAACACTACGGTAAGGCCAGCAATAAAATAGAACACATAAGAGTCACAATAGACAAAATTAGGACAGGAAGCGCAACTAGCCACCCACAGAACGTAACCTTAAAATCAGTAAATTACTTACCACAATAAGAAGTAGGTGACACATCAAACCATGTAAAATTAAAATCCAGTATCAGATGAGTAATTCACTTGAAAGAACAACACCAGTGTTTTGATGTAATGGTAAGTAGAATTTATTAGAGAAAAATTAAACCTTCCAATTAGTAATAAGAAAACGCCCACGTAATAAAATGGAAAGACTAGTAATCAACATGAAATAAAATTATTACCAAGAAAATAAATTAATCATATTTAAAAGATATTAGGGGGCCCCACTATACTAGAAGTAATGTAATAATGAAAAGCGTATCAGCTAAAAATAAAGAAACAGCCTTTAAACTAATAAAAACCACATGAACCACCTAGTCCTACTCAAGACAGGTCTTACCAGGAACCCAAAAAGAAAATTCACCTTAAACACTACGGACAGGGAGAAGTTAAAAATATAATTTGAATTAGGAAAATTCAAAACAAAGGTACAAGAAAAGGGGAAGCACAAAACATTCAATAAAATAGAAAGGAAACGCAGGTAATCAAGCCCAGAAAGGTAAACAAGGAACCAAAATCCTTCATCAACCGAAAATGTTTACATTAACAATCACCGTACAACATAAGTTGTCATGGTAACAGGCCCACGCTGAAAACAAAGCAAAATCAAAGATACACACAGAAAGGAAACTAGGAACGAGGCAAAAAAGGTAACTATTAGGTAGTACGAACAAAGACAGAAGAAAATATAAAACCGGACCCCAAAAATTAAATAAACAAACCGGTTCTTGGTTAGGGCTAAGTAGTTCACGTTAGACCCAATAATGATGAGCTTAACAGCAGAGTAAAAATTAGAATTATATCATATTCCTTTTTCCTCTTGAACAATTTAGAATGAAATTTACCATACGTCCAGAACAACGTTACAAGTTTACATCACCATAATAGCACGTGATTAAATGAATATGCTTTTAAAAGGACATACTACCCAAGTTATTTTTTTTGAAAACATATCATTAAAATTTAGCCGAGAGTGAACAAATTTTAACCATTAGAGTCTAAGACACGTCTAACACTTCCGAACAGTTTTTCTTTTTGGGGTTTCAACAATATCGAAAATAGAACAGGAGCTTGAAGCCACTCCGCGTCGCCATTTAAGACTCTGGTTCCCAAACGCAGATAGATAGACTTAAATCAAATACATACAGTCTGTGGACGTTTTCACCATGAATGAGGTATCACCTCATGTTGAGGGCTAGGAGGAGAGCCCTCACACACGTAGTATTCAGCCGTTCTCCATAGTTCCAAGTAAAATCTTCATCATCACGAGGCACCTACTACACGCGTCCATCACCAACCAGACGCCAGCACAAGAATGACTCTCTCGCTTCGAGCGAGCTCCAACAAGCTGTCCGAGACGAGCTCGCATTGGTCAAGGAGCTGAGCATCGTAGTACCAGTTCTCGGCACAGATGTCAGTACGTACAAGGAGCCCTTTAGATCAGGTCGTTACACGGACCAGACCGTTACCATAAGGTGGTAGAGAATCATAAAACTAGAAGGAAATAAGAAATTCAGCGAACTGAATACACAGAAAATTGAGGTAGAACGACACTAATTTCCACAGGGATTAGCCCAGGTCCAAAAACGTTAGGGGGGGGAAGAAGGCGCTTAAATGTGACACCTCGGTGTCAGCCACCCCCTCCGAAGCTTTGCTTATCCAGTACATATCTTCGGCACTGAGGTCAGAAGTAACCAAAATTTTCATTATAGTCCAAAATTAAAGCGACCACAAGTACCACGTTCTACATAATAAATATCCAGTAAGGCGGTAGCGCTTTAGAATCACTTTCTACGGCATTAATTACAGTCATCACTGAGTTCAACCTTTTTCACAATATTTTCAGCTTTCCATGCACAAGGTTTCAATAGTTTACACGCCACAGTTTCTCTTAGGAACCGGACCATCACAACCACAATTAGTTTGAAGAAGTTGGTAGAACACAGTCTAATTAGAATTACACCTTCGACTTAGTAGACTCCCAATAGTTTTAGGTTTTGATTACAACTGCTTACACGGTGGTGATTACACCACGAAGAAAAGTTCACCCTTAGAGTTCATGAAAGGTTATACACAAGGCATACATAGGGTTTCCTTCCAATAATTAATTTAGAAATCTCTCTCGGCTGTACATTTTACATTAAACTTTGAAATTACCATATCAAAGTGAGCACTAGTTTTCGGGTTCCAGGTTTTAAGAAATGCAACATCTTGCATCCTTTCGAAATTAGATTAAAATGCCCGACAATACGAAGATACCGCGAGCAAACAGGAAAAGGAAGAAAAGGGGGAAAACCCTCAAGATTGGTGAATTTTTTTTTTTATAACCAAAGACAAAGATAAATCTCATAATACAAACTTAAACTAGTAAAATTATCAATAGACTCAGGTCTAGAGCATACCTCCAAACTAAATTACACAAGAACACAAATTAGGCAAACTAGACAGGTCTCGAACAAAATAAACTATCAGCACCAAAAATCACCAGAACACCATACATATTAAATCGACACAGGCAAGGTAAGCTTAACCCACCACACTCCAAAGGTGGATCTCAAATGTTAAGAATACAGTACTTACCTGAATATACTAATGGTTCAAAACGCTAAACAAAAACGTTGAAAATGGATAAGTAGAAGGCGCGTAACGTCACCAAGGTTTCCCCACCAATACAGGGACCCACCAGAAGGATAATCAATTCGCGTACTCCATCGGAGAACCCTTACCAACAATAAGGTAAATCCTCAAAACAAACAATACACCAAGATTCAATCCCCCAAAAGAAACAGATTTACATAAGCATACACGAGACGGGCAAGGTAAGAAAGAACAAGTTTTAAAAAAAACAACAGACTGAGATCCACAGATCCGTGAGTCAATGATTCATTAATTTTTAAGAACCCACCATAATTTAACCCAAATAATTAGACCATTAAGGAATGCAGATTTTAAATCATAGTTAATTGACCTCGCATAACCCTGCAAGAAAAGACTTTTCAAAGAAAAGAACGCACCAATCAGAGCAACTACCGACCAGAGCACGAGCATTGTGAAGCCAAAAATGAGTTAATGGTAACTGTCTTTCCAAGCAAAGAACACCAAGAGTAGAATGAGTTGGAGACCTCTAGTACTATTAGGTGTAGGGAGCGCAGCAGTCTGTCATCGACAATCATTCCACAGAGGCATACTAAACCAGGAACAACCTAATACAAAGGGAATCACTGTTCAAGGATTGATGGATAAGGTTTCAGGACATAACTTGGAGTCACACAACCAACCTACACAGCAAGAGGAAAAACTAAAACACTTCCCACTATAGTACACCCAATCAAACAGAAAAGGTATTAAAATACCTCAATTAGATGACTACAGGGGCCAGAAAATAAATAGGCAAGATGACTCCACAAGCGACAGCTCTCAGGTAGGCAATAACACGCTCAACCACCCTGAACGCAGAACGGAAAGCAGGTAACCAACAATATCTACTAATGTTAGCAAGATAACTGAAGGGAAAATAACCATAGAAGGTAGGTTTAAGAAAATTGAGCTTCACAAATATCATAGATGGAAACAAGGAAGTCATCAGAGCAATAGGTTATGCGGGCAATCTCAATTTTCACTGACCAAGACCAGAACATACTACACAAGAGGTAGACACAATCTACATTATTAATTCCCATCTTCCTACAGACACAATGGTTCAAGAAAGGTGCTTAAACACCCACCAGAGTGCAATAATACAACAAACATTGCCTCACAGAAATCCCACAGACGTACCAGCACCAAGAGTCAACACAACAGGGTCACTTTACAACCACATGCCACACAGCATCTTAACCAAACATGGTGCAATACCACACCACCGCCAAATTCAGGACTAGCAAACCTACCACCTAGGTAAAAGAAGATAACTTCTCAGGATTCAAGTCCATGCCTTGACTACACTACTCAACATAATATCAATAGATGGAAGATGGTTACAGTCAACAGCCCTACATACACACCACAACTCGCCCAGAACGGTAAGATCAACAATAAGATACCAGCTTCAAGAAAAAACTTCAGTATCATAGTGATGATAGTTATGCGCGGAATAAAATGTCACAAGACCCGAGAATACCCTAGAGGACAACCTTATACCACCGATAGTAACAAGGAAGTTTTAAAACAGAACAAAATTTCAAAAAACAATTGGATAAAATTTTCAACATAAGGAAAACCATAAGTTAAGTAAAGAATAAATTGAGATTACTTACAATAGAGGTACTACTGTCAGTACTTAGAATAATTACAAGAGGGCAACGTAACATTAGACATGAAGAGGCGCAGAAACCAGTTGCTAGAGATGGAGAAACCATAAAGATTCAAGATCCATGCACGAAGCAAACGGTCTACCAACCCCGACACAGGTTAACAGATCACCCCACGACTAACAACCCCCTCAAAGGATATGACCAAAGCTAACTTAGTGCAGCGACTGATCAGCAGCAAGTAGAAGGGTTAATTTTCGAAGCTTAATCAAAGGATACTCAGGGATAGTTATCATTGAAAATCGATAATAGGCCATAAATAAAATTCAGAATAAGATTTTAAAGCTAATTTTCCAAATAAACCTTGCTACAAGGGATGGATGAAGAAACAGAGTAAGACTAATTTCCAAGAGATAAATATGGATAAGATCACCAGAACCAGAAACAAGACAAAGATATGAACAGAAACTATTCCATGATTAAATTAACCCCCAGACAGTTAAAACTCAACCAATTTTTTTTAACTATATTTTGTAACAATCACCCAGGTGACGAGATTAAAACGAGCAACCAATAGTCCAAAAGGCTACCAAATGGACACCCTGGACAGGAGGATAAATACATATCAACAGGACACGATCATAAAATTTTTGCTATCCCAAAGTGTGAGCAGCAAGAAGACCGAAGGAAGTCTCCGAGTATCCGTTATCCAATCCTACCCGCACCCAAAGCAGAATTGGTATGATATTTAAAAATTAAAACCCAGAGAAGATAAGAAATAAGGAGTACAGGTCAGAAATATAATTGGTAAGAGGCCCCCAAGAAACAGTCATGTGACAGATTCCACACACCACCAAACCACAATGTTCACACCAGAAACAATACCAGAACTAAGACAAATAGAACATATCAAACCTAGCTTTAAAAATCATAGAAACATGTACCACAATGAAAACTCCAGGTAGAATTAAATTACACTTAAACAGAAAGATGATATTTTACTTTTAATTAGCTCACAGAAATGTAGTTCTCAGCTGTATGTCTCTTTCAATACCTTAGAACTTCATAACGCAGAAACCCAAAGGAAGAAAATCACGAACCAGTACTGTACATTAACCAGGTTTAACTTGTGACAGGTGGACTCTCCTAATCCTTTTTGCAACCGGATCACTCACTAACATTGATACCGGGGACAGAAATTGCAACACGGTGCAAGGACCTTG
Source organism: Anabrus simplex (assembly GCF_040414725.1). Lineage (NCBI taxonomy): Eukaryota > Metazoa > Arthropoda > Insecta > Orthoptera > Tettigoniidae > Anabrus > Anabrus simplex. The sequence goes on along the minus strand of NC_090278.1, from coordinate 64,904,975 downwards.
ATACCTGGGTGCCAGTTTGGCGGAAAACTTATTAACAGCTTTACTGACTGGGTAGCATTTTATGAAGACTGTATCACCAACCTTTACCTTAGTTGTTTTCCTACCCAAATTGTACCTTTTCTTGGTCTTCTCATATGAAACAGAGAGATTTTTCTTTGCTTCGTCCCAAATCTTCTGGACATCGAGAGGTTTAGATAGATCAGGCAAAAGGTCATCGATGCCTAGTACATTTGACATTGGGGAGTATGGAGTGTAGGAAAACATAAGGGACATGGGTGTTTTCCCATGAGACTCATGAATGGCAGAGTTAAATGCATGAGCTAGCCAATGTAAACAGGAATCCCACTTAGCTTGGTTATGATGATGGTAGGCTATCAATGCGGACTTCAAATTCCTATTTACCCTCTCAGCATAGGATGGATTAGGATAATATGGTGTAGTAGTGACATGAGAGATGCTCAACTCGAAAAGGTATTTTTTGAACAGATGACTAGTAAACCCACTAGCGTTATCAGAGACAAGGAACTTAGGAGGACCAAAAGAAGCAAAGATATAATTTAGACAGTTAATAGTGGACCGAGAAGTGGTAGACCTAGTTGGAATAAGCCAAGTGAACCGTGAGAACGCATCCACACACACGAAAATGTGCGTGTTCCCCAAAGAAGATCGAACCATTGGTCCCACATAGTCGATGAACAGACGTTCCATGGGGCGTGAAGCTTGTGAGGACGACAACAAACCCACACGGTTGTTTAGACAGGGTTTACTTATGGCACAAACCTTGCAAGTTTTAATCATGCTTCTGATGTCACTGTCCATTCTTTTCCAGATGAAAAATTCCCTAATTTTCTGCCTAGTTTTGAACATTCCTAGATGACCTCCAATGGGACAATGGTGGTAATACTTGAAGATGACAGGTACCAGTACCTTGGGAACAACAATTTTGAAACAAAGGTCTCCTCGTCCCTTACAACATAGAACACCTTTGACAAGAGAATAAGGTTTTACAAGAGTCCCATTACCAATTTTGTTTATAATTTCATTCAATTCAGGGTCAGATTTCTGGAGATCTTCGATTTCGTGGTAAAGCAAAGGTAGCTCAGAAAGAATGGCATTGACTTTAATCACGTTACCATCATCAAAATTTTCAACATTAGATTTTATCTCCGTACAAGGTTCCCCATCAAACATTCTGCTGAGACTATCAGCGATGACGTTATCTGTACCCCTAATATGTTTGACTTGAAAATTGAAGGCAGAAATCCTAAGAGCCCAACGGGTGATTCTCCCAGTTCTTTTGGGTCGGTTCAAAACCCACGACAACGCCTGATTATCCGTCTCCAGGTCAAAATTTACATGTTCGACAAAGGGCCGAAATTTTTCGAGAGCAAATAGGACAGCAAGGCATTCCAACTCATAAATCGAGTATTTGCTCTCAAGATCATTGAGGGTTCGGGAGGCATACGCAACAGGTCTACGACCATCCTCGTACTCTTGCAAGAGTACTCCGGCAATAGCTCTTCCAGATGCATCGGTCTGAACAATGAAGCGTTTAGAAAAGTCAGGAATTGCCAAAACAGGGGCGTTCGAGAGAGCGAACTTCAATTTTTCAAAAGCTGCTTGTTGGAGAGGACCCCAGACAAATTTAACATCTTTTCGCCTTAAATGGTTGAGAGGACCAGCAACCTCAGCGAAGTTAGGAATAAATTTCCTGAAAAAGTTAACCATTCCCACAAAACGGGCAATGCCTTTGACATCTTTAGGAGGTTGAAAATCACGAATTGCTTGGGTCCTGGATTGATCAACTGAGATTCCACTCGAAGACACAATATGTCCAAGAAAAGACATACTTGGCTGGGCGAAGGTTACCTTAGAAAGCTTAACAGTCAAGCCAGCTTTCCTCAAGCGCTCAAGGACTTCCCGTACATGAATCACATGTTCTTCAAAGGTTTTAGAATAGACAACGCAATCATCGAGATAGTGAAAAACACATTTAAATTTAATGTCAGAGAAGATAGTATCCAGCAAACGCGTCAAAATTCCAGCACCAGAGTTCAAACCGAAAGGCAATCTGACAAATTCATACAAATTCCAGTCAGTGATGAAGGCAGTTAGAGGAATGGACCTCTTGGATAAAGGAATTTGATAGTAGGCCTGGTTAAGGTCCAGTACTGTAAAAAACTCTGCCCCAGAAAACCACCCAAAGCAAGTGTGCAGATCAGGTAACGGAATAGACTGAAGGACCACCTTCTGGTTTAATTTTCTATAGTCCAAAACAGCCCGAAAACCCCCAGTGGACTTGGGAACAAGGAAAACAGGAGAGGCATATGGGGAGCTAGAAGGTCGTATAACCCCTTCCGCTAGAAGTTTTTCAATAATCTTCTTCAATTCCAGCATACGTGGAGGAGAGAGTCTATATGGAGGGGATCTCACAGGTTTGGTATCAGTTAGTTCGATATCATATTCCATAACATCAGTTACCCCTAGTTTACTGGTGAACACTTCAGGGAATTCGCTGCAAAGTGCACGAATTTCATCAGCTTGTTCCTTACTCAAATGATTAAGTTTTAATTCCTTAACATTGCTAATTTCATCAGGGACTGACTCAGAAACACAATTCGCATTTAAATTACCCTTAGAACCATCAGACAAGTTAAATTTATTAGCAGGGGAAAACTTAAAGAAAAATTTCCTGTCTTGAAGGTCGAGAACGAGTCCAGTTTTGGACAAAAACCCAGTTCCTAGAATCAAGTTACACGAAAGGTTAGGAACCACCAGGCAGGACACTTTCCAGGTGAAATTTCCAATTCTCAATTTCACCCTAGCGGTCCCTAGAATTTCTACATAATTACCATTAGCAGTAACACACTTTACATCAGAAGGTTGTAAGGACGGTAACTTACAAGCATATTTCATATTGGAATACCAATCAGAATTAATTAAATTTACAACGCTCCCAGAGTCAATCAAAGCCATCAATGGTTCATTATTCACTTCCACACTGGTGAAGGTTCCTACAGAGACAACATTTCCACAAATTCTGTTACAGTTACGAGGACAAACAATCGCATCAGAGTCCCCAACATTCTTAAAAGGTTGAAACATTCGAAACCGGTTTTTAGGTTCTAGTCATTTATGGCGTCTTTGAAATGAATTTGGGCAAAAATTTTTAATGTGCTGCTTAGAGCCACAAAGATAACAACAAACATCACGTCCATTACTCTTAGACGGGCACGAATTCCTTAAGTGTTCCGTAGAACCACACACAAAACATTCTTTTGTTTTTATGTTACAAGGTACATTAGCATAACCAGTACAGTTAGAATTGTTAAGAGGAGGGGGAAGGTGGGCAGGCCTGGAGGCGTCTCCGTGCTTTACATCCTCAGCGAAGGTACACGCAGTCTCGAGTTCAATGAAATTAGTAGGACATTTTACAAGGGAAAGGTAAGATCGATAAGCAGGAGATATACCTTTTAATATGCGAGTTACCATTTCTTCCTCAGGAACCAAAATTCGAAACACTTTACAATAGAACTTTACATCAACAATGTACGTTAGCAAATTTTCGTGAAGGTACTGAGTTCGAAAACAATACTGAGGGATGAGACTCTGAAGGGCTAAGGAGGGGATAAATTTGTTAAGAATTGTTTCATGAAATTCATCAATTTTACACCTCTGAGAGATAGCCTCGGAAATTTCCTTTTTTAGAATACCTTCGCAATGGGAAAATAAGGCCCTATACATGCCTACCTCATCAACAGAGTATACACTAGCGGATTCCTGCAATTCTACAAGGAACCTTAAAAATCTAAGGCACTCCTCAATTGAGTTTACGGAGAAATTCTTCACACCGTGAAACAGCTCTTTCAAGGAATTATGCGATGTACCACTTAACCGTGATAAAATAGACTCAAGGACAGGAGAAGTTACGCAGCATGCACCTTGAATAAGAGGAGATAAATTTTGATTTACACTTTCATTATTACAAAGAGGATTAGTCCTATCCGTAACCGACAAGTTCTCCATTTCTCTACTTGCAATTATTAAATCAAGTTCAGTAGAAATACTGGACGCTAATGTCAAAAGTCGGGTGCATTCGCTAATGAATTCCCCCTCAGGTTTCAAAGTAAGAAGATCTTGGATACGCCCCGAGTGGTGGTACACTCTAGCCTTGAGTCTACTAACCTGAGACTTCGTAGGTGGCGTTTCAGTAAATTCTTTAAGAATTATAGAAATTTCATTTAAAGAAGAATTAATTACATGTAAAAACTCACCAATCTTCGAGATATCTAATTTAGATAGGTTAAGAGGCACCTGGAGATGAGCTGAAAGTAAGGCGGCACACTCAGAGACAGTACCCACTGGTTCTAAACCTCGGATCGCAAGCTCATACTGCAACTCCGACTTGCGAAGGTGGTGAGGGTGAATAACAGGTCGGGCCATGACGAAAGACAATATGAAACAAAATAAATCAAGGATGGAATAAGATGGTTGCAATTCTTTTACAAAAGTATATTACGTCAGGTTAACACTATGTACTTCCTTCAATCAATTACCATCTGATACTAGGTAAAACAAAGTCAAGTGAGGATGCAAATAACCTACGGGTAGGTACGAGCCACAGGTCCAAGAATCAAAGGAACCACGCTCTGCTACCACAATACTGACCCGAACGTAGTCAAACACAGAAACACTACGGTAAGGCCAGCAATAAAATAGAACACATAAGAGTCACAATAGACAAAATTAGGACAGGAAGCGCAACTAGCCACCCACAGAACGTAACCTTAAAATCAGTAAATTACTTACCACAATAAGAAGTAGGTGACACATCAAACCATGTAAAATTAAAATCCAGTATCAGATGAGTAATTCACTTGAAAGAACAACACCAGTGTTTTGATGTAATGGTAAGTAGAATTTATTAGAGAAAAATTAAACCTTCCAATTAGTAATAAGAAAACGCCCACGTAATAAAATGGAAAGACTAGTAATCAACATGAAATAAAATTATTACCAAGAAAATAAATTAATCATATTTAAAAGATATTAGGGGACCCCACTATACTAGAAGTAATGTAATAATGAAAAGCGTATCAGCTAAAAATAAAGAAACAGCCTTTAAACTAATAAAAACCACATGAACCACCTAGTCCTACTCAAGACAGGTCTTACCAGGAACCCAAAAAGAAAATTCACCTTAAACACTACGGACAGGGAGAAGTTAAAAATATAATTTGAATTAGGAAAATTCAAAACAAAGGTACAAGAAAAGGGGAAGCACAAAACATTCAATAAAATAGAAAGGAAACGCAGGTAATCAAGCCCAGAAAGGTAAACAAGGAACCAAAATCCTTCATCAACCGAAAATGTTTACATTAACAATCACCGTACAACATAAGTTGTCATGGTAACAGGCCCACGCTGAAAACAAAGCAAAATCAAAGATACACACAGAAAGGAAACTAGGAACGAGGCAAAAAAGGTAACTATTAGGTAGTACGAACAAAGACAGAAGAAAATATAAAACCGGACCCCAAAAATTAAATAAACAAACCGGTTCTTGGTTAGGGCTAAGTAGTTCACGTTAGACCCAATAATGATGAGCTTAACAGCAGAGTAAAAATTAGAATTATATCATATTCCTTTTTCCTCTTGAACAATTTAGAATGAAATTTACCATACGTCCAGAACAACGTTACAAGTTTACATCACCATAATAGCACGTGATTAAATGAATATGCTTTTAAAAGGACATACTACCCAAGTTATTTTTTTTGAAAACATATCATTAAAATTTAGCCGAGAGTGAACAAATTTTAACCATTAGAGTCTAAGACACGTCTAACACTTCCGAACAGTTTTTCTTTTTGGGGTTTCAACAATATCGAAAATAGAACAGGAGCTTGAAGCCACTCCGCGTCGCCATTTAAGACTCTGGTTCCCAAACGCAGATAGATAGACTTAAATCAAATACATACAGTCTGTGGACGTTTTCACCATGAATGAGGTATCACCTCATGTTGAGGGCTAGGAGGAGAGCCCTCACACACGTAGTATTCAGCCGTTCTCCATAGTTCCAAGTAAAATCTTCATCATCACGAGGCACCTACTACACGCGTCCATCACCAACCAGACGCCAGCACAAGAATGACTCTCTCGCTTCGAGCGAGCTCCAACAAGCTGTCCGAGACGAGCTCGCATTGGTCAAGGAGCTGAGCATCGTAGTACCAGTTCTCGGCACAGATGTCAGTACGTACAAGGAGCCCTTTAGATCAGGTCGTTACACGGACCAGACCGTTACCATAAGGTGGTAGAGAATCATAAAACTAGAAGGAAATAAGAAATTCAGCGAACTGAATACACAGAAAATTGAGGTAGAACGACACTAATTTCCACAGGGATTAGCCCAGGTCCAAAAACGTTAGGGGGGGGAAGAAGGCGATTAAATGTGACACCTCGGTGTCAAGGCCACGGCCAATTCCTTCCCATTCCTAGGCCTTTCCTATCCCATCGTCACCATAAGACATATCTGTGTCGGTGCAACGTAAAGCAACTAGTAAAAAAATATTCTTTCTTTTCAAACTTTTCAGCTCACTAATGATGTCTATAAATGTTGATGGTTTCGTCAGCGGCCGGACTCGTGATTGTTACATCCTCAACATGTGAATTCTTTGAGTACAGATACAGTGGAACCTCGGATTGCGAGTAACTTGGTCTACGAGTGTTTTGCAAGACGAGCAAATATTTTAAATAAATTGCAACTGGATAAGCAAGTGAGGTTTCGCAATACGAGCGTCACGTGTACGTACGTTTCCACCTCCCCTGTGCCTTTGTTTTCCCCTCCCCCTGCCATTCTCTTTCCTGGGAAAATGTGTGTATAATCATTTCCCGCGCTGGACTTCAGTTGGCATGCCTCGCTTGCATAGTCAACACTGTACGAGTGTACATGTTTTGTTTCTGTCATTAGTGATATAACTGTTCCGCAACGATGGGCCCTGTGAACGAAAAGAAGGCTAAAAAGGAATTTGGTCGAAGGAGATGATTACAATGGAATTTAAGAAGGAAATGATCGAAAAACACGAACGAGGTATGCGAGTGGCTGATATCGCGAGATTTTATAACAAGTCTACGTCTACAACAGGAGGAGGTTATGGAGATCTCGTCAGAGGATGAGGAGAAGGAAAAGTCAATGGAATCTCTCACTTCAACTGAGATTCCCTCACACCAACAGTGATTGTATTGTAAGGTAAAGTGCAGTTTAATTGTTTTACGTTATATTTTGTTTTAGAAATGTTATGCGAATAAATGTTTTTGTGGGCTTGTGTTGTGGACGAATCATCCGACTTTCAATAGTTTCTTATGGGAAAATTTGCTTTGATATACGAGCGATTTGGATTACGAGCATGTTGCCGGAACGAATTATGCTCGCAATCCAAGGTTCCACTGTACAAGTAATCACTCTGTGAGTGCTGAAGTATAATGCATCATTTCGAGTGTCATCTTCCTGAAAACTACATCGAGAGTCGTTCCATTATGAGTGCTGATCTCCACGTGTTTACTGGTATTCGTTGAACAATGCTTTTTTGCCATTACACATCACACTCTTGTTGTAATTGTCCCATCATGTGTCACCCACCACAGAGTAACACATTGATCTCCAGCCTGTGTGTGCCATTTTGAGGCCAGGTGCAAATAAACTTAACCAGATTATCGTAACATCCTCCCACCTTTTAATCTTGCATGACATACTCACGTGATTAGTTTTAGATAACATAACCTCAAACCGGAAACTCGTCGGTTGTCGCATCATACAGGACCCCCTTCAAATCGAAATGGAGACCTTAGTTTTGCGAAATTCAAAAACCTGGCACACAGTTTTTTAATAAAGGATCAATCTATTTATTGAAATATTTAAAATGAACATTGGATAATAATTGTGGAAGAAGTTCATTTTTTTAAAATGCCCTTTTTTACAGTTTTTTGTGAGTAACATTTGAGACGGATATGATTTCCAAAATTTTCTTTTTCCATTTGATAGAGCTCTCCAAAACACGCGTTTTGACATCTTCACCATTTCTCTGCCTTCAGTATTTTAGTGTCCAGCTCCATGGCTAAATGGTTAGCGTGCTGACCTTTGGTCACAGGGGTCCCGGGCTTAGTCACAGGGGTCCCGGGTTCGATTCCTGGCGGGGTGGGAATTTTAACCATAATTGGTTAATTCCCATGGCACAGGGACTGGGTGTATGTGTTGTCTTCATCATCATTTCATCCTCATCACGACTCGCGGGTCGCCTACGGAAGTCAAATCAAAAGACCTGCATCTGGCGAGCCGAACTTGTCCTCAAACAATTCCGGCACTAAAAGCCATACACCATTTCATTTTTCAGTATTTAGTCACAATTGAGTGAAATATTTTAACTTGACTTTTTTGCTAAAGTGGGGCCCTGTAATGTGTGATCTAAGAAACATTCCCAATGCTAAAAGGCTACTGAAAAATAAGAGAGAAAAATTCTCAGAATAATCCCAGGTCTGAAATTTAAAAGATGGAATTTGATTGAAAAAAAGAAACTACACGAAATCTTATCAAATCACGGATGCAGTCGGAAAAATGTGATTTTAGTTTTTCCGATCACTTGCATAGAATTGATAACAATAGGTTTCTATTGTCCTTTTCTTGAGGCTTTACAGCAAACTTGTATATGTATTTTAGGATTTTGAATTTTGTTCTATTTCTTCATTAATACCATTTTCTTGTAGGCCTCTGTTTTCGTCTTGCCAAATATTGTGGTTTTCAGGAGAGTGTTAGGTGGACTTCGGTATGGTGGCAATGGCAGAAAAGGCAGACCTGGACACACACTACTACTTCTTCTTTTTCTCCTCCGTCTTCTTCACATCCCGTTTTCAGTCTTCTGGGTCGGGTTGTGAATCAAGAACCTCCATAGTTTTCTAATTTTCACAGTTTCCCTAGGATGAGAACACCAGGAACTGCACGTCGCATTTGGGGGACGCCCTAACCATTTCAAGGCCTCTACTCACTCTGTCATTGTATAGGCTATTAGTATAATGGGCTCGCCACACCCAAAGGCATTTTATACCTACTGCCAGGATTTTTTTCAGGCCGCTCCTAACATGAAATGCAGACTCTCCTAGATGGACTTTTGTCATTTTACCTCCACCAAGGAACCATCAGATCAAAAATTAGCTGTATGGCTTTTCAGGCGTTTGCTCTATTAACCAGCGTTTCGTCTTAGGTCTGACACTAGACTCTTCAGAGTGGGATGTGTCAGACCCTACCCACTGACACTGGGGTGTATGCAGGTGAACTTATCAGAAGCCTATTTAAGAGGCACAGTCTGATACCTGCATATGGGAGATAAGACTCCACAATGGAATTAATGCCCGCCTAGCAATTCCGAATGGAAATTCTAAGTTCCCATGGAGGGAATTAGAGCAAACACCTGAAAAGCCATACATCTAAGTTTTGATCTGATTTTCGATATGCTCTATTGGTGGAAAAAGATCTAATTCCCTCCATGGGAACTTAGAATTTCCATAAGGAACTCCTCCTAAAGAGCCTCACCTACCCGAAGTCATTGACCTCTTTAGATTGTACTCGTACTTATCCCCATGTCCAGGTCTGCCTTTTCCGCCATCTCCACTGTACCGAAGTCCACCTAGTACTATCCTGATAAACCACAATATTTGGCTAGATGAAAGCAGGGGTCTACAAGAACTTGGTATTAATGTAGAAATAGAACAAAATTTAGAACCCTAAAATACAAACACAAATTTGCTTTTGAAGCCTCAACAAAAGGACAACAGAAGAATAAGAAGAATGCAAAAAGAAATTTGATGAGCGGAAGAAGAGATATTGGAAAGAAGAGATTGTGCTAAATAAGTTAAAACGTGCTCCCTAGTTGGGCATATATAATTAATACAAAATTAAGTCTGAACACAGTCAGCATGAGTATTTCTGACTGTCTTTTTGTTTTGCCCCTTAAATTGCCACCAGTCTTAATTATGTCTTTTCTTCTGTATGTCACAGTTGCTGCACCACAATGTCGATGCCATTGTAAGGAAACCAAATGGGGAGTTGGGAGGAAGTCTTGTCATCAAATGCAAAGACTTCCGGATTATTCAACTGGACATTAATTCTCCTGAAGAATTTGTCAAGGTGGCTACTTCCATTGAACGTCTCGCCTCGTTGGGTTAGTAACTGAAGTTTTCATATTGCTCATTATTTAAATGATAGTGGTTATGATGCCTTTTACAATGCTGTTCTTCTTATTGTTATTATTTTTTATAGAAGAGCCTACGCTGCGCTATCCATTCTTTTACCGGCCCATGTATCCCATTTTGGAGGATGGATGGACTGCTTTCAGACCTGAAACAGAATTTTCTCAACTTGTGACATCACAAGCAGATGAATGGCGCTTCAGCTATATCAATAAAGATTTCTCGGTGAGTTTTAATGATTTAAGGAAGTTGTAAATGCTATGGTAAGAAGTCTAAATTCTCCTCATGCTGGTTGGGATTTTCTGCCTTTTATATACTGTAGTATTTCAGGAATAAAATTAGCATCTATTTGAAAGCCTCAAGTTTGTCATCGTATACAATCTTTTGTAAACTTTTAAACATTTAATTTGCTTCAGTTATGCTAGATATACTGTCCTTAACCAGTTTCAAGAATGTTTGGAATGACAACGATGGCGAATTTTGCTTACAACCCCGTTTCATCAGGCTATTGCATTGGTTCCCAAATTCTGTGCTGCGATGCCCTGGGGCAATTTGTTCACTGGGTCACTACCAAATAGATCAGCATTTTAGGTCAATTAATTAATGTTGAAGTTATATTTCTTGTTATATATATTTTAACCCTGGTACTAGCAACTGTGTAATGTTCGTATTTCATCATGTCATTTCCTCAGTTCTCCAACAGATATCATGACAATCTATTTTTTGTCATTCTCAATGACCACTGCAGCCGTGAGTTAAGTTTCATTCATAGTTACAACCTCTTTGGGCGCAAATTCAGGGTAATAAATGAGTGCAGTTTTCCGACCATGTGTTTGAACGCCGTTGCTGTTGTGTTTGTAAACAAACTGTCGGGCTCTGCTTTGATATTCTATTTCATTTTATTTCATAGTTTTCCGTTTGGTCTGAGTTATTTACTTCTGTGTATACATTATTTGGTCAATTATGTATATTTCAGTACAGTCTGTGTCTAAATATGACTTCTTCATTACGGAAAATTAGTGATGAAGTATTGCAAAATTTGCTGGACGATGAAAGTGATATATCTGGCTTGGGGGATATAGAGAATGAACCAACAGATTCTGAGTCGGATTTGGAATTTGTATCTTGAGCAAGGAATGCCAATACATTTTCCCTAATATTTTCATGAATATACCCCTCAAAGTGATAACACTTTTGCTAATACATTACAGGTTATTGGCAATTCGTATATCTCAGTTTGTTTGCAACATATTTCAGTTTTTTCTACATATGATCAAAAGTTTTTTTATTATTATTATTATTGTTACGGAGTTATCCGTGGAAGGCAGAGGTGAAAGAAGGTGCGGGCTGGAATGGGTCTAACTACAAGTCTTAAAGATTAAAGTTTAAATAAAGGTTATATTTTCAACAGATAACAACATTTAACTATTTTCACTAAGTGAAATAACAATAAAAAGTTCAGGTACAATAATGATTTTACAAACGAAAACAAGAGTTTCGGGTATTAACAAGTTCTGGGCTGCGTGCCCCAAGTTACAATTCCTGAGCCCTCAGCTCATAACCACAAATTACCAAAGGGCAGAAAACCCTTAATTTCATGGAGCATTTGCTCCCAGCAATCAACATGTCACGCCTCCCCGAGGCACCTTTCAAAAACCGGAAAGAACTGACCCGCTCTCAATCTTTCAAGCCTATTAAGAGGCCATAAACGGACTTTACTACAAACTGCCCACAAGGCACACTTATAGATAAACAGGGGTGACTTGTACCCAACCTACAGGGCCTTCGCCATGAAGGAAAAACAACAGGGTAAGTTACTGGCCCAAAGTACAGAGAGGACTGGAGGCGTGAACTTGCACTCCTAAATACACATTTTAAAACCTAAGTGGCTCTCGGCCGACTACACAGGGGCTAATCCCAAGCTAGGGAGGTGACTCCTATGAGAAAACTTGAACACATTAAGGAAGAGTAGAAACGGTCACAAAAACGTAGTCGCCTCAATTTCAAAATGAAGGGGAGCTCGAGAGGGTAAAGCACTCTCTATCCCCGAATTACAGTTCAAGTTATGTGAATTTTTTACAAGAATTGAAAAGGCTTACATATTTAAAGATATAGATTACATATTAAAGGTTTTGAACCTTCCCCGCGAGTTAAACTGCTGAGCTAGCAAGAAATAAAGATGTTAAAAGGCCATTACCTTGTTGAAGAGCTGCTGCCTGAAGGACGAGGCGCTTCCCGCCCCCTGCTACATATTCACCCACTGAGAAAGATGTTATACGAGTGGCCCTGAGACAAGTAAATCAGCAGTTTTTATACCCTCGTGGAAAGTTCGAGACCTTTCATGAACGATAACAACCCGCCCTCAAACTTTTATTGACTACAATACACAGTTACATACAAAATTGAAGAAGAAAGCCCCGATTGGCCGAAAATTAATTACAGAAATTCCTGATTGGCTACATTCAAAACAGACGGAAAGAAAGGATTAATATTGCCAACCCACAAATGACAGAACAAAATTTAGTAAAGAGAAAACTTATGAATACAAAATTTCTCCAAGAAAGTTCATTCCTTCACACCAGAGCGCATTATCATAGTTTTTGGTAGAGACATCTGTTAGAGAATGTCCACACATCTTGATCAATGAAAAACAAAAGCAAATCAAAAACCCACAGAGACATCTTCTGATAAACAGTAGAGTTAGTTCAGTTGTTAAAGTTCAGGGTTTCTACAGTAGAGAGGTAATTTAAGGCGGAACATTCAAATATGCGGCGTATAGGTGTACCAATCGGTATTATTATTATTATTATTATTATTATTATTATTATTATTATTATTATTATTATTATTATTATTATTTTGAATGTGGGAATTCCTCTTTTTGAACAGACTGTACATTTTTCTAGTCAAAATATTTATAATATTTTGTGCAAACACGACAGTCTTCGGTGTATTAGCTTTACGTAGACATAAAATTTTATAGATTTATTTCATACCTTAAGTAAAAGCTGCCAAATATGGCTTCCACCACAAGATTTAACATTGCCAGATCTAGGGTTAAAGAATTGGCTTTCTTTTAATGAACAGTTGTCATTTATCATTCTGAGAGTGAAATATGGACGGTGCATCGTCAACCATGTGTAATGTGAAGGAGTCTCAATACCATAAATATGATTAAATTTATCCAAACTTTGGTTTGGCATCAATAACATATGAACATTCCTTTCCAAGTAGTAAAGATACCCCTCCATGGTACTACAGTCCCAATGCGCCTTAATGTATCAAGCAAGTGCTGTTCAACCCAAAGGCCTGCGGACTATAAGGTAACGTGGTCAGCGCAACAAATCCTCTGGGCCGGCCGTTAATCTTGGCCTCCATGATTGCGACCGATATTTCACATTGAGATAGCTCGTCAGTTCTCACATATGCTGAGTGAACTTCAGATCAGCCCTCAGATCCAGGTAAAAGCCCCTGACCTGGTAAACTATAAAGATCAGTTAATTTTTATTCCATTTATGACTTATTATTTGTACAAAGCTGAGTTTTGGCTGTCTCCATGTTAGAGAATAAATGTCAAGAGAAAATCAGTGTAGAGAAGAAAATGAGGATTGCTGATGTTCAGTTTGATTCCAAGATTTTGAAAAATGGGCAATGATTGGCAGGCTCACCCATCTCACAAATTATGATTAGTTGAATGTGTTCAATGGCAGAATTGTTCAGCATATGTTTACCTACACTCTTTATGTTGTAAAGTACATATTATTATCTAATTTACCTAACCACAGTTGCAAGATGTAATTATTAGGCATCTTTTGGTCTACAGACCCATGCAAATACCCTTCTTTATCCAGAGAACAGTGAATTGCAGAAGTTTGGTAACCTAGGCTTTAGAGAATGTTGAGAATTTGTGCTATAGTTTCAAAATTTTGCAAATCTAAAAGATATTTTTCTTTCTTAAATTAATTGTGCATTGACTTGTCTTATCAGGTGTGTCCAACATACCCCAGCATCGTAGTTGTACCGAAGTCAGTAGATGATGAAACTATCATTGTTGCTGCCAACTTCCGAGAGGGAGGACGCTTCCCTGTTTTGAGTTATCGCCACGAAGGTGGGGTAAGTACTGTAGTTTATTATTTCTTAAGTCTCTGTGTTATGTTACCGAAAGCATGATCCCAAACCACAGCCTATGTACCTATCATACCATCCACTTTTGACCAGATCTGTTTGTTTCGTCTACTATTATAAGATAGATTCTTTGGACATATCATGAGGATGCAGGATTCGAGAGTTCTGAAACAACTAGTACAACACAATCTCGTCTCAAAAAATACCATAACAGGATGTAAATGGATCAGAGAAGTAAGAGAGGATCTGAAGGAAATAGGCCTTAGAACAGAAGACACCACAAATAAGATAAAATTGAATACATAACTCAAGAATACAAACCTCCACTTTACCCTTACATATATATATATGTAAATTTTCATTGGAGAAACATACTACTTTCACTATCAAGCTTTTGTTTCCATATTGGTAGGGTATTTCAACTATCGTTTTTCTAATTGTCCATGAAAGAAAGCAATTTACACTACAGTTACTCTTCCGATGTAACAGAATCATAGATATGTATATAACCACTGTCACGCGACCACATACTCAAGTTAATTTATGCGTAAAGGCTTCGAGAATAAGTGTTTTTTGTTTCTATGTGGTTTTTTGGGAATTTTTGGTGACAAATCAAGAATAACTTTTCATAAAGGCTGAAGGCCCAAAGGAACTGAAACATGTACCTTTTCTGTCTTAATTCTTACAGTTTTCTTTCAGACATTGTGTATTGACTATGATGGATCTTTTAGTCTTATATTTTATTATTATTACTGTACAGTCAATACAGAAAACCCAAATGTGAAATTCTTGTATTGCAATGCTATTTGTATATACTGTCCACAGAGTGTGTTAATGCGGAGTAGCCAGCCTATGACGGGCCCCAGCTCTCGACGCTGCAAGGAAGACGAGCGGCTCATCAACTCTGTGCTAGGCCCAGGCAAGCGAGGCTACATCATCGACACTCGCACTCAGACTCTTGCGCAAACAGCAAAGGTACTGTATGACCAGTTAATCATTAAGGTATCAGTTGAAATATTGAATTCAGTTCTGATGGTCTTTTACTTTTGGTCATAATTCATAAACAAGAAATGGAAAGTCTTTCCTTAATCGGTATCTGTTTCAGTGTAATTGAGCTCCATGCTGCAAGGAGCCTTTTCTCTAAAATGTTTGTGTAGAAATATAGTGTCTGCCAGTTACTCATTCTGATATCTTTCTGCCTGACAACTCACCTATTCTGTACTGCATAAGGATGACTCAGAGAGAAGGAATGTTGGTGATTGTAACAATAACTAGTGACCTGTAAGGCATATAGTGCCTCTCTGCTTGTAGACATCTGAAAATTTCCTGTATTAACCATCTATTTATTTTTATTTATTTCAACTTTCTCCACCTGGAGATTGCCCCTGAAGACAAAGTATACAAAAAAAAGAAACAAGGTGAATGTTGTTGTTTGCATCATCAATCTTTAGACTGGTTTGATCCAGCTCTCCATGCCACCCTGTCCTGTGCTAACATTTTCATTTCTACGTAATTGCTGCATCCTATACCTACTCTAATCTGCTTGTCATATTAATACCTTGGTTTACCCCTACTGTTCTTACCTACTACACTTCCTTCAAAAACTAACTGAACAAGTCCTGAGTGTCTTGATGTGTCCTATCATTCTATATCTTCTTCTGGTCAAATTTAGCCAAATCAGTCTCCTCTCACCAATTCAGTTCAGTATCTCTTCATTCATGATTCAATCTATCAATCTCGCCTTCAGCACATTTCGAAAGCTTCTATTCTGTTTCTTTCTGAGTTAGTTATCATCCATGTTTCACTTCCATACAATACCACGCTCCAGACAAAAGTCTTCAAAAATGTCTTACTAATTCTTATATCAATGTTCAAAGTGAGCAAATTTCTTTCCTTAAGAAAGGCCTTCTTTGCTTGTGCTAGTCAGCATTTTATGTCCTTGTTAGTTATTTTATTACCCAAGTAACAATGAATATTAAAAGTAATTGTGAGTTGATTACATAATGGTTGGCTGTACGTTTGAGATATATTGTTCCATTAAAAACTTAGAGAGATATGGCTCTTCAAGTTTTGGATAGGGGGAGCGCAAGCAAGTGGGGAAAACAGGAAATTAGCTCATCAAAATTGCACATGCAATAAAAGTGCAGGATTGACCTCACAGAAGACTGCTAGCCAATAATAATTAGTTGTATTTTGACCAATTAAATAATAATCTTATTTTTTTGTGGATGCCAAGTTAATTTAAGATTTTGTAGAAAAATCTTAAGTCTGTTGCAACAGGAAATAAGGCGTGGCAAAGTGGTATGTTCCATAAATTCATTATCCGATCTTGATTATTTTAAAACTTGTTGATATCAAGAATTAAATTAATTTGGAAAAAGCAAACTATATGTTATATTTTGTACCAACGAGTATTTATCGTCCTTCTCTCTGTGAATAAGGTGGTTGCTGTGTGGAAGATATGTTTAGTACCTGGAACATTCATCCTGTATTTGTTATGTTGATTCTGTTATAATAGATATTTACAAGGAAAACTTGAGAGAACTTTTAAAGGGTTTGTCTTCTTTATTTGATCCAGGAAGCAGAAGATATGGCATATCCTAATGTTCGTTTCTAACAGACTGCTGGAGATATCTTTCATTTGTTTTGTTTTTTTCTTTTCCATTTTAAGAATTCGAGCACCATGTTCAACAGCCTGGTGTACTAGGAGGGGGGGGGGATCTTTCACTGAGCGAGTTGACCGACCTGTTAGGGTCACATAGCTGTGAGCTTGCATTCGGGAGATGGTGGGTTCAAATCCCACCAACGACAGCCCCGAAGATGGTTTTCCGTGGTTTCCCGTTTTCACACCAGGCAAATGCTTGTTTTAGAGAAGGCAAAGGAATGAGTGAGGCAATCCATGCATTAAGAATGATAGTGGAAATAAGGTTAGAAATGAACAGAAAGGTGTTTATAGCATTCATTGTCTTGAAAAAGGCTTTTGCCATGATAAACTAGGAACTGTTGTTTAAATGTATGAAGAAAGTAGGGATTGACTGGAAAGATAGGAGGTTCATCTAGAAAATTTACAAGAATAGCTATACAGGTGGTGAATGGATGTACAAGAATGGCAAGAATTAAGAAAGGGGTGAGGCAGGGTTGTCTACTTTCACCATACCTTTTCAGTTTGTTTATTGAGGAAGCAATATATGTTTTAAAGGAAAGGACTAAGGGAATAAAGATATGGGAAAAGAATCCACAGTATTAGATTTGCTGACGGCATTTCTATAGTAGAAGACTCTGAGAAGGAATTAAATAGAATGTTGACTGTTCTGTGTGATATATTGAAAATAGTAAGAAAACACATAAGAATAGGAAATTGTAAAATAGGACAAGTGAAACATATCTGTTACTTAGGAAGCATTATAACTGAAGATAATAGATGCACCAAGGAAATTAAAAGAAGAATAGCTCTTCTAAACAGGCCTTTCAAAATAAAAGAAGTCTTTCAACAAATACCCATATAAGTTTAAAAATAAGAAAGGCTTTTGTAAAATTCTTTGTCTGGAGTGTACTACTTTATGGTTGTAATAGTTGTAAGAGATTCATTGGAAGCTACTGAAATGTTGATTTGGAGGAAAATGACGAGGGCATGTAGGACTGGAAAGAAAAAAAAAAAATGACGAATCGAGATGTTCTAAAGGAAGTCAGTGAGCAACAGAGACTGATAAATGATGTGGAAGAAACGAAGTTAAAACTTGTAGGTCAAATCCTGAGACATAATGACTTCCTTGTAAACATCTCTGAAGGAAAAATACATGGAAAGAAAGGAAGAGGAAGACCAAGGAAGACATTCTTCAAGGATGCGTGAAACTTGAGGGATGTAAAGACTACAAGGAAGTGAAGAGAACAGCAGGATTGAAAAGAGACAAGGCTTATCCTTTAGTGTATCATGTTGACATACATTCATTCATCGTTTTGTCTTTTTATAGACCATGTATGCACAAGCTACTTGTCCTTCTATCCCCCAGACTTCTGCCTTTTTTTTTCTTTGCAATCCTATCAAAAGTCTTCCTTTCGACTCCTCGAGATGTTTAGTGGCTTGGCAAGTTATTTCTTGCATGCATTCCTCATTTAAGACTGATCTTTGCAGAATCATTCCCTCTTCGACACTTGCTTTGTGCACCTCTCGTAGCCACAGAGTTTGGGTTTTTCCACGTTTCTTGCAGGGTCATTGTCTTGAAGTAGGCCATCCTCTTGACGTGTCCAGAGAAAGCTAGCCCCTTTTCCTCATAGCAGGAGTTTTTTTTTTTTTTTTTTTTTTTTTTTTTTACTCCTTCATAAAGGTCCTGATTAAGTCTTAAGTGGAAAGTGGGTCGCACCGTTAGCGTCTTCTTTAGACTGAAAATGTTTCCATGAATCTTTTTTTTTTTTTTAATCAGTGAGGGGAAGACATGGTCCTTGTCAAGGTATCCGCCACATAGAGATACTCCACTCTGACCACCATACAATATTGCTTTAATTTGGCTTGAATGGAGATGGGCTTTGATTTTGTAAGTTCCATGACATAGTCTAAAAGCCTCCTCTATCCTCCTTGCCCTTTCTTTTAGTGCCTCCCTGACATGACCATAAAAGATTAGTCTCCTTTTTTCTCATAGGTGTTGTAAATGCTCTCTAGTTGTTGGTACTATTCCTTGTTGTGTTTAGTTCTATATTCACTTTCCTCTTTGATGGAGCAAGGATTTTTCTCAGGATTTTTGATCCTCATCATGGATTTAATTAAGATACAACCCCAGCATATGCTTGGTGTGAAAATGGGAAACCATGGAAAACCATCTCCCAAGTGTAAGTTGACAGCTATGTTACCCAAACCGCACTGCCACTCGCTCAGTACAGCTGGTTTTCTGTGGTTTCTATTTTCAGATCAGGCAAATCCTGAACCTGTACCTTAATTAAAGCCACGCTCGCTTCCTTCCCACTACTACTCCTTTCCTGTCCCATCGTCGACATAAGACCTATCTGTGTGGGTGCAACGTAAAGCAAAAAAATGACTAGTACTACTACAGGGCTCTTTTCTCCATGGGCTCAGGTACCATCTCCCAGGCCAAGGCTGCTTGACATTTGTTGTCTAAATTCTCTCATGCGCTAGAGATGTTTCCCACTGGCTGGCTATTTGGTTGCTGATGGACTGTTGCCATTGCATTTTCTTCCTTTTCTTTCCTGTATGATTTATTATTAGGCATTTACCTACTAATGTGCTAAAGAAACAGTAATTATTTCTTAACAGAGTTGCAATCACAAATTGCTATGATAAGAAAGAATACATAAGAAAACCTCAGTAAAGGACATAATGACCGAGCTCGATAGCTGCAGTTGCTTAAGTGCGGCCAGTATCGAGTATTCGGGAGATAGTAGGTTCGAACCCCACTGTCGGCAGCCCTGAAAATGGTTTTCCGTGGTTTCCCATTTTGACACCAGGCAAATGCTGGGGCTGTACCTTAATTAAGGCCATGGCCGCTTCCTTCCCATTCCTAGGCTTTTCCTATCCCATCGTCGCCATAAGACCTATCTGTGTAGGTGCGACATAAAGCAATTAGCAAAAAAAAAAAAAAAAAAGGACATAATGATGTTTCCAATTTTTTATTTACTTGTACAAAAAGCTCACAACAAACAGGACGTAACCATGGTAGGACGCAAGTAATGAGCATAGGGACATAAGTTTATTTAAATGAAGCCGTTTGCTTAGTGTGGTGAAAGTACTTCAGCCCGTGTAGAGTTTTGATATACCAAAAATATTCCTTATTCCTAATTGACTGTAGAGCTACTCTTAAAGTCTGGGAGAGATGCAATTAAAATTTATGTTATATTTTTAGTATATCATTTTAAGTCACAACAGGAATTTGAAATTTAAACAGTATTACATTAAGCCTGGTAAATCTGAAAAATGATTATACCAAACCCATATCTGTAGATTAAAAATAACCTTGATTAAAAGTGTTACAGATTTTGTTTTTGTTTTTTGTTTTGTAAATATATGTTTATGGTAGGTTATTGAGAATCATATACCTAATATGTACAGTATGTGGGAGGGGTTCACCTGTATATCTATTTTCACTGCTGTGGACTAAACTCAATTTGAATATTTTTAATGTACTCGAGTTTTCCTTGTTTTCATCTAGTGTATAGACTGACTGTTTGTATCGATCAGCAGGTTGGAGATCTACCAAGCACCTGTTGCTACCCAGCCCCTGACTCTGTTATTGAAACACTATTGCAAGCATCGCCTTATGTGAGTGACACAGGCTGCAAATGTGTGTCTCAAAACTCTCTTAGCGAGCTCACAAATAGTATCTACACTGTTGAGGTTTATTTATGCCAGTGATATCTGTTCAGAATTATTATAAGTACGGCCTAATACTATCAATGGTTAGCTTTTGAGCATATTAGTTGTATATTAATCACTAGGGGGCAGATGTTTTCGAAACGTCATATTTTTTCCCTTTGCATTGGGATGTTGCTCATAGTATAGGAATTAATTCTGTGATATAAAAAATGATAATAACAAGATATTAGAATCATTCCATATTGACGGTTTTCATTGTACAAAGGAAAATTTAATGTGTCCTATACATAAATATCTCCATCATTAGATTCTGAATTTTTAACACAGTGATTTCATCCTGTTGTTTAATTGTATTGCACTGCAAAATTTTTAGACTAAGAGGTCCACAGCCTTACTGTATACACTTATTGTTTGTTTCTGTCTTACCTCATTTGTTTTCATTTTTTTCTTCATAGATTTCAACACACTTTTTAACTTCAATTATGTAAAAATGTTAACTTTTTTTTCACCTAAGATGTTTCAGACAAGTTGATTATTACTCCATCTAATGATGGAAATATATATGTTTTGAATAGGAGGACACATTAAATTTTCCTTTGTAAAATGATAGTAACTTGTTTTTATTTTGCATTATTTCGCGCTTTTTGCCGATTTGAGATAATTATGGTATAGATGTTGATTCCCATAGGGAACCTGAAATATTTGTCCCGAATGAGTAAATTAATAATACCAGTATAAATGGTCCGTTATTGGACATTATAAATTTTCCAGCTAACTCATTCCTGGTTGCCCGAGTTTCGCCAGGCGGCCAATCTGTCGGCCACGTTTTTCTTTTGCTTGTATCTTCAATCCCTGCTGCACGATCACAGCATAAGTAATACTGCCGGAAAAATTGAAACTTTTACTTGCTGGAAATATCAATAACATGTGATATCGATATCAGTGAAGTTCTATGAAACCTTTCTTTCGGTGCATTGTACATTTTGCGCATGGTAACCCTGCACTCTGCCGCTTCGTATCACTTGTTTGTTATCTTGCTTGTTTATTTACTTCCAATAGTGTAAGATGGATAAGTATATGAAAGATGATTAAAACACACAGTGTTTTATTAAAGAGATTCATTATAGAATAATTTATCTACCGACAAGTCTTCGAAGTAAACAAGAGGTTATTGCATGCCTGCCAAGTATCCGTTTTTTCCGTAAAATGTACGGATTTTGAGTGTGTTTTACGGTTGTACGGATGAACAACGTTATTGTACGGATTTTGAATATCCACGTTTGGTTTTACTTTCTGTGGTCAAATCGGATTTGTTTGACTTTCGATAATAGCTGGTAATACGAGATCCAATGTTTGAAATTTGACCGGTGAATGTATCGATAATCACATTATCCATTATCACCGTGCTTTTGTCGCCTGTTCGACCTCAACTGTTACTTCATTCACTGAGATGTTCCCAAACAAGTAGCAGGCTGTGATTTTGAAGAAAAGCAATCCATGAAAAGTAGCAGGCTGTGAATTTATACATAACAACTTTAGTAACGGCGGCATGCTTTGTAGCAGCTGTGAAAGGCTTTGTTTGTGTGTTCTGAAACTCTTGGAATTGTGTGATGAATTTGTAAGCGATTTGGTATTTTTAGTGGTGTTCGTAATGAATTCAACTAAGAAATTATATTATCAGTCTTTTAGGGAGGCATATTCTGCTTAATTTCCTTGTTTTATACAATCACAGAAAGTGTTCCCAGTGTTAAGTGGAAACAGATGTGCACTTTGTGTAAGTACTTAATTTCAAGGATGATCATAACATATATTTGACTTGTATAAATATTGTTTATAGTCTCCCTCGCTGCTATCCATGTTTTTTTTTTAAATGCTGTTTGTTCAGGGTGACGACCTATAGAGATCTTTTGCCCCTACTTGCACCATATGATATGAACCTGAGTGTAATTGGAATTGTGGAAGTGTAGAGTGTTGAATGTGAGGAAAGTAACGTTAAGGATGGCACAAACACCTGTTCCCCAGGCCAGGGATATTAATCATTTACAATTAAAAACCCCTGACCCGGCCGGGAATCGAACCCAGGACCGCCAGGTGACAAGCGGACGCGTTGCCTCCTACACCACGGGGCCGGACTGGCAGGTATGTTACTGTGTATTTAACCTGCATGTGCATAATTTTGTAAAAATTTGTAATTCTCGAAAGTACTATCAAGAATTGCATAAAACATTAGTTTTTTTTATTCAAAATTAGCTGAATATTCTCACAAAGGTATTGTAGCCATGATAAAAAATTACACTATATATGAAAAATTAGATCAAGTTTTGAAATTTTCAAAAATAATAAAATATTTGTACAGTTTTAAATGAAGGATATGTAACTCTATTGCAGTTATAATCACACTTACATGTTCTCTATTCACCTGTGTGCTATAGAAGAAAAAGAACAGGGATTCACCTCCAAAAATGTAAGTAGGGGAATGTTTTTCCTTAGTGTGTGCATTTTCATTAAAATTCAACTTGGCATTCTTAGCGCAACCACTACATTACAGCCTGGCATCAAAAGGTTTAAAGTGGGTCAGGAATGGAAGTTTGTTGTACAACTGTACATTGAATGAGAAAAACATCTGAAAGCTGTAACGAGTGCGAAGAAAAAGTGTTCCCAGCTTCTCTGAAGGCATCCAGCAAATCATTATCCATATTAATATACACTTCCGTGTAAATTAGGAGATAATTTTATTTCTGTAAAAACAAGAACTGTGCAGTGAAAAGAATAGGGATATATTGCTAATGTAAAACCATTGTTTCACAGTCACAAGAACTCAGTTTGCTCAAATATTTTAAAGTTTTTTTTTTAACCCTGCGCGGGCGGAAGTGTTTTGTGTCTGTATGCGGTCTGAAAATATGGCAAATTAAAACTCATCCAGAATTATCAAACACTAGCTATAAACATGCATATGTTTGTACTTACTTGAAATATTGGATGTACTCCATCGCAGAGGTCCGTAGGATATTATCAAATTTTTTTGCGGAAGTATGTTATTTTTTTAAATATTTTCTAAACTCTTTGAAAACAAAAAATTTAGATTACAAAAATAGCAATAAAAATAATTCAAAATTAAAATTACAGATAAAATGTGGTAATCCCTCTGCAGTACTGCCATCCAAGTGAACAAACACAGAAAATTTGAAAAGTATCTTTTTGGTAGTTCAGTAGGTAATTACCATTACGTAACGGCCAATCGTCACACAACCAGAGAAATCCAATGTGTGTAAATAAATGAACAAATGAGCCACTTAGGGCCGTTTTCCCCAAATGAGTTTAAACTAGGTTTATTTTAATCTGGTTTAAGTCTGAGTTTAAACTAACATTCATTTTCCCCATATTGGTTTAAACTTTGTATCAAGTTTAAACCTGGCTCAGAGTTAAACCTTCTATATTGTTGGTTTAAACTGCTGTTTATATTCAACTTTCTTGACATTTTATTAACGTATCTGTGATTTTCCTAATAGAAGGGTTAGTACTACCAGTACTGCAGCACTTTAATGAAAAACGTACTAAAATTATAACCTAGTATTAGCATTAGAAAAATGGGAGAATTTATTGAAGTCTTTGGTTAAATAGGAAATAATTTGGATGTGCAAGAGAGGTTAAGCAGCCGCGTTCCAACAAAAGTTTACAATCTTGGAAAATCGGATGTAACGGAGTTCTTTGATGGATTTATAATTCATAAGCGAACAGCAAGGATTGTCTAGTATCGAAGAAGGATTCATTTAAAACGTCAACTGCACGAAATAATGCTATTTCGCTAGAAGCAATGATTCTGATTGCTTTAAGATATGATGCAGCAGACATTTCTTTCATTAACAACGGGGACCACAGACCTTAAATTGCAGTCTCCTTATAATATTATATACTGTAAAATACTGTTCGTGGTATGAATACTGTAATGTGAAGCATAAAAATATTCCTACATAAGTCGTGTAATACGTCCGCTCTTCATGCGGTGCCTGGTGGCTGTGGTCGCTAAAGCGTGAAGTCAGCATCGTCCGAATCCGTGACAAGGCGGTTCGAATCTAATTTGTCGGAAATATTTTTACCATCAGAATGTTGACCGGCACGGTAGGAGAGGCGGTGGTATACAATTTCTAATCGCTAGATTATATATTTATAGGATCAGAAAAACAATAAAGTATTTCATGCTTGCTAGTAAACTTGTAATAGAATAGATTATAGTTAAGAATGTTTCATCGTATCTATTGCCAGCATACCAGCAATAGAAATATTAATGCTATAGGGAGAAGAGTATTATGCATACAGTACGACATATCGCGAACTTGGTTATGTTATAAACGAATATGGAATCAAGTAATACATCTCCAAATAATACATCCTCAGTGGTCTGTCTGCTGGAGCCAAGGTTTGTGAGATTGATCCCGGCCGAGGGCGATGGATTTTGATAGGAGATAGATCCCGAGCATGCTTGGAATTTGTTTACTTGAAATTGACATAAATGTTGATTTTCTGAGGAAAGGAATACCGTAGGCCTATTGCTGAAAGACCAGGATTTTAATATTTCAACGTTCCCGTGTGTTCCGTAAGACAATACAGACATCAAAAGACACGTATTAGGCCCACGGTACTTGTTTATGGTAAAGCATGACAGAGAAAAATAAGAAATAAAAGTGCGTTCCAATAAATTGTAGACAGCAATAGGTAGAATTATATGACACAACACTTCGCACAAATGTAAACAATTTATTTATCAGTAAAGCTAATATCCCGCCGAATTTGTTCTTTATTCACTACGTACGATAGCATTAATTCGCCACAAACAGCTGATATTATTACAAAAATGTCGGTCATTGAATTACTTGGCTCTGATTGGCCAATTCCAATCGACCATGCCTTCGACTATACCTTCAGTGCAGCCAACGTTAGCGCCAACGACAGCTCGCCCGTTTAAACTAAACGAGTGTCAGAAATTGGTGGAGAAACTGGACGCAACTTTAAACTAGGTACTAAAGTTAAACGGGTTTAATTTATACCAGGTTTAACTCGATTTGGAGAAAATGGCCCTTAGTGATAAAGTTAGAAACTACATTCTTTATTCTGTAGAAACAAATCTTAAGGTATTGTCAACTGCCGCTCATAATCATGCTAAGTGCAGATCGTAACTTACATGTAACAAGCTTTAACAATTTCATTTTTGATAAAAACCTATATTGACTATAAAATCAAGTAGCTAATATTTAAGAATAACTTAAATATTGTTTTTAAGCAGTCTGCCTATCCAATACATATATAATTTATTAAATTTAGAAAATTGATCTTTCTCTAGGAGACATCATCAGCTAGAATAAATCACACAATAAATCAGATATAAAATTATGTTAATAGATTGGCAAGACAAATTAAAATATAGTTTTATACACAAGGACATTTAAAATAACATATTTGCAAACTTAATTGAAGTTCCAAATCATGTTGTCATGAAAATTGATGTGAATTGTTCATAAAATTCTTTATGACAGAGTTCGTAGAAACTTAACATTTGCATTCGTAAAATCATAGTTTCTACAAACTTTGTCATCAAGAATTTTATGAACAATTCACATCAGTTTTAATGACAACATGACTTTGAACTTTAATCAAGTTTGCAAATATTTTATTTTAAATATCCTTGTGTATAAAAGTGTATTTTAATTTGTCTTACCAATCTCTTAACGTAATTTTATATCTTATGTATTGTGTGATTTATTCTAGCTGATGATATCCCTTAGGGGAAGAATTATGTTCTAGATTTAATAAATGATATATGTACTGAATAGGTGGCCTGCAATATCCACTACTTGATTGTACGGATAGTAAGATGTGCTGTTCAAACGACGGTATAAAGGGGTGATGTATAAGATGTACTACTGCCCAACACTGACATATGCACCAGAGACCTGGACACTGACAAGAAGATAGGAGAATAAAATCAGGCCAGTGAAATGAAATTCTGATAGGTAAGACAACAAAGGACAAAGTAAGAAATGAGGGCATCAGGAAGGAAACCGGAGGGGGATGGTTTGGACATGTTAAGAGGATGGCAGAGGGAAGTATGCCAAAGTGGATGATGGAAACTCAGAAAGGAGGAGGGAGGGCAAGAGGGAGACCCAAACTAAGGTGATTGAAAACGATGTTAACCTCGAGAAGAGGAATATTTACTTACCAACAAATCCTTACTACAGGGGGAAATACCAGCTAGAGGAAATCAACGTAGTAGGTCTGATGATAGGAGCAAGGGGAACGATTCATGTTTTGCCGCTAATTTCTGGAAACTGATGTCTCTGCCAGTTACAGCGTTACAGGAGATTGCCATCATAGCCTTAAGGGGTTCACTGGTAATTCTAAGAAATCACTGTTACAATTAGGTTACCTTCAACATTTCTCAAGTACAGTATATCTATTTCTCTTCTAAAAATAAATGTTCGTTGCAAGGCAGCCTGTGCATGAGAGGAAGTATTTCATAAAATAAAATAGAAGAAACTTGAATTGGAACACAGTTAAGAAGGAACATTGGTGATTGGATAAAGGAAGATGGAAAGGTACCATAATCATCCCAACCTGGCAGGACTGGACAAGGGGATTGGATGACCATGATGATCAGAAAAGAAACAATTTACTATTGTAAGACAAATTCTGGAAAACCATTTTACACCCTCTGGATTGTTTTTAAGTGTACCATAGCAAGAAGATTCTGTAAATATACTGTGTGAGTATATGATGATTTTGTGTCACTTACCAAGGAATTAACCAGACCTCCATTTTTCTGGTTATCACCACATTATACATTGTATTTTTATTTTTTTGTTTTATAAAAGGATGTGTAACTGTTTTACTGAATTTAAAAAATGCAAAATTGTGAGCACTTTTGGACAGGAAAAAATGATCACCATGAGCAGTTGTTCCATTGTTTCTGTGACATGGGAGGGATTAAACGAGGTATTACTGGCTGAAATGATACGTGACATTTCGCTGAGAGATGGAAGACACACATTTGCATCATTCCAGGGATGTGAGACGTCTCTTGTTGTCGTTGTAACTGCCTCCCCACCATCAAAACGGCTGCTGTCAGATTGCTGTTTTCATTTGTTGTTTAGCTTCCAGCACTTCCATTGGTGTTGTTCTCTTGTTACAAACTATCAAGTGTTCTTGGAGAGCAGTGGCTATAGAAGAAAGCTGCTGACATGTCTATGAACTTGAACCCTAGTTATAAGATGTGGCTCTACCTTCTGTTTGTCTGCAACCCATATTTAGAGAGAGACAAATTTGTAACTATGTAAATGTACCACAATATCACTCATCCCAGAGAAAACCCAGATAAGTCAATTTTTTTTGTTTTTTAAATTTTTGCATTAACCTACTAAGGTCAATGCTCTCTATACTTTGACACTAACGAGATAAGTCGTTTCATCATAATATTGAAGAAAGAGCCAAATTTTACTTTCAGATTACTCAAGAATACAAAATGGTCCCCATTAAGAACCAGAAAATTTGAGTTATCTTAACATTCTGAGGCCTCTTAAATTAGCATTTAATCAATATTGGTTAAGACTAACAATCTGTTAAAATCTCAGTTAACTTAACTGCCCACATTCAAGCAGTTAAATTCTCTGTTAGCTCAAAATATGGCAGGTGCATTAGATGCAGAACTTCTGTATCTTGAATGTTTGGAATATGATAAGCCTTTTCCAGAAAGAGTTAGACAGAAGAGCTAATATTCATATACTTGTTTCAGTTGCTTGATCGTACGTTGCCTAACATCAGTATGCACAATGAATTCACTACAAATTTTCTGCCAAATGTCACTTTTAGCTTTGAGCACGGATCACTTAGTTTGCATACTTTCTATAATAGGTATACAGTGTTCTCCTCAGAAATTTTTGCCAGCCAGGCTGGAAATACTACGTAAAAAATTAATATGATCAAATTTCAGTTTATTCCCCTCGGAGCATTAACAATAATATTGGACAGGTAAACATTAACTGCAAAATTGAACTATTTTTGTGTTATCACAAACAAGACATAAGAGTATTTTGAACTTCTTGTCTTCTGCTGCCCGTTCATCATCATGTAACACCGGAACTTACCACTCGGTTGCTGTGGAGTGCCATGTGGAATCTAATGGTCGCATGCGGTTCCATGCTATCCAGACACTGCTCGCGCACAAAACGACGTGATATTCAAGATGAACATTTTAAATCGGATGTAATTGATGCAATTATGCTGACAATAATGGAGATTTATTATTTAAATAAACAATTTTACAGTGTTTACATTTTAATTCGGAACACTCATTGACTCGAATATGTATTAATGTTATGAAACTAACGCATATCTAAGTTATGTTAGCTGGGTGGTCTGTAGAAAACGGCAGGGCGGCTGCACCTATTAAAAAGGTCTTAGGGTGAACACTGGGTATATACTTGGAAATAATTTCCAAAAGAAAAGAAATTTGAAGCTCGCATTCTCACCTTTTTTTTTTTTCTTTTTTCGTATTGGTCTATAGAGCAACAGAAAATTTCCACGCCTTGATTTACAGCTGTATTAAAACAAAAGCGCATCAAAGCATGCTCACGAACTGCATGGTTCTGCCATGGCCTTTTAGATTCTCACTGATCGTGAGGCTTTTGAGAGTTAATACTGTGTTAGCTAACAGTTCCCTAGAAATGTTTGAATAAACACAAGAATTTTAACTTGCTGCTACATATTTAACACTATGTTAACAAACAGGGTTAGTGTTCTTTTAACTGAGATTGAATAAACCGGGCCTGAATATTGTTAATAAAAGTGGCTTCAACCAGTAAGTCAGTTCGTTTTACGTGTAATACATTTTCTGTAGTTATTGTGGACACGGACATTATTATCTTGTAAATGAATTATTGGCAGCGAATTTACACACCTGCCTCTGTTATAAAGAACTATTAAATCTTACTAGCTAACAATATACAAACGTCACTTACACACTTTGGTTTTGACTGGTCCACATCAGAAAATAATACCTAATCAATAAGTCACTTTCCTTCACAATCCAAAGCAAATTCTTCATTCAGTTTTTGAATTAAACAAAATCCAACCAAAACCTTTATCTAGAAAGCTGTTTCTTAAAACACAGAATGGTTTGACAACCTTTGGTGAATCTATGATTTTGTATTGTTTAAAAACAATAAAATGCTGTTTCCATGAGAACTTTACTTTTTTGACTTATCTTGTTATTCCCGGGGATGAGTGATATAAAGAGTGCACATGTCAAGCAAGCTGGCTAAAAGCCACAGGTCACGTAACTGTAAGCTCATTTTAAAACCTACGCCATTCCTAACACTCCAGAGCGCTCAAGTTTTATGATTCGTCTGCCGTGCTGAGCGCTCCAAAGCGCTTGTCACACACACAGTCATTAGACGTGTGTTGACGGAAATATTGAAGGGTCTCGTGAAACCACAGTGCATTCCCATAACTCAGCAAGCTCTCAGCACCTTGTTGACAGTCTTTCCTGTGTGTATTTTACAAGCAGACCTAGTTTATAAACATCATATTCCAGTTATAATTATTTTTATTCAAGTCCTCACCGTGTCTTCTACTTATCACAGAGAAGTGTCGCAAGGTTTGAAAGAATGCAAAATTGAAGTACGTTAGAAATTAGTGGAGATAGTAAGAGGTTCAGAATAATATTCTGATGAATGTAGTAGTGATAATGATTCCAATAATTATGAAAAACTTGGAACAAATATTGGCTAGTGAACTGGAAATATGCGAAAACAATGCTGGTTCAAATCAGAAAAAAACATTTTTTAAAAATTATTTGTGGGATGGGAATTTTATGAGCTAGTAATAAAGCAGATGCATATTCATGCCAAATATTTACAAAGAAAAAACAGTGACACTGAAATGGTTTAGGAAACTTGTTGAGCAATATTTAGATTAAAAATTATGGTGAGTACAAATATATATACACACTGAGCATTTAGAAACGAAATGGAAAATTACAGTCATATCTTTATTCGTTTGACTTGTATGTTGTTTTCTTTAAGGGGCAACATTTATGCTGCTGCATCTATTGGGACTTAAATGCCCCTGTTAGAAAACACGGTAATTCCGATTGGGCAGCTGCCCTTAAATGGGGAACAGCAAAGGGCTAATGTATACAGTCCTGAAGTCCACCGGAAAAGAAACTGCTTCCGTTCGACAGATGTTATGACGCTAGCAAGTAAACTGATGGGAAACAGGCACTCGAATGAAATCTTCAGATTGGTCTGTTTTCAGACTAACTTTGATGAAAACTTGGTCTCGGGATATCTGTTTATAAGTTGGAATAACAGACATGAAGGAAGCGAGAATGATTCCTGTTAAAATAAGGTGGGACCAATGGCGGGAGGATACTCGGAATGAGGAAATGGGTTAGAAATGATCTGGAAGGGTGAGGTGGTGCAAACGAACATGGACTACTGAT
This sequence comes from Anabrus simplex, assembly GCF_040414725.1. Classification (NCBI taxonomy): domain Eukaryota; kingdom Metazoa; phylum Arthropoda; class Insecta; order Orthoptera; family Tettigoniidae; genus Anabrus; species Anabrus simplex. The sequence goes on along the minus strand of NC_090278.1, from coordinate 64,873,797 downwards.
TACAGCATGGGAAGTGAAGGACAGGAAGGGAGTCTGACTGCCAGGTGGGCCACAGTGTGGGAGAAGCTGGCCTTGGCTCAGCCATGCAACAGCGGTCAGGTTTCATATGGAAAAACCTGTACCTAACCTGTGTGACTCCTGTGATCCTAAGAAAGATCCTGGTGAAAGTTTCATCAAAATCAGTCCAGTAAACAGAGATTAGATCTGACAAGAGTACAAACTTTACCTCTTTATAATAGTATATTTTATCATTGTGACAACCATTTTCCAGCTTTAGTATCTGGAACAATTGCACAGCAATTGTTTGTAGCAGTAAGAATAGAGAAGGTAAAAAAATAGAAACTTGTGCAGGTAGTACACAGCTGGGTAGAGCCACCTACTTTTGTACAGCTTCTCTTTCCCCTATTTTTAAATCCCCTACAATGTACATTATATTTCCTGTAAGAATTTGTTGCCTAATTTCATGATTTGTGTACATATAATTACTATATCAGGCTAGATAAGGAAAAAAAACCACCGAGAAAGAGTGATGTAATGGCAAGAACAGCTGTAGGAGATTGGAACAGCACATAATTAAATATTTACTGTAGTTGTTAAATCAGCATCAGTCAGAGTAGGAGAGTCTTATGTAAGGTATTTATTTACTCATGTCATGAGTAATGCATCAAAATAAATCAAAGGAAAACAAAGCCTGCTTACACATGCATTAAAACCTTATTCATAAAAGAAACAATGTTGAAATATCATAACTGAAAATAAATCTACCTTGCAGTAGCTCCAATGTTTTAATTACTGTGTTCATGGGTGAAAATACCTCACGGGAAACATTGTAAGTATTTAGGGGTTAATATAAGGAGAGATCTTCATTAGTAAATCACATAAACGAGGTTGTAATAAAGGCCAAAACAGAGTTTTCTCAAGAGTATGCTGGTCGTCAAATTTTTAAGTGATTACTCTTTCTCCAATTTATTTCCTTATGTAGCATTACTTATTTCCTTTATTCTGTCTTTGTTTAATCATAATACTTCACTCAAATCATAGGCATAGTATGAACAAAATATATGTTAAAGAATAGATTCATAAGTGGAAAGCTGGGCTGAGTGGCTCAACACGGTTGAGGCGCTGGCCTTCTGACCCCAATTTGGCAGGTTCGATTCTGGCTCAGTCTGGTGGTATTTGAAGGTGCTCAAATACGTCAACCTCATGTTGATAGGCTTACTGGCACGTAAAAGAACTCTTGCGGGATAAAATTCCAGCACCTTGGTATCCCTGAAAACCGTGAAAGTAGTTAGTGGGACGTAAAATAAAATAGCAACATTATTATTATTATTACGTAAGTGGAAACAGCAACGCATTGCTTAGGTTTTTTTGTTTGTTTGTTTGTTTGTTTGTTTTAAGAGTGACCAGACTGCTCTTTACAAATCATTTTCATTTTTATCATCATTCATCCTTCTTTTATTTTGGCCGACTATGCAGCACGTTAATATGAATTCAGCTTCATCTGTTTCTGCGCTTTAATCCTCTTCCAGTTCTCCTTCATCCTTTTACTCTGCAATCTCCTCCTTTCTTCTGTCCACTGTAGTTAGATATGGAATCTAACTCCTGATGGCCTTGATCCTCGACTTATAAGTATCCCTGTTGCTAATTTCCATTCCTTGTATTCTTATTTCTTCCAGGTCCTTCTTCATCTCCTGATACCAGCACACTGTAATTTTCCTGATCTCAAAAAAATCTTATCATTCATATTGATCGGTCTTCCCGGGTTCATTCTGTAGATATGTCTGAAGAACATGGCTCTCCTCTTCCGGATTGTTTCAGAGATATTTTCCATCTTGAGATATAATTATTGGTTTCCGTTTTTTCTGTGTGATCCATCCTCTGTTCTTTGGGGTCTCAGTATCTTCCTTAGAATCTTTCTCTCCACTAGTTGGCTTCTTGACCAATCGTGTTTTTATCAGTTCCAAACATTCAGCTGCATATAAAGCCTCCGGGTAGATAATGATTATTATTATTATTATTATTATTATTATTATTATTATTATTATTATTATTATTTCCGGCCCCGTGGTGTAGGGGTAGCGTGCCTGCCTCTTACCGGGGGCCCTGGGTTCGATTCCCGGCCAGGGCAGGGATTTTTACTTGGTCCTGAGGGCTGATTCGAGGTCCACTAAGCCTACGTGATTAGAATTGAGGAGCTATCTGGCGGTGAGGTAGTGGTCCCGGTCTCAAAAGCCAAGAATAACAGCCGAGAGAATTTGTCGTGCTGACCACACGACACCTCGTAATCTGTAGGCCTTTGGGCTGAGCAGCAGTCGCTTGGTAGACCAAGGCCCTTCAAAGGCTGTAGTGCCATGGGGGGGTATTATTAATATTATTTCACCCTCTTTGGGGGGCATTGAATCAATCACTTCTTTGTGCGTTGTTCTATTCTTAGTGCCCAGTATTTCTTCATTCTTTCTGATCTTCGTTTCCTCTCGTCTGCCGAGTTAATAGGTTTGGCTTTTAACGTAGATTTGTCGTGGAACCTTATATTTTCGTCTTTAGTTATTACTTTAGCTGTTCGATCGAATAGTGAATTTTCTGTAATTTTTAATTCTGCTAGATCTTTTTCAGTTTCTTTAAACCAGTTGGGTTTTGTTTTGCGGTTACGGAAGAAGTCAAAGATTATTATTATTATCATTGTTATTATTCATTCTTACTGTTGATTACAGAATGTTTCGTGCCTATAGTGTTAATAATTGCAGTTCATGTGGAGAGGAAATCTTTAACTTGCTAGTTGCTGTTTACCATACATATTACTGCTTATATTTTTAGGGATGATAATCTTTTGGGATCAAAGAAATGAAAGCAGAAATTATTTATGTTTCACAGACATTTTGTTCCATGTCTTCAGAAGAGAAAAGCACTTACAGAAGTTTTAGTCGTAGACAGTCTTTTTTACCTTCTGAAAACGAGGAGCAGTGTCTTCACAAAGCATTTCTCTTTTCTTCTTTAACACAGCAAAATCGAATATTAATCATGTCTCTTAATATTCGCCGTAAAAACATCAATCTAAATATGTCTTTTTCTTCTACTTGAAAATCTGCCTGTGAGTATGTTATTTTGTTCATCACATGCCTATCGTAGTTGTTTGTCAGCACCTGTGCATATTCCCAGTCGATTGTCACCGAGTCTTATATTGCATGATTTGTATTTTGCAGTTTTACAGATGTGATCATTATATTTTCTCTTGGCATGCTGTTCCAGTGTGTTTCTCTTTGTGTGTGCTTATATATTGCATATTTCTAATTTAATATAAGGCAACTTGTTCAGGATGGCCACAGAATGACTTCTGTGAGGTGCAATTGATTTTTATGATGTCAGTTTGGTTCAAAATTGTGGAATTGGATCTCAGTATATTTGCCCTGCTTTTAAAAATGTTTGGGACCCAAGTCCGTTGTTTAGTGGCACGTTCTTTTTCTTAACTTATTTTTTTGTCATTTGTTTTATGAGGGATTGTGGCCTATTTTATTGTGTTCAAAAGTGAGTTTAGTCTTATTGTTAACTGTGTTTTTATTCTATTGACTCTGTTTTAGTCAGTCTTTGTTTTTAATATATTTTTTCTAACTTTTTAAATTTGAATGAAATGTATGAGTTCACTTGAAAGGAAATGCCTTATTCAATTACAATCTATTTTTAAATCATTTTGTAAGAAAATACGGCGTTGTGAATTAGAATCCATCCATTATTTGAAATTCATAATCATTTTCTTCATTATCATTTTTAGATCCTACTCAGGGGTAAATTTTAAATTTTAATTATTACATTTCATTTCATCTTGTACCATTAGGAGCCGATGACTTAGATGTTGGGCCCATTTAAACAACAAGCATCATCCTCTTTGGGCTGTTTTCTTTTCCTTTAATCTTGCTAAGAATTCACAATTCACTCTTCTTGTTTTCCATTCCAATGGGATAAATTTCCATGAGCCATAGACAGTACTTCCTTTCACCTCCCTTTCTTCCTCTGATACCTTTACTATTCTTTGAGTGGTGATCATTCTTCCTCCTCTCATTGACTTGATGTCCCTCTCTTTAGACATTACTTGTTGTAAGGAATATAGTATATTTGTATAAAGAGCTCCGTGCTCTTGGAATTAGAAAGTGCTGGTAGACTAACTGTAGCAATGGTTCGTTTTGTGTCCCCAGTCTCGTGGAGGTGGCTTTGAATTGGAGGCTCACTATCCACAGTGGCGACGAGTCAACAAACCCATCGAGCGCCATCATGTGCTGCTGGACAGCCTGGCCAAACTCATGGAAGGTAGGTTTTATTCTCACTGATCTTTCATGTTAATTGTCTCAAGTATACTAAACTGTGTTCTTCTTTCATCTATATAAATCTGTATTTCCAACCCTTGTCTCCCGTTGCTTTACGGGGTAGTGTATGAAGTGAGATGAATCTTCGTAATGAGTTTTTATGACCGGATGTCGTTCCTGACATCAACCTCATCAGAGGAGTTAGTGAAATGAGATAGTGGGTTTGAACCCGTAGTTTCCCCATTTTCACTTCAGGCAAATGCTGCGACTGTACCTTAATTAAGGCCACGGCCACGTGGCGCCATAAGACCTATCTGCGTCGGTGCGATGTAAAGCAAATTGTAAAAATGATAAAAATAATAATTAGAGGTACTTCGCTTGAACATCAGTCGCCAAAAATTTTGATAAAGGGAGCTTGTACAGTACTTTCTTTTATTAGATGCCGCTAAATTAAGTGTAATTTAGACTGCAATTATTTGTAGGAATCGCTTGATATTTAAATTATTTTTTTAGAGAACTATAATAAGCAACATTTACACATTTTTAGAAGCCTTCTTTGCAGCTCAGTATCGTTGCATTCTTTTTTTTCAACGCTATTTGTTCGGGGCGTTGACCTATAGGGAGCGTGCACGGCCGCTCTTAGCGCCTCTAGCGGAAGAAATCGGTAACATTTTGGTGATCTTGTCTTGAGCGGTCAGTCCAGGCTGTGTAACTGTGGATGTGAAATTGTGCTGGTAGTAGTGTATCAAAATGCCTAAATCAAATAGAAACTGTTGTGCAGTGAACTGCCACAACACACAAACATGCATGGAAAAGGAATTACATTTCACTCATTTCCTGGTCGTCCATAGGAATTGGGCAAATGCAGGAAGTGGATTTCGGCTGTGGGAAGTATAAAGGAAGTATAGTACGCGAACCTTTTCTTGAGCCCTGAGGTCCACATTGCTGAATGGGAACTAGGGCTCAAGAAAAGGTGCGCATGGTGTACAGTACCTTATTTCATTTGTGACGTAAATCACATATTTCATATCATACAATTCAAACGTACCAGGTATGTCAAGTCAAGAACACGTTAATTTAAGTACACTTTGAAATAGTACATTTCATTTCAATTATGCATCGCAGCAGGTTCGTGTGTTTACGTTCTTGTCCTTCTATGTGCAAGTGTCTTTCTACGCCGAGTAATAATAATAATAATAATAATAATAATAATAAATGTTTTCCTGCGTTTCAGTGCAGATGGAACTCCATCGGAACCCACCAAATGCTCCGTCATTTGCAGTGAACATTTTCTTGGAGGAAAGCTAAGTAATATTGAAAATCATCCATCATATATACCATCTGTGTTTCATGAGAGCTATAAGATAAGAAGAAACATAAAAGAGAATGTGATGTATCCCGGTTTAAAGATCGAGTAAACGAATGAAATGCTCAAATATACATACGTCTTCTAATCACGAAACTCATGAATTGTTAAAAATGAGTGTATGAAAAACTACATAAGTCGGTGCAAGCAGCATTTGAGATTGAAGCAACGACTTTCGAATTCATTTGTGTTTTTAGTGGGAATGATGTAGGCGCACAGTGCTACTCAAGCACAGTACCTTCAAGTATTTCAGAAAAGGTGGATAAAAGTTGTGGTCCCAACCCCTCCCCCACCCCCCTGGACATACGATGAGGATTTCATTGATACCAGAGCATAAAAAGTGAGGCACAGTTGAAGGATTTAACAAGTGTTTCATTTGAAACATTCAATTTTTTACTTTCTTTCTTTGTTTCTAAAGTGTCTATAAATATAAGTAATAACGATGTTTGTTTACTCTTTTTAATGAAAATGAAGTTGGACCTTTGCTTCCTTGGCAGTCATATTTGGTGTACGTCGGACTACTGCTGCGCGAATATTTTTTACTGCTGTCGGAGTAGTCGAGAAATGCACTTCTAATTTTATTTTCTGGCCCAGCAAACTATCTGTACAAAATACTTTGCCTAGCGCTTTTAAAACATATTATCCTGACACACGAGTTATAATACAGTAGATTGCACAGAAATGAAATCAGAAACGCCAGCAAGAATAGATGAGAGATGTTACATGTATTCTTCGTACAAGTCATGTTATACATTTAAATTTTTATTGGCAGTGGCCCAAAACGGAACTATTGTTTTTCTTTCTCCTTGTTATTGTGGAAGAACTAGTGATACTTTTATTGTTAACAATTCAGGCTTCCTAAATCTTTTGAGTGAAGAGCACGTTATATTAGCCGACAACGGATTCCCAGGTTTTAAAACACAGTCACCTCATTCTTTTCGTGTTATGCCGCCTTTTCTTTACAATGGGAGATTTACAGAAGATGAAGTGTTACAAACTCAGAGTGTAGCAAGTGTGCGAATTCATGTTGAAAAATGCATACAGAGGGTGAAAATTTTCAAAATCTTGAAAAATATTCCGTATATCAGCGACATTGTTTACGTAGCTTGTGTGTTAGCAAATTTCTTGCTACCGATAATGAAGAACATAGAACTGTAACCTCTGCACATAATCCACTCGTATAAATCTGTCTTATCAGAACTTCGCTTAGCAACATGACATGTTATCTACTTATTCCAACTGAATTCCTCTTTATTTGCTTACCGGATGCTGCATGTCAGTAGCTTGTCAAAAGCACAGTCAATTTCACCGGAAATCTCACTCGCGAAATTTGAGTTTTCACAGATTCATAGATATGAGATATTTACAATACTGTTATTAATTTCGCCCTGTAACAACAATATCAGGTTTAAATGTATTTTTATATGTACAGCATTACAATTTCCATAGCATTACTTCATATTTATCTTGACGACAAGATGCAACGATATTTTTTGCCGTAACTATGAAACAAGTCTTCCAGCGGCATGCACTCTCACCGTATTAATTCTCGGAACTCCGTCAGAGCGCTCTGTTACTAGTACCGTGCACGCTCCCTATAGAGATCTTTTGCCCCTACTTGCACATTGTGATATGAACCTGCGTGTAATTGGAATGGAAGAAGTGTAGTGTTGAATGTGAGGATAGGAACGTTAAGGACGACACAAACACCCAGTCCCCAGGCCAGGGATATTAATCATTTACAATTTTAAAAACCCTGACCCGGCCAGGAATCGAACTCGGGGCCGCCGGGTGACAGGCAGACGCGTTGTCCCCTACACCGCAAGGCCGGACTGCATTCTCCTTCTGGCAGCCGTCTCCTTTCTGCTGTCCAGCCCGAAATGTTGGTCATCAATGATTGTGTGTACAGATATTTTTACATCTAATTCTATATACTTTTTTAATGGAGTTGTCACTCCATCAAAACTTGATGCAAAGTGGTGGCTGCAGGAAAAACCTGAAGCTGGATGGCGCATAGGAAAGCAGTTCATAGAATGGAGACCAGATGCCAACATTGAATGCTTTTTCTCCGTTTATCAGTACACACTACACAGATGTAATAGGAGCGGTGAATTTAATGTGCTTTGAATCAGATCACTGTATTGATGCAGTAACATGAACGGAATCAAATGAATTATTTCAGTACTATGAATCGAATATTCCATCACTACTCCAGAAGTAATTGGATGGGGAGGGGGCACAAAATATAAACTGTGGTTGGTACTGTTATATATGTTAAATTGATTGTGAAGTTGAATAGGTGATTGGGAAAATGTACTGCTGAGCATAAAAATAATACATGCAAAAGAGCATGAGAACTCTGTGGCCTTCTATGAGGTCCTCATGCATGAGAGGGTTAAGATTTATGTACACAAGAACCTCTTTTATCCGGCCCTTATTAATCCGGACCTCCGGTTTATCCTGATCGAAAATAATTAAAAATTATTTTTACTTGTACAGTATTTCTTTTACGGGGTCGACTCTTCTTGAATGTCTTTCCCGCCAAGGATAGTTAAGGAGAGGAATTAGAAGTAATCCGTCCACGGTCTATCAAAGGTACCGTCCCGGCATTCGCTTGGAATTGAGAATGGGAAACCGTCGAAAACCATTCCCAGGACGGCCGAGGTGGGATTCAAACTCGTGCTCTTCTGAATGCAATGCACAACTAATTCCGTGATGGTGAATTCGAAAATGAAACCGGCACTCCATCAGAAGAAACAATGATTCATGGAGACGCAACAATGCAGCTGGACAAACTGATGGCCTATTTAGAATCCTTGACTGAAACCACACCGGCAGAACTGTTGTTAGTAAAACGTCTTCGTGACCGTGCTGCGCGCAAATGATATACAAATGTAAAACAGAAAAAACTCACGTATTTTAGTGGATAAAACAGAGTCGTAAATGTAAGAAAAGTGTTCTTATTTTCTTTTGTACAATTGAAAAAAGGTATTAACTTACTGCACAACTTATGTTAATAGATTATATAACATGTACTGTATTTGGATTTTATTTTTTCCAGATTATCCGGATTTTCAATAATCCAGATCGGTTCCGGTCCCATTTAATATGAATAAACGAGGTTCTTGTGTATAAAGTGTATATTATGTATGTTTTTGAAACTACTTTGTTCATCTTGTTTCTGAATGTGTAATTTTGTTTGCAGGATGTAACGACTCATTGTCAACGATGGATCGCTGGTTGTCTAGGTTGGAGTCCTCCAACTGGATGTCACATATTAAAGACACTCTTAACTGTGCTTGTCTAGTAGCTCAGTGTTTAGACCAGGTAAAGATCAGATCCATTTTAGTAACTAAATATTCTTGAAGGAGTTCTTACAGTCTCTTTCATACTTCACCACTTCTCAAGTCACCACATATTTCCTGGCCAGAGAGAGGGTGTCACCCTCTAAATGGCCTGCCTTACCCCTTTAATGTAAAGTGTGAGAACCTAAATAAATGAAAGGATTTTTATGCCAAGCCCCTGGAGTTATATATCTTGTATCAACCACCTAAAAACTGAAAAATGCTTACAGATAACTTGTTTTGTTTTTTGAAATAACTTACTTTATTATTAACCCATTTTTCTCTCATGACTGTTACAACTACAGTAGTATGAGGTTTTAAATTGGAAATGCAGTACTGTGACTTGCTTTATTTTGATTGTGATTTTCAGATGAATAATATGTTCATGGGTAGCACTAGTACGTTTGTGGGTCGTATTATTGTTAGATATTGTGGCGGAACTTCCAGTACATCTAGCCGGCCATATTGTTCGCTTACCGGTCAGCCAATATTCAAAGAGCACTATGCGATGGGAGGTACCAGGAGACAGGCAGAAGACCTATGAATAGTTAACCACGAACCTATTACACTGTAGTTTTCAGGTTCCGATACGTCTTCATCCAGATATCTTGTTTCTTGCACTGCCAAAATTTTGATATAATATTCTTCCATGACTTTGGTTAGTTCCATTTGTTTCCAGTTTGAGTAGTAAATTCACATTTAATGTTCCTAAGTAATTTTTTTTTTTTGTCTTCAGTTTTTGATGAGATGTTCAGATTTATCTAAGCATTGTGGTGCAGGTTCCCCAGAATTCATAGACCTGCATGCGTTGCGTACTGCAACGGTGGATTTCTGTACCTGGGGTAGTTATCTTAACGGAATGACATTCCATAATGCTGTAGTCGCTAAATGTTTATTTGGTTGAACAGGCAAACCCATTCAGGAGAATAAAACTATGGTTGTGAGTCATAGCCTTTCTTTAGGCCGCCCCTAACATGGAGAACAGACACTGCATGATGGCGTCCAGTGGCATTTCCTAGACTGAGGGGACCATTCGCCCGAAGCCATTGGCCCCTTTAGGGAGTCAAATTATTTCCCACCACCCAACACTCAGTGTTGAGACGCTGGCTGTATGGTCTACTCCATTACCATAGCAGGATACCCTGGCCAGATATTGATGCGCTAAACTGCCTAAAAAAAAGAAAAATATTTGTTGAGAGCGAACATGTCATTCTATTTTAATTAAGTTGTTTCTGTTTCAAGTATAATGCTCTTACCATATGTTTTCATTTTCAGGTGATTTATAAAATTTATTACTCATAATTAGTTTCAGCAGACTAAAGAACCTAACAACTATAAATTAACTAACAAGGGAAGGGTGCATACCGGGGAATCGCCAATCTTACGTAAATTTTGCACATACGTTAAATGAACCAAAAATAACATAATGACCAAAATACTTATTTCAGAAATTAACTCATCTAACCTACAGAAAGCATTAAAATTTGTATGTTTGAATTAGCTAAGATAAAATTCTAAAAGAATTTAATTGTATAATGTCCACTTGTTCAATACACGTTTGCCATTTGATAAATGGTCTGTTTAAAAAGCTACATAGGATATGTTTCGACCTAGCCTAGAAGTCATCATCAGTTTAAAGTATTCTTCCAGCCAATCAATAGTTGTGTTAAATACGGTTGGACCCACATCTGTTACAACTAAATTCGTCCAAGATTGAAGCTATGAACATTTTAAACATAGATTTTCATTGCATTTGTTGATTGTATTTCTTTCTCAAGTTTCTTATGTATCACTGTTTTTGTCTTTCATCTTTGTGTTATTTTAGCTGATGATGACCTCTAGGCTAGGTTGAAACATATCTTGTGTAGCTTTTTAGACAGACCATTTATCAAATGGCAAATTTGTATTGAAGAGGTGTGCTTTATATAATTCTTTTAGAATTTTATCTCAGATATTTAAAAGTCAATACGGAACTGGAATGAAGTTCATTACTTGTTTGAATTAGCGTGCTCGGCTACGCAGACCGCTACTTCATACTCTACCACAACTCGCACTGTTTAATAGCTAATTTGAGACCATTGTATGGGACTAGTGGTTGTTTGTGTAATGGTAATCAACACAGGCAAAATTATTTTTGCATTGGAAGAAATCTATGAAACATGAGATATTAAGCTCTTATCCTCGCTTCGTTCGGTGTGGTTGGTGTAGAAACACTTTGTGCTTTCGACATTTCTACTACGAGCATCATTGTTGCAGAAGCTATAAGGAGCAACTTTCTTTCATGTGTAACGTTCCTTGTTATGCTGACTAACCTTTGTTTTCACTTTAACGGTCTTATTCTATTGCTTTTATTGACCCACAATCAAGGCAGAAATTAAATTACTTTTCTTAATGCCGCTACATCATTTACACGGCGTGCTACATAATTAATAACGGAATAGAAAAGATCAGTGGCGTGGTTCCTCGACAAGGGAACCCAGCCTGCACCGCAGTCCTGCATAAGGAAGGGTGCCAATTCAAACTTGCAAACTTTAACATTTTCTGTAGGTCGCATGAGTTAATTTCCAAAAGAAATATTTTGGCCATTGTGTTATTTTTGACTCATTTAAAGTGTGTGCAAATTAGCGAAAGATCCATGAGTCAAAACTGAACACAGATGGCTTCAGATATTACAAAAATAAATCAGTTGCACATCTCTTTTTGAAAATATTTTTGATTTTAGGTGATTCATCCTGCATATATAACGAACTCATAAGAGAATAAACACAATTCCAGGTCAGTGTGAGAAGAATGAGTGAAAGAAAGAGAAGAGGACATATGAAAATACAAAAGACCCCCATGTTACGTATACTCCAAAAATGTCCTTTGTCTACCAGCCTTCCCAACCAGTTGACCTGCAGATATTGCGTGATCAGTGTGACGACCTCCTAAGCAGTGTTGTTCCGACAGCCCCTTACTTCAGTTCACAACGCTGAGTGTACCCCACTTCAGCCCTCATCAGGGACAAGTTGGGGATCGAACCTGGGGCCTCTTGGCGAGAGGTAGACACGCTACCCTTACATCACGGAACTGTGATTTTATTATAATCTTCTTTCTCAGCATTTTTCTCACACTGCAGGATCTGCTGTTCTGCAAATGGCTCTGTAGCTATCTGATAAGAGAGGCAGTGAAGTCTGTCATGAAAGCTAAACAGTACAGCTAATGAGGTCGTTGAGATGACCACATGTCACTCCAGTATCTGGAGGCTGTCTGGCTTGACAGGTTGGCAGGCCTATTGGTCTGTATGTGCTACATGTAGATTGATTGATTGATTGATTAAAGTAAGAAGTTGTTGAGTATTTGTAATCTGACCTTTTTACGTCATCCTACAGGAGGGAGCATCAGTATTGGTCCATGGTTCTGAGGGTATGGATGCCACTCTTCTGGTGACTTCGCTCGCCCAAGTTATCCTCAATCCTGATTGTCGAACTGTCCGAGGGTAGGTTGAACTAATTGTGTATATTCAACATATAACCTATTTCATTGCTTGTTGCTGTTTTAACGTGAGGTAGCTAGTGATGTGTTTACATTTCCTGTTGTGTCATGAGGGCTTGCTTCTGCTTCTGCTTCGAACGCTAGCGTTGTGCCACGTCCTGGGGACCATCTGGTGGCAAATGAACGTACCATTTGTGTTGTATACAAGGAACTTGGTATACAGTGACACAACATAAAGTTTACTGTTTCAGTGATTTGATACAATATATATAAGAAATAAAACGGAATTCTTCTTGAAACTTGTTTGAATGCACGCAGTTAATGTTGAAATTAAATCTTAAATTGAATGTCTGTTGCATATGTACAATTATACAATACGAGAGTTCTATATACACTTAGTTCTATCTTGAGGAGATAGTCTGTTTCACTAATAAATTGTCCTGATAGTCGAAAACTATCTTCTGTGAAATTACAAGCGTAACTTGTAGAGAGAGGCAGAATGCTGGTACTAGGTTTATACTTGCAAGGAACTTGCATTAATTTATTCAAATAGCAGAAGGCTAAGGTGGATGTCGGAGCACTGGTGAGGACTAAAGTGAGTAGCGGAATGCTATACTCGGGGCTCGACGTGGCTGCGGGGATCAGGATAATGAGGCAATCTTCAGGGGTGAAACCTCACGGCCAGCAATTTGTCCACCTGTTCAAAACGCGTTTTTAAGAGGAATGCCTCCGTGTCTGACTTGCGGTGTGTTCTCGTCGTCGAACATTGGGGTAGTCCTGGAGAGGCTTGGAACGAAGCTCCTTATATATCGCTGGCTGAAGTCATCGATGAGCGTGCCAGGCGTCGTGAAGACACCTTGTAGCTGCTAGAAACTTCATTGCTGCGGCGGGTTGCGGAGCTTGTAGGCGCAGAGCTTGCGATGCGGAAGACGCACACAACAATTTCCACTTCTATTATAACATCCAAATTTCAAAGTGTCATTATTTAAGAAGCCTTTCTCATGGTCAGTCGAGATTTCTTCTGAGGACGCAGAGCCAGTTTTCTGCGAAATGTTAAGAATTTCACCTTATTTTCTTGATGCGGCATAAGCCCAAAAGCCTATACAGCATCATGTCTTTAAGTACGGGCCGTGAGAGCATTAATGGCAAGAATATTTGAATGTTTGACACTTTTTTTTTCTTTTCTTGCCAAAAATTTTTTTCTAAGTTCCCTTAAGTGTATTAGGTTCCAGTTTTCTGAGTACTTATGGTGATTATTTTGTCGCCAGGTTAGAAGCTCTGGTGGAAAGAGAGTGGTTACAGGCTGGACATCCATTCCCTATCCGCCACGCTCGCTCTTGTTACGCACCCACAGGTGGTATCTCCGGTCGTGGCAAGTCTCAAGCTCCCACATTCTTGCTATTCCTGGACTGTGTCAACCAGATTCACCAACAGTTCCCCTGCAGCTTCGAGTTCAGCATACACCTGCTGATCCTCCTGTTTGAACATTCCTACAGTTCTCAGTTTGGTGAGTATCCATACCAGAAACTCTCTTTAGGTTACCAGTAGCTGTTGTAGTTAACTGATTAGTTGTACAATTAAAGAGACTGGTGTAAGAATCAGACAGCTTCAAATTCCAGAAGTTTACAGGAGGCACTGAAACAATAAAATTACTAAATTTTGAAAAGGTAATATTAAGTCACATAGAATAGCTGGAACAATAGCAGCATATATATTAGAGTGGATATTATAGATTTTATTTTAGTTTACTCAGGCAGCCCTGAAGATGGTTTTCCGAATTTTCCCATTTGAACACCAGGCAATTGCTGGGGCTGTACCTTAATTAAGGTCACGGCTGCTTCCTTCACATCGTCGCCATATGACCTATCTGTGTTGTTGTGACGTAAAACAGATTGAAAATGTTTACTCAGGGTGGCCATATGTCCCATTTTCACCAGGACAGCCATGTAATTTTATGTCGTCCCACCCCGGCGGTTTTCCACTTTGTCCTGTTTACAAACGTTACTAAATAAACCAGTGTGAAAATTTCAACTGTTCATTTTAAATCTAATTGCAGCACACGATAGACATTTCACGTACAGTAAATAACTCTAACGGCTATACCTAGTACAGCCTAGATCTTTTTTTTTTTTCCATGATACGAGGGCAGATCAGAAAATAAGTTGCACTTCCCAGTTATGGCCATTTATTACACCACCTGTACAATAGCAACACGACTGTAACGACATACACTGTAAGTCACTTTTCCACGTAGTTTCCAAGAGACTCCAAACATTTCTGCGAATGCACAACCAACTTGTCGATGCCGGATGCATAGAAATTTCCTCTAGCGTTCTGCAACCACTTGGAGACAGCGGCCTTCACCTCCTCATCGTCTGGAAAAGTCGACCACCGAGCTCCGTTTTGAGCTTACCGAACAGATGAGTCACATGGCTAGGTCGGGACTGTAGGGTGGATGTTGCGAGACCTCCCACTTGAAACGCTGCAGCAGTTCTCTCGTTTGGCGGGCCTTGTGAGGTGTTACGTTATCATGCAACAAAATCATACCGGCGCTCAATTTCCCACGGCGCTTCTCTTTAATCGCTTTACGCAACCGGTGCAACATTTGACAATACAACGCCGCGTTGTTCGTCATTCCTTTCGGCATGAATTCCACGTGCAGCAAACCCTCCATGTCAAAGAACACTGTCGCCATAACCTTACCGGCTGAAGGTTGAACCTTGGCCTTCTTTCGTTGTGGTGATGAGGGGTGCACCCATTCCATTGATGTTCGCTTCGTTTCGGGGGTGAAGTTATGGACCCACGTTTCGTCGCCTATGACGATTCGCCTCATAAACCCGTTGCCGTCTGAGGCATAGCGTTGCAAAAATGCCAGGGAGGATTGGAAATGTTGTCCCTTGTGCTCATTGGTGAGAAGACGTAGGACCCATCTTTGACACAGCTTACGATATCCAAGGTCCTCGTGAACAATGGCAAACACACTGCCATGCGACATGTTCAGCTGCGTCGCGATTTCTCTCAGTTTAATGCGCCGGTTCTGTCTAATGATTGCATTCACACTGTTGACCTTTGCACGGGTCCTGGACGTTGCGGGCCTGGCTTCGCGATGGTTGTCCATGATATCCGTGCGTCCGGCTTCGAATTGCTGACACCACTTGACGATACCTTGCCGGGAAATGGCCCGCTCCCCATACACAGCACTAATTTCACGATGAATGTCTGTGCAATTCTTCCTTTTGGGCCATAGGAATCGGATTGTCAGACACACCTCATATTTGGAGTGAACGTCCAGTTGATGCTCCATTGCATTTGGCCGCTATTCACACAGTACTAGACGAGACACCACAGCGACCTGCCTAACAGACGTGTGGGCAGTGTCTGTCCCTTTCTCCGCTGTGCCCAAGTTTGTGATTCTCAGCGCGCTGCTGCGGCGCGTTAGTGCAACTAACCTTTTGATCCACCTACGTAGCTTACAATTCAAAAAACAAAATAAATTTACTGGAAAGTGGAGCTGTCTCCACAGTTATGCAGTAATACTCCTAGCAATATATTAAACCAATGAAGTTCTTTCCCAACTGTGTTCATTGGCTGGGAGGATTTATTAATTTATCCAATCAACTGTGCAATCATATTAAGAAAATTAAGTTTAACCTAAGGGTTTAGCTCGCCATGAACTCAGGTTACAAATTGTAATCTAGACGGGACACACAAGGAACAAGACACAATCTGTCATTAATAAACATAACTTATAATATCCGGCTAAAAATTAGATCATTCCAGAACTCTGTAAAAGCGTCTGGCAGATTTAATAATCAAAATGTAATGCTCTACCCAAAACTCAATAAATGACAACTGAGGTTAAATTTTCCAAAAAAAATTTTATTAATAATTCAGGAATTTTTATTAATACAATAAAGGGGTGTGAAACTCCGCCATTGTCCGGTCCCAAGTCCGGAATGAGAAAGGAGGAGGGTTTGCTGGTCTGGCACCCAGCTGTAAAATTGCCAACGCCGAGTGTTGGGCGGCGGGAAATAACCTGACTCCCTAAGGGGGCCAACGGCTTCGGGCGAATGAGCCCCTTTGGGTGGGGTGATGGTCCCCACAGTGGAGGAAATGCCACTGGAATCCATTATGCAGCGTCTGTTCTCCAGGTTAGGGGCGGCTGCACAAGGCGTCTGTACTCCAGAGGAGCGGCCTCATTATCACCTCACTGGATCACATCCAGAGTTGTAATTCGGGACCTAGTCCCACACAGGTGACACCTTGACAGTCAACCATGGAAGGTCTTTTAAGGAATACTCCACCGGCTGAACCAAGAGTTCAGAGAAGGCAGCATTCGGATACGGTGGGCTGCCACCTGAAAGATACTGTGAAGTCGGAGGCACGGAAATACCCCAGTACTACATACACGAATGAGACAAAATCAAGAATCAAACCAAAGCAGATAACATACTTCTCTACACACAACATAAACTCACTCATGCAAACCGGTAAACTAAAAGTGATCACCGACATAATGGACCAACACAAAATTCTTATCATGGGATTACAGGAAATTAGAAACACTGACCAGGATGCCTTGGAATCTCAAGGGTACAGACTTTATAAAGGTATACCCGGGAAGAGAGTGATGAAGAATGTCCCACAATTTGGAACAGGATTTTTGGTCAGCCTTAAAATAATAAACTCAGTTCAAGAATTCAGATCACAGTCTCCACGACTCTCAACGCTCACCTTAAAGGCATCTAATAAAATCTATACTATAATAAATGCCCATGCTTCCACTAATGATAAAAACAACTCCTCAAAAGACCAGGAGGAAACAGGAGAATTTTGGGACCTATTGGACCAGACCATAGATAACATCCCCAAACACCATATAAAATTATTAATAGGCGACTTCAACGCTCAACTAGGCAGAGAAAGAAAATACCGTGACATCATCGGAAAATGGCCAGCACACAAGAAAACAAATAAAAATGGAGAGAGACTAGTTGACCTGTGTAGAAACCATAATTTAATCTCAAAATCTACATGTTTTAAGAGGAAACCTCAAAAACTCAAAACATGGAAACACCCTGACTACACTAAAGGAGAATGGCAACTGGACCACGTCTGCATGGACAAATACCACCACAAAGAGATCTATAACGTCAAAGTCCTCCGAGGAATAGACACAGGTTCAGATCACTACGTAGTTAAAATTAAAATTAAACTCACTCCCCAGAGGAGACAACAAAAGCAAGCCCTTAAAACTAAAAGAAAAATAGATCCTACCCAGCTAATCAACAACAAAAATTACCAGAAAGCAACTGAAAAAATAAAAATCACAGACAAACTTGAAGACTTAGTACACAACCTTAAACAAATTGCAGAAGACTTAGCTCCAATTAAACCACGTAAAAAACACCAATGGTGGAACAGTGAATGTGATGAAACAGTGGAGAAAAGACATCAGGCATGGCTATTACATCAGTCCCAAAAGACAGAAATATCCTATCAAAAGCTAGTAAAACAGAGAAAAGAAACTACCCAAGTCTTAAGAAGAATAAAAAGACAACATCATAAGGACACCCTGCAGTTAATTGAAGAACAGTTCAGTAAAACTAAATCAAGGGACTACTACAAAACCTTCAGAAAGCAGCTCCAAAAATATGAACCCCCGACCCTACTGATGAAGGATGAAGATGGTAAGCTGGCCCATAACAATAAAGACAATGCAGAAATTCTGGCTAAACATTTCAACAAGCTTTTAAATTGTGAGGAACCTACAGAACTCCTTCATTTGGACACCAACACCCCGATAAAAACATCACCAGAAAACATCAATCCCCCCACAATAAAGGAAGTCTACCAAGCTCTGAATAAATTAAAAAACTACAAAGCGCCAGGAGAAGATCAGACCTTTGCGGAAATCTGGAAATATGCAGGAACCTCAGCAAAAGTTGCCCTCCATCAACAACTTGTCTCTATCTGGATTAAAAAAGAACTACCAGAACACTGGACAACAGCCCTCATTCATCCTCTGCACAAAAAAGGGGACAAAACCGACCCTAATAACTACAGGGGAATCTCTCTCCTAGACATAACATACAAAATATTTTCAATAATCATCCTTAATAGGATAAGTTTACAACTTGAGAAAGAACTAGGAGAATATCAAGGAGGTTTCAGACCCTGGAGGAGCTGTCCTGATCAGATCATGAGTCTTAAGTTGATAATGGACTATAACAGGAGAAGAAACAGAGATATGGTGATAACATTTGTAGATTTCAAGAAAGCTTATGATTGCATCCATAGAGAATCTCTGTTTAAAATTTTAAGACACCTTGGACTACACCCCAAATTAATAAACATGATAAAATTGACTCTCACCAATACCAAGTCAAAAGTGAAGTTTAGGGGGGAAACATCAGAGACATTTGAAATTAAAACTGGACTACGGCAGGGAGATGGGCTCTCACCACTATTATTTAACTGTGCTCTAGAAATGGTAATGAGGGAATGGTTTAGAAAATCTCCCCCCAAAATAAAGATTGGCCGAAAAATCAAAACAAATTGCCTGGGTTTTGCTGACGATTTAGCATTACTAGCAGTGGACATAAAAGAAGCAAAAACCCAGATATCAGAACTTCAAAACATTGCAAATAAAATTGGCCTCAAAATATCATTTGAAAAAACAGAAATTATGCCCCAAAAACCAACACAGCTAAAAGAAGTCACCATAAATGGTAATAAAATCAAAATAGTAACTCAGTTTAAATATCTTGGAGAAGTAATAACACATAACTTAAATGAAAAAATCTCAATCCAAGTAAGAACAAATAGATTAGCTAAAGCACAAAAATTAACATGGGATATCTACAAAAAGAAATGTCTATCAATAAATACAAAAATAAAACACTACAACACAGTTATAAAACCGGAAGCTACATATGCAGCAGAAACACTCTTTTACCTGAATAAACAATCAAAGACTGACAGACTTCAGAAAATTGAAAGGAGGATTGGAAGAACCTGTATCAACAAAAAATATCAGAAAGATGGACAGTGGCGGTTAATACCTAACAAAGTCGTGTACAAAGAGCTAGAACCCATTACAGATACTATGCGTAAGAGGAGACTGGGATTCTTTGGACATATCATGAGGATGCAGGACTCGAGACTTCTGAAACAACTAGTACAACACAATCTCGTCTCAAAAAATACAACAACAGGATGTAAATGGATCAGAGAAGTAAGAGAGGATCTGAAGGAAATAGGCCTTACAACAGAAGACACCAAAAATAAGATAAAATTGAATACAAAACTCAAGAATACAAACCTCCGCTTTACCCTTACACAAAACAAACCAACAACACGCACATTTTCAACTGAGGAAAGGGCACGAAGATCGGAGCGTCTGAAGAAGTACTGGGAGGACCGCAAAGCCCGAACAATCCCTTCAAAGAGACCTGAACGACGGACTGACTAAAGTGATCCTATGTGGTCATAAAAGAAGAAGAAGAAGAAAGGGGTGTGAGTAAGTCATGTTAATTAATGTAAATTAACTTAAAATGCTTCTCCAAGTGTGAAAGTAGAAAGAACCCACAGGTTGATATGTCATTTCAAAGTTTGTGAAATTTGCAGGTACTGAGAAAAATTATTAAATTTACAAAGGGGAAAACTAATATACATAGAAGCTGGTCCTTGTATCCACATACGATAGTTAACCTGAAAATGAACAGAATATAGCTTTCGGTTACATAGGGACTTTTTGTATTCAAACGAATATCCGAGGGTAGTAGGCCTACTTAACCTTGCATAGGTAAATGGATCCATGGATAGGGAGAAGTAATCAGGTAATTTAAAGAACATTATGAGGATAACTTCATAGAACTTTCAGAGATTGGTAATAATGGAGAATTTTTCTTAATGGTGCATTGTAAATGTTAAATGACATGATTATTCACCACACTCAGTATAATTCATCCCCCCAAAAAGGAAAGGAAAAGAAAGAAAAAATATAAAAAAAGGAACATTCGATGACATTAGATGAAACATTAATAAGTCAGCAGCAAGGTTAAAGATAAACCAGATTAAAGAAGAAAATTCAAACTCAGACGACATCAGTGGTAAAAGACGGGGGGGCGAGGATAATTACATTAATCAAAATTAATTCTACTACCAAATCATGAATGCAACGCATGTATTTTAAGGTTCAAATCCACTTAAGGTGACTCTATTATGGTCACCTGACAAGAAGTCGCATGGATGGGGGGTGAAAGGTGCAAGGGATAAGCATGGCTGTCGCACATGTGTCTATCTCAAGTCTTAAGGCCTGACAATAAACATTGGTTCCGTTCACGGTGACTCTTACGAATTCAGGTTGTATCGTGGAGTTTCAAAGTAGCAGTGCAATTGTGCTTTAGTTACACATTTCCTATACCTAATAAGTACTGTATAATGAACATTTTGATGAGGAATATGCAGGAGCTTGTATTATCTGTCACGACTGATGTTTGTAGCTAAGAGTCTAATATCTGTTACTCGTGCCGTACCTGCTAGCTGCCGTGACTTCTCATCAGACCCAGATAGTAAAAACGAGTCCAAACATGTTTGGTTAATGTAAAAATGACATCTTTATAGATGAAGTTATACTATAATATATTGAATAGGAGGATTGATTAAACATTTATAATTAATACCACATAGGGTGGAAATCCAGTGAAGCCCACATGAAGTAATTACAATAAAAACCACTGAAGGTAAATGGAGGGAACTAGGGAATAAGTTGGAAAGGAGGTTGAATTAAGCAGAAGATACTTTGATTGAGTACAACATCTTTCCACCACATCATTTTGTAGTAGTACACCTGATATCCGAAGGTCTCGATGTTGATCAACTTTCATGAAATATTCATTCTTGGATGTATCAAACACGAACACCACTGATGCGGCAAAACAAACATGCTGTGAAGTAGATCTCAAAGATACGAGCTAGAAGCAACTGTCAGTCGGCAGTTTGAAGACAGTTTGAAGAGACTCAGTAGTCCCAAGAACCGGCAAGAACTAGCGCAAGAATTCAGATATAATTAAGATGTGAACTATCACTGAGTTAACACATAATAAAAAGTCTTCATAAGAATAAGTTTCATATTAATCTGTATTGAAATACAAATTACATACCGCGGGCTTTACATGTAGGGGTGAGTCTCATATCAACACAGCCATATTTCCCATTTTTCAACCCACATAGCTAATTTTATGGTATCATTTTTTTCAGACAAATTTATGGATTTGATCGGAATTGGAAAACAAACCTCACTCAATTTTGAACTTTTTCTAACATGTCAAGTTGTCCCTAATGGAAAAAGCCACATGGTTTCTTTCTACTCTAAATGAGCAACAGTCAAATTCCATAAGTTATGTTATCACGATGCAAAAAAAATTTCATCCATGTGAATCTGTACTCAGTTATTGCAAACCACAAGCCTAAGAAAGTGGAACTTCACCTTCAGAATTGTGATGTAATTTGAATTTGATGATGTATAACAACTAAGGCTGTCAACTTTAATTTTGTTGTACAACCTTATTTTAACATTCATATGTTTCTATATCACACCTTGTCAATTTTGTATAATTTTTGGCTGAAGATGATCGCATGGGAAGATCAAAGCTAGTCCCAATTTAATGTAGTTCTTATATTAACCCTTAATTTGTGAGGTGTGGACACACAGACCGTGGAAAACTTTTCAAGTTTTATTTTATCCCCTTTTGTCTTTAACTCCCGTCTTTTCTTTCGTCTACCTTCCTAGCGTGTGAACTTGCGTTACTACACAGCTCTGTGTTGCTGTAGCTGTTGACATGTGCAGTTGATTGCGTAGTAAAATTTTTGAGTGGTATCACAGACCGCACCTCAGTGGTTACGTTTCACATTGTTCATGCATGCGTGTGGGGGGGGACCTTCTCGATTAACTCGCATAGGAGTTTGTGGATTTGAAAGCGTGAAAGCACTGTACCATCATTGGTTGAGGAGGATATAAGTGACACTGAAATTGACTCTGAAGATTTCTTTATTACAAAGAGTGAAAATATTTCGGAAAGTGATAAGTCGCATCAGTGATGGTGCAGAAGGGGGAGAAGAAGAAAATGAGGCTGCGAATAGCAAGGATAATATTCATTTTAGAGCATACTACAGAAGAAACATATATGTAAATGGTCGAGTGAGCATTTGTGAAAAGGAGCAGGACACAAAAGTATAAGAAGTTTGTGGCGTAAAATGTTACACGTGCTTTACATGCTGTGATTTTTAACAAAATGATGTAAGTTACTTTGTTTAACTCGTCTTACTCTGTCAGTCACATGTATTTGTTCCTAAATATTAGTTGTATAATGATATTTTATAAAGGATCCTTAATCAGAAATTAAAACTGATTATCACAGGAAAGATTCTGCCATTCTCTATCAGGAGTTATGGTAAGGGTAATAGATGTACGCTTTGATGTTATGAAATATTTGCATTTTTAACCCATATTAGATGAATGTAAGAACCAATGCAAGCAATTATAAGTTAGTCGTTTGATTAGGTGTGGCTATGTGTAACTAAGATACATCAGCATTCACTGAGACCTCACCTCACAAGTTGAGGGTTAATAAAGTATTGAATAGGTGGAACCATTTTTAGCTTATTGCTTTTTTAATTTTTTCTAATAAAGGTAATCGATACAAATTTCAAAAATTCATTAAACAACCAAAGTAGAGATATAAGGAAGTGGTAACAACACTAACTTAATGTGGTTACGACTGGAAGGAATTGAGTCTTCTCATTCCTGTCCTTAATACTGTCCTTAATACCAGCCCAGCTAAATCCTGTTATTTACACCAAGTGTTTATTCTTTGATCACTAGAAATGCTGATATATTTTCAATGTGACCGATAATTATATTTACTAACTTTTATTTATTTTTAGATTAATTATTTCTGGCTTATACCACTGGTGAAGAGTTTATTATTTCGCACTTCATTCTCACACTAGCCTCTTGTCATTACAGGTACATTCCTGGGCACATGTGAAGCAGACCGTGTGCGACTGAAGTTAGCAGATCGTACAGTCAGCCTGTGGTCGTATCTGAACCGACCGGACGTACTGCAGTCATTCCTCAACCCCATGTATGATCCTAATAACCGGGTCATATGGCCATCTGTTGCACCCATGAGCCTGGTAAGATATTTTGTGACAAATAATTCAAGTTCTCCCAATGTTTGACTCCTTGGCTGAATGGTCAGCATTGAGGCCTTTGGTACAGAGAGTCCTGGGTTCAATTCCCAACCTGGTTGGAGATTTTAATCGTGTTTGATTAATTCTTCTGGTTATTACAAGTAATGAACTTCATTCCGGTTCCGTATTGACTTCAAATATCTAAGGTGAAATTCTAAAAGAATTTAATTATATAAAGTCCACCTGTTCAATACACTTCTGCCATTAAGTAAATGGTCTCTTTAAAAAGTTACATAGTTGTTTAAAAGAACTACCTAGGGCATGTTTCGACCTAGCCTAGAGATCATCAGCTAAAATCTCATAAAGAAGGAAGATATATAACAAAAACAGTGTTACATAAAAATTCTGAGATAAAATACAATCAACAAATGCAATGGGCAGTGATACAAAACACATCAAGAGAGTTAAAAATGTGAAGTACCTCGGAGAGTGGATATTGGAGGACCTAAGTGAAACGATGGCTCTTGAACAAAGGAGAATCAAATTAGACCAGGCCTACCATGCCTGCAGAAAACTGTATGCCTCAAAGAATGTAAAACTGAGACACTAGAATGCAATAGTCAGACCATCAGTCTTCTACGCACCAGAATGCCTATCCCTAACTAAAAAGACCCCACTGAGAGCCCTGGACGTGCAAGAACGGAAATTCCTGAGAAGAATAACAGGGCCAAGGATCCTACCAGATGGAAGGGGATGGTACAAACCCAACAATGAGCTCTACCAGCATCAAGAAAACCTCATAGATGCCATCAGGAGAAAACGTCTGACTTTCTATGGACACCTACACAGAATGGATCCTAATAGATTATCCCCTAAGATCTTCAAGGTTGCTAACAAAGGCAAAGCTACTGGATTCCCCTGGACCAAACAAGTGGACAAAGATCTTGCAGAGCTTAATATTAATCAAGCCGCCATTACTGACAGAAATGCATACCGTTTAATGGTCAAAACTAAACCTTTCCTAACATCCCTTACATCAGCTAGCCACAAAGGAGCCGGGAATTGGTCAGAGGAGTGCAGGAAAGAATTCAGCGAGAAAATGAAGGGATACTGGGCCAACAGGAAGGCTCAAGAGGCCACTAAGAACACAATCCAGTATGCTAAAAGGGGCAGACGACGACAAAAACACAGCTAGAACACAAGCACCGTGGTCCGCAGATGGCTTAAACGCAAAGAAAAAAAATGCAATGGGAGTTTATGTTTCGAGAGAGAGAGAGAGAGAGAGAGATTTATTAAAGAAATAAATCATCTGTCCTCCAATGAGGGTGACCATTTGGATCCAGAATACAGTTTCAATTTCAATGGAGTTTTAAAATATCAAAACATAAAAAATTAATCGTTAATGCTGTTATCATCTTTTTTCCAGGGTTAGTGGGGGAGGAATGTTCTCAGGTAGTGATGGAAATGAATGACTTGCAGAGAATCTCTCGCTATCTGTATTACTGTTTTTTCTAACTCGCAGAATGGAAAATTCAAATTTTGAAGGAAACTCTATGTCGGATTAGGGAAGGTGCCTCTTGCTAAGAATAGCAGGCCTCTGACAATCCACTGATCGATAGGTATTTTGTACTTGAATGACAGGTAAGGCAAGCACGGAACATAAATAGCTTGCCTTTCTAGGTCCACATTCCGAGCCTGATTTAGGTCTCTTTCAAAGCGAATAGTGGGATCTAAGACCATTGCTTTAATGTCCTTTCTCTTGATGGCTATGATGTCAGCCCTCCGATTAGCGTCATCGGTAGAGACGCAGTGAACCTCCTCGTGCACCTCCCGTCCATGCTGTCTCAAGCCTTGAGCAATCGACATTCTTACATGATGGTGGCGATGGTTGTGCATTAGCTCAGTGCTCCAGCAGAATCCCAATACATGTCCAAGGGTTTCTGTCTCGTTGCAGCCATTTTGGCGGCAGCGGGTTGTGTTGAATGACCTACCAGGAACTGACCTGACTGCGGTGTGGTTGCACGACTCTTCACTGCGTTTATGTATTCAGAAGAGGACAGAGGTGATTTATGAGTCATCCAGGAGTTTGCTTTCGGGCAGTTTGAATATAACACTACTCCCTTTCCTTTATGTTGTAGCTGGCACCACCATTGAAAGGATCGATTTCTCATAATTTCATGTTTTCTTCCATCAATCTTCGAAGGAAGACTTTCTTTTTGTATGTCAAGTCTGTGGAGTGCCATATCTTGTTCTTCGGGTAACTTCCTTACGTATGGTAGATGAACGTCCTGAACATGGAGTAAGCGATTACAAATATTGCAATGCTGTATACTGCCTTCTCATTCTGCACAGATTATTCCCATCCCTGTGACCTTTCTGGCACTATACAGCATCGAATTTGGAGTATCATCTGGCAGCATCAGTATTTTTTTACAGAACTTGTCCAGATCTTTAAGAAAAGTGTTTGATAGTTGTGTCAGAGGGGCACATTGTAGAGGATAGATCAAACCCGGCCAGACTGTTGGCTCTGTAAATGATGTCGCTGATGATTGATCAAGCCTGGTGTTCCGTGATTTCCCATTTTCACACCAGGCAAATGCTAGGGCTGTACCTTAATTGAGGCCATGGCTGCTTCCCTCCCACTCCTAGCCCTTCCCTGTCCCATCGTTGCCATAAGACCTATCTGTGTCAGTGTGATGTAAAGCAGCTAGCAAAAAAAAAAAAAAAAAAAAAAAAGGTGGGTGGAGGACGCGGTTGGATCTGACGTAGTTTCCGCTTTTCGTGGGTTTCAATTTCTTGTCTGCGACTTGCCTGCTCAAACAGTGAGACACCTTCTGCAGTACCTTTGCGCCAGAGAACACGGTTTTGTGCAGTTGTTGCCCAGGTGTTAGCATTTATGTTGGTGCTATTCGTAGTCTTCTTAAGCTGGTCTTTATAACATTTCAGGCTGGGCTGAGTGGTTCAGACGGTTGAGGCGCTGGCCTTCTGACCCCAACTTGGCAGGTTCGATCCTGGCTCAGTCCGGTGATATTTGAAGGTGCTCAAATATGTCAGCCTCGTGTTGGTAGATTTACTGGCACGTAAAAGAACTCCTGCGGGACAAAATTCCGGCACCTCGGCGTCTCCGAAAACAGTAAAAGTAGTTAGTGGGACGTAAAGCTAGTAGCATTAATTATAACGTTTCAGAGGAGCATGTTAAGGCCTCTTGCCATGCCCAATCTCACCATAGAGATTTTGGAGTATGGTTATTGAATCTTGTATTACACAGTTAGTGATATTGGAAGTCATGTCCAGTTGAGTCCAAGATAATCCCACAAGAGGTTTAGGAATTGTTCCCCACGCTCTGACCATGGATCCGTGGACGGAGATGTCTCCAAATTCCTTCCTCCTCTACTGGTCCATAGACGCATCTCAATATCTTTCTTTCCCAGACATGTATCATTATAATATCCATTTCTGACATGGACATATTTCACTTCCACACATAATTTTTGGCTTTATTTTTGTCATATATTTTAATTTTGAATGTTTTGCTCACTGCTCTTCATTATAGTCTGAGCTATAGTAAACAAATGTCTTATACAAATTTCTGTTTCCTTTGTCCTACAGACTCTGTGGTCGGAGCTCTATCTCCGCTGGGTAGTAGATCAGACCCCACAGCAGGAAGCTTGGCGGACCATCACCGAACTGCGCGAGCATGACAAGGAGCTGCGCCTGAAAGCCACGAGGCTCCGTCGTCAGCTGGCCGACCTGGAGAAGGAGGCGATAGAGGCCGGCATCCTCACCCCTTCCATGCTACCCCAACCCCAAGAAGTCCTCCCGCCCCCAGTGTCCGCAGAGGTTGCCTGAGAGGTACGGTGCGCCGGTGCTTGCTGCCTGCGATGGTATAAACAGGAACTGCCCGAGAAATGTCTGAGCATCGGCATGGTTCCTGTACCAAATATCTCGAGGTAATAAGGAAAATTACAGTGGGCCGGCGCAGCAACTTGTAAACAGAACCAAAGTTAGCTCAGTTAGACTGTCAGATCATACATAAATATTTATTTATTTATTGATTCCTAGAATTTCATAGTCTGAGGTATTCTATGTGAATAAAAATCGTTGGAAACGATCAAACAAATGTGGCTCTGTCAAGCAAGAGACGTCACAGATTTTTAATTCCTTTTGTGTTGCAGATTCATATATAAGCATGGTATTCTATGTGCAGTGTGTCACCATAATTTTCTGAAGCTTCACTTGTTTCACTTTCATTACGATGAAAGTCATACTTTTTACCAATACAACCGGTAATAGAAACTGTACTTTATGTCCTTTTGGTGCCACTTCCTACAGGGTCACTTTGACATACAGTGTGTCCCAGGAGAAAAGCGCTGTATTTATTTAAACATACACTACCAACAGAGACATGTTCCTTCTACAAGTGATTTTATACAACATAATGTACATTATAAATAACAGAAATATCCTATCAAAAGCTAGTAAAACAGAGAAAAGAAACTACCCAAGTCTTAAGAAGAATAAAAAGACAACATCATAAGGACACCCTGCAGTTAATTGAAGAACAATTCAATAAAACTCAATCAAGGGACTACTACAAAACCTTCAGAAAGCAGTTCCAAAAATATGAACCCCCGACCCTACTGATGAAGGATGAAGATGGTAAGCTGGCCCATAACAATAAAGACAAAGCAGAAATTCTGACTAAACATTTCAACAAGCTTTTAAATTGTGAGGAACCTACAGAACTCCTTCATTTGGACACCAACACCCCGATAAAAACATCACCAGAGAACATCAATCCCCCCCCACAATAAAGGAAGTCTACCAAGCTCTGAATAAATTAAAAAACTACAAAGCGCCAGGAGAAGATCAGACCTTTGCAGAAATCTGGATTAAAGAAGAACTAACAGAACACTGGACAACAGCCCTCATTCATCCACTGCACAAAAAAGGAGATAAAACCGACCCTAATAACTACAGGGGAATCTCGCTCCTAGACATAACATACAAAATATTTTCAATAATCATCCTTAATAGGATAAGTTTACCACTTGAGAAAGAGCTAGGAGAATATCAAGGAGGTTTCAGACCCTGGAGGAGCTGTCCTGATCAGATCATGAGTCTTAAATTGATAATGGACTATAACAGGAAAAGAAACAGAGATATGGTGATGACATTTGTAGATTTCAAGAAAGCTTATGATTGCATCCATAGAGAATCTCTGTTTAAAATTTTAAGACACCTTGGACTACACCCCAAATTAATAAACATGATAAAATTGACTCTCACCAACACCAAATCAAAAGTGAAGTTTAGGGATAAAACATCAGAGACATTTGAAATTAAAACTGGGCTACGGCAGGGAGATGGGCTCTCACCACTATTATTTAACTGTGCTCTAGAAATGGTAATGAGGGAATGGTTTAGGAAATGTCCCCCCAAAATAAAGATTGGCCGAAAAATCAAAACAAATTGCCTGGGTTTTGCTGATGATTTAGCATTACTAGCAGTGGACATGAAAGAAGCAAAAACCCAGATATCGGAACTTCAAAACATTGCAAATAAAATTGGCCTCAAAATATCATTTGAGAAAACAGAAATTATGCCGCAAAAACCAACACAACTAAAAGAAGTCGCCATAAATGGTAATAAAATCAAAATAGTAACTCAATTTAAATATCTTGGAGAGAAGTAATAACACATAACCTAAATGAAAAATCTCAATCCAAATAAGAACAAATAGATTAGCTAAAGCACAAAAGTTAACATGGGATATCTACAAAAAGAAATGTCTATCAATAAATACAAAAATAAAACACTACAACACAGTTATAAAACCAGAAGCTACATATGCAGCAGAAACACTCTTTTACCTGAATAAACAATCAAAGACTGACAGACTTCAGAAAATTGAAAGGAGGATTGGAAGAACGTGCATCAACAAAAAATACCAGAAAGATGGACAGTGGCGGTTAATACCTAACAAAGTCGTGAACAAAGAGCTATAACCCATTACAGATACTATGCGTAAGAGGAGACTGGGATTCTTTGGACATATCATGAGGATGCAGGATTCAAGACTTCTGAAACAACTAGTACAACACAATCTCGTCTCAAAAAATACCACAACAGGATGTAAATGGATCAGAGAAGTAAGAGAGGATCTGAAGGAAATAGGCCTTACAACAGAAGACACCACAAATAAGTTAAAATTGAATACAAAACTCAAGAATACAAACCTCCGCTTTACCCTTACACAAAACAAACCAACAACACGCACATTTTCAACTGAGGAAAGGGCACGAAGATCGGAGCGTCTGAAGAAGTACTGGGAGGACCGCAAAGCCCGAACAATCCCTTCAAAGAGACCTGAACGACGGACTGACTAAAGTGATCCTATGTGATCATAAAAGAAGAAGAAGAAATAATAGAATTTGTGAATAAATAACAAAGAAAGTAGTATTTATAAAAATTGAAAAAATAAGAGAAAGAAAAACAAATTTGATAAATAATTAGTAGCATTTCCTGTACCAGAAGTTCTGCCGTTGTTATATATAAAATTAATGGATTAAGTATTAAAGCCCGCACATTTGTCCCTCCCCCCCCTCCCTCCTATTTCTTTTACCAGATTATTCAGATCACAAAATGGATTAATGCTATAGAAAGGCGCGGAGAAAAAAAAAGAGAAAATCTGCAGAGAATTACAATTTTCTTTCTAAGGTGAAATACATACCTTGGCCATTTCAGTCTCTTCACTATTGTAACATTTTATATACTGTAATAATATAATAATGCAAAACTAAAGTACAGAAAATTAACAACTAGTGTTTAATAATTGTTCTATTATACTTTCACTACCCATATTAAAACATTTAAACCTCCAACTTGATTGCATTAGCAATAATATACTAGCGCAGAACTCGAAAACAAAAATCAACACAAAGCATTGGGAACTGAAACAACGCTTTGGTCAGGTTTAGCAAGCATGAGGCAAATGTACTTGAGAGTGTATGCGCGCATGTACAATTCCAGGGAGTAAAGCTGACGAGTCGTTAGAAACAGAACCAGCGCCTTAGCGGCGTGGCAGACAGTTTCGAACGGTGCTGAGAGTAACTACATACACTCAGTACACTTGGCCTCGTGCTTGCTAAACCTGACCAAGGCGTTGTTTCAGTTTCCAACGCTTTGTGTTGATTTTTTTTTGCATTCAAGATGAAATTTTCTAAAATTTCATCTTAATTGGATGTAATATTGAGTATTGAATAGGAGAATAATCAACACAACTTCTTACAATTTGTAAGAAAACTCGTGATATGTGTAAATACAACTTAATTTTAAGTTGCCTCTTCAGGGACAAAATAGCTTTCTGCCTAAAATCCAAAGTCTACTCCTGATGCATAACAGCCCTGATACGAAAATTGCTCCCGGATAGTCGCCAGCCTTCTGCAAGAAGGTGGCTCAAGAAGATGAAGGAAAAGAGAACTAAGTACCAAGATAGCCAAATAAAGGAAACACATCAGTAATGAATAATACTAAAAATAAATTCAGGAAGTGACCCAGTAAAACCAAGGGGACATAAGTGATGGTTTCTTTTTTAGTCCAGTTATAATGAGATATAGTTTATGATGACTACTGCAAAAGTGTAAAGAAAACTATATAAAAACATTACAGAATTATTAAATATAATTTGTATACGAGGAATCTTAATTCTCATTAAAAAGATCTTTTGCCCAGAACTTCCTTGTACCGTATAAATCAATGAGTCTGTTAAAATATTGAACTCTAAATGTTGTTGCATTTAATTTATGTGTGTTTTAGTGACTAAATATTTACAGAACACCTAGGATTCCCCAGCATTGCATCGTTGTAGTCTGGGAAATGTAATTGTTCTTCTGATACGTTGTTATGCCACAGTGTTCGTCATTCGCTCATACATGTGATTAGTGTTAAGTTTGTATAGTTTTTATTCCATTTTGAACATTACCAAAATTAAACCGTAGCAGCAAGAAGGACCTGTAGTTCACATAGCTTTAAAAAGAAGAATACCTCATGCACGCATGTTGTAGTCAAGAAGATTGTACTGCCAGTTATCATACCCCAGAAGTCTCAGTGGTCTTTATGCTTGGTATCTGTTCGATTTGTATTTCCAGATCATGACGTTTCATGAACCTTAGACACTGAAAAGGTGGGTTTCGCAACCTAATTGTGGTTTAAGACGTTGTGGGGAGGAGGGGCTTCCAAAGCATTTGGGCCACAGACCTCGTCTATATTACATTACTTGCCTCATTTGAATTTGGATGAAATTTCAATTCAAGATGTTGGTTTCTATCCTTGATTTTAGCTGTCCTGTACCCCTTCATAATAGCCTGTTATCATTGGACCACATTTTTCCTACACCCAGAAGAAGAAGAAGAAGAAGAAGAAGAAGAATATTGTATTTACTCGCATATACCTTGCACTGTCTTCCTGAAACTCTTCTTCATCATCATCATCATCATCACCATCATCCTACAGTTGTAGGGTCCACTTGTGGATCAAGCCGCACCATTTCCTGCGATTGAAAACGTCTTTGCGCTGTAGGTGAAGTGCTGTAATATTATTAATACAATCCTGTCTGTCGTAAGAGGCGACTAAAAGGGGCCTCAGCGTCTCTGGCGAACACGAGGCCCTTAGCTGAGTCCTGGTATTGCTTCCACTTACTTGTGTCAGGCTCCTCGCTTTCACCTATCCTATCCGACCTCCCTTGGTCAACTCTTGTTCTTTTCCGACCCTGACGGTATTACATATGGAGGCCTACAGAGTCTCTTATTTTTCATGCCCTTTGAGGCCCTTGTCTTTCTTTAACTGATACCTTTATTTTTCGAAGTGTCAGATCCTTTCCATTTTTTCTCTCTGATTAGTGTTAATAGAGGATGGTTGCCTAGGTGTACTTTCTCTTAAAACAAAAATCACCACCACCACCATCCCAGCAAGATAGCTCCCACTATGGATCAGTACTAGAGAATCAGCCTCCGGATCTGAAGATGGCGGGTTGAAACCCGGCAGAGGTATTAAGAATTTTTGAGGGGAGAAAAATATCCATTCAACACTCCACATAGTGTAATATCAGCGTGTAAAAGATCTCCAGTGACACATTTAGTGTTTGCCCAACAATATTAATTAAAACTCGGCCGTAGATAACCCATCAGAGAGATCCAATCCAGTTTTCTTTCCCTTATGGTATAGCAAAATGAAACATCAAAATTGAAATGCAGGCACCCTAAATGTGTTGGATTAAATTGCTTCCAAACAGTAGCTGAGGTATTATTATTCAAATCAGGCGAGACTCCTTGACTTTGTGCATATTCTTGCTGTAACAAGAAGTATTCTTATCGCAATTTATATTGACACCTGCAGGCCAACCTAAGCAAGATATACGAGGTATAATTTTTCTCCCTTAATTCCATAACAAAACTTAAGTTGTGTGATATATGCAACGGCAAAATATACACAAGTAAATAACGTTAGTTGCTTTGTAGCCTGTGGATGAACAAATTGGTTCTCTTCAAAAACAAAACCTTATGATTCGGTTCTCTGTTACATTGTGAAACTTTTTTTTTTTAGCAGGAACAGTCGAACTTCTTTTCCAACTTCACTGTACTCTGAATCGGAGAACAACAATATTACTGTTCCTGAATGAGATGAAATTCAGTGTGGCCTGGGATTTGTAATATAAAAGATATATTTTCAATTGAAATTCTAATGTATGTTGAGGCTCTTTGATTACTGGTATTTTTAATAATCAGATTAATAAAAACAAACTATTTCTCTAAAACTAATTCCCACTTTACAGACCACAACAACAGCAAAGGAACATTTGACTGAGTTTTTGGAAAAAATTGGTCAAAAACACAATAAAGTATTTGCTTTTTGTCGAGAGAACCACGTAACTGAAGCCGCTAAGAAAAGCAGGAAGATAAGACTTAGAAAACAGGAGCATTTTAATACTTCAGGTAAGGAACAGACATTTATTGCAACAGATAAAAATGAATATTTCTCAAAACTGCATTCATTTTTATATATTCAAAATGTTGTCCATGAATCAGTTTTTTTGTCTAAATTCAAATCGTTGAGGCGCTGGCCTTCTGACCCCAACTTGGCAGGTTCGATCCTGGCTCAGTCTGATGGTATTTGAAGGTGCTCAGATACGTCAGCCTCATGTCTGTAGATTTACTGGCACCAAAAAAGAACTGCTGCTGGACTAAATTCCGGCACTTAGGCGTCTCCGAAAAAAAGCATAAAGCAATTAACATTATTAAAATACCCGTATAAAATTTCAGGTATAATTGTTTTTAAATTTTAATGCTATTTGTTCAGGGCGTCGACCTAGATCTTTTGCCCGTACTTGCACCATGTGATACGAACCTGTGTGTAATTGGAATGGAGGAAGTGTAGAGTGTTGAATGTGAGGAAAGGAACATTAAGGACGACACAAACACCCAGTCCCCAGACCAGGGGATATTAATCATTTACAACTAAAAACCCCTGACCCAGCCGGGAATCGAACCCGAGGCCGCCGGGTGACAGGCAGACGCGTTGCCCCCTACACCGCGGGGCCGGACAGGTATCATTATGCTAAGACAATTACTTTTCATCCTGCAAAAAATATTTACAAAATTAAGATAAAATTTAAAATTATTACAGCTTAATATTTGAAGTTGTCTGATACAAATTTGTTGAACGTGGTCTTGGATTAGTAATATTAAAGGTAATTTTCAATTGAAATTCTAATGAATGTATTAAGGTTTTTAGTTACATGGTATTTTAAATAATCAGATTAATAAAAATAAACTGTATCTCTAAAACAAAATGTCCATTTGAAATTTAAATAATATGCAAGTTTTAAAATTCAGTGAGATATTCCTCCTTGTGGTCCTCTGATATGAAGGATAGATTTCTCTGTTTATAAAACCAAGAGCAGCTGCTATCATAAACAAATGAATTACTATACAAATAAGATGAAATTAAAGAGCTTAAAAAAATCCATTGTTCTAGCCTCTCAGGCAAGCAACTAAAAATGGCATGCCTTTCCTTAATCATCGTTATCCAGTCGATTAGATTAGCAGTTTGCCTTTTTCTATCAGTATGAGCACTAATGTGAGTCAATGCACAGTTTCACTTGAGCCCTTATAACTACATTCAATGTGGACGTTTTAAAAAAATCATAAAAGTGCTGAGGGTATTGAACAAAGGAACGCATTACAGAAAGTATTTTGTAAATAGGTTCATTTGGCTAGGATTTGAATAAAAAAGAAAACAAGTAAAGAAACAAGCAATTTTACGCTGTTTATCCATAACTGCATTTAGGCCGGAGGTGATTTTCGAAATATGATTTTTTTTAAATTTGATAGAGCTATCCATGACACAATTTGAAACCCTTCCGAGCCCTGTAGCCCTTCAACTTTTGGCCCAATTGAGGAAGTAGCTTAATTTTACATTTTTTGTAGTATGGGGGACTCCTACTTTATCTGCTGAGAAATTATTTTCAACATTTAAGGGTGAAGTGAAATGAATTGAACAGAGTTGAAAGTACAAGGGTTGCTTCGATTGTAGTTTATTACTGGTACCAACAGTAAACTGGAAAAAGAACTCTTATTGCATCCCTTGTTAGCCCACACACGAGTTCATATTTGAAGTTCTAATAAGTCTAGTTCTTTTCAATTCTATGCATATTTTGTGAAAACTACTACTCTTTCTGGTGCTTAAATATTTATTGTTATATTGTTGTGTGATACGTGGATCATACACTCCTGTAAAGAATATGCTTAGGTAAATGTTGACTAAATTAATGTACCATACTTTTAAGTAAATAAATGTTTTATTTGTCCAAATTTTGTGGTGTTTGTAACTATCAACCCCCTCCCACTTACCAATAACATTAACCCCATTAAAGCCCAGCATCCTGCGAGGCCCATCCAGAAAGTTCCAGTGGACTATAAAAGAAAACAAAAACATTATTTCTGTGGATTCAGAAGTACATTATCTCTTTCTCATACATACAAGATCTCTCATATAAATTACGACCATTGAAGCGGCAATTTTTTTTAGTCTCCGACCACGAAGCTACTACGCTGGCATAGCAGGGGGAGAGGTGATACTCCCATGTGGTGCGTCCCAGGTGGAGGATAGGAGGGTCCTAACTGGCTTGCCAGCATACTTGAGGGAAATAAAATACCTCACGTGGACCAAACACAACCCCCTGCGGGTGGGGGATGCAGACAAAGAATACATCAACGGTATCTCCTGCCTGTCGTAAGAGGCAACTAAAAGGAGCAACCAAGGAATGATTGTATTAGAACCATGAAACTACTTGTGATTAGTACCACCATGCGGGAAACACCATGGGTCGCTTTTACTTGTGCGTAGTACCACTATGTTAGGTATCAAATACTCGTAGGTTTGTGATTAGTAGCAACAAAGTGCATTGCCGGCTTCTACCGTACCTGTGATTAGTACCACTTTAGGAGCGACACCTTGGTTCTGGCTTGCCTATGATTAGTACCCACCATATGAGGAACAACACAGGACATTGCGGGTCCCTGTGTTCGTACATGTATGTGATGAACATCATAGGTTTGCGTTGCCTCTAAATGGCGCCGCAATGTGCGAAACACCATAGGTGTGTATTCCATGTGCGAATTTCATTACCTGTGAGCAGTACCATACTGTGTGGAATGCCGTGAGTCTACGCTACTTTTGATTAGTACCGCAACATGACAAATACCATGGTTCTACTTGGATTTTGGACCCCTTTAGACTAAAAGCATCATCGAATCGATATTTTGTTATAGACGCAGCCCCTTGGTCAGTAATACTATTTTTTCACGTCAGTTTCTGTGAATACGAGACAATGCGGCTCGGATCCACTGATTGTTTTAAATTCATATCCATCCATTCGTTCTTCGTCCTCACGTTTTGAATTCTGGTCAGTGGAAGATTTTGGACTTTTAATTTGACATTCCATTTCATCTCATTTCATACCATTAGGGGCTGATGACCTCGATGTTAGGCCTCTTTAAACAACAAGCATCATCATTTAGTCTCCGAGACGTAACCTGCAGTATGGGAGCCGCACGCATAGTTCTTGACCTTTCAAGCAGCATGTACGTTTTTGACCTGGCAAGCATCACAATTAAATTGAAAGAAGTTATATAATGGTTCAGCCTTTTCAATACAAGTAGAATTAGATATGTAATGTTACATTACTATTTGATTATAAGCGGTACCGGCTTTGATCACTGTTGATATAGATGTTGATTCCCATAGGGAATCTGAAATATTTGTCCTGAATGAGCAAATGTATAATACCAATATAAATGGTCCGTTATTGGACATTATAAATTTTTTTCCAGCTAGCTCATTCTTGGTTGCCAGCGTTTCGCCCTCGTGTGCTAGGGTGGGCTCGTCAGTTGGTACCTAGCACACCTACCAATACGCTGGCTAGTGCATACCGTGGAGGCCACTGCGTAGGCTAACTGGAGCCACCGGCAGTGCCAATGCACTAAGAGACTTTGTCTCATCACTAAAAATTGATGCCTGCTTGGCCATCAGATGATATAGATGTTGATTCCCATAGGGAATCTGAAATATTTGTCCTGAATGAGCAAATTTATAATACCAATATAAATGGTCCGTTATTGGACATTATAAATTTTTCCAGCTAGCTCATTCTTGGTTGCCAGCGTTTCGCCCTCGTGTGCTAGGGTGGGCTCGTCAGTTGGTACCTAGCACACCTACCAATACGCTGGCTAGTGCATACCGTGGAGGCCACTGCGTAGGCTAACTGGAGCCACCGGCAGTGCCAATGCACTAAGAGACTTTGTCTCATCACTAAAAATTGATGCCTGCTTGGCCATCAGATGATATAGATGTTGAATCCCATAGGGAATCTGAAATATTTGTCCTGAATGAGCAAATTTATAATACCAATATAAATGGTCCGTTATTGGACATTATAAATTTTTCCAGCTAGCTCATTCTTGGTTGCCAGCGTTTCGCCCTCGTGTGCTAGGGTGGGCTCGTCAGTTGGTACCTAGCACACCTACCAATACGCTGGCTAGTGCATACCGTGGAGGCCACTGCGTAGGCTAACTGGAGCCACCAGCAGTGCCAATGCACTAAGAGACTTTGTCTCATCACTAAAAATTGATGCCTGCTTGGCCATCAGATGATATAGATGTTGATTCCCATAGGGAATCTGAAATATTTGTCCTGAATGAGCAAATTTATAATACCAATATAAATGGTCCGTTATTGGACATTATAAATTTTTCCAGCTAGCTCATTCTTGGTTGCCAGCGTTTCGCCCTCGTGTGCTAGGGTGGGCTCGTCAGTTGGTACCTAGCACACCTACCAATACGCTGGCTAGTGCATACCGTGGAGGCCACTGCGTAGGCTAACTGGAGCCACCGGCAGTGCCAATGCACTAAGAGACTTGGTCTCATCACTAAAAATTGATGCCTGCTTGGCCATCAGATGATATAGATGTTGATTCCCGTAGGGAATCTGAAATATTTGTCCTGAATGAGCAAATTTATAATACCAATATAAATGGTCCGTTATTGGACATTATAAATTTTTCCAGCTAGCTCATTCTTGGTTGCCAGCGTTTCGCCCTCGTGTGCTAGGGTGGGCTCGTCAGTTGGTACCTAGCACACCTACCAATACGCTGGCTAGTGCATACCGTGGAGGCCACTGCGTAGGCTAACTGGAGCCACCGGCAGTGCCAATGCACTAAGAGACTTTGTCTCATCACTAAAAATTGATGCCTGCTTGGCCATCAGATGATATAGATGTTAATTCCCATAGGGAATCTGAAATATTTGTCCTGAATGAGCAAATTTATAATACCAATATAAATGGTCCGTTATTGGACATTATAAATTTTTCCAGCTAGCTCATTCTTGGTTGCCAGCGTTTCGCCCTCGTGTGCTAGGGTGGGCTCGTCAGTTGGTACCTAGCACACCTACCAATACGCTGGCTAGTGCATACCGTGGAGGCCACTGCGTTGGCTAACTGGAGCCACCGGCAGTGCCAATGCACTAAGAGACTTTGTCTCATCACTAAAAATTGATGCCTGCTTGGCCATCAGATGATATAGATGTTGATTCCCATAGGGAATCTGAAATATTTGTCCTGAATGAGCAAATTTATAATACCAATATAAATGGTCCGTTATTGGACATTATAAATTTTTTTCCAGCTAGCTCATTCTTGGTTGCCAGCGTTTTGCCCTCGTGTGCTAGGGTGAGCTCGTCAGTTGGTACCTAGCACACCTACCAATACGCTGGCTAGTGCATACCGTGGAGGCCACTGCGTAGGCTAACTGGAGCCACCGGCAGTGCCAATGCACTAAGAGACTTTGTCTCATCACTAAAAATTGATGCCTGCTTGGCCATCAGATGATATAGATGTTGATTCCCATAGGGAATCTGAAATATTTGTCCTGAATGAGCAAATTTATAATACCAATATAAATGGTCCGTTATTGGACATTATAAATTTTTCCAGCTAGCTCATTCTTGGTTGCCAGCGTTTCGCCCTCGTGTGCTAGGGTGGGCTCGTCAGTTGGTACCTAGCACACCTACCAATACGCTGGCTAGTGCATACCGTGGAGGCCACTGCGTAGGCTGACTGGAGCCACCGGCAGTGCCAATGCACTAAGAGACTTTGTCTCTTCACTAAAAATTGATGCCTGCTTGGCCATCAGATGATATAGATGTTGATTCCCATAGGGAATCTGAAATATTTGTCCTGAATGAGCAAATTTATAATACCAATATAAATGGTCCGTTATTGGACATTATAAATTTTTCCAGCTAGCTCATTCTTGGTTGCCAGCGTTTCGCCCTCGTGTGCTAGGGTGGGCTCGTCAGTTGGTACCTAGCACACCTACCAATACGCTGGCTAGTGCATACCGTGGAGGCCACTGCGTAGGCTAACTGGAGCCACCGGCAGTGCCAATGCACTAAGAGACTTTATCTCATCACTAAAAATTGATGGCTGCTTGGCCATCAGATGATATAGATGTTGATTCCCATAGGGAATCTGAAATATTTGTCCTGAATGAGCAAATTTATAATACCAATATAAATGGTCCGTTATTGGACATTATAAATTTTTCCAGCTAGCTCATTCTTGGTTGCCAGCGTTTCGCCCTCGTGTGCTAGGGTGGGCTCGTCAGTTGGTACCTAGCACACCTACCAATACGCTGGCTAGTGCATACCGTGGAGGCCACTGCGTTGGCTAACTGGAGCCACCGGCAGTGCCAATGCACTAAGAAACTTTGTCTCATCACTAAAAATTGATGCCTGCTTGGCCATCAGATGATATAGATGTTGATTCCCATAGGGAATCTGAAATATTTGTCCTGAATGAGCAAATTTATAATACCAATATAAATGGTCCGTTATTGGACATTATAAATTTTTTTCCAGCTAGCTCATTCTTGGTTGCCAGCGTTTTGCCCTCGTGTGCTAGGGTGGGCTCGTCAGTTGGTACCTAGCACACCTACCAATACGCTGGCTAGTGCATACCGTGGAGGCCACTGCGTAGGCTAACTGGAGCCACCGGCAGTGCCAATGCACTAAGAGACTTTGTCTCATCACTAAAAATTGATGCCTGCTTGGCCATCAGATGATATAGATGTTGATTCCCATAGGGAATCTGAAATATTTGTCCTGAATGAGCAAATTTATAATACCAATATAAATGGTCCGTTATTGGACATTATAAATTTTTCCAGCTAGCTCATTCTTGGTTGCCAGCGTTTCGCCCTCGTGTGCTAGGGTGGGCTCGTCAGTTGGTACCTAGCACACCTACCAATACGCTGGCTAGTGCATACCGTGGAGGCCACTGCGTAGGCTAACTGGAGCCACCGGCAGTGCCAATGCACTAAGAGACTTTGTCTCATCACTAAAAATTGATGCCTGCTTGGCCATCAGATGATATAGATGTTGATTCCCATAGGGAATCTGAAATATTTGTCCTGAATGAGCAAATTTATAATACCAATATAAATGGTCCGTTATTGGACATTATAAATTTTTCCAGCTAGCTCATTCTTGGTTGCCAGCGTTTCGCCCTCGTGTGCTAGGGTGGGCTCGTCAGTTGGTACCTAGCACACCTACCAATACGCTGGCTAGTGCATACCGTGGAGGCCACTGCGTAGGCTAACTGGAGCCACCGGCAGTGCCAATGCACTAAGAGACTTTGTCTCATCACTAAAAATTGATGCCTGCTTGGCCATCAGATGATATAGATGTTGATTCCCATAGGGAATCTGAAATATTTGTCCTGAATGAGCAAATTTATAATACCAATATAAATGGTCCGTTATTGGACATTATAAATTTTTCCAGCTAGCTCATTCTTGGTTGCCAGCGTTTCGCCCTCGTGTGCTAGGGTGGGCTCGTCAGTTGGTACCTAGCACACCTACCAATACGCTGGCTAGTGCATACCGTGGAGGCCACTGCGTAGGCTAACTGGAGCCACCGGCAGTGCCAATGCACTAAGAGACTTTGTCTCATCACTAAAAATTGATGGCTGCTTGGCCATCAGATGATATAGATGTTGATTCCCATAGGGAATCTGAAATATTTGTCCTGAATGAGCAAATTTATAATACCAATATAAATGGTCCGTTATTGGACATTATAAATTTTTCCAGCTAGCTCATTCTTGGTTGCCAGCGTTTCGCCCTCGTGTGCTAGGGTGGGCTCGTCAGTTGGTACCTAGCACACCTACCAATACGCTGGCTAGTGCATACCGTGGAGGCCACTGCGTTGGCTAACTGGAGCCACCGGCAGTGCCAATGCACTAAGAGACTTTGTCTCATCACTAAAAATTGATGCCTGCTTGGCCATCAGATGATATAGATGTTCATTCCCATAGGGAATCTGAAATATTTGTCCTGAATGAGCAAATTTATAATACCAATATAAATGGTCCGTTATTGGACATTATAAATTTTTTTCCAGCTAGCTCATTCTTGGTTGCCAGCGTTTTGCCCTCGTGTGCTAGGGTGGGCTCGTCAGTTGGTACCTAGCACACCTACCAATACGCTGGCTAGTGCATACCGTGGAGGCCACTGCGTAGGCTAACTGGAGCCACCGGCAGTGCCAATGCACTAAGAGACTTTGTCTCATCACTAAAAATTGATGCCTGCTTGGCCATCAGATGATATAGATGTTGATTCCCATAGGGAATCTGAAATATTTGTCCTGAATGAGCAAATTTATAATACCAATATAAATGGTCCATTATTGGACATTATAAATTTTTCCAGCTAGCTCATTCTTGGTTGCCAGCGTTTCGCCCTCGTGTGCTAGGGTGGGCTCGTCAGTTGGTACCTAGCACACCTACCAATACGCTGGCTAGTGCATACCGTGGAGGCCACTGCGCAGGCTAACTGGAGCCACCGGCAGTGCCAATGCACTAAGAGACTTTGTCTCATCACTAAAAATTGATGCCTGCTTGGCCATCAGATGATATAGATGTTGATTCCCATAGGGAATCTGAAATATTTGTCCTGAATGAGCAAATTTATAATACCAATATAAATGGTCCGTTATTGGACATTATAAATTTTTCCAGCTAGCTCATTCTTGGTTGCCAGCGTTTCGCCCTCGTGTGCTAGGGTGGGCTCGTCAGTTGGTACCTAGCACACCTACCAATACGCTGGCTAGTGCATACCGTGGAGGCCACTGCGTTGGCTACCTGGAGCCACCAGCAGTGCCAATGCACTAAGAGACTTTGTCTCATCACTAAAAATTGATGCCTGCTTGGCCATCAGATGATATAGATGTTGATTCCCATAGGGAATCTGAAATATTTGTCCTGAATGAGCAAATTTATAATACCAATATAAATGGTCCGTTATTGGACATTATAAATTTTTTTCCAGCTAGCTCATTCTTGGTTGCCAGCGTTTTGCCCTCGTGTGCTAGGGTGGGCTCGTCAGTTGGTACCTAGCACACCTACCAATACGCTGGCTAGTGCATACCGTGGAGGCCACTGCGTAGGCTAACTGGAGCCACCGGCAGTGCCAATGCACTAAGAGACTTTGTCTCATCACTAAAAATTGATGCCTGCTTGGCCTTCAGATGATATAGATGTTGATTCCCATAGGGAATCTGAAATATTTGTCCTGAATGAGCAAATTTATAATACTGTGATAGTACATATATCACACCCCCGAATTATATGTAGAAGTTATAGATATTATTGTCAGTATTCGATTTATTATTATTATTATTATTATTATTATTATTATTATTATTATTATTATTATCAGTATTTATTTGTATACTTTGCCATTTATATGGGTAAGCTGGAAGATATCCACATATGTAGGTATGAGTAATTTGTTTTGCACGAGTGGGAAAACATTGCTTTAATAACTCTGGTAATTTCAATGAGTCATATGAATATCCCAGTGTCTTATGAGATGTATTTGTTGTGGTCGTCGGGAAGTTCGTATGAGTCATGTATATATCCCAGCCTGATGAGATGAGCTTGTTGTTGTACCAGGGAAAGTTTGGTGATTCATGAAAACTCCCGAGTGTTTGTTATTGTCTTGGGAGGAAGAAGTAGTTCAGGGCTTGGGCTTGAGAAGAGGACCACCCATGATTGGCTGGCAAGCACCAATCCAGACGTATCATCTGAGTGGAGGGGGATGTTGATGTCTATAAAGGTTGGTCATACGGCGGCAACTAGAGAATTGTATGAGACATTGTATGAGACATTGTAAGAGATTAGGATTGTAAGGAGAGATTGTAAAGGTGATTGTAGAGGTGATTGTATAGGAACGAGAAGGAAGATAACTACAACTACAACTACAACTGACGCACTGTACGGGAAGGAAGTGGTGCTGATACACGGTACTGGAGTGACACGGCAGCAATGAACTGGACTTAAAACGTTCGTGGAGCGTAGTCGTGTTAT
The DNA here is from genome assembly GCF_040414725.1 of Anabrus simplex. NCBI lineage: Eukaryota > Metazoa > Arthropoda > Insecta > Orthoptera > Tettigoniidae > Anabrus > Anabrus simplex. The sequence continues at coordinate 64,830,136 of NC_090278.1, read as the reverse complement.
GTTTGTGGAAAGTGGCTGATTGTAGAGAGTGCTTGCGCATTAAGTATTGTAGCACTTGTGGCGGCCTAGCATTATATGTTGGTGAAAGCTATCTCAGACTTTCCATAAATTTATATGTTGAGGATCGACAGACGTGTGCATATATCTTTACAACAAGTGTTAAAATATGTGAACACTGTAGTACAAGGTACAGTATCTGTGTGATGTGATAACTGCCGATTATGAGAATCGGTAAATCGAATTGATATAGAGACAGTGAAGGGTGTTTATCTTCATACATGTACATTGTTCATCGGACCATCTACAAATGGTAGCTTAGTTCTCGCTTTCGTTTTCCCACGATTTTCATCATTATTATTGTTGTAAATATGGAGTCTTCCAGCAATATTTTATGTGTGTATTATATGTATAATGTTGTATGTTGATGAGGTGCTCATGCACGGAATTTGTTCAGAATATAGTTAGCTATTTTAGAATCAGTGTTATTGATAAACCTAGGTGCAGTTCCTACCTAATTAGTCATTTTCAGGAGGTTAGGTAAGGCCTGCAGCAGATGTACCAGTACGCAGCATTATGTACACGCCCTGGGATATACAGTTTATCATGCTCTTATCTAAATTCGAGGGATCCATTCTGGTGAACTCTGGCGCCCATACTACGGACATTTCGGTTAATTATGCTTATTAATTTTATTAAGTTTTTGAGTAATTTTATTTATATATTTTATTCATGATTTTATTCATCATTTATTTAGTATTATCATCAACATGTTACAATTGGCGCCCAACGTGGGGCTGAATGATTGGTACATCTGTTAGGCTTATAAGCGTAGGTGCACTTGTCAGGTGTGGTTGGAATTCTGCAAACTATGTCAGTGAAGTGTTTTATATGTTTCATATGTATATTGGAGTATGAAGAAATGTTGTAGCGAGTCCAGTATTATAAAATTGAGAAGTAGAGAGGTTGTTAAAGTTGTGGATACTATGAATCAGAATAAGAGAAATCAAAAGAATTCCATCACATCGAGTTTATCTAATTTAAGTGAGAATAGCGAAATGGCTGATAGTAGGAAAGATCAATCGGTAACGATAGGTGAGAAACCGAGTAACCCGTCTCAAACTCAGAATGTAGGGGATCAAGACGAGTCTTCAATGCTCAGTATGCTTAAATCGCTACTTGATAGTCAGAGTAAAGAGTTGAAGAGTGAATTGAATTCCTTAAGTAATGAAATATGCAGTATTAACAGTAAAATCGATAATAATAATGTTGAATTGTCCAGTAAAATTGATAATAATAGTGTTGAATTGTCTAGCAAGATTGATAGTCAGAGTAAAGAGTTGAAGAGTGAATTGAGTTTTTTAAGTAATGAAATATACAGTATTAATAGTGAATTAAATTCAGTTAGTACGGAACTGTCCAGTAAGATTGAGAATCAAAGTAAGGAGTTAAATTTAGTGAGTGTTGAATTGTCTAGTAAAATTGATAGTTTAAGTAGTGCTGTGAATGGTAGAATAGATGAATTGAACCAGAAGTTTGACCATCAAAGCAGGGAAATTCAGGAAGTCAGTAATAAGGTAGAATCTCAACGCTTGGAATTGACTGAGAAAATTGAATGCCGATTTAATGTAGTTAGGAAAGAATTTGTTGAAAACAGCAAGGAATGTGATAAGAGAATAAAAATAGTGGAAGATAAAGTAGAAGAAATAGATAGAATTAAATCCAATCAGAACGTTTTAGCGAAGCGTATAGATGAGAAGAATGAGAAATTGGAGAAAGACCTTAAGTCGGTAAAAGATGACCTCAAGTCAGTAGAAGGAAATGCCAGAATGGTAGTGGAAGAAGGAATTAAAGCATGTCATATGAAGTTAAGACAGGAGATCAGTCAAATCCAAGTAGGTAGCAATATATGTAATAGGTACGTATCTTGTACGAAGGACTCTGAATTACCCAAGTTTAATGGTCGGCAGTTTAATCCGATGGAATTCTTGAAAACGGTGGAGAAACGGTTTTCCAAGAATCTTGACGATGGTTTGATCGAGTGGAGTATGGTTGATGAGATGTTGGATATTGCATTTGTTGGAGAAGCGAGATCCTGGTTTCAAGTTTATAGACAGGGTATTTCGAGTTTGGAGGAATTTAGGGAGAAATTTAGTTCTAAATTTTGGAGTGATGCTATTCAGGGAAGGGAAAGAGATCGCGTGCTATTTGGCAAATATAGACCTCAGGAAGGTGTGTCTATGACGGAATATTTCTTGGCGCATGTTCTGATCAGCCAGAATATTGAAGGTCTAGCATCGGAGAGAGATACAGTCCGCCAGATGTTGAGGCATTTTCCTGAGAAGGTCGGATTAGCTGCATGTATGCAGAATATTGTTACAATCAAGGAATTAGAGCAGCTGTTAGAGAGGTTTGATGCTTTGGAAGGGCAGGGGAGGACTAGGCAAAGTGAAGGTAGGAATTACGGGGATAATGGGAGACAAGGTAATCAATTAGGGGGAGATAGGAATAATCAGAATTTCAGTCATTCTTGGCAAGGGAATCAGGGTGGTAATTCCGGAAGGGGAAACAGACAGTCTAATCAGGGAGTTAATCACCAGGAATATTATGGCAGAAGACCTAATCAAGGGGAATCAGAAAGTAGGGGGCGTACGGATCAAAGACCTCCAGATCAAGTGCAGAGACATGATAACAGTGAACAAGCTACGTCAAGTAATTTAAACCGGAATCGGACTTCTTAGTTGGGTCAGATAGGCAGTCCGATACCGAAATTCCTATTCACGTGATGAAACAGGTAAGTTACGAGGTAGACGTGAAAGAGGAATTATTGTATGACCATGTGTTTTGTGATCAGGGAGATTTTGTGTATAGGGGGCGTGATGAAAGTAAGAAAGATGTGTCGGATGTCTTACTTTGTGCTAGTGGTGATGGTAATAGCGGTGTTGCGATCAATAATCTTGTGGAAGTTTCTGAAATTGAAAGTGAAGTTTTTTGTGAAGTTGATGAAGGTCGTTTAGTAAGTGAAGAGTGTTCACGGAGTATACATCATGAGGATGTTTTTGTTGATTTAAGTATATGTGAGGAGAGTAAAGTTAGGTCCATTATGTGTGAAAATGGTGACTTTGAGATTAATGAAACTTCTGATAAGAGAGTCGAAAGTAGCAGTGTTGTTGGCATGAAAGTGGTGCAAGTAGGAGCTGATATGGAAGGTCGTGAAGATGGATTAATTGTTGGGTCATTAAGTGGTAATGATAGCAACATTATAGTGAATTATGGTAATAATTACAATAATAGAGTGAGCGTGTGGGAGAATGGAAGTGTGCGTGAGATGAAAGAAAGTCTATCCAAGCGTGTGCGTAATGTTTTATTTAAGTCTGAGACTTGTGTGAATGATTTGAATGACGTGCTGTGTGATATCGATGTGGAATATGTGAAAAAGTATGTGATCTGTTTGCTTGCATTAATTATGGTTTTGTGGAAGTGTAAACATTGTGAGATTCCCGCGCATTTCAGAAAGAGGGATTTCCTTTTTATGAATGTTCCGAATGAAAGTTTGTATGATTCTTGTGTGACTGGATGGGATGAATGTTTGTGTGTGAGATAGAGTGTATTCTAGAAGTAGTTAGTTTTATTGCGGTACGCATTCCTCGCTTATCGATGCTGATGTTAAGTTTATGTATAGTTTTTCATTTATATTAGGGTCCGTATACTGTGGACAGTAGAATAGGCAAGTGTGCTTATAGGCTCCTAACCACTGACAACAAGGTTCTTGGAACATTTAATATCTATAGCCTTCGCAGATATAAGAAATAGGATCTGCACCTTGGATGTGTATATTATCAATTATGAGTTATGTGTACAGTAGCAAGTAGGGATTGTGTTCAATGGTATATGAAACAATCAGAGTTGTGTATATATAGCCCTATTATTATTATTGTTTGGACAAATTGTATTTCGTGTGTGCGAATACAATGCAGTAGACGCAATGTATATATCATTATTACAGTAAATTATGTGTTCAGTTATGCCATTATAAGGTTATGTATGAAGTTCTGTTTTATGGTGAATCATAATATGTGATATCATCGATTCACCAAGGGGGCGTTATGTGATAGTACATATATCACACCCCCGAATTATATGTAGAAGTTATAGATATTATTGTCAGTATTCGATTTATTATTATTATTATTATTATTATTATTATTATTATTATTATTATCAGTATTTATTTGTATACTTTGCCATTTATATGGGTAAGCTGGAAGATATCCACATATGTAGGTATGAGTAATTTGTTTTGCACGAGTGGGAAAACATTGCTTTAATAACTCTGGTAATTTCAATGAGTCATATGAATATCCCAGTGTCTTATGAGATGTATTTGTTGTGGTCGTCGGGAAGTTCGTATGAGTCATGTATATATCCCAGCCTGATGAGATGAGCTTGTTGTTGTACCAGGGAAAGTTTGGTGATTCATGAAAACTCCCGAGTGTTTGTTATTGTCTTGGGAGGAAGAAGTAGTTCAGGGCTTGGGCTTGAGAAGAGGACCACCCATGATTGGCTGGCAAGCACCAATCCAGACGTATCATCTGAGTGGAGGGGGATGTTGATGTCTATAAAGGTTGGTCATACGGCGGCAACTAGAGAATTGTATGAGACATTGTATGAGACATTGTAAGAGATTAGGATTGTAAGGAGAGATTGTAAAGGTGATTGTAGAGGTGATTGTATAGGAACGAGAAGGAAGATAACTACAACTACAACTACAACTGACGCACTGTACGGGAAGGAAGTGGTGCTGATACACGGTACTGGAGTGACACGGCAGCAATGAACTGGACTTAAAACGTTCGTGGAGCGTAGTCGTGTTATGTTTGTGGAAAGTGGCTGATTGTGGAGAGTGCTTGCGCATTAAGTATTGTAGCACTTGTGGCGGCCTAGCATTATATGTTGGTGAAAGCTATCTCAGACTTTCCATAAATTTATATGTTGAGGATCGACAGACGTGTGCATATATCTTTACAACAAGTGTTAAAATATGTGAACACTGTAGTACAAGGTACAGTATCTGTGTGATGTGATAACTGCCGATTATGAGAATCGGTAAATCGAATTGATATAGAGACAGTGAAGGGTGTTTATCTTCATACATGTACATTGTTCATCGGACCATCTACAAATGGTAGCTTAGTTCTCGCTTTCGTTTTCCCACGATTTTCATCATTATTATTGTTGTAAATATGGAGTCTTCCAGCAATATTTTATGTGTGTATTATATGTATAATGTTGTATGTTGATGAGGTGCTCATGCACGGAATTTGTTCAGAATATAGTTAGCTATTTTAGAATCAGTGTTATTGATAAACCTAGGTGCAGTTCCTACCTAATTAGTCGTTTTCAGGAGGTTAGGTAAGGCCTGCAGCAGATGTACCAGTACGCAGCATTATGTACACGCCCTGGGATATACAGTTTATCATGCTCTTATCTAAATTCGAGGGATCCATTCTGGTGAACTCTGGCGCCCATACTACGGACATTTCGGTTAATTATGCTTATTAATTTTATTAAGTTTTTGAGTAATTTTATTTATATATTTTATTCATGATTTTATTCATCCTTTATTTAGTATTATCATCAACATGTTACAATACCAATATAAATGGTCCGTTATTGGACATTATAAATTTTTCCAGCTAGCTCATTCTTGGTTGCCAGCGTTTCGCCCTCGTGTGCTAGTGTGGGCTCGTCAGTTGGTACCTAGCACACCTACCAATACGCTGGCTAGTGCATACCGTGGAGGCCACTGCGTAGGATAACTGGAGCCACCGGCAGTGCCAATGCACTAAGAGACTTTGTCTCATCACTAAAAATTGATGCCTGCTTGGCCATCAGATGATATAGATGTTGATTCCCATAGGGAATCTGAAATATTTGTCCTGAATGAGCAAATTTATAATACCAATATAAATGGTCCGTTATTGGACATTATAAATTTTTCCAGCTAGCTCATTCTTGGTTGCCAGCGTCTCGCCCTCGTGTGCTAGGGTGGGCTCGTCAGTTGGTACCTAGCACACCTACCAATACGCTGGCTAGTGCATACCGTGGAGGCCTCTGCGTAGGCTAAATGGAGCCACCGGCAGTGCCAATGCACTAAGAGACTTTGTCTCATCACTAAAAATTGATGCCTGCTTGGCCATCAGATGATATAGATGTTGATTCCCATAGGGAATCTGAAATATTTGTCCTGAATGAGCAAATTTATAATACCAATATAAATGGTCCGTTATTGGACATTATAAATTTTTCCAGCTAGCTCATTCTTGGTTGCCAGCGTTTCGCCCTCGTTTGCTAGGGTGGGCTCGTCAGTTGGTACCTAGCACACCTACCAATACGCTGGCTAGTGCATACCGCGGAGGCCACTGCGTAGGCTAACTGGAGCCACTGGCAGTGCCAATGCACTAAGAGACTTTGTCTCATCACTAAAAATTGATGCCTGCTTGGCCATCAGATGATATAGATGTTGATTCCCATAGGGAATCTGAAATATTTGTCCTGAATGAGCAAATTTATAATACCAATATAAATGGTCCGTTATTGGACATTATAAATTTTTCCAGCTAGCTCATTCTTGGTTGCCAGCGTTTCGCCCTCGTGTGCTAGGGTGGGCTCGTCAGTTGGTACCTAGCACACCTACCAATACGCTGGCTAGTGCATACCGTGGAGGCCACTGCGTAGGCTAACTGGAGCCACCGGCAGTGCCAATGCACTAAGAGACTTTGTCTCATCACTAAAAATTGATGCCTGCTTGGCCATCAGATGATATAGATGTTGATTCCCATAGGGAATCTGAAATATTTGTCCTGAATGAGCAAATTTATAATACCAATATAAATGGTCCGTTATTGGACATTATAAATTTTTCCAGCTAGCTCATTCTTGGTTGCCAGCGTTTCGCCCTCGTGTGCTAGGGTGGGCTCGTCAGTTGGTACCTAGCACACCTACCAATACGCTGGCTAGTGCATACCGTGGAGGCCACTGCGTTGGCTACCTGGAGCCACCGGCAGTGCCAATGCACTAAGAGACTTTGTCTCATCACTAAAAATTGATGCCTCCTTGGCCATCAGATGATATAGATGTTGATTTCCATAGGGAATCTAAAATATTTGTCCTGAATGAGCAAATTTATAATACCAATATAAATGGTCCGTTATTGGACATTATAAATTTTTTTCCAGCTAGCTCATTCTTGGTTGCCAGCGTTTTGCCCTCGTGTGCTAGGGTGGGCTCGTCAGTTGGTACCTAGCACACCTACCAATACGCTGGCTAGTGCATACCGTGGAGGCCACTGCGTAGGCTAACTGGAGCCACCGGCAGTGCCAATGCACTAAGAGACTTTGTCTCATCACTAAAAATTGATGCCTGCTTGGCCATCAGATGATATAGATGTTGATTCCCATAGGGAATCTGAAATATTTGTCCTGAATGAGCAAATTTATAATACCAATATAAATGGTCCGTTATTGGACATTATAAATTTTTCCAGCTAGCTCATTCTTGGTTGCCAGCGTTTCGCCCTCGTGTGCTAGGGTGGGCTCGTCAGTTGGTACCTAGCACACCTACCAATACGCTGGCTAGTGCATACCGTGGAGGCCACTGCGTAGGCTAACTGGAGCCACCGGCAGTGCCAGTGCACTAAGAGACTTTGTCTCATCACTAAAAATTGATGCCTGCTTGGCCATCAGATGATATAGATGTTGATTCCCATAGGGAATCTGAAATATTTGTCCTGAATGAGCAAATTTATAATACCAATATAAATGGTCCGTTATTGGACATTATAAATTTTTCCAGCTAGCTCATTCTTGGTTGCCAGCGTTTCGCCCTCGTGTGCTAGGGTGGGCTCGTCAGTTGGTACCTAGCACACCTACCAATACGCTGGCTAGTGCATACCGTGGAGGCCACTGCGTAGGCTAACTGGAGCCACCGGCAGTGCCAATGCACTAAGAGACTTTGTCTCATCACTAAAAATTGATGCCTGCTTGGCCTTCAGATGATATAGATGTTGATTCCCATAGGGAATCTGAAATATTTGTCCTGAATGAGCAAATTTATAATACCAATATAAATGGTCCGTTATTGGACATTATAAATTTTTCCAGCTAGCTCATTCTTGGTTGCCAGCGTTTCGCCCTCGTGTGCTAGTGTGGGCTCGTCAGTTGGTACCTAGCACACCTACCAATACGCTGGCTAGTGCATACCGTGGAGGCCACTGCGTAGGCTAACTGGAGCCACCGGCAGTGCCAATGCACTAAGAGACTTTGTCTCATCACTAAAAATTGATGCCTGCTTGGCCATCAGATGATATAGATGTTGATTCCCATAGGGAATCTGAAATATTTGTCCTGAATGAGCAAATTTATAATACCAATATAAATGGTCCGTTATTGGACATTATAAATTTTTTTCCAGCTAGCTCATTCTTGGTTGCCAGCGTTTTGCCCTCGTGTGCTAGGGTGGGCTCGTCAGTTGGTACCTAGCACACCTACCAATACGCTGGCTAGTGCATACCGTGGAGGCCACTGCGTAGGCTAACTGGAGCCACCGGCAGTGCCAATGCACTAAGAGACTTTGTCTCATCACTAAAAATTGATGCCTGCTTGGCCATCAGATGATATAGATGTTGATTCCCATAGGGAATCTGAAATATTTGTCCTGAATGAGCAAATTTATAATACCAATATAAATGGTCCGTTATTGGACATTATAAATTTTTCCAGCTAGCTCATTCTTGGTTGCCAGCGTTTCGCCCTCGTGTGCTAGGGTGGGCTCGTCAGTTGGTACCTAGCACACCTACCAATACGCTGGCTAGTGCATACCGTGGAGGCCACTGCGTAGGCTAACTGGAGCCACCGGCAGTGCCAATGCACTAAGAGACTTTGTCTCATCACTAAAAATTGATGCCTGCTTGGCCATCAGATGATATAGATGTTGATTCCCATAGGGAATCTGAAATATTTGTCCTGAATGAGCAAATTTATAATACCAATATAAATGGTCCGTTATTGGACATTATAAATTTTTCCAGCTAGCTCATTCTTGGTTGCCAGCGTTTCGCCCTCGTGTGCTAGGGTGGGCTCGTCAGTTGGTACCTAGCACACCTACCAATACGCTGGCTAGTGCATACCGTGGAGGCCACTGCGTAGGCTAACTGGAGCCACCGGCAGTGCCAATGCACTAAGAGACTTTGTCTCATCACTAAAAATTGATGCCTGCTTGGCCATCAGATGATATAGATGTTGATTCCCATAGGGAATCTGAAATATTTGTCCTGAATGAGCAAATTTATAATACCAATATAAATGGTCCGTTATTGGACATTATAAATTTTTCCAGCTAGCTCATTCTTGGTTGCCAGCGTTTCGCCCTCGTGTGCTAGGGTGGGCTCGTCAGTTGGTACCTAGCACACCTACCAATACGCTGGCTAGTGCATACCGTGGAGGCCACTGCGTTGGCTACCTGGAGCCACCAGCAGTGCCAATGCACTAAGAGACTTTGTCTCATCACTAAAAATTGATGCCTGCTTGGCCATCAGATGATATAGATGTTGATTCCCATAGGGAATCTGAAATATTTGTCCTGAATGAGCAAATTTATAATACCAATATAAATGGTCCGTTATTGGACATTATAAATTTTTTTCCAGCTAGCTCATTCTTGGTTGCCAGCGTTTTGCCCTCGTGTGCTAGGGTGGGCTCGTCAGTTGGTACCTAGCACACCTACCAATACGCTGGCTAGTGCATACCGTGGAGGCCACTGCGTAGGCTAACTGGAGCCACCGGCAGTGCCAATGCACTAAGAGACTTTGTCTCATCACTAAAAATTGATGCCTGCTTGGCCTTCAGATGATATAGATGTTGATTCCCATAGGGAATCTGAAATATTTGTCCTGAATGAGCAAATTTATAATACCAATATAAATGGTCCGTTATTGGACATTATAAATTTTTCCAGCTAGCTCATTCTTGGTTGCCAGCGTTTCGCCCTCGTGTGCTAGTGTGGGCTCGTCAGTTGGTACCTAGCACACCTACCAATACGCTGGCTAGTGCATACCGTGGAGGCCACTGCGTAGGATAACTGGAGCCACCGGCAGTGCCAATGCACTAAGAGACTTTGTCTCATCACTAAAAATTGATGCCTGCTTGGCCATCAGATGATATAGATGTTGATTCCCATAGGGAATCTGAAATATTTGTCCTGAATGAGCAAATTTATAATACCAATATAAATGGTCCGTTATTGGACATTATAAATTTTTCCAGCTAGCTCATTCTTGGTTGCCAGCGTCTCGCCCTCGTGTGCTAGGGTGGGCTCGTCAGTTGGTACCTAGCACACCTACCAATACGCTGGCTAGTGCATACCGTGGAGGCCTCTGCGTAGGCTAAATGGAGCCACCGGCAGTGCCAATGCACTAAGAGACTTTGTCTCATCACTAAAAATTGATGCCTGCTTGGCCATCAGATGATATAGATGTTGATTCCCATAGGGAATCTGAAATATTTGTCCTGAATGAGCAAATTTATAATACCAATATAAATGGTCCGTTATTGGACATTATAAATTTTTCCAGCTAGCTCATTCTTGGTTGCCAGCGTTTCGCCCTCGTTTGCTAGGGTGGGCTCGTCAGTTGGTACCTAGCACACCTACCAATACGCTGGCTAGTGCATACCGCGGAGGCCACTGCGTAGGCTAACTGGAGCCACTGGCAGTGCCAATGCACTAAGAGACTTTGTCTCATCACTAAAAATTGATGCCTGCTTGGCCATCAGATGATATAGATGTTGATTCCCATAGGGAATCTGAAATATTTGTCCTGAATGAGCAAATTTATAATACCAATATAAATGGTCCGTTATTGGACATTATAAATTTTTCCAGCTAGCTCATTCTTGGTTGCCAGCGTTTCGCCCTCGTGTGCTAGGGTGGGCTCGTCAGTTGGTACCTAGCACACCTACCAATACGCTGGCTAGTGCATACCGTGGAGGCCACTGCGTAGGCTAACTGGAGCCACCGGCAGTGCCAATGCACTAAGAGACTTTGTCTCATCACTAAAAATTGATGCCTGCTTGGCCATCAGATGATATAGATGTTGATTCCCATAGGGAATCTGAAATATTTGTCCTGAATGAGCAAATTTATAATACCAATATAAATGGTCCGTTATTGGACATTATAAATTTTTCCAGCTAGCTCATTCTTGGTTGCCAGCGTTTCGCCCTCGTGTGCTAGGGTGGGCTCGTCAGTTGGTACCTAGCACACCTACCAATACGCTGGCTAGTGCATACCGTGGAGGCCACTGCGTTGGCTACCTGGAGCCACCGGCAGTGCCAATGCACTAAGAGACTTTGTCTCATCACTAAAAATTGATGCCTGCTTGGCCATCAGATGATATAGATGTTGATTTCCATAGGGAATCTGAAATATTTGTCCTGAATGAGCAAATTTATAATACCAATATAAATGGTCCGTTATTGGACATTATAAATTTTTTTCCAGCTAGCTCATTCTTGGTTGCCAGCGTTTTGCCCTCGTGTGCTAGGGTGGGCTCGTCAGTTGGTACCTAGCACACCTACCAATACGCTGGCTAGTGCATACCGTAGAGGCCACTGCGTAGGCTAACTGGAGCCACCGGCAGTGCCAATGCACTAAGAGACTTTGTCTCATCACTAAAAATTGATGCCTGCTTGGCCATCAGATGATATAGATGTTGATTCCCATAGGGAATCTGAAATATTTGTCCTGAATGAGCAAATTTATAATACCAATATAAATGGTCCGTTATTGGACATTATAAATTTTTCCAGCTAGCTCATTCTTGGTTGCCAGCGTTTCGCCCTCGTGTGCTAGGGTGGGCTCGTCAGTTGGTACCTAGCACACCTACCAATACGCTGGCTAGTGCATACCGTGGAGGCCACTGCGTAGGCTAACTGGAGCCACCGGCAGTGCCAGTGCACTAAGAGACTTTGTCTCATCACTAAAAATTGATGCCTGCTTGGCCATCAGATGATATAGATCTTGATTCCCATAGGGAATCTGAAATATTTGTCCTGAATGAGCAAATTTATAATACCAATATAAATGGTCCGTTATTGGACATTATAAATTTTTCCAGCTAGCTCATTCTTGGTTGCCAGCGTTTCGCCCTCGTGTGCTAGGGTGGGCTCGTCAGTTGGTACCTAGCACACCTACCAATACGCTGGCTAGTGCATACCGTGGAGGCCACTGCGTAGGCTAACTGGAGCCACCGGCAGTGCCAATGCACTAAGAGACTTTGTCTCATCACTAAAAATTGATGCCTGCTTGGCCTTCAGATGATATAGATGTTGATTCCCATAGGGAATCTGAAATATTTGTCCTGAATGAGCAAATTTATAATACCAATATAAATGGTCCGTTATTGGACATTATAAATTTTTCCAGCTAGCTCATTCTTGGTTGCCAGCGTTTCGCCCTCGTGTGCTAGTGTGGGCTCGTCAGTTGGTACCTAGCACACCTACCAGTACGCTGGCTAGTGCATACCGTGGAGGCCACTGCGTAGGCTAACTGGAGCCACCGGCAGTGCCAATGCACTAAGAGAATTTGTCTCATCACTAAAAATTGATGCCTGCTTGGCCATCAGATGATATAGATGTTGATTCCCATAGGGAATCTGAAATATTTGTCCTGAATGAGCAAATTTATAATACCAATATAAATGGTCCGTTATTGGACATTATAAATTTTTTTCCAGCTAGCTCATTCTTGGTTGCCAGCGTTTTGCCCTCGTGTGCTAGGGTGGGCTCGTCAGTTGGTACCTAGCACACCTACCAAAACGCTGGCTAGTGCATACCGTGGAGGCCACTGCGTAGGCTAACTGGAGCCACCGGCAGTGCCAATGCACTAAGAGACTTTGTCTCATCACTAAAAATTGATGCCTGCTTGGCCATCAGATGATATAGATGTTGATTCCCATAGGGAATCTGAAATATTTGTCCTGAATGAACAAATTTATAATACCAATATAAATGGTCCGTTATTGGACATTATAAATTTTTCCAGCTAGCTCATTCTTGGTTGCCAGCGTTTCGCCCTCGTTTGCTAGGGTGGGCTCGTCAGTTGGTACCTAGCACACCTACCAATACGCTGGCTAGTGCATACCGTGGAGGCCACTGCGTAGGCTAACTGGAGCCACTGGCAGTGCCAATGCACTAAGAGACTTTGTCTCATCACTAAAAATTGATGCCTGCTTGGCCATCAGATGATATAGATGTTGATTCCCATAGGGAATCTGAAATATTTGTCCTGAATGAGCAAATTTATAATACCAATATAAATGGTCCGTTATTGGACATTATAAATTTTTCCAGCTAGCTCATTCTTGTTTGCCAGCGTTTCGCCCTCGTGTGCTAGGGTGGGCTCGTCAGTTGGTACCTAGCACACCTACCAATACGCTGGCTAGTGCATACCGTGGAGGCCACTGCGTAGGCTAACTGGAGCCACCGGCAGTGCCAATGCACTAAGAGACTTTGTCTCATCACTAAAAATTGATGCCTGCTGGGCCATCAGATGATATAGATGTTGATTCCCATAGGGAATCTGAAATATTTGTCCTGAATGAGCAAATTTATAATACCAATATAAAGGTGTGCTAGGTACCAACTGACGAGCCCACCCTAGCACACGAGGGCGAAACGCTGGCAACCAAGAATGAGCTAGCTGGAAAAATTTATAATGTCCAATAACGGACCATTTATATTGGTATTATAAATTTGCTCATTCAGGACAAATATTTCAGATTCCCTATGGGAATCAACATCTATATCATCTGATGGCCAAGCAGGCATCAATTTTTAGTGATGAGACAAAGTCTCTTAGTGCATTGGCACTGCCGATGGCTCCAGTTAGCCTACGCAGTGGCCTCCACGGTATGCACTAGCCAGCGTATTAGTAGGTGTGCTAGGTACCAACTGACGAGCCCACCCTTGCACACGAGGGCGAAACGCTGGCAACCAAGAATGAGCTAGCTGGAAAAATTTATAATGTCCAATAACGGACCATTTATATTGGTATTATAAATTTGCTCATTCAGGACAAATATTTCAGATTCCCTATGGGAATCAACATCTATATCATCTGATGGCCAAGCAGGCATCAATTTTTAGTGATGAGACAAAGTCTCTTAGTGCATTGGCACTGCCGGTGGCTCCAGTTAGCCTACGCAGTGGCCTCCACGGTATGCACTAGCCAGCGTATTGGTAGGTGTGCTAGGTACCAACTGACGAGCCCACCCTAGCACACGAGGGCGAAACGCTGGCAACCAAGAATGAGCTAGCTGGAAAAATTTATAATGTCCAATAACGGACCATTTATATTGGTATTATAAATTTGCTCATTCAGGACAAATATTTCAGATTCCCTATGGGAATCAACATCTATATCATCTGATGGCCAAGCAGGCATCAATTTTTAGTGATGAGACAAAGTCTCTTAGTGCATTGGCACTTTCGGTGGCTCCAGTTAGCCTACGCAGAGGCCTCCACGGTATGCACTAGCCAGCGTATTGGTAGGTGTGCTAGGTACCAACTGACGAGCCCACCCTAGCACACGAGGGCGAAACGCTGGCAACCAAGAATGAGCTAGCTGGAAAAATTTATAATGTCCAATAACGGACCATTTATATTGGTATTATAAATTTGCTCATTCAGGACAAATATTTCAGATTCCCTATGGGAATCAACATCTATATCATCTGATGGCCAAGCAGGCATCAATTTTTAGTGATGAGACAAAGTCTCTTAGTGCATTGGCACTGCCGGTGGCTCCAGTTAGCCTACGCAGTGGCCTCCACGGTATGCACTAGCCAGCGTATTGGTAGGTGTGCTAGGTACCAACTGACGAGCCCACCCTAGCACACGAGGGCGAAACGCTGGCAACCAAGAATGAGCTAGCTGGAAAAATTTATAATGTCCAATAACGGACCATTTATATTGGTATTATAAATTTGCTCATTCAGGACAAATATTTCAGATTCCCTATGGGAATCAACATCTATATCATCTGATGGCCAAGCAGGCATCAATTTTTAGTGATGAGACAAAGTCTCTTAGTGCATTGGCACTGCCGGTGGCTCCAGTTAGCCTACGCAGTGGTCTCCACGGTATGCACTAGCCAGCGTATTGGTAGGTGTGCTAGGTACCAACTGACGAGCCCACCCTAGCACACGAGGGCGAAACGCTGGCAACCAAGAATGAGCTAGCTGGAAAAATTTATAATGTCCAATAACGGACCATTTATATTGGTATTTGATCACTGTTCCGGTTCATCATCGGTCGATCACTTAAAATATAAAAAACAAGGCACAGGAAAATAATAGATGATGTATAAATTTTCCACTAGTTGTAGTTCATGAAATATTATAACACTGCACTGCGTGTTGAAAGTTTTTAAAATCTTGAAGAGGTCGAAGATCAATCATATAACCCACTGAGGTAGACACCTCATTTACAAATAAAGAGATTTTGATTTGAAATGAAGCCAGACCTAAGTTCTTGTAGAGCAGTAAAACATGTGTTAATAACACTGTGTTTATAAATGTTTATGAAACTTGATGAAAAATTAAATTGCTCTAGGTTCAAATTTGTAAACGTCGCTAGGCGTGAAATCGTATAATATACTTGTCAATAGAAATATATAGTGAGGTTGGTAAAATGTACCGTATGTCAGATTCTTGAAGTTTGGAGATGCAGAACAGTTGACATCTTGTCTTTAACTGGCAAGCATCAGTTGCCAGTTTGAATCTCAGCTGTTAACAAGGTGAGATAGTTATCATTGCAACACTGTATTTTTGTTTGTAAAAGTTCTGGTTTCATCTTAATGGTCGTGTGAACAGTAATAACTCTCACTATTGGTGTGCAGAAAATCCTAATGGTGTTTATGAAGTCCCTCGTTATAATAGGAATATTGGTGTTTTGGTGTGCTGTTAGTGCAAGGCGAATAATTGGGCCTTCTTTTCTTGAAACGATTGTAAATACAAAGAGGTACTAAGATGACATTTTGACGCCGTTCTTCCATCAGTTAACAGAAGAAGAAAAATTGTGTGGGTGGTATCAACAAGATTCAACCCTTGCTCGTACAGCAGAAGATTCCCTTCTTACAATCTCTGAAGTGTTTACAAACAGAGTGAACAGTGCTGGTATATTTCCTCCTCATTCTCCAGATCTAAGAGCGTGTGATTTTTACTTGTGGGGTAAACAAATCAAATCACACAAATCGTGACACTTTGGCGGAACAGAAAGAAAACATTACAAATGAAATCGGAAACATTACAGTGGCAGAACTCATTTGCGTCAGCTAGAATGTGGTTACCAGATACAATGCCTATATAACCCAGGAAAGACGACACTTCAAACATCGTTTATAAGGTAAGATTTCATATAAGATTGTATACGTGCTTAACGCAGGCCGGCCGTGCGACTGAGGCAGCTGCTGTGGCGTAGAGTACAAACACAGTGCATTTGGTCTTAGTTTATGTGAGAGACCCAGTATGCACCACTGTTGTTTAAGCACTTGCTGAACGCAACACCAACTTTTGAATGCCTCTGTCATATGTAACTGCCATCTGAAATATAGCAATATTGTTCAAACATTGTCCTGCCAGAAATCTCTTCAGTAGGAGGAAGAGATGAAAGTCACTGTGCGTGTTTGTCGCACCATACAGCCTCGATCTCAGACCCAGCAACTTTCATCTGTTCATCCAACTGAAGAGATTTGCAGCAGGACAACATTTTGGAAGCTACACTGTACATCAGACACTGGTTACATTGGAGTTCAGGTCTTAAACACCAGGACCATATCGTCCCCACTCTGGCAAACTAGCGAAACTGACAAACTAAGGAATCTGTAGTTCTGAAGTTCTGGTCTAGATTTTGTTATTTATATATTGTCTACCCTCTACAAAGTCTCACATCTGCAGCTCGTTCTGTATGCCTAACACATAAAACCAATAATTAAATATAAAAATTGATTTGACATGAATAATCACAACTTCTTTCAGCTCTCCTAACCTTTTGACAATTTGCAGATTCGTTAGTTTGCCAGAGCAGGGACAATATGAGACATGCATTTGAAAGTTGGTGCCATGTTGTTTCCTTTTAAGCTGCCCCTGTGGATCAGTGGTAGAGCTTCGGCCTCCGTGGATCCCAAGATAGCGGGCTCAAACCCGGCAGAGGAAGTCAGATTTTTGAAGGACGGAAAAAAAGTCCATTTGACACTCCATGTCGTATGATGTTGACATTTAAATGATGTCTGGTGACACATTACAAACTCAGACATAGGCGCCCAAGAGAGATTCAGTTTACTCCGCCATATAGTAGGTCAGGAGGAAAACGGAACGTCCGAATTGACGAATAGACAGCCAGATGATGTCAAAATAAATTTTCTGCACACGGTAGCTGAGGGCATATAATTATTTCAGTCCATTGGAACATTATTCCTGGATGGGTCTAGTATCTGGAGGACAGTTGTTTGATTCTATTTTAAACATAATTTTCATGATCATGGTTGGCAAATTTATGATAAGACCTAAAACTGAAATCTCAGAAGATGAATAGGAAGACATTTTATGATAAACACAATGACTGGTCAGTGTGATAAGAGGGAGGAACAGAAAGAGGAGGTTCTATCTTGGAAACAGCACAATAGATTGATTATAGTAAAAATTTGAACTTGCTCTGTTCCAAAATCTTCCAAAAATATAGGGATCGCAGATTCAAATCCGGTGGAAGTAATCAGATTTTTCAAGGGTGGAATAAAATACTTTGGCCTTTTCATTCTGAACGATGTTGGCTGGTAAAAGTTACCAGGTGACACGTTTGGTGTTTACCGACAAAATTCCGCTTCTTTGCAGGCAGCCTAGATGGCGTCAGATGAAATAATTGGCTGAGGCCATATGGTTTTGTTTGTTTTCACCTGTTATGCTGATTTTTTTAAGGTCTTTTTCAATTTCGATCACCAAATTATTCCTGACTTTTAGTGAGAAGGCATAATTAAATACAACCTGTGACAGTAAAGTTGGGTGAATGAAGTCAGAACGGTCGATCCTGCAACACTGGCGACACACAACGCTGCACCTGACTAGCAGCAGGTTTTGACAACCTGCTCCCAGCGTTCTTCAGTTGAGCATCGTGTGTGTGCCGTGTAAGACCTGTTTGACACAGTGCGTGTTTAGTGCGTTGGTTCTGAACTGCGAACAGGAACATGAACGACCAAAAGATCAATGTACAGTTTTGTTTTAAGCTTGGCAAACACTGAAAGAAACGCATGCGATGCTGGTACGTGTTCATGAAGATCAAGCACTGTCCTTGAAGTGTGTGTACGAGTGGTTCGCCCGTTTTCGAGGAGGCCGGGAAAGTGTTTCAGACAACCCCCGTTGCGGAAGACCGCCATCAGTGACGAAAACATTGAGAAGGTGAGGACATTAATTACGAACGATCGGCGATTAACTGTGCGCATGATTGCGGATGAACTGCAGATTACCGTGAATCCGTGCGACAAATCGTTACCCAGAAGTTAGGAAAGAGTAAAACGTGTTCTCGTCTTGTGCCACATCACTTGACTGACGATCAGAAGCAGGCACGTTTAGAGGCTTCACAGGATTTTGTCGAAACGGCGGATGCGACACCAAATTTCTTGAACTGTATTGTCACTAAGGATGAAACCTGGTGTCTCAAGTACGACCCTGAAACGAAATGGCAAAGCATGGAATGGCGTCCTCCGGGATCCCCTCGTCGGAAAAAGGTCAGAGCAGAAAAGTCACGCATCGAACTCGCTTTGAAAGGAAAGAGATTTGACGATATTCCTGACTCCAACGAAACGTGACGAGACTTTTGAACACCATCCCAAAGGAAGTTTTCTTGCATAGTTTCCAGGACATGTATCGCCGATCTCAGCAGTGCATAGTTATGGGAGGGGACTATTTCGAAGGACAGTAAGGTCACTGTCGTGCATTGTTCATCTATGTTGATAGTACAGGACTATTCACCGAACTTTAATGTCACAGGTTGTATATTGTTAGTTAAGTCTTCCATTGTCCATTCTTTTAATATGGCCATAATATTTCAATGCCGGCCCCGTGGTGTAGGGGTAGCGTGCCTGCCTCTTACCCGGAAGCACCGGGTTCGATTCCCAGCCAGGTCAGGGATTTTTACCTGGACCTGAGGGCTTTTTCGAGGTGATTAGAACTGAGGAGCTAACTGACGGCGAGACAGCGGCCCCGGTCTAGAAAGCCAAGAATAACGGCCGAGCGGATTCGTCGTGCTGACCACACGACACCTCGTAATCTGCAGGTCTTCGGGTTGAGCAGCGGTCGCTTGGTAGGCCAAGGGTTGTAGTGCCATGGGGTTTTATAGTATTTCAATCGTCTGTTTCTAATAGTGTGTGATAATTTCTCAGAATGTTGGTAAAACTCGGGAGACGACCTTTTCATCCACACTTTTGTGCGTACTGGGCCAAAGAGTTACCTCTCTTGTTTTCTTCTAAATGCTTAATGATCTCCATTCATCGATCAAGGTTTCTGATGCGTAGAATGCTTCAGTCGTAATTACCATGTTGTAGTATTACTCGTATTTAGCATTCCGAGATACTGACCTTTTGTTGTACCTGTTCCATGTGATTCTATAGGCTTTTCGCAGTGGCGTGCGGTGAACACATTCGTTACCCCAGCTGCAATTTATATATATATATAAGCAATCGTAGCCCCACTACACTCTCCAAAGTCAAAAGCTGCATTTTTCGTGGACAGGTCTACCTGAGAAAGGTCTGTCAATAACATTTTCAACCACACACTCGCACATATTTCCAAATTGATATTCATGGCAATGACGACACCATCACAACTTAATCTATAACAGATTTTAAACAATGTACTTACAGTTTCACCCGGTGACGCTTCGTGATAGTAACAGTCATACACTGCAACTATTTGTTTTTAACTTAAAAAGCCTAGCCTAAACTGAATCAGCAAAATTTAACTGATACTTTATCGTCGCCGAAATTTTTATAGTTTCACCCGCTTACTGAGTGTACCTGCATCAACGACAAACGAGCGAAAATATTCGTCACGGCGAATAACACACGTTATATTCATGAAGAATGGCACAGAACTCAGGAAACCTTCACCTATAATCCAAGCGGAACAAAAAAAGAACCATCGCAGGCAACCAAATACAAAATTATTTTACTTCGCGCTTAGCTCTGTGTTCATGCTGAGCAGCCTAAATATTTTTCCGCGGCTATCGGAAAACATACTCTACACCTGCTATCAACGAATTGCTCGAGAAAACTTTATACATGCCGAAATCCAAAATAAAATATGTTCTTCTATATATTACAATTGATTTCATAAACTGGCTCTATTTTCATCAAGATAATGTGCAAGTGGCTGTACTGTTAACATGTTTATATTTTTCTTGTAGTCTCTAGTTTGTGGCGCTGAACACTTCGAGTGTCAAGTATAAAAACTAACACCCCTTACCTAAACTAGCTGGCCTGTCACCGTACATTGCTGTCGGGGGAGGAGCCACAGCCCCTGTTCTGCTCCCAGTACAAGGAAGCTTCAAGTGCATGCGTCATCGAAGCGACTTAAATTTCGCTGGGGTACGCAGCTCTGTTTCGCGCCGGCAAGGAAACCCAGCTCGCTGGAGAAGCTGAACTACGGTAGTGCGAGCGGATCGTCGAGACAGCTGTACCAAATACAGTAGAGACAATACGCGACACTCAGCGAGATATCGAGGGACAGCTATTAGAGCTCTCTCTAGCGGGTAGACCTGAGAACTACTGATTCTGTCATAAGAGCACGTGTATTTGTGTATGAAGTTTTTGGTGTTATTTATGCTTTTTCAGTGAGTTGACATAATTAAATAGTAGCGTGTGTCGTTCCTTGATATCTCCTCTCAACATGAGGGGAAAGGTATGTGCTGTGTTTGGCTACAGTAACTATGAAGTAGAGATGAATGCGCGGTCTTTCTTTCTCTACCCTCGTGACAAGAAAATGTAAGTAATATTGTGTTTGCATATATATTTTTCCAGTGAGAAAGAGATTTGTATAGTACTTCATAATATTCTGACCTGCTCGACCCATATGTTAACTGGCTTAAAATATAATACGCATATTTTATTGTATAATGCAGCAGTTAACCTTCAATACCGATGTGTTGTTGTAGGTGTGATCTGTGGGTTTTGAAATGTCACAGAAGTGATTTGGATAAGGTGTACAAGAAAGAAGGGACGTTACGCTTATATAAGAATTATAAGATCTGTTCAGATCATTTCCAAGCCAGCGACTTTAAAAATCCTCGACTATACAGCCAAGGGTATGTCACATTTTTACTCTAATTGTAGGTAAATAGTCCTCAAAGCATCATTATCGGCAACATGTTCATACATTTCTTTCTTTTATCCCTCTTCTCAGATTAAAGCCGGGATTTTATAGATTTTATTTCTGTTAATAGGCTTTCTGTTAAGAGGAAAATTGTCCAGCTTTCAAATGTTAATTCATTGCATCATGTGTGTAAGGAATGTGCCGATATTTTTATTGACAAGTGTCTTAATATGATGATACAGTGTTTTTTTTAAATGAGAAAAAAGACAAATCTAACCGTAAAAGTTCAGGCAGGAATGCTAAAGCAATAAAATGAAAGATCAACCCATTTCACAGCAGTCCATTTCACATCTTGTTTATATGTCTAATTTCAGTCTTTAAATAATAACCTTTTAAATAATTCTTCATTAATTTATCCACAATTGCTTTAGCAACTTCGAGGTTAATATCTCAATAATATTTTCTTTCTAGACGTAATTTATTTATCCATTTTCGTATATGCATTTCCATTGATATTTCAATTTAGCGCGACTTTTCAGGTCAAGTCTCTAGGAGCGCCACCGTCGAATTGTCTCCCATTTTAACAAGGCTAAATCCGTAAGTGTCGCGTATTGTCTCTACTGTATTTGGTACAAGGAAGCTTCAAATGCATGCGTCATCGAAGCGACTTAAATTTCGCTGGGGTACGCAGCTCTGTTTCGCGCCGGCAAGGAAACCCAGCTCGCTAAAGAAGCTGAACTGCGGTAGTGCGAGCAGATTGTCGAGACAGCTGTACTTCGCTTGGCTTAGATGTTCACAGCTTTTTTTTAACTTTATAAAAAGCGTTCTAAGGAATAATAAGAAAATATATATACAAAGTAGATTGGGTTTAGTGCACGCCACTGGCGTTTTGTAATGCAGACACAAAAGAAAATATCTCTCTCCCTTTCTCTCTCTCTCTCTCTCTCTCTCTCTCTGTGTATTTGAAATGATTTACCTGAGGGATTATTGTTATCCTTTCTTCGTTATGCCCAATTAAAGAGTACGTTTGAACGTGTTAGCTTAGTCTGTCGACTTCTTCTTCTTCAATCTCTTCATGAATTCGCTCCAGTGGTTTTTTCGTTCTTCTGTCCCGTTTACCAGTGGCCTTTTTAGCTTTTTCCACGAATGTGTGATTGGTTGAAGCGTGATTTTTCACTCTAACGATAAACGCGACAGAAAATAATTTGAAGCGATTCTGAGGCATACAGCGAGTCTTCTGATTCTGGTTAAGAAATCACTAATTTCATTTTAGCGAATTAAAGCGATAAGGCCGGTTAAAACGAAATGTACTTATTTTGTGATAAGAGTGAAACCAGCGAAATTCATGGAAAATAACGTGCCTGAAATTGTATTCCAATGTGAATTGTATGTAAAGAGAAATGGAGGGCAGAATAAAGATTTCTCAATTCGACAGAAAACCTTTTAAGTTTTAATATTTCCCTTAATGGTATGGCCATATGGGATGAAGGGCTCATTTATTGCATAATCTTGATTATCAGTATATTATATTCCTAATAAAGATTACATAAGGAATAATGAATTATTATCTATTTGGTTTCTGTTTATATATCTATCTTTCAAATAAATAATTCAAGATCTCAGGAACGATACTTTTTATGAATAATTTTAGAAACTGATAACAGTGAACTTCAAGCGATGGTTCAAGTCCTATTTCGCGAATAACGCGTAAATAAATAAATAAATTAAAAAACATAAACATAAATTAATAAATTATAAGGCATGGCTAGGGATTGGCAACCAGAATTTAAAATATTTCACTATTATTATTATTATTATTATTATTATTATTATTATTATTATTATCGTTGTTGTTGTTGTTGTTGTTGGTGGTGGTGGTGGTGGTGGTGGTGGTGGTGGTGGTGGTGGTGGTGGTGTACCGGCAGGTCACCCCAACGCCGCGCATTCAAATTCAGCGCCTAAATGAATTCCTCTATTGGTGAAACAAACTGAAACTACACCAACTTGGAATTTTAATCAGAAGGTGTCACCTCCTAAATATTGAGTAATTTTGTTATTGTGCAGTTTCCTAACCTGAGTGAATTTCTACTTGTTTTGTTTGACCAAGACCGACTACAATATATCAGACCTTAATGTTACTATCACTGCCTGCTGGATCTGCATCCGATGGCTGCTTATACTGCCTGCTCATTACAACATTTTAACATGGCACTAAATGAAACACTCCGTTTATAAATACCCACAGCAGGTGGCAGCACCAACCGGCTCCAGACCTGTCGGAATGAAATAGCGGGAAATAGGGTAGTACTGTACTTGTTTTCAGTGAAAATGGTTTACTGCTGCGTGCCTTTCTGCAAATCAAAGAAAGGGAAACCAGAATGCCGTGGTATTTCATAAATACCTTCAAGTACGTAATTGCGTCGAAAGTGGTTAAGTATTATATCCAGGGAAGGAAACAGCAAAGGAAGTAAATGGCCAGTATCCAGTATTCGGGAGATAGTAGGTTCGAACCACACTGAAAATGGTTTTCTGTGGTTTCCCATTTTCACACCAGGCAAATGCTGGGGCTGTACCTTAATTAAGGCCACGGCCGGTTCCTTCCCACTCCTAGCCCTCTCTTGTCCCATCGTCGTCATAAGACCTATCTGTGTCAGTGCGACGTAAAGCAACTAGCAAAAAAACAAAAAAATTCTGGGGACAATTGCACTGTTAATATGAAGGTACAAAACAGAATAATATGCTGTCATATATTCCATTACAAGTCATTTGTTAGTAGTATAAAATACCGGGCGAGTTGGCCGTGCGCGTAGTGGCGCGCGGCTGTGAGCTTGCATCCGGGAGATAGTAGGTTCGAATCCCACTATCGGCAGCCGTGAAGTTGGTTTTCCGTGGTTTCCCATTTTCACACCAGGCAAATGCTGGGGCTGTACCTTATTTAAGGCCACGGCCGGTTCCTTCCAAATCCTAGGCCTTTCCTATCCCATCGTCGCCATAAGACCTATCTGTGTCAGTGCAACGTAAAGCATCTAGCAAAAAAAAAAATCTGGGGACAATTGCACTGTTAATATGAAGGTACAAAACAGAATAATATGCTGTCATATATTCCATTACAAGTCCTTTGTTAGTAGTATAAAATACCGGACGAGTTGGCCGTGCGCGTAGTGGCGCGCGGCTGTGAGCTTGCATCCGGGAGATAGTAGGTTTGAATCCCACCATCGGCAGCCATGAAGATGGTTTACCGTGGTTTCCCATTTTCACACCAGTCAAATGCTGGGGCTGTACCTTAATTAAGGCCACGGCCGGTTCCTTCCAAATCCAAGGCCTCTCCTATCCCATCGTCGCCATAAGACCTATCTGTGTCGGTGCGACGTAAAGCCCCTAGCAAAAAGAAACCTGTGTTGCTCCCTGAGTATGTACTTGATTTACTAGAAGATATTTGTGAGCCCCCTGAGTCAGTGTGTGTCACTTTGGAAACTGCATCCCAGGCATTGGTGTGTGGTTATTTAGTGCGGATAATCGAAGAAAAAACAGAATGCAGTACGTGCTTGAATAACGTTTCCACCTCAGTTAACGCTTCCCCATTGATGCACTTAATCAGACAGTCGGATAGAGGAGGCCTGCGCTATCCCCAGCAAAGATTTATTGGCCTAATTATTGGGCTACAGAAATTTGTTGAGGCGGCTCTACCGTACTGCAAGAAATCTGCAAGTCTGCTCCAGACTATAAAAACTATGTTCTACCTTCTTTGTGCCAGTGTAACATTTTAAAGTGTTTTAGTAACAATAAGCACCAGGAACTTGTGCCGGAAGCTGTGTTTGCTAAATTCGTGAAACCTCTACTTAGTAATGTAGGGAAGTACCATACAGAAAAAGTTTCAAGGTTTTCTTGTTCGTCAAAACCTCTTTCTCGAAAAGTCTTAAAGCTATAACTCCCTAGAGCAGCACTTTATACGGAAAATTCTTTAATTTTTCTGTTACTGTTGTACGCTTGTATGCTTATCTAGTTGTATTCACGCGATAATTGGGTACGGTTGGTGCTACCATCTAGCGGCAGATCAATTGTAAGTCGCGTTACACGTTTGAACATGGAATGAGCAGGCAGTATAAGCAGCCATCGGATGCAGATCCAGCAGGCAGTGGTTACTATCGATTGGGAGGAAAATGGCGACTTCGTGGGCGAGCTTTTGAGACATGTGGTTGGTTCATATCTGTGTTTACGTTCTGTTAAAGAGTGTTATTTTGATCGAGTTATTGAAGTATAAAGTATATGTTTGGTAAAATAGTAATCTATAACTGTTTATCAGTATGGTGTTTTGTTAGAAGTTTATTTGATGGTATTTTTAATGTATAATAGTGTTTATATTGCCGTGCTGTAACATAGCACAAAATGGGTCGTTCCTGCTGCGTTCGTGGTTGTAGATCTAATTATACCGTTGCTGAAGCTTTTAAATTCCCTGAAGATAGATCTCTACAGGAGAAATGAATAAGGAATATTCACCAGGAAAAGTTTGGAAGTCAAAGACCAAACTATCGTAGGCTATGTGTGTAACCAAAATTTGTGGTTAGGGAAGATCTCTTTCCAACCGATAATGGTGAGCCTATTCGTTTTTGTTTTCTTATTCAGTCGGAGTAATTTCATGTAAGTTGACGATAAGTATTAGTAGAATATAAGTGTGTGAGTGTATTTATATGGGTCAGTGGTCACTAAGATCTGTAATTATACGCAGTCATGTAAGAATATGTTTGTTTATGATCGTGTTGTGAACCGGATTTAAATCGAACTATGGCAATGCCTCTCGTACATCTATTCTTAAGTTCGATAAGGAATGAAACATTAAGAGAGAAGTGGATCAGGAACATACACCGTGAATATTTCTACAAAACAGTAGTGTGCATACGTCATCTGACAGTAAGTAAGATTAGGGAAAACTATTTTTCTAATTCTAAATGGTAGACCTATTCGTATTCTTCTACCAAAAAAAAATCATTTAGATAGTGATAATTGATATGGTGTCTATGTGCTTCAAAGTGTCGTGTGATTTAGATGCAATTGTATTTTGAAAGAATCTGTGCTTGCCTGCGGGAACATTTGGCTAGATCTTGGTGTATAACAAAACTTATAGTGTGACAGATGGAGCAATCTGTACACTGTTACACAGAAGAAATAGTGACTTGCAGGGATGGTGGTGGTGGTGATTATTGTTCTAAGAGGAAGTACAACTAGGCAACCATCCTCTATATAACACTAATCACAGAGAAAGAATGGAAGCGGTTCGACACTTCGAAAAATGAAGGTATCGGCCGAAGGAAGACAAGGGGCACGAAGGACATGAAAATGAAAGACTCCTTAGGAATCCATACGTAATACCGGTCTGAAAAGAACAAGTGTTGACCAAGGGAGGTCGGATAGGATAGATGAAAGTGAGGAGCCTGGCACAAGTGGAAGCAATGCCAGGACTCAGCTGAGGGCCCCGTGATCGCCAACCCACGCTCCAAAGTTCAGAGCCCCTGGAGCCCCTTTTAGTCGCCTCTTACAACAGGCATGGGATACCGTGGATGATATTCTACCGCCCCCACCCACAGGGGGGACTTGCAGGGATTAGCTTTGTTTGTAACTCAGGGGTTTTATTGTACCAATACCTTCCGATTCATGCTGTGGATATCTGCTATCAAGCAGTCTACACCAAATAGTAGCTCGTCCATGTAGGTTAAAGACATCATTGTTTAGAGTCAATAGAGTTGTTTTACTCATGTTCTTCAATGGGGAAAATCCTATTATTTCTTTAGTGTTTGAACGATTCATTTCTAAGTTTACCATCATGGTTGGAAGTGCTACTATATCATATGTCAACATACGATTTAAGAGTTTCCAGTAAGGAAGGCTTAACATCATCGGGACTGTTCATTGAGCTGGCGTAATCATTTCAGATGTGGCCTACTTCATTTTCATCGAGTGCTGAACATTAGACATTGTCCACCACTTCGAAACTAAGGCAACACGTTATGTTTCATAGTTCTTATGAGAGTGAATAAATTGAGGAATTTCGAACCTTAAATTATTTCTAAACATCCCAAATGATTATATAACATCATTTTAACAGTTTTATAATGTATTTCCATCTATCCAGCGAAGTGTAATCTAAGAGAAAACGTTATTTGACTAAGTGAAATTTCGAAATAATCAGCTTGTTGTTCTCTTTTGCTTTGGGGTTGTCCATCTATTCTAGCACAATATGTGTGATTCTAGTTGTTTATATGTGATGAGTACTTGTTCGCGAAGCGTTTTCATCGGTGCAACAGTGATTTTCCCTATGATGTTACATTTATCATGTTAAATTACCTACCACCGTTTGCAAAAGATGTACGTGATCTTTTCGTAATTTCTGGCTGATTGAACCGGATATTGTGTAGCTCTTTCAGTGGTATCAACACAATAATTTAATGTGACGCTGGGCTGAGTGGCTCAGATGGTTGAAGCTCTGGCCTTCTGACCCCAACTTGGCGGGTTTGATTCCGGCTCAGTCTGGTAGTATTTGAAGGTGCTCAAATATGTCAGCCTCGTGTCGGTAAATTTACTGTCAGGTAAAACAACTCCTGCGGCACTAAATCCCGACATCTCCGAAAATCGTGAGTTGGTTTATCGTCGAAATGAAGTTATTACGTGCTACCCTAACCTTCATCAGTCGGCAGCTACTGCGCCCACGACGTCCACCATCTTGGTTTTGATATTACGGTCTGATATATTGTAGTCGGTCTTGGTTTGACATTCATCAAGAAGTTTGGACATTCTTCCACAGATGACACCACTAAAAACTATGATCATGCACCCTGGTGCGAAGTGAAAGAACTTACGATTTAAAGAAGTTTTTTATTTCTAGGTTTTTGTGACTGAATGATGTTCATTTATTTTTGGGTTGGCAATTCTTTCTTTTATTTCCGCCAGTTTTGAATCTAGCCAATCCCTAATTTTTGTAATTCATTTCCAACCAATCCCGTATTTCTTCTTCACCTTGTGTTTATCCAATAAAATCAAGAGGATGTGTCCTGATTCATCTTGAATGATCTCGAACCTTCCCTGAGGGTTTATAAACTGCGGCTTTTCTCGTCTCTTGACCAATTGATCGACATCTTACTAAGTGTGTGTGTCAAAGCAGGAGGCGGGCGGCCTCTTTCATCGGTCAGCAGTACATCTACAAGGTAATGGCCACATAATATCTTTCTTTCTTGCTAACTCCGCAGTTTAACCCGAGGGAAAGGTCCGAATCGTTAACTATGTAACCTACTTTCTAAAAATGTAACTTTCTGCCGGCTAATGTAAAAGCTTCATAAAATCTTTAACTGTAAATCGGAGATAGAGGGTGAATTACCCTATCGAGCTCCCCTTCATCTTGGTTTGAAGTGACTACGTTGTTCTCTAACTGTTTTTCCTACTGTAATGTGTTAATGTAATTTATATACGAGTCACCTCAGTAGTTTGGGAATTGGCCCTGTTTCATCGGCCTAGAGCCCCTTAGTTTTTTGTGTTCATATCTAGGAGTGCAAGTATACGCCTCCATTCATTTTGTGTTCGGGCCATTAATTTAACCTGTTATTCTTACTCCACGAAGGCCCAGTAGGTTGGATATTTAATACCCCTGTAAAAGTAAGTTCAATTTTGTAAATGGTGGTTTGAGAGACCAGAGAGTGGTGTAATGTTGCCTTAAGTAGGCAGTAAGAAACTGAGAGCCTGTTAGCTCCTTTTCAAATTTTGTGATTGTAACGAGTGCCCCTGGGAGCAAGTGTTCCATGAATTAGGGGATTTTTGCCCTTGAATAAATTGGTGCTCTTTGTAAATTTGAGCTTGTAACTTGTAATGTATAGTTAGGGGCTTAAAGCCCAAAGTGTTAAGGTTCTGAATCTTGGATTTTTCCCAATCTGGTTTAATGATTGCTACTTGTACCTGTAATATTGTCATGAAAAAAATTGTTACGTTTGAAATTCTGAAAATATAACCTTCAGTTTAAGTTTTAAATTAAATTCTTGACATTGTAGTTAGACCCATTCACCCTGGCACCTTCTTTCACCTCTGCGTTCCACGGGAAACCCCGTAACAATTATTATTATTATTAGTAGTAGTAGTAGTAGTAGTAGTAATATCTAATATGATTATTATTAGTCCTTGTGATATAACTATAACTGAAGGGCCATAACTTTCGAGAAACAAATCGAGTAATGTCAAATTCAAGACCGAGAATCAACAGGAACCAACTGGAGAATACCATCCTTTTAAGGTGAATATTTTAGTTGACGCACCCACGGTATACCGTGCCTGTCGTAAGAGGCGACTGAAAGGGGCCTCAGGGCTCTCGGCTTGGGAGCGTGGGTTGGCGACCACGGGGCTCTTAGCTGAGTGCTGGTATTGCTTCCACTTGTGCCAGACTCCTCACTTTCATCTATCCTGTCCGATCTCCCTTGGTCAACTCTTGTTCTTTTCCGACACCGACGGTATTAGGGAACTCGAGGCCTTTCATGACCCTTATCTTTCTTTGACCGATACCTTCATTTTTCGAAGTGTCGGATCCCTTCCATTTTTTCTCTCTGGTTAGTGTTATATAGAGGATGGTTGCCAAGTTGTATTTCCTCTTAAAACAATAATCACCACCACGACCACCTGTATGGCCTGTACGTAGGCCTACCGTATATACTACTTCAGTATAAAGCTTTATTGCGTCGGTCTCCTTTGACGTATACTTAGCTTCTATTGTATTGTACCATGTACAAGAAGAATAGAGACCCACGTTGCTGTTATTGAACGGAAGTGGGGTAACATGCCATCGCGTACGAGCATGCGCAGTGGCGCAAGAATAAGTCGCCCGTCTGGTTGACTGCAGTTAGATATCTCATCCGTGTCGCCTAGCCAGTGCGTTTAGGCGTCTGTCCTTGGAAACCTGGTTCACACCTCTCTAACTTGTGCTCAGCTGTGTCGAAAGAAGTCTGTAACAACATGCCGTATTCGTTGCAAGAACGAGCTGTAATAGTAGAAGCTTACGAGAAGACAGGCTCAATTAAAAAAACAAGGGAACGCTTCGCCTATCAGTTTCCTGACCGTGGTCAGCCATGTAAAAAAAAAGCATTCAGAAGTTGGTGACAAAGTGGCGTACAACGGGTTCCGTATGTAATGCCAAGAAGAACAGACCCCCTCATGGTTGCACCCCTGCTGTTATTCACGATATTCGCACACGCATTGAACGAAACCCCGCGACATCAACGAGAAAATTGGCGCTGCAGACTGGTGTCAGCAGACGAACATACTAACGTGCACTTGAACAACTGAAACTTCTTTCAGGGCCATCTGTTGGCGTGAGTACCAAATAAACTTATCTTAACGTAAACTTTCTTCGACAATGGGTACATGGAAAGACAAACTTTTAAGACCCTTTTAGTGTTTGGATAGAACGTGTATATCGCCGAAAGTATTACAGGTAACTTACGATTATGTTTAATGTCTCAGTTGATAGATAAAAGAGGCTACTACCTGTCGCAAAAAAAAAAAAAAAAAAAATCTGAAACGTAGAGTTCGTGAAATAGCACTTCAAAGGCAATTGGGATTTAGAAGTACCCGGGTTTGAGGGATATAGCGGGGAAGGGGGGGGAGGGGAGGGGGGATTATATACATCAAAACTAAAAAGGAAAATGCTACAAAATGGTAAGGTTTTGTATGCTCACTAAAGGCCTGTTTTTACATGTAGGACTGTGCTTCGGCTGTGCTTCGACCGTGCTACGGCGGTGTCGCCTACTCCGTCTTTTCACATGTAGGACTGTGCTGCGACTGTGCTGTGGGCATGTGGTCCTTGTTCATTGCATTTGTGCTCACAGGTTGGAGACATGGATCCGAACGAAGAAGACGTAGTTATTGCCTGCGCAGTGTACATTGTTTTACAACAAAAGAAGAATAAATATAAAGGCATTCATGTTGTTGAACTAAACTTATCACTTGTTCGTCCATCTTTAAGGAAGACAACTGCGCCACACCTACTACTGCAAACTATCACACAATGTATCTAAAACCAACGAACACAGTACTCAGACAGCGCATTGCGCACTCTATGTTATTCTGTGCTCGTTGGTCACTGGATCACGTACGCCCGAGTGCTTCCGATTACCACCGAAATAAGACGGAAGTCCGGCTTGGCGACACTAGGGCGACCGTTTCTAATTTTCACATGTGGTACTGTGCTGAGACCAGGCGACGACTGTGTGGGCCGTAATCGCTCTGCTTGGCGATCCGTGACAGCACGGTACCAACACGGTAGGGATACAGTCCTACATGTGAAAATACTCAACTGCTGTTCAATGCAAATGGAATGGTTTATACTGTTTGGCGATTGCGGACGACACAGCACGGTCGAAGCACAGTCGCAGCACAGTCCTACATGTGAAAACAGGCCTTAAGCGAATTTCGATAGAGAGGTATAGATTGAAAGTTTAACAACTTAAGTGCGATAATAATCGATTTGTTTTGAGATTTCGATTCAATACTGTACAATAAAACGTTCACTGAAGGAACAATATTAAATTTACATACATTTTCATTATAGACTGTTATGCCTTTCAGCGCTCAGTCTGCAAACCTCTGAGAATTTACTAAACGTCGCCATAATCCTCGATTTGCAACTAGTGTTGTGGCCTCGTTTAGTTCTATAGGCCTACCTCTTATCTTTAAATCGTTAGAAACCGAGTCTAACCATCGTCGTCTTGGTCTCCCTCTACTTCTCTTACCCTCCATAACAGAGTCCATTATTCTCCTAGGTACCGTAACCTATCCTCATCCATTCGCCTCACATGACCCCACCACCGAAGCCGGTTTATGCGTACAGCTTCGTCCATCGAGTTCATTCCTAAATTAGCCTTTATCTCCTCATTCCGAGTACCCTCCTGGCATTGTTCCCACCTGTTTGTACCAGCAATCATTCTTCCTACTTTCATGTCTGTTACTTCTAACTTATGAATAAGATATCCTGAGTCCACCCAGCTTTCGCTCCCATAAAGCAAAGTTGGTCTGAAAACAGACCGATGTAAAGATAGTTTCGTCTGGGAGCTGACTTCCTTCTTACAGAATACTGCTGATCGCAACTGCGAGCTCACTGCATTAGCTTTACTACACCTTGATTCAATCTCACTTACTATATTACCATCCTGGGAAAACACACAACCTAAATACTTGAAATTATCGACCTGTTCTAGCTTTGTATCACCAATCTGACATTCAATTCTGTTGGATTTCTTACCTACTGACATCAATTTAGTCTTCGAGAGGCTAATTTTCATACCATACTCATTGCACCTATTTTCAAGTTCCAAGACTGCAGGCTTTCGGCACAGTCTGCCATTAAGACCAAGTCGTCAGCATAGGCCAAACTGCTTATTACATTTCCACCTAACTGAATCCCTCCCTGCCATTTTATACCTTTCAGCATTATGTAATTATGTAATTAAAAATCGTTTAGTATTTAACTTCGCTCTAAGAAACTAACAGACAAAGAAACTGCCAGACTGACGAATGCGGGTGCAAGCGGGTGAATCATACTTCAGTGTCCATGATCCCGGCAAAAAATACACTTCTGCTACCCCCTGTGGGTGGAGGGCGGTAGAATAACACCCACGGTAGCCCCTGTCTGTCGCAAGAGGTGACTAAAACGGGCCCCAGGGCTTTTAACTTGGGAGCGTGGGTTGGCGACCACGAGGACCTTAGCTGAGTCCTGGCATTGCGTCTACTTACTTGTGCTAGGCTCCTCACTTTCATCTATCTTATCTGACCTCCCTCGGTCAACTCTTGCTCTTTCCCGACCCCGGCGGTATTAGGTTTGCGAGTCCTAGGAAACCTGCGAATAGCTCCAATCCAAGAAGATGCAATTAAAACCCTGAGATTTGCTTATGATATTGTTATTTTATCTGAGATTGCAGATCTGGAGAAATTGCTGAATGGTGTGGAGTGGACAGTCTTGGGTAAGGAGTGAATGAAAACCTACAACCTGTTTTCCAGTCAGTGACCGGGTCAGGGATGTTATGAATGAATCATATATAGGCTATTATTACGATGGGGTCGCCACTCCCAAAGTGATATATATATTAATGAATGATAGATGCTACGAAATGAGAATGGAGAGTGTTGCTGGAATGAAAGTTGACAGGGAAAACCGGAGTACCCGGAGAAAAACCTGTCCCGGCCCCGCTTTGTCCAGCACAAATCTCACATGGAATGACCGGGATTTGAACCACGGTATCCAGTGGTGAGAGGCCGACGCGCTGCCGTCTGAGCCACGGAGGCTCTGGGTAAGGAGTACAAGATGAAAATACACAAGTTCAAAACAAAAGTGATGGAGTGCAGTCGTACGAAGTTGGGTGATGCAGGAAATACTGTATTAGATTCGAAAATGAAGTCTTAAAGGAAGTAGATGAATATTGTTACCTGGATAGTAAAATAACTAACGATGGTAGTAGTAGTAAGGAGGACATACAGTAAAATGCAGACTGGCACAAGCAAAGAAGGCCTTTCTTAACAAAAGAAATTTGCTCAATACGAACATTGATATGAATTAGAAATATATTTTTGAAGACTTTCGTCTGGAGCGTGTCATTGTATGGAAGTGAAACATAGGCGATAACTAGCTCAGATAGAAAGAGCATATAAGCTTTAGAAATGTGGTGTTACAGAAGGATGCTGAAGGTGAGATGGATAACTGAATCGAATTGTGAGAGGAGATCGATTTGGATAAATTTCAGCAGAAGAAGGGATAGAATGGCTGGGCACATCTTAAGACACCCAGGACTTGTTCAGTTGGTTTTTGAATGAAGTATAGGTGGTAAGAACGGTTGGGGTAGACCCAGGTATGAATACGACAAGCAGATTATAGCAGATGTAGGATGCAGCAGTTACGTAGAAATGAAAATAGCACAGGATAGGGTGGCATGGAGAGATGTATCAAACTAGTCCTTGGACAGATGACTCAAACAACATAAATCACATTTGATACTTAACAGTTTCAGGGGTAATAATCATATTTACGTCCTACTAACTACTTTTACGGTTTACGGAGAAGCCGAGATGCCGGAATTCAGTCCCGCAGGAGTTCTTTTACTTGCCAGTAAATCTACCGACACGAGGCTGACGTATTGGAGCATCTTCAAATACCACCGGACTGAGCCAGGATCGAACCTGCCAAGTTGGGGTCAAAAGGCCAGCGCCTCAACCGTCTTAGCCACTCAGCCCGGCGTCCCCCTGTGGGTGGGGGCGGTAGAATAACACCCACGGTATCCCCTGCCTGTCGTAAGAGGCGACTAAAAGGGGCTCCAGGGGCTCTGAAATTTGGAGCGTGGGTTGGCGACCACGGGCCCTCAGCTGAGTCCTGGCATTGCTTCCACTTACTTGTGCCAGGCTCCTCACTTTCATCCATCCTATCCGACCTCTCTTGGTCAACTCTTGTTCTTTTCCGACCCCGACGCTTTAGGTTTGCGAGGGCTAGGGAGTCTTTCATTTTCATGCCCTTCGTGGCCCTTGTCTTCCTTTGGCCGATACCTTCATTTTTCGAAGTGTCGGGTCCCTTCCATTTTTCCTTCTGATTAGTATTATATAGAGGATGGTTGCCTAGTTGTACTTCCTCTTAAAACAATAATCACCACCACCACCACCACATCAGCCCGGCGTTACAGGGATACGGGGGACTTCTAGCGCACCCTGTATACTTACAATAACAACGGCAGAATATAGTTATCCTCTTGCACGTCAATACTATGTAATAAAATATAAGGAGTGTGACTGGGCTAGGAAATGGCAACGCAAAAGTATTCGTCTGCCTTGTGTAACGATCACAGCACTGAGGAAGTCAGCCACATCACCAAGCTCAGGCATTCAGTGATACGGACAGTGTCGGTGAGTCAACATCTAGTGCAAGCCCCGAGTACAATGGGTAAGATAAGGGAACGAGCTGTTGTTGAACGCGAGCGAATTATCCAACTCCACCAAATTGGCGATTCTCAAAGAGTGATTGCTGAGAAAACAGGAATACCGCGAACTACAGTCGCAAGTATCATTCAGCGGTACAAGACCAGTGCAACTGTACTCAGCAGAACAAGAACTGGGCGGCCAAGGAAGCTGACAACACGAGAAGAGCGAAGCATTATATGCACCGTCCAGCAAAATCCCCATGTGTCTGGGCCTGTGCTTCGAACAGAAGTTCAAACTTCCACTGGGAAGAACATCAGCACAGACACTGTACTACGTGTGTTACACAGAGCTGGTCTGCAGGGGCGTACAAGCCGGAAGAAGCCCTGCATAAGTGAGGTAAGTGAGTAAACTTGTGTCCACATCCCGAGGTGGTACAGCTCTTTTCAGGGAGCTGAATGTACCATTTTAACCACATACCAGTCCACCTAACATTCTTAAATTTCTGACAGTACCGGAAATATCTCGAGCCTCCATTACTCCAATTTTCAGTATCTCGAAATAATTTAAATTTCCCGGTTATTTGTCCTATTCTTCACGAATGTTTATTTCTATAGTACTCGAAATTCGGTTACACGAATTTCTCGATTTCTCGAAGCAAACATTTCCTCCCTTGAAGCAAAAATACCCTTCAACTCGAATTCTGTGCAACATTAAGTGCGCAATACGGCATTTGTGGTTTGTGAGGAACAGTTAACAAGTAAAAAGGGTTACAGTGATGCTGGGAGCTAACATGACGGGAACCGAAAATCTAAAACTTCTAATAATTGGAAAATCGACGAAGCCTGACTGTTTCTCGGGTGTGAATCAATTACCGGTCACGTACGAAAGCAACTCCAGAAGTCGCGTGTGACAAGCTTCATTTACGAATCTTAGCTGCATAGTATTTTGACGAGAAGTTTCAATATGAATGAGGAAAGGTTAACAGTAACAAACAGAGGAGACTAACGGATTTTTCCTAAGGTGTTAAATGAGGTATGTTTCTTGTTTCACTGCTGTATGTATTATCTGCGCACCTTTTCTGGATACATTTACACCATAGTGCTGAATTGGTCGACCTCGGCAATCTTCGAGATTCGTACTGGCAACACAAACTATGAATCGCTTATGCATCGCTGTGCGACATCTGGCGTACACTTTACGTACTAGTACTGTTGTTATTTACACAGCAAAGCCAAACTATAGAATTCACTTCAGGAATAAGATACGCATCGAGAAATGTTATATAATGTTATATAATGTGTGTGTGACACAGTTGTTGGCTTAAGATAACAAAGGTTTAGCAAAATTCATATCGATCGATCATATTATCGATTCAATTCAGATTTCATTTCCATTCAGTTGGCAGTACTATCGGAACCGGACCTGCTCCCTCCTTACTCCTCACACCCGTACACAAAAAATATCGATTAAAAAGTGCGCAGATAATACTGTATCCTGTCTTCTAAAAGTTACTATAATAAGGGTTATAATTAAAGTCATCCGTAAAATAGATTTTGCTTGTAATTTTTTAAATACTGTTAAAAATAATGTATTCAGTATAAACCCGCAGATGGTTCAATTATGTGCTATACTTGCTCAAAAACGGTATTCTTTATATCTCGAAATTTCGATAACTCGAAATAAAATTTAGCTCCCGAGGTGATTCGAGATATCGAGATTCCACTGTAGTGCTAACCATTACCCTACGGAGTCGATCGTAAAGTGAGGTGAACCGTGAGAAGAGTCTGGCGTTCGCCAAAGAGTACGCTAGGAAGCCAGCGGTGTTTTGAAAACGCGTGTTGTTTGCTGACGAGAGCAAATGGAGAAAGAAGAACGCCGAGCTCCAAAGTTAAAATCTGCAACAAACCGTAAAATATGGATGAGGTTCCATAATGGTATGGGGCAGTGGGGCCGACTTTGGGGAGGGGGCAAGGCGTTTTCTGCCCCCCCCCCCCCCAAAAATTATCTTAGGGAGGCAGAGTGCCATCCCCCCTCCCTAAAAAATCTCCTCCTTAAAACGCGCAGTTTGGTAGTCTTCGGAGCCCGTTAAGGCATTAAATCTAAAGAAGGTGGTAGATGGTTTTATCAATTAATCAGTCACTACTGATCTGCAAATAGGGCAGTCGTCCAAGTGGCAGATTGCCTATCTGTTGTTTTCCTAGCCTTTTCTTAAATGATTTCAAAGTAATTGGAAATTTATTGAACATCTCCCTTGGTAAGTTATTCCAATCCCTAACTCCCCTTCCTATAAACGAATAGTTGCCCCAATTTGTCCTCTTGAATTCAAACTGTATCTTCATTTGTGATCTCTCCTACTTTTAAATTCCGTGGTTTCCCATTTTCACACCAGGCAAATGCTGGGGCTGTACCTTAATTAAG
Source organism: Anabrus simplex (assembly GCF_040414725.1). Taxonomy (NCBI): domain Eukaryota; kingdom Metazoa; phylum Arthropoda; class Insecta; order Orthoptera; family Tettigoniidae; genus Anabrus; species Anabrus simplex. Next base: position 64,792,383 of record NC_090278.1, on the reverse strand, counting down.
GCCACGGCCGCTTCCTTCCCACTCCTAGCCCATCCCTGTCCCATCGTCGCCATAAGACCTATCTGTGTTGGCGCGACGTAAAGCAACTTGCAAAAAAAAAAAACCTACTTCTAAAGACACCACTCAAACTTATTCGTCGACTAATGTGATTCCACGTCATCTCTCCACTGACAGCTCGGAAAGAAATGAGACAAGAAGAAAATGAAAAGAAATCAAGAAATGTGATTAGAAAGCGGGCATTCCTTCAGAGAACTTCATTTCCCAATGCAGACTGTTCAGGCAGTACAGATGGTGGTAGAGCTTTCACATTTCGTATCATGAAATGCGTCATGTACGGTAAAGGTAATGGTGTATTCTGCCCGATGGCACGTCCGAACCTCCGGAGAGGTGTGCCTGAGCCGGAGTTTACGTACGATAGGGTGGCCAGTTCCTTTCCGCTCCTCCATTCTCTTACCCTCCCCGCCCTCCTCCCCCAGATGGCACCTCGGACACGGTACAACGCTACCGTTGGAAGCGGAAGCCGACTTAAAACCCCCCATTCATTCAGCATTTACGGGCGGAATTAAAATGTAAGTAAGTAAGTAAGTAAGTAAGTAAGTAAGTAAGTAAGTAAGTAATTATTCGTGGCGAAGTTAGGGCTCCAGGCCCTCTCTTACACTTAACCACAATATTTAAAATAATTAACATACATATAATATTTAAATACAACAAATATTTTTAAAAGAATATGGTACTAATAGAAAATTTGGAGATTGTAATAAAAAAAAGTTTATAGGATGTACAACACGACAATCTAAGTGTACATGATAATAAATATAAAACTAACACTAGTGATAATAAGAGACGGAAACACAGTAAAAAAAACTATAACTAGCAAATCTATTTCTAATGTTTATGAAAATATGCTCATTCACGCACTCATTCACACTACACACATCGAAAAGTCAGCTAGAAGTATTCACAAAGTGATTCATCATCATCATCCTCAAATGCTTTCATTCCCCAGCCTGAAGGGGTGGGGCGGGCCACCTAGAGGGTGTCGCCCTCTCTCTGGCCAAGAGATGCGGGCAGGTTGGGGAGATGTGACGGAAGAAGGAGGTGGGTAAAGGATGTTAATGTGTAGGAGATGGCGAGGTGCTTTATTATATCATAGTTTGAGTGTTTACATTGATGTTATCTTAAAGCTATTTTACATTCATATAGATTAGGGGGGTATATGTTGCTGAAATGGAGCGGGGATGTGTAGGTGCAGTTACTCTAGTATAGGTGGGTTGATATGCCTGGAATTAGGTATGAGGTTAGGAGGTGGAGAGTGGTTGTGCATTGTTGGAGAGAGGTGATGAGGATGCGAAGGTCAGGTGTGGGAGGTCGCGGGGAGGGGTGAGGTAGACTGGGTTGCGTTCACAAAATACGACTCCGAGTAGAGTTGGAGTAGAGTAGAGTATCGCGGAGTAACTGGTAAAGTTAACTCTGAGTAACGGTATTTCGTGAACGCTTCGAGTGAATACAAAGTAACAGAATATGGCTAATCAATTAAGGAAGATTATTTGTTTTACCATGACCTCATTTGCGAGGAATTTAATGTCTAATTTCTAGGCGAGTTTCTTCATAGCAGCGTGCTATACGAGTTATTACTACTTTCCTCACCAAGTTGTGCCTTAAAACAGTATCCGTTATTCTTTACCTCGTAGGAACAATCTGATTACATTGATGATGAATACCAATACATCGGCTCCGCACTGATGCACGATAGGCCATTTAGGACAACTAACTGTAAAAATTATGTTGTTAACAACTACGACGAAACTGAATTTAAACAACATTTCCGATTGCCGAATCAGCATTCGAACGTGTACTCAGAGTCATTGGCCCTAAACTTTTTAAATCCAAAATCGGGGAACGAGGAAGGCCATTGCAAGACCCACGAAAAAAAAAAAAATTCTGGTTGTAATTTGGCTCTTAGCACCTGATTCGTACATATCGGTTTCGTGAGAATTATAAATGCACTGTGTGGTATTTCAGTTCGTATAATTAAATGGTCTCATTCAGAAGGTCATCTAAAATATTAAAAAGTTACGTTGCATTTACCCAAGGAAATCTCATAATGTTGAGGTTAATAAATCAGCTGCTCATTCATAACATGGGTTTTCTTCATGTTATTTCCGCCGATTATTAAAATTGGCACGGTGCCTATTTTTCCCGTTTTAAACGAAAATATCCCCTTCTTTATTCAATACATAACGCCCTTCTTTGTCAACAACTGAAAATAATTTGAATTCATTGCCATTTCAATATAGCCGCAGTTAATATTTCTCACCGCCACCAATGAATGCATTACTGCGCATGTCGAGTTAAATCTACCCACCTATTTACGCAGAGTAAAAAGAGTTAACTCGAAACCATTTTCTGAACGCTTTGTAGAGTTGACTCTTTACTTTTATGAACGGATAGAGTTAACTCCGAGTTTACTCGGAGTTGGAGAGTAGTATTTTGTGAACGCAACCCTGGTGGATATGCTGGGATTGGAGTGGGGGGTGGTCGGGGTACGGCGGTTGGGCGGGGAATAGGAAGGTTCCACTCTATGATGTTGGCCAAATACTTGAGCTCCTGAGCTGATGAGTTGCTGGACGTGTGGTTCGGATGGCAGCTGTAGTCGGACCATGTAAGTGGGTCCGTGGTTGTTGCGTATCCTTATGGCCCGTTGTGCTGGGATGCCTGCAGTTCGGAGTTCGTGGAGTATTTCCGGCTCGGCGATATTCGGAGAGATTCCACGTAGCACACAGCTGGGCCTGGCCTGGGGCGATGGTAACTGTTGGATCGATATTGGAAGGTTCGAAGTGTTGACTGACGGCGATGGCGGAGCTAGTTCCTGCGGAGTGATGGGGGGTTGCTGGGGTGAGCGTGACGTGGGATTCGGGAGAGATGATGACATGACTGGGGAGGGGTGGCAGGTTACGCTGGTAGTGATTACGGTTGATGCCTGATTGCAGGGAGAGGTAATAATTGTAGTGATGGTGGTGGTAGTGGTTATTGTCAGGGGTGGGGGCTCATGGAAGAGGGGTGTGAGGCCCGGATCTTTCTGTAGCTGGTTCAGTATTGACTGGGGAGGTGGTATCACAAAATAGTTCCTGCCTCGGAATGTTGCTCCGGAAGTGAACAGGCGGCGCTCTGCTTCTTCTCCGCTGGTTTGTATTATGATGTGCGCTGTAGGCGTCCTGGTGCGGTAATCGTCTGGTCTGAATATATTAACCACCTGAGGTTCTGCTGCATTGAGCTCTTGGTAAATGTCACTTTCTGAGATTGTAAGGTCTATTCCTGGGATGAATACGTAGGGCATGGTGGATGGGGGAGGCGACAGCCAACGAGGCGTCTGCCTGTTTATGCTTTGTTGCGGTCGGCAGAGCTGCGATTAAAGGTGAAGGCTGCCCGGCCGAAAAATAATTCTGGGAGTAGATATATATGATGAGGTGTTCCTGCCAGAGTAGAAACAGAGATCTTGCATCAGAGCCCTCAGGGAAACCAGAGCCCTGCACAAAGTGATTTCGGCAATCCATCTTAAATCCCTAATGGTAGCAGGTAGGGTATTCCACAGCCTCGCGGCAGTGACTCCAAAGAAGTGGTTGTAAGTCCTGTAAGCTGAGCAAGCAGCATATTACAAATAAAGAAACTCTGAAGCAATATTTCATGGAAGAATAGCAAAAAAATAGGCCAGGAAGTGACAGAAAAACTGGCGACATCCATGCCAAAACGCTTTCAAGCCGTGATTGCTTCCCAAGGACGTTGGGTCCGTTAGCTTCCGCTTCGAACGCTAGCGCTGTACCGCGTCCGAGGGGCCATCTGGTGACGAATGAACGTACCATTTCCACTACTATTGGGTAACGTCTAAATTCAAAGCTCATTGTTTTAGAAGCCTTTCTCGTGGACAGTCGAGATTTTCTTCTGATGACGCAGAGCATAGTTCTCTACGAAACGTAAAGAACCTTATTTTCTTGACACGGCATAAGCCCAAAAGCCTATATCATGTCTATAAGCTCCATTTTTGTTCTGGGTTTTTTCCCCTGTTTGTTTGTGAATATAGTTATTATATAGGAATGTTTGCATTAATAATTTTCCTTATTTCACCTGCCTGTGTTCATGTTAATCATGCCCCCCCACAATAATTACCCGAAGTCGGCGCGGCTGATATGGGGGTGTATGTCGGCGGCTGGGTTAAGTAACTACCATATAATACCTGAACGGATGGATAAGATGCTATATTTGAATGTATTAAAGCAATACTTAGCCAACGTAGCAAAATGTCTTGAATAGTGCGTACTTCTCCCAGCAAGATAATGACCCTAAGCACACTGCTCGGGTTGTTAGGAATGGCTACTCTACAATACACCTCGTGTACTGCAGACATCACCCCAGTCCCCAGACTTAAACCCCCATTCATTCAGCATTTACGGGCGGAATTAAAATGTAAACTGAGCAAGCACCGTATTACAAATAAAGAAACTCTGAAGCAATACTTCATCGAAGAATACCACAAAATGGGCCCGGAAGCGACAGAAAAACAGGCGATATCCATGCCAAAACGCTTTCAAGCCGTGGTTGCTTCCCAAGGACGTTGGACGTGCTACTGATACTTAAGAAATGACTGTACATTCCTTGAGTTCTTATTGTGGACGAATACGTGACTTTTCTGCAAGCAGTGCGATTGTTTTTTATTTGTACCAAATGCCAGTGCCCTGAGTGCTATACATAAAGTTCTCACATGTTCAGATGGCAAATGACGTGCACGGACGAATAGTAATGCGAGCGGCTGTAATTTCATCTCACCTCATCTCCGACCCCGTACCAGGAAAAGGAACTAAGGAACAGTGCTCAATTTATAAAACTTTAGGTGCTGGAACGCATACCAACACGTTTTGTCCCCTTTTCAACCACACACCTAAACCCCTATAACAGTCACAAGTTTCAATATTTGAAAACTTGTGATAAAACTTACAATGAGAAATCAATGTTTTAAATACTTTTCTGAAATGCAGGTTTTTTAAACATAATTTCTTATAATCAAACCTGCCTCTGTGGATCAGTGATAGGGTGTCGGCCTCCGGATCCCAAGATAGCGGGTTCAAACCTGGCAGAGGTAGTCGGACTTTTGAAGGGTGGATAAAAGTCCATTCGACACTCCATGTCGAACGATGTCGGCATGTAAAAGATTTCTGGTGACACATTTGGTGTTTACCCGACAAAATTAATTAAATATCAGCCACAGACGCCCAAGAGAGTTTCGGTTTACTCGGTCTGCCATCTAGTGGGCCTAGAGTAAAACGGAACGTCGATATTGACGAGCAGACAGCCAGATGGCGTCAAATTGAAATGTCTGTACACGGTAGCTGAGGCCATACGATAATAATAATAATAATAATAATAATAATAATAATAATAATAATAATAATAATAATAATAATAATAATAATAATAATAAATTATTAATTAATTTTTCATTACAAAACAATAAAAGCACAAGGTTTCTTCAGTCAGATTTTGTCGTAACTTTTACAATAGTGAGTGAAAAAGAAGTCACAAGTTTTTTTTTTCTTTTTTGCTAGGTGCTTTACGTCGCACCGACACAGATAGGTCTTATGGCGACGATGGGATAGGAAAGGCCTAGGAGTTGGAAGGAAGCGGCCGTAGCCTTAATTAAGGTACAGCCCCAGCATTTGCCTGGTGTGAAAATAGGAAACCACGGAAAACCATCTTCATGGCTGCCGATAGTGGGATTCGAACCTACTATCTCCCGGATGCAAGCTTACAGACGCGCGCCTCTACGCGCACGGCCAACTCGCCCGGTAAACAAGTTTTAAGTATACTGACAATAAATAAATAACAGGCAACAAAATCCATGTTGTTTGCAGATTATATAGTGATATGGGGTGAGGATGAAACGGAAGTGAAAAAACAAGTAGATGTATGGAATCAAGATACAGAAAAATTTGGGATGAAAGTAAGCACACAGAAGAGCAACAGTGATGACAAGAGGAAGGAAGAAAGAATGAGGAAAGATAAAACTGAATGGGAAAATTCTGGAAGTGGTTAAAAGTTTCAGGTACTTGGGAAGTGTGAACACAGAAGATGGAAAGATAACCGAGGAAATTGGGAAAAGAATACAACAAGCAAACAGCTTCTACCAAAGTGTAAGGGATATTTTGTGGAACCAAGAGGTCCCGAAGAAATGTAGAAAAGTATTATATTCAACCTGTTATGAACCATACTAACTTATGCAAGTGGATCGTGGACTACAACAAAACGAGAGGAGAGTAGAATACAGGCAGCAGAGATGAAATTCCTAAGAGGTATTGAGGGCAAGACCAGAAAGGATAGAATTACAAATGAAGAGATAAGGAAAAGGACAGGAACCTTGAAACTTCAAGGCAGGATAGAAACAACAAAGCTAAAGTGGTATGGGCATATGATGAGGATGGGAGAAGAGAGAGTGCCAAAAAAAGTTTTTTTCAGGAAAGTTAACAGGAAAGAGATGGACAGATACAGAGTGGGAGTGCACAGAGAAGAGGGAAGAAGAACCAGAAGGTGTACCTAAAAAAGGAAAAAGTGGTGGAGAGACAGACAGCGATGGAGGTCCTTGATTCACAACCCGACCTGGGAAGCTGGAAACGGGAAATGAAGATAATGATGAAATAAATATATGTTTTTATGGTCATTAATTAAAATATCAATACATTTATTTTAAAAATGAGATAATTCAAACAAGGTTTCCTTGGTGCTTCGCTCCGACTTGAAAGTCTAAGCTCTAGTGGAGCGTTATCCGGAAAGGAGCCCATAACGATGGCCGTATTTCCTATCTGCTGCTTCAGGGATTCTGTTGAAGAAGAGTCGTCAGTGATTGCAGATAATTGTTTACCAATATCTGAAATCGGACTTTTAGCCTCTTGATACCACGTCGCCATCGTTTCGACTGCGAATACCACGAAGATGTAGTTGTCCGTTACTGCTCTGTGTTGCGCACGGCCAATTCCACAGCAGAACCAGCAGCCTTGCAAGTGTGAGGCAAATGAGATGGTGCTAAAGTATCGACGCACGTGGCATCCCACAGGAGATGTAAATAAATAAATAAATAAATAAATAAATAAATAAATAAATAAATAAGCTTCTAAATGAGGAGTGTCTGTTCACAAGGTGTCATTTCCACTTCCAAAAAGTAAATCAGTATTTCGTCAACAATCATTACAGTAGTTGGCATGAGTACCAAACCCGATCATCGGTACGTTCCATAAACCTCTTATTTTACGTTTCCCCACAACTTTTTTAAGGTGGAAATAGCAATTTTTAAACAGACTCACCTCAAATTTAACCAATGGAATAAAAATATATCCATAACATTCTTAAACATTTTACTATTTAACCACTACAAAGCTAAATTTTCTTGTCTATTTCTTCTTCTTGGTTCGAATGGGCCTAATTTGGACCACACTTGTTCAACTGTTGGGCTTTGATCTTTGTCCAGTATTATCGCATTTTGTCCCGTGTATCTCCTTTCTTTCATCTGTACAGGGGCTACCTTTCTTCCGGGTTTTTTCCTGAAATCCATGGACTTCCTTCAGGGTACGTCGTACAGACTGTCTATCTTGAAGATCTAATATTCCTAGTCCTTTAATGTCCTTCTCAGCTTCTGTCAGCCAAGCAGTAGCGGCGATTAAGCCCCTACCCCCCATTTTGTAGAGAAAACATTATTCTTATTCAATTTTAGCCGAATGAAACTATGAATTATAGGAATTATTTGCAATAATTAGCAATTTGCACAAGCCCTGTTGTCCTATCAGCTAATTCATCCATTTATTTTCTTTTATTAACAAAAGTATTAACGGAAATATGCACAAAATATCGTTCGTTGCGGCTAACCGATTTGTATAGCGCCACAGCAAGTAGTGGAGACTTTGCATGTGCTGTGAGGAAGGATAGCAGGGGTATATTTCTTTGCCAAGTTCATGGACACTGAGTTGTGATTCACCCGCTTGCCGCGTGTATTCGTCAGTGTGTTAGTCTCTTTCGTGTCTGTTAGTCTGTTGGTGTGTAGTCAAACACTAAATTATTTTCAGTTGTATAATTACGCCGTATTTCAGTTTAATTGTAATACATGTGTATGTTGTCACGTTGGTGAAAGTTTTATTGCATGGTATTGAATGAAAGTCTCAAAAAACTATTAACTACTGTCAGCCTTTACCTCTCTGTCGAAATTCACTCAGAGAGCATTAAAAAACTTACCATCTTGTAGCCCCCCATAATTCCCAAACGCCGCTCCTGCAGCCAAGTGGTACGAATATTCCGCCAGAAGACGAACAGGCGATTGGTCAGTCTTTTGGATGTAGGGATTGATTGGTCCAGTTAGTTCATTTGCTGGAACTAGTTCATTCGATATCGTTCGTCCCCTTGAGTCGTTCAAATGGACGAGGTATTTTATGATGAGCACGAGCAGAAAAACAGCTACCGAATGCCGCCGCCAGTCCAAGTGGAGAAATAGTATCTACGAGAGACGGAGAGACAGATACGCTTTCTCATTTTCTATAACTCCTCCCCCACCCCCTCCCTCCCAGTTGAGAAGTGTGTGAGGAGATGTGCTGTCATGTGACTATTAACACAACACGGCATTGGCCATGCGCGAGCGAGCTTATTTTGTCGTCCAAATGAACAAGATAGCTCATTTGTGCTGTCTTCAAGGAAACACCTTTCGCGGCACTTCGTGTTCAAATGAACGAGGTAGTTTATTATGAGCTATCTTTTTTCTTCACGGAACATATTTTTTTTTTAAATTTTTGCTTATACACTTGCACAGTAATTTACAATATATAAATAAGCACTTAACAAGGGATATTATGTATTCAAAAAGAAACGTGATATCATCGTCTATCATCTTTAGCACTTTTCTTGCATCTCAGTGTCCTGTGCTTATCCTCTTACGCCTATGAACTTACATCAAAATACCTACATTACTCAACATAATACATGCAATTCACTAAGGAACACAGTCTATGCAATGCTACGTGTCGTTAGCCTCGATTTTCATTGTAACACTGCGCGTCGCTGACACTCGCACCGCTTTCCAGCACCTTTGTGACATGGATTAAATAAAGAAACTATAACACACACGAGATATCGTTGGGAAGTATAGACACGGCTGAGACAACAAACCTGATAATATGACAGTATACTTTGGAGTTCTTTTATGAGTAGACTGGCGGCGGGACTACCACATCTTGCTATTTTCCGTTGACATTCGTGTAAGTAGCTTTTAAAGGAAGTCAGGGATACCTTGTCGTTGGTTTGAGTGTAAAACAGATACCCCATACTAAGCCAAGTCAGAGCATGTCTATGATCACGTCTGCTAATGTCCAAAGTCAGTATTGTACGATACACGTCGTTCGGGTTTCTAGATCCCGTCAACCTGTTGAACGCTACTCTGAGCCACTGCCAAATGTCCTTGACGCCTCCACAACTAGTCAGTCTATGAAACTGAGTGTCGAACACCGAGCATTTCTTACATAGAGGCGATTGTGTGCGTCCTGTGGCGGAATTTCTTCTGTCGGAAGTAACTCGTTTATAACCTTATAGCTAGCTACTTTCCATTCTAAGGGGATGCAAGACATTTGGAAAGTTTAATTAGGGTATTTGACCATAATGTGTGGAAGATGAACATGCGTCTGTAGCAGTTTATTATAAATTAGTTTAACAGTGACGATATTATGGTCAGGAAGTTGCAAGCTGTGCAAAGCCTGCAGAAACGATTTAAAACAAGACGAGCGAAGATATTGATTATTTTCCACAAGGGGAGAAAACTGGAGTGCTCTATCTTGGTCTAAAGACGAATACTGTACCATTTCTCTGATCAGGAGAGCTTTGCATTTTTCGGAGTCTGCTATGAGGCCTAATCCCCCTTGGTCAATTGGTTTCCTCAGTTGTGGCCCGGCTATACGAAAAGGAAATCCTCCATAAGTAATATCCGACACAAAGTTCTATCCGTTCGGCAATTCTTTCTGGCATCGGTAAAATTTGTGCAATGTACCATAGTTTTGGGAGTGTAAACAAATTGATATGCCATACTTTTTGTATTAGTTGAGGTTCCTGCTGAGGTGCATCGATAGAGTCGAGCGCACCTTTTGAGTAATATAGTTCCAGTTTAAATCGGCTATTTTTTCAATGTTTGCGGTAAAGATGATCCCTAGGATTGTAACACGCTCTTTGGTTGGTACGTTGGCTAACATTGCTGCCTTCGACCATCTACCAAGAGGAAGAGTTACGATTTCTGATAACTTACAAGGGCTTTGGAGGCCGTTTCGTACGTAGATATTATTCCTGTTAGCTGTTGAGCGACTTCGGGGGTCCGAAGATGAATAATGACGTCATCTGCATAAGCTCTAATGGTAAACAGATTATGTGGATTAGGTATTGAGTTAAGGACGTGATGAACAGCACGTACGAATGGTTCTATGCTCAAGGAATATAAGATCATAGACAAGGGGCATCCTTGTCGTACTGACGTTTGAATAGGAATCGGACGAGAAAAGAAACCATTAAGTAGAATTCTAGAGTGGGCGGATTGATAAAGTATAATGCTAGAGAGCGTCGGGGAAACACATATGTCGCATGACTCCCAGCAAGTATCCACGATGGACTCGATCGAAAGCTTTCTGAAAGTCCAGACTTAAAAAGGCACCAGCCATACCTGTATTCCTTGCATAAAATAGCACCGTGTTCCTAATGTCTTGAAAATTGTATGTTATTTTTCGAGATGGAATACCACACATTTGACCTTGTTTGATGACTTTTCCCATGAAAGGCATTATACGACTTGGAAGAATTTTCATAAATATCTTATAATCAGTGTTGAGCAATGTTATAGGACGGAAGTCTGATATTGTTTTGGGCGTTTTAACCTTGGGGGCGAGTATTATTATACCATCACAGAACCCGGTACAATCAGGCAGTTCTTCGATAAGTACATTTATTAGCTCCACAAAAGTATTTTTGATGATAGGCCAGTATGTGTTGTAGAAAAGATAGCTGAGGCCATCGTGGCCTGGTGCGGACTTGTGACTAGTTGCGTGTATTGCTTGAAATACTTCCTCGTCAGTAATGGGACGGGTCAGATGCTGTTTTTCTTCTTGACTCAAGTGCTCTACTGCTCTACAACTGCTCTACAAATGATAGAATTTTTTGTTGCTCGGCTACGGAGTTCCCGTTATCGTTAAATGTTTCTTTGAAGCATTTCTCTGCTTCCTCTAGGGATTCTTGTGTATCTTTGAACTGTCTACCATCTTCCGAGTGTAGGGTTTGTACAAATTTCCCCTGAGCCTGTCTTTTCTCCATGGCTATATGATAGAGTTGAGTTTTCTCTTCCGCCAGGAGGGATGAAGGGCAGGACTGCACAAGGGAACCTTGAAGAATGTGGTCCTGGATAGATGTTATTCGACGTTTGAGAGCTGCTATACAGTTGGAGGTATCAAAGCCTGCTTGTTATCGAATCAATAGATCATTGAGGATTACATAGTAGGAATTTAGGGCTTGTCTTTTGTTATTTGCCATTTCCGCCCCATGTCTTTAAAAGAAGGATTGAATAGCAGGCTTCCATTTGTACAACCATGTTGATAAGTTGAGGGGCCTTTGCCTTTGAAGTCGGTTAAGCAAGTCTGTCCACATCTGATTAAATTCTTCTTTTATTTCCTCCTTATTTAACAGGGAGTAGTTTAACTTTCAGTATCCACTCCCTATCCTGGGTAAGGAATCATCAGATCGCATTTTCAGGACAACTGCATGATGGTTACTGAATGGTACGATGTTAACTCTTATGTCATGAACACTGGGAATAGTCTCGTTATTAACATAGAATCTATCAAGACGGGATGCCGCTGATCCTTAGAAGTATGTAAACTGAACAAGCGGGCCATATTTGGATTCCCACACAATTCGAAGTTGGAGAGCGGTATAAAGTCGTTCGAGCGCTGGCGACGAATTGAAGTGACCTTTTTGTCTTTGGAATGCAACACGCAATTAAAATCGCCTCCAATGACTAGTCTGTGACAGTTGTATCGCAAATAGTATGGTAGCTGTGTGGTAACAAATTCCTCTCTTTCATGTCTTCTGTGTGTCCCTGAGTGCAAGTAAATGTTTACTTAAAGTGTGTTGTCGTCTGTTAGTATATATTAGATACAATCCTTCCACTGGGATGACATTCGGTTAACTTGATTGTTATATTTGCTCTAAACAGTATAGTGGTACCTCTGGACTCCTCTCCGGGGTTGGCAATGTAATCATATAATGGGTCAAGAAAAGATAGATTACTGATGTTAATCTCTTGCAGAAAAATGATGTCAATGCCATGATCTCGAATAAATTATCGGAGAAGAACTTGTTTACTTCTACTTCGCAGGCAGTTCACATTAAGGGTGGCGTAAGTGCGAAGGAGTATTATAAACAAAAGGAAAAATACTTTAGCAACCCACATATTACTGACCATTTTGGATCTGGCCTCGAATTTTGTCTTGCGCGAAGTTTGAAAGAATTTGTTGGATTTGTTGGATTCAAGTTCATGGGGATGTTGTTGTTGTTGTTCTGGGACATAACGCTGGGGGAAAAGGATCTGGTTTCTAATGTTGAATATGCCACACACACCCAGCCTCCGAGCCATTGGAATTAACCAATTAAGGTTAAAATCCCCGATCCGGCCGAGAATCGAACCTGGGACCGTCTGAACCGAAGGCTCAACGCTGAGCATTCAGCCAATGAGTCGGACTTATACCAGCTCCACATAACCGATTCATCTAGTCATCTACCAAAAATAATGCTTATCGTGACTTAAAGTATGTTCAAAAGAAAACGATCTCCGATTTCTTCACAATAACAGAAAGGAAAATCCTACATATTAGCAGAAAATACGGAGACAGGAATCTGAACTAACGTCTCTCCCGTTATTGTGAATCCTCAGATGCCAGCAGCCCAAGCTTATACGTGAACAACATGATGCATGCACTGTGTGTAAGGAGGGAGCCCTCGCGGAGAGGTCGAGCGGGACCACTCCTTGAAACCGGCAGCCATATTGGTCAGCACCGCTGCTCGCTGGCTGGGGTGTGGTGCGTGCTAGTTTGTATTCAAGCAGTGAGGTAGAGAGCTCTAACATAACCGTTGTTTACCATGGCTCTTTGCTGTGTGCGTGGGTGCAACAACAGAAGTGACAGACACAGAAAAACCGGCATTGGTTTTCACCGGTAAGTATTTCTCCTCGTAGGCTAGTACATATTGAACGTAGACATGGAGAGTACGTCATTGTTTTAAAATATGGATTGGTGTAGGTTCCCTAAGGATCCAGACCTTCGAGCCCGGTGGATGAAGGCAGTTAAGAGGAAGAACTGGGTACCTGGTGTTCATAGTGTCATTTGTACAAAGCACTTTAGTCCTGACCAAGTGAATGCTACATACTTATCTGGGCCGAAACTGAGAGCGAATGCTGTGCCGAACGTATTCCCTGGCTATTCCAGCTACTCAAAGCCATCAGCTCCTAAGGTAATTATCACCCGGTGACTTAAAATGTGATAGTGACTGTTCCGTGTGGATGGCATTCTTCTTTCTTTCTTAACCTGTTTACCCTCTAGGGTTGGTTTTTCCCTCAGACTCGGCGAGGGATCCTACCTCTACCGCCTCAAAGGCAGTGTCCTGGAGCGTGAGACATTGGGTTGCGGGATACAACTGGGGAGGATGAGCAGTACCTGCTATGCTGAACAAGGGCTAGGTGGGGGATGGGAAGATTGGAAGGGATAGACAAGTTAGGTACCATCCAGGCATTCACCTGGAGAAGTAGGAAACCACGAAAAACCACTTCCAGGATGGCTGAGGTGGGAATCGAACCCACCTCTACTCAGTTGACCTCCCGAGACTGAGTGGACCCCGTTCAAGCCCTCGTACCACTTTTCAAATTTCGTGGCAGAGCCGGGAATCGAACCCGGGCCTCCGGGGGTGGCAGCTAATCACACTAACCACTACACCACAGAGGCGTTCTAAATAATAATAATTTGCAGAAAATTTAGAAGATATTTCACTAAAGTTACGTACACCTCCGTAGCGAAACGGTTAATGTTATTAGCTGCCGTCCTCGGGGGCCGGAGTTCGATTCCCGGTACCGCCAGAAATTTAATACTGGCAGGAGGGCTAGTATGTGGTTGAAATGGTACATGCAGCTCACCTCCATTGGGGGTGTGCCTGAAAAGACCTGCATCACCTCCGGATGAGAACACGAGTTTGTCCGACTCGTTGGCTGAATGGTCAGCGTACTGACCTTCGGTTCAGAGGGTCCCAGATTTGATTCCCGGCTGGGTCTGGGATTTTTTAACCTTCATTAGTTAATTCCAGTGGCTCCGGGGCTGGGTGTTTATGCTGTCCCCAACATCCCTGCAACTCACACACCACACATAACACCACAATAACACGCACATGGCAGATGCCGCCCACCCTCATCGGAGGGTCTGCCTTAAAGGGCAGATATTGACACACGTAATTATTATTATTATTAATATTATTATTATTATTATTATTATTATTATTATTATTATTATTATTATTATTATTATTATTATTATTATTATTATTATTATTACCTCGGTATGAGGAAACGAATGTCTTTACTGAAGTTACTGTTCAAAGGTCCAGTAATGCTCACAATTGTCCATTTGTGTTCTATGAGAGGCTTTGGTTTGATAACATGTACAGTTTTCTTTCTTTCTTTCTTTCTTTCTTTCTTTCTTTCTTTCTTTCTTTCTTTCTTTCTTTCTTTCTTTCTTTCTTAAGCCGTACTGGCCGTACCCTCCAGGTTTGGATTTTCCTCCGGATCCCACCTCTGTCCTGGAGCGTGATACTTTTGATTGAGGAGGAGGACCAGTACCTTGCCCAGGCAGCCTCTCCTGAGGTGATGGTAAGATCGGAAGGGATAGACAAGGAAGAGGGAAGGAAGCGGCTGTGGCCTTAAGTTAGGTACCAGCCCGGCATTTGCCTGGAGGAGAATTGTGAAACCACGGAGGATGGCTGAGGTTGGAATCGAACCCCCTATCTATTCAGTTGACCTCGCGAGGCTGAGTGAACCGCGTTCCAGCTGTCGTACCACTTTTCAAATTTTGTATTATCCTATGTTTGTGACTCTGTTATAGAAAGCCTTCTAAACCGGGTTTTTTTTTTTCTAGCGGCTTTACGTCGCACCGACACAGATAGGTCTTATGGCGACAATAAACCGTTATTTAAGACCACCTACATTTAGCAAGAAAAGTAACATTTCGACCGGGCGAGTTGGCCGTGCGGTTAGGGGCACGCAGCTCTGAGCTTACATCCGGGAGATAGTGGGGTCGAACTCCACTGTCGGCAGCCCTGAAGATGACTTTTCTGTGGTTTTCCATTTTCACACTAGGCAAATGCTGGGGCTGTGCCTTAATTAAGGCCACGGTCGCTTCCTTCCCACTCCTAGGCTTTTCTTATCCCATCGTCGCCATAAGACCTATCTGTGTCGGAGCGGCGTAAAGAAAATTTTAATTTTTTTAAAAAAATCCATAGTACCATAACCGAAAACCATGGATATTTAATTATGTATACTGAGCTAGTCCTGACAGGTGGTGGTGATTATTGTCTTAAGAGGAAGTACAACTGAGCAACCATCCTTTATAAAACAATAATTACAGAGAAAAAGCAGAAGGGGTCCGTCACTTTGAAAAATGAGAATATCGGCCAAAGAAAGACAAGAACCACGATGGGGGTGAAAGTGAAAGACTCCTTAGGCCTCGTGACCTAATACCGTCGGGGTCAGGATAAAACAAGAGTTAACCAAGGGAGGTTGGATAGGATAGATGAAAGTGAGGAGCCTGGCACAAGTAAGGAAGTTTTGTGAGGTGGTCGGACGATAGTAAAACTGAAGTATGAGAAGGAATGTGATAATATTACATCATAAAGGCACATTCCATGCTCCCGCTGGACCAGTGGAGAGTCACTTACCATGATCATAGGTAGTTTCGCTGTTACTACCTACCAGATCATACAGAGAGAGAGAGAGAGAGAGAGAGAGAGAGAGATTGTTCATTTGCCACTAAACGTTGGATTAAATAAGCTAGATTTAACAGGAAAAAGCTAAGTTGGCGACATTGGTTAGAAGTGTGACTAATCTGTTGAAATTCGTTGGTGGTGAAAGAGGAAGACTGGGCAGGAGAAAACATGGAATTTCCTTGTTTGCTAATTGCTTCTCAGCTAAATATATCACTGAAGGGACATCCTCCTCCATGAGATGTCTGTACAGCAACTCTTTCTCGGAGTCAGGTCTTCTAAACGCGCTACTTATCTTTTCTGGGAAAAGAAAGAAAAGTACCGGTATGCCTGTTAGGCTACAGTATTTGGAAATTCTATGTTCGAAACTCGACGTAGATAACATGTACCTTGTTAAAAACGCCGCCTCAATTTAAGCAAACATGCACCAATTATAACCAAATCAACTTTATATCACTAAAATGAGCAAAATACATCTGAAACTTTGAAAATGGCCGAAATATTTGCTTTAAACGGAGTCAGAGACCCCATCATTCATACTTATTTTTCAGATTTCTGATAAAATGTGCTCAGTAAAGAAATATTACGTTTCCTTAACATTCGAACCTTAGTTATGTGATACCAAGGTTATATTCCGCGTTCGGAGGACTTCGGCTACGCTCGGTTATGACGTCAGCCAGTTACCCACCGCCAAGGTTAGTAACCTTGACCGCCAGTCTCGCTAGAAGTCTGTGCAGTAATACTGAATGTGAGTTTATTTAATATGTGCAAGTGAGTTACAGTTCTGATTTTATAGTTTCATGGTGCTTTCTATGACTAGTTCTTGTGGTGAATTTCTTATGCCAGTGTTATTTTGTGTTTGACTTGAATTGATTTGTCTCGGGTTACATATAAACATGCCTGGTACGAGGTGTACGGTTGCTGTGTGCAATAACAGCTGGGCGAGAACCATGAAAGATCCCTCCAAAAGCCATATCAAGTACTACAGTTTCCCAAAAAATGAGGAACTAAGGAAGAAGTGGATCCAAAGATGTAGGCGTGATGGAAAGTGGAACGCAGATTCGTGCCGGGTGTGTTCCGAACATTTTTCTGATAGCGATTTTGAAAGGGATTTAAAGGGCGAATTGTTAGGGCTTCCTCCCAAACGTGTGCTTAACAAAGACGCTGTTCCCTCTAGAAATTTGGGTGTTTTGCGTAGCATAGAGCAAGTGTCACCAGTTAAGGTAAGATTCACTTTATCATAACAGAACTGTTTGTTCGCTTGCTTGTCTATTTGTCATACTTAATGCTCAGTTTTGTTTAACTCAGAATACTTTATTGCATTTCAGTAGCGTAGTGTGGCCACTAAAATCCTATTAGTAATAACCACGGTCTTGTGACACGATTAGCTCTTGTATTGTACATTACTGAGCTCGTCATCTACTATTTACTAAGTCTGAGGGGACACATGAGGTAATAATTATTGTTTGATAACAACTTATCGCTGTCACTAAATTCCTTTGGAAAGCGCTCCCGCGATCAGAGAGCAGGTATCTGTGTGATGTCACTGCTCGAATAGCCAATGACCGCAAGCCAGCCGTTGTGCGTAACCTAATACTAACCTTGATGTTCTGTGCTGTTCGTGAAGTTGATTTGGGGTCGTTATTTTACCCAGACACAATACTGTATTATATTTGAACTAGTTCTACACGCGCACACAATTTCAATAAAGTAGTACACCAATGCAGTTTACAATGTTTTCTGAGTACGAAGTATATACTTGAAGATTGAGGGAAGTAGACCATGCAGCGGACTCACAAAATGGGTTCAAAGCACTTGAAGTAGTTCAGGAAAAGACGTATCACCTAGACAACTAAGAGTGAGGAAATACGTATACAAGACTAGGAGATATAGGAAAAGCACAGGGACAGAAGGTATACTAATCTTCACGCTAGAGTGGCCGTCTCAGCGACTTCTACAAAACATACACACCGGGCCAACATATAAGGGATAAGCAGGAGAGGGCAGAGGAACGACGGAGGGGTGGATATATGTGAGAGTGTAGGACTTTGGACAGATGGAAAGAAATATCTGAGCAACGTATATGGGGGATGTAGAGAGCGCAAAGTGTCAGTGAAATCGTAAACAAAAGATGAAGAGGGGCGACAGTGTGTTGATATGAACATCAATGAAAATGTACACGCGATCGGTGGAGGGGGAGATGAGAATAAACGGTAGATATGTGTCTTGGTTGAAGAGGAGGCGTTAGGGAGGGCGGGAGGCAAATGAGAATATGATGAAATATGTAAGTAGTGTCAATGTATTGTGGGAAAGTGGGGTTAGAGTTGTAAATTAGAGTGATCTAAGAACTGATTTAAGATACGTATGATTGTGGGAGAGGGCTTGTATATGAGACATGCAATTGACGAGGGGAGTGGATAACTGTATTGTATTAAGCTGGAGTACAGACATCGGCGAGGAGAGTTGTACATGGGCATTGAAAAAGAAACCTTGATGTAATATTGATCTCATTAGCTTCGGGCAAGCACCGAGAAGGAAGCAAAGCGCACTCTACCAAAGCGAGAAGGAACTTACGTACTGACATGCTGTACAGTTGTGCACTCTAGAAGAGAGTGGCTGAAGCTGGTGATGTACCTGCCTACAAACACTCAAGGTGGTTCAACCACAAGTCTACTACATCTATACAGGATGAAGCTAAATTCACGCACTCGGGCGTCGCTGCGCGACTCCTCACATGCCAGCAATTAAAAAATGTATCTCACAAAAGTTCGACTTTCGAGTATATCCGGCAGAAAAAGGGCGTTGAAGAGTGGCAATTTGGCAACACTGTAACCACATGTAAGGTAACTACCTCTGTCAGCACTTATACTTTGTGCTGTATAGTTGGTGTAGTGGATACAGTTTTGGGTTAGCATTCAGCAGGTCGAGGGGTCGATCCTGGGTTGAAGCGTATGTTTTTTATTTCATAAATGTAGTCCAGGTGGTATGGTATCTGGCAACTTAATTGTCAACAGCGATTGCAGCGGGTCCTCTAGAAACTATTTGCACTTACATACTACGACCCTACATATGAACGAACAATTGTTTTCATTCGTCAGCTTTGAAAGACGCCCGTTCCACGTCGTGGGCGTGAATTTATTCGCACCACTTCATGTACTAAATGCGAAACCTATTTTCTTTGTAGCCTCTTGCAACGATCTCATAGATTAGTAGCAACTATTATTCTTGTCTCGTTCAGATCTATTACATTTCGTTATGGTTTACGTTACCAGTAGGCCTAGCAAAGTATTTGTTGTGTTCAGCGTTACAAAATGTTGTAAATGTATGCTACATGTGACCTAAGGTACGGTGTCTTACTGTATTACAGTATGTAATGTCCGATAGAAATTAGTAAATAAAAAATTGTGGCTCAATCTAGGATCGAACCCTCGACCTCCTGCATGCCAACCCAAAACTCTATCCACTGCCCCAACTGTACAACACAGATAATTAATGCTGACAGAGCTACTTACCGTACGTGTGGTTACAGTGTTGACAGATTGCCACTATTCAACGTCCTTTTTCTGCCTGATATACTCGCACTACGAACTTTTGTGAGAGACATTTTTTTATTGCTGGCATGTGAGGAGTAGCACTGCGACGCCCGAGTGGGCGAATTTCGCTTCACCCTGTATGCACTGCGCTCTTTCGTAACGACTTATCGTGAAGCCTATTAAATAAATTAAGACCTTACTATAGCTTTGACAAAAACACCTGAAGACTTTACATCACTCAATGTGCACTAGATGGCAGAACCGTCAGTGCACGGTACTCAATATTTAAAAAAATAAACGATGGGATAGGAAAATGCTCGGAGTGGGAAGGAAGCGACCGTGGCCTTAATTAAGGGAGAGCCCCAGCATTTGCCTGATGTGAAAATGGGAAACCACGGAAAACCATCTTCAGGGATGCCGACAGTGGGGTTCGAACCCACTATCTTCCGGATGCAAGCTCACAGCTGCGCGGCCCTAACCGCCCGGTCATTATACTTTAACATTGCACGATCTTATATATAAGTTAAATGAGGCCACTCTAGTTATATTCCACAAAATGTCGTTCGTCGCGGCTAACAGATATGTTTAGCGCCACAAGAAGTAGTGCACACTTTGCATGTGCTGTGAGGAAGAGTCACTGAGGTCTGATTCACCCGCTTGCTCATTCGTCAGTCTGGCATTCTCTTTAGTGTCTGTTCTTAGTGTGTAGTTAAATACTAAATGATTTTTAATTGTATAATCACACCGTAGGTACTTCTATTTGTCTGCCTCTGTGGTGTAGTGGTTAGTGTGATTAGCTGCTACCCCCCGGAGGCCCGGGTTCAATATCCGGCTCTGCCACGAAATTTGAAAAGTGGTACGAGGGCTGGAATGGGGTCCACTCAGCCTCGGGAGGTCAACTGAGTAGAGGGGGGGTTCGATGCCCTCCTCAGCCATCCTCGAAGTGGTTTTTCTCCCTCTTCCTTGTCTTCCCATCCCCGACCAGGCCCCCGTATAGCAGGTGAGGCCTCCTGGGCGAGGTACTGGTCATTCTTCGCAGTTGTATCCCCCGACCCAAAGTCTGAAGCTCCAGGACACTGCCCTTGAGGCGGTAGAGGTGGGATCCCTCGCTGAGTCCGAGGGAAAAACCAACCCTGGAGGGTAAGCAGATTAAGAAGAAGAAGGTACCTCTATTTAATTGTAATAAATGCGTAATATTGGTAACAGTTTTATTGTGTAGTATTGAACCAAAATCTTTAAAAATTCGCTCAGAGAGCATCAAAAAACTAACCATTTTGTAGCTTATTTGTTTCAATTTTGATGTATATAATCCCCCACCCCGACCCGTTATATCCCACAAAATCGGGTACTGTTCATTGTCTGTATACTTTTTTGCCCCGGCACTTTTAATCCCCAATCGCCGCTACTGTTAAAAATGATGTGCTGCCAGCAGTGGCGAAGCATGCTAGTATCCACTGGTAACAGTTTGAAAATATAAAAATCGAATATTCTTTAATATTAATATTTTTGTTTCTTCGCCTGGAGGTGTCGCGAGAACTCTATTGCAGCAGTTTGCCACCGTCAAAGTTGAGCGAGAGGATGTTACCACTCCATGCATTGGTTACGCTTTGATTCTCTTCTATAACAGCTAGGCGAATATTACTGCGCCTGCGCCAAGCAAGCCCCCTTTGCCCTCGACACTGAGATGTATCCTACTACGTTCTCCGGTCGTGTTACCACAGTGGAAAGTGGAAACAAAAGCTTATAACGTCGGCGCTGAGCTGTTCCGTCCGTTCTTTCCGCCGCGCTCAACAGTGCATTGTTATATTATTGTGTCATTGTTTTCTATTATAATATGATGTGACTTCTCTTGTTAAAATGTGAATTTATAATTAATTTATGTTAGGTAAGGACTGCACAACGTATTAAACATTAAAATGCGTGCTGTCGCTTCCGCCTCAAAAATAAGTTAGTTAGCGGGCCCAGAATGTTCGTGTATAATAGAAAGCTTAATGAACACGACATTTTCGTCAAGAACTTTTGAAGAAAAGAAAAACATAATTGAAAAAGGTAGACCCGCGCCTTCTCTTAAAAATGTATTTAAGGAATCGAAAAGAACAGTGCGATATTTTCATGACTCGTGGTACATACACCTGGACTGGTTATGTGATTGCGCAAAAATGAATAAACTGTACTGTTGGCCATGTATTCTATTTTCCTCAGAAAATAATGCTTGGAATAAAGACGGTGTGGACAATTTAGATAGTTTCAGAGTTTTAAAGAGGCGCCCTGTTGCCAATATGATTCAGTTCGGAAGGTCCAGAATAGAGTTCTGTTCGAGTACAGCTTACAGAAAAAATATTGACGAGCATAATAAGCTAGTAAAAAATAACAGATATATTGTCAGCACATTAATAGATACTGTGTGTTTTCTTTCAAAGCAAGGATTACCTTTCAGGGGTCATCGAGAAACTGAAGAATCTGATAACAGAGGTAATTACAGGGAGTTACTAGCATTAATTGCTAAGAAAGATGACGTATTTCGGCACAACTTAGGAACATCTACAGTTTTCTCAGAATTTTTATCTGATATACAGAATTATATTACTGAAGCCATAGCTACTTTTATGACCAGCGAAATTAAAGACGAGGTTAAGAAAGCAAACTTTATTTCCGTTATTTTGGATGAAAGTACAGAGCACAACTCTCGACTGCATTGAGATATGTTAGTCCCGAAGGCGAAATTCAAGAGAGATTTTTGAGATTTAGTGATGTAAGCGGTGACCGTTCTGCTGTTTCTCTCTCTAAACATCTCCTTGGAGTGTTACGAGAATTTCAGTGTGGTGAAAAGTTAGTAGCAGAAACATTTGATGGCGCAGCAGTGATGACAGGACAGCACAGTGGGTTGCAGAAGTTAGTCAGGGATAAATATGACCAGACTATATTTGTTCACTGCTATGGTCATAGGCTCAACTTGGTATTACAACAATCTGATAACCACATAAAGGAATGCAAAGTATTTTTTCAGACCTTGTCCGGGTTAGCAGGCTTTTTTTCATCATCCCCTAAAAGGGCCTCTGCTCTTGACAAAGTAATACAGAGACGATTACCAACAGTAGCACCTACCCGATGGATATATGCTGGTAGGCTCGTTGAAGTTGTGTCCTCTCTCTATACAGATCTCCTTGAGTTCTTCAGAGAAATGAAAGATAACGCAGACGAATGGGACGGTGGAACGAGAATTCTAGCTAAGGGTTACTATGTGACCCTGCAAGATTTTGATTTCTATTTCCTATTAAATTTATTTGCTGAAATACTTCCTCAATCGGATGTTCTGTATCAGATCCTTCAGAAGAAAATATGTGATATTGCCTTCTGCTCCAAAGAGATCCAGCAATTTAAAGTGTTTTTGCAGACAACCAGAAATAATTGAAACTGTGTGGTCAAAGTTGCAAGACAATGAAGGGAGGCAAGATTACCCTCAAAAGCGCCAGAGAACTGATTTTATAGGAACTAAGAAAACATCCTATCTCCGATTGTATTTGGAAATAATTGACATCATATCCGTGCAACTATCAGATAGATTTTCTGATATTAACAAGCTGGAGTTCCTTCAGTTAATTGATATTGACCAATTTAACAATTTCGCAAAGGAGTTCCCGAACAGTGCCTATCAGTCGTTAGTGAAGACCTATGGACGAAATTTTGACTGCATGAAACTTAAAAGTGAACGGTCTCTCCTATACACGAAGCCGGACCTTGTGAAAAATAATGCATATGATCTCTACCAATATTTGCACACCAGTGGTCTTAAAAAAAGCTTATCCAGAAATTGATTGACCTCATTCTCACCATCCTGGCAACTAGCGCTTCCGCTGAAAGAAGTTTTTCGGCCTTAAAAAGGATACACACCATCCAAAGAAATTCACAAGTACAGGACAGTCTCTCCTGCACTTTCTTTCTTTGATTGCGATTGAGAGGCCTAATTGCTACGATGCAGTGATATATATTTTTGATGCCACAACATGCCGTCATATCGACCTGAAGTACCTAACAGGAAATACTGAGGTAAGCCTTAAAGCTCCTTTAGAAATTAATTTTAAACTTTATGTTTATGAGCGCATGAGTAGCCTGCCATACATTTTTCATGATGTGGACTATTTTCAGTTAGTGCATGATCGAGACTGCTAGTTTCTATTATGTTGACACCAGACACTCACTAGTGTTCAATATATTATGTGCCATTTCATCATTTTCAAATGATATCTTATACAAAAGCAATATCAATTATCAAGTCTTTCACTTTTATGAAATGACATCTGTACTGCTCATAATATTGCTGCGGTGCGAGCGACAATATACTCTCAGAAGGAGTGTGATAAGTACACTTTTCAAAACGTCAGGCGTCGCCACAGGCTGCCAGCTAAGTAGCGGACGTGCAGTGATAAAATGTTTCTGTGTAAAGCCGCTAGAGTGCTAGCCGCCAAGGATACTGACACGAAGCTACGTAAATACCGTATTGTATTTCCTGTTTCCGCTCTCAAGCGTGTTGTTTAGTTGTTGCTAGCGTTCCAATTAAAGATAGGAATTCAAGATTTTTTTATTTGTTATTGAGAGTTAATTCCATGTTTTACTATGTAGTGTAATAATTTGGTTTTCGTGAATTGCGTGTACAATCTTCGAACATGACATACTGCTGTGTGCCATTTTGTACTTCAAACAGAAAAACGAGCAAAGGAATACTATCATTTCACGAATTCCCTGCAGACGAGGACATATCTAATGAGTGGCTCAAAGTGATTGCTCGCGAAAACTTTGTCCCAAACAGAAATTCTCCTTCTTCTGTTGTCTGTAGCCTACACTTCAAAGGAGATGATTATGCTTTTGTAGGCAAAAGTAGGAGACTAAAACGAGGTTCTGTACCATCAGTGTTCCCTAACTATTCTAGTGTCAAGGTGACTGATACCAAGAATCCCCGAAGAAAAAAATTAAAAATCAGACCACTCTCACCCAAGGATGTTGTCCCAAATACTGGTAGTGGGGAAATGAGAAGAACTGTAAACAAGTTGAACAATGTCCTTGTGGTAAGTTCTACTTTATATGGATCTAAATAAAACACAATAGATAGTAAAGGAGATTGCTAATATTACTCATAGTTAAGGAATGTCAGGTACTATGCTGTAGCCTCGGCCTCTCACCTATTTGACATTACAGTATTTTGCCAAATATCAATTTCAGTACCCTTTAGGATTAATAAGCCGGCCCCGTGGTGTAGGGGAAGCGTGCCTGCCTCTTACCCGGAGGCCCCGGGTTCTATTTCCGGCCAGATCAGGGATTTTTATCTGGACCTGAGGGCTGGCTCAAGGTCAACTCAGCCTACGTGATTAGAATTGAGGAGCTATCTGACGGTGAGATAGCGGCCCCGGTCTAGAAAGCCAAGAATGACGGTCGAGAGGAGTCGTCGTGCTGACCACACGACACCTCGTAATCTGCAGGCCTTCGGGCTGAGCAGCGGTCGCTTGGTAAGCCAAGGCCCTTCAAGGGCTGTAGTGCCATGAGGTTCAATTTGGTTTGGTTTTAGGATTAATAATTTAAAAATTAGTTGCAAATAAACAACAATCAAAGTCAATTACATATCCCCAGCAGAGTATTTATTTCTTCAAAATATATAGAGACTTGAGAATTTCCACCTGTAGTGGCAAGCCTTTTTAGGACTTGTGGACAATGTCCTCCATAGAGAATGAAAATGCTTTTATTTTCTCTCGACATTTGAAGTCAAACTGTACAAAAACTGTTTTTGCACATTGTGCGCTTTTCATTTAATAAATATCTTCCCTTTAAAGTAAAATTCGTGCTTCTTATGATTAATATATAATACATTGTTCATAAGTTTCCACAATTAATCCTCATTGAAATGGGGAGAATTACTCAAGATTGAAATGGAAAGGGCAGTGGGAGGCCCGGTGTGAGTCAACCGTGAGGGGTGTCAGGTGATTTGAAGGTCGCAACAACATCATACGCATTGATTTCCATCTCGAACACAATTAGTCCATTCATCTGACAAGAAAATTTCCCCTTTCCATCCACATCAAGTGTTGAACGTTACAAAAATGTGCATAGTTGTACACTGTTGTTTCATTTACTCATCAAGAAACCTCAAGATCCCTTTATTTTGGGATAATTTTCCAAGTGGTATTTTATGAATAACACATCTTTTACATCAAGAGATGTCAAATAGTGACAATGAAGAAAAAAATCAGACTCTTTAGACATTTAAACCTTTTATCTTGTCAAGGAAAAGTTGTTTTTAATATGAGTGGTTGTGTTCTGCTTATGTAACTTGTGTTTTTGTGCATGTTTTAACTGTCAATCAAGATCACAGCTGAGATGTTTTCTATGGAAAACGAAACATGTACTGACTAATTTTAAATCAAATTAATGTTAATTTAATGTATGATTTTAAAGTGGTAATGAAAAATGAAATGGCGTATGGCTTTTAGTGCCGGGAGTGTCCGAGGATAAGTTTGGCTCGCCAGGAGAAGGTCTCTCGATTTAACATCCGTAGGTGACCTGCGCGTCATGATGAGAATGAAATGACCATGAAGACGACACACACACCCAGCCCCCGTGCCAGCAAAATTAACCAATGGTGGTTAAAATTCCCGACCCTGCCGGGAATTGAATCTGGCACCCCTGTGACCAAAGGACAGCACGCTAACCATTTAGCCATGGAGCCCGCCCGACTTTAAAGAACTTTGATGTACTTTAAAGTGGTGGAAAGTTGGAAGTTCTCAAACGTACAAATTGGAATTTGTTATATATAATAATTCCACCACAGATCAAGATGAAATTCATTACTTGTAACACTACTTGGCCGGCCTGCGGTGTAGGGATAGTGTACCTGCCTCTTATCTGGAGGCCCCGGGTTCGATTCCCAGCCAGGTCAGGAATTTTTACCTGCATCTGAGGGCTGGTTTGTGGTCCACTTAGCTATCTGACGGTGAGATAGGATGTGGATGCTCAGACCGGGAGCACGGTACTGTATAGGCTGGGAGGTGGGCGCCGTAGGTCAAGTGTCGCAGTTGCTCACATGGCAAGCAGGCTGTAGAATGTGTAATAGTTGACAGTGCTCAACGTAGGAGGTTTGAATCCCACATATGATTTTTTTTTTAAACAGCCAGTTGCCTGGGATGTGGTAATGTTGCATACTTCATAGCTTCCAAGGACTGATTTGTTTATTTGACCCTGTAAAAGACCGTATATATCGTTGCATTGGGTATGGTGCTGGGTTGGATGAAAATGTGGAGATGATTGTCTTTGGTCAGTATAGGCTGGGAAGTGGGCGCCGTAGCTCACATGGCTAGCGCGTGGTAGGATGTGTGATAGTTGACAGTGCTCGCAGGTTAGAAGGTTCAAGTCCCATGCAGGTATTTTTTTTAAGCTAGTTGCCTGGGATGTGGCAAGGTTGTATACTTAATACCGGTATTTTTCACAGACTGATTTGTTTATTTGGTCCTGAAAAGGGCCGTTGGTATGGAGCTGGGTTGATAGAGGCTAGGGAACATGTGACAGGATTTAAGTTATCCACGTCGTTTAACGCAGCACATGTTCAAACTGATGACCGCCATGGTCAATAAAGAGCTGCGCGCGATGTTGTAAGGACCGTTGGGCCTGTTGCGACATCTCTGGCAAAACAGATCGGCATGCCTCGGTGATGAGCTGTGTAGGTGACAAGGACTGGCTGGCTCCTGTGCATACACCAGTTGTTTTACATGGCCCCACAGAAAAAAAATCCAGGGGTGTAAGATCGGGTGATCTGGTGGGCCAGGGGACAGGTCCTCCCCTTCCTATCCATTTATCAGGATACGTTGCATGGCGATGGTTCCGGATGACCACCGCCGTGTGCGGTGGAGCTCCATCATGTTGAAACCACATCCTGGAACGGTCAAGGTGTTGCACGTGTTCCAAAAACGTTGGTAGTTCATCGTGGAGAAACCGCAGATAGCGTTGACTGGTCAGATGACCCTCAAAGAAATGGGGACCGATGAGGTGATCACCCATGATTCTACACCATACATTCATGCCCCACTGTACCTGAAAAGCTGTCTGTCACACCGAATGGGGATTACCCATACTCCATTAATGCATATTATGGCGATTAACGGTTCCATTATTGTGGAATCATGCTTCATCCGGAAATAAGCAAGACATTAGAAAAGCAGGATAAATGTCCACATGCTGTAGGATCCATTGACAGAAAGCCCCCGGGCATCGAAATCATGACCATGGAGCTCCTGGTGTAAGTGCAAATGGTTCAGGTGAAACCGGTGGGTATGCAATACCTGCATAACAGACGCTCGGGTGATGTTCGTCTCCTGTGCCAGTGTGCTAGTATGAGGGTTACGCTGGATAGTGCCAAACACGACCTCTTCATTGCCAGCAGATGTCACAGAATGATCTCGAACAGGCCGTGTCCTTCCCAGAGATGCAGTATCCCGCAGACGTCTTTGCACACTCTGAAATCTCATGCCCAACGGTTGTTGTCTATCCGGACTGCATTCTTGGTACAGGCATTGTGCCTGGTATGCATTCTGTCTAGCTTCTCCAAAGTAACGTATCCACATACTCATCACTGGAATGCATCTCGAGGCAGTGAATAAACTTTGTGTTGTGAATTGCTTGGAAGGAGGCGAGTTCACACAGCTACATATTTGCATAAAATGAATTTCATTATTAAGCCCTTATTGTCGTATGTATACTTAAAAGGTATGGTCAAATGTTCCACCTTTACAATACTAATTTTTTTAAATTTAATTATTTAAATAACATTTAAAAAATAACGGAATATGTTTCATCTATCTTGTAGACATCATCAGCCGAAAAGTTTTAAGATTACGCACAAAGGACAAGGACAAAAACACATTAAAAATAATTCAGACTGCTGAATGCGTCAGTTAAAATGTTGAATAATAAGCTGGAATGTTCGGAGCACAACACTTGAATACTGTTAAAAGTGAAAATTAAAATATTGTACACATGAGATGGTTCAATAAAATTGGTAATAGAGTCCTTCTTAACGTGATGATACTGTGTTGACACACAGTTTGCCGATGCGTCGGTAGAAACTTGGTGATATGAAGCACAATGTTTAGTTCCAGTGGAATGAAGATGATAGATAAACATATGTTAAACATGAGTGAGGGTTCGGTAAAATTTTAACGTTACTTTTAACGCTAATAATAGCCGTCATTCTCATTCTAGGGCACTCGACTGCACATTCCACTTATGAAATCAAGATCAGATATTCCGCCTATGTTTTTTTTATCAAGAATTGTTAACATCATCACGCCAACAAGACAAACTCAATACCATTTTACTGGAACCATACCCAGTGCAACGATACATACAGTCTTTTACAGGGTCAGATAAACAAATCAGTCCTTGGAAGCTATCAAGTATGCAACCTTACCACATCCCAGGCAACTAGCTGTTAAAAATTTCTTATGTGTGATTCGAACCTCCTACCTCGAGCACTGTCCACTATCACATATCTCCCCTCCCGATTGCCATGTGAGCTACTGTGACACTTGACGTACGGCGCCCTCTTCCCGGCCTATACAGTACCGTGCTCCTGGTCTGAGCGTCCACCTCCTGTTTTAAAGTACGTGTTCTGCGTATCTGTACTCTTTTTACGGGTTCATTCAAGATACCTATAATGAATTAATAATGGCACTCACGATTCCTGCTCTCTTCTAGCCCGTAAACACACACTGGGAATAGTTGTCTAAATCAACACAGTTGTCATGAAACAAATCAGATCAAAATATGCACTGGATCTAATCAGCACCATTACAGAGGGGAACTTATCCATACTGATCTTGTATTTATATATTTTACATAAATACAGCTACAGTTTAGGAACCACACTTGGGCCGATGAGTGTTACAAAAATATGAAAAACCGGTTTAGGGAGAGGGACCGATGTCTTTCAGAATTGTAGTAAATGTGAAGGGAGCATAAAACTGGATCGCAAAGGGCTGGTGGACCACCTGGTATACAAGTACATGTACACAATAAAACTTTCACCAAAGGAACAACATTACACATTTATTACAATTCAATAGAAGTACGGCGTGATTATACAATTAAAATCATTTAGTATTTGACTACGCACTCCAACTCATTGGCTGAATGGTCAGCGTTGAGGCCTTCAGTTCAGAGAGTCCCGGGTTTGATTCCCGGCCGAGTCGGGGATTTTAATCGCCTTTGATTAATTCTTCTGGCCCGGGGACTGGGTGTTTGTGTTTGTCCCAACACTTCCCTCTTCATATTCAGACAACACACTACACTACCAACCACCACAAAAATATGCAATAGTGATTACGTACCTCCATATAGGGTTGGCGTCAGGAAGGGCATCCGGCCGTAAAACAGGGCCAAAGCCATATGTTCGGCACAGTTCGCACCCGCGACCCCACAGGTGTGGGGGAAAAAGGGGTAGAAAAAGAAGAAGTATTTGACTACACACTAACAAACTAACAGACACTAAGGGACTGCCAGACTGATGAATGCGCGCGGCAAGCGGGTGAATCATATCTCAGTGTCCATGACCTTGACAAAAGAAATATATATATACACCTGGTACCGTTCCTCACAGCTCGTGCAAAGTCTCCACTACTTGCTGTGGCACTATACAAATCGGTTAGCCGGGACGAACGACACTTTGTGCGTATTTCTGCTAATAATTTTGTTAGTGATTAAAGAAAATAAAGGAAAGAATTCGCTGAGAAGACAACAGGGCTTTTCCCAGTTTCAGGCAGCTAAAATGTGATTAAAAATGTAATATTTTCTCCAAAAAGCGAGGGGGCGACTGCCCCGCTCCCCTCCCCCCCTAATCGCCGCTACTTGTAGAAGATATTTCCCAGTTGTAACCTTCTACTAATTTCCATATCCATTCTGCTCTTTTCTGTCAGTTCACTTCCCAAGTATTTGAAGTGTTCTACTATTTCCAGTTCCTTGTCTCCAATTTTGATGGCTCCTTTTCCTTCTTAACCTTCTCTACTCATCACCATTGTCTTGCTTTTGTCCACATTTATCCTTAGTCCTTCATTGTTCAAGCCTTCTATTTAGTACATTCACTCATTTTTGTACTCCTCTGTAACCTTCCCTTGCTGCTTTCATGATGTTATCAATCATCATTATAAACAGCACGCCATCCATTGTCAATTCCAAACCATTTTGTTCTACTCACTGTTGTCCTCACACAGCTATAACAGTTATCATTGTTATTCAGTGGCGCATCCATTGTACTTTCAACGAACAATAAATATTCATTGTTCATATTTTAATTAAAGTTATTTATATAAAATTCAAACGCACAGTTATCGATACTCAGAGATGGATGAAATGAGCGTGGCTGACTAGTGACTGCTACTAATTGCCAAACTACTCCAGAGATGGCAGCATGAGCATTGGACCCTTGTTGGTTTTTGATCTCTTTCGTGGGGTTGGAATGCGGAACAAACAGCCACATCCATCAAGGTAGAATCCTGTAAGTCATCACGTATGGCCGGAATTTATACTGGAGTTCTTGCTTGTGAGTGGTTCTTTTCTTGTGCTATACAGGATGATACATGACAAATGTGTGTTGTTGTAATATAAATGGTTCAGTTCCATGTGCTTGTAATGTAAATATCAAACAAAGAAAATGCGGAAATTATGCGATTTTGAAATGACATCACACCGACCAGAGAGTAGTTCAGCAGGCGTGGATGTAGGAGTGCCATGGTCATGCGTTTCTACCGCACAATCCGAATTGAATTCTGACCTTGTTTGCTGTTTTCTGTTGAAAAACATGTTTGGAATGACGGTCTGTTTGCATTGATGTTTGCAATTATTTTTTTTCGGTTACATCCCCTAAACCAGAAGTCAGGAGTTGCCTCTGTTGTTATTAGTTCCTCGCCAGTGACTCTGTGTGTCAGGCTTTCCCAAACTTATTATCAGGGGATGCTGTCGTATGCCTTTTTAAAGTCTATAAATGCCATTGTTTGTCTGTAGCAAAGAAGTAAGTAAAGAGATAATGTACAAAATGTACTATGTACCCATATTGACTTATGCAGGTGAAACTTGGACTTTGACTAGCAGGCAAGAGAGTAGAATTCAAGCCAGTGAGATGAAATCTCTAAGAAGTATGATAGGAAAGACAAGGAAAGACAGAGTGAGAAATGAAGATGTTAGGATGGAAGTTGGGATAGGAAAGCTAAATGAGAGAACTGAAAAGAATAAACTAAGGTGGTTTGGACATGTAAAGAGGATGGAGGAGAATAGAATTCCAAAACAGATGCTGGAGGCAAAGTGCGACGGCAAGAGCGCAAGAGGAAGACCTAGAACGAAGTGGATTGAATCAGTAAAGAGCAGCATAAGGAGATGAAAATTAGACTGGGAAAAGATCGTGAAAGAGGAATGGTGGAACGAAAGAGGAAGATGGAGAACTGCCATAAATACCCCGACCCGACAGGAGCTGGATAAGAGGAAATGATGATGATGATGATGATGAATTGTCATTACTATATTCTTCCCATACTCTCAACTCTTTTCCATGATCTGTATTAGAGTGAAAATGGGTTCTGGTGTTGACCTTCCACTTCTGAATCCAAACTGTAACTGACTTTCCATCTTTTCTCTAATTCTTCTTTCCACTATCCTTTCCATTGCCTTCCATCAGTTGGTCTTTCACTGTCTTACTAGTAGCTCATCAATTCTAGACTTTATCATAGTTCACTTGAGAACAAGCTCACAAGTAAATATTACATGTTACCAAATGTGGTTCAATGAAACACAAAGATAAAACATTTAAATACCGTATTTACGCGAATAATCCCTGCATATTTTTTTAAAAATTTCAGGCACGAAATTGGGGTGCGGGTTCTATTCGTGTCAAGATTGGCAGGCAGCACGCTCCTGGTTCACGTATAGTTTTGGATGTTGTATGTACAGTTGTGCTTTGTATAACCGCAGATGGAAGAAAAATGCCCCCATATGTCATATTTAAACGGAAAACAATTCACACTTTTAATTCAAAACTGCCTTTACATTTTTTTAAAGTAGTATTTTACAGGTGGCAAAAGATCTCCATAGGTCGACGCCACGAACAAATATAATTTATTTAAAAAAATATTTTACAGAGTAATTTAAATTCAAAGAGACCATGTGTGAGAAGTGTTTTAGATGTGGAGTGTGATGAATTTGTAAGTAATTTAGGAGAGAGTTCTAGTGATACATGAGACAGAGAATCTTCCGATCTGCAGCAAATCGAGCCTATTGCAAGTTCAGATTAATGAAATATCTGTCACGTAAGAAGGCCTACTTGCTAATTTTCATGGCAAATATATTTTATAGCAGTGATAATGCATTTTTATCATCTCAAATATGTTCAAGCAAAGTAGCTATATCCGTGATGTTCATACTTGCGTAAATACCACGTGGGACTCCAGAAGTGATATGAATTGCTTGTTTATGCCTACATTACTCTTTCCATGGAAGGAGTTTTACTTCATTTCATTCTTTTCAAAAGGGTTCTTCCTAAAATTAGGGTGCAGAGATTATTCGGCGGTGGGGATTATTTGCGTAAATACGGTATATTATTATAGATTGTAATATTTATATACTTTAATATTCTTAGATATGGTTGTATTTTTATCTTGTAACTTTCATACATTGCGAAGCTGAAGATGTCCCCAAGTGAGACGAAATATGTTCCTCTAATTTTATTTTAAAGAATAAACATTTAAGTATTGTAAAGGTGGAACTTTTCTTGAAAAGAATCAAAACTGTTCCTCTGGTTTTGTTTTTCCTTTTTCTCCTTTCTCCAGAGGATACCTGTCTTCTCTTTTGGCAGTTTGTCCTTGTACTTCATTTCTTTAAGCATCCTCCTGAGAGATATCTGGTCTTTTTTAAGTCTCTTTCTGTCCCTCCCAGTTTCTGCAGATCTTCGCTTGCTACCATCAACCATGGTGGCTTGGTCTTCCTCTGTTGCCAGTAAGTGAGGAGCTGGTTGGTCAACCTGGTAGGACGCACCCTGTGGTCATGCCCATAAAATGCTAGGTGTCTCTTTCTGGCCATGCTTGTGATTTTTCACAGTATTTGTAGAGCTGTTGGTTGGGTTGCCATTTGTATTCATTCCCTTCCTTGACTGTTCCTAATATCTTACTCAATATTTCCCCCCCCCCCCCCCCCCCCTGGATTTCAAGCTTGTCCATGTGTCCCTTGCTTTTGAGAATTAGACATTCTGAAGTACATAAGGCTTCAGGGCGGATGACTGTCTGGTAGTGTTATGGAAAAAACATTTTGAATTGTAGGTGTTTTTGGTTAATTGGTGTGCCATTCTTAGCTTATTAAATCGAGCTGATAATGGTACTACTTTGGTGAGATTGGGTTTCAGCCATGCTCCTAAGTACATAAACCGGTTGGTTTTCGTTATTGTTCCCTGCTCCAGATTCAGTGTACAAAAAGATTCACTGATGTTTGTGATGTATTGTGTTTTCTTAAGTGAAATGTGTATCCCTACCTTTGCTGCTTGTTGTCTTAAGAACATTGATTTGTTTCAGTGAAGTTTATACTGAATTAGATAGAAGTGCCAGGTCGTCGGCAAATGCCAGACAAGTAACTAATCTCATTTTGGTCCATATTGAAGATACAATAAGTAAAACACTTTCAAGATTAAAATTATTGTGTCCACTTTTTCAATACAAATATATATTTTTTTAGTGATTAAATTCTACATGAATTAAAAACACTAGTTAGGGACATGTTTCGCTCTAGTTATGGGCATCTTCAGCCTAATACTAAATCTTAAGGTCAAGAATTAAAACTATATACATCGGAACTTAATAGTAAACTTAACTTAATACTAAATACAATGGTCTTATGATTTTTACATAGTTTACAATATGTACATTAACTTTGCCAGAATTTATGAACAATGAAATAATTTATTTTATAATGACTAGAGATGACTAGCGTGAAATGGGTTTCTCAAATTGTATTGACTAGAGATTTATCACAGCGTGAGTTGGGGTTTCTTCAATTGTTATGGTCGCCTGAGTCGTAAGTATTGTTACGTCGTTATTAGGGTATGAATTTATTTGAATATTCCTTTAGAAAGAAGCATGGTTATGTATTAAGGTTGAAGCATGTATGTTGAAAACTATTGCTGATCGGATAAAAAAATTTTTGGAATAATACGTCATTCTTGTTGATTAATTTCCCTTTAGTGCATTGTTCAACCTTGGGAGGAATATGAGTTGTCTGTAACAGTTACAGTGATAAATCTCATAAAGCTCATGATTATTTTATAATTCAATGAGTAATATAATGTATTGAGTAGGTGGTTGTTATTAAAAGGATTTTATAATTTTAACATATTGTACATACCGTACATATTGTAAACTATGTAAAAAGCATAAGACCATTGTATTTAGTATTAAGTTAAGTTTACTATTAAGTTCCGATGTATATAGTTTTAATTCTTGACCTTAAGATTTAGTATTAGGCTGAAGATGCCCATAACTAGGGCGAAACATGTCCCTAACTGGTGTTTTTAATTCATGTAGAATTTAATCACTAAAAAAATATATTTGTATTGAAAAGGTGGACACAATGATTTTAATCTTGAAAGTGTTCTACTAAATGCCAGACTGTTTATATCGAGTCCATTGGGCTTGTATCCCAAAGAGAGTCCCCTGTCTCGTTAACTCCTTTACAGTATGTACAGTGGAGAGACCATCTTCCTTTCTTATTATTTATTACTGGATTAATTGTTGAGAGGTAATAAAATTTATTGTAGAAAGCTAAGTGTATATCCTTGTACACTAAATATACATTGAGTTTCTCTCATTGGTTGGCCGGTAGGCGCGCCCAGCTTATCTGCCTCCCCTTGACTCATCACTCCCCGCTCCGCGGCACGGCGACAAGGACAACACTTCGCTCACTTTATCAGTGCGTGACATGAGACAACAATTAAAATTAAGAAAAGAAGCTCGTACCTTATGACAGGAGATGTTGGAAATGTTCTCCTCCTGCACCCACACATTTCTGGCATTGTCTTAGGAAACTCCAGTTCACACGCATAATATAGATGTTGATTCCCTTAGGAAACCTGAAATATTTGTCCCAAATGAGTAAATTTATAATTCCAATATAACTGGTCCGTTATTGGACATTATAAATTCTCCAGCTAACTCTTTCCTGGTGGCCATTGTTTTGCCCCAGTGTGCTAAGTAGGGCTCATCAGTTGGTAAATAGCACACCTACCAAGACGCATGGCTAGTGCATACTGTGGAGGCCCTACCTACTACTTCTAAAATGTTTTCATTCCTCCCCTGAGGGGGGAGGTGGGCCTCTTAGACGGAGACGCCGTCTCTCAGGCCGGGAGATTCGTTCGGTGAAGGAGATGTTCGGAGATGGTGAGGGGGTTGTCGGCCGTGGCCTATACTAAGAACTGTCCCAACATTCGCCTTAGTGCAGGAGAATGGAAAACCATTGAAAACCGTTCTCAGGATAGCCGACGGTTGGGACCAGCCGTGAGGTCCAGTCCTGTTCCGCCTCCTAAATGCAAAGGCGTAGAGCCGTGGCCACCCCTCCTCTGCTCAGCTGGCTGGTCAGAGTGCAGAGCTGTTGGGCCACAGACCAACCGTGGCCACTTATGGGCCAAGATCCACTCTGTATCTACCGAACCTGTGGAGGCCACTGTGTAGGCTACTTGGAGCCACCAGCAGTGCCATTGCACTATGAGTAAATGAGTAAATTTATAATACCAATATAGTTGGTCCGTTATTGGACATTATAAATTCTCCAGCTATCTCATTCCTGGTTACCAACCTTTCGCCCCAGTGTGTTAAGTTGGGCTCAT
Organism: Anabrus simplex; assembly: GCF_040414725.1. Taxonomy (NCBI): domain Eukaryota; kingdom Metazoa; phylum Arthropoda; class Insecta; order Orthoptera; family Tettigoniidae; genus Anabrus; species Anabrus simplex. The sequence continues at coordinate 64,755,894 of NC_090278.1, read as the reverse complement.
CAGTTGGTAAATAGCACACCTACCAAGATGCATGGCTAGTGCATACCGTGGAGGCCACTGCGTAGGCTACTTAGAGCCACCGGAAGTGCCAATGCACTATGAGAGACTTTGTCTCATTTTCAAAAATTGATGCCTGCCTAGCCATCAGATGATATAGATGTTGATTCCCTAAGGGAACCTAAGGCATCAGTTTTTGAAAATGAAAATAAAAACCTTGAACACTTGATTTGGTTCATTTGTTCATAGTCAAACCATCAAATAAATTTAAAAACCGTGTGTCAGAATTGACAATCTTGTAAGAGTGCCAATGTTAAGGATTTTGGAGGTTGTAGAATGGGTGTTCACATTTTTAACATATATATTTATATCCATGGTTACCTGTACAGCATCACAGGAACTTTATAACATCCTCAACCATAAGTTTTTACATATTTTAAAACTCTGTATAATATTCTGCATGTGTCCTCAGTTATTTATGACTTAGACTTTAAGGAAGTCATTTAAAATTCAACGTGATTTTATAACATACAACTCATGTTAACCATTTTAAGTGTATTTTTAAGGCAAATTTTATGTAAAATATGTGATAATCCTGATACCTTCCTGATTTATGTATTTGTTTGAACTGATGATGATCCCAAGATAACCGAAACTAGTCTTCATTTATTAAAGGTTCATATTATATAAAGTGTTGAACGGTGTAACATCCCTCAGCTTATTCCTTTCATATGAATACTGTATTATTTGTCATTTTTAAAATATTACATTGAGATTAAATATTTCTGTTTCATCTGTTGTTAATCCTACATCAGTCTCCAAAAGTTTGGATAGTAGATAGTAAGTTATGAAACACAGCTAGCGCTCAAGTTAAGCAAAATATCACAGAACCACTTCATATAATTCCATTTTATCTACTGACATTCAAAACGGAAATTAAAAATCCTCAACACTGATAGAGAAGTCTACAAACTATAATATCGTCACTTTGTAATTGAAAGACATTTTAACGTGTGTTCTATTATTTACTTTAAACAGACAAGAAGTAAACACGTACTTGCGCACAAACAAAATGTTATGATCCAGCAAATAATACATACTGTGACAATGGGAATTTTCAAAAGTTAGGGTTGAGTCTAATAATTTTCACACCTCTGTAAAACATACAGGTACATTTTAAAAACATCTTATAAAATAATTGCTGTTTTGCATCTAAAATGGATAAAAGTAATTAATTCCTTTGGTGTTATTTGAAAACCAAATAAACAAATTACAAAAAGAGTTAAATTTAAAATTAAACACACGGACAGGTTTAGAACATTCCTGCTAATTAGCGTGTAAAAAGAGGATTAAAAACTGTTGCTTTAGGCCTCTATTACACACTAGGACACTGGTGGCGACATCGATGGCACTCAAGGTGTCACCAACGCAGAAGTTCACCGGTGTCGTTACCAGAAATCATGTATAGATCCATTTTAAAAGATGCCGTCAACAAGTGAGGACCTACGTTTGCTAGTTCTGCTTATAATCTATTAACTTGACCATGATGGTCACTAATGGTCCGTATTGACTTAATTATAACAGTTAATTGTGTCTAGGTTCCACCTCTTCATATTAACAGATTTACTTTCCATTAAGATATTGTAAGGATAAGCAGACGGTCTCAACACCAAACTGTCGGACTATGAAAGACCATAATAATGCCACATTTAATTACAAAGGATCAACGGCCAACCAGCTGTAATTTAATACATCATAAACAGACATAACATTAATGATTCTCATGTTTGAATTTTCTAATATTGCTGTATTATTGTATTGTCATTTTGTTTGCAATCTGTCGGCAGTTAATTATAAATAAGATCTTTGATACATGTGATTTTACTAACAAGCTGAAGAAGAGAATTTGTTTTCTTGAAACATGTACTTGTGATTGTATACAAGTGTGTATATAAGTAAATGATAGTTTAAATAATTATACATTCTGAATTGTATTGACTAGGCAGAACCTAGACACAATTAACTGTTACAGTTCTGCTTATAACGTGATTTTGTTGATTTCTAAATGAAACACCATTCAAAAATATATATATATATGCATAGAAATGTATTCAGAATTGAAATTTGCTGCCCCCAAGTCAGGATACTGTTTGCAAAATTATATATTCCTAAAATGTTCTTGTCAGCAACATCCCTGTCTTCAAAATTGGGTAAGAAATACACCATAATTTCGTTCCATGCATTTATTTTGGCATTTCTGTCACTGTATTCATCGACTGTGTTGTTCCAGATTACTGGGTACTTTTCAACGTGGGCTATTAAGCCCTCTGTATTCACTTGCTTATTTATTAAATTAGCAAAATCTTTCACCTTATCCCCGGCACTATTCTTCTTCGTAACGTTTCCCTCAGCCATCATGAGCATAATACTCAAAGAGAACAGCACGAATGGAAATTGTTGCAGAAAATTCTGGTATGGGTCACAACCAGGTGGCGCCAGTAGTGTCCTAGTATGATAGGCTACTTTTGAAGCAATACCCGGCGGGTGTCCTGAGCGGTTGCCGGGCTCGTCCACCAGCCGGACATCAGTGTCCTAGTGTAATAGAGACCTTAGGTGTTCAATACAAAGCAGTAAAACCACTGGTGTAGAAATCAAAGCTAAAATGTTCCTCTGTTATGGCCAAACGTAACTCTCCATGATTTTTTTGCAGTATTTGTAGAGCTCATCCCATCCACAACAAGGCCGCTGTTCAGTATAGCAGGTGATGCCGCCTGGGTGAGGTACTAGTCCTCTTCTCCAGTTGTATGCCCGACCAAATGTCTTGCACTCCAGGTCACTGCCCTTGAGGCAGTAGAGATGGGATTCCTAGCTGAATCCAGAGAAAAACCAACCCTGGAAAGTAAATGGATTAAATAAATAAGTAAAATAAAACAAAAAATATATATTTTATCCTTAATTGTTTAAAAAATATTCTTGCTTGTTCATTTTCTCTGCTACGCGGAAAAGCATACACACATGCATATGTTTTTAGGCTTAATAGACTAGAGAACGAATACAGATTCTTTGGTTTTTCCTCTCTTAGTGCCGGACTGAGTGGCTCAGACGGTTGAGGCGCTGGCTTTCTGACCTCAACATGGCAGGTTCGATCCTGGCTCGGTCCGGTGGTATTTGAAGGTGCTCAGATATGTCAGCCTCACCTCGGTAGATTTAATGGCACGTAAAAGAACTCATGCGGGACAAAATTTCGGCACCGCGGCGACTCCGAAAACCGTAAAACTAGTTAGTGGGACATAAAGCCAATAATATTATTAACCTCTCTTTATAGCCTCTCGCGATATGTAGGGGGTAAAGATCATTTGACTCAAGCCAGACGGAAGATAGAGTTGTGATAAATTGAAAGAAAAATTAGTGTATCAAAAAAAAAAATTATAAGGCTCACGAATTGTGAGGAAACGAAAGACACTGTCGACCTCGTAAATATAATACTAATCTAATTGTTATTATTACTGTACTGTGGTGTAGAGGTAGTGTGCCTGTCTCATATTCAGTGTTGCCAACTCAGCGGATTTTCCGCTAAATTTGGCGGAATTAGAAGACTGTCGGCGGAGAAATATATCATTTAGCGGACAGCGGATTTTTTGGCGGAATTCTAGACTTATTATAGCGGAATTTAGTGTTTTATCTATTTTACGTTTTTTAAAAATTTGTACTCCAGTCTGTCTCCGAGCTATTCTGTATTTCTTGTCAGGAGCTAGCAGTCACATGAGGATAACATGTTATTTGGATTTTATGTTATGAGATCACGGTATCATAAATTTTAATGCGTGGGGAAAGGTTACTTATCTCTTAGTTGACGAATGACGACAGATAATGAAACTGAGAGAGTAGCATTTATATTTATGCTATGAAGGAAGACCGTTTAATGAACTGGCCTGTTCTGTGTGTAGCCTTTGAGGTAGGGGATTCAACTAGTTTGCACCCGGCTGTAAAACGCCTACAAGTTTTAGCTCGCCGGCTCGCAGGCAGGGGGTTAATCCCAGTGAAACTCGCAGATCAGGTGAGTGCAGACATTTAGTTCTTCTTCTTCTTCTTCTTCTTCTTATTATTATTATTATTATTATTATTATTATTATTATTATTATTATTATTATTATTATTATTATTACACACTTTTATTGCAAATTATTTGAGATCGATTTCTTAGCGGAATTTTAGCGGATTTTTAGTAGTATTTAGCAGATCTTGAAAATATAAGTTGGCAATACTGCTCATATTCCAAAGCCTGTGTTCGTTTTCCGGACAGTTCAAGGATTTTAATTCTGGGCTGAGGAGTAGAACGGGGTTCACTTGATAGGAGATTTTCTCAAGCTCTTAGTTACAAGAAGAAAACGCACAGTGGATAATAACAATATTGGCTTTACATTCCACTAAGTACTCTTTTACGGCTTTCGGAGACGCCGAGGTGCCGGAATTTTGTCCCGCACGAGTTCTTTAACGTGTCAGTAGATCTACTGACATGATGCTGGCAATGACACTGTCGTTTTTGCAAAAATAAGAAAAGGTTGCTGTTGTTGACCACCTGAGGGTAAGCACCTTGAATATTATAATAATAATAATGCCATTGCTTTTACGTCTCACGAACTACATTTCTATGGTTTTCAGAGTCGCCGAGGTGCCGGAATGTTGTCCCGCACGAGTTATTTTATGACAGAGCTCAATAGCTGCAGTCGCTTAAGTGCGGCCAGTATCCAGTAATCGGGAGGTAGTGGGTTCGAGCCCCACTGTCGGCAGCCCTGAAGATGGTTTTCCGTGGTTTCCCATTTTCACACCAGGCAAATGCCGGGGCTGTACCTTAATTAAGGCCACGGCCTCTTCCCTCCACTTCCTAGGTCTTACCTATCTCATCGTCGCCGTAAGACCTATTTGTGTCGGTGCGACGTAAAGCAAATAGCAAAAAAAAAAAAAAAGTTCTTTTATGCGCCAGTAAATCTACTGACACCAGCTAACGTATTTGATCAATCATCTTCGAATACCGCCAGACTGAGCCATGATCGAACCTGCCAAATTTGGGCTCAGAAGCCCAGCGCCTCAATCGCCTGAACTACTCAGCCGGGCCCTTGAATAGTCCTCTAAGTGCGAACTCTGCGTTGGATGCACGCCAGCTCGGCGCTAGCTGCACAACTAATAAGCATTGATGTTCGCTTCTCCTCACCCCACATTATCCCCTCCCTCCCCTCACCTCTTGCTGTGACGTGTCGGCCAGTCCTCCAACGAGACGGGTGCGCAGTAGACTGGCGTGGTCGTGACGTAACTGGACTCTCCCATTACAACACACATTGTTTTCCGCGTTATCTATATCCTCTTTGGTGTCAGTGTTTTCATTCTGAGCAGTGAAGTTCGGTGCATTGTTGTTCGTCTGAGGTCTGTACATTGTTTATTTAGTTATATAATTACTCTCGAAGCTTGTAGAGGCTTAAAAGTCGTGAACTCGTGCAGTGAATTCCAGTGTTAGTGCTGTTAAAATGCCGAGCTGTGCGGTTGCAGGCTGTACAAGCCATCCCAATAACGCAAAGGAACTTAAGTTGTCCTTTTATAGATTCCCAAGAGATCCAACTCTGCATAAACAATGGGTTCATTTTTGTAAAAGAAAAGATGTTTTTAACTCAGAAATCGCACGTATATGCTCCGAACATTTTCTGCCCTCTGATTTTGAAAGAGATTTACAATCTGAACTGTTAGGCCTTCACCCTAAGCATTTGTTGAAGAAAGGAACAGTTCCTTCCCAAAACATTTTCACACTTCCTGCATCAACAGAAAATGCGGCCGTAATGATACCGATGTTCAGTCAAAATGGGAAAAAACTTAAACTTGTCGATGGCTTCAAATATCGCAGCTACTATCAGAACGATGAAATACAGAAATGGAGGTGTACTCAAAAAACATGCTCTGCAAAAATTATAACAAATACTGAAGGTGAAGTGCTGTTAAAACAGGAAGGAACACATAACCACCCACAAGATGACACCGTCTATAGACAAGTAATTTCAAATAGCGCTAAACTTAAAGTCTGTGATAATTTATGTAGTAGACAAACAAAAGTGATTACAAGTGAAATTGTTTCCGCCCCTTCTGAAGTTATCGAGCGGCTGACTTCACAGGACGTAATGTTAGCGAGGAGAAATATGGCTTCTCAAAGAAGAAAGTTATTTCCCGCCGTGCCCAGTGCCATCCAGAAAGTGCAAAGCAACAGAGGAGAAGAAATATTGGTGGTGAATGATTATGTAAGTAATATAATTTCCACTTTAACTAACATTCGGTAACTTACATGACCGCGAGAACTACAGTTTTCTTAGATGGTACTTATAGTTTTACAGGGGCTGCTTGGCTTAGGCGGCAAAGGCATGCTCGGTTCACCCGGAAGGACGTGGGTTCGATTCCCCATCCGTAGAGGCATGATTTTTTCGCATTTATTTATGTTCGATTTCGCGAAAAGGAAACAAATTTTCGCGTTATTTTGTGAAATAGGACTGACCCCATCGCTTTAATCCTTTCCCAAAGTTATTCATGAAAAATTTAATTCTTATATTTGTGAATTATTTATGGGAAAAATAGATAAATAAAGAGAAGCAATACTGATAATCATTCATCATTGTTGAAATGAAATGTCGCATGGCTTTTAGTGCCGGGATATCCCAGGACGGGTTCGGTTCGCCAGGTGCAGATCTTTCTACTTGACACCCGTAGGCGACCTGCGCGACGTAATGAGGATGAAATGATGATGAAGACAACACATACGCCCAGCCCCCGTGCCATTGGGATTAACCAATTAAGGGTAAAATCTCCGACCCGGCCGAGAATCGAACCCGGGACTCTCTAAACCGAAGGCCAGTACGCTGACCATTCAACCAACGCGTCGGACAATACGAAGAGATGCTTCTGTCGAAATGAGAATTCCCTATTCTGTCTTCTCTTCCCTTTCACACGCGTGATATTGGAGTACAATTTCAAGATCGTTATATTCCAGGAATTTCGCTACAGTTTCGCACATATCGCAAAATAAGTAAATTTCGCTTTAAACTGGCCTTTTCAATTTAATTCGCGAAAACAAAATCACGAATTTCTTAACCAGAATCATGTGATTCCGTAAGATATTTTAAAATCGCTTCAAAATATTTTTGTCGTGTTTATCGTTAATACGAAAAAATCATGCCTCTACCCAACAGGAAATCGAAAAATTTAAGAAACAAGCTTTCTTCTTCCGGAGGTGCACAATGCCCTGAGGTTCACTCATCCTACACAAAAAATGAGCACCCGGGGGGGGGGCAAAAGTTGCCAGGCGTAGAGCTAACTGTTCTACCCCACCACGTGCGGAGGTTACGTATAGTGAAGCCTGTAACTTCCACCCTCTGTACGGAGATGACTTTTTTTTTAGTTACAGCCCAAAATATTTTGTACAAAATGTTTACTCTTCAGTGGTGGTGGTGATTATTGTTTTAAGGCGAAGTACAACTGGATAGCCATCCCATATCAACAATAATCAGAGGGGGGGGGGGGAGATGGAAGGGGTCCGACATTTCGAAAAATGAAATTATAGGCCAAAGAAAGACAAGATCCACGAAGGGCATGAAAACGGACTCCCCAGGCCTCGACTGCTCTAATACCGTCAGGGTAGAAAAAGAACAAGATTCACTAAGGGAGGTGGGATGGGATAGGATAGATGAAAGTGAGGAGCCTGGCACAAGACCAGGACTCAGCCAAGGTCTCCGTGTTCGCCAAGTCACGGCCCTTCTTAGTCGCCTCTTACGATAGGCAGGGGATACATTGATGTTATTCTAGCGCCTACTGAATCGAATTGGTGAGAGGAGATCGATTTGGCTAAATCTGACCAGAAGAAGAGATAGAATAGGACATATCTTGAGAGACCCAGGACTTGTGCAGTTGGTTGTTGAGGAAAGTATAGGCGGTAAAAGCGGTAGGGGTAGACCAAGCTGTGAATATGATAATCAGATTAGAGCCAGATACAGAATGCAGCAGTTACGTAGAAATGAAAAGGTTAGCACAGGATAGAATAGAAATAGAAATATATTTATTTAAAGTTAATTACAAGTAGGACCAGAGGTCCCTTTGGCTGTAACTAACTGCCACTTTAACTTAAATGTATCACCTAACATACAAAATCTAATGAAAGAATACATAAAAAGCGTGGAGAGCTGCATGCAACCAGTCTATGGACTGATGACTCAGACAATAACAGCCGTTCATTCCATATTCGCACTCTTATAATTTCTCCGCTACACGGAAAATCATGAATATGTTTTTGGGCTTACAAGACGAGAGAGCACAAATTCTTTTGTTGTTCCACCCCTTTTCACCAACGCGAGTAAAAGCTTTTATCTTGGTTCGAAGCTGCGTAAACCGAGATAACAGTTAGTACGTTTACATGGGGATTGAGATCGATTTGAGTACACTTACCGTATTGAATACGATCCCCGTTTACATGTGGTATTTGAGTATCGTATTGAATCCACCAGGCAACATCGACGTATACAGACGATGCAGAATTGTTGTAAAATCGATATCACCTCTTAGAATTTAAAAACGCCAAATGAAGTAGAAGCCTAGGAGATAAATTTCAGTTTTAAAAGTATGTGTGGTATTCCAAATGTAATTGGTGCAATAGATAGAACGCACATTCCAATTTTACCCCCAACAGAAGGTTATCGTGATTTTCTTAATCGCCAAGGCTGGCCGTCTTATAAATATGATTCCAGTTGCTGATCATTTATACAGGTAATATATTTACTGGCTTATTATATTTGTCATTTCGACAGAGCTTTAATGATGATGATTTTGTCAGAACAAACATGGAGTGTGTGCGCAGTCGTTTTCAATACGATCTCAGTACGATCCGCGTTTACATGGAACTCAATTCGAACTGAGTACGATACGATCCCAGATTTTACCGTATCGACCTTGAGACTCAAACCGAACTGAGTCCCCGTTTACATGGCGTTTTCAATACGGGAAGTGTACTCAGATCGATCTGAATCCTGCATGTAAACGCAGTAAGTTACATTTGTATTCACCAACAACGTTATCTCGGTTTAAATTTTACCAGAGAAAGGTTGACCGGTAAAGCAGGAAATTAAGATGATGGCAGCTCGTAGATGGCTGGAATATTTTACTGAAAGAGAACATAACAGCGACGAGGAATGTACCGGTAACCAAGTTTATGCAGTAGACTAGGTGGATAAAAAGAACGCCGCTACACACTTTAGGCCTACGGTGACAATGATTTTGAAACAAATTTTAGGTTATCTAAAACTTCGAAACTGTCAAGTGTTATCCATGATGGAACATAACCTAAAAATTCCCAACATACAGGTAGACCTAAGATGAATTCTCACTTATAGCTAATATCTTGTACTCCACACGACAGGATGACTTTTTAACGAAGAGTTAAGGAATACCTACTGCCTTATTTTCTTGAGTGAAATGTACAGTATGTAGGTTATGATTTGTTTTCTTATTCTCTATGTACAGGGCCTCTCAAACGTCCAATCTCACGCGTGCAAACAGCCGCGCAGAGTTCCTGTGCACAGTGCATCGGTCCCGGTCGGCTCGACTCGGACCAACGGTTCGTCTCTGGGCTACTCGGCTAAGCTCGGCTCAACTCGGCTCGGATTTGTAGCGCTACGGAGCAAATGAGGAAGAGGGAGACAGGGGCAGCGAGCGAGACAGGCGTGGGGAAAGAGAGAGACAGCGCTATTGCTCCAAATCGAGGAGTGGGGGTCTGAACGCTGGTCAACCAAGCGAAGTCGTCTTTTGCACCGTGCACAGTGCATGCACCAGGCGCATGCACCCTGAGAGGCCCTGCTCTATGATGTTAATGCTTTCTTGTTACAAGACACAAGATAGAACAACACATACACATCTACTGAGTGAACCGAGCTAGATAGCTGCAGTCGCTTAAGTGCGGTCAGTAACCAGTATTCGGGAGATACTAGGTTCGAACCCCACTGTCGGCAGCCCTGAAAATGGTTTTCCGTGGTTTCCCATTTTCACACCAGGCAAATGCTGGGGTTGTATCTTAATTAAGGCCACGGCCGCTTCCTTCCCACTCCTAGCCCTTTCCTGTCCCATCGTCGCCGTAAGACCTATCTGTGTCGGTGCGACGTAAAACAACTAACAAAAAAAAAATCTACTGAGTGAAACTGTCAGACTAACGAATGCGCGCGACAAGCAGGTGACCATGGCAAAAATATACCCCTGCTACCCTTCGCCGCAGAACATGCTACATATTGCTACTTGCTGTGGCGCTGCACAATTCGGTTAGCCGCGATGAACGACATTTTGTGCGTGTTTTCGATGAGTATTTGTCTTCATAATTAAAGAAATCAAAGGAAATAATTAGCTGAAAAGACACAGGGTTTAGCCTACACAAATTGCCTTTTAAAAAATAATTCTCACTTTCAAGTGGCTAAAATGGAATACAAATTTAATTTTTTTCCCACAAAGTTGAGGGGGGGGGCTGAACCTCGCTGCTCCCCCCCCCCCCCCCACCTTTATCGCCGCTAATGGTTCGAAGTTGTTATTGTCTGGATCTGTTTTTGGTCGGCTTATGAATACAACACTTCGATCTTGCTATCAGTTTAGAGTTTATTTCGTTTCTTTGGTATATCGTGTGTTCGCTGTAGCCTACTTCCCAAAAGATATTATATATCTTCTCATTACTCCGTTCAGCCTCCGTGGCTCAGGCAGCAGCGCGCTGGCCTCTCACCGCTGGATACCGTGGTTAATATCCCGGTCACTCCGTGTAAGATTTGTGCTGGACAAAGCGGAGACGGGATAGGTTTTTCTCCGGGTACTTCGGTTTTCCCTGTCATCTTTCATTCCAGCAACACTCTCGATTAACATTTCATCCGTCAGTCATTTATCATTGCGATAGGCTTCGGCAGCCGCCATATTTCCTATCCTCGCCGCTAGATGGGGGCTTCATTCATTCCATTCCTGACCCGGTCGAATGACTCGAAACAGGCTGTGGATTTTCATTTTCATTACCCCGTTGTTGCACGCACTTGCGTCATCCGTTTCTCGTAATGGCTGGGCCATGTTCAAGGCCGAATGATTCCAATATCCTTGAATTTTCAGATGATTTAGACAGTAATAGTGACCTTTTTTTTTTTTTTTGTCAAAAGTGTGATGTGGGAACCGATGATTGTACTCCTGAATAATTCCACTCAGTCACAACTGCTCACCGTACATTGGACCGTGAAGAACATGACATCGATAACAGTTACGTGTACAGTAAATACATTTGAATCGGTCATTTAAGAAAGGGCTCAGTGACAAGAAGTGAAAATTTACAGGAGAGCGGAAAAACCTTTTTTCTCTTACTATGTAATTACTTATCAATTTATTTTTCTTTAAATTGTTGTACCAGAGGGGACCTTGTTGTACCAGAAGGACATTCCAGGAATTATTAATGAACAAGGGGAGTGTGTATGCGAGGATCTTCAAACGGCAGAAGTATTCAGTCAGCAGTATGTAAAAATTGTTGGTTAGAAGGATAATGTCCAGATAGGGGCGGTGAGTGATACTAAAGAAGAATTAAAATTTACCTATGATAACAATGACATTTACAGTAAGATACAAAAGTTGAAAACTAGAAAAGCAGCTGGAATTGATAAGATTTCTGGGGATATTCTAAAGGCAATGGGTTGGGATATAGTACCATATCTGAAATACTTATTTGATTATTGTTTGGTTGAAGGAGCTATACCAAATAAATGGAAAGTTGCTATAGTAGCCCCTGTGTATAAAGGAAAGGGTGATAGACATAAAGCTGAAAATTACAGGCCAGTCAGTTTGACATGCATTGCATGTAAGCTTTGGGAAAGCATTTTTTCTTATTATATTAGATATGTTTGCGAAATTAATAACTGGTTTGACAGAAGGCAGTTTGGGTTAGGAAAGGTTATTCCACTCAAGCTCAGCTGGTAGGATTTCAGCAAGATATAGCAGATATCCTGGATTCAGGAGGCCAAATGGACTGTATTGCGATTGACCTATCTAAGGCATTTAATAGGGTAGATCATGGAAGACTACTGGCAAAAATGAGTGCTATTGGACTAGAAAAAAGAGTGACTGAATGGGTGGCTATATTTCTAGAAAATAGAACTCCGAGAATTAGAGTAGGCGAATTTTTTATCTGACCCTGTAATAATATTCCTCAATGCAGTACTATTGGACCTTTATGTTTTCTTATATATATCAATGATATGTGTAAAGAAGTGGAATCAGAGATAAGGCTGTTTGCAGGATGTTATTCTATACAGAGTAATAAATAAGTTACAAGTTTGTGAGCAACTTAAAAATGACCTTGATAATGTTGTGAGACGGACAGTAGGCAATGGTATGATGATAAACGGGGTTAAAAGTCAGGTTGTGAGTTTCACAAATAGGAAATGTCCTCTTAGTTTTAATTACTGCGTTGATGGGTTGAAAGTTCCTTTTGGGAACACTGTAACTACGTACGAAGGTCTTAATATAAGGAAAGATCTTCATTGGGCGATCACAATGATTGTAAGGGTACAGATCTCTGCACATGGTTATGAGGGTATTTAGGGGTAGTGGTAAGGATGTAAAGGAGAGGGCATATAAGTCTCTGGTAAGACCCCAACTAGAGTATGGTTTCAGTGTATGGGACCCTCACCAGGATTACTTGATTCAAGACCTGGAAAAAATCCAAAGAAAAGCAGCTCGATTTGTTCTGGGTGATTTCCGACAAGAGAGTAGCGTTAGAAAAATGTTGCAAAGTTTGAGTTGGGAAGACTTGGGAGAAAGGAGACGAGCTGCTCGATTAAATGGTATGTTCCGAGCTGTCAGTGGAGAGATGGCGTGGGAGGACATCAGTAGACGAATAAGTTTGAGTGGTGTCTTTAAAAGTAGGAAAGATCACAATATGAAGAGAAAGTTGGAATTCAAGAGGACAAATTGGTTCGTTTATAGGAAGGGGAGTTAGGGATTGGAATAACATACCAAGGGAAATGTTCAATAAATTTCCAATTTCTTTGCGATCATTTAAGAAAAGGCTAGGAAAATAACAGATAGGGAATCTGCCACCTGGGCGACTGCCCTAAATGCAGATCAGTAATGATTGATTGATTGATTATGTAACCTTTTATTATATTTAATTACATACAGGGAATTTGAACGTAAAAAACATAGGAGTTGAGCCCTTTCAAAACTGAAATGTGTCCGCCCCCGCGGTTCGATTCCCGGCCGGGTCAGAGATTTTTAATTGTAATGATTAATATCCCTGACTTGGGGACTAGGTGTTTGTGACGTCCTTAATCTTCCTTTCTTCACACACGACATTCCACACTACCGCCATTCTAATTACACGCAGGTTCATATAATATGGTGCCAGTAGGGGCAAAAGATCCACATGGGTCGACGCCCCGAACAAATAGCAAACTGAAAACAAAAATGTAATATGATAAGTATGATTTTGGTAGGTGTTACAATTTTATTGAGTGAGAATACACAAAAATTAGTTCAAAATATTCAACAAAATAAATTTATCATTGAATTAACTTCATTGTCACATTTCCAATGTCGATTGTTCAATGGGTTCACTCATAAGACTCTGCGCTGCATGTAGGCCAGGTTAAAATTTCTTCATACAAGCATTTGTGCTATTCTAGGATATAGCTCATAAGTCTCTCCAATCTTCAATCTTTTTGCAAGTTATAGGTACTCTGCTGTCACAAGCGTGACGCAATGGAACTTCAACCACTCGGGATGGGACTGGCAACCTTAAATCAAATGTATACTGTACTAGACCATCAATGTATCTTGAACATATTACCTGTCCAGGCTATTCACAAGACTACCGTATTCAAAATGATTGAACAACGTAGGTTGAAACATGACTCTTTTGTCACGATTTTCTTTTTGTGTTTCATTTGCCACTACAGTTTTTCTGTAAAATTCAGGCCACCATGTAGTAACATCCAAAACATCATCACTCTCTACCATATTCACTAAAAATCTATTATTTTTAGCAGCTGCCACTATAAGTGAGACATATTCTTTAACAGAATATATCCTATCCTCTTTACGAATTGATCTTTTAATCAATCCAAAGTCCCTATCACACGCATTAAACGAGTGCTCTCTGAAAGGGAAGAGATGAGTAATTTTTTGAAACCTTTGAGTTTCAACTAATGCAGCACAAATTCTGACCGTAGCATGGTTCTTATTTTGTCCTATAGGGAGCGTGCGCGCACGAGATTTTTAGTAGCTACCGCCCCTAACGGGAACAGCTGCAGTCGTTTGATGGGGCACTCACGAGACCATTGAGAGTGCAGTTCATTACAACCAGGGCAGTAACCTTTGACTTGTGTTTGTAAAATAAAGAGGTAAAGCGACAATAATGGCTTCGACTGTAGCAGCGACCGCTATAATTTATGTAGGGTTTCAGACAGTGCAACACTCAGATTATTTCCGGGAATCCACGCTAAAGAAAGGTGAAGATTTAAATAGCAGTAACCATGTCTTTGGCTTGAAGAAAAGGTTAGGGCAAGAAATATACGGCAAGTGTCTAAGGGAAACGAGTATTAATCAGTCACCATACAACGTTGAAATTAAGGTATTTACTATATTTTATTCCTATGTCGGGAAATTGTTAATTAATTATTTATTCACAATAACTTGAGTTATAAATTATTGAATCATTGCGCGGGGCCATTGCATACATTGAGTCCTGTAGGAGTTGTAATCATGAATTTAGAGTCGGAGAGTCGGATGCCTTTCCTGAAACACAATTCTTTCAACTGAAAATCGCACTTCAGTGACACTGGGGTTCAAACCACGGTCACTAAATTCAGAGGCTAGCAGCTAAGCTAACATAGGAAAAGCAAGCCAATTTTTCTCAGTTATTCTACTACCTATATTATAAAGGAGGTAGCGAGCGGCTTGCTTCAAGTTCCGGCGACTGTGGTTCAAATACCGACAGATTTTCATTTTATAAATAATGAGTGAGGAAGGACAACCGACCCGCAATTCATGGCGACAACTTCTTCTTGAGTGTACTTCCCCTGCGCAGGCGGGCTAAGCTGTGAATGATGATGAGATGGTTCAAAGATTATAATAAGAATATTTAATTCCTAAACGTGATGCGATAAATAATTCCTCATTATAAGTATTTTTATTTATTTTCACATTGACAGTAACAGGAACATTGTTGACGGTGATTGTGGATGCAAAGCAGGTCAGTCGAAACGCTGCAAGGACATTGCTGCTTTGTGTTCCTTTATTAACTCCGAGAGGGACTCCTCCAAAACAACCATAGTGCACCAACGGAAAAAATTAACCTAAGTGTGCTCGTAAGGATCTATATTCAAAAGGATAGAAGATAGCGGAACTGTTGAAACCATACGTCCACGTTGCTGAACGAACAGAATCAACCACTTTCAATAAAACTTGTTTGTACCAACGTGTAAAAACATATTGAGTGTGCCCACACTGATATGCTTAAAGCCGAATGTGAGAGTGAAAATTACGTGGTGGCAAGTTCCATTCTACAAAAAGTTACAGATGATGCTGTAGAACGTAGCGAAATTGAGGATTTGATCAAGTGTCTGAACGAAGTACAAAATCAGAATACCCATGCAGTCCATAGGTGCTATTTTGTTACAAAAATGTCCGCTGTTAAATTATCAATCAAACCCGTGAATTATCTCGATTTCTTGCCTCAAGATGTGCAACAGTTACAACAGAACAGATGTACAAAATTGCATTTGACACAAGGTTTCAATATCGCTGTGCTGCATGGTTCAAACAAAGAAAATTACGCTTATCTGCCAGCCACCAAGCTGATCAGATTAAGACACTGAGAAGTGGTGATTATGATCAGCTTGCAAGGTCATTTCTAATTTCCACATCCCTTAACACACCTGCGATGAGGTACGGTAGGAACACTGAACAACTTGCGGTGGCTGAGTACTGCAAACTCAAGGACTAAAACAGGTGGGAGTGTGCATCGAAGTAGAGCACCCATTGCTGTGTTCGAGTCCAGACGGGATAGTATTTCATCCCAATGGCTTTTCTCTCCTGGAAATTAAGTGTCATTTTTCGTGTTAAGGAAAGCCTATTATTCAAGAGAAACGGAGCAATGTACCGTATTTATATGTGACACAACAAGGTGAAATTAATATTAGAGATAGTCACGTCTACTACACCCAAGTGCAGATAGATATCCATGTATGTTTTGAACATCAACTTATGTGAACTGTTTGTATATTTTCCTAAAGGAAGTATCACTGTGAAAATTTGAAGGCATGAGCAATTCCTGTGTGCTGCCATTCCCTTACTGGAAAGGTTTTATTTTCAGTATTATCTGCCATTAATTCGAAATATGCCGTTACGGGTACCGGTAGTCTCACATTGAGGGGCACCTATATGCACTTTTATCTTTTTATTTTGCTCAGTGACGTACTTCAAAGTTTTCAATGCAGAGAACTAGCAGTAAAATGAAATGGCGTATGGCTTTTAGTGCCGGGAGTGTCCGAGGACAAGTTCGGCTCGCCAGATGCAGGTCTTTCGATTTGACTTCCGTAGGCGACCTGCGCGTTGTGATGAGGATGAAATGATGATGAAGACGACACATACACCCAACCCCCGTGCCAGCGAAATTAACCAATTAAGGTTAAAATTGCCGACCCTGCCGGGAATCGAACCCGGGACCCCTGTGATCAAAGGCCAGCACGCTAACCATTTAGCCATGGAGCCGGACAACTAACAGTAACATACATTGTATTCGGTCCCAAACGCTATTAGGGGTTGAGGAGACATTGCTTTCTCTTCTTTTTTTGGCCAACGCTGAGAGGCTTACCATGCTGTAAAACCCACCTTATGTCTCATAATAAAACAGGGTGAACACAACGAGGCTAGTTCATTTTAATTTGAAGGAGAAATCCCCTTCAATAAATGTTAATGTCAATTCCTTGCTGGGAGATGAGTGAAAGTTCTGTTTAGTTTTACTTTTACATTTACTCGTTCGACTCTACATTCTTTCAGTTAACACCGTCATGAACTAACTCGAGCGCTGGCTTGCAGCTTACCCCATCAAACGTTATCTGAGGTAGTCGCAAGAGCGCACCACTCGCCATTCGCACGGTCCCTATACATCCGCCCGCTATTTGCTTTACGTCGCACTGATACAGATAGGTCTTATGGCGACGATGGGACGGAAAAGGCCTAGGAGTTGGAAGGAAGCGGCCGTGGCCTTAATTATGGTACAGCCCCGGCATTTGCCTGGTGTGAAAATGAGAAACCACGGAAAACCATCTTCAAGGCTGCCGACAGTGGGGTTCGAACCCACGATCTCCCGAATACTGGATACTGGCCGCAATTAAGCGACTGCAGCTATCGAGCTCGGTGCCCTATTTTTGTTTCCATCACCTCTCATATCAACTGGACTGTTACCATGCATGAGTAATAATCTTAGTCTCCTAACCTGCTTGTCGGTGACACCATACTGACTTAGGAAAGCTTTCTTACAAATCTCAGTCCTTGAGTTGCCTCGAATCTGTACAAAATATTTAAACGAATACACCTGTGGCTTGGACCTGCTGGATCCTGTCTCTTCTTTACGACGAAGTCTCATAACTTTCGAGCCTTCAATGTGAGTTCGTAAAAATACATTCTGTTCATTCTTGCTTTATAGCTTGTTCATAGTGTTAAGCAGCTCCCATTTCTTAGAGTCCGTCAGCTTCGTGAAACGCTGATTTCTGCATCTGAAAAATACATGAACAAATAGGTTGGAATGATAATCAAATTAATACAAATTTAATTTCAGCACAATCTTTCCAGCATAGTTTGCGTGCTCAGTGCCTTCAATTTTACTTCTCTTAATAATCTCACTCTTGCATTTATCACGATTTCGAACACCTTTCTTTCGTTTTATGCCTTCAGGAAAACACCCTTCTGTAATGGGCTCCATGTTGTAATGTTTGGCTGTTATCACTGCCTTCCTGTTACTAATATTACTGTCAGACCACAGCCTTTCAACGGAGCAAAGCTTCGGATCGAGTCGGCTGTGGTCAAAGTTCTTGAATGCTACCACTAGATGTCAGGTGGGTTCAGTTTAGAACATAGGATTGAGACGGCGATGCTTTAGAAACGTCTCCACTCCAGGAATTGAGCTCCTTTCATAGTGAATAGATGTGTCTACCATGTAAGGATATATATAGGTCAAGAACTCATTTTTGGAAAAAAGTGGAATTGAGCCCTTTCTTAAATGACCGATTCATTTGTGTCATACTTCATCAGTGAACTGCAGCACAAAAATCACATTGCTATCAAATTATTGAGAATTAAATATTCTTTCTTTCATGTTTTACAGTACAGAAGAAAGACGCAATAATGTCTGATATTTCTGTCATTGAAAATCATTATTTATTTTTCAAATTGGTGGTCGTGAATGTTGTTTTACGAGGAAGTACAACTAGGCAACCATCCTCTTTATTTTTCAAAAATTATTTTCAAAGTTTAATATTTTTTCGGCTTTACCAATAATAAAACATCCAAAGCATATTCATTTCTGAAATACTCGTTGTTTCCTATATTAGTGTGATTTATTTTATTTTAATATGTGTTAAACTGTTTACGTGTTGATTTTTGTAATTTGGTTGCAAAATCACAAAAATTAGTTTGAGCTGTTTCCAGCAAACCGCTGCATTTTGGCTGAGTGCAAGAGGGTTGATCATGAAAAAGTAGGAGATTTTTTATTTTAAGAAATACTAATCGTGTCTCTAAAATCTTAAGGTAAAACACATAATAGTCTAGTTTTTCCTTAGAATGATACCAAACGGAGATTTTTTTTAAAAAAAAAAGTTAATTGCCCCAGATTTGGCGCTTATTGTTAGTATAATAATAATCGAGAAACAGAAAATCTTAAGCCTTTAGTGCGGAATCTGCAATTCTTAGTCATAATGAGAGTGTTCCTACAGACAGTCGATCGTTTGATGAAAATGTTCGCCACAATTCGAGGTTCAGTTTTTTTTCTCTTGATTATGAACGTGTAAGATTGCGTTGTCATTCAATTTTTCTTGCGTCATGGGAGGTACTGCGCGGATAAATTTTTAATTTTCTCAGGGACATTCCGATGTACATGTAAAAAGCGGATGATTAAAGCGACCTTTAGCAACTTAACTACCTCTAAAATCAATTAACCTTGATGAAGTTTTGGATGTATCAGATCTAATTAATAAAATAAAATATCTTGTGATTGAGAATAAAGTAAATAAAGTGCACCATTCTCGGTATATATCAGGCGTTACGAAAACGTGGCAAACCGCTTACCGTGCTGTTGTCATTAACCTGTTGTGAAAAACCTGTTTTCTAGTCAGTGTCCGGGTCAGGGATGGAATGAATGAAGCTCCATCTTGCGGCGAGGATAGGAATTGTGCCGGCTGCCGAGGCCTGTCGCACTCCTCTTGGGCAATATTAATGTCTGACAGATTAAATGAAATGATAGTGGAGAGTGTTGCTGGAATGAAGGATGACAGGGAAAACCGGAGAAAAACCTGTCCCACCTCCGCTTTGTCCAGCACAAATCTCACATGGAGTGGCCGAGATTTGAACCACTGAACCCAGCGGTGAGAGGCCGCCGCCTGAACCACGGAGGCTTGTCATTAACCTGTTGTACCAATGCTAATCCCGGATTTCGAAACCGCTGTTTCTTGACGCTCGTTTTTCTAGCTATTATTATTATTATTATTATTATTATTATTATTATTATTATTATTATTATTATTATCTGCTTTACGTCGCACCGACACAGATATGTCTTATCGCGACGATGGAATAGGAAAGGCCTAGGAAGTGGAAGGAAGCGGCCGTGGCCTTAATTAAGGCACTGCCCCGGCATTTGCTTGGTGTGAAAATGGGAAACTACGGAAAACCATCTTCAGGGCTACCGACAGTGGGGCTCGAACCCACTATCTCTCGATTACTGGATACTGGCCGCACTTAAACGACTGCAGCTATCGAGCTCGGTCTAGCTATTATTACCCTCGGAAATAATTGAAAGTAATATTCAGAAGGCAGTGATATTTTCAACAGTCATGTGTCTCTAATTTATCCAGTTTTAAGTTGTTTACGTTTTGTATGAATTGTAACAAGGTCGCTACAGTCTCTTTCTCTCTGTTCATCATCCTCAAGATATTGTAGATATACAATATGTGGTGCCACATCCATTTTAACGATAACGTCACGGCACTTCGAATGCACGCAATGTGAGGTTATATCGCTTGCTCCTGCCTGCTGTCATTTCTTGATGGATACAGTACTTTTGCATCCATCTCTTGGCACAGGCCAGAGTAAAGTGTAGCTTCCACCGAAGTCCCAGTCAACATCCATGGCTGTGACAATATGGAAGTTGCTGGGGTATGGATAGTGCTGAGTAATGACATTCAAGCATGACTACTGCATCTGACTGTTATGAAAGGTGCTGCTCATAGGGTCAGTCGTGCTGCAATAGTACTTTCTGACCCAGTGAGGAAAGCAATGGCAAACTACCTCACTCCTCATCTTGCCTAGTACGCCTCATTTTGGTGCTGCCATTGGTTTTTAGAGGTTTCCTTATAACCGCATAACCTTTGGTGGTGCTATTTGAGGATCCAACCAGCCTCTGGGCTGATGACCTAACAGACAGACATCGCTTGCTCACGACCTGTTAACTTTTAACCGCGGTAAAACGTCACGTATTTTAAAACCGGGCGTAATGCAATAGAAATTCGACTTATCATGGTAAGCTTCCCGTTTTACCAGGGTGAAGTCGTAACCGAGGTTAACGCATACGGGCATTTTCAAATACCACCTAACTGAGCCAGGATCGAGCCTGCCAACTTGGGCTCAAAAAGCCAGCGCATTAACCGTCTGAGACACTCAGCTCGGCAAATGACATTGGCAGAAGAATAAACTGAATGGAGCTTTTAAAAGTAGGAAAGAGCATATTATGAATATAAAATTGAAATTCAAGAGGACAAATTGGGGTAAATATTCATTTATAGGACGAGGAGTGAGGGGTTGGAATAATTGATCAAATGTTCAATAAATTTCCGCCGGTCCCATGGTGTAGGGGTAGCGTAACTGTCTCTTACCCGGAGGCCCCGGGTTCGACTCCCGGCCAGGTTAGGAGTTTTTGCCTGGACCTGAGGGCTGGTTCGAGGTCCACTCAGCCCATGTGATTAGAATTGAGGAGCTATCTGACAGTGAGATAGCGGGCCCGGTCTAGACAGCCAAGAATTTTTTTTTTTTTTTGCTAGTTGCTTTACGTCGCACCGACACAGATAGGTCTTATGGCGACGATGGGACAGGAAAGGGCTAGGAGTGGGAAGGAAGCGGCCGTGGCCTTAATTAAGGTACAGCCCCAGCATTTGCCTGGTGTGAAAATGGGAAACCACGGAAAACCATTTTCAGGGCTGCCGACAGTGGGATTCGAGCCTACTATCTCCCGAATACTGGATACTGGCCGCACTTTAGCGACTGCAGCTATCGAGCTCGGTACAGCCAAGAATAACGGCCGAGAGGATTCATCGTGCTGACCACACGACACCTCGTAATCTGCAGGCCTTCGGGCTGAGCAGCGGTCGCTTGGTAGGCCAAGGCCCTTCAAGGGCTGTAGTGTCATGGGGTTTGGTTTGGTTTTCAATAAATTTCCAAGTTCTTTGAAGACATTTAAGAAAGGGCTTGGAAAGCAACTGATACGGAATCTGCCACCTGGGTGACAACCCTAAATGCAGATGATTGATTGATTGATTGATTGATTGATTGATTGATTGATTGATCGATTGAAAATCTGCTCATTATGCCTAAACTCAGCATTCTACGTCGTTAATTAACAACTGTCAGCAGATGAAAAGAGACTCAACTGGATACAGAAGATTGGGAAGGTGGAGGAGCTTAATGTTATTATTATCATTATTATTTAATCCGTTTACCCTCCAGGGTTGGTCCCCCCCCACTGGACTCAGCGATGGATCCCACCTCTACCGTCTCAAGGGCAGTGTCCTGGAGCATGAAACATTTGGTCGGGGATACCACTGGAGAAGAGGACCTGCGATGCTGAACAAGTCCCTTATGGGGGTGGGAAGAGATAGGTAAAGAAGAGGGAAGGAAGCGGCTGTGGCCTTAAGTTAGATACCATCTCGGCATTCGTCTGGAGAAGAAGTGGGAAACCACGGAAAACCACTCAGTTGACTTCTCGAGGCTGAGTAGACCCCGTTCCAGTCTTCGTACCACTTTTTAAATTTCGTGACAGTGCCGGGAATCGATCGCGGGCCTCCGAGGGTGCAGGTAATCACACTAACCACTACACCTCTTCGGCGGATCACTTGGTAAAATATCCGTCATTAATTGCAGATAACCGAGCAAGCTGGCCGTGCGGTTAGAGTCTCGCAGATGTGAGCTTGCATCCGGGAGGTAGTGGGTTCAAACCCCACTGTCGGCAGCCTTGAAGATGGTTTTCTGTGGTTTCCCATTTTCACACTAGGCAAATGCTGGTGCTGTAACTTAATTTAGGCCACGGCCGTTTCCTTTCCATTCCTAGGCCTTTCCTGTCCCATCGTCGCCATAAGATCTTTCTGTGTCGGTGCGACGTGAAGCAAATAGCAAACGAGAAAAATTAAGATAGATTACGCGACGAAGACTATGCTCGGTACAAGGAAATGGAAGTTATATTTCAATTACGGTAATAAATATTGAGGGTTAGAAGCTGAAGTACCACTTCACCAGTTACTTTTGTCCGACTCGTTGGCTGAATTGTCAGCGTACTGGCCTTCGGTTCAGAGGGTCCCGGGTTCGATTCCCGGCCGGGTCGGGGATTTTAACCTTCATTGGTTAATTCCATTGGCCCGGGGGCTGGGTGTTTGTGCTGTCCCCAACATCCCTGCAACTCACACACCACACATAACACTATCCTCCACCACAATAACACGCAGTTACCTACACATGGCAGATGCCGCCCACCCTCATCGGAGGGTCTGCCTTACAAGGGCTGCACTAGGCTAGAAATAGCCACACGAAATTATACCAGTTACTTTTACGACTTTATATTGGTTTTAATAGAAACTTATTTTTCTGTATTTTTGTACGGTGCGAGACTCGGGCTGTTCCGGCAGCGAGCTGCATGTGATTTTGGTCACTGAGACCGGAGAAGTGTAGTAGTTTTCCTTTCACACAGCTCAACCTCCGGGGGCAGAGCTTAGGTCGATGGTTGCTATGACAACTGTGACGTCACCCGCTGCAGAGAGGCGTGCGTTGGAAGTAATGGGAGGGGAGATATGTTTTGTCTTCCAGTGTAGAATACGCTTCCTTTTTCAGTGCTGTGCTGTTTGAAATATGAATCCTGTTAATGATATAGTGTGTGTTTTATTAGAAACACCATTTTCACGTTGGAAAGATGAAGATAAAGAGGACGTTTTAAACTGTGGGCGTCCTACTGAATCTCTGCAACTACATGGTACGAAAGAAGTGAAACATTCAGGTAAATGCTACAAACTTAGTTTCAAAGAGTCGTGGTTTAAGGAATTCCCGTGGTTGTGCTCTTCTCCAACTCTGCAGAAATTATTTTGTTGGCCATGCTTGCTTTTTAGCAATAAAAGCAACGTTTGGAATAGAGAAGGATTTGCTGCTCTGTTGAATATAACACGATCGTTACACAAACACTCAGATTCGGCTGAGCATTTAAAGTGCCAGCTAAAGTTGAAAACTTTAGAAAGAAATCGAAACACTATTTCTGACGCCTTGAAGGAAAATGCTAGACTGTATACTGTGCAGTTCAATGAAAATGTACGTTTGAACAGACTTTTCCTACAGTTAGTGATTGATGCAGTACTCTATTTAAGTACGCAAGAAATACCATTTCGCGGTCACGATGAAACAAACGACTCAGTAAATCGCGGGAATTTTAAGGAACTCTTGACATTGCTAATATCAAGGAGTCCCGTAGAAATACAAAACCAGTATTCTAAAATAAAAAGTGTGTTCAGTGGTAAATCAAAAAGTATACAAAATGAAGTAATTGAGTGTATTTCAGACTTTATCAGTGATTTTGTAAAAACTGAGCTGGAAGCTGCTAGTTTTTTTTCGGTCCAGGTAGATGATATGACAGATATCACTCAGGTTTGTCAGTGTACTGTAATCGTGAGGTTCGTTAATGCTGATGGTGCTGTAGTGGAGCGTTTCTTAGGTTTCTGTGATGTAAGTGCCGACAGATCATCAGAAACTTTGTTTGCTTTATTGGACAAACTCTTGGGACCATTTGGCTACGAACACAAATTAGTAGGACAGTGTTATGATGGTGCAAGCGTGATGTCTGGACTTCAGAAAAAAATTAAGGAGAAAGCTCCTCTTTCAGTATTTGTTCACTCTTTAGCACAGAGCCTAAATCTAATCTTACAACAGAGTTGCAAAAAAATACAGAAGTGTCGTATATTTTTTTCATCTGTTACTGGAATTTCTACATTTTTCCATCACTCATTGAATATAATTATTTCTGCATCGGGACCACGCATTCCAACTGTCCGCTGGAGCTCCAACTCCAAATTATTGGGTGTAATTTTAGACGACTGGGAAAAGTTGAAAGAGGTTTTCGAAACCATAGTTTGCTGTGAAGAGTTCGATGATAATTCTACTCAACTTGCCAGAGGTTTTCTTCACGACATGAACAGTTTCGAATTCACATTTCTGGCTGTAGTGTTTCATGACATATTTCGTCTGACAGATATCCTGTTTGATGTTTTACAAAAGAGGTCATTGGATGTTACCCACTGTATATCAGAAATAAGGTCTACTTGTGACATGCTAAGAAACAAGAGAAACGAACAGTATTTTTCAATTATCTTTGAAAAGGCCAGCAAGATTACGGATACTCGCCTCACACGAGAGTACAGTTCCCTTCCTCAGGATGAATGTGCTCAGATTTGTAGAACCTTACATTATGAAATTTTGGACCACATTTTGATGGAAATGGATGAGAGATTTCGCGATTATGAAAAAATTCAATTTGTTTGCCTTGTTGATACCACAAAATTTGGAGAATACCATACATGCTTTCCTTCTCTTGCACTTGAAAATCTGCAGAATTTCTTCGGATCTGTATTCCCCAAGACACATCGCTTAAGAAACGAACTGTCTATTTTATATGCCGATGAGAAGTACAGACAGATTTCCACCGAAAAGATGTTAGAATTGCTTCATGGGGTTAAGGACATTTTTACGGAGGCTTATAAATTGTTCTCCCTTACTCTGTCTGTCTCCTCCACTACAGCATCTGTGGAAAGAAGCTCTTCTTGTCTGAAACGTATAAAAACATACCTCAGGAATGCAGTATCAGAAGAGAGACTTTCACCTTTAGGGAATATTGCAATTCAGAAAGAACTCCTACTCCAGTTGATGAAGAAACAGCCATTCTATGAAGACATCACCGACAAGTTTGCAGCCTTAAAGGACCGAAAGATCGATTTGGTGTACAAGAAATGGGTGAGTTCAATTATTAAAATATGCATCTATTGTTGTTTTTTCCTACTTCACCTAACCTCACAGCCACGAACCACCACTGAATAAACTCAAAGAATTCGCACTTTTCACGCAAATAAAATAAATAAAGAAGTAGTACCAACTTTTAAACCAGGCCGTGGAGGAGTAATACTGTTTGTAGTGGTTTTTTTTTTTTTTTTTTTTTTTTGCTTTACTTCGCACCGACACAGATAGGTCTTATGGCGACGATGGGATAGGTAAGGCCTAGAAGTTGGAAGGAAGCGGCAGTGGCCTTAATTAAGGTACAGCCCCAGCATTTGCTTGGTGCGAAAATGGGAGTGTCATGATTGATGCGGGTTTTTTTAAAGTATGAAAGCTAAGTGGACCGAGGATATGTTATTCATAATTTAAAAGTAACAGGTGGTGGTGGTGATTATTGTTTTAAGAGGAAGTACAACTAGGCAACCATCCTCTATATAACACTAGAGAGAAAGGATGGAAGGGGTCCGACACTTCAAAAATGAAGGTATCGGCCAAAGGAAGACAAGGGCCACGAAGGGCATGAAAATGAAAGCCTCCCTAGGCCTCCATACGTAATACCGCCGGGGTCTGAAAAGAACAAGAGTTGACCAAGGAAGGTCGGATAGGAAAGATGAAAGTGAGGAGCCTGGCACAAGTAAGTGGAAACAATGTCAGGACTCAGCTGAGGGCCCCGCGGTCGCCAACCCACGCTTCAAAGTTCGGAGCTCCTGAGTCCCCTTTTAGTCGCCTCTTGCGACAGGCAGGGGATACCGTGGGTGTTATTCTACCGCCCCCACCCACAGGGGGTTTAAAAGTAACAGGCATGACAGTAGCAAAAATTATCGCTGGTACAAACTGGTGGGAATAGTGGCAGGAGGGTACTTGTAATGAGCGGTTAAAGGCTAAGTTAGGACCGACCTCTATTGATGTTATACGCGTTAACCACCTTCAGTGGTGGGGTCATGTGAGGCGAATGGAGAAAGATAGCTTACCTAGAAGAAAAATAGGCTCGGTGATGAAGGGTAAAATGAGTAGAGGGAGACCAAGACGACGATGGTTAGACTCAGTTTCTAATGATTTAAAGATGAGAGGTGTAGAACTAAACGAGGGCAAAGAGCTAGTTGGAAATGGATGATTGTGGCGGCAATTAGTAAATTCACACAGGCTTGCAGATTGTGCACTGAAAGGCATAACAGTTTATAATGATGTATGATTGTATGTAAGGGGTCTATGCATTTGCTTGGTGTGAAAATAGGAGTGTCATGATTGATACGGGTTTTTTAAAGTATGAAGGCTGAGTGGACCGAGGATATGTTATTCATAATTTAAAAGTAACAGGTGGTGGTGGTGATTAATGTTTGTTTTTTATTGTTTTTATTTGCTTTACGGCGCACCGACACAGATAGGTCTTATGGCGACGATAAGGAGGAAGATGGAGTTACTAAGACCCAATTCCACTCTCGAAACAATGAAACTGAGTGGTTCAGCTCCTTTTAAGTGCAATTTAATAAATACATTTATATATATGCCCTCTCCTTTTGTATTAAATTTCGTGATAACATAGGTATTTATAAATTAAATTTTAGGCGCCTTCCCCTAAACTACCATTCGTGCAGAGTGAATAAAGTTATTTTAGCCTAGACTGTAGTGCTTTATTCGCCGACTTAACACACCGATTTTCACTAAATCCTGTTCAATCATTTTGCCGTAGCTCGGCATTGAGATGGACTTGGCAACAACAACCGAAATTTTTTAATCTCTCTGTTATCATAGCCGGTACGGTAAAAATATATAAGACATAAATGATCGGAATTTTAATTTTATATAACTTTAGTTTTGTAGAATTTATCGATAAAACCACTAATAATATAGATTTTTGAGAACTGACTTTTAGGCCTTCCCCTAAACTACCATGAATAAACTACTGTGAATGAAATTATTTACAGCAGAGCCGATACAGACAGAAATGACGGAAAATTAAAAAAGTGTATTTCCTTGTCACTGTGAACACGACTGATACAGAAATACCATTTCTTTTTTAAAATTCTCAGCAATGTACAGACAAAAGTTTTATTTTATATATCAGTCATGAGTTGTTAAAAGGGCTTAAGTCTAGTTTTTAGCGATTTTGAGTTACTGGTATCAATACAGGGTCTGCAGACCCCACTACGCAATGTTTAATTAAAACAACTTTAGTCCTGGAATCCTGCAGCATAATATTGAAGATGCTTTTCTGAGCATTTAAACCTTTCATTCCTGAATTATTTTTCTTAACAAAAAAATATTTCACTGTTCTTACTGTGTTATTTGGCTTTCAAATAAGATATTATGACCATTTTTAAAGAAATTCCCATTTTAATTATTGAAGTAATTATTATAGCCATATGGCAACTTTGGGGCATGGTGTCAAAATAATAGGAACTCACTAAATTTCATATTCCTATTGCACAATTGGTATATCACAATAAACACATCAATTAATATAGTAAAACGGTGAAAAAGTTAAAATTAAAATTATAGTTGAATACATCACAATAAACACATCAACTGATATAGTAAAACAGTGAAAAAATTACAATTACAATTACAGTTGAATACTAAATATGATGTGGGCCTAGTTCTTTTGAATTTTAACGAACAATTGTGAAATGGCAAGAAGCAGTCATTATTCCCATTCAAGCATAAGCCAACCTTGCACTTCTTACACATCACCCTGGTTAAACCCACTTTACAGTTCTTACACTTCTGTTTCTATTTTTATTTTATTTTTTAAAAATATAAACTGGCATGGCTACTTTTGGCCTTCTTTTCACAGTAGGCTGCAACTCTGAGCTCGGTCGACCTCTTTTCCTCATATGTGACTTCCCTGCAGTTGTGAGTGAATTCGCAATCACAGTCTGAAATTTCAACAATGCAAGGAGAATCAAAATCGACTTTTCTCCACTTTCGATAAACTTTAATTTTGTCAATTGATGTTGATGCTGTATCTCTGGATGTTTGCTGTAGTTGTGCAGGTGAACCGTTGGTACCAGAAATGTCTATTACAGCAGAATTATCTACTGCAGGAAGATTGGGCCTATGAGTCAGTGCAGTCATATCTACTGAATTTGGTGGTTCATCAGTTGTAACGCTCCTGCGAACAATATTCTGTTCTACTGTTTCAGGGTCATCGTCATCAATATCAACATCTGATAAATCCCCGTGAGGAATTACTGCCTCATTCAGGATAAAGTTCAAATCTTCATGCGACAGTGGGAGGTTGGGGTTCTACCAAGAAAACATATCTTATTAGGTTATGTGACTACGTCCAAAAATAACTCGTAACCTTAGTTTTAATATGATTGACCTGTATGTACTAATAAAGAAATAATAATACAGTACAGTACGCAGTACATTCATCAAGAAACTTGAATCATATGAGATAAGGGTATGAATATCTAGAAGTAAACAAATGTGTACTATCTAACCTCCAATGACTGTTTGCCATATGGCAATAATTATTTTAGGAACCAATTACAGTAAAATACATTAGGGATATGACTTCATTCATAGTAAAAATATAATTTAGAGTCTTTTACTGACATGTATCAAATATTATTTAATGACTCATGCTTCAAATAAACTTTTCACTCACAGTTCAAAACGAAGCCCGCCATTCACATTCCAGGTTTGAAGCAGCTGTTAAGACTTAAACAAGAGACATGGAGCTCTAACAGTGTTACCAATTCAGAAACACAATTATTTCCAAGAAAAGATATCCAAATGGCTATTTGGCTAATATGGGCTAAAATAGCACGGTGTTCAGTATAATCTCGTTTCTGTAAAGGGTAAAAGTAATTGTTGCCATAAGGTAGGTATGGGTAACAAAAGGTTAAGAAAACAACAATATTACTGGAAACCATGAAACGTTCTGTCCACATGTATGGCTTTTGTTTCACTACAGTATGTACTATCCGCACACTTTATCTTGGTGCATTTACATCCTAGTGCTGAATCGGTCGACCTCGGCGATCTTCGAGATTCATACTGGCAACCTATGAAACACAAACTATGAATCGCTTAAGCATCGTTGTGCGACATCTGGCGTAAACTTTACGTACTGGTACTGTTGTTGTTTACACATCAAAGTCAAAGTATAGAATTCATGCTAGGAACAAGATTCGCATCGAGAGATATGTTTTATAATGTTATATAATGTGTATGTGACATAGTTGTTGGCTTAAGATAACGGTTTAGAAATTTCATATCGATCGAACATATTCTCGATTCAATTCAGATTTCATTTTCATTCAGTTGGCAGCACCAGGCAGCACTATCGATACCGGGACAGCTCCCTCCTTACTCCTCACCCCGTACACAAATGCATCAAGATAAAGTGTGCGGACAGTACTGTATCCTGTCTTCTAAAAAGTTACTATAATAAGAGTTATAATTAAAGTGATGCCGTAAAATAGAGTTTGTATATTTTAAATACCGTTGAAAATAATGTATTCAGTATAAGCTCGTGTATGTGTTATACATTCTCAAAAACGGTATTCTCTATATCTTGAAAGTTCGATAACTCGAAATAAAATTTATCTCCCATATCAGACCTTAATAATAAAGAGGAAAAGCGCACAATGTGCAGGAAATAAAAACAACAAATAGTTAACAATAGTTATTAGGATAGTCCCTCACTGCAAAGCATTTTCAATGAGCACTTCCTTTCACTGCATATCATTTCGTGATATTTGCTGGTCATGCACACCTTGAAGTGGAAGCCATGAACGGCGTAGCGTGTCACTAAATGTCTCAGCTCATAGTTCCCTTGTTGCCAATCGCTGTAGATCATAGCGTCTGTAGCGTAGAACTCTGACCATATTTCATTTTTCTTTTTCCAAAGCACTTCCATGAGGCCTTTATATGTAGGAGTTGCTGGCAAAAGTAGCTGTAGTCGTAGTTCCTCAATGAAGAAAGGCTCCCTGGTGAGCTCGTAGGCGAGACGAGAGGGTGTGAATTTGGAAAGGCATAATATTTTTTTCAGAAAAGTGGCTTTAACTTTCTCAATCTGTTCCAGATTTCTCTGTGTGCAGTGTATCCAGATTAATTCTAGCCCATATGTTATGATAGGAGTGATTTTAATTTTGAATAATTTCATTGCTGTTCTAATTGATAGTCTATTGATGAGTTTTATGTCGTTCATCGCCTTGATAGCCGTGTTTGTTTTGTCTTCTATGTGTTTTCTGAATATGATGCCACGTGTTTGTAAGGTCATGCCGAGATATTTGAAGTGTGACACTGCTGTTAGTTTCTTTTCTTGGTAGAAGAAGAGGCCTGTGGTCCGCCTTTTCTGAAGCTCATGGACACATTCTTTTTTTCGTTAATTTGTAGTTCATTTTCCTTTGTCCATTGCACCAGTTGATCGAAGGCAATCTGCAATTCTACCTGGTCTGTTGATGTTATTACCATATCATCTGCATAGATATATAGGCGTACCTTTTCTGATGATATTGCTTGAACTACGTCAGCTGTTGCTGCAATGAAGAGCAGAGGGCTCAGTGGATCTCCTTGGAGTACCCCGTTTGTTTGATGAATTGGTCGTGAGATATTTATACCGTCACTGATGATTATGCTGTTGTCGTGAAGTATGTTTTGAATAATTCGCAATAGATAGTGCTCTCTTCCAACCAATTGCTGTAGTTTCTCTATTATTAATTTCCGACTGATTGAATCGAAAGCTTTCGCGTAATCTATAAATATTGCATGTAGTTTTTGTCCTGGATTTGAAAAGGTAGTCTGTATGTCGTTGAGTAGGCAGGTAATGGCTTGGATTGTGCTTCTATTTTTCCTGAAACCGAACTGTTCCTCAGGTAATTTCGTCTATTATGTTGGTAAGCCTCAGGTAATTTCACGTCTATTATGTGTGTAAGCCTCTTGCATAGTAATTTAGTCAGTAACTTGAACATCGTGCATTCCAGGACGATTCCTCTGTATGAGTTAGGATCCCCAGTGTCTCCTTTCCCTTTGTATAACATTTTGACCGTAGATTTCCTCCAACTGTCCGGAATATTGCTTTGCTCTAGGCACCCGTTAAGAAGATTGATTATTTCATCTTTCATTTCAGGCCATATTTATTTAATATGCTCACCGTATACAGAGTCGGGTCCACTTGATTTGTTGTTCCGGATACTTGTTATGACCTCCGCTACTTCTTCCTCCGTAAAAGGTTCGACGTTCGTGACATCACTTGCCATTTCCAGCTCAGGGCGTGTTTCTCTATCTTGAACTACTTTGCGTAGATGCTCCTCCCAAACATCTGCTGAAATGCTTCTAGGAAACGTTGGTTGCCGTGCATTTAGCGGTTTATATGGGTTCTGTTCTGCTTCACGTATCAGTTCACTTTCTTCTTTTTGGTGATGCTCTTTCTTTGCTTCCCTCACTAGGCGTTTATAGATTCTTCGTAGTTCCGCATACTTCATGCAGTTTATCTCCGATGGTTCACTCCTTGCTATGTGTAAAGCATCCAGAGCCTTACGCCGAGCCGCATAACATGCTTCATTGAACCAAGGCTTTGCCTTTCTCGCTGTAGGAAGGACCGGCGATGCCGCACTTCTTATTACCTGCTCTATACCAGCTGCTCCACTGTTAAGGTATCCTCGCCGAATGTGCTCAGATATTTGTTGTTTCAACTCAGGGTCCACTTTCCCCTTTGATAGCTTTCGCCTTAACCTCCTGGTGATCGGTGCTTCTTGTTGTGCTTCCTTGCACAGTTTTATTCTTGTTTCGACCGGTAGATGCTTTCTGTCCGCCGTGTTTCTTATCTTTTGAGTCACTGACTTGATGTTTTTCATATTTGTAAAAATTAAATCGATTGTGCTTGATCCATTATTACATACACTGACTGACAGAGCAAATGCAACACCAAGAAGGAGTGGTCAGAACTTTATGCCAATTGCAGGGTAGACTGACGTCACTGAGGTATGCTCATGATGTGAAATGCGCCGCTGTGCTGCGCACGTAGCGAACGATAAATGGGACACGGCGTTGGCGAATGGCCCACTTCGTACCGTGATTTCTCAGCCGACAGTCATTGTAGAACGTGTTGTCGTGTGCCACAGGACACGTGTATAGCTAAGAATGCCAGGCCGCCGTCAACGGAGGCATTTCCAGCAGACAGACGACTTTACGAGGGGTATGGTGATCGGGCTGAGAAGGGCAGGTTGGTCGCTTCGTCAAATCGCAGCCGATACCCATAGGGATGTGTCCACGGTGCAGCGCCTGTGGCGAAGATGGTTGGCGCAGGGACATGTGGCACGTGCGAGGGGTCCAGGCGCTGCCCGAGTGACGTCAGCACGCGAGGATCGGCGCATCCGCCGCCAAGCGGTGGCAGCCCCGCACGCCACGTCAACCGCCATTCTTCAGCATGTGCAAGACACCCTGGCTGTTCCAATATCGACCAGAACAATTTCCCGTCGATTGGTTGAAGGAGGCCTGCACTCCCGGTGTCCGCTCAGAAGACTACCATTGACTCCACAGCATAGACGTGCACGCCTGGCATGGTGCCGGGCTACAGCGACTTGGATGAGGGAATGGCGGAACGTCGTGTTCTCCGATGAGTCACGCTTCTGTTCTGTCAGTGATAGTCACCGCAGACGAGTGTGGCGTCGGCGTGGAGAAAGGTCAAATCCGGCAGTAACTGTGGAGCGCCCTACCGCTAGACAACGCGGCATCATGGTTTGGGGCGCTATTGCGTATGATTCCACGTCACCTCTAGTGCGTATTCAAGGCACGTTAAATGCCCACCGCTACGTGCAGCATGTGCTGCGGCCGGTGGCACTCCCGTGCCTTCAGGGGCTGCCCAATGCTCTGTTTCAGCAGGATAATGCCCGCCCACACACTGCTCGCATCTCCCAACAGGCTCTACGAGGTGTACAGATGCTTCCGTGGCCAGCGTACTCTCCGGATCTCTCACCAATCGAACACGTGTGGGATCTCATTGGACGCCGTTTGCAAACTCTGCCCCAGCCTCGTACGGACGACCAACTGTGGCAAATGGTTGACAGAGAATGGAGAACCATCCCTCAGGACACCATCCGCACTCTTATTGACTCTGTACCTCGACGTGTTTCTGCATGCATCGCCGCTCGCGGTGGTCCTACATCCTACTGAGTCGATGCCGTGCGCATTGTGTAACCTGCATATCGGTTTGAAATAAACATCAATTATTCGTCCGTGCCGTCTCTGTTTTTTCCCCAACTTTCATCCCTTTCGAACCACTCCTTCTTGGTGTTGCATTTGCTCTGTCAGTCAGTGTATGTATGTTTTATTTTCTTTCTGATTTATTAAAGACAAGCCCTCGTCCTCCATATATTCCAAGACGCTTGCAGTTTTTGAAGTAGGTGTGTCTATTCGACAGTTCATATCACCAGCCACGATAACGGTGCTATTTTTGTTGATTTTGCAGAGTGCAGATCCAAGTTCATCTATTATCTCCCTGCCAGTGTATTCAGGTTGGAAATAGACAGCGATTATCCAACACATTTGAGTCTGTACTAGTAATAAGTTTCTTGTTTTGTGAGGTGTCCTAAATGGAGCTAAACTCTTATCCAAGTAGCACGCTATGCCACCACTTGGCCTTCCTAATTGTCCCTGTTCTGCAAAAACATTTAGTGAATATCGGTCTCTCAGGTTGTATTCTGTCTTTAGAAACGTCTCTGTCATAATTATAATATGGTATTGCAGGAACATTTCATCTGAGATTGTTGTCGCCAAGCTCGATAGTCCTTCCACATTCCATAAGAGTACATTCAATTCTTGTAGTGATTCTGGATTAGATAGCACTGGACATTCTGTTGTGTTTGGCACGAAAACGAAATCGTCTAACGATAACCCGTTCAGGCCAGAAGTCAGATCGTTCGATATCGGCTCGATTCTTGAATGGTATGTCGACTTTGAAAGCCTTACTTATCCCCGTTGTTTGGAGCTCCTCGCACTCTATGTTTCCCTGTATTCCGTTCGTTTTAATGTATTCTTTAATGAGTTCCTTGCTGGCATTATCTCTTAGTCTTCCTATGTACATCCATGCCATTTTTTCTGCTGCTTGCAGTTCACCTGTTTTTTGCTTTGTCCCGATTATATCATGTCTTTCATAGGTACTCGTTTTCTCTCTTGCTTGGTTGAAGTGTTGTTCTCTTCTAATTCTTCTCGATGGCCCCTGGGTCCCTGTTACGTCTATTGTTTCCGTTTCTTTAATAGAGTCTTCTATAAGGACATCTCTTGGTTCTTCCTTCCTTGATGTGTCTGGCTCTGTAGTCTTACGAGCTGCATCACCTGACGGCCGTGTTACGACTTTCTGTACTGTCTTTCGAGTAGCGTCCTCTGATGTGGGCATTTAACGTGCCTTGAATACGCACTAGAGGTGACGTGGAATCATACGCAATAGCGCCCCAAACCATGATGCCGCGTTGTCTAGCGGTAGGGCGCTCCACAGTTACTGCCGCATTTGACCTTTCTCCACGCCGACGCCACACTCGTCTGCGGTGACTATCACTGACAGAACAGAAGCGTGACTCATCGGAGAACACGACGTTCCGCCATTCCCTCATCCAAGTCGCTCTAGCCCGGCACCATGCCAGGCGTGCACGTCTATGCTGTGGAGTCAATGGTAGTCTTCTGAGCGGACACCGGGAGTGCAGGCCTCCTTCAACCAATCGACGGGAAATTGTTCTGGTCGATATTGGAACAGCCAGGGTGTCTTGCACATGCTGAAGAATGGCGGTTGACGTGGGGTGCGGGGCTGCCACCGCTTGGCGGCGGATGCGCCGATCCTCGCGTGCTGACGTCACTCGGGCTGCGCCTGGACCCCTCGCACGTGCCACGTGTCCCTGCGCCAACCATCTTCGCCACAGGCGCTGCACCGTGGACACATCCCTATGGGTATCGGCTGCGATTTGACGAAGC
This sequence comes from Anabrus simplex, assembly GCF_040414725.1. Lineage (NCBI taxonomy): Eukaryota > Metazoa > Arthropoda > Insecta > Orthoptera > Tettigoniidae > Anabrus > Anabrus simplex. The sequence continues at coordinate 64,720,386 of NC_090278.1, read as the reverse complement.
GACCAACCTGCCCTTCTCAGCCCGATCACCATACCCCTCGTAAAGTCGTCTGTCTGGAAATGCCTCCGTTGACGGCGGCCTGGCATTCTTAGCTATACACGTGTCCTGTGGCACACGACAACACGTTCTACAATGACTGTCGACTGAGAAATCACGGTACGAAGTGGGCCATTCGCCAACGCCGTGTCCCATTTATCGTTCGCTACGTGCGCAGCACAGCGGCGCATTTCACATCATGAGCATACCTCAGTGACGTCAGTCTACCCTGCAATTGGCATAAAGTTTTGACCACTCCTTCTTGGTGTTGCATTTGCTCTGTCAGTCAGTGTACAATTTAAAAATATAGAGAATCTTGGCTAATTATTTGAATTTTCAAACCATATTTATTTATATTTCGTAATTGATTTCGGTAAGAAGTTATACTGCCAAAAGTAAATGGTATTCCATATTATACGACTCTCATCTAGTATTGATAATAATAAACTTACATTTATTCCTTGGAGATTGAAGCAGAAATGGTCCCGCTGTCAATGCTGAGTGATGAATTGCAGTTCGCAACCATCACTTATACAAATTTTCAACTGAAAAACATCGTCTGTTGTCTCGCAAAACACGTTTGTAACGTGAAAAACTTCTTTCCACATCACAAGATGTTATTGGGGCATATTTAAATGAAGATAACTGCTCCACAGAAAGAGGCAAATCTCTTGGTGTGACACGGTTTTCTTCAGAGAATGTCTCGAATATCGCACAACTGTTTATAACCAGGATTTTTGAAGTTACATAATTCATTTTTTCTTTCACGTTTTGTCCTATACTACCAGGAACAGAATTTATATTGGATATCGTTTTTTCGTAAACAGTAAGTATTTCCTTTAAAGGGAGATCCTACAGCTTCCAGTGACGTTATGGAGGTTGGCAAAAAAGAAAAATGGGCATTTATAAAAACAAGATTCTCTTCTGACTCAATGCCTGACAGAATATTTTGCACTCTTTGTATTAATGCAGCTTCATTCGAGTCCAATGAATTAACAACCTCTTTGAATACTTCTATGTGCTGAGTATAGTACAAAGTTGCATCCAGCCGTAATCCCCATCGTGTTAACACTGGCGCAGGAGAAAGTGGGATATTGGATGCTATTGATCTAAACAACTTGACTCTTGAAGGAGATTTAACAAACAATTTATTTGAACAGGCCACAAATCGATCTACCAATGGGAAATAATTGCGTATTGTCTCAGCAATGCGATTAAGTGCATGTGTCAAACAAGTTATATGAATTAAGTTAGGAAAAATGCCTTTCAGTGTTTGTCCTGATTTTACCATATAAGTCCCTGCATCGGTAACAAATAAAAGTAGCCGGTCGTATTTGATTCCAGATGGCCATAATAATTTCAATGAGTCCATCACACACTGCGTTACAATTACATTGTTAGTGGCCGGCAATTTACACACATTAAGAAGATATTATGGCATCGTCTTTTGTTCCGTATTTAAAGCGCCCACAATTACATCTATATACAAGAGTTTTGTCTGTACATTGCTCAGAATTTGAAAAGAATGGTATTTCTGTATCGATCATGTCCACAGTAACAAGAAAATGCAGTTTTTACTTTTCCGTAATTTCTGTCTGTCTGTCTGTCTGTCTGTCTGTCTGTCTGTCTGTCTGTCTGTCTGTCTGTCTGTCTGTCTGTCTGTCTGTCTGTCTGTCTGTCTGTCTGTCTGTCTGTATGTATGTATGTATGTACACGCATCACGAGAAAACGGCTGAAGAGAATTTAATAAAAATCGGTATGTAGAGTCGGGGGGTGAACCGCTACAATCTAGGATATAAATTATTTCATTCACGCTGAGTGAAATGGTAGTTTAGGGGAAGGCCTAAAATTCAATTCTCAAATATTTATATTATTAGTGGTCATATCGATAAATACTACATAACTAAAGTTATATAGAATTAAATTTCTGATCATTTACGTCTGATGCATTTTTACCGTACCGGCTATGATAACACAGATATTCATGAATTTGGATTTTTGTTGCTAAGTCCATATCAACGCCGAGCCCCGACAAAATGGGTAAACAAGAATTTAATGAAAATCGGTATATAGAGTCGGGGAATAAGAAACTACAGTTTAAGCTATAAACAATGTTATTCATCCTGGGTGAAATGGTAGTTTAGGGGAAGGCACCTAAAATTTAATTTTTAAATACCTATGTTCTTGGTCCTATGGAAAAGTACTACATAACAAAAGTTATAGAGAATATAATTTCCGATCATTTATGTTTTATTCAGTTTTGCCGTACCGACTATGATAAGAGTGGTATTTCAGAACCGGAAGACAATTAATAATGTGAAGGCCTACAATATCGAAAGCGCGTAACATAGATCAACAATAACATTACACTGACCGTTGTTTGTTGTAATGTTCTTCGTCTCTTATGCTGACATTCAACTCCGATAGATGGAATTACTGCTGCGTACCGAGTATAACAGCCTAACTGAATATTGGCGGGAAATAGCTGAGGAGTTAGATAACTTTCTTCTTTAGCACGCCAATCCTCTGGTTCATACATTTTCTGACACTGCTGGTATATAACACACTGGTTCATCATAGTATGCCAGCTATTCGATACCTACTCTGACGCACTGTTTTGAAAGAGCAGTGTGCGCACTTAAGTCAGAGGCTCAGTTAGTAGTAGTAGTAGTAGGAGTAGTAGTATGAACTGGTCTGGAATTACAATTTAGCCCTATTCCAAATTATAGTACCACAATTAACTAAATAACTCAAAATTCAACCTGAAAAGAGCCATTTCTTAAGAAAAGTTTCTTCCTCTTCACTTTCATTTAATCTGCATTAATTTTATTCCAAATTAGCAGCGAAGATGTGGTTTCTTCTCTGGCTTGGAGGAAAAATTACCTCCACGTCAGATAGTTCTTTCCCCCGCCAGTGTAGTGAATTGAGATTTTCCGACTCATCGGGTACTCCCAGGAAACAGATAAGTAAACGGGCATAGTTTTTGCCCGGGGACTATCCACTATTTGAAACCCCCTCCCCCCCCCCCCCCCGCCGAAAAAAGGACGAGGATTGTTCACGGATGTCTGCGTCTTGGTCATTTCAGCACTGTAGCTTTGGACTGTTAGATCGGCAGTGTAGTCCTGTTCGTTAAAAGTGAGAAAATATGTGGTTTTTCATTTGATCGAGTATTTCATATGAAGGCATTGTTTTTAATCGCGCCATTCCTACTGACGTCATTGTAATGACCCATGTTCATTTCAGTTGGGAAAACCACTAAGAGAGTCTTTCTAAGAATCTATAAAGGCAGGCGGAGGGTGAGTGTCTGCCATTATAATGAAAACTCCCCAACCTGATTGTGACTGACGGTAGGCAAGCTGGCCTACCATTACAATGAAAATTCCCTAACCCAGTCTTCATATGAGAAAAGACGTTGGTGACTTGCCCATCGTGCTTCTAGGGCAACTTTAAGAGCTATGCAACTTAATACAATCTTGCTCACAACGTTTATACTACCTAACCTAGAATTCTGTATAAAATTTAGAATTCCGTAGCGAAGCACGGGTACATCAGCTAGTTAACAATAAATCGGCTCCCAGAATCAGTGGTTTCATCAATAGACAACCACACAAACTGATACACTAATTAAATTTGTAAATTTGACAATATGTTATTGTAACAACGTCCTACGTAAGTCTTACGCAATGTACTTGCTTCAGGCACATGTTGTCGAGTGTATTTGGTAAGAAAATGTTTTAATGTGGGGTTATTAATTTTATACAAGGGAAAAGCAGCAGCTAAAAATGCTTGGCACCAGTGGTAAGAATATTCACTAATCCTACTTCCTAACCACTCTAATAGTTGTTTTGGAACAGGCTATTTATTTGCGAGTTTGCTAGATAAATTCTCCTTATGTGTTGAACTATTTGAAATATTTTCTCACTCCCTATAGTTTTCTCACACGCTCCACAGAACAGTAACCTTTTATCTGTAGATATTAAGTCACCTGAAAACTCCTTCTTTAAATTAGTTAATCTATAACTCAAAGTTGCTCTTATTTTCGCCATTTGAAGAACTTTTTAACGGAAACTTTATACGCGAAACATCGTTTTGTCACAACCAGTTCACAACACCCATACACGACTCAATGGACAGCCAGTCGAGAGCTAAACACAAAACGTGAAGGTAGATGATGAAACAGGGGATTCATTGCGTGACATCATAACTCTTCACAACATGACAAGTTGCGTCATCATGCGAAACATTACTGCCAACCAGTGTTGTCAACTTAGCGGATTTTCCGCTAAATTTGGCGGAGTTAGAAGACTGTCGGCGGAGAAATATATCATTTAGCGGACAGCGGATTTTTTTGGCGGAATTCTAGATTTATTAAAGCGGAATTTAGTGCTTTATCCATTTTACGTTTTTAAAAAATTTGTACTCCAGTCTGTCTCCCAGCTATTCTGTATTTCTTGTCTGGAACTAGCAAGTCACATGAGGAAAACATGTTATTGGATTTGATGTTATGAAATCAAGGTATCATAAATTTGCAATGCGTGGGGAAAGGTTACTTATCTCTTAGTTGACGAATGACGACAGATAATGAGACTGTGAGAGAGTAGCATTTATATTTATGCTATGAAGGAAGACCGTTTAATGAACTGGCCTGTTCTGTGTGTGGCCCTTGAGGTAGAGGATTCACCTAGTTCGCACCTGGCACTAAAACGCCTACAAGTTTTAGCTCGCCGGCTCGCAGGCAGGCAGGCAGGCAGGCAGGCAGGCAGGCAGGCAGGCAGGCAGGGGGTTAATCCCAGTGAAAATCACAGATTAGGTGAGTGCAGACATTAATAATAATAATAATAATAATAATAATAATAATAATAATAATAATAATAATAATAATAATAATAATATATAATAATAATAATAATAATAATAATAATAATATTATTAATTAATTTATTATTATTATTATTATTATTATTATTATTATTATTATTATTATTATTATTATTATTATTATTATTATTATATTATTATAACCGACGGCCAACTCGCTCGGTGTCATAGCAATTATTGTTATTATTATTATTATTATTATTATTATTATTATTAATGTTGTTGTTAACATTATAATAATAATTATAATAATATTATTATTATTATTATTATTATTATTATTATTATTATTATTATTATTATTATTATTATTATTTGAGATCGGATTTCTTGGCGGAATTTTAGCGGATTTTTAGTAGTATTTAGCGGATCTGCTGCCAACATCAACCAGATGAGAAAAGCTGATTAAAAATACTGTAAAAACATTAAACTGATTAAAATATGCCATATAGGCGCTAAAATATTAAAACATGATGCATTTATCAAAATCACGAAAATATGGAGTTACATGCATCATAAAAGCATGTTCAAATGACTGAAAATTCCGTAATTCGTGCACATATTTATAAGCTTTAATTATTAACCCCTGAGAAAAAAACATGCAAATGCATGAACTTCCGAGCCCTACTGATGATGTATATACAGAGATGGATTTTTTTATTAGGTTTCGTGAATGTCGTTTGTGCTGTGATCAGTGAAACTGTGTAGTTCCATAGCAGGTTTTTTGTATACACAGATAGGTCTTACGGCAACGATGGGATAGAAAAGGGCGAGAAGTGGGAAGCCATTTGTATGAAAAAAAAAAAAAAAAAAACTGCTATGGCAGTGCACCATGAGTGGGAAAGATACGGCCGTGGCCTCAATTAAGGTACAGCCTGGTGTGAAAATGGAAAACCATCTTCAGGGCTGCCGACAGTGGGATTCGAACCCACTATCTCCCAAATGCAAGCTCACAGATACGCGTCCGTAACCGCATGACCAAAAGGGTCTTTGTGGGGGGATGGGAAGTTTGGAAAGGATAGACAAGGAAGAGGGAAAGAAGCTGTCGTGGCCTTAAGTTAAGTACCATCCCGGCATTTGCCTGGAGGAGAAGTGGGAAACCACGGAAAACTACTTCCAGGATGGCTGAGGAAGGAATCGTACCCCCCTCTACTCAGTTGACCTCCCGAGGCTAAGTGGACCCCGTTCCAGCCCTCGTACCACTTTTCAAATTTCATGGCAGAGCCGGGAATCGAACCCGGGCCTCTGGGGGTGGCAGCTAATCACTAACCACTACATCACAGAGACGGACATAAGGTAAAGTTAAAACATAATTACCCAACAACAACACTAACAAAACAAAAGTACAACAAGCAATTCCACGGAAGAAAATATTACAAGGAATATTACTAGTTTAACATTCTTAAGTATATCCAGTGCATTACTTTTCATTGCTTACTATACTATAGATTGAGCTTACTACTAGCTTAACATTACATAACTACCCAACAACACCACTACAACAAGTAGAGTACAACAAGCAATTCCGTGGAAAGAAAATACGACAAGAAATACTACAAGTTTAACATTCTAAATCCAGCATCATCATATACAATTTCACACACAATTTAAGTATTTCCAGTGCTTGCAATAGCTGTTAGCTTGTTACTATGTGTGTAAATGATACTGTAAAGTAGTTAATTACTATAATAGTGCAAGCATTCGGTAGATAAAACTACCATACGTTGGCCTGCTACTGCAGGGAGTGTACTTTAAGACTTCACTCTCCCGCTCACAGGCCGTGTGACTCTCCTAGAGAGCGCCATATGGCTTATATCAAGCTTGGCGCGATAAGAAGCCTTGACAGCTGACGCAGCAGTTCGCTAGTAACTGTTGAACTTTGAAGGTGTGCTGTGAGGTTATTAATCGCGATGGTTAAGTACAGTATAGAACAGAGAATGTTTTTGGTCGAGTGTTATTTGCAGAAGAAGAAAAAACCAGTTGAAAGGTGCATTCGAAAATTCCGTCTACAGTTTCCCGGTTCGACAGTACCATCAAAACGCTACGTGCATCAACTCATTCAGAAGTGGCATAGTACTGGTTCCGTAAATAATAAGAAAAAACATAGAAGGAGAACAGCTCTCTCACAGGAGAGGTTAGAAGATATCCAGGCAAGACTGCAGGTCACTCCGGATATGTCGCTTCGAAGAGTTGCTCAGGAAACGGGTATTTCACCTTCGTCAGCTCGTTATGCAAAACAAATGTTACATTCACGATCTTGCCGGACTCACTCAGTGGTGAGTTCAGTTTCATTTACTAGTTTATATGTTTGATTTACTTGTTTGTTGAGTGCGGTTTCGTTCACTTTCTGTAGGTAATCATGCCGTTTCTTTGAGACGATCATGTCCGCTCGCCATTGCAGGCAGTTCACTCCTATGCCTCGGTACTCCGCTACGAAGTGTTAAATTATACTCCGTGTGTGAATTCTATCTTCAGTGTTTAAGTCTCGTGTTACTTTCGTCTGTCGTGTGTTTAATGCTTATCTGCATAGTTGAAAACTAGATGTTAGTCGTGATTCAAGCAGACAAGGAAGATTTTCTGTAAATGGTTTTATAAGTAGTTGTGGTAATTTAAGATCTGAGAATAGGCTAGAATTGAAGAAGTTATGGCTTTCTCGACAGAATTTCACAAGAATTGTTACAAGTTATTGTAACAAAAACACATACACTAGGAAATTTAGTCCGTCACTTGATATGTGCCCCATCCACAGACAACTGTTGGCCGTCCCTGACTTCAACGAAGTCTCCATCACTCACCAACCATTTCACGGAGCAGGAAACGAGAATGGATTTTATTTTTAATTACTTGTTTTTCGCTTCAGGATATCATCTAATTTTCGTTATATGATCGATCTGTCACGGAAGCAGAGTTGTATTCAAACAGTGTCATCGGATAATTATTTTTATTATATAGGTGGTGGTTTTTCATCTGGAATAGCGTAGTGCTGACACTGAAAACTGGGGAGTTGAGATGGCGCAGAGTCCTGCCAGAGTAAAATGTCACGAACCGCCACAGCTAAAATCTGTTGATTTTCGCTAACGTCGAGATTTCCTGCAATCTTTCTCATTTTACACTGCGCAAATAAATATTTCCGGGTGTCGAAGCACAGCGACACCTTTTCCTTTCTTTGTCCGTTTACTGTCCAGAGCTGGTTTTTCCCCTCGGATTCAGCGAGAAATCCCACCTTTACCGCGTCAAGGGCAGTGTTCTTGGAGCATGAGACATTTGGTTGGGGGATACGACTGGAGAGGAGGATCAGTACCTTGCCTGGGCAGCCTCACCTGCTATGTGAACAGGGGCCTTGTGCTGGGGGGTGGGGATTGAAGGGATAGGCAAGGAAGAGGGAAGGAAGCGCCCGTGGCCTTAAGTTAGGTACCATCCCGGCATTTGCCTGGAGGAGAAGTAGGAAACCACGGAAAACCACTTCCAGGATGGCTGAGGTGGGAAACGAACCCACCTCTACTCATTTGACCTCCCGAGGCTGAGTGGACCCCGCTCCGGCCCTCGTACCACTTTTCAAATTTCGTGGCAGAGCCGGGAATCGAACCTCGAGCCTCCGGGGGTGGCAGCTAATCACACTAACCACTACACCACAGAGACGGACATCCTTTTGTCTTCTGATGTTAATCTTGAGATTTAAGAGTCATTGTTCAATTAGAGTTTTAAAATTCTTCAAGTGCTGCTCTCAGGAAGGGGGCTGGGCAAAACATAAAAGTCTTACTTTTTTCTATATTCGTTGTATGGATAACATAGATATTTTGACTCAAACTTGTTTAAATTTTAATTTCAATATATATAGTTTCAGATTACATTTAATTCATACCTTGCACTAGAATTTTAAATACCGCGCAAGTTGGCCGTGCGGTAAGGGCGCGCAGCTGTGAGCTTGTATCCGGGAGATAGTGTGTTCGAACCCCACTGTCGGCAGCCCTGAAGATGGATTTCCGTGGTTTCCCATTTTCACAGTAGGCTGTACCTTAATTAAGGCCGTGGCCGATTCCTTCCCACTCCTATCCCACCGTCGCCATAAGACCTATGTGTGTCGGTGTGGCGTAAAATAAATAGCAAAAACAGAAGAGAAGAAGAAGAAGAATTTTAAATACAAATTCAGTGAGAGAAAAGTATTTTGACTAAGTAGGCTACATTGTAAACCGTTCATTTCACAGGTAACACTTCATACGTTGGCCTTACTGTTGAAGTTCAGATTATCTCGGATAAAAATGTGTTGTGTTGCTGTCATGTGGCAAAAATAACTTCGCCTAAAGGATTATTCAATGAAAGAAAATTTAGGGGTGATAAATACCCGATTAGCACGATTAGCTGCTACTCCTGGAGGCCCGGGTTCGATTCCCGGCTCTGCCACGAAATTTGAAAAGTGGTTCGAGGGCTGGAATGGGGTCTACTCATCCTCGGAAGGTAAACTGAGTAGAAGGGGGGGGGGGGGAATTGATACCAACCTCAGCCATCCTCGCCGTGGTTTTCCATAGTTTCCCCACTTCTCCTCAGGCAAATGCGAGGATGGTACCTAACTTAAGGCCACGGCCGCTGCCTTCTCTCTTCCTTGTCTATCCCTTCCAGTCTTCCCATCCCCAACACACGGCCCCTGTTCAGCATAGCAGTTACGGCCGCCTGAGCGAGGTACTGGTCACCCTTCCCAGTTGTATTCCCAGACCCGAAGTCTCACGCACCAGGACACTGCACTTGAAGTGGAAGAGGTGGGATGCCTCGCTGAGTCCGAGGGAAAAACCAATCCTGGAGGGTTAAACAGATTAAGAAAGAAAGAAAATAAATACCCGAAATAGAAACGGAAAACTAAGATAAGAGTGGTAACTGTTTTGAGCCACTGCGTAGTTTTCTCTTGGTCTACTGAGAATTCATGAAATTATAGTGTCTCTTTGCTCTGTTTTTTCCTGTTCGAAGTTCAAAAAGGCACACAGCAATACATATTCGAATACTGTATTTCCAAACACAGTTAAAGAAAAGCAAATCACTACACAATTTAAGAAACGAATTAGCACATAAATTAAAATTCTTATTTAGGACGAAGTTACGGCGAGAAATCACTTTGAGCCACTCATTACATTTGTTCTTGTTTGCAGAAAATTTATATTTGAAGTGCAAAAAGGCGCACAATAATATCACACATTCCAAGATTTGTAAACACAATTTAAAAAATCAAATCACCAATAAAAATTAATAAAATAAACAATACTCAATAAAAATAAACTGATTAGCGCATAACTTTCAGCTCTTAATATCAAGCCAACAAACACCTCATTGCGAACATATTGCCAACATTTACGACTGAAAAACAATATAAATAAACTGGAAATGCGGCAATTTGCGGTATACAGCTTCCTGTCAGTGATTAGGAGGCCAGCGCTCCAGCGGCATTATGGTGAAACTTTCCAGTTACAGCTTTATGCCGGGCTTTACAAGCGATTGTCAAGGCCGGTATGAGGAGCGCAGCGAGGGATCCAGTCGGCCGTGCATCATGGGATTTGCCTGGAGAAGAAGTGGGAAACTACGGAAAATCACTCCTAGGATGGCTGATGTGGAAATCGACCCCGGGCTTCCGGGGGTGGCAACTAATCACACTAACCACTAGACCACAGAGGCGGACAACTGTTTATTTTGTTTTTCTATCACAGCTATCTGCTACCGTAGCTATTATTTTTCTGCCCTCTCTTAGTATAGCCCGTGGTATTCCTTACCAAGCAGGTGTTGCTGGTGATTTACTTCGAATTTCCTCAGACTAGCCTGCTTGGTGGCCATGATTGTTAAGGCGTTGAAGTCTAAGCGGTCTGACACCGTGGTTAAGCCGGTTCGAGTCCCGGTGGTCGAACACATTTTCACCATCAGAATGTTGGCCGGCAAAGTACGAGAGGTGCTGGTATACAATTTCTAATAACCTGGATTCACTTCCAAACCTTTTCGCAGTGCTCATACGGAGTGAGAGCATTTTTTATGGTGATTCGTCCGTCGGATGGGACGTAAAGCCTTGAACAGACCCCTTGCTTCTATTCGACAGGAGTAGGCTGTGTGCTTGCTCGGGGTTTCACTCTCTCCCTTCCTATATCATAATCATGTCATGCATTTCATCTCATTGACTCCTCTGATCAAATTAACATCAGGAAGAGCATGCGGTCGTAAAAGAATGCTACGACTGGGCGAGTTGGCCGTGTGGTTTGGGGCGCGCGGCTGTGAGCTTGCATCCGGGAGATAGTGGGTTCGAACCCCACTGTCGGCAGCCCTGGTTTCCCATTTTCACACCAGGCAAATGCTGGGGCTGTACCTTAATTAAGACCACGGCCGCTTCCTTCCTATTCCTAGTCCTTTCCTGTCCCATCGTCGCCATAAGACCTATCTGTGTCGGTGCGACGTAAAGCAACTAGCAAACAAAAAAAAAAAAAAAAAAATAAAGAAAAGATCCGGGGCATTGCTGTAGGTTTCAGAAGTTCAGTTTTCACCTATACTCTTTTGTTTTACTGTGTAAATAACAATAGTTTTCGATAACACCGTCAGATTGTCTCACGGCGATCCATATTCGATTATTTTTTAGTGTCATAAGTTGTCAATCCGAGGTGTATCGATCCAGGACTAGCACGGTATAAGCAAGCAAGTTACCGGGCGAGTTGGACGTGCGCGTAGAGGCGCGCGGCTGTGAGCTTGCATCCGGGAGATAGTAGGTTCGAATCCCACTATCGGCAGCCCTGAAGATGGTTTTCCGTGGTTTCCCATTTTCACACCAGGCAAATGCTGGGGCTGTACGGCCGCTTCCTTCCAACTTCTAGGCCTTTCCTATCCCATCGTCGCCATAAGACCTATCTGTGTGTCGGTGCGACGTAAAGCCCCTAGCAAAAAAAAAAAAAAAAAAAAAAAAAGCAAGCAAGCAAGCAACCAACCAACCCACCCCTCTCCCCCACCCTCCTCCTCTGGGCGGACGCGCGTGTTCCGATAACCATGCCCGACTTGACGGGTCGCTGTACGATAACGTACCTAGTTCCGCAAACATCCGCTAGATGTCAGTTCAAACTGCGGGCCGCTCATAGCCAGCGGATGTGTAATGTAATGTGTTGACATGATGTTTGTTTGATTGTTTCGTGCACCCGTCTTGCTTCACAGACCTGTTTGTGAGTACCTCTAATTATCTTGATATTCGGAAGAGGACATAAATGACACCAATCTTCAACAAATTACATAACTTTCTCTTCAGGATAATGGGGAGAAAATGTTTTGTGCCAAACTGTAAAACAGGTTATAAATCACAAAGTGGGGAGGGAAAAAAGATTTCGTTGTTCAAAGCTCCTTCAGACAAAGAATTGTTACTCAAGTGGCAAAAGGCCATTCCCAGAAGGGACAGAGCTCTCTCCGATAAAGACAGTGTTTGCGAATTACATTTCACCCCGGATTTGGTATTAAAAGAGTGGACAGCAAAATACGAAAGTGCCGTAATTATGCAAATTCCAACACGTGCCAAATTGGACTCAGATGCTGTGCCAACTATATTCCCTGGATGTCCCAACTATCTGTCTAAAAGGGAAACAAACAGAAGGAGAAGTGGAAACTATCACAGCTCTACGCGGATTAATTCGGAAGAGGTATGTTGGTTCAATCGCCTAATTCATTAGATACTTGAATTTTCTAGTATCGTAGGTATGATTTGTTCGTGACACGTTAAAAGTTATTGTTGAGAATGTGCCCTTCCTGAATCAAACATTCCACTATCAGGGGCGGTGCGTGGTATTGTTGCAGTGTTGCACAACTCCCAATGATTTCACATTTGTCCTCTTTTCTTCTAATGTTTTAGTTTAATAAACCTAACGTATATTCTATTCTAAAACGTGTTAAAATCAACCATTTTTATCGTTCGCTGCACTAATGCTTCGTAACTGACCTATAAGCGCTGCTGGCTTCGAATCAAACTCAGGGGGTTTGCTTTCCTACAGCAACTCCCTAGCGGACAGAGCGTCTCAATGTACCTCGGCAGGGACGAGACTAAGCCTGTATAACATCAGGTATCGAACTCAGGGAGTTGCACGAGACTAGCAAATCCCCTACCGAGAAACAGTTCCAGATGTCCCCGTTTGATTGCGCCACTCTGCGGAGATTATTTCATTCGTACTTTCTCTCCTGTCACAAAGGTAATTTCATTTAATTTTTTTTAATTTACAATTTTTTATTTTACGTCGCACCGACGCAGATAGGTCTTACGGCGACGATGGGATAGGAAAGGGCTAGGAGTTTAAAGGAAGCGACCGTGGCTTGAATTAAGGCAGATTCACAGCATTTGCCTGGTGTGAAAATGGGAAACCGCGGAAAACCATCTTCAGCAGGGCTTCCGACAGTGTTGTTCGAACCCACTATCTACCGAATGCAAGCTCACAGCTAAACGACCCTTACCGCGCGGCCAACTTGCTGGGTAATTTGTTTTTCACGCCACACTAGACCACTTACAATATTACCAACATCTTGCTTCAATGCAAAAATAGGAGGGCAATTTTTTTTTATTCAAGTGAGGCAAGAATAACTCTGCCAAGCTGAGTGGCTAGGACGGGTTGAGGCACTGGCCTTCTGACTCCAACGTGGCAGGTTCGATCCTGGGTCAGTCCGGTGGTATTTGAAGGTGCTCAAATACGTCAGCCTCGTGTCGGTAGATTTACTGGCATGTAAATGAACTCCTGCGGGACTAAATTCCGGCACCTCGGCATCTCCGAAAACCGTAAAAAAGTAGTTAGTGGGACGTAAAGCCAATAACATTATTATTAAGAATAAATGTAGTTATCTATATATATAAAAGCAAGTCGGGCTGGAGCGATGTATATATAAATATTTAAAAATGAAAAAAAGACGTGAATTAATGAGGCACTTCCAGAAATCTCAGAAATTTGAAACTTGGTACGGGAGAAGCTGATGACCCCAGGATCGGTAGAAAAATCGGAAATTCTCGAAATTCCCTGAAGGGGGCGCGCTGGGAGGGTTCAAATTTTGGGCTCAGCATAAGAACGCAGTCGTATAATATATCCAAAACGACAACCTATAGGTTTCGTGGGCTTAAAAATGTTTGGGAATTTCCTAATTTTTATCCCCCGTCCCCCCAAATCAAGATGGCGGCACAACCTGCCAGACGAGGTAGACAATTGAAATTTGGTGAAATTATAGCTTTTGGTCCCTAACCGACGGAAAAATTCCAAGATGTTCAAATTTTTCACTTTTTACCCCCAAAGATATCGAAATATGGAGGCAATTTTAATGACTGTGCAGACATTCCTTTTGAGCTATTTTTTGGCTAAACGGTAAGTCGTATCACAAAACGGATGGCACAATGTCGCTTCAATTCGGAGTGATCTACAACTTTGGTCCTGTGACATTTTGTCGTATCTCTCTCCCTTATACGTTAAATTTGGCCGTATTTCTGGACTGTTCGTAAATTTGGTAATTTTTACAAGTATATTTCATTGTTTGACACACTTATAAGAATGATAGGATCATCATATTGGGTGCGTTCATTGGCACGATTAAGGGCCATATGTGGACCAAATTTCATGATTCTAGCTTTTACATAAGTAGGCAAAAAGTAATGTAAAATGTTAAAAATGTATCCAAATTTCACCCTATTCAAAATTTTAACTCAATTTACCCCCTTAATATGGGAGATACGAGAAAATGGTTCAGAAACCAACATGTAGAGCGATAAATGGGGCGTCTGATGGCGCAAACCGTTTCTTAATAGCATGCACCGTTTAGGAGATATGAATCTCGAAGTGGAAGTCTGCACTTTTCAACGTGCTCATACTTATCCGCCATCTATATATATAAAAGCAAGTCGGGCTGGAGCGATGTATATATAAATTTTTAAAAATGAAGAAAGACGTGAATTAATGAGGCACTAAGAGAAATCTCAGAAATTTGATACTTGTACGGGAGTAGCTGATGACCCCAAGATAAGGCCAGTAAGTGCGTCTTATCGTACAATCCGTTTTTTGATTTGATGTACCGTTTAGCAGCAGTTATTCTGTAAATGATGGTTAACATCCTTGTACTTCCGTATGACGACTATATTCTTTCATTGACGTCGATTTGTAGCAATCTAGAAAAAGTTTGTCTGCCATTGGTATTAAATACATTGCAAATCGATAGTGACTGTCAGAAGGAGGGCTTCTGCTATTGTTTTCAGTCCTCCCCACATCAACTTTGACAGGCAGTAAGAATGGGGTCGTCCTCCATCTCTTGTGCACTATTTTAATGCATAATTCCCTTCTCGATTCGACTAGCAGAACTCTAGGGAGCGTGCAATTTTTTTTTTTCAAAACTATTTTACCCGATCCTGTTTGTCAGTAGGCAAGGGCGTCTTCCATTATAAACAAACTGACCCATCTAAAATGTGACTGCGATAGGCATAGTGGCCTGCTATTATAATGGAATCTCACCAACTCGGTGTGACTGGCAGGAAGCTGACTGGCATTAGAAAATGCGTCGCTATTATAAAGATAAGAACGCAACTCACTTTTGACTGGCAGTAAGGAAGGTCCTTGCAAATATAATAAAAGTTCCTCAACTGTAATCTATCTGAAAGTAGGAATTGGGGTCTGCCATTCTAATGAAACCTCCCCAAATCGATTTTGGCCGCGCACTAGGCAATGGGGTCTGCCGTTAAATGAAAATTACCTTCTCCGTTGTGAATTGCAGTAAACAAGTGGACTTGCCGTTATGATCGCAATTCCGCAAATCACACTTTCATTGGAAACAACGTCTGTGGATTTCACAATACTGATTCTCCGATAAAGCCAAGACAAACCCAATTTAAAAATCTTATTCACTTCATGTGCACTAATTTACTTCGATATCCGTATACAATGTAGAGTACCGTAGCGAAGCACGGGTACATTTGCTAGTAGTGTATAATTAGCCTCTTATTTCCTGGGTTGTAATTGCCAGATAATTCAGTTTTAGTAGGAATATAGTTTATTACTTAACGATAATAGAGTCTCTTGTTATTTCTGTAAGCTATAAAAATGTGACACTAAAAATTTTGGTGCAACACCCAGCTTCAGATACCACCAGTTGCCACTGTCCAATATGCAGTTTAGTTTAATGTGTTTGAAAACGATGTAGGTCTAGTTCTGTGCTTTTCGGGTGGCATGTTCTCTCCTCCGAGACTGCACCGCGCGTGGCGGTGAACTGTTGAATTAAGGTACATTACGGCGACACAAAGATCAAGCCTGCTTCCACACCAACCAGTCAATTCTACTCTACATCGCGAGGATTAGCGAGCCGAAGTGGCACTTCAAGTTCCGCGGATAGTATATACTTCCCTGCCGTGACCTATTACTAAACCATGCATATCTGTGTAGGCAGAATTTAGTGCAGAATTTAGTGCGATTGTCCATGGCTGAATGGTTAGCGTGCTGGCCTTTGGTCACAGGGGTCCTGGGTTCGATTCCCGGCAGGGTCGGGAATTTAAACCAACATTGGTTAATTTCGCTGGCACTGGGGCTGGGTGTATGTGTCGTCTTCATCATTATTGTATCCTCATCACAACATGCAGGTCGCCTACGAGCGTCAAATCAAAAGACCTGCACCTGGTGAGCCGTACATGTCCTCGGACACTCCCGGCACTAAAAGCCATACGCCATTCCATTCCAGTGCGATTGATAAATAAACATTTTACTGCCGGCCAAAGTGCCTCAGACGGTTGAGGCGCTGGCCTTCTGACCCCAACTTCGCAGGTTCGATTCTGACTCAGTCCGGTGGGATTTGAAGGTGCTCAAATACGTCAGCCTCGCGTCGGTAGATTTACTGGCACGTAAAAAAACCCCGCTGCGACTAAATTCCGGCATCTCGGCGCCTCGAAAACCGTAAAAGTAGTTAGTGGGACGTAAAGCAAATAATAACATTATTATTATCATTATTATTATTATTATCATTATTATAAACATTTTAGTTTTGGTTGTTTGTAATAATGCTTTATTTAAATAAAGCAACTAATGAAAGATGAAGGTGTTAAATTATCAGTTATAAGCACCTAAATTAAGTAGTAATATTCTCAAGTAAAAAAGAAATGAATAAATTAGTCCACCTCTATGATGTAGTGGTTAGTGTGTTCTAGATATGAACACTTCAAAACCTAAAGGGCTCTAGGCCGACGGAACAGGGGCTATTCCCAAACTACTGAGGTGACTCGTATAGTATTTACTTGAACACTTTACAGAAGAAGAAAAAAGGTAACCATACATAGTCACCTCAAATCAAGACTAAGGGGAGCTCGAGAGGGTAATTCACTCTCTATCCCCGATTTACAGTTAAAGATTTTATGAAATTTTACATTAGCCGAAAGATGGTTTACATTTTAGAAAAGTAGGTTACATAGTTAACGATCGGACCTTTCCCTCGGATTAAACTGCGGAGGTAGCAAGAAAGACTAAAGTCATGTGGCCATTACCTTGTAGATGTTCTAGCTGCCGACGAAAGAGGCCACCCGACCTCTGCTTAATATACACAGTCAGAAAGATGACGATCAATTGGCCAAGAAACGTGAAAAGCCGCAGCTTATAAACCCTCAGGGAAGGTTCGAGATCATTCAAGACTAAACTAGCCACACCCTTTCAATTTTATTGGTTTAGTTCAAAAGTAACACTCAAAATCGGACAAGAAGCCTGTGATAGGTTGAAAATTAATTACAGAAAATTTTCATTGGCCAGATTCAAAACTGGCGGAAAGGAAAAGGAAATATTGCCAACCCAAAAATAAATGAACATCAATCAGTTACCAAAACTTAGAAATACAAAACTTCTTTATATTATAAGTTCTTTCACTTTGCACCAGGGTGCATGATCATAGTTTTTTGGTAGTGTCATCTGTGGAGAAATGTCCAAAGTTCTTGATGTATAGCAAACAAAACTAGGAGAAATTCAGTCAGTTTAGGAAACTTCACAATAATAAAATTACTCAATGTTTTAGTGGTGACATCTTCTGATTAAAGTTCCAAGTTGGTGTAGTTTCTGTTTCGCTGTTTTAGCAATAGAGGAGTTCATTTAGGCGCTAACTTTGAATGCGCGGCGTTGAGGTGTACCTCCCGGTACAATAATAATAATAATAATAATAATAATAATAATAATAATAATAATAATAATAATAATAATAATAATAATAATAATACAGTAGTTACATTTATGGGTGAGATATCGCGACCTTTTAAAATAAAAACAGGTGTCAGACGAGGTGATGGCTTATCTCCACTCCTTTTCAACTGTATCTTGGAAAACGTGAGAATTTGGAACGAAAAAATGAAGCACCATAATATATTACCACTTATGTTGGGGAGAAAGAACAAAGGTGTTGCAATAAATTGCCTAGCATTTGCAGATGATTTTGCCATATTATCTGAAAGCCTGACTAATGCAGCAATACAAGTAAATCTTCTGGAAGAGACAGCCAACATGGCAGGCTTAAGAATTTCAGCAGAGAAAACAAAATTCATGACGAATATAAAAAAATGCTCCATAAATGCTAAGAACAGATGTGGTTCAATCAAAATGGTAAAGCTATTCAAATATTTCAAATATTTGAGGGAAACAATCCAAGAAAATGTTTTGGAAAAGTCTGCTACAGAGGCAAAGACACACAAAATGGAAAGAGCATATGGTACGTATAACAAAAAATACAAACAACAAAAAATGTTTCTAAAAATGTTAAAATAAAGCACTACCACACAGTGCTTAGTACTCAATTATAAACGTGAAAGATTGGAAGTACTAGAAAGAAGAATTATAAGAAAAATATTAGACCCTCTAAAAACTACAGAATTTTGGAAATTAAGAAGCAATAACGAAATTTATCAGAAAATAGAAAATATATCTATAACAGTAAGAAAGAGGAGACTGCTATTTTTTGGACATATTTACAGAATGGACGACAATAGACTAACCAAAAAGATCTTCGGAAGAAAAAGTCAACAACGAGCTGGATTCAAGAGATCAAAAAAGACTTGGAAAGAAACAACATCAGAGAAGAAGAAGTAATGAAAAGAGAAATAAAGATTGAAGGATTCCAAGGGAGGGAGGCAAAGAAAACCGGCACAAAGTTGTCTGAAGAAAGAAAATAGAAACACAGTGAAACAATGAAGGAATTTTCGAAGAAAAGGAAGGAACAAGAACAAAGGATGAAGAATTAAAATTGCAGCGTGTTCCTTAGTAGGCCCTAACGGAAGATCGCACGTCAGTTTTGACATTCCGTTTTACTCAAGGCCTACTAGATGGCAGATTAAACGGAATCTATCTTGGGCGTCTGTGACTGACAGTCAATTAATTCAGTCGCGTTAACACCAAATGTGTTATAATAATGGTCCATTATTGGACATTATACATTTACTCATTCGGGACAAATATTTCAGGCTCCCTATGGGAATCAACATTTATATCAACCAAATGTGTTACCAGAGATATTGTACATACCAAAGTCGCACGACATGGAATGTCGAATGGACTTTTTTTCCTGCCCTTCAAAAATCTGGTTACTTCTGCCAGATTTGAACCCGCTATCTTGCCGACACTCTACCACTAATCCGACAAAAGAGTAGTGTAACGAAAATGTTGCAGACATTGGGCTGGGAAGACTTGGGAGTAAGGAGACTAAGTGATTGATATAACAATCTGAGGATGCTATTGTTTATTGTTGAAATCACTAATCCGTATTGTGGATATTCATCGCAATATTTCTTTGATCTGTTTTTCACTGGAACATCTCCGAGACGGAACTGAACTAGAAGACGCACTTCCCAACAGCTTATCAACGTCACTCTGTCAGGAGGACCACATCAGAGAGAATAAGTAGGACCCGTATCTTTGATGAGAGTGCTGTCAAGAGCCAGTGTTGCCAACCCAATTTTCATTCAATAAGCTAGATCATCATCGAATATAAGCTAGAAAAAGCTAAATGGGAACTAGAAAAAGTTTAAAAAGAAGCCAAATATTTATAGCACTGCTTATCGCGTAGGGAATGTAATTAATCTTTGTTCTGCTAAAGTAGCAAACTACTATAACCAGACCCCCAAACCAAACCCCACGGCACTTAACGCCCTTGAAAGGACTCTGGCCTGCCCAGCCGAAGGCCTGCAGATTACGAGGGGCCGTGTGGTCAGCACGACGCATCCTCTCGGTCGTTATTCTGGGCTTTCGAGACCGGGGCCGCCATCTCACCGTCAGATAGCTCCTCAATTTTAATCACGTAGGCTGAATGGACCTCGAATCAGCCCTCAGGTCAAGAGAAAAATCCCTGACCTGGCCGCGAATCGAACCCGGGCCTCCGGGCGAGAGGCTGGCACGCTACCCCTACACCACGGGGCCGGCGAAACCTACTCTAACCGCAAACATTTAAAAGTGTACACTGAGCTATTCTTGACAGGTCCAGGTCGTGGTGATTATTGTTTTAATAGGAAGTACAACTAGACAACCATCCTCTATTCACACTAATCAGAGGGGAAAATGGAAGGGATCCAGTACTTCGAAAAATGAAGGCATCCCCAAAGAAAGACGAGTGCCACAAAGGGCGCAGAAGTGAAAGACGCCCTAGGCCGCCCTAATACCGGCGGGGTTGGAAAAGAACAAGAGTTAAGCAAGGCAGGTGGGATATGATAGATGAAAGTGAGGAGCCTGGCACATGTAAGGAAGTTTTGCGAGGTCATCGGGCGATAGTAAAACTGAAGGATGAGAAGGGATGCCATAATATTACATCATAAAAGCACATTCCATGCTCTCGCTGGATCAGTGGTGCGTCAGTCACCATGACTAGGTGATCATAGCTAGTTTCGTTGTTGCTTCCACATCATACAAAAAGGGAACATAGGGAGGCGCGAGAGAGTCTTCGTTCATACTGGGGGATCTACAGTGCCACATCACTTGAAGCACGTTGGATGATATAAGCTAGATTTAGTGAGGAAAAAGCTACAGCGGGAATATTGTTCTTTTGCCGCTAAACGTTGAATTAAATAAGCTAGATTTAGCGGGGAAAAAGCTAAGTTGGCAACTCTGGCCACGGCACGGCTTGCCGCCTTGGGGGCTGCCAGGCGGGCGCTGTGACGTCAATAGTCAGACATGTTTGAGTCCCTGCCGCCAGCAGCCACTTCCTCTGTTCTGTTATCACCAGATCTGTGCGAACTCTGTACCTTTATGCACTGAAGTTTTGTAATCCCGTGTTTGTAGATATTTAAAAAGTAGTAACTGTGAGTGAGTTTCGCGTACAAGTGCTGCTGTCATTCATTTGTACCGAGAGATAGAATGACTTGTTGTGCAGTAGCTACGTATAAAAAAAAGAATCTCGAAAGAAAAACATTATGCGAATAGATCATTCATTTCTTTGGTAACTAAGTGTTTTATAATCTCGTGTTTGTAGATAATATTATAAAGTAGTAACTGTGAGTCAGTTTTGTGTAGCAGTTTTGCCGTTAGTAATTTGTTCCGAGAAATAGAATGAGTTGTTGTGCGATAGCTACATGTAAAAATTATTCTCGAAAGACAGGAAGTCTGGGACTAGACACGGTTTACCACAGGTTCCCAAAGGATCCTGCAACTTGCAAACTTTGGTTGACTAAATGTAAACGATTGGACTCGGTTAATTGTAAAAATGCACATGTCTGCAGCGAACATTTTTCTACCTCTGATTATGAAGTTGACTTGAGAAATACTCTGTTAGGATTGCCTCCAAGGAAAAAATTGAAGTTAAGTGCTATCCCATCTCTGAAACTACCAGGTCATGGAGAGCAGCAGGATAAAAGTAATTCAAATTCGGCTTTGAGACTTAAAGTAAGAAAAACCGGAAGGAGGATCAGACAGGTATTGGAATTTTGGAATTGTCCTGGTTATTCTATTATTATTCTGCTCTATGTTTAGGGTATCCACGTTGTATTAATTACTGCTTTTATTTAGCAACAGTAAATTAATACTGAAACTGGCTGGTTTGAAGCGACCAGATAGGGTGTAGAAGATCGGGCCAGCTAGGAAGACACCCGGTGAGGGGAAGTGTGCGAGTGAGAAAGCAGAGCCGTGGGAGCGAGAACGCTGACTTCCCCTTCCCGCTCAGTGTTGTGGCGACATACAGTTGACCCGAAATATTTGTTATAACTGCCATGTAACACTCCGCAGATTTTCAGTTAGTGGAATTACCTTCTAGCTGTAAATTACAGACATACCTAGCCGAAATGAATGTATTTAGAAGTGTTACAGATGATTGATAGATAAGGAGTTAGAACATAATTTAACCTCTTATTATAGTAGCTGTCAAAATCGTTTCCTGCAGTCGCTTAATTGCGGCCAGTATCCAGTATTCGGGAGATAGTAGGTTCGAACCCCACTATCGGCAGCCCTGAAAATGGTTTTCCGTGGTTTCCCATTTTCACACCAGGCAAATGCTGGGACTGTACCTTAATTAAGGCCACGGCCGATTCCTTCCCACTCCTAGCCCTATCCTGTCCCATCGTAAAGCAACTAGCAAAAAAAAAAAAAAAAAAAAAAAAAATCGTTTCCGTGTATCAATTTCCGTAGTTCTTATTTTAAATTATAATTTGATGTAAGATTAACTTTACGACGCTGAAGATGTGCATTGTAGAATATGGTTTGCTATAACACCAGGCTTCATAACCTGAGCCACGTCATGTAAAATAACTCGATAATAATAATAATAATAATAATAATAATAATAATAATAATAATAAGATAATATACATCATGAATGAAACACGCTACAAGAAAATTGAAAAACTCTCAGATACGATGGGAAGAAAGAGCATTTTTTTAATTTCGGTCATCTTCTTCTCAGAATGAAATCTAATAGATTAACCGAACAAATCTTTGACTTCTTCCGTAACCCAAAACAAAACCGAACTGGTTTAAAGAAACTGAAAAGGACCTGGTAGAATTAAAAATTACAGAAAATTCAGCTGCTGCTACTCTTTCCTGCACTTTCTTGCAATCTATTACGAACTTTTCTTCCACTGCCTCCCTTTCCATAAAGTCTATTACGTTCAAGATTGCTGCACCTTACGATGCAGGCTACTTTTAACGCCTTCCATACAGTCATAACGCACACCACCGCTAACCACAGTTACTACACAACGAGAAATTAGAAAGCAGTGCGCGACAGCTGAGTGTAAACTTATGCACTGTACTGTCCTTGTAGCAGGAGCTTTGTTAGGAGGGGATGCGCTATGCGGGATAGTCCAAAGTGCGCATGCGCTCCCAGACGTCTTCCTAGCTGGCCCGATCTCTATTTTTAAAGGAAACATTTCAGCATTATTGTATTAAACATTACTTGTATTCTCTGGATCTACAGAGGGGTCCAGAAAAGTGTAGACACTCTCTGATAGTTAATATTAATGGAGAAAAATGACATACCGTTAAAATTCTTCCACGGGGGAAGGCTATTTTATGTGACTCCATTAGTAGCCAATCAACATCGATGCCGCTGAACTTCTGGCCCAACTACAGCTGTCAGTGTTGCCGGTGTGATAGCTGCACAGGACGCCTCGATGGTTTCTCGTAGCTCATTTTCAGTGTAGCTGGCTTCTGTCGATAAACTTCCTTTTTTCAAGGTCCCCCATAGGAAGAAGTCAAGGGGTGTAAGGTCTGGAGACCGTGGCGGGTAATCAACAGCTCCTCTTCGATCTATCTATTGTCCAGGTAGATTTTCATCCAAGTAGGCTGTGACATCTCTATGGTAGTGAGGCGGAGCGCCATCTTGTTGAAGGTAAAATCTTTCATTTCCAAGCACCTCTCGAATGGCAGGTAAAATCGATGTTTGCAGCATATGAAGATACACCTCACCAGTTACGGTACCTTCAAATGCCGGGCTGAGTAGCTCAGATGGTTGAAGCGCTGGCCTTCTGACCCCAACTTGGCCGGTTTGATCCTGGCTCAGTCCGGTGGTATTTGAAGGTGCTCAAATACGACAGCCTCGTGTCGGTAGATATACTGGCACGTAAAAGAACTCCTGCGGGACAAAATTCCGGCACATCGGCGTCTCCGAAAACCGTAAAAGTAGTTAGTGGAACGTAAAGCAAAATGACATTATTATTATTATTATTATTATTATTATTATTATTATTATTATTATTATTAATGGGCCAATCAACCGCGCGATGACGGACCACACCACACCACACCGTAAGACCGGGTAGATATGTTTGTCCACGTGAACCGAGTGATTTCAGGAACCCAGTACACGTCTCTAGATTTTCTCCTCCATGTCGTCTTGCAATGCATCCAATGAACTGCATTATTCTTTCATTGGTACGAGAAAGAAAGGCGTTTTCAAATCTTCAGCTCGTGAAGAATGGACGGATTGGTTCTTCTTGCGGTCCAAGGCACACGTAGCATTCTACGCCAGCACCACACTTCATATCAGTAATATTGAATAGTATCGATACCTCATAAATAAAGTTGTAGCTTCTGTTATGATTGTGCTGCGAATACCAATTTGGAAACGGTAATGTGGTGGGTCGCCGGCAACGCGGTGTAGGGGTAGCGTGCCTGCCTCTTACCCGGAGGCCCCGGGTTTGATTACCAGCCAGGTCAGGGATTTTTACCTGCATCCGTGGGCTGGTTCGAGGTCCAGTCAATTGAGGAGCTATCTGACGGTGAGATAGCGGCCCCAGTCTAGAAAGTCAAGAATAACGGCTGATAGGATCGGTCGTGTTAACCACACGACACCTCGTAATCTGCAGGCCTTTGGGTTGAGCAGCGCTCCCTTGGTAGGCGGGGCTGTTGCGCCATGGGGTTTGGTTTGGTTTCTAATGTGGTGGGGCTGTGATAGCTTAATTATTTTGCAGCTGAGGTACCCAGCGTGTTCACCGCAGGCCACTGCATCACTCCACAAGAAGTGCTCGAAATTTCAAATCATCAGATCTGCACTTATGCCTGTCGCCAAGGTGGCAGGTTCCCTATCAGTTGTTTACCTAGCTTTTTCTTAAACATGTTCAAAGAACTTAGAAATTTATCGAAAATGTCCCTTGACAATTTATTCCAATCCTTCACTCCTCGTGCTAGAAATGAATATTTTCCTCAATTTGTCCTCTTGAATTCCAGCTTTATCTTCGTATTATGATCTTTTCTACTTTCAAAAGCTGCACTCAAGCTTATTCTTCTACTAATGTCATTCCACGGAAACTTTTGACTGACAGCTCGAAATATACCACATAGTCGTGAATCTCGTCTCCCACCCGAAAGTTTGCAACATTTTCGTAACACTGCTCTTTAGTCGGAAATCACCCAGAACAAATCCTTTGAATGCTTTCCAGTTTTTCCGTATCAAGTAGTCTTGGTGAGGGCGCTATACACTGGAGCCAAACCCTAACTTCGTTTTTTCTTTTTTTTGCTAGTGGCTTTACGTCGCAACTGACACAGATAGGTCTTATGGCGATCGTGGGATAGGAAAGGCCTAGGAGTTGCAAAGAAGCGGCCGTGGTCTTAATTAACCCATTCCAGTCTAGGCCTTAATACAGTGGCGGCTGGTGGTTTAAAAGTTCAGTGGTGCACAATTTTTACCGATGATATAATATGATTACAGGCTAATTTTCAAATCTAGATACGTCAACAATACTTTTTTATTATTAAAATAAAACAAACATTTTACATTTCTATTTTCAGGAATATTACTAACGCATTAACACTTTTTCATTTAAAAACTGAAATGAAACACTTTGAGGTAGCCTAATTCCGGTATTGAAAAAATATCCTTTTGTAATGTATCTGGTTTCGAAATTAAACGTCGCGTGGGCCTACCTATTCGTTTCACCTCGGATTGTTCCTCGGCAGTCCGTTGCGGAAACGCCCTAGACATTAAAGACTGCACCGAATTCATGATCTGGAAAAATACCACTAACTGATAAAAACGCACAATAATAAAAACACACATCATTCATCAATATTCATCAAAAACACACATGCTGACACGAATGTTTACACAATGAAATCAATAAGCTACTTAGCTTGTACGCACATAACAAAGCTCACGACTATACTGAAAGAAATGGCGGTGTTTATTATCAAATTTAGAGACATTAGTTATATATCCAGCCACAGCCGACTTGATGCGTCGCTCTAGCCAGGACGAATAGTTCTAGCTAGCTCCTTACGGAGCGCAGCGAGGGATCCAACCGGCCGTGATCCAGCAGATGAACTTCCATCCGGTGTCGCTAGATGACACTCCTATTCTATAACAGAATCTCACATTGAGCAGCAACGGTCTCTAGCGACTTCGCTAGTAGTTGGTTACGTAGGAGCACGGCCGATTTGATGCGCCGCTCTAGGTAGCTCCTTAGCGCAACGAGGGATCCAGTCGGCCGTGGTAGGAGGAGCCAGGTTGATAAACCTCCATTTAATCAATGTATAAGAAGCCAGGCCTATCTTTTCCTCTCCCC
The DNA here is from genome assembly GCF_040414725.1 of Anabrus simplex. Lineage (NCBI taxonomy): Eukaryota > Metazoa > Arthropoda > Insecta > Orthoptera > Tettigoniidae > Anabrus > Anabrus simplex. The sequence goes on along the minus strand of NC_090278.1, from coordinate 64,694,024 downwards.
GCGCACCCCTCCAGCAGCCCAGGTTTCATCCTACCTCAGGTTGACTTCCCGCTGCAAACTTTTCGGCTCCTGCAGTGAACATCTAAGAGTACCGGCTTGTGAAGTCTCCTGTAGTCAATATTTGCTCTTTCAAGCTCTTGAAAGGTTTGTCTTGTTGAATGAAAATACAGCAGTTGAGTAATCCAAATGATAAAACTTTACCTAAAATAAACATAAAAATTTAATGGGGGTAGCGCAAATCTGCAACCTTATGGAGAAACCGCCCCTGCCTTAATATCCCTAACAAACGTTCTGGACTGGACATTTTTAAGGATCTTTAAAGCATTATATCTCTGTACCTGTAGTATACAGTATATTGGCATGATTCTTTTTTATTTGTGCTTGTTTGAGAATCTAATTTTCAAAAGCGCTCTTTGTATCATGTCAACTATCACTTGAGATTTTAAAATTGTTTATATATTATACCATGTTTTGCGAATAGAAGAAAAGTCTGACGTATAACTAAGCGAGTACAGTTTTCTGAAATACAGTTATATTTACCCTATTTCGCTAATATAAAATGTGCATTGCAATTACAAAACAAAAACAATAATGAGTACGATATAAAAACAATAATTTCTCAATAATAATAATAATAGTAATAATTGCAATAACGAAAATGGGAGCTCTTACGAAATTTTATTTTAATTGATAAATTTTGTTAAAACTTACTCAAATGTAAAATTATCGTTCCATTTACCACAAAATACTTCTGAGAAAGAGAAAATAAGTCTTCTAAACAGACAAGTTTACGAATATGTAGACAATCTTACGTATTCACGCAAATATGAAATACGCGGGAACATGCGCTAGGCCGTAAAACGGTCACCAATCATAATGAAAGGCAAGAAGTTGTTTCGAATTCACATGTCAATAATATGTTCATTTGCGCATAAACTTATAATATATCATAAAATATCGAAAATATCACTTTCGTCAAGCACATGTTCGCCGCGAGAAACCATGTCTTAGAGCTCACTGAGTGACAGCATCTACTGATGCATGCAGTTCAAAAATATCGTAAATTCTCTGACTTTGACATATAATACTGCCATCTGCTTAAATACTCTCGTAACTAATACATGAAGAAACACGATGTAACCACCAGAATGCGTGCATAGCTCGTTCTCGATTTTTAGCGAATTGTCAAACCTTACTACGGGCTATGCCCGCAGCGCGTCCTGAACGTAATTTCGGCCGCTGTTAGACCGGAAAGAGTTAAGGTACAGCCCCAGCATTTGCCTGGTGTGAAATTGGGAAACCACGGAAAACCTTCTTCAGAGTTGCCGACAGTGGGATTCGAACCCACTGTCTCCCGGATGCAAGCTCACAGCCGCGCGCCCCTAACCGCACGGCTAATTCGCCCAGTAACTTCAGTATTACCAGAGACATACGTCCTCTCCTTTACATTCTAAATACTCTCATAGCCATGTGAAGAGATATTTCGTAATATTACCCCAATGCAGATCATTCCTTATATTGAAATGGCGTATGGTGAACCTATGACACGGAAACACTATTTATGCGGCACGCAACACACTAAAGTACTAAGATAATTATCTTAACATTACGTTTTAATAAAGAAGTATGTTACAATTAATTCTACGACCATATTTGTTACAATAATGTTATAAGTTTAAAGCAGAGCCTCCGTGACTCAGGCGGCAGCACGCCGGCCTCTCACCGCTGGGTTCCCTGGTTCAAATCCCGGCCACTCCATGTGAGATTTGTAGTCGACAAAGCGGAGGCGGGACAGAATTTTCTGAAGGCACTCCGGTTTTCCCTGTCATCTTTCATTCCAGCAATACTCTCCAATATCATTTCATTTCATCTGTCGGTCATAAATCATTGCCCCAGTGGAGTGCGACACAATTCCTATCCTCGCCGCTAGTTTTCATTAGGCTAAAGAAATATATTTTATTTCTAAAATTTACCTGTTTTTAGAATGTAATTTTCAGTCATGTTTGCAAACTAAAACCAAGAAACATTGAGTGGAATTGATTTATATGTGATGCAATCTAATACCTAATGGAAGTCAAAGGAGAGAGTTTCATGATGATTTTTAAAGGAACATAACGTATGGCACACTAGACAGTTGAAAATCATAGACACGACCTTAATTGACACACTACTCGGAAAAGGTTTGCCACCCCTGGCGTATGGTTTTTAGTGCTGGGATTGTTTGAAGACAAGTTCGGCTCCCCAGATGCAGGTCTTTTGATTTGAGTCCCGTAGGCGAACTGCACGTCGTGATGAGGATGATTTTTTTTTTTTTTTGCTTTACGTCGCACCGACACAGATATGTCTTATGGCGACGATGGGACAGGAAGGGGTTAGGAGCGGAAAGGAAGCGGCCGTGGTCTTAATTAAGGTACAGCCCCAGCATTTGCCTGCTGTAAAAATGGGAAACCACGGAAAATAATTTTCAGGGCTGCCGACAGTGGGATTCGAACCCACTATCTCCCGAATACTGGATACTGGCCGCACTTAAGCGACTGCAGCTATCGAGCTCGGTAGGATGAAATTGATGAAGACGACACATGCACCCAGCCCCCATGCCAGTGAAATTAACCAGTGATTGTTAAAATTCCCAACCCTGCCGGGAATCGAACCTGGGACCACTGTGACCAAAGGCCAGCACGCTAACCATTTAGCCACGGAGCTGGACAGTGTTCCCTATGAGGTACTATCACCCCATCAACACATTAATTAAAAGTGAGAGGACTATTCTTCTCCGTGAAACTTACAACTTGACTTTTAATACCATTGACTGTTGTCCATCTCACGACATATTTTCGGCTACTCCTGTGTCGCAAATCACCCAGAACAAATCATGCAGCTTTCCTTTGAATTTTTTCCGTTTCTCGTATCAGAAGTCATGGTACACTGGAGCCATACTTCAACTGCCGTCTTACCAGAGACTTACGCGTTTCTTGGGGAATGTTTTTGGGAATCGCGCATGACGTTTTTAATGAGAAAATTGTACGTTATTTTGACCATGGAAGAAGAATTCCTACCGATAAATGAGAAATTAAATGATACGAGACCTCAAGACCGACTCCATAAGTCATACAAAATATTCCAGCTTCTAACATAAACAGGCATAACTCATAGACAGTCGACCATAGAACGAATGTTCACCGGGACTTTTCGTGTTGTCTGGTGTAGTATCCACGCCCCAAGTACTTACGACATTTTTTTGAGCACCCTTAATTGTAGATATGAGTGAATTATTGATTTTGGACGTACGATGGTGCGGTATCTCCATTGTGTTCCGTGTAAATCTGTTACACCGATCATGAATATTTTTCAGTTTGAGAGGATGCAGAATATTGATTATGATATTTGTTTTATAATCTCCATAATCCGGCCATTCGGCAGTCCGGCACGTCCACTAATCCGGCCTCTTTTTGTTTTTTCGCCCGGTGTTATATGCTGAAACGTCTGGATTTGAATTGCCACTCATTGTAGTGCGGCCTTTATAACCATCCACTGCTTTCTGTGTTGCTCGTCACCTGATTGATTGTTATGACACGTTCTGTACGTTACGGTTGTGAGCTGCATATTTTCGTGTGTGTGTATTTTAAGTATCAACTGTCGTAAGAACAATGTCGAGCTCGGGGAAACGCAAGCACAAAACGTTATCTCTAAGTGAAAAGTGCGATATCCTTAAAAGACTGGATCAAGGTGAGAAACAGAATGATTTAGCGATCCACTATCGTGTAGGACGTGCAACAGTCTACGACATTAAAAAGAACCGGATGAAAATCGAGAGTTTTGTAAAAACTGCTGCGTATGGTACAAGTGAGAGACAGACTATGAAAATGGGGGATAACCCAAAAGTTGACGAAGCACTCTATGCATGGTTTCTTAACGAACGCGATCGGAACGCACTCATTAACGGAGACATTCTGAAAGAAAAAGCAAAGTTCTTTTACAAGCAAATGACAGGGAAAGATGACTTCCGTGCTAGTGATGGATGGCTGGACAAGTTGAAAAAACGATATGGCTTGCGTTTTCTGTCGGTGTCCGGTGGAAAGTTATCTGCAAATCATGATGCAGTGGACCTATTTATGCAAGAGTTCAAAGAAAAGGTAAGCACACTACGTCTAATACCAGATTAGATTTATAATATCGCTGAAGTGTGTTTCTTATTTATTTACTAGCTGCAGTACCCGGCTCTGATCGAGCACTTTCTTTGAATGTTAGGATTTGTATTAACTATTTCAAGTGATTTTTTTTTTTTTGTAGATTTCTTTACTATACGCCTCGCGAAATAGGTAATATGATGTACACGATTCCAACTGGTCACTGGCACTGTCATCAGTCAGGCTGGAGATCGCGAAAACCATGGATTCGACACTATTTTGAATTATTTTATATGCCATTCCCTTCCCACTCTCAAACCTAGGGGTGGCTTACTCCCACAGTGTTTGTCCCCAGGTAATAACTCATAAGTGTACCAAGTTTCGTTGAAATTGCTCCGGTGGTTTAGAAGGAGATGTGGAAAGGTCCTTCATAAAACATGGCGGCGTGTTCCCATCCTCCTGTATACAGCATTCCTTACCGGACTATCATCGTACAGAGAAAGTCGCTGTCGCCTAGCTACAATCTATCCATCAAGGTCGATTCAAATCTTGGTACGGCTTTCTAATTTAATTAATTATATAAAATTACCCATTATAACAATCTACCTGTCGGATTTCGTTCAAATCACTTCCAAAACCCTCTGAGGACTTGTTAGCAGACAGTATACGTTTTTGGATTTCAGAACTGTCTGAAAGAACCAAACCAAACCCCATGGCGCAACAGCCCCAAAGAACCTTGGCCTACCAAGCCCGAAGGCCTGCTGATTATGAGATGTCGTGTGCTCAGCACGACGAATCCTCTCGGTCGTTATTCTTGACTTTCTAGACCGGGACCGCCATCTCATCGTCAGATGGCTCTTCAGTTGTAATCACGTAGGCTAAGTCTACCTCGAACCAGCCCCCAGATCCAGGTAAAAATTCCTGACCTGGCCGGGAACCGTATTCGGAGTTTCGGGGTAAGAAGCAGGCACGCTACCCCTACACCGCGGGGCCGGCAGTCCTAAAGAACTTTAAGCTAATGTTGTCTGACAGCGTGAGAGAAAAGCTTGTTCTATATACACCGAATCGCTGCCCTTTAAATCTGGCATTTTGAGCTTTCAGAATAGCGTTAGAGAAAAACTGATGACAGGATTTGAAAGAGAAAGAATTGGGGGATTTTTTAAAGTTTAAAATTGACAATTCGATTTTTGGGTGAAAATTCGCAGTATTTCAGTCATGACTAAAATCATAGAGTAGCCAGAATCGGCCGATGGGGGAGGGGAAGAAGGTTGGCAGAGGGGAGGGGTTCATAGTTACAAAATGATGATAGAACCTGTTCTTGTGCTACAAAATCTTACATTAAAATACGGTTGAGGCGCGGGCTTTCTGACCCCAACTTGACAGGTTCGATCCTGACTCGGTCCGGTGGTATTTGGAGGTGTTCAAATACGTCACCCTCGTGTTGGTAGATTTACTAGCACGTATAAAACTCCTGTGGGACTAAATTCCGGCACCTTGGCGTCTCCGAAAACCGTAAAAGTAGTTCGTGGGTCGTAAAGCCAAAAATATTATTATTATTATTATTATTATTATTATTATTATTATTATTATTATTATTATTATTATTATTATTATTATTATTAGTACATTAAAAGACAACAAGAACCGTACGATCAAGGTCAACAGTTTTACAGCGAATGGTATGTCCAGTTTACAATCTAAAATCCAACTTTCGAAGCTTCATAGAAAATAGATTCAACAGATCTTTTGGTTCTACAATTATGACTCTGAATGTTTTTTAATTACTTTAATGATAATTGTGAGTATCTGTTTTATTTTTTGTAAAAAAATCAGTTGTGGGGTGTTAACCCGCAGTACCCCGCCCCCTGCCTACGCCCCTGACTAAAATAAAGATAATGAGAATAGATGGTTTCGAAAGTTCCAAGTTATCTCCTACTGATGATAGCCACTTAATGTCTCTATGCTTAAAAAAACACACACACAAAATGAAGTAAAGCCTTTTTCTTGCAAACGTATGAAAAGAATAAGCCAGTGATTTCCTTAATCCAGTACTGGTCAAAAGTTAAGGACCACATGAATAAATCACGAAATGACATCTAGAACCTAAAATTTTGCCACTAGACCTCTGTAATTTTCTTGAACTCTCACAATCTAATAGGATATATGTCGCCTGATTTCATTGAGTTAGTCCAAATACTGTTGAAGTTATGAATTTTTAACTTTTGGTAGGTCACACCAAAAAATGAAACATTTTAGTAATAGAATGTACTGTATACTCTAATTCAGGGCCTCTCAGGGTGCATGCACCAAGTGCTTTGCGCTGTGCACGAAGCGCAAGACGACTTCGCTTGGTTGACCAGAGTGCAGACCCCCACTCCTCGATTTGGAGCAATAGCGCTGTCTCTCTCTTTCCCCACGCCTGTCTCCCTCTACTTCACTTGCTCCGTCGCGCTCCAAATCCGAGCCGAGTTGAGCCGAGTAGCCCAGTGACGAAGCGTTGGTCCGAGCCGAGCCGAGGGCGACCGATGCACGGTGAACGGAGCATTTGCGCCTCGATTTGCACGCGTGAGATTTTGGGCGTTTGAGAGGGCCTGCTCTAATTGGTTGCAAGTATCGCTACCAAGATCTTTTGGAGACTTAGCAATAGGTGGGGACCACTTTAGTATAAAAATTCCGAAAATTGCTGCACTTTTTTTTTAAACTCGGGCCAAAATGGTTGATTTTTCTTTGTCATTGTCATGTATGGCTCAAGGTCTCAGGACGAGCTATCGGCGTTAGACTTATCTGGCCTGATAGTTTCATTTTCACTCTGCAGATGGCATCCAAGAAGACATTTCTGATGTCGATAGCTCACCCTGAGACCTACGACAAGAACAAGGAAAAATTTAGCATTTTAGTGCTGGTTTGAAAAAAAAAGCGCACAAAAATCGGTGCTGCATTTTCCCAAGCCTTCCCAGTCCAAAGTTTGCAACATTTTCGGAAGATTAGTCGTTTGTTGAAAGTCACCCAGAGCAAATAGTGTTGCTTTCCTTTGGATCTTTACCAGTTCTCGTATCAAGTAGTCCTGGTGACGGTCCCATACCCTGGAACTATACCCTAACTGGGCTCTCAACGAGTATTCGTCTTCTTCTTATCTTAAGCTACTGACGAATTAAATGAAAATCCTCGGCCTGTTTCCAGCCATTCAATCAGGTTCCGTGGTTCATGGTTCAAATCGCGGTCACTCCATGTGAGATTTGTGCTGGATAAAGCGGAGGCGGGACAGGTTTTCTCCGGGTACTCCGCTTTTTCTCAGTCATTTTTCATTCCAGCAACACACTCATTTCATTTCCGACATTAATCATTGCCCCAGAGGGGTGCGACAGGCTTTGGCAGCCGGCACAGTTCCTTTCCTCGCCGCTAGATGGGGCTTCATTCATTCCATTCCTGACCCTTCATCACCATAAGACCTATCTGTGTCGGTGTGACATAAAACAAACTGTAAAAGAAAAAAGAAAAGAAAAAAGAAAAGAAAAATCCTGACGTGGTGGAGTGACTGGAAACAGGCTGAGATTTTTTTATAACGGGGACTGGCTGCATAAGGAATGGCATTACTAGCATCGCTCATACCTCAGTTACTTTCATAATGTCAAAGCTAAGGATCAGACTGAGACAGGCCAATGAAGTAAAAAAGTTGTTTAAGCCCTTAGCAGAAGACATACAACATTGTAAACTGTAGGTCTCGCCAGCTTGCGCGTATTTGTTGGCGTACCCAAGATATAATCAATAGGGATGTGTTACGCAGCGCTTCTCCGCTAGGCAGCGTCTGTGTAACAGCCGTTATGCGCTTCCCGCTCCTCATTTTGACTTGTTATTTTTAGAGTGTATCGTATTTCAGAATTTAAGCCCGCCTGGTTGCCATTATCGTTAAGGCATTGAAGTTTATATGGTCTGACACCGAGGTTATCCGGTTCGAGTCCCGTTGGTCAAAAAAAAACTTTATCAGAATGTTGGCCGGCAGGGTAGGGGAGGTGGTGGTATACAATTCGTAATCACTAGATTGCGTGCCAAAATCCTGGATTAAAAACGAAATCTCTTCGTACTGTTCATATGGAGTCGGGGCATATGACGCTGTTGATGGTGATTCGTCCGTCGGATGGGGACGTTAAACCTTGAGCAGACCCCTTGGTGCTATTCGACAGGAGTAGGCTATGTGCCGGCACCGGTTTTCACTCTCTCCCTTCCTACTATCATATCATTCATTTCACCTCATTAACTCCTCTGATGAAGTTGACGTCAGGAAGGACATCCGGACATAAACACCCGCCACAACAGATTTATCTCACCTAATACCCGACCCCTTAGAGAAATGCGACAAGGGTTGGACAAACAAACAAACAAACAAACAAACAAACAAACAAACAAACAAACAAACAAACATCGTATTTCAGAATTTGATGTTAACCAAAACTTTATTTTTTTATTTTTAGAAAATTGAGTTGTCTTTTTCTACTGATGCTGTGAGGGAGAAGGGAAATAATACAGATGCGATGACAACTGCTGACTTGAAAGCAGAATTGAAAAGAGATGCGAAAAAACAGTAGGAAACAAAGAGTTGATAGGACTTTCAGAAGTATAAAACAGCAACTTGTTAAGTGATTACGTTAAATGTTGAATTCTGTCTGAAATTCAGTTTATCTTTTTAGGTTGGTAGCATGCATACACTGGTAGGGCTGCTCTTACAGTGGCGAGCAATAGTCGGTATAAATACGATTTCCCTTTAGGTCTTAATGAATTGGGCCAATGGCCTAGATGCTAGGCCCCTTTGAACAACAAGCACAAGCGTCTTCGTAGCTTCAAAGCCTTATTTCAGCTCATAAGACGGAAGTAAAAAGTTCAAATTTGGAGTTCTCTATTCCATCTTGAGAAAGTCTGAAACTGCTGACGTTCTAGTTTCAAATTATACGTCAGTCTGTGATTCGGGATACAGATGATTTTCATTTATAATTTGTTCAATACAGAGTGTGTGTCTACCCCTTAGTACTCTTCTCCCTGTGAGAGGGGAGGGGACGTGGTGGTAGAATAACACCCACGGTATCTCCTGCCTGTTGAAAGGGGCTCTCGATTTGGGAGAGTGTGTTGTGACCACGGAGCCCTGAGCTGGGTCCTGGCATTGTTTCAACTTACTCGTGCCAGACTGCTCGCTTTTATCCTATCTTACATCCCTGGGTCAACTCCTGTTGTTTTTCCGACCCCGACGGTATTAGGTTTGCGAGATCTTCCTTTGGCCGATACCTTCATTTTTCGAAATGTCGGATCCCTGCCATTTTTTTCCTCTCTGAATAGTGTTATATAGAGGATGGTTGGCTAGTTGTACTTCCTCTTAAAATAATAATCATCACCACCACCACCATCTGTTACGGGATCGGGGATGACATTTGTTTAACGGTCGGATGCCCTTCCTGACGCCAATCCCAGTTGAGGAACTAATGACGATGAAATAAATTATAATGAATCAAACTTGGTGAGGAGTTGGAAGGAATCGACTGTGACCTATGAATAGGGCATTTGCCAGAAAGTGGAAATGGGAAACCACAGAAATCTCTCAGGATAGCTGAGTGTGGGACTCGAACCACTCCTCTCCCGAATGCATATTTTGGCTCTACAGCCGCCACTCCGTTCAGTACAGTCCAATGCAGTATTTTTACAGTACAAGTCACACTTTTATTAAGTTCTTCCTGTGAATCATTATGCAATCACTGTTTCTGTAAGGGCCCCGCTTATGGAAAAGATGGTATGGAAATACACAGTACAAAAAAAGAAAAAGAAGAAAAAAAGGAACATGTTTTGTAGCGTGTGGTATGTGAACGTTAATTTGGTAGATGGGGTTCCAATCTTTGTACAGCATACCTTGAGACTTTAGCTACTCAGGGTATGACAAATAGAGGTTATACTCCAGCTGTAGGCGTAGCCATGCATTAAACTGTCAGGTGACCCCTCAAAACAAATTGAATAGCGGTGCGTCCGTGTGTCGTTGTGAGGTACACAAGACTACTACAGTCATTTGAACACATTGTACGTCAACCAGCACATCGCATGACACATCTTAACGAGGTTCAAGTCCCAAGGGCCGTCACTTTGATCGAGGAAGGATGGACTTTTCGTCGTGTTGCTGTGGATCTCAATGTCTCTCCGTCAGTTATTCAACGCTTGGTGGAATCGCCACAGTGAGACAAGCCAGTTCACAAGAAGGGTTGGACAAGGTTGTGGACGCATGACAACCCACTGATCTCTATACATGGATGGCTGGTAGCTTGGGTAGCAGTACGGGTGGCCCAGATTGGTTGCGCAGTAGATATTAGTTTTCCCTCGTCCTGCTCGTGACGTCATCACAGGAGCACCGTGACTGTGTAGCATACAACCGCACGTGTATCTTATATCGTTTATCGCTGTCTGTCTTATAAAGACAGGATTTCTACGTAATATCTATACGTAATTTCTTTCCGTATATTGCTGTTGGTTTATATAGTGGCCTACTGTATTTTGCGTTGTGTGTGTATGTGTGTGTGTCGTAGTTCGTTTCTGTGAAATCTCTGTTAAGTTGCTGTGTTTCGTGCAGTGAGGTGCACTTAATTTCTTTTCGTTAGTTGCGTGAATAGTGTAATAGTAGCTGGAGTGAAATTTCTGTGTTCATAGTATCATTGCGATAGAAAACCGTGCCGCAATCTACAGCGACACCTGATTGTTCAGCAGAGGGATTTCGATACCTCGCCTTCCGTGGAAGAAAATATGACACCGGGGAAATGCTTTCCATTTCTTCTCGTACAGCTCTTGTGGGATGAATAGAGGTTATCTCGGGGAGGTCTACTCGTTCCATCGGAAGAAGGGTAAACCAAATAAAGGAATTTAAGTTAATTTTGACGGACACTCATGGAGGTGCTGAACTGTAACCAAAAAATCCACGGCACTTAACGCCCTTGAAAGGGCCTTGGCCTGCCCAGCGACTGCTGCTCAGCCCGAAGGCCTGCAGATTACGAGGGGTCGTGTGGTCAGCACTACGCATCCTCTCGGCCGTTATACTGGGCTTCTCAGTTCTAATCACGTAGGCTGAGTGGACCTCGAACCAGTCCTCAGGTGGAGAGAAAAATCCCTGAGCTAGCCGGGAATCAAACCCGGGGCCCCCTGGGTGAGAGGCAAGAACGCTACTCCTACACCACGGGGCCGGCGCTGAACTGTGACGCATACCTTATATTATACGCAAAGTGTGTCAAATAATTAACACTAAAATCCTCGCTGTACCACAAGAAATAGTAAAAATGTATGTTAAAACGAGAACATTTATACGCATACGACAAATGAACATTCGGGCAAGAACTGAAAAATCCATAGCAGCTCATCGGCGAAAGGCACAACAGTGGATTTCATCTTCAAAAGCAACCACTTCATGACATCTGATCTCACGGGTAGGACTGTGTTCTAATTGTTTTTCCTATTCTTTCTTATTATTTAATTTTAAAAAGTAGGTATATCTATGCATGGCTTCGAATATGAACTTACTTCTGCTGCTATTATAATGTGTGTTAAGCTCTAAACTCAATACCTGCGGAAATAAGTCAGTATATCGTATGTTAACATACGGTAGTTCCATTACGGAAGTTTTGCTGTCAAAATTTAATATTACAAACATTTCATATTTCTAAATATTTATGTTAACAGATTTGAGAGCACGTAACCTTCCTCAAACTAAATAGAGGAACTTGGAAATGTTAATAAATTTCAAGCGTTGGTCAATGCACCGTTACATGACATTTATACCTTATTCGTACGAGAAATAATGAAAAACTATGTTATACTCTTTTTCACTCGTATAAACGCAGTAATCTTTATGTCTGGTCTGCAATTAGTTCTGAGAGACTGTAGTGTTTGCTGGTATTACGAGACTCCTACTGATTTGTGCGCTCTGGACTCGGCTGCTTTGCTCCTACTGTGACGTCATTTCGTTAACCAATAGCAGCTCGTCTCGCGTTGGGCCCAACCTTTAGTAGTGTTTAAGAACCTTGGGGTAGTGCTGGGGACGGAGCGGAGCGGAGCAGTTGTTGTGACGTCATCACCCGGTAATACCGAGTGAACTACCGAGTGAATGTCCTGACGCGGGACGTTTAAACACGTTATAGCTATGGCACTGCGAAGGTATTGCATCCCCCTATTAATACCCTTCTCTCACAACCTAACAACTGTAAATAACTGCATATATATTCACTATAATTGTTATATACGTAACTGCTAGGGAGTAGGAGGTAGTATATGGAATAAATGTTAGTAACTCGTATAGTTAACTCATTAGAATAGTGAAACAAAGTATGGCGCATATTTACCGAAAGGGTTTGTATACAAGGGGATTGGAAGTTAACAGAAAAGTAATGTATTAACAATTATTTCGTAAGTTCATGTGATACGGTACGCTGTTAATGAGAAGAATAACCTGAATATAAAGAATCTTATCAGAATATAATGAAAAACACTGACATAATTTCATCTACAGGATGACAAAAGTAATTACGTAAATGAACATTGACTGAAATGTCCTTCTTTCCAAATGTGATTACAAAACATATCTGACAACATACTACTACACGTTCCAATGCCATACAGCTATCAGTAGAATGCTTCTATAAATACAGTTATTATATTATATTATATTATATTATATTATATTATATTATATTATATTATATTTGATGTGCCACCACCCGTCGCGTATGTGCGGCCACAAAATTTGCATTTTGCGTGTTTCCTATTATCAGTGATGTCAAAAAACTGCCAGGCATCCGACGGTTTTCGTGGCATTTGTGGAACAACGTTCTGTAAAAATGTCTTTAAATTCCTTTAAATGTTCTAAAAATATAATTACTATCTACGAATATGTTTAAATATCACACTAACACCACAAATATAATCTAACAGACTTTACATTATCTACAAAACATAGCAAGCGTAGGAAATATATACGTACATTCGAAACACACAGATTGAATACAGGTACTTTCGTACGTGTGTTGTGCGCTACACCAAAGAGAATAAGTAGCGCTACACTGTGCTCAGGTCCTCCGCGAGTACTCGCAGTTGTAAGCGGAGGGGATCGGTGGTGCGCTCTACCGCTACAACCGGATTACTCATCGGTATTACTCGCTCCGTCCCCACCTCTAATGACTGGCGTAGTAAGATGGCAGCGAGTGCACGGTGCAGTAGACCACGAGGAGCGCGCTTCATTTGTTAATGCTTAGTTCAGTGACGACAGGTCTTTTGATTGTAGTTCCAGGAGTGTTTTGTGCTGTGTTATTGCAAAGGAAATAGTAGTGTATTTTACGAATCTAGGTTCGTTGCCTTATAGTGTGCTTGTGAATTACAAAGATTCAATTTCAGTGTGTATGTGTTTATGTGAAATCTGAATAAAGAAACATCCTACGGGGTATTAACATGCCGCAGTGTTCAGGTTATGGATGTAAAAACAGAACCGATCAGCAGAAGGAGAAATCATTTCATCGGTGAGTTTTATACTGTACATAATAACCTTCCTAGGGTAGTGTTTTATGTTTATCGTATCGTATTTCGCATATTCTGGAAGCAAAATGGCAATTCATTTTTGTAGGTTTCCTTTCTCGAGACCCGAACTTCTGAGATTATGGATTAGGAATATCAGGCGGGAGAATTGGGAGCCTTCTAAAACAGCTGTTCTCTGTTCGGATCACTTTGAGGAAGAATGTTTTGATAGAACAGGACAAACTGTACGCCTTAGAAGTGATGCACAGCCAACAGTTTTCAATTTTCCTGAACATTTACTGCAAGTAAGGATTTACTGATATTTTTATTTATTTGTCATCATTAATCTTTTTTATTTTTTTGCTATGGGCTTTACGTCGCACCGACACAGATAGGTCTTATGGCGACGATGCGATAGGAAAGGCCTAGGAGTTGGAAGGAAGTGGCCGTGGCCTTAATTAAGGTACAGCCCCAGCATTTGCCTGGTGTGAAAATGGGAAACCACGGAAAACCATCTTCAGGGCTGCCGATAGTGGGATTCGAACCTGCTATCTCCCGGATGTAAGCTCACAGCCGCGCGCCTCTACGCGCACAGCCATCATTAATCTGACGCTTTTGATAAAATAATTCACGTGATTTTATAACAATCTTAGAAAATGAAGTCTGGAGGAGTTCTAGACCTTATTTACATCAGTAATAATTATGAGTTTCAGACACTGGAGTGGTGGGAGAAGGAAAAGTGTGGTGGGTGTTTTAGGCTATCTCATTATAATACTTGTGGTATTTGGGGCTCTTTTAAGGGGTGTTACATATTTCTGATGATGACCATCAATATTGCTTTGCTAGCTGAACTTAATTGAAGGGGTCTGGAATAGTTAATTAGGGTAACAATTTATGAGCTGGAAGGAAGTCATAAAACCACAACCTTAATTTACTCTATTCAATATCATAGGCTTGCAAGTGGCGAGGGTGTTTTAATCACATTTCCCCACCCTTCCATTGTTACACCTCTAGTTTCACGTCATTTTCAGGCAGTAGTAAATTATTTTCAATTAACTTAAGTTATACAAAATTTGTGGATAATATTTTCATTGATTTAACCAATTATCCTAATTTTGGTTAGTGAAATTATACATAACCGCCTCTGTGGTGTAGTGGTTAGCGTGATTAACTGCCACCCCCGGAGGTCCGGATTCGATTCCCGGCTCTGCCACGAAATTTGAAAAGTGGTACGAGGGCTGGAACGGGGTCCACTCAGCCTCGGGAGGTCAACTGAGTAGAGGTGGGTTCGATTCCCACCTCAGCCATCCTGGAAGTGGTTTTCCGTGGTTTTCCCACTTCTCCTCCAGGCAAATGCCGGGATGGTACCTAACTTAAGGCCGCTTCCTTCCCTCTTCCTTGCCTGTCCCATCCAATCTTCCCTGTTCAGCATAGCAGGTGAGGCAGCCTGGGCGAGGTACTGGTCATTCTCCCCAGTTGTATCCCCAACCCAAAGTCTGAATCTCCAGGACACTGCCCTTGAGGCGGTAGAGGTGAGATCCTTCGCTGAGTCCGAGGGAAAAACCGACCCTGGAGGGTAAACAGATAACGAACGAACGAAATTATACATAACCAAAATAAAATAATTGTGTGCAGAATAATTTAAATAAATTATACCAACTATCAGTAGGTACTATTATATTATTTCTTGCTTGTAGGTAAATAAGAAAAGGAAACTGCCCATGGCTCGTCCAGTTCCAATTAGCAGGCCAATTGATTTTGAAGGAGGTGATGCAAATGATAATTCACAAGTTATTGGTCATGATCATCATTATTATCTGAGTCCTAAAAAGATGAAAGTGAAGTTAGAAAATGCTATAGAAAAGAAGAGTCAAGTGGCAAGACAATTAAAGGGTTTCAAGGAAGAGAACTCTCGTTTAAAAAATAAAGTAAAGTCTCTAAAGGATGTAGTAGAAAATTTGAAGAAATTATCCTTGATGTCAAGTGATGCCCTAGACATTTTAGAACAGACATTTACAGGTGTACCACTGGAAATACTCCAGCGCATGGTGAAAAATATATCCAGCAACTCTGTGACACGTGAACGCTATTCTCCATTGTTGAAAAAATTTGCTCTCACCCTTCAGTTTTATTCAACAAAAGCATACAAGTATGTTAGAAACACATTTGGCCTTGCTCTTCCTCATCCCTCTGTCATTCGCAGTTGGTCTAGCAATGTTAATGCAGAACCAGGTTTTTCTGAGGAAGCAGGCCAGGCTCTCAAAGTAAAAGTTAGGCAGTGTGCTGAAGTTGGAAAGAAAGTGATATGTTCCTTAATGCTTGATGAAATGAGCATAAAGGAATATCTTGAGTGGGATGGTCATCAGTACAGAGGTTATATTGATCTAGGAACAGACATTCTTTCTGATGCATGTGACCTCTTGCAAGTCATGCTTTGGTTTTTATGGTAGTGAGTCTGGATTCATTGTGGAAGATTCCTGTTGCATACTAATTAAGAGTTTAACAGGAGAGGAAAGAGCAAATTTGGTGACTGCTGTCATTGCAAAGTTGTTTGATCTGGGTGTTACAGTTACTTCCATAACATTTGATGGACCAAGATGTCATTTTTCAATGGTTAAACATCTGGGAGGTAACTTGCAGTTTCCAAATGCAGTGCACTGGTTTCCTCATCCTTGTGATGCCTCTGAGAAAGTGTATATTATTTTAGATGTCTGCCACATGCTAAAATTGATAAGGAGCACTTGGGCAAAACTGGGAGTGTTACAAGTTGTCCATTTCATGACCGTATCGATGTTTAATCAAGAAGTAAGTATAAATAACCACCTAATCGATTAGGTGGTTATTTATACTTACTTCTTTCTTAAAACTGGGAGTGTACAAAACTGAGCATGGGGAATTGATTGAGTGGAGATACATCTCTGCCCTGCATGAACTACAAGCACAAGAAGGTCTTCGGGCAGGGAATAAATTAAAGTTAGCTCATATAAGGTTCTACCAGCAAAAAATAAAAGTAAATCTTGCAGCTCAAACTTTAAGTAACAGTGTAGCAGATGCACTCATATTCTGTTGTGATGTACTGAAGTTACCTCAATTCGAGAATGTTCATGCCACAGTAGAGTTCACTAAATTAATTAACAAACTGTTTGACTTGTTGAATTCCAGAAATCCTCTGGGAAAGGGTTCTAAAGCTCCCCTGACTGTCAGTAACAGAGATGACTGGGAGCCATTTTTATTGAAAGCTCTACCATATCTCACGAATTTAACAGACCCCTCTGGGAAACCTTTGCATACTACTCCACTGAAGGTTCCATTTGTTGGATTTTGTGTGTCTATAATGAGTGTGATGAAGATATTTTATGTGTTTGTTGCTCCTCCAACAAGTCAAGTAAGATATTTGCTGACCTACAAACTATCACAGGATCATCTTGAGCTTCTGTTTTGTGGAATTAGGGCAAGGGTTGGGTGGAATAACAATCCCAATGTGCTCCAGTTCATTTCAGCTTATAAGAAGCTGTTGCTTCCCCATCACATCTGTGAAGAAGGAGGTAATGTGAATGCTCAAGATGACACTAGAATACTTACAGCAACAAGGGACTACTTTAATACCGGTACCTTCTCATCTGACATTGATGTCACAGATGTTTTGTGTTCTAGACAATTGAAGGATTAAAGGGCTCGGAAAGGTTTTAAATCGTGAGTCTTGGATAGCTCTATCAAACTTAAAAAAAAAAAAAAAAAATGAAAATCACTTCCGGCCTAAAAGCAGTTCTGGAAAAATAGCCTAAAATCGCTTGTTTCTCTACCCGTTAACTAACAAAATTGTGTAAAA
Source organism: Anabrus simplex (assembly GCF_040414725.1). Lineage (NCBI taxonomy): Eukaryota > Metazoa > Arthropoda > Insecta > Orthoptera > Tettigoniidae > Anabrus > Anabrus simplex. The sequence continues at coordinate 64,676,549 of NC_090278.1, read as the reverse complement.
TTATGTAACTTGTGCATGATATGTAATTTTATTGTAATATTTGACACATATGTAGCAAATACGATTAGCAAGGACTTAAAGACTCTAACCAAAGAAGAGGCTCAACAAAACAACAAAAACAATTAACAAAACTGTAAATATATGTAAATGTAAATATGTACAAAGCAAAGAATTCAATAAACGGGGTCTAGCGGGGGAAAACTGTGGGGGTGGGGGGGGGGGTGCGGTGCGGGTCCTCTCCCTGGGTTGGTTCCCCTTGGTGGTCCGGCGATCTCTGCGCCAGAGTCAACAATAATTAAAAACGTATGTACAACACATACAATCACATTTAAAGTCAAATTATCAATAAATCAACAATAAAAGGCCTAAGAGCTACTGGTTTAGCTGACGGCCCGCCTGTCAAAGGACAGGAATGAAATAACTTCATTAGTTAGTTAGTTAGTCTCTACCCGTTTTCTTTTCGATTCAAGCTGTTAAGGGCGCGCAGCTTTGAGCTTGCATCCGGAAGCTCCCCATCCGGAAGCTATCCCATCGTTGCCATAAGACCTATCTGTGTCGGTGCGACGTAAAGCAAATAACAATAATAATAATTTTTTATTCAAATCCTAGCCAAATTAACTTATTTACATATTTTTTCTGTAATGTGTTCCTTGGTTCAATACCCTCTGGTGTTTTTCGACTTTTTGAAAAATTTCCACATCGAATGTAGTTATAAGGGCTTAAGTAAAACTCTGCATTGACTCACATTAGCGCCAGTAGTGGCAGAAAAAGGCAAGCTGCCAATCTGTTGGACCAGATAACTGTGATTAAAGAAAGGATTGTAATTTTTAGGAATAAATGAAGAATATATTCTCATATTTTATTGTATTTTACAGTAAAACTTGCTCAAAGCGGAACGTCTATAAAGCGGAAACTTGTCCAATTTGTACGAAAGTTATGGTCCCGGCGTACTGGAGATATGGCTTTGTATGTTATTTATATTGCATAAAGCGAAATCTGTTCAACGTGGAAACGGAAAGAAATTAAGAAAATAATTACTGTATAATACGGAAATTATGCTTTAGCTGTGAAATGTATGTAGGCATACCTGGTACTGCAGGTACATAAATACTTCGCCAGGGGAAGAGTCAGGTGTTTACAGACCGTAAAGGCCGCTACACACGTTCAATTCGGCTTGTCAATTCGATGTGAACAAGCCGAACTGACAAGCCGAATTGCCGTGTGTATGGAAAAGTTTGTTCAAACGATGTGAGCTCAAGCCAGAAATTTGAACTGATGGCATGATGGAAATTCGATCAATTCTGCTTGACACATCGGCTTGCCGTCAAGCCGAATTGAGCGTGTGTGTGGAAGCGCAGTTCAGTTCCTCAAATCAGCTGTTCTGCGCATGCGCACCAGTGATTGGCGTCTGTCTAGCAACAAGTGTCCCGCGTATTTTTATTTTTCAATAATATTTGAGGTGCCTGTAGTTATTCCTATTTCAACAAAACTTGTAGGTTAAATAACACAAAATGTAATTACTTACCTTACAGAAGTCATTCTTCAGTACTTTTAAAATTGCTTTGCAGGTTTCCTCTATAATGTTACCAAGTGCCTGTGGGGAAACGATTGTTGAATATTTTAGGTCTTCCAGTGACCTGCCTGTTGCTAGATACCGTAGAGTGGCGTTAAGTCTTTCGTGTGGAGTTACTGCTGCTCGCATAACAGTGTCCTCCTTCTTTATCAACGGAGATATGTTTCTTCGTTCATCCTCAAATAATTATGCCAATCTTTGGGGTGAAACCGAAGCTCTTTTAAAAGGTTAACATGGGAGTACTGGGCTCGTTTTAAAAGCCAGTCTTTAACCCACACATTCCGCTTGAATTGACGCCTTCTTCTTTTCACAAATACGCAAGCCACTGCACCATACATCAGTAATAACTCATCGTCCGAAAACATTATTAAGTTGGAATTTCAGAAACACAAGCACGACCAAATTTTGGAGTTACAACCACATCGAATTGACACACCAAACTGAACGTGTGTATGTGATTGCTGCTTCAGTTAGATTTGTCAATTCTAACTGACAAGCCGAATTGAACGTTTGTAGCGGCCTTAAGACGCTGCTCTAATGAGGTCCGGGTTTCCCAAATTCCTGGTAGAATGGGATTTAAATCTCCACTAATTGCGTGATCTTGCCATGGTTCGTAGTGATCTGTATCTTGATGTACAACTTGAGTCCAATTCTAAGGTAAACAGTTCCCTTACACTGTGCCCCGTCAGTACATTTGCGTCAGTTTTGAAGACAGCACGATGGCTAAGAAATATAAGTCACTGACACTAAACGAGAAAGTGAAAGTTATTGAAGCGAGTGAAAAGGAAAAGTTGTCTGTGCGTAAAATTATGTCGCGTTTCAGATGTGGAAAAACTCAAGTTTATGAGACTTTAAAACATAAGGACGACATTACTAAGCAGTGGATGGAAGGGAATGGAAAAATGAAGAGGAAATCAAAGGTAACAGGCAATGAAGAAATCAATGATTTAGTGTGGGAATGGTTCGCAAGTGCCCGTTCGAGAAACCTTCCGGTTAGTGGACCTATGCTACAGAATAAGGCTCTTGCCGTTGCTAAATCACTTGGCAACACCGCCTTTAAAGCATCAACTGGGTGGCTGAAGAGTTTCAAAACAAGGCACAATATCATATGGTATCGTATCGTATCAGGGGTAAGTCATTTATGAATCTTTTTTTGTATAATTTTGTTCAATCCGGAAACTTGTCTAATGCGGAAAAGAAACTCTGACCCTTGCGATTCCGCTTTGAAGAAGTTTTACTGTACAGTATACCGAGCTCGATAGCTGCAGTCGCTTAAGTGCGGCCAGTATCCAGTATTCGGGGGATAGTAGGTTCGAATCCCACTGTCGGCAGCCCTGAAAATGGTTTTCCGTGGTTTCCCATTTTCACACCAGGCAAATGCTGGGGCTGTACCTTAATTAAGGCCACGGCCGCTTCCTTCCCCCTCCTAGCCCTTTCCTGCCCCATCGTCGGTGCGACGTAAAACAACTAGAAAAAAATCTGTACAGTATTTACCTAAAATTCATAGCTCCTATCCCTAGGTTGTTTTCAACTTGAATTGCTTGCTGAGGGCTAGAACTGTGGATGTTTCTTTTCTTTTTCTAGTCGATATTTTGTCTTGAATAGTGCACAACTTTGTCTGTCAACGGAGAAACTCCCTACGAAATAAATGATTAGCGAGAAGCACTCGTAACGTCTACCACTCAAAGGGTTGGCAGGTGTCCCGTTTTAATAGCATACGAGACGCCCTTTTTTCTTATATTTAAGCAGCTCACTTCTGCCATGGTGACATTTATTTATTTACAGTATATTTTAATGAAACAATACTTGAGCTTTAAAACAAACAACTTGTTGAAACTTAAGAAACTTCTTTATCTGCTTACCCTCCAGGGTCTGTTTTTCCCTCGCACTCAGCGAAGGTTCTCCCTCCTCTACCGCCTCAAAGGCAGTGTCCTGGAGCTTCAGACTCTGGGTCGGAGGATACAACTGGGGAGGATGACCAGTACCTCACCCAGGTGGCCTCAACTGCTATGCTGAACAGGGGTTTTGCGCGGGATGGGAAGATTGGAAGGGATAGAGAAGGAAGAGGGAAGGAAGCGGTCATGGCCTTAAGTTAGGTACCATCCCGGCATTTGCCTGGAAGAGAAGTGGGAAACTACGGAAAACCACTCTCAGAATGGCTGAGGTGTCTACTCAGTTGACCTCCAGAGGCTGGATGGGCCCCGTTCCAGCCCTCGTACCACTTTTCAAATTTCGTGGCAGAGCCGGGAATCGAACCCGGGCCTCTGTGGGTGGCAGCTAATCACACTAACCACCACACCACAGAGGCGGGCGAAACTTATGATACAACATCAAAATTGACGTCCAAGTTAGTTCGTGGAAAAGATGATAATTTTTTCGGTGGGGAAGTTAAGTCGAATTAAGTGAAATCTAACCTAAAGAGCCTTTACAATACTCAAATAAATTATCTGGAAAAAGTTTATGACTTTAATTAACTAGGTCTCCTTCAGTTTCTTTAAACCAGTTTTTGTTTTGTGGTTACGGAAGAAGTCAAAGATTTGATTGGTTAATCTAGTGGAGTTCATTCTGAGAAGATGCCCGTTAAAAATGATCCTTCTTTTTCACATAGTATCTAAGATTTTTTCATTTTTATTGTAGTAGAGCGTTTCATTCTTGACGTATGTTATCTTATTGTCCTGAAATTTTGGTCCTATGATCTTTCTTAACATTTTCCTTTTTTAGCTCGAGTTTCTCCATCTGGCCTTTGAAAGTCATGTTTAGTGTTTCTGCTAAATAATAATTGAGGCGTCTAGTATCAAAACCGGCCAAGTCACAAAATTTACGAAAATGAGTTAAAGTTATCAATTTGAAGTAGAAGTATAGCACTATCAGGTGAAACAAGAATATGCTTTAAAATCGTCCATGTCTTCATGTTATAGAGCACTGAATTCTCGGTCGTGCAACAGAATCGGCCAAGTCATGCAGCCAGTGAATTCAAAACCGGCCAAGTCAAGGAACGAGCGACAATCTTTATGATGCAGCATTATTGTCTGGAATCTTGTGTTGTTACATTAAGCAACAATGTGATAATATCAGTAGGCAAAATCGTTCCTTGTAATGTATATTGTTTGAAGTCATAATATTTTGTTTTTCGTTCGTTTGCAACACTGATTTACGTATTCGCGGGCTTCTTACCGTCACTGGCGCCAAAGCAATCCTATTTCCGGTGTGCTCGTATTTTGTCATTATTGTATGCTGTAACGTGGATATTGTTCCGAGTGGTGAACTGAAAGATTTACTTTCATACCTTGTGAAATTGTACAAAATTGCAACAAAAACGGCCAAGTCAAAACTTAAATTAACAAAAAAGATGGGTTAATTATGAGTTAGATTTCTCAAAACAGCGGAACTTAAATATTAAACCATTAAGGATATAACTGTGAAAGAAAATCTTTTCTGACTATCATTGCTTTGCCTCTACATGTTTTTCGTCCATATTGAAAAATATGCCTTGAGTGACTTGGCCGGTTTTGATACTAGACGCCTCAATTTCTTCTTCTTCCTTCGTTATGTCCATTCATAGAGCGCGTTTGAACTTGATAGTTGGTTTGATGGTTTGTGCCTTCTTATCCTCCCAAAATCTCTTCATGAATGCACTGTGTTGCATCTTGCTTTCTGTCGACCGCTTCCTACCAGTTGTCTTCTTTGGTTTCTCCCTAAATTTATGATTAGCTACTTTGGTTCTAAAAGCTCCACGATTTTCCATGATGTCGTCTGTAATATTTATTTCTTGGAGGTCCGCCTTAGTTTCTTCTAGCCATTTTATTTTGACCTTCTTTGAGTTGATTACTTTGAGTAATCTTTTAGTTAGTCTGTCGCTGTTCATTCTGTAGATATGGCCATAGAAATTAAGGCGCCTTTTCCGTACAGCATCAGTAAACCTGTCGGTGAAGGAGTAGAGGTCCGCTGTTTTCCTCTTAATCCACATTCCATTTTCTCTCGTAGGACCATAAATTTTCCTGAGAATTTTCCGCTCCTGCTTTTCAATTTCTGTAATTTTAGAGTGACCACCTAAGCATATGGTTTCTGAGGCATATAAAGCTTCGGGCAATACAACTGTCTTGTAGTGTCGTAATTTTGCATTACGCGATATGACTCTTTTGTTGTAGTAATTCCACGTCAGTCTGTATGCCTTATGTAGTTTGGTGTTTCTTTCTACATTGGCACTACTGTCTAATCCTGATGGTAGTATAATTTCTCCAAGGTATTTGAAGGAGGGCACCTGTGAAATTGTGCCGTTTTCCATCTCTAGCGGAGTTCTTTTGCTATTTTGACGTAGATTTTCCATGTACTTGGTTTTCTCGTAGGATATCTGGAGGCCTGCCTTTGATGCTATATTGTGTAGTCTCTGTATGGCATACCTTGTTTCATCCTTGGTCTTAGTAATGATTGCGAGATCATCAGCAAATGCTAAACATTTCACATTGACCTTGCTTCCCAAATTTCCGATGTTCACACCCTTGATATCCTTTTCCCACTCTCTAATAACTTTGTCTAGAACTAAGTTAAACAGAATAGGGGAGATGCTGTCACCTTGACGAACGTCCGTACATATTTCAAAAGGCTCAGAGATTTCTCCAAGGAATTTCACTTTAGAGGTCGTACTCGTGAGGGTCTGCTGGATAAGTGCTCTGGTCTTCTTGTCCACTCTGAGTTCTTCTAGGCCCGGTTGTATAAAACATTTGATCTGAGTTTAACGAGGAAAAATGGCTGCCAGTCAAGTTGAACTTCGATTTTCCGTTGTATAAACGCTAATCTAAGATCATCTCGTCTCGATCTAAGTTCAGATTTGACTGGCGAATATTCGTCGGTTAATCTCCTTGAACTTAGATCATTATCATTCATATTAAACATTGAACTAGCCCTGAAGACTTGAGAAGTGTTTCCTTCTATCGTATCTGCGTAAGAATACCGCACCTTAATAATATCGAGATGAGTTATAAATATCTTGAATGCTAGTAGTTAAATGATATTGCTAAAGATCGCTCGATTTTTTCAGAAGTGAGGTTATGTGAATATCATACAAACAATAGACTACTGCCATACCAACACGTTGTTGTTACCGGTACTTAGTTTTATGATACTGCTTCAATAATGAATTATTTTAAATTATGTTTCAAGTTTACAAAACAAAGCAACTGTGTAATATATATATATATTTTATTTAGCAGGGATGTCAGATTATTCCGACTTTTCGTCTGATGAAGAAGAGTTGATTTTACGAGGAGCTCCTCGCGTCTTTCGGTACAGACGGAATCCGATGATTTAAGAGTGATCAAATGTTCAAAATGAGATTTCGTTTCTCGAAAGATGTTGGGGAACGACTGGAACTGAAGTTAAGGGACACACTACAAAAACCTACTCAAAGAAATTATCCCCTGTCACCCATGTGTATGTTTTATGCTACAAGAAGTTTTCAAATGGTTGTTGGAGATCTCTTCAAATTGACAAGTCAACGGCTTTCTCTTTCAACTTTGATGTCACTATGTCGGTTCTTTTATTTTTTATTATATGTTTGTACCTTGATAGTACAATATCCACCAGATCGTCCTTTTATTTCGGTGTGAAATTCGCAGAACGCTCCTTTGAATTTCCTTCCATTTCATTATCTTCTTTTCCTCCTTCGACAGTCACGGCAGTTTCGTATTTCATTTGTTTACAGTCACGGCCAGGTCAATCCCGCCATTTATGTATTATCCAAAGGGCCAAGCTATTTCGTATTTCATTTGTTTTGCGGTGTTGCCACGTCCACTTTTTTGAACTCCGATTACATTTGAACTACACATGTGTAAACCGAGTTCAGTTTTATACAACGCGATGAAGTCGTAATCTCAGTTCATTTTCAGAACTAAGTTCTTAATTGATCTCCAGTCAGATGTCTTTATACAACCAGGCACTAGGGTATCAAATACTGTCTGTCTGTCCACAGAGTCATACGCCTTCTTAAAATCCACAAAGGTGACGATCGTGCTGGCACTTCGGCGAATCCTTAATATCGTCTTCAAGTTCCATATTTGTTCTGCACATGATCGACCTTTCCTGAAACCCGCTTGGTACTCGCCAATCAGATGATCTGTCTGTTTTTCTAACCGGTTCAATTTATTATTATTGTTATTATTAGTCTGTTTACCCTCCAGGGTTTGTTTTTCCCTCGGACTCAGGGAGGGATTCCAGCTCTACCGCCTCAAGGGCAGTGCCCTGGAGTTTATTATTATTATTATTATTATTATTATTATTATTATTATTATTATGTCTACGTGTTTTCTTGAGCAAATTCCCTTATTGGCATTTCAAATATCTGGAACCCTAACTACTCGTGACGTGAGATATCTGTCGGTAGAATTTCAGTACAGTACATCGCTTTTCTGCTATATGCGTTCACATATCTCGAGATGGACAATTCTGTCAAATTTGAAGCTTTAAAGCAGTAAGTACTGTATACATACCCATTTGAAGGTAATCAGCTGTCACTGGAAATCTTCTTCTTCTTAACCTGCTTACTCTCCAGGGTTGGCTTTTCCCTCGGACTCAGTGAGGGATCCCATCTCTACCGCCTCAAAGGCAGTGTCCTGGAGCTTCAGACTCTGGATCGGGGGATACAACTGGGGATGATTACCAATACCTCGCCCAGGCGGCCTCACCTGCTAAGCTGAACAGGGGCCTTGGTGGGGGATGGGAGGATTAGAAGGGAAAGACAAGGAAGAGGGAAGGAAGCGGCCGTGGCCTTAAGTTAGGTACCATCCCGGCATTTGCCTGGAGGAGAAGTGGGAAACCACGGAAAACCACATCGAGGATGGCTGAGGTGGGAATCGAACCCACCTCTACTCAGTTGACCTCCCGAGGCTGAGTGGACCGCGTTCCAGCCCTCGTTCCACTTTTCAAATTTCGTGGCAGAGCCGGGAATCGAACCCGGGCCTCCGGGGGTGGCAGCTAATCACACTGGAAATCACTGAATGAAACTAGCGGGACTGTGAATTTATTCCACTCGTCAACTAGATAAATTCTTACTAATCTTATGGACGTCTCATAAGTAAAATTATTCTGGTTTCCTGTTCTACGTGTTTATATGACAAACATACCCAGTGTTATCAATCCGCTCTCTCAGCGTTATCGTTGGCGGCCTCGCCGCAGTGTTGCGCTGCAGTCGCTTCGGCCCAGCAACAGCAGGTGCTGCGCGAGCAGTCGATGAGGGTAATAGCGTGCGTGCATGAAGTTAAGGTCATAATTTTAACGCGTATTGTGTTTTTTGTTTTACTATTTTCCGAAGGTCTGTATTAGTATCTGTGCAATCAACTAGTTCTTTATTGTTTCCAGGAAATGTCGTACTGTTTCGTTCCTGGTTGTAAATCGGGTTACGGAAGAAAGCGTGATGGCAGACGATTTTTTACACCGCCAAAAGATGAGAATCTGTTTGAGAAGTGGACGAAAGTTATTATGCGAAAAGATAAGCAATTGTCGGCCAATACCAGAATTTGTGACGCGCATTTTTCGGAAGATTTAATTATAAAGGCAGACTGTTTCACAGTGAATGGTGAAAACGTGCAACTCCCTCGTGTGAAGTGGAAATTGAAACCAGGAGCAGTACCTCATATTTTTCCAAGTTTACCGAAAAATCTATCCACCGGGTTAAAATCGCGAAAGGTACCCTGTAGGAAAAGGAATGAGGAAAGCATCAAGAGGACACGAAACAATAAACACGATGTAAGTAAAGCAGCGATGACAACAGAGAGAGGTGAAGTTCAAGGTCAGCCTAGTTGTAGTCAAATTCAGGGCCAGTTTCTTACCGATGCCGAAAAGACACTATTGTCTCTCAAAGATGACTAAAAACGCAACTCGTAATTTAATGCGAGCTAAATTTAGTCTGTCCTCAGCCAAAGGTAGGATTAATTTCCTGCAGAGAGATTGAGAACACGGAATTTAAAGATTGTTTCTTAGTAAGAAGCAAAATACTATAATTCTGTGGCTTAGTTCTGAACGGACCAATGTCAAGAATCTTAGTTTTAAGTTATAAGCTTTTGAATAATTTCTGAGAAATATTAACAATGTTTATGGGGCTGTTTGTCGCTATCATTATCGTACATCTACTTAACTAAAGCGTATTTTTAAGTTCTATATTTTTTCCGTGGTTTCCCATTTTCACACCAGGCAAATACTGGGACTGTACCTTAATTAAGGCCACGGCTGCTTCCTTCCCATTCCTAGGCCTTTTCTGTCCCATCGTCGCCATAAGACAAAAGAGTAGCGTTACAAAAATGTTGCAATGTTTGGGTTGGGAAGAACTGAGAGAAAGAAGAAGAGCTGCTCGACTAAGTGGTATGTTCCGAGCTGTCAGCGGAGAGATGGCGTGGAATGACATTAGTAGACGAATAGGTTTGAATGGCGTCTATAAAAGTAGGAAAGATCACAATATGAAGATAAAGTTGGAATTCAAGAGGACAAACTGGGGCAAATATTCATTTATAGGAAGGGGAGTTAGGGATTGGAATAACTTACCAAGGGAGATGTTCAATAAATTTCCAATTTCTTTGAAATCATTTCGGAAAAGGCTAGGAAAGCAACAGATAGGGAATCTGCCACCTGGGCGACTGCCCTAAATGCAGATCAGTATTGATTGATTGATTGATTGATTGATTGATTGATTGATTGATTGATATATGTGTCGGTGTAACGTAAAGCAACTTGCAAAAAAAAATCTACATTTCTAGAATTTTCATATTCAAAATTAAAGGACTTAAAAGGACATTGGCCCTTTTTAATATCGTGAACTCTCTTAAATTATTTGACATGGGCCCTTTTGACTGCTGGGTCAGGTACACTTAATAACAAGAAACAGGTAATTTTAAGATTAGTACAATATTTCCTAATGTTAATTAAATACTTTTATTCATTTACAAAGAATTTAATAACTGATAGCAACTGTTACATGTTCCAGAAATCACATTTTGACACCGTAAATCATGAAAACACTGTATGGCAGGTTCGATCATGGCTCAGTCCGGTGGTATTTGAAGGTGCTCAAGTACGCAATCAACTGATAGATGAAGGAGAATGATAATATTATTATTGTTTCAGTAAAGAATAGACTAGTTCAATGTTTTAATATGTTATTTATTTTTCTTATTCTGTGTGTATATAGGCCTATCAGTATTTATTATATGCAGTCTGACTACCCGTCGTAAGACTTCAAAATTTAGACGTATACGTAGTATACTAATCACGATTATTTAAGAGGTTAGAAATTATGTGTTGGTAGCTAGAACTACAATAACATTTATATTATATTATACTTTTTTTTGCTATTTGTTTTACGTCGCACCGACACAAATTTGTCTTATGGCGACGATGGGATGGGAAAGGCCTAGGATTTGGAAGGAAGCGGCCGTGGCCTTAATTAAGGTACAGCCCCACGGAAAACCATCTTCAGGGCTGCCGACAGTGGGATTCGAACCCACTATCTCCCGGATGCAAGCTCACAGCCGCGGCCAACTCGCCCGGTATATTATAATAGATGTGGCATAAAATAGTATAGTCATTGGTTTGAATAATATATGTGATGACTGTTAAGTTAGCCTACATTTAAGTTTTAAAAACATAACATTACCATAACACGGTTTTACATATTATAACATACAATGCAGTATCGTCAAACCATATATAGAAATGTACGTTTTATGTATGTAGTGTCCGAGTTGTTGGCTGAATGGTCAGCGTACTGGTTTTCGGTTCAGAGGGTCCCGGGTTCGATTCCCTGCCGGCTCGGGGATTTTAACCTGCATTGGTTAATTCCAATGACCTGGGGGGCTGGGTGTTTGTACTGTCCCCTACATCCCTGCAACTCACACACCACACACTATCCTCCACCACAATAACACTCAGTTACCTACACATGACAGATGCCGCCCACTCTCATCGGAGGGTCTGCCTTACAAGGGCTGCACTCGGCTAGAAATAGCCACACGAAATTATGTATATAATCTTAACACACGCAGAAGAAAGACAATTATATGATTAGTTAATCGATAGGTAGACAAAACTGTATTACCTAGCTCCATATTTATGTTAACATAATATACTGTACTGTTCTATTCGTGGTTCTAATGTAAATAATAACGAAGATCCTACTATTCTTTAGTGGTGAAAACAAGCAACTGCCATGTGTAGGGTGTGCTCTGTTAATGATAGCTACGGTCTGATCCCCGCAATGAGCAATTAATTTTTGGTATCACTATACAATATAGTTTGAAAAAAATACTACTTGTTGCTCGGTGAAAACAAGCAGTTATCCTCGTCCCAGAGTACTTGAATTCAGGACTCGGTTACCGACCACCCGCGGTTCGATCCCCGTGATGTGCGATAAATTCTGTGCCCCGGTTCGGTTAGTACTGGTAGATACCCGCTGTATTTTAAACATTCCATTTGCTACTATCGGTTTTAATAATACATTGTTATTACTGTTATCGTTACTTTCTTCTTTTTCTACCGCTCTTCTCAGAACGGTGGGGCTGTGGGTTTGTCTCTGTTTAACGGTCGGATGCCCTTCCTGACGCCAAACCTATATGCAGGGATGCAATCACTATTGTGTGTTTCTGCGGTGGTTTGTAGTGTGGTGTGTTGTCTGAATATGAAAGAAGAGTATTGGGACAGACACAAGTAGCCAGTCCCCAAGCCCGAGCTATTAAAATACCCCACCTGGCTGGGAATCGAACACGGGACCCTCTAAACCGAAGGGCAGTTCGCTGACCATTCAGCCACGGAGTCGGACTATTATTGATATAATTGTAACGTACGGGAAAACTCAACTTGATGATAAGCGGCACTGATAACCACGTCCTTTAAGAGATGAATTGCCATAAAATCTTGAATTCGAGAGTGTTAACAATCATGATATCTCGTACGGTGAAAATGAATGAGACATAAATGATCCGCAGTGGCCTTACCTGTAACATTTGTTATGCACAGGTTTTAGATAAAACAGATATTTTCGGGGATATTTTGGAATTTGTGAAAAATAATATCGTGAAAATTTGTTACTTTTCCTTGCACGGTAAAATCGCACGAAATGTAAAAGATCGGAAATTATATTCTAAAGAACTTTCGTTATGTACATGTTTTTGGTACGGCGAATATTAACCCGGCATTACTCGCTATCGAGCACAGCGCTCACCTTTATGTTTAAAGGGCATAATATTTTAATACGTCGATTTGAGATATTTATTTAGTTATCAACACGGCCGAGCGGAGTCCTCTGGAGTCAACCTCTGCATTCAGGAGTCGCGTGAATTCGAACCCCACCGTCAGCTGTGCTGAGAATGGTTTCCTGTTTACGCTTCCAGGCAAATGCAAGGACAGTTTATATTCATAGGTCACAGCCTGTACCTTCCACTTACTCACCCATTTTCATTCACCACCATTATTAGCTGCTCTACAGAGCTTGGCATCATGAAGGGCATCCGGCCGTAAAACGAGCTATATAAATTCATCTCGCCTCATTCCCTACCCTGTATCAAGAAGCGGTTCTAAGGGGTAGACAAACAATTTATTTAGGAACACGAATACTTCCATTTAAACAAATTTGAAGTAGGAGGAGTGTGCTTAGTACGAACTGAATAATGCAAACATATAATCCTGCATAATCACTTCTTTTGCTTTCTGCATCTTTCGTGGAAAACTTTGTAAATTTTGTTTCCGTGTTGGAACATTTGTAAGCTGTACCATGGAGGCCCCAGTTGGTAATTCCATCCTTTCCTAAAAACGAATGGAATACACCTTCAGTAAACGAAAATGCCTCTTCTTCTTCTTCTTCTTCTTCAGACCTTGTAGACACTCAGTTTCAGATTTACGATCACTTTCGTAAACCTCGTTTGTTTCATTATCATCACTTTCGTTGTTCAAGTCCACTTCCTTCACTGTTTCATCCAAACACAAAATTATCTGATCAGTGGATGCCATTGTAAATTGCGTAAATTCACTAACAACCGTAACAGTAAACATTTCAAATTAAACACAATTATAAGACAAATTTTGACTTTGTTACAACGCGCGCAATATGTGTAGCACTGATGCTCGCTACTGAGCACACCGCTCACCAAACATGCACTGTCGCACCCAACGAGCTAGAAAGAGGACTATAGAGTGGCTATTGGACCGCCATATTTGAATCTACTTGAAAGCCACGTCCGCCATATTGTAAGCGACCAAATCGAGTGGGCTTGTGATGAAGCAAGTACAGAGGCTGCGGGAATAAATACCGTTTCACAGTTTTCTTTATTAGGGAAGCACTCAAAGATGCGCAATGTCTGTTTAAAAGGACATTAAAAAATACAAGATACAGGCTACGTACTTACATATTGTATAAAGAAAGAAAATTAGCGCATTTCCACTAGTCCGAATTACAAAACAAATCACAAGACATTGCCAAAAATTTAGACCCACTTACAGGGAATGTAAATGTAGAACAGAAAACCTTGAGCAAAGCAATATAACAACACCGATAAATAATTAATATAACTTTAATAATAATAATAATAATAATAATAATAATAATAATAATAATAATAATAATAATAATAATAATAATAATAATAAATCCTGATATCTTTCCATTTACCTGGAATTGGCATTTTGTATGGATTTAGCCTAATTTTACGACCGGATGCCCTTCCTGACGACGCCAACCCTAGGTGGAGTGATGTATTTACTATTGCGTGCTTCTGTAGTGGTTTGTAGAATGTTCTGTTGTGTGTAGATGAAGAAGGTTATCCAGTCCAGGATCCAGAGGAATTAACTGTCGACTACCCGGTTAAAATGCTCAACCCGGTCGAATCTGGTGCCCTCTGAACCAAAGGCCAGCATGCTGATCATTCAGCCAAGAAGCCGGACACTAAACAACTTGGGAGGTTAGATCCTGGCTCAGTACGATAGTATTTAGGTGCTCAAATCCCTCAGAACTCCTGCCTATGCTATAATAGAAGGCCTGGACAAGCCGACACATTTCTGGGCGAACAAAGTAGTTCAGGCAATGGCCGCTTGGATCGCGTTTATGTTCTGTTCTCATGTTCTGTCTATATCCTTATATTGAAGATTCATACAATAACGTGAAACAATACATTTTTATTATCATTATGCCCGGTGTGAATCAGATATAAATATATAAAACAACTTAGAACACACTATACTTCATATTTCTTTCATTTTGAACTTGTTTATTACACAAGAATAAAGAACAGGGAAATAGGCCTAAATAGAAGTACTCACCCGATTTTTCCCTATTTCTATAATTTCAACACTTTTCTGCTCAGAGGCTTGCTCTTGAATTTGTTTAATTAATCACAGTCATTAGTCACTTTCTTTGCATTATTATCAAGAACAGGCCTGGAAAAAGTTGAAAGTATAACGTACAAGTTGTGTGCTTGACCACAGTCGCGGCACTGAAACGTCTCTTTGAGCTTTGGAGCGGTAAGGAATTTCAGCTTTCGGACAAGGTTACATTTTCCGAGATATCCTAACGCCCGCGTTGTAAATATTAATACATTTTTAAGAAGACGAATTTGCGTCGGCACTTTGTCGGGGAGCAGAATTCCCGTCACAGTACTTACACTATAATCTGATTCGACGAAGTGCAAGCTATATATTCCGGAGTTATCATTAGGAGCCCAAAGAGATCCTTTCCTGCTGCCCTGTTGAGAAATAGCAAGCCATTTCTCCCGTAAACTTGGATCTTTAGGGAAAAGATTAAAATGTACATTTGTGTATATTTCTTCGCTGTGTCAGATGTGCAGTTAGGCACGCAACAATGAACCATTTTAACCTGCAGAATGGAAGGAGGAACTTGACGGTAATTGGCCCCAGGCGCTCTGAACTTTAGAGTGTGGGTTGGCGACCACATGGCTCTTAGCTGAGTCCTGGCATTTTTCCACTTACTTTTGCCAGGCTCCTCACTTTCATCTATCCTATCCGACCTCCTTTGGTCAACTCTTGTTCTTTTCCGACCCCGACGCTATTAGGTGTCCGAGGGCTAGGGAGTCTTTCATTTTTACGCCCTTCGTGGCCCTTGTCTTCCTTTGGCCGATACTTTTATTTTTCGAAGTGTCAGGCCCCTTCCTGTTTTTCTCTCTGATTAGTGTTATATAGAGTATGGTTGCCTAGTTGTACTTCCTCTCAAAACAACCACCACCTTGACGTTAATTTGGAAGCACATAACTAAACATATGTTAAATGCATCTCAGCAACTATCCATATATTGCAAATCGTGAGAGCAAATAAATTAAAAAACGACAAAACTCTTGATATTTCATGTTAGATAAGGCCTTACCTTATAAAATGAAGTTTAATATGTTATTTCTTCTCATAAAATATGTTGCAGTAACACACGTAATCACAGAATTCGCGTCAAACAACAGAACATAAACGCGAACCTAGCGGTGGAAAAGAGAAAAACTATTACCCCGCTTTTAATACAAGAAATTGGCTTTCTGTCCAGGCCTTCTAGTTCTAGTATCTAGTAGGCTTTGACCAAATAATGGATTGAGGGTCTTCGTTTCCAAAGATAATGGAAATGACTGACACCTTTCCTTCCTAACAATGTGTAATCGCGTGTTGATGGAGAAATCTGACATTTACTGCCTTGCCCTCCATAAAATTACTGATCCAGTTTGTTATTATTGTTACCATAATAATGCATGAGACAACTCTATTCGTTGCTGGGAGCGTCTTATAACGTGCCACTTTCAGAGTTGAAAATTAAAATAAAAATTTAAAAAAAAGCAATTGTTCGATTTCATTTTTAAATCCTTTCCGGATCTAATTCTGCACCCATAAGCGCAGCAGCCTTGCATAATTTTCTTCAAAACTCAGACCTCAGAAATACGTAAATTCACACACATTTAGAAGCTAATAATACTAAATAATCCCCTGTGTTTAATAAAACTATATTTTCGGTAGTATTAAAGTTAAAACAGGTAGCCTGTACTTCGCTGAAATTGCATAAAGAGTGATCTTACAGCACCTCCTAGAGGCCTGGCAGCTTTTGCTGTACTTACATGTTGTTTTTGATCTTTTATCTTTCATCAGCAAGTTCAGTTTTGTAAAAGGAACTGATCATTTTTTACTCCTAAATGCAAGAAAGAAAGTGTGATATAGGCATAATATTAAAGTTGTTCGGTATTAAGACGCTTTAAAAACGGAATTCTATTCTTTTTTGAATTTTTAATTGTTCTTCCTAATTATTATGGTATATTACTAATTTCGCTTCCGATACGCGCGCCTGCGAGAAAGAATATTCGTAGAATGTAGTTTAACCAGCGTATTTTTCAATCATCATAAGGAATGAGCTTCATGTGCTATCCACTCGCGTTGCGAGAGCTCGCGCGTGACGTCACGAATCGTATTGCCAGGCTTGGCAACACGAATGGGAGAAGCTGATGACGTATGTGCGCGTGGGCCCATGTCAGCAGCTCAAGTTAGCTTGGTGCCGCTTGGTGTATTAGGACGCGTTTCCCTGTTTTGTGTGTTTTACATCGATTATATTAATCTTAATCGAGTCTTGTGCGTTAACACTCGCTTCCTATTAGTGTAAGTTCAGTTAAAGGTGTTAGTACTTATAAGTTGTTAATATTAATAAATTGTGTTTAAAGTGCCGGCATGGCCGCCACGTGGGGTTAGAACTCAGTTTATTTTTAATGGTGTGTTGCTGTGAATTGCGATCACTGTTTTACAAATTAAGAATAACGATGCCTCAGAAATGCAGTGTTCCAAATTGTAAGGGCAATTATCGCACTGGCCCTAAAGTGAGTGTTTTCTCGTTTCCAACTGACGACTCGGAAAGAGCTAAGTGGTTAAGAGCTATTCGCCGAGATGATTACGTTCCTTCCAAAAATGCAAGGGTAAGTCTTAGTTATTAGTGTATTATATCTGATTTCAATCATTCAGTGACTTAAGTTGTGGGATGGTCCTTGAAGTGGAGCCCTGTGTTGTAGGTGTGCGAGCTCCATTTCAAAACTCATGAGGTTGAGTGGACGATCAGCATGTATGATGAGAGAAATGGGAAATTATTGACTGCACCTTTATCTACTCCAAGGCTTGTGAAAGGTTTGTGGATAGGTCTCTAATATCTTTGCTATTTATAAATGAAATACTGCAGTAGATTTTTTGGGAGGTGATTTATATCTTACTAATTTAAACATTTGCTATATTGAATTTACCATTTATTATATTTAGTTTGGGATGAGCGAGTATTCACATTACTTTATAGGACTACTGTTGTGGGTATAGTGATATTCTGGCAAAAGTTATACATTCTGAAGGCATTTAAGGTTTTAGCTTTCAAGTATTCTTACTGTGCTGGACCCTTAACTGCAAGTGTATGTATGTTCAGTCTTCAGCCCTAAGGCTAGTTGGCTCCTCAACAGCTCTGCCATCAGCTGTCATAGATGGCCTAGGCATCACTGAAGAGGCGTACTAGGGAAATGAGGAGTGAGGTAGTTTCCCGTTGCTTTCCTCACCGAGCCAGAAGTTGCTATTACATATCAGTCTGCCAAGCCCACTGAAATGCTGCACCAACCGACCCTATGAGTAACGTTTTCACACCGTTCATAGCAGGGACTGGCTGCACAAGGAATGGCATTACTAACATCGCTCATACCTCAGTCACTTTCATATTGTCAAAACCAAGGATAAGACAGAGACAGATCAATGAAAGTAACAAAATTGCTCTAGCCCATACCAGAAGACACAGTGCACTGTAAACACTAGGTCCTGCCAGCAAAGGGTAACTGCAAGTGAGGCAGTTCTATTTATTATATCACATGAGGGAATATACCTCTTAGTGTGGGTTAATATTTTTAGTTCAGGCTAGACAGCAATGTTATTGTGTTTATTGCATTTATGTTAGGTTCTATATAATTATTATAAATTACGTTCACTCAAAGATTTTCTCTGTCTCATTGTGTGCTATTCATTTTATATTAAAATCAACCAGACGTATCTAAGACATGACATAGTCCTGTGAAGTAAGTGGTGCCATGAATTAATAGATGAGTGCATATGTATCTGGGTGAATGCATTCTAATTTGGTCTAAACGTTTTAGGAGCTGTTCCTTCTCAGTTTCCAAACTGTCCGGAGTACTTGTATGATACCACATCTGCCCGCCGAGAACAGGTATTTTGTCGTTTAACAAATAGGCGTCATTACCTTGGTGGTACATATCCTACAAAATCATTAACCAACCTTTTCTTTTGTCCGTGATAAGCTAAGGGGCTGAGGCTTTCTCAGTTATTGAGTACATTACTATTATTAATTATTGAGTTGATGAACCTCTATGAATTCCGTTGAAAGGGAATGTGTAAACTCTGAATTCAGGGTTAATCGCTGTAAGTTCCTTCAGTAGTAAACATTTTTGTTTGAGTAATTGTAAATTCAATTATGAATTTCCTCTTCACAGCATTATAACCTATTCACATTCTGGTTATGCATTTTATCTTGGAGAAATACTTAGATGTGAGATTTGAAAGTAATTTGCATTGGAAGGATCATGTGGATGACGTTGTTGGGAAAGCATACAGATCGTTACATGTCATAATGAGGCTACTTAAAGGATGCAACAAATAATTGAAAGAGAAAAGTTACTTAAGTATGGTTCGTCCATTATTGGAATATGCAAACAGTGTTTGGGATCCTCACCAAGAATACCTAATTAAAAAAAATAGATAGTGTGCAGAGGAAAGCAGCAAGATTTGTAACAGGGGATTTCAGGAGAAAAGTAGTGTATCAGAAATGTTAAAGTAACTTGGGTGGGAAACTTTAAGTAAGAGAAGGAAGACTTATAGGATTATATAGAGCCTATACAGGAGAAGCAGCATGGGGATATATCCGTGAGAGGCTTCAGTTGGAAAATAATTATATCAGCAGGACTGACCACAAGTATAACATTAGAAGGAATTTTAGCAGAAGCGATTGGGGTAAATTTTCATTCATTGGGAAGGGCGTGAAGGAGTGGAACAGTTTACCAGGGGTAGTGTTTGATCCTTTTCCAAAATCTGTACAGATATTCAAGAAGAGAATAAACAGCAACAGAGAAAATAAATGAAATGTTAGAGGGCATTCGACCAGTGCAGGTTATTGTAAATAAACAATGTGTGTGAATAAATTAATTCCATCCCCTGCTCTAAGGAGTTTGGACAGCCAAAGTAGGGGGCTGCCTGTAGGGGTGAAGTACAGTGGGGACTTCGAGGGCCCTGGGACCGCTACGGTAGCTGTGAAGGCCCTTCAGGAACTCTGAAAAGTGGTGGCAAAAGGGGCTCTGGTCAAGACGCAGCAGGTCGTTATGCTACTTAGGTTCCAAAATGGGTAAAAAATAAATAAGTAAATAAATGCAATGTAAATTTTAATCTTATACCAGTTGTATAGTATTATTTGAAGTAATTCCATGTACTGTATATGAGTTGACTATGTTTGTAAGTATGGGAGATATTATAAGTAGAATTTTGTAAACAATATAAATTTATTAAGGATGAGCTGTGTGTTTAATAGAAAAATTCTTAGTGTAAATAGTATAATATTGTATTCTAGGAAAATTTTCTTCTTCTCTTGTTAATTTAAAATTTAGTGCTTGACAATAATGTATTTTAGTGTACTATTTGCCACTGAGGTAGACACCTCATTTTCAAATAAAGAGATTTTGATTTGATTTTGAAGTACTCCTTCCAGCTTTTGTAATGAATGTAACATGTATCTGTGAAAAATTGGGGATTAATTACTTAATTGATCTCATGTGTGTCATATCTATACAATGCAGCTGGTTCAAAAAGCATGAAATGCGTAGTTCAATGAGTGTTCTGCTATATTTTTATTAATGTAATGGCAGGGATGCAAGTTCTTAATATGGTTTCTTAGGATTTTAACAATTACTGTTCATAGAGATTTCCTTTTATATTTTCTTATATCATGTTCACCTCATGTCCATTTCAATTTTAAGCAATCTGGTGAAGTTAAATTGAAGACAATATCAGAAAGTGTCTGGGTGAAGGTCAGTTCAAATGTTATCAGAATTGGCATGCTACTTTTCAAATTTAAGTTCATATATTTTAATAAATTGTTTTATTAATTAGGATTCTCTCAGAGGAC
This sequence comes from Anabrus simplex, assembly GCF_040414725.1. NCBI lineage: Eukaryota > Metazoa > Arthropoda > Insecta > Orthoptera > Tettigoniidae > Anabrus > Anabrus simplex. The sequence goes on along the minus strand of NC_090278.1, from coordinate 64,655,817 downwards.
AGGGAGGAAAGTAGCTCTCCCTCAAAAAAATGTACAGGATACAGTAGGTTTGAAAGAGGGATGGGAAAGAAAGGGGGAAATTATAGAAGACAGGTGGTCTAATGTTTTAAGGGGAAGGAGATTGCAGGCTAAGGAATCTGCTTCTGCAGCAGTGCGAGAAGATGTACAGACAAAACTCTTATTTTATTTATATATATAGATAGTCAAGTATCTATAATCTAGGCCATAAATAATTTTATTCACGCTGAGCAAAATGATAGTTTAGAGGAAGGCCTACAATGAAATTTTCAAATATTTATGTTATTAATGGTCCTATCTTAATGAAAATCGGTATACAAAATCGGGGAATAAGTCGCTATAATCTAGGCCATACAAATTTTATTCACGCTGAATGAAATGGTAATTTAGGGGAAGGCCTAAAAATTTAATTCCCATATAATTATGTTATTAGTTGTCGTATTGATAAATACTACATAGCTAAAGTTAGGTATATAGTATTATATTTTCGATCATTTATATCTTATACATTGTTACCTTACCCGCTATGATCAGATATATTTACGAATTTGGATTTTTGTTCCTAAGTCCTTATCAGGGCCGAGTCACGAGAAAATGGGTAAACAGGATGTAAAGTCGGAGAATAAGGAACTACCGTCTATGCTATAAATAATTTCATAAGACGCCCTAATATCACAGAGTCTAAAGAAAACTAAATCTGAAGGTTTGCAATATAGAAAGCTCATAAAATTGATCAACAATAACATTACATTGACCATTGTTTGTTGTGATGTGCTTTGTCTTCTGTTGCCACTCAGCTCCGATAGATAGGATTACTGCTGCGTACTGAGTTTTTTTTTTTAAATTTGGCTTACGTCGCATCGACGTATGGCGACGATGGGATAGAAAAGGGCTAAGAGTGTGAAGGAAGCGGCCTTGGCCTTAATTAAGGTATGGCCCCAGCATTTGCCTGGTGTGAAAATGGGAACCCACAGGATAACATCTTCAGGGCTGCCGACAATGGGGTCCGAATCCACTATCTCCCGGATGCAAGCTCACAGCTGCGCGCCCCTAACCATACGGCCAACCAGCCCGGTCGTACTGACTGTAGCAGTCTGCCTGAATATTAGCGGGAAGTAGCTGGGGATTCAGGTAACTTTCTTTTGCAGCATGCCATTCCTCTGTTTCATAAATTTTCCGATACTACTGGTACGTAACGCACTGGTTGATCATAGCATACGAGCTATTCAGTCCCTACTCTGAGGCACTGATTAGAATGAGACGTGTGAATATTTAACGGAATAATAGCCGGGGAGTGTTCACGGCTGTCTGCGGCCTGGTCATTCCAGCTCTGGAACTTTAGACTTTTAGATCGGCACCGTAGTACTGTTCGTTTAAAGTGTGAAAATCTGCAGTTTTTCATTTGATCGAGTATTTTATATGATAACATTGCTTTTAATCACTACATTCCTACTGACGTTTTTGTAAATACCTAAGAGTAAGTTACTTCAGTTAGGAAAACCACAAAGTCAGTCTTTCTGAGAATCCCGTAGAGAAGCACGGGCACATCAGCTAGTTCACTGTAAAATTATCTCATTTTACTATCAAATCATCAGAGAAATGAACATGACAAATTTTGCTATTACGCGTTAATTCAGTATCCTTCCGTGGAATAGCTCTGGCCCATTTCTCAAATTGCTTTTTTTTTCTATTTGTTTTACGTCGCACCGACGCAGATAGGTCTTACTGCGACGATGGGACAGGAAAGGCCTAGGAATGGGAAGAAAGCGGCCGTGGCCTTAATTAAGGTTCAGCCCTATCATTTGCCTAGTGTGAAAATAGGAAACCACCGAAAACCACCTTCAGGGCTGCCGGCAATGGGGTTTGAACCCACTGTCTCCCGGATGCGAGCTTATAGTTGCGCACCCCTAACCGCACTGCCAACTCGCCCGGTAACAAATAAGAAACAAACTACAAATAGGCCTATGTAATAAAAATTAACCTAATTACTGTATTGTACATGATAGAGAGGTGTTGTGTGGTTATTATAATGACGTCAGGCTCCATGGCTAAATGGTTAGCATGCTTGCCTTTGGTCACAGGGGTCCCGAGTTCGATTCCCGGCAGGGTCGGGAATTTTAACCGTCATTGGTTCATTTCGCCGGCACGGATCTGGGTGTGTGTGTGTCGTCTTCATCACTTTGTGCTCATCACAACGCGCAAGTCGCCTACGGGAGTCAAATCAAAAGACCTGCATCTGAAGAGCCGAACATGTCCTCGGACACTCCCGGCACTAAAAGCCATACGCTATTTCATTATAATGAACATATTTTCTTACCACTGATGTCAAAGCCTGTCGTCTGACACAAAGATACTACTATCCGGCCTCTGTGAGTGGGTGGGGGCGGTAGAATAACACCCACGGTATCCCCTGCCTGTCGTAAGAGGCGACTAAAGGGGGCCCCAGGGGCTCTGAACTTTGGAGAGTGGGTTGGCGACCACGGGTTCCTTAGCTGAGTCTGGCATTGCTTCCACTTACTTGTGCCAGGCTCCTCACTTTTATCTATCCTATCCGATCTCCCTTGGTCAACTCTTGTTCTTTTTCGACCCCGACGCTATTAGGTTTGCGAGGGCTAGGGATTCTTTCATTTTCACGTCCTTCGTGGCCCTTGTCTTCCTTTGGCCGATATCTTCATATTTCGAAGTGTCGGACCTCTTCCATTCTTTCTCTCCGATTAGTGTTTAATAGAGGATGGTTGCCCAGTTGTACTTCCTCTTAATACAATAATCACCACCACCACCACCATCTGTGAAACATGATGTTAGGGATGCGATAATCGAATACTTTAATAATCGAATAAACTCCATCTGATTATTTAAATAATCGAATGAGTTTCAAATATCATTCTTCAAGACCAACTACAATTTTATAGGTTGTAGTTGGTCTTGTATCATTCAGTTGTATCGCATAGAATATTCGGATGCCTCATGAATCAGTTTTTCGATTTAAGTGTGCCGGATGAATAATCGATTCAAATAAGCGAATAGATGAACTCTTATATATATATATAAAAGAGAAATACGCCTTTTTGCAAACGTATCTCGGAATGTTGAAACTAAATGAGTGAATTAACTGTCTTAATAACATCACCTTTCATTTCATTATTTCGGAAGCATTCACTATTCAATTGCCTCATTCATTCGAATGCAGTTCCGAATAAATAATCGTAAAGATAATCGAATGGAAAAATTCACTGTTCGATTGCCTCATTGATTCGAATCGAGTTTCGAATGAATAATCGAAAAAATAATCGGATGAAATAATATTCACTATTTGATTGCCTCATTCATTCGAATGAGTTATCAAAAAATAATCGAATGGGAAATATAATCGAAACTACTTCTTCTTTTGCTACCGCGAACTGAATTTGGCCTTGTTTTACGGCCGGATGCCCTCCTGACGCCAACCCTATATGGAGGAATGTAATCACTATTACGTGTTTCTGTGGTGGTTGGTAGTGTGGTATGTTGTCTGAATATAATGAGGAGAGAGTTAAGACGGACACATACACCCCGTCCCGACCAGGAATCGAACCCGGGACCCTTTGAACCGAAGGCCAGTACGCTGAGCATTCAGTCAACGAGTCGGGCGGGAAATATAATCGACCAATCGAATAAAATGAAGTAATCAGATAAGCTGTTATTTTGTATTCAATTATCCCATCATTACATGATGTTTGTGCCCACCAAGACTGTCTAGATTCCTCATTGACAGTGCACTAAATGGTTAGGGGAATTGTTAGAGGAACAACTCTTATTAGTGTGTATTCCCGCCAGATTTAAGTCCAGTGTCACTGCACTGGCCCACCTCTGTGGTGTAGTGGTTAGTGTGATTAGCTGTCACCCCCGGAGGCCCGGGCTCGATTCCCGGCTCTTCCACGACATTTGATAAGTAGTACGAAGGCTGGAACGGGAGGTCAACTAAGTAGACACCTCAGCTATCCTGGAAGTGGTTTTCCGTGGTTTCCTACTTATCTTCCAGACAAATGCCGGGATGATACCTAACTTAAGGCCACGGCCGCTTCCTTCCCTCTTCCTTGTCTATCCCTTCTAATCTTTCCCCCCCCGCAAGGCCCTTGAGGCGGTATAAGTGGGATCGCTCGCTGAGTATGAGGGCAAAAAGCCGACCCTGGAGGGTAAACAGATGAAGAAGAAGAAGTCACTGCACTGTTTCAGGTGTTGAAACCCAAGGTAACTAGAGTGGTGGAAACCATCTGTCAGCAAAAAGGCGAATGCCGAAATTGTCCCTTATTAAAAACAATGTAAAATATTCTGATATTTTGATGAATATTTTCCATAAAGTGACTTTTCTCTTATGATAAATAGCAACTTCTGATTCAGTGTGGAAAATAACGGGAAACTACCTCACTCCTCATTTCCCTAGCACGACTCTTCAGTGACGCCTAGGCTATCTACGACAGCTGTTGGCAGAGATGTTGAGGATCAAACCTGCCTTCGGGCTGAATACCCAGCATACATACATTTGGAGGCCTGTCCCTGGTGCCATCTCATGTAATTGCTCTATGGCATACGTGGATTCTTCACTAGATTATTATTATTATTATTATTATTATTATTATTATTATTATTATTATTATTATTATTATTAACTTCATTGACCACATTGCACCACTTGAGTCTTCCTTGTACATTTTTTTCTTTGAAGGTTGTACTGTTTGATTCTTCTTATCTGCCCAGTACTTGTTCATTCTTTTTGATCGCAGTGTTCTTAATTCGTCTGAAATCCCTACGGGCCTTCTGTGCATCATTTCAGTTGAAAATTTGTGATTCTTAAGAAGGGTGGTAATTTTATTCCTGTTTCCTGCATCTGTAATTTCGAGTCCAACTATTTTGAGATCCTCTTGAATTTCTTTGATCCAGTGCCCTCCTGTCTTCTTTCCCAGATTTCTCATCACCAGTTGTAGTAAAATCCTGTTTTTTGGTGATCGTAAGATGTGAAAAAAATAAGAGATTCTTTTCTTCTTCATCTTGCTGGTAACTGGGTCAAACTCTCGATAGACAGATGCATTGGGGAGGATTCTCCAGACTCCTTCAAGCTGGTACTTTTTATTTATGAAATTTCTAATAATTCTTCTTTCAGTTTTGAGGAGCTAAGTTCTTTTATTTTTAATTTGAACAAGGTTTCGCAAGCATAAATGGCTTCGAGCAAAGTTAGTTTTGTAGTGTTGGAACTTAGTGCCCATTGACAAGCATTTTTTTTTTTAATTTTATAAATTGACCAGGTTAGAAATTGTGCTTTTTTTCATTTTGTTGGTTCTGTTTATCCACGTTGCTTTCTCGCTTAAGTTGTGAATAATCATGTTTCCAAGGTATTTAAATTGTAGGACTATGTTAATTTTTTTTATCATTTATGATGACTTTGTTTATGTCAAGGGGTTTCATTGGCATGATCTCAGGCTTCTCAAAGGATATTTGTAATCCTATTTTAATGCAATTTTCTGGAGACTGTTGATCTGAACACGGACTTCTTCCATGACAAGGACTAAAACAGCTAAATAATCTGCAAACCCTAGGCAGTTTGTTCTTATTGAGGGTTTTGCCACAATTTTGATTTTAGGTGGGTTTTCTTTTTGCCAAATTTTCATGATGTAATCTAGAGTCACATTGAAGAGCAATGGGGATAATCCGTCACCTTGTCTGAAGCCTGTAAGTTATTGTAAAAGCATTTGACATTTCTCCCCTGAACTGTACCTTTGAAATTGTATTGGTTAACGTTAGTGATTAATAATTATAATAAATTATTATTATTATTATTATTATTATTATTATTGTTGGTTGAATTATCTATGGATGTCCGACTAGTTGGCTGAATGGTCAGCGTACTGGCCTTCGGTTCAGAGGGTCGCAGGTTCGATTCCCGGCCGGGTCGGGGAATTTAACCTTCATTGGTTAATTCCAGTGGTCTGGGTGCTGAGTGTTTGTACTTTCCCCAACATCTCTGCAACTCGCAGACCACACGTAACACTATCCTCCACAACGACAACAACACGCAGTTACCTACACATGGCAGATGCCGCCCACCGTCATCGGAGGGTCTTCCTTACAAGGGCTGCACTCGGCTAGAAATAGCCACCCGACATTATTATTATCACTATGGATGGATAACTGCAGACTTGCAAAACGAATTTTCCACTATGTTTAGTGGGTCCAAGGAATAAAGAAAGATATGGAAGAGATTCGGCTAACAAGATGATGTTACAAGACAGAACTTTTTTTAGGCTGACTAGCAGTTTCCCGCTGGCTCCGCCCGCAATATACAAAGTATGGTGTTGTTCGTTACTATCCTCAGGGATGTATTTGCAAAGTTTCGAGTTAATGAAATAAAGCACGTGATCTGCTCTGGTAATAGAATGTAATATTATGTCAACAAAACACTTGAAAATACATCACACAAAGAAATTGAATTAAACGTTCCTTGGAATAACACTACGCGCCGAACTGTTAAAAAGTCCTTCAAAGATCTTCGTCATGGAGACAGATGTACTCATAACTTTTCTCAGAATCTACCAATTTAAGTAGTTATTACCTCAAAAGAAAGCGCTTGATCCATTGAGTGTTTTTAGACCAAAACGAACTGCGTACCTCGATTAGAACGAAAGATATGATTGCTTCAGTGAGAAAAAATGTTGAAGAAATGAGACGTCAAATTGAATGTGCACTCATAACGTCCTCAGAATCAACCAATTTGAATAGTTAAGAGCTCTAATAAAAGAGCTTGATCCACTGAGTGTTCTTAGGCCAAAACGAACTCCGTACCTCAATTAGAACCAAAGATATGATTGCTTCAAAGAGTCAAAATATTGAAAAATCAAATAATTTGAAGAAGGCGGAAGTTAAGTGATTTATTGTACCTGATAACAAATCTGTGCATGAATACCTTTCAGTTAAAAAATGAAGGAAATCGACCGAATAGAATGGCCGGACTGACTGACTTTAGTTTTCATATTTTTTTAAAAAAATATATAGATACTAAACTCCAGTGCTTCCGGGAAGAGAGGAGGAGCGCAGAGCGAAGGTATACACTAAAATGTTATTAGAAAGCAAGAAAAAAAAAAGCAAGAAGCAGAATGCGTAGCGTTTCTTTACGTGGTTCTCAGTGGCCAAAATCGAGGGTAATAATGTACGCAGAAGACTAATGACAGGAAAGCATAATAATCTTGAAAATACACTTGTGTGATTTAAGGGCATCATTATTTGAGATTAACTGTGATCTAAATTATAAATGAGTTAGCATCTATAGTATGTAGTCAAACCTATGTTACGAGCACACATTTCACAAACTGGACAACCCTGTCAAATTTGAAACTTTAAACCAGTAGGTATGCTCCGTTGAAGGCAATAGATGCTCTTTTAGTCAACCGTCACTGGAAATATTCCCCTCGGGCTGAAATGAAAGCTTCCTATTCAATATCTCGGTCCAGGGAAGGGACGGAGATTTGGGGGGAGGGGTTTTGGTAGTGGCACAAGAGAGGAGAGAAGAAGGAGGCGTCAGTAGTTTCCCGCGTTTTTCACACAAACCTGTATTTGTGTAGGCGTACACCAAGGAGAGAGACGAGACGCTATGTAGCAGGTACACCGAGAATTGTACAGAGAAAAAAAAATCCTTTCCTAAAGGATAATGCACTAAAATTGCTTACGGAGCTAGTGGTTGGGGAGAAGGCAAGGTATCGGAAGAAAAGAAGTACGGTAATGTATTATCCTCCATCCATTGTGTGTGGGGTCCCTCCCCCGCTCCGTGACTACCTGACCAAGCCGGTTTAGAAGAGACAGGTGTTTCAAACACGGAGCAGCAGAGACCGTTGCACAGATTTCTCCAGTACAATGAAGCAAGCGAACCAGCTTAACTTACTAGGAGGGGGGGAGATCATAATAATAGTTCTTTAATACAGGTTTTCCCGCCTCGTCACTTGATTGGTTCGTTTTATATGTATTAATGCACGGCCACGTAGATGATCTTGCCTTCGAGCATACATGCTAAACATAATTTTGCTCTCAAAGTAGTGTTGATAGTTGGGAAGAGATTACTAAATCCAAGGGATTCAAAGCTCATGTTTAGGATGGAATTACCATTGCACTTATGCTTAGGAGTTATTTATGGATCTTAGAGGTGAAACTCTCCTTTAGCTTGAAAAAAAAAATCCGGGCGAGTTGGTCGGGCGGTTAGGGCCGCGAAGCTGTGAGTTTGCGTCCGGGAGATAGTGGGTACGAGCCCCACTGTCGGCATCTCTGAAGATGGTTTTCCGTGGCTTTCAATTTTCACACCAGGCAAATGCTGGGACTGTACCTTAAATAAGGCCACGGTCGCTTCCTTCCCACTCCTAGGCCTTTCCTATCCCGTCGTCGCCATAAGACGTGACGTATAACAAATTGTATTAAAAATAGTTTTGAAAAATTGGAGTATTTCGTACAGAATTGAGGTGACATTCCGGAGATAAAAATCGATTTTATGGACATTTTGGTGAATTTTTTTATGACTGAAGTTGAAAGAATTGAGTTTCTTTTTCCTTGTCACGAAGTTATTCCGCTGAATTCAAACAATTTATCACTGCAATAATGCTTTGTTTGCCAATTGTAATTTTACATTTAAATTCCATTTTTCTCCCAAATTTGTATGGTATATGTATGTATATTAAGAAACCTGCATTTGGAATTTTTGATTGCAGAGTTATTTCAAGTAGTAGGGATTTTTAAATCCAAAATTTAGAACGTAAAAATTACATACAATTTAGTACGATATGTCACCTTATATAAATCATGTACAGAAAAATCAATACGTAGTGCTTTTTAAAGAAGTATTATCTACCTAATTATGAATTTACATTAACATGTTATTTAAATTGTAGGGAAAAAATGGAATTAAAAGTTTCAAAAATATTTTGGAAAACTGTTAATTGTATATGAAAGAAATGTTCGTGGTATCTCTACTTTTATGTAACTGACATTCCCACAAAGTTTCGTGAAAATTCGTGCGTTAGGTAAAAATATCTTTTTATCTTCGGAGTGTATCCTTAAGTGAACTAAATCATATTTGGAAAATCATAATACCTCCGTGAATATCGGAATAAACAAACTGTGTAAATTATTGTTCAGTGTCCGCCTCCATAGTGTAACGGTTAGCATTATTAGCTGCCGTCCTCGGTGGCCCGGGTTCGATTCCCGGTACTGCAAGAAATGGTAAGTGGTTAAAATGGTACATGCAGTTCACCTGAAAAGAGCTCCACGAGGACACGATTTTACTTATTGTTCGATAAATTCCTATGCAATAATTATTATACATTATATGTGTCATTCACTTGCAATTCTCAGAGCGAGCACCAGGGGTTCCTAACTGGGATGCGTTGGTTGGTGACCACGGGGCCCTTAATTGAGTCCACGCATTGCTTCCACTAACTTGTGCCAGGCTCCTCACTTTTACCTATCCTATCCAACTTCTCTTGATCAACTATTGTTCTTTTCCGATCCCGACGGAATTGGAGCATTTGAGGCCTAGTGAGTCTTCCACTGTATTTCTTTTTGTATGATACTTCTCTGGCCGATTCCTTCATTTTTCAAAGTGTTAGATCCCTTCTATTCTTTCTGCTGTGATTAGTGTTAATAGAGGACGGTTGTCCAGCTGTCCTTCCTCTCAAAACAATAATCACCTCCATCACCACAACCCCTCTTGGAGCAAGTTCACTGTGCGATTCGAGTCATGCAGCTTGCTTTCGGGAGATGCGGTTTCGAACACCATTTTCGGCAGCCCTGAAGATCGTTTCCCATTTTTTCCTTTGCTGGCGAGATGTAGTGTATACATTCTTCTGGTACGGGCTAGAATAAATTTACTTTCATTGACCTGTCTCAGTCTCATCCTTGGCTTTGACAATATGAAAGTGACCGAGCCGGACCCTGTTATGAATGGTGTGAAAATATCGCTCATGGGGTCGATTGGTGCTTCAATTTCAGTGGGGTTGGCAAACTGATATGTAGGGTCCGGATGTTTATGACCTAAAAATATATTAAAATATGACAATAAATATGACTTAAACATTTTTGGTTACATTTTCGAAATCTTCAAATTTTTGCCGCTGTTTAAATTAGCATTATATAAAAAATATACGTTTAAAATCTAGAACATTCAATAATAATAGGTAATATTAACTTTATTGCCGGCCCCGTGGTGTAGGGGTAACGTGCCTGCTTCTTACCCGGAGGCCCCGGGTTCGATTCCCGGTTAGGTCAGGGATTTTTACCTGGATTTGAGGGCTGGTTCGAGGTCCACTCAGCTTACGTGATTAGAATTGAGGAGCTATCTGACGGTGAGATAGCGGCCCCGGTCTAGAAAGCCGAGAATAACGACTCGTAATCTGCAGGCCTTCGGGCTGAGCAGCGGTTGCTTGGTAGGCTTCCCCCTTACATCTCAACCCCCTCACCAGCACTATATCCTCGGACGGACGCTCGAAGGTCCGTGCCTTATCTTCAACCTGGAAACATTTACCAGGGAACTGCTAGCTGAAAGTCAAAGTCACATCATTTTGATAACTTATTAAAGAAATTTGCTCACTTCAAACATTGATATCGGAATTAGAAAGATGTTTTTGAAAACTTTCGTGTGGAGCGTGGCATTGTATGGAAGTGAAACATGGACGATAACTAGCTCAGAAAGAAAGAGAATAGAAGCTTTTGAAATATGGATAGATCGAATCACGAATGAAGAGATACTGAATCGAATTGGTGAGAGGAGATCGATTTGGTTAAATTTGACGAAAAGAAGATATAGTATGATAGGACACAACTTGAGACACCCAGGACTTGTTCAGTTGGTTTTTGAAGGAAGTGTAGGTGGTAAGAACGGTAGGGGTAGACCAAGGTATGAATATGACAAGCAGATTAGAGCAGATGTAGGATGCAATAGTTACGTAGAAATGAAAAGGTTAGCACAGGATAGGGGGCATGGAGAGCTGCATCAAACCAGTCTATGGACTGATGACTCAAACAACATTACCGAACGGTCTTCCTTGTTAAAGAGAATTTACAGTTTCACAATGAAATGTAATTTTCTTAACATTGTTTGAGTTCAATATTTGATTTCAAATTTCAAGAAAAAGACTTTTTAAAAACGTTTCGTCCGGGAGCCCTTAAGGGCCGGCCGCTATTGGTCTCTAGGTAACCTCCGCTTGCTTGTTGTTTAAAGAGGCCTAGCATGTATGGTCATCGGACTCCATTCGCTCCACATGCTCCTACCACCGTGAGATGATGATTGCGTCATCTCATTAACTCCTCTGAAGGAGGTTGACGTCAGGAAGGGCATCCGGTCGTAACAAATTGCTACGAAGATTCATCTCACTTGATACACGACACCATAGAGAAACGGGGCAAGGGTCGGACAACAATTAATTTAATTCCCGAGTGAAAGTTTCTGTTAGTTCACTGTCTTCAACTTCTTGAGTTTATCCATGACAGAAACTTTGTACAATTTGCAACAGAATTACTGTACCGCTACTAAATGCCTGAAAATCAAGTCTCACGTTCATTCGCTAAAATGAAGTTGGCTCTATAAGTGGGATCCATATATGCAGACGTTAGTTTGTGGAAAACATTCAAACCTCTATTATTATTATTATTATTATTATTATTATTATTCTATTCGGTTCGTTACGACCCCTGAGAATCATGAGTGACTTGTTCGGCACGTTTTCTTTCTTCCCAATACCATTCTCTCACTCTTCCTCTTTCTCTCTGCTTCCGTGATCTGAATCTGGATCCTGGTGTCTGTCCATCTGTGACCTTCCACGAGCTTTATGTATTTGAACCTATCCTGTACTCTCATCGGTTGATATTTTTCCTTTATGCCAATAGTCTTACAATATTCTCTGACTTCCTTCATCCACTTATTTCCAGTTAAGCAGGTTGCATTCCATATCTTCTTCTTATTTTGTCTGTTTACCGTCCAGGGTTGCATTTTCCATCGGACTCGGCGAGGAATCCCACCTCTACCGCCTCAAGGGCAGTGTCTTGGAGCGTGAAACATTTGGTCGGGGATGAAACTGGAGAGGAGGTCCAGGCGGCCTCTCCTGCTGTGCGGAACAGGGGCCTTTGGGGGATGGGAAGGTGGGAAGGGGATAGACAAGGGAGAGGGAAGGAAGCGCCGTGGCCTTAAGTTCTGTATCATCCCGGCATCTGCCTGGAGGAGAAGTGGGAAACTACGGAAAACCACTTCGAGGATGATTGAGGAGGAAATCGAATACCTCCCTCCCCACCTCTACTCAGTTTACCCCCCGAGGCTGAATGGACCTCGTTCCAGTCCTCGTACCACTTCAGATTTCGTGGCAGAGCCAGGAATCGAACCGAGGCCTCCGGGGGGTGACAGTTAATCACACTAACCACTGCACCACAGAGGCGGACTCTGGCAGGTATCCATTTCAAATATCTCTCGATATAATTTGAAGTCCGCCACTCAGTTACTGTAACAGACTTGCCTTTTGTCGTAGAAATTATTTCTGATACATTTAATTACATATGCAGTTTCTGGAAAGGTCCAAAGTTTTTTATGCTATTGGTCTAATGTTTCATTAACACATCAAAGGTTTTTCGGGGACGGAAGAATGGGGAAGGACTGGGTTTGGTAAGGCAGTGGCCGATGCTTTCGCGATCACAAGAATTCCGGGTGGAAAAGGATTAATTTGATTAATTCTTCTGGCCCGGAGACATTTATGTGTCAGGAAGGGCATCCGGCCGTAAAACAGGGTCAAATCCACACATGCTACACAGTTCGCACCCGCGACCCCACAGATGTGGGCAAAGCTGTGGAAGAAGAAGTTGCAGTAGGGGCACAAGCATGAACAGATTTGGGAGTTTATTTTTTCCCGTGTTCTTAAGTGTTTTGCTCCAAATCACACGCGCTCCACTTTCACTTAACAAGAATACACGACTCTTACTCATAGGTTCTTGCCTTCACAGGACAACACTACTGAACATAAACATATTACAACTACAGATAACACATCAAGCCTCAAACAGCAACGGTGCTGGAGTTCCTGTACAGTACACAATTTCAGAGCTCACACTTTCTCTTCAATGCTATGCTAGCCTTTAGACGAGAGAGATCATTTACCTCGCGCGCTTCTGGTAGTGAACAGAAAATGTGGCGCTGCGATCGCTTGTTGTTGTGGTCGGCGAGTTGTTTAACCTGAAAATTCCGTGTGAGAATGAGTTGTGTTAATGTATTGTTAAAACATGTGTTAGTGCCTCCTAGCATTCGTATCGTGTCTAGTTTTAATTAACAGTGTGTGTTATTGATCTGCAGACATTCTGAGTAACACGGGGGCTAAATTATTTCGTACCGGGCGAGTTGGCCGTGCGGTTAGGGGCGCGCAACTGTGAGTTTACACCCGGGAGATAGCGGGTTCGAACCCCACTGTCGGCAGCCCTGAAGATGGTTTCCCGTGGCTTCCCATTTTCACACCAGGCTGTAACTCAATTGAGGCCACGGCCGCTTCCTTCGCACTCCTAGGCCTTTCCCATTCCATTGTCACCATAAGACTTATCTGTGTCGGTGTGACGTAAAACATTTTTTTTAATTGGCACACTGTTTTGCACCAGGACTTACGAATTGGTTTGTATATCTTGTTAATCGCGCCGTGTTTGTTCTAATTTTAAAATGCGTGTGAGCGATTTGGCTAACACGCATATGAAAATATATCGCAGAAATGCCGTCATGTTTTGTGCCAGGATGTAGAAATGGATATGGGAAGGATTCGCATAAAGGAAATCACTTCTTTAGACCTCCCAGGGATGAAAATATGTTTTCGAAGTGGGAGAGATCCATTTCGAGGAAGGATAAACGTCTTACTTACAAATGCTATATTTGTCAGGTTCATTTTTCAGATGATATGATTGTGAAAGTCGATTCATTTGTTATAAATAATGATAAGGTTGAAATTCCAAGACTGAGATGGAACTTAAAGCCTGATGCAGTACCTTATATTTTTCCGAATTTGTCTGCATGTTTATCGAAGCCTATAAGGCTACGAAAATCGCCCGCGGGAAGAAAAATACGGCTTAGGGTGAGTATATTGCTTCAATATAATTCATTTTGGTATACTTTGTAGTGTGTTGTAAATCTTCTTCATTTCCCGTTTCCACTCTCTGGGTCGGGTTGAAATCAAAGGCCTCCATAGTTTTATATTTCCTTCCTTTATCCAATACGAGCAGTTACCTGCGGCTTCTCTCGCGTGGATTTCGTTTATTTATTTATTTATTTATTTATTTATTTATTTATTTATTTATTTCGTAAGGGCCATGGCTCATATAGGTGCAATACATATCTGATATACCTGTAGCAGAATTACGAGATTACACAGAATCTTAAATGTGAATAAACGGAAAGTGGGTTACCGTAAACTCGTTATAGAGGTACGATACACTTAACGTAGGAATACGTGTTACATAGTCAAGATATCTCAGATGTTCATAGCATCTTATGTAATTATTTTACAAGTTTCTGCTTAAATACAGTAAATGAAGCAGCTTGTCGAATATGTTCAGGAAGTGAGTTATACACATGTACTGAGTAGTACCATACAGATTTGTTGCCATATTTAGTTGAGTTAATTAATTTGATGTGAATTTTATTGATACCTCTTGTATTGTATGAATGTATCTCAGGATTTGGCACACATAAAGTATTGGAGTGAGCCAGATTATTTATCGATTTATAGACCAACACAACTGAAGCTTTCTGACGTAAACCTTAAGTGGAAGAACATTACAATGTTTGTATAGATAAGCTGTTGGTGTAAATGTAGGTAGCTTAAACAGTATTTTTAATGCTCTCTTGTATAGGATTTCAACAGTCTGAAATAGCTCTTTACTGCAACATGCCCAAATATGTACCATATAAAGTATATGACTTTGAATAAGAGCGTGATAAATATTTTTTTAGTGGAGTGTTAGTAAGTTTGTATTTGAGTCTATGAAGAACGCCAATTGCTGGTGTAATTTTATTACAAATCGCCTGACCCTGATCACTCCAAGAGAGAAATTCGTCAAGAATTAATCCTAGGAACTTTGTCGCCCTATAAATATCGTCACGTTGGTCTCCCGCTACCTCTCTTTCCCTTCATAATCGAGTGCATTATTCTCCTAGGTAACCTTGCCTCCTCTGTTCGTCTCACATGATCTTTGCTTTTGCTGTGCGCCGCTCTGCAGGCCGGTGAACTAAGGAAACACGAGTAGCTGTGACGTCACTGCGCTGTAAGCGCTGAGCGAGCCATCCAGTTGATTATTGCAGTACGCGCTCAGCCGCTCTTTCGTTTACTTGAAGTGTTGTTTATTATAATAGTGCGGTGACTGTCTAAATGCCTTCCTGTAGTGTGTACGGCTGTAACAACACAACGAGTAGAAACCGAAAGTATAGAGAGAAAGAAATACATTTCCATAGGTTTCCAAATCGAAGTAAGTCGCCTCGAAGGTTTAGCAGTTGGGTACAATTTTGCAAGAGGAAACACTTTTCTCCCGGTAAGGGAGCTACTGTGTGCTCAGTGCATTTTAAAAATACAGACTATGATGAAACGCAACTTTTGAAAATGAAGGTGATGCCTACGGAAAAGCTGCAAGGTCCGAAATTGAAGCCAGGGTCTGTTCCTTCAGTAAGATGTCTGGCGTCGACAGATGGAGATACTTCTCAGGTAGGATGCTACCCATTTTGAAATGTTAACAGCTGTTAAGAGGTTTAACACTGGGCTGCTGCCATGTTAATTTAACACAAGAGTTGTGTTAGAGTTAACAATTCTTGATGAGAGGGACATTGTATAAATTAAGTGATAAGTATCCTTAAGAGTAGTGTTAACACTTAACATTCGTTAAAGAAACTGGGCCTTAGCCTTTATTTCCTCATGCCAAATACTCTCCTGCAATTGTTCCCACCTGTTTATACCAGCGATCGTTCTCGCTACTTTTACGTCTGTTTCTGCTAACTTATGAATAAGATAACGTGAGTCCACCCAACTCTCAATCCCGTGCACCAAAGTTGGTCTGAAAACAGACCTATGTAAAGATAGTTTCGTCCGAGAGTCCAGTTGTTCTTCCTCTTAATACTTCAACCACCACCACCACCACCACGAATTACTTGTAACGATTATATTCTTAGTCATTTTTACTTATAATCCTTACTTTTTACCAAATGTAGAGTTGTAATGCGAACTCAAAATGGGTGATTTTTTCCCTCTAAAGTTCGTTTAGATGCTGTTCCAGATATATTAATGTTGGTTTCTTGTGTTCTAAGCATAAGTGGCTCGAATGCAGAGTTTTTTAATTTTTAAGAAAATAAGTGGAATAAGGCAACGAACTCTGATAAAGTCAGACAGACATTCAAGTCTCACATAATTTTGATCATCGTTTCCAGAATGTTCATGACTTGATTGCGGGAGATTCACGATTATTAAATAAAAGGCTAAAAGTGAAGAAAAATACGGGTTTTAGAAATTTTATGTAAAAAATGAAATTAAAATTCTGGACAACAAAAGGTTTGTGTCTACAGTTTAATTATAGTACAGGGTTTTCTTGAGCAAATATCGTGTCCCATATCAGCATGTCAAAAACCTGGCAAACCTAGTAGATACGTATTTTTCTCAACTGTAACGAAGACCAATATGCAGTTCCAGGTTTCCGGGCTTGTAGCTCCTTACCACTATATATCACAGCCATCGCTGTTCGTGCTCCACTACCACTAAGAGCGCTTTGCAAGGTGTTGTCCGGAATGTCATGGGACATGGGACTGTATTTGGTCCTTCCACCAGTGGCAGCGAAATCGCCTGAGTCGGCAGCCCGTGTGACTTGTCATTGGCGCGCGTTAATTTAGCGTCAAGTAGAGATGGGCACTATCGACTGATAACTATCGAACTAGTCGATAGTTTAAACTATCGTAACAGTCGACTACTTTAAAAAACTAGTCGACTGAATTCAGTCGCATTTCCGTCACGGATATCCCACGTTTTGCTCTCCAGTCAGCACTAAACAAGTCGACTGAATTCAGTCGCACTCCCGTCACAGCGAATGGAACTATCGGTTTATGGTCACTTCGGATATGTCATATATAATATGTTAACTTTATAGGTACCTACTTAATATGGCGATTTTCTCTTGTCTTTTATGTGCTCTTTATTTCGTTGCATATTTGTTTATATTAATTACGTTATTCATTTATAAGGCATAACTATAATAATAATCTAGAAAATACAGTAGTACGATAATGTGTTTGGCTATTCTCATATATATCTTGATTGTGTATTACTGTAACAAGTTTTATATATTATTATTGTTAGCATTGTTCAGGAATAGAGCCTCATTGTCGTCTTTCTACGTTTCACTGTCCATTTAGCACCAAGAAAGGCCATTCGTATGATGTTGGTTCGTATTAAGGGCATCTCTCTACTTGTTAGCCCCGTGTACGGACGAGTGCGTAAATCGGATTTTGATCTGCGCAACTGTGAATTCCTCGATAGTGTGATTATATAATCCGGGATTGGGGTATGCGCCCAAGGTACAGTACTATTGTGGCATTTGCCAGGAGTGAATGTAGAAACCCCCATGGAAAACTGGTATCCGCTTCTTATTCGTAATGTGGAGCGGAGTGGACTTCTCGGCTGCGAACGTGGGTCCCTTTGTAAGTCACTCAATATAACATTTTTTTTCTAATGGGTGTCTATACAAGTGATTTCTAATTATTGGTAAATTGCGTTCAATTGAGTCGAATTCGTAAAAGTACGACTCTCCACTTTTGCTACGGAGAGTTTCGACTGGAAACATTCGAATGTTTTTCATGAAATGACTACTTGCGAGATATGAATACTTTCATTCGACTGAAATCATTCGACTGTTCAGTCAAGACCAACTACAATTACATCAGACCGTAATCCAGAATAAACATGGCGGACATCGGCGTGCGATATGAGAGGTTGAGGGAAAGGTTATGCATGTTTATTTCGAGTCACCTAAAAAAAATATCACAAGTCGAACGTCATGAAATGCAACTCACTAACTCAAAATATGAATAATTAAACACCAAAAGTAGCGTTATAGCGTATTGTAAGTCTAAATGAAATTTCGGACGGGAAAATAACGAAGGGAGAATTATTGTATCAACGTCAGGTTGAAACAGACAGAGAATATAAAAATATTTCACATATGAATCTCCGGTCAGCAAATACGATATATAGATTTCACACCACCATTAACCACAGCCCATTATGTAAAACACGCAAACAAATTTCTCCAACAAAATTTCAACCCTCCAAAATTCACCTGTATTGTTGAGTAGGTACAAGTGATATTTGTATGATACACTTGACCATCTAAAGCACTCGTCAACTTAAAACTCACCAGAATTGATGGCATAATTGTATTTTATATAAAAGAACACAATCCTCATGTTCACTCCACCGTAAAAGGGGTTAGGTTTAGTTTACGCATGTTCATTGTAAAACGTTGAAAATTTATTACATCATTCTTGCGCCACCGTTTAAGATTAATTTAGTCTCTAAATCATAAATTTTAGTCATGATTTCTGGGACTGATTTAATGTTCTTTGTAATAAGGTACGTTGGCTGATAAGGCAAATGCTAGGATAGGCATCATTAGTTTAAACTTCGGAAGTTTGCGCGGCACTCGAATTAGATCACCATCTTCTATGGGTATATAATGTCTTCCCTAACAATACATTTGATTTCAAAAATGATAAAATGATTAATCCACACAACATTGTTAGTCCTATGATTCGGTTCGAAGATTTCTTTACGAATGCTCTTAACCCAATTTTGTTTCAATACTAGGTCTTTTGGAAACGGGAACACTTAAGCTCTTACTTACATCCAGGCACACAGCACATTAAACTATAAACATATTGCATAGGTAATTAAAAATGAAGGGAAAAAAACTTTCAGAGAAGAACACGAGAATCAACATTAACCTTAACACCACCGATATTGTTGGAATAAATAAGCTCTTTGAGAACAAATAACTTCTTACGGCACTGAAAGAGGATCTGTAACCTTCTTAAGACTATAAATAAATATAATATACGATTAATAATATTCAAATTTCCGTAAATATTTGGTAACAACACGGCTTACACAAATCAAAACAAACGCATGCTAGCACTCCAGCTGCCGCCATTATGGACAGTTTCGATAGGTCGGTTAAGGTCTGATATATTGTAGTTCAACGACATGAAAGATATAGACTGCTATCTGCCGACCATCTTTGAATCACTTTGAACTTCTGGCAGCCATGACACTTGTAGGCAAAACAAACGACAAGTGTCATGGCAGAGTGACGGTACTTGTATAGACGTATACGTTAAATTCGTTATTCTTTGTGTTTCATGCAATAAAACCGGCCTTAGTTATGATAAAAATCTTTTTAAAATACATATATTAAATGTACAGTAGAAGTTGTGTGATGACAGTGTTTAACGAATGTGAATAATTCATTGGTTATGTGACAATAGACTGTTGGTTGTAAGATAGCTCCAGATTACTGTAATATAACAATATTTAATGAAATAATGTTGAATGCTCAAAGTAAGTAGGGGGTTACGGTACACAAGCCAACCATCGCCAGTTCACTCGTAAGTGCCGTGAAATGCTATTAGATATGTTCATTAGGGAACAGTTTGCTAGGATATATCAGCTGTTAGCCCATATAAAAATGTAAACTAACAAAACCTCAAACTAATACAATAGGATGAAATATCTGATCATCTTGTAGGTACTTAACGCAAATATACAAAATTAATACACCATAAACCATATTATAAACACAACTTCTGTTAAAAATATCACTTCATAATTGACATAATTCTGTACTCTGTTGTACTACCTATAACCTCTAAGTACAGATGGAAGAGTTTATGCTCATTATAAAAAACCTAACTAAAATAATTGTACAAATATACACCATATTTTACACTGTGGTCTCTATATATATACAAGCAGGCCTATTCAAAAGTAGATTATAAATGCCATCTCCATAATACTTCAGAAACAATTTGCTATGATACCGTGTCGGCTGTAGGCTATATAAAAAATGTAAACAAACAAACAAACTACTTCTAGTATAGTAGAATGAAATGTTTAATCCTCTTGTAGATTTTGAAAAATATACAAAAGTAATATACCTTAAACAATATTATAAGCACAATTTATGTTGAAAATATCACTTTATAACTGACATAATGATATACTGTTTTGTAAGTGCCTACCTACTGCAGAACTTCCAAGTACAGTTGAGACAGTTGCTGATCATAATAAAAAAACTAAAACTAAAATAATTGTACAAATATACACCATATTTTATACTTTGGTATCTACATACACACACAAATAGGCCTATATAAATGTAAGGGGTTGAACTTAACATCAGATTATTAACGGCTAGTTCAGTTAAGTACAAATCAGATAATTAGAACTAATACAATATCTCAAATGAATCATCATTTCGATTTCCCCCTGTGGTTGGGGGTCGCAGATTTAGAATACATGGAATCCCCTGCCTGTCATAAGAGCCCACTAAAGGGGGCGACCAAGGGATGATATTAAACCCATGTGATTACTTGTGATTAGTACCATTATGTGCAGAACACCATGGGTCGACGTTACTTGCGACTAGTACCACCTTGCGAGGTCTACGTTACAAAGAAGCAGTACCATTATCCGAGAAACACTACAGGTCTGGGCGTTGTTTCTGATAAGTGTCATCGCGTGCATTCCACCAGTCGGTCCCACTGTGTTCAGCATGGGACTGTGTTACCTATAAGTAGTATCACGTTATAAGGAACAGCATGGGTCTGCGTTGCCCATTATGTGAGGAACACGATGGATTTGTGTTGCCTGTGGGCATTACCATAATGTGATACACCATGGATCTAAATTGCCTATGATTAGTATCACTATGTGAGCAATACCATGGTTCTGCATTGCTTGTGAGTAGAACCCTTATGTGCAAAACACCATAGGTTTGTGTTACCTGTGAGTGGAAACAGTATGTGTGACATACTATGAGTCTGCATTACTTGTGATTAGTACCCACCAGTATAATATGAAATTTAGTGCCCATGATAGTACCATGAGCCTACGATACCTGTGATTAGTACCACTATAGGAGGAACAACATAGTCCTGCTTTACCATTGATTAGTTTTCTTAGATGTGAAGGGAAGTCAAACTTTGAGGGTACAGCATTATCCTTCAGGTATTTTCTGTCATTAGCATACCTGAAAAACGTAAATAGATTTGAATTAATATTGTTTATATGCTGTATTTTACTGATCTTTGATGCCAGTTAGAGCAGTAATGAAAGAAAAATGTCATGGCACTTCAATTCTATCCCTGTTGGAATCTCAGTTTACTGGTTTCTCTGATCATAACTGAAGTGGTCACTGTGGTGGCTCAGTTGCTAAAATGCCTGCTGCTGTCAAACCTAGTTACGAGGTTCAGGATCTTACCAGAGATTTTCCCCTGCCCCTTTTTGATAAGTGTCTGGTAAGTAATAGGTAAACTGTTTCACCATTAAGGCATTCACCTCATTATCACTGACTTTAATCCTGTGAAAGACCTAGCAGTTACAACAGGAGCTTAAAGTTAAATTCATTAATTCATAAATGAAGAGTTTAACTTCTAGATTTAATTTCTCTATTTTACATGTTAAGCTCCACATATTGGAGGAGCTAAGCATCTTTCCCCTAATAAGAGTTTATATTGCTGTAGGCTAATAATAATTTTTACCTGAAATCTGAAGGTATAAAGTGATCTGAATATAATCTGCTTGCATTGGTTGGCTCCCAATGGTCTCTCCTTACTGCAATCAACCATTTCTTTAACAAAGGTGTATTGTTCAAAGGAAACCTTGAAGGAAAAAAATGTGTCATGATTAGAATGTCCTATGGGATATGGAATTGTGTTTAGGCCTATACTGAAATAATTCGCAAATACCTAATTTTTCATACATACTTGTGAAATGTAACGTTAATCCCTTTTTGATGGCGATTGGTGCAGTTAAATGCTGCGCACGACGTGGGCATCTTGAAAAATAAAAACTCGTATTTTTACAACATACTACTGTTCATCATCTTCCAACCAAACGGCCGCCAGATTTTGTGGGCTTATTTCATTAAAAGTCTTTTAATTATTAATGTCAACAGTGTCTTCAAAACGTCTGGACTCGCTATTTTTAAATAGGACTTGATTTTTGCAACAAAAATAACCACATCTACTCATGAACTGATAATACGACTGAGGCTAAAGTGACACGCGGCTTGGCCAGTCTCAAAGTGTCAAGTTCTCTTGCCTACAACTGTCATGGCGGCCGTAGTTCACTGAGCTTCAGACAGGGGCGCTGTAACGAGTATGTTTAGCAGTCTATATATCTTTAATGTCGTTGTTGTAGTTGGTCTTGGTTCAGTCTTCTCAACAGGAAGTAATGAATACTTTTGTTCGACTGAAAACATTCGACTATTCAGTCGATTGTTCGATGGGACTATCGCCCGAATAGTCGATAGTGCCCATCTCTAGCGTCAAGTTATCAGAATTTATATTGCTCTCCATTGTCATTGTTAAGAGGTTTAGGCAGTTATTATTGGTATATTCATTAGTGAATCATGCACGCTGTGTTACGTCTTAAAAACAGTAGTTTATACATCGCTGTTGTGCTCGAAGACAGCGTGTTTCAGCATGCCCACGTGTTACGTAACTGGTTGTAGATCAGGATATGACAGATTGTCTTCAGGTAGGCATTTCTTTAGACCCCCTAAAGAAAGTAGTGTTTTCGTGAAATGGGAGAAGGCTATCGGAAGAAAAGATAGAAAACTGACTCATGAGTGTTTCGTCTGTGATTTTCATTTTTGCAGTAACTTCTTAATAAAAGCAGACTCATTTACGGTGAATGGTAAAAGAGTAGAGATACCAAGGCAGCGGTGGAAATTAAAACCAGAAGCATTCCCCCAAGCATCCCTCCAAAGTGTCCAGCTGTTGAAATCATCAGTAAACGTAAGTTGCACGTATCAGTTTATTACATAGGTAGTGCAGTTATGGTTGGGTAGCGGTGAGCTTGAATTCAGAAGATGGTGCGTGTCCCATTTTCCCAACAAGCAAATGCTGGGGCTGTACCTTAACCCGTTACTCCACAGTGTTGCCGTGAGGCAGCCGTGGCCTTAATTAAGGTACAGTCCCATTTGCGCGGGTTGAAAATGGGAAACCACGGGAAACCATATTTAGTACTGCCGGCAGTGGGGTACGAACCCATTGTCTCCCGAATGCAAGTTGATAGTACGTGACCCAAACCGCGCAGCCACTAGCTCGGTCCTTAGAACGATATCACCACCACCACCACCATGTGCGGTCAGTTTAGAAGATCTGCACCAGACCTCCCCTGAGACCATTCGCCATTATTATTATTATTATTATTATTATTATTATTATTATTATTATTATTATTATTGATTTTTCCCTCGGACTCAGCGAGGGATCCCACCTCTACCGCCTCAAGGATAGTGTCCTGGAGTGTGTGACTTTGGGTCTTAAACAGGGGCCTTGTGGGGGGATGGTAAGAAGATTGTTGGAGCGGATAGACAAGAGGGAAGGAAGCGGCCGTGACCTTAATTGAGGAACAGCCCCAGCATTTGCCTGGTGTGAAAATAGGAAACCACGGAAAACCTTCTTAAGGGGTTCCGACCGTAGGGTTCGGACTCACTATCTCTGGAATACTGGATATTGGCCGCTTTTCAGCGACTGCAATTATCGAGCTCGGTGTCGCCTTAGTAAGGTACCATCCCGGTACTTGAAAAAAAAAACGGATAGCCATTTCGAGGATGGCTGAGGTGGGATTCGAACGCCCCCCCCCCTCCCCACGCTGAGTGGACCCCGTTCCAGTTCTCGTACCTCTTTTCGAATTTCGTGACAGAGCCGGGAATCGAACCCGGGCGTTTGGAGGTGGCAGCTAATTACTCTAACCACTACACCACGGAGACGGAAATAATAATAACCGAACGGGGTTGTATTGAACTTACAGTCGCAAATTTTGAAGTAAAATGCTTATCGGGTGATAGAAATTGTTGAAATAAAGGGCCATTTCCAGGAATGATTACTAGTTATAAGCCTTGGACAGTGTCTACCTAAACAACGTCTGAGTTGCGCACGATGTTCCATGGCATAAACAGTGTTCAACCAGACATTTAGATTTCTTCTAAATATTGGTTCGGAAATGTAAATAGATGTATACTTCCTCCATGCTACTCTTTGCTTGTCGTAACCAATGAAGTTTGTTGTGTGCGCTCCAAACGTTAGTCAACTGTCGTCTGACGTCTGCTATGCTCTGCGGCTTCCCCCTCCCCCATTAGCCTGCTTCCGGTGCAGCTCCCTAACTGGCATTGTCTCCACAAGGATCGCTAGTATGTTGATCCGCGCAGCAGCTTGTCCATGTCAGTCGGTATTGATGCTGCCGTCGTTTTGATATTGTAAGATATATAGTGGTGTTTCTGGATTTATTTGCGCTGATTATAATTCGTTTTGGCACATATTAGAAGCTGAAGCGGCGTTTTCGGTAAGTTAGTTGTTTGAATTCGTGATTCTAAATTGTATCCCTAGCAGCTTGTATTAGTTGAGGGTTTCTTTAACTTGAATTATTCTGCATGCACTTGCTATTTTGATCAATTAGCCATAATATTTAATTGTCGTAGGTGATCGACAACCGAAATGGTATACTGTTGCGTCCCATACTGCAAAAGTAAGAGTGGGAAAACTAAAGGGATTTCATTCCACGAATTCCCAGGTGATCCAGACCTCATGCAGAAATGGCTCGATGTCATTGCTAGATATAATTTTGTGCCTAATTTTGAATCAAGAACGTCTCATGTATGCGGAAGGCATTTTCTTGAATCCGACTTTCAACCTGGACTGAAAATTAAGAAGTTGAAAAACAATGCTTTTCCCAGAATATTTGAAGATTATCCAGCCCATAAAGTTCCTGAACCAAATCCTCGTGGTTTAAAGTGGTGGCGTGCCAACATGAAGATAAGGAAACAAGATGTGGAATTGGAACACCAGCAGAGACAAATGCACCGCGAGGTGAGTAGCGGAGAATTTTTGCATTACTACTTGCGGGGTGACGTTAAAGTCATAGTAGACGGCGAGGGTCTGACACATTACACAAATATGGCTAAACTTGAGCATACTTGCCCACAGATAAGAACATCGCTTCCGGTGGAAATGAAATCCTCATATTATCGAGACTAAAGTGACACTCCACCGTACGAGGAAGTGTAGCTTTGATAATACTCGTAGTGTTGTCGTTACATTGAGTGTAATCTTAGTAGGGCTATAGCGCTTTTCACGAGAGTTTAATTCTGATGTAAACTAATGGGCGGAGCACATTGCCTTTCCACGTGGACATAGACGTAGTTGATTGGAGAAGCAACCGTCGCACTTACTCGATTGTCTGCGAGCTCGAAGAAAAGTAGTACATCGCTTTAATGTTATTTTATTTAAAGTTTATTACATTTAGAGAGTTTGGAAGAGTACGTAATCAAATCAAAATATGGTTGTCATACATACCGATATGTATGTGCTTCTTTTTTAAATATAAAATAGTGATTAAATAAGGATAAATTAAGGCACAAGGCATGGTGTAATAAGGAAGTCTTCTCGTAGTGGGGGAAAGACCCAGGCTGTACATCGTGGAGATAAGGCGTTGCATCTTGCAGCAGCAGTCAGTGTCATCATTCATGTGTCTGTTAGGTCATCAGCCCAGAGGCTGGTTGGATCCTCAAATAGCACCACCAAAGGTTATGCGGTTATAAGGAAACCGCAAAAACCAATGGCAGCACCAAAATGAGGCGTACTAGGCAAGACGAGGAGTGAGGTAGTTTGCCATTGCTTTCCTCACTGGGTCAGAAGTGCTATTGCAGCACGACTGACCCTATGAGCAACACCTTTCATAACACTCAGATGCACTAGTCGTGCTCTGAATGTCATTACTCAGCACCACCCATACCCCAGCAGCTTCCATATTGTCACAGCCATGGATGAGACTGGGACTTCGGTGAAAGCTACACTTTACTCTGGCCTGTGCTAAGAGATGGATACAAAAGTACTATATCCATCAAGAAATGGTAGCAGGTCAGTATTAATAGTGAGAGAAATTGAGCAAGAGGTAGGACCACTGCGTGTAGTGAAGCACAAACGAGGAAAACCGCTCAGAAGTGGCCATTGTGAATGTGTTCGATAAACTAAGTGAACAGAATCCAGGTTTAGTCGTTTATTCAGAAGTTCAAATCTTCGCACTGTTGTCGTATGCGATGAGTAGCCCTGTACGTCCGAACACGCGACGTTGACGGGGTAGAGGTCGTTACTACACGCTCAGCGAATCACAACTTTCTTTGGTGGAGGCGTGGACATACCATGTTTGCATCAGGATTAAACTCTCGTGAAAAGGCATATAGCATCGGCGAAGGGAGATGATACTGTTGTAATCTTTAATGGAATGAGCTGCATGGGTCAAATAGATGTAGGCTTGCGTGAGAATTAATGGTAGAATGAGTTCTTGGTTCGGAGTACTTACAGGGTTTAGACAAGGCTAACCTCTGTTGTTCCTAGTTTACATGGATCATCTGATGAAAGGTAAGTGGCAGGGAGGGAGGGATACAGTTAGGTGAAAATATAGTAAGCAGTTTGACCTGTGCTGATGACTTGGTCTTTAGGGCAGATAGTGCAGAGAGCCTGCAGTCTAATATCTTGGCACTTAAAAATAGGTGCGAT
This sequence comes from Anabrus simplex, assembly GCF_040414725.1. Taxonomy (NCBI): domain Eukaryota; kingdom Metazoa; phylum Arthropoda; class Insecta; order Orthoptera; family Tettigoniidae; genus Anabrus; species Anabrus simplex. Next base: position 64,628,957 of record NC_090278.1, on the reverse strand, counting down.
GAGTATGGTATGAAAATTAGTCTTTCCAAGACTAAACTGATGTCAGTAGGTACGAAATCCTAGATAATTTAATGTCAGATTGGGGATGCAAAGCTGGAACAGGTGGATAAATTCAAGACATTGTGTGTTCTCCCAGGATGATAGTATAGTACGCGACATTGAATCAGGGTGCAGTGTAAGCTAATGCCTTGAGCTCGGCGTTGCGATCAACAGCATTCTGTAAGAAGGAAGTCAGCTCCCGGACGAAACTTATCATTACACCGGTTTGTTTCCAGACCGAATTTGCTTTACGGGAGTGAAAGCTGGGTGAACTCAGGATATATAATTCATAAGTTAGAAGTAACAGACATGAAATTAGCGAGAATGATTGCTAGTACAAACAGGTGGGAAAAATGTCAGACGGACACTCGGAAGTAGGAGATAAAGGATAAGTTAGGAATGAACTCGATGGGTGAAGCTGCGTATAAACTGGCCTCGGTGGTAGGGTCATGTGAGGCGAATGGACGAGGATAGCATAGAAGTAGAGGGAGACCAAGACGACGATGGTTAGACTCAGTTTCCAACGATTTAAAGATGTATAGAACTAAACGAAGCCGCAGAACTAGTTACAAATAGAGAATTTTGGCGGCGGGTATTAACTTCACAGAGGCTTGCAGACTGGACGCTGAAAGGCATGACAGTCTATAATGAAGTATGTTTGCATGTTCCATTCTGGAGATCGAAACTCCCCTTCGGCAGCCCTGAAGATTGTTTTTCGTAGTTTCCCCATTTTGTACACCAGGCAAATACTGGGTCTGTTATTAAGGCCACGGACTTTCCATTCCAGTTATTACCTTTTCCTTTGTCATTGTTGCCGAAAACGTATCTGAATTAGCACGTGGAGAATCTGACCCCTCCCCACCACACACACACACACACACACACACACACACACACACACACAACTACTTTGTAGTGTTGCTGTTGTGTATACTTACTTGGGTCAGGCTCAAGAAATCAGTCCCTGTATTATCTCTTGGAAAGCGAAATTATATTTTAAATTGTACCTCTCGAATATTTCAGATAAATTGCTACGTTTTCCCATAGACGACCTATATAGGAGGCCGTCGAACTAACTTTTCTTCCCGGAATCGTCTCAACATGATAATACAGATTTATGTTTCATGGTACATGACCTCTGATTGTGATTCACTCCTAAAATTTGAGGTTAAACAGTGTCCTCAGCAGTGTTTAAACATCGGATTTAGACAGTGTCTAAGTGATAAACGTCTTTGAAATGCGGCAGCCATATTTAGGCATCTGCTAAATACAGTTTCTGCAGTCGGCAAAAACCATCTAGTCAGTCTAGTAGGAATGGGATATTTCTGGGAATGGGATTATACAGAATATTAAAAAATATATATCAAAAAAGCAGTTCTAAGAGTTAAAGATATTGAGAAGCAGCATATTGTTTTGCAGTGCAAAACTAAGCAGTCACTGGATAATTTAGCAGTGCAATTGTAAGAATGAGGACTATCGTAGATGGAATGAAAGTCCACAGCCCGTTTCCAGTCATTCGACCGGGTCAGGAATGGAATGAATGAAACCCCCATCTAGCGGCGATGATTGGAATTGTGCCGGCTGCCGAAGCCTGTAGCACTCTTTTGCAGCCATGATTAATAACTGACAGATGAAATGAAATTTTAATGGAAAGTGTTGCTTGAATGAAAGATGACACCATAGGTCGACGTTACTTGCGATTAGTACCACCATGTGAGGAACACCACGGGTCTACGTTGCCTCTGATTAGTACCACTATATGAAGAACACCACGGGTCTGCGTTGTCCCTGATTAGTACCACTATGTGAGGAACACCACGGGTCTACGTTGGCTCTCATTAGTACCACTATGTGAGGAACACCATGGGTCTACGTTGCCTCTGATTAGTACCACTATGTGAGCAACACCACGGGTCTACGTTGACTCTGATTAGTACCACTATGTGAAAAACTCCATGGGTCTGCGTTGCCTGGGAGCAGTACCATTATGTGAGGAGCACCATGAGTTTGCGTTGCCTCTGATTAGTACCAGTATGTGAGAAACACCACGGGTCTACGTTGACTCTGATTAGTACCACTATGTGAGGAACACCATGGATCTACGTTGCCTCTGATTAGTACCACTATGTGAGGAACACCACGGGTCTACGTTGACTCTGATTAGTACCACTATGTGAGGAACACCATGGGTCTACGTTGCCTCTGATTAGTACCACTATGTGAGCAACACCACGGGTCTACGTTGACTCTGATTAGTACCACTATATGAAGAACACCACGGGTCTACGTTGCCTCTGATTAGTACCACTATATGAGGATCATCACTGGTCTACGTTACCTCTGATTAAGTACCACTGTGTGAGGAACACCATGGGTCTGCGTTGTCTGGGAGCAGTACCATTATGTGAGGAGCACCATGAGTCTGCGTTGCCTCTGATTAGTACCAGTATGTGAGGAACACCATGGGTCTGCGTTGTCTGGGAGCAGTACCACTATGTGAGGAACACCATGGGTCTGCGTTGTCTGGGAGCAGTACCACTATGTGAGGAGCACCATGAGTATGCGTTGCCTCTGATTAGTACCAGTATGTGAGGAGCACCATGAGTCTACGTTACCTCTGATTAAGTACCACTGTGTGAGGAACACCATGGGTCTGCGTTGTCTGGGAGCAGTACCATTATGTGAGGAGCACCATGAGTCTGCGTTGCCTCTGATTAGTACCAGTATGTGAGGAACACCATGGGTCTGCAATGTCTGGGAGTAGTACCATTATGTGAGGAACACCATGGGTCTTCGTTGTCTGGAAGTAGTACCAGTATGTGAGGAACACCATGGGTCTGCAATGTCTGGGAGTAGTACCATTATGTGAGGAACACCATGGGTCTTCGTTGTCTGGAAGTAGTACCAGTATGTGAGGAACACCATGGGTCTGGGTTGCATGGGAGTAGTAGCATTATGTGAAGAACACTTTGGGGTCTCTGTCGCCTGTGGGTGGTACCATTAATGTGTGATCACACCGTGGGTTTGCATTGCCTATGATTGGTACCACCAGGTGAGTGGCAGCAAGGGTATACGTGTTCCGTTATTTAGTTCCACTATGTGAGGAACACCACGGGAATACCGGCGCCAGTGATTAGTCGCACTATGTGAAGAACACCATGAGTCTGCGTTGCTTGCAAGTGGTGCCCTTATGTGAAGAACACCGTGGGTATTTGTTGCCTGCGAGTGGTGCCCTTTTGTGAGGAACACCATGGATCTGTGTTGCCTGTGAGTGGTGCCATAATGTGTGACATACCGGGCGAGTTGGCCGTACGGATAGGTGCGCCATGGTTCTGCTTTACTAGTAATTAGTGTCATTATGAGGGGCCGCTGACCTGGATTTTATAACAAACATCATCTCAGAAAAGAAGGCATTGTGAATTGGATCCATGGTCTTTTTTCATAATCATTCGTGTTATATTTTAGTCAGTAGATACATTTTGAAGTTTTTATTCTCTTTTCATTTCGTTGCATCGCGTTAGGCCCGTTTGAACAACAATCACCATTGTCATCAATCTGATGTGGTGGGGTCTCACATGTCGCTCCCTTACTGAGGCCCAAGTAGGAGTTGATTCGACTCTGAATGCTGTAAGTAAGGAACTTTCTCCGCAGTGCGGCGGGGTTGGCGCTGCGGAGGCAGTTCGAGTTGGCAGCTGTGGGAGCGCTGGTCCGTTTCATTGCTGTTTTAAGCCTCATGGAATGGAAAGCAAAGCGGGCCGTTAGCAAGGCGTATCACTATATCAATAACCAAGTCGCTATGTTATCTGCGGAAGAAAGAGTGTTTTTAGTGGAGCACGTCTTCCGTGCTGGTGATAAGTATACAGAAAGTGTAAAACTTGAATTCCAAATGCGTTTTCCAAACCGGAAATTACCACATCGTGATACAGTGCGCGATCTGATCGCAAAGTTCCGTGATTCCGGAGAAGTACACGATGCTCCGAGAAGTGGAAGGCGTCCGGTTTTAACTAAGGAAAAGATGGACGAAATTTCGGACGCAATATCGCAAAGTCCTAATATATCAATTTGCAAATTAGCTAAACAGACATCTGTGTCCTCGGGGACAGCATATAAGGCCTTGGTGAAAAATCCTCGCATTCGAAAGATGCCTTCATTTCGGAAGAAAGCAGTTTCGACATCTACTGCAACTGTGGTGAGTTAAAACACATTATTTTTTATTCTTCTTCTTTTTCTTGTCGACCCCGCGCTGGAGGGATAGCGTGTTTGCTGCTTACTCGGAGACCCGGTTCGATTCCCGACTAGGTGAGAGATTCCTACCTGGATCTGAGGGCTGATTCAAAGTCCACTCAATTGAGGAGCCATCTGACGGTGATATGGTAGCCCCGGTCTAGAAAGCTAAGAGTAACGGCGGAAAGGATTCGTGATGCTGACCACACAACACCTCGTAATCTGCAGGCCTTCGGGCTGAGCAGCGGTCGCTTGGTAGGCCATGTAAAAGAACTCCTTCAGGAGAAAACTTCCGGAACGGTATATCAGCGACTACGAAAACCGTATAAGTAGTTTGCGGTCATAAAATAATAATAATAATAATAATAATAATAATAATAATAATAATAATAATTCGAAAGAAAGCAGTTTCAACATCTACTGCAACTGTGGTGAGTTACAACACATTATCAAAATTTAATATTATTATTATTATTATTATTATTATTATTATTATTATTATTATTATTATTATTATTATTATTATTGTCCGGCTCCATGGCTAAATGGTTAGCGTGCTGGCCTTTGGTCACAGGGGTCCCGGGTTCGATTCCCGGCAGGGTCCGGAATTTATACCATAATTGGTTAATTTCGCTGGCACGGAGGCGGGGTGTATGTGTCGTCTTCATCTTCATTTCATCCTCATCTTGACGCGCAGGTCGCGTACGGGCATCAGTTCAAAATACCTGCACCTGACGAGCCGAACTTGTCCTCGGACACTCCCGGCATTAAAAGCCACACGCCATTTTATTTATATTTATTATTATTATTATTATTATTATTATTATTATTATTATTATTATTTTATTTATTGTGAGCCTCCGTGGCTCAGACGGCAGCGCGTCGGCCTCTCACCTCTTTGTTCCGTGTTTCAAATCCTGGTCACTCCGTGTGAGATTTGTGCTGGACAAAGCGGAGGCGGACAGGTTTTTCTCCGTTTTTCCGTGTCATTTTTCATTCCAGCAACACTCTCCAATATCATATCATTTCATTTGCCAGGCTTCGGCAGCCGGCACAATTCTTCATTCATTCCATTCCTGACCCGGTTGAATGACTAGAAACAGGTTGTGGACTTTTATTTCATTATTATTATTATTATTATTATTATTATTATTATTATTATTATTATTATTATTATTATTATGCGTGAATGGTCCCTTTCGGAACACACGAAGCTTTATTTATGATTTCGTTTGCGGAGGATCCAGGATGCTTTCATCTGTTGACTAAAGATCCTTTTCCTTTCTTCCGTCCACTTGGTACCTGCTCTTTTTGGTACTTCATTCTCTGGAGTAACTTCCCAATTGTCAATTTTCTTTCTATATATATTTCGATTCAAAATGTCTTCACAGAGAATTTGTGCATTCTTCATGTCTGCTTTTGTTTGTTGTATCCAAGGAAAATTCTTCAGTTTGTCAACTCTTTCAAGAACTTGGTGGGTTAGTCTAGTTTCTGGAAGCCTCTTAACATGTCCATAAAATTTTAGCCTTTTTTTCCTGAGGTCTGCCGCAATATTAGATAATTTTTCTGTGGATTTCCGGGTTTGGAGGCGGTACCCTTCTCCCGTGTGTCTTGGTCCTAAAATTTTCCTCATGATTTTTCGCTCTTCTTTTAGGATATTTTCCAGTTCGCCCTTTCTATGAAGCGTTAGAGTTTCCCCTGCATATAAAGCCTCCGGTTTGATTACAGTATTGTAATGTTTAATCTTAACGTGGAGAGACATACATTTTTGTTGTAGATTTCTCTTGTTCTCCCATAAGCTCTTCAGAGTTTTTGGACACGGTTGTTTTGGGCTATTTTCTCTTGTCCGGTTGGTTCGAGGATTTCGCCCAGGTATTTGAAGTGAGGGACTCTGTTGATTTGTCCGTATTTTGTATTGAGACTATGGATGTCTAGCTTTGCACAGAAAAATTCAGTTTTCTGGAAGGAGATATGAAGTCCGACCTTTCTGGCACATTCTTGGAGAATTTCAACTTGCTTTATTGCTGTGACTTCATCGCTGGACAAAAGGGCCAGGTCATCCGCGAAGGCTAAGCATGGAATTTCAAGCTTGTTTTTTTGTGTCCCGATGTTTACTGGGTTCCAGCTATTTTGTGCTTTCAGTTCGTTTTCCCATTCCCTCATCACCTTATCTAGTACGAGGTTGAAGAGGAGGGGTCATAGTCCATCTCCTTGCCGGACACCAGTTTTTATCAGGAATTCGTCTGAGATTTCTCCCATGAATTTCACTCTTGACTTCGTGTCAGTGAGGGTCTGTTTGGTCAAGTTTAGCGTTTTGGAGTCTAGTCCCTGTTCTTTCAGGATGCTGAACAGAGATTGACGATCAACTGAATCATAAGCCTTCTTGAAATCTACAAAGGTACAGATGATTGGAAGGTTTCTGAGGGCCCTGAATTTTAGAGCGGTTTTGAGGTTGAAGATCTGTTCAGTGCATGATCTGTGAGGGCGGAACCCAGCTTGAAATTCACCATTTTTATGCTCTAGTTGTTCTTGTATTCTTTTCAACAGGCATGCAGAGAAAATTTTGTAGCCGACTTCAAGGAGGGAGATTCCCCTATAGTTATTCACATCAGTTTTGTCTCCTTTTTTGTGAAGTGGGTGAATCAAGGCACATTTCCAGTCTTCTGGGAGTTTTTCATTTTTCCAGATTTTCTGTATGATTTCTGTAAGTTCCTTGAGTGAATTTGGACCAAGATTCTTAAGGAATTCTGCAACAATCCCGTCTCTCCCTGAGGTTCTGTTGTTCTTTAGTCGTTTAATGTGGCTCTGAATTTCTTCCTGGTTTGGTGGAGGTGATTCTGGGTGAGTGAAACTGGTTGCTTCTTCAAGAAATCTTTCAGTGGGTTCGGGGCAGTTAAGAAGTTCTGAGAAGTACCGTGCAAGTTCTTGGCAGTTTTCTTTATTAGTAAGCGCCAATTTTCCGTCTTGTTTCCTAAAACATAAGTTCTGTGGAATGTATCCTCGGATTTTTTCTGTGAATGTTCTGTAGAAATCCCTTGTGTTGTGGTTTCTAAAGTTTTCTTCAATTGACTCCAGTTGTTCTTTCAGGTGCTTTCTTTTCTCTTGCCTGATGGTTTTGGATACTTGTTTTCTGGTCTCATAAAATTCTCGTTGAGTTTTCTGGGATCTTCTACTGTTGTATTTCTGAAACGCAGATTTTCTTATCTCTAGGGCTTGGTTGCATGTTGAGTTCCACCAGGGGTGTTTTTCATTCCTTTTTAAGGGTACCATTTCTCGTGCCTTCTGTATGATTTTGGTGTGGAATTCTTCCCATGTTTTTGCTGGTTGATTTTCCCATGCTTCTTTTAGATCCGTAACAGGAATCTGTTTTATGTCAAATTTCTGTTGTTGGGGTGGTATTTTCTTGGAGTAAATTTTACTTTAACTCTTGTGAGATAGTGATCAGAGTCGATGTTTGCTCCTCTTCTCACTTGTACATCATGTACCTCTTTCTGTAGCTGATACGAGATAGCTACATGATCAATCGGAAATTCTCCAATGGATTCAATGGGGGACCTCCAGGTTTTTTGTTTCTTGGGATGCTTCCTGAGGGATGTGGACATGATTTTAAGGTTGCACTGTTGACATAGTTCAATGAGCCTTGAGCCGTTTTTGTTCGTAAATGCGCCGGGTAGAGTCCGACAGTTTTCCAGTGTTCCTTTTCTCGGCCGATTTGTGCATTGAAATCGCCTAAGAGGATTTTGACGTCATCCTTTGGAATTTTTGACATCACTTTTTCAAGTCTGTTCCAAAATTTGTCCACGTTTTGGGGATTCTTCTTGTTGTCTATATTTGTAGGGGCGTGTGCATTTATTAATGTATATTTTTATTGGCACACTGAATACTCATGGTCATTAGGCGATTGCTGATGGAATTAACTTCTTGGATCGAGTTCAGTATACTTTTATGTACTACGAAGCTCATGCCAAATAAAGGGGTCCTATTTAGAATCTTTTGGTCTGTTTTGCTTTTGAATATACGGTAATTTCCATAATCCAAGGTGGCATCATCAGTAAATCGAGTTTCCTGCAGGGCAAGGATAAGAATTTTTTGCCGATCAAGTTCTGTGACTAAATTGAGTAATTTTCCTGGTTGTATCAAAGTGTTGATATTGAATGTACCAAGGTACGTGGGGGGTTTTGTGGGATAGTTTACCAGAGAGCTCCGACTCTCTCCCATGTTTTCATGGTTGTCCAGGCTCCCCAGAATCCGAAAGCCTGGTTGCCGTCTCAATGCGACGGGTGGATTGGATACCACCTGGGGTAATGTTGTTAGTACGCTCACGAATCATGTTTGGCTTGTAATAGGAAATCCAGCAGTGCTGGGTGCTTAGAACCAGGGATTGTTAGTTCCTGGAGCTTGGTATTGCCGCCGCACCTACATAGTGACAGGCGCGGACCAGGAAGCCGGTGGATACCACTCAGACGCATCTGGATTTTAAACAGGCTTTTTATTACTATCCCAAAAAGCAAGGGTGCCTCATCCGCCAGTTCCGCCGTACCAATGATCTTCATCTCCGCCTTCACTGCCGTTGAGGTCTTCACTCGTAACCCTGAGCTGGGACCCTTACCAGATGATACACACCGGGTCAGTGTGCTCTGGGACTCACATAGGCAGGGGCGCCACTCCCTGGGCAGGGCTGCCTCCGAAGAGGGTCCCTGCCTGCTACCTTTTTATTATTATTATTATTATTATTATTATTATTATTATTATTATTATTATTATTATTATTACCGAGCGAGTTGGTTTCCTCTCCTAGCCCTCTTTTATCCCATCGTCGCCATAAGACCTATCTGTCTCGGTGCGACGTAGAGCAGATTGTTACAAAGAAGACCAGAATGAGTTACAAAAGGACTTCGATAACGTCATTTTTTGTTGTGATATGAATAATTTGTCTTAAAGTTTTAGTAAATGTAAATAAATGGTTTTTATCAGGAGGAAAATATTTGATACATCAGCCTGTCATATATGCGGGGCAAAAGTGGATAGGGTTTTAACGCTAAAGGATCTGAGTGTAATTTTTGATAGTAAGCTAACGTTCCACGATTATATAGAAACAGAAACAAAGGATGCAAGCCAAATGCTAAGAGTTTTGATAAGAAATTCGAGACCTATTATCCAGCCTTAAGTACTTCATAAATTATGAAGTGTTATGAAGGCTCCGTTGTCCGGAGAATGTAGTTCCATACTTTAGCACCAGGCGCAGCACGCATCGTTTGGTCTGAACCTTGAACGAGTAACAGTTGAGCGTACTATTGTGTAGGCGCGCCACGCCATATTAGAGGGTGAAGTATTATTTACGTGTGAATTGAGTGGCGTTATTTCAGTACATGTAATCATCATCGAGAACATGCCAGGCTGTTTTGTGCCAGGTTGTAAGTCTGGGTATAGAGTAGGGGATGGTAGGCACTTGTTTAGAGCTAAGCAAAATTGTTTGAGTGAATGGAACAGAAAAATTCCAAGGAGTGATAGACCGTTAACTTTGAACGATCGTGTGTGTGACTTACATTTTAGTGATGATATGCTGATCAAAGTGGATACCACCATTATAGATGGAAAAACAGTGGAGTCTGTTCGTAATAGGTGGAAGTTAACAAAGAACGCTGTGCCCCATCATTTCCCGGGAGTACCAAGCTATACTCCCTGCCAAGTAAGTGTATACACTAAGGGTACCACCTCACTCTTTCTCCCCTGTTAATACTGAAGGTATAGATTTTTTAACGGTTAGGTTCGATTCAGTGTCGCCAACCATACAGTTTAGGGACCTAATTGCTGATACGACGTCTTACAGTTACGGTTTCTCTAACAGGTTGGCACTATGTAGTCATGATTTCTTTGTGAATTGCGAGATTAAACTATACTGTCACTGTCGTATTATGAAACTCACTAGTGTTATATTTGCTGATATAAATAAAGTATATTGTCTTTTTTTCTCTAGGATTGTAAATCTGTTTGGGTAATACCAGGTAAGTAGAATTGTGGCGTGTTCGAATAATAACGTAGTAGGTGTTAAGTGACGAACGCAGCATTTTATTAATACGGTCTTATTTCGTCCAATTCTTATGTGTATGCATGTTCAGTCCTCAGCCCTAAGGCTGGTTGGATCCCCAACAGCTCCGCCGCCAGCTGTCATAGATGGCCTAGGCATCAATGAAGAGGCTTACTAGGGAAATTAGGAGTGAGGTAGTTTCCCGTTGCTTTCCTCACCGAGCCAGAAGTTGCTATTACATATCAGTCTGCCAAGCCCACTGTAAAGCATGCACCAACCGACCGTATGAGCAATATTTTCACACCATTCATAGCAGGGACTGGCTGCAGAAGGAATGGCTTTACTAGCATCGCTCATACCTCAGTCACTTTCATATTGTCAAAGCCAAGGACAAAGCTGAGACAGATCAATGAAAGTAACAAAATTGCTCTAGCCTATACTAGGCGTGTCTTTGCTGGCAGGACCTAGTGTTTACAGAGCACTATGTCTTCTGGTATAGGCTAGAGCAATTTTGTTACTTTCATTGATCTGTCTCAGCTTTGTCCTTGGCTTTGACAATATGAAAGTGACTGAGGTATGAGCGATGCTAGTAAAGCCATTCCTTCTGCAGCCAGTCCCTGCTATGAATGGTGTGAAAATATTGCTCATACGGTCGGTTGGTGCATGCTTTACAGTGGGCTTGGCAGACTGATATGTAATAGCAACTTCTGGCTCGGTGAGGAAAGCAACGGGAAACTACCTCACTCCTAATTTCCCTAGTAAGCCTCTTCATTGATGCCTAGGCCATCTATGACAGCTGGCGGCGGAGCTGTTGGGGATCCAACCAGCCTTAGGGCTGAGGACTAAACATACACATGCATAATTCTTATGTATAGAATTCACTTAGGATGTACAGTATACGAAGCTAGACAAATCTGCAAGAACTCCTCTAAAGCAACATAACTTTCCTTTATAAAGGTCAATTCAGTTGAAATGGAAGAGAATTTCGTTATCAACCTAACCTAACCTAACCTAACCTAACCTAACCTAACCTAACCTGTCTTTTCGCGACTGTTCGGTTTGCAGACTTAATATTTGTGTACTCTTGTTGACTTGCGGCATACGTACATGTAACATATTTGCTTGTGTATATTTTTACAGCGTGGTTTCACCTCAGTCCGACAAATAATAGCAAATCTCAAGACGGGAGCTGAATTATTTACACCAGGCAAACGCCGAGGAATACGGGTATAATAATGCGTGTATCAAAATAAAGACAGAAATATACAACATTAAATTGAGTGAGAGAGAGTTTATTTCGTTAATTCCTCATTGAGCTAGAAAAACGACTTAATTATGAATATATTGATTGTGTAAGGGAACCTTCATTATTGTTACTTACATTGAAGTCAGTTTCTTGATGGTTATGTCTCGTGGTTTCAATAAGTTGGCAGCAGTGAACAGCCATTCACCAAAAGACAACAGCGTGGCGATATTTGCCTTTCGTGCCGAGTACTATACGCAAGTTTCGAACCCCGTAAAATCACTCTCTACCAACCAAGAAAATAAAAGCTGGCAAAGGAAATGAGGGGAGTTCGACAGAATAGAATACTAGCATCGTATTTAATTGTGATAATTCTCCGTCACCTAACAACTTTGGAAATGAAGTGATATGACTGCGCAGAGAAGTGAAACGCTTAAAACGCATCATCGTTGAAAAAGGAAATGTCGTGATCAGGCTAAATAAATAGCAAAATTAAGGTCTATTGTACTCAAATATTACACGGACAATTTACCAGACAAGCAAAAACTTGTAATTCGCACCATGGCGTTATAAGCCGGAATTTATTTTGGAAAGTTTGCTCTTCTTGATCAAATCCAGAAAAGGATTCGAACATCGCGTAAAGCATCAACTGCTCCCGTTGCCATCACTCTTATTATTACGAAACTTTTCTCGTGGAATGAAGTGTAACTCATACTATATGGTAGCTGTCTGTAGTGATATGGAAGGAAGTCCCGAAAATCACCGTAACTGTGTGCTTATATTTGATGAAGTGATGATAAGAGAGAATAACAGATATAACTCTGCCATGTGCAGTTTTGATGGATTTATAAACATGGGCGAATTAAAACATGAAGAAAAGTGTTCTTAGTAACCACGCACTCGTTTTTCTCGTTGCTCCTGTTGTGAAAAACTGGATGCAACCTATTGCAATTTTTCGGAGCAACAATGCAAGTGACGGCTATACCATTGGAAAATTGATTTTGTAGATGGCTATACGGCTGGAAAACAATAATACAGTACAAGTGTAGTAGCCTTTACTTCTGACGGTAGTACACCAATTAAATCCTTGCTGTGGGTGATCAGTGTTGCCAACTAATATTTTCAAGATCCGCTAAATGATACAAAAATCCGCTAAAATTCCTCCAAGAAATCCGATCTCAAATAATGAGCAATAATAATAATAATAATAATAATAATAATAATAATAATAATAATAATAATAATAAACGGTCTTCCTTCCTAGCATATATTATATAATTGCTACTCTCTCACAGTTTCATTATCTGTCGTCATTCGTCAACTAAGAGATAAGTACCCTTTCCCCACGCATTAAAAATTTATGGTACCATGATCTCATAACATCAAATCCTCATGTGACTGCTAGCACCTGACAAGGAATACGGAATAGTTCGGAGACAGACTGGCGTACAATTTTTTTTAAAAAAAACGTAAAACGCATTTAACACTAAATTCCGCTATAATAAATCTAGAATTCCGCCAAAAAATCCACTGTCCGGTAAATGATATATTTCTTCGCCGACAGTCTTCTAATTCCGCCAAATTTAGCGGAAAATCCGCTAACACTGTAGGTGATACAGTATCTGTTTCAGAATCACATTCTCATGATTTCACACACTCGCTGCAAGGTACACGTTGCTTTGCTGATTTGTGAATCAAGTAACCACACAAATAATATAGGAGATTTTCGCCTGCTCTACCTGAACTGTTATCATTAACTGACAAATCTATAGGGTTGAGGCCAGGTTCAATATCTGTCAGTGCAATAGTTTCCCTTATCTGTTCATGAATATTTTCCTTTACCTCCCTACTTCTACATCTTTCACCTCGTGCCATTGATCTTAACTCTCGCGCAAAGGATGGCAGTTTGTGGTCGACTACTTTTTTTTTTTTTTTTTGCTATATGCTTTACGTCGTACCAACACAGATAGGTCTTATGGCGACGATGGGATAGGAAAGGCCTAGGAATGGTAAGGAAGCGGCCGTGACCTTAATTAAGGTACATCCCCAGCATTTGCCTGGTGTGAAAATGGGAAACCACGGAAACCATCTTCAGGGCTGTTAACAGTGGGGTTCGAACCCACTATCTCCCGGATGCGAGCTCACGGCTGCTCGCTCCTAACCGCACGGCCAACTCGCCCGGTGGTCAACTACATCCTCACAGTTGTTCTTAGAGGAAAGAATTCCTTTTATTGGATCGTGGGACTATGTAAGTGCATATTGGAATTTTGTGGAAAAATTTGGAACTCATATACAAAGCAACAAGTGAAAGCTGTTGAAATTGTACCAAACAAGTTCCTACGTTATCTTTATTTCAAAATTTCTATTTTTTGTCCTTTCGACCCAGTTATTGAGGAATAACTTTCCTTTATTGAATATCAGACGGACCTTAATTTCTATGAATGAGATCACGCCAGCATCAGTTATTTCATGTTCAGAAGTCAAATTCACCTTTCGTAAAAATTGTTGTTTGAGTCATCAGTCCATAGACTGGTTTGATACAGCCCTCCATGGCACCCTATCATGTAATAACCTTTTCATTTCTACATAACTAGAGAGGGCCAAGAGCCCTAACTTCAACTACATCCTCACAGTTGTCCTTAGAGGAAAGAATTCCTTTTATTGGATCGTGGGACTATGTAAGTGCATATTGGAATTTTGTGGAAAAATTTGGAACTCATATACAAAGCAACAAGTGAAAGCTGTTGAAATTGTACCAAACAAGTTCCTACGTTATCTTTATTTCAAAATTTCTATTTTTTGTCCTTTCGACCCAGTTATTGAGGAATAACTTTCCTTTATTGAATATCAGACGGACCTTAATTTCTATGAATAAGATCACGCCAGCATCAGTTATTTCATGTTCAGAAGTCAAATTCACCTTTCGTAAAAATTGTTGTTTGAGTCATCAGTCCATAGACTGGTTTAATACAGCCCTCCATGGCACCCTATCATGTACTAACCTTTTCATTTCTACACAACTAGAGAGGGCCAAGAGCCCTAACTTCGCCACCTACAAAGGCATAATAAATAAATAAATAAATAAATAAATAACTACTACGTCCTAAATCTACTCTAATCTGCTTGTCATATTCATACCTTGGTATACCCCTACCGTTCTTACCGCCTTCACTTCCTTCAAAAAACCAACTGAACAAGTCCTGGGTATCTTAAGATGTGCTCTATCATTCTATCTCTTCTTTTCGTCAAATTTAGGCAAGTCTATCTCCTCTCATAAATTCGATTCATTATCTCTTCATTCATGATATGATCTACCCATCTCACCTTCAGCATTCTTCTGTAACACCACATTTCAAAAGCGTTTCTCTTTCGTTTTGAGCTAGTTATCGTCCACGTTTCACTTCCATACAATGCCATGCTCCACACGAAAGTCTTCAAAAACATATTTATAATTCTTATATCAGTGTTCGAAGTGAGCAAATTTCTTTTCTTGACAAAGGCCTTCCTTGCTTGTGCTAGTTTGTATTTCATGTCCTCCTTTTGTCATTGTTAGATATTTTACTATCCAGTTAATATTCACCTACTTCCTTTAAGACTTCATTTCCTTATCTAATATTTACTGCATCACCTAACTTTAGTCGACTGCACTCTTTTACTTTTGTTTTGGACTTATTATTTTCACCTTGTACCCCTTCCCCAGAACTCTGTCCATACCATTTAGGAATTTCTCCAGATCTTCTGCATTCTCAGACAAACTAACATCATAAAAATGACAACGTTTTATAATACTGTAACACAAGAATTCGATCTATTCACCGAATCGGATAATGAATTTAATAAAAAAATAAAAGCCTGCTTTTACAGTTTTTTTAATCGCACTCATCACATTTTCCAGTGTACTCATTTGTATTTTAAATTTGATTTTATTATTGTTTTATGTTCGATTGCCATGATTTCTTTGTGCATTTTTCATTTCTTTACAATTGTAATTGATGTCATATATATATAAAATGTTACTATACAGTTTGTTTTGTTTTTTGTTAAGTTTTGATTTCATAGATATAGAATCAAAAAAATAACAAAAAACCGGTGTGTACGTTCGTTGTTGAATGGTGATGGACTCTCAGTACAATGCTTTCGGACTTCAAGAAGAAATTGTTCTCGATAAAGTATGAACATTATTATTTGGTTTTATTGAAGAACCTTTTCCATGTCATAATTTATGTCAGTCTCCTTGTATTTATTTACTTATTTATGTCTTCATGTATGTATGCACTCTATGTATTTGTATGTACCATTTGTGTGTTTGCATTTTTGACTTGTATTATCCTTAAAATTTACTCTGTTATAATCTAAATAACTATTTTACATGCCCTGAATTTTTACCATTTTAATATAGGAGCCCTGTGTTTGAATGGAAAAGATCGTTTTATGCATTTTGTGAGTTAAAAATAAATATAAAGTAGACTTAGAGTAGATTGGTGGAGAAGGTAGGGTTCTTACACTTAACCACAGTTACATTACACTGGTCGATAAAAATGAACATTTTTTTTTCTTTCACAAGATAAAAAATAAGAGATTCTAGAAATATTTTTGATGCTGTATTCAAATATCTTGTCAGTTTTTCCCCATCGGGCAGGAGTTTTGTGTCATATTCACTTGAATTTTTTATCATTTGTAGAGGGAACTTTTCATTGTGTAAGACTGGCCTCATTGCAGATGGGAAATTCGGATACGTATCTGTACTATATTTTGATTTAGATGTGATTTCTTTAACACTTTCGTGGGCAGTGGGTGATGTAATTCCCACTAACTTTTTCCGGCTATGGGACCAAGGGTGACCTGATTCCCACATTTGATTTGTGCTGCTACCTGTTGTGGACATCAGAAAATCTAGAAAAAAATTCTGCTCTAGTATATTTGTAGTTTCTAAGTTGGTGAACGTGTTGGTTTACATGTGTATAGTGTAATGGCTGCCAGGAGTGCGTATTTTTGGGAAGTGAAGTGATTTTCTGCACCAGAAAGGTGGATCCTAGCAATTTTAAGCTATTTACATTATCATAAAATATTCTGTGGTACTTCACACATAGATTGAGCATATTTTTTGTCCCAGTATGGGTAAATAAATAGGATTTATTTAAAGATGAAACAGAGGAACATAAGTTCTTCATCTTGCCATGATTATTCATCTCCAGAATTCTTTTGTTATTTTATTTCACTTTATTATTTTGCTGAGTTCCAGAAATTCCATGAAAAGTAAAATGTAATGTGTTAGTAGTTTGTTTCATGACAAATGTGTTCAGATTACCTTTCCAATACATATTTGTGGATGTTGTAACTTTTTTGATGATAATAATAAATAAAATCATGAATAAAAATATATAAATAAAATTACTCAAAAACTTAATAAAATTAATAAGCATAATTAACCGAAATGTCCGTAGTATGGGCGCCAGAGTTCACCAGAATGGATCCCTCGAATTTAGATAAGAGCATGATAAACTGTATATCCCAGGGCGTGTACATAATGCTGCGTACTGGTACATCTGCTCCTCCTGAAAACGACTAATTAGGTAGGAACTGCACCTAGGTTCATCAATAACACTGATTCTAAAATAGCTACCTATATTCTTAACAAATTCCGTGCATGAGCACCTCATCAACATACAACATTATACATATAATACACGCATAAAATATTGCTGGAAGACTCCATATTTACAACAACAACAACAAAAATAATGAAAATCGTGGGAAAACGAAAGCGAGAACTAAGCTACCATTTGTAGATGGTCCGATGAACAATGTACATGTATGAAGATAAATACCCTGCACTGTCTCTATATCAATTCGACTTACCGATTCTCATAATCGGCAGTTATCACATCACACAGATACTGTACCTTGTACTACTGTGTTCACATATTTTAACACTTGTTGTAAAGATATATACACACGTCTGTCGATCCTCAACATAAATTTATGGAAAGTCTGAAGCTTTCACCAACATATAATGCTAGGCCGCCACAAGTGCTACCATACTTAATGCGCAAGCACTCTCCACAATCAGCCACTTTCCACGAACATAACAAGACTACGCTCCACGAACGTTTGAAGTCCTGTCCATTGCAGCCGTGTCACTCCAGTACCGTGTATCAGCACCACTTCCTTCCCGTACAGTGCGTCAGTTGTAGTTGTAGTTATCTTCCTTCTCGTTCCTTTACAATCACCTCTACAATCACCTCTACAATCACCCTTACAATGTTTCTGGTTGCCGCCGTATGATCAACCTTTATAGACATCAACATCCCCCTCCTCTCAGATGATACGTCTGGATTGGTCCTTGCCCGCCAATCATGAGTGAACCTCTTCTTTCTCCCAAGTTATAAACAAACACTCGGGAGTTTTACATGAATCATCGAATTTCCCTGGTACAACAACAAGCTCATCTCATCAGGCTGGGATATATATATATGACTCATGGAATTACCCGACACAAGTACATCACAACAAACACTGGGGTAGCCATATGACTCATTCAAATTACCAGAGTTATTAAAGCAATGTTTTCCCACTCGTGCAAAACAAATTACTCATACCTACATATGTGGATATCTTCCAGCTTACCAATATAAATGGCAAAATATACAAATAAAATACTGATAATAATAATAACAATAATAATAATAAATCGAATACTGACAATAATATCTATAACTTCTACATATAATTGGGGGGTGTGATATATGTACTATCACAATGTATTGGCTTTTACTTTGTACACCCCTTATTCTACCTGAAATGATGGTTACAGCTGTATTCAGTGTAAATTAGTTATACTTCTGTGCAGCATAAGATGAGTGCATATATTCACATTCTATGTCCTGATTTGTGTGTGTTAGCATTTGGTTATTGGGAAGTATAGTTCCCACATTTGTGTCTCTTAGGCATACTGACAGCCATTGTTATATATAGTTCCCACATTTTTTTTCCACAGTTCCAGTAAATGAATTTTTTTTAATAGCCTCTCATTCCTTGACATTCCATCACTACAAAAACATGTTTAGTTCCCAAAAAATCATTTCTTAAATAATTTGGCCATGAAAGGGTTAATATTTGTTAAACAAAAATAACAATCGCTTCGATGATCCTTCGGTTACCTCCAAATCTTGGGAATTGCAAATGGCCTATGATGTGTACCATTTTTCCACCCAGTCAGCGGTCTAACACATGAAACACAGCATATATTTGGTGTCCAGCTCTTATCAAAATTACCCACTCGACAGTCAAAGTAAAGTTCACAACACTCTTTCATAAGTAGCATGAAATGTCGCCTTGAGACTTGAAGGTCAGCTCACCACAAATATAGCAGAAAATATATGTATGATTTACATACTTTCTTGGCTTGATGGCAAAACAAAACACTAAAACACAACGTACGCTATATGCTGTAAACAGAAAGGAATTATTTCACTAGTGATATTCGTGCTAACACGTTCACAGTCTGTTCAATACTGACACATCACAATGCCAGATTAACAGGTCTGTGCGTTGATATAGATGTTGATTCCATAGGGAACCTGAAATATTTGTCCCGAATGAGTAAATTTATACAGTAATACCAATATAAATGGTCCGTTATTGGACATTATATATATTAAGCTAACTTATTCCTATATGTACCAACTGATGAGCCCAACTTAGCATACGGGGGCGAAACGCTGGCAACCAGGAATGAGTTAGCTGGATTTTTTTTTTTTTTTTTTTTTTTTTGCTAGTAGCTTTACGTTGCACCGACACAGATGGGTCTTATGGCGACGATGGGACAGAAAAGGCCTAGGAATGGGAAGGAAGCTGCCGTGGCCTTAATTAAGGTCCAGTCCCAGCATATGCCTGGTGTGAAAATGGGAAACCACTGAAAACCATCTTCAGGGCTTCCGACAGTGGGGTTCGAACCCACTATCTCCCGGATGCGAGCTCACAGCTGCGCGTGTGGTGTTATATCTTGCCTGACGGCTATCCTTGAAAAGGCCGGTGAGAGAGATGGCAACGTAGCGGGCCAGGCCATGCGGCCAAGCTCTCTGTCAGGAGGCTTACGAAGGGGAAATGCAGGAACGATAACAGCCGCCTGCGTGTTATGTTGATTGAACAGAAGTGAAATATGCCTAATAAGTGCGTGGTTCGAGGTTGTAGGAGTAATTACAACAGTTCTATTAATATTGAAGGATACATACGATGTTTTAATTTTCCTAAAGACCCTGCTTTACGAGCTGAATGGATTCGTGCTGTCTCACGTTCCAATTGGACTCCTAAAGAAAGTTCTGTAGTGTGCATCAAACATTTCCATCCCAATGATTTAAGTTCAGTTGTTAAGTACAAAGATAGACAAGGGAATTGGTACGATTTTCATCGAGATAAGCCAGTGTTATGTGATGGTGCAATTCCAACATTATTTCCTCATTTACAGTCATCATCATCATCATCTGCTGCCAGCAGTTCAGCCAAGCGTACCACTACAGAAGACAGCGTGGAGGAAACAGTTAAGCGAATCAAGATAGAAGAGCAAGAAATAGCAGACGAAGAAGACGATGATGAAGTAAGTGCATTGCTTGCAGTTTATTCTGTCTTTTCTGTTGTAAACCCAACTTCCGATGAAGGAAATTTGGTATTGATTTAAAGAGGCTGATTTCAAAAAAAGGTCAATAATTCTAATAATTTGTATATCTACTTACCCGGCGCTGCCCGGGCATTTTATTGATTGTTTACTTTTAGGTAGTAGATGACTTGTTAATTATGTGTGAAGCGAATTTATGTAGATTTCGTTATTGTGACGACTGATACTTCACCCCCTGGGGTGCACACACATGAATCCATAATCTGGGCCATTTGGGACTTTTTCACTCCTCACCCCCCATACCGATGGGGACTGAACTTGAACTAAAACAACATGGGGAGTGTTACTGTTCATCTCAGCGACCTCGAAAGCTATGGATTCGACAATATTTTCGATAATTTTTATATGCCACACCCTCCCTACCTCCACCCATAGGGGTAGCTTACTCCCTACAGTGCTTTTTTTCAGGCAGTCATAAGTGTAGCAGAATCTCTCCTTAGTCTAACGTACTTTATTTTTTTTTTGCTATGGGCTTTACGCCGCACCGACACAGATAGGTCTTATGGCGACGATGGGATAGGAAAGGCCTAGGAGTTGGAAGGAAGCGGCCGTGGCCTTAATTAAGGTACAGCCCCAGCATTTGTCTGGTGTGAAAATGGGAAACCACGGAAAACCATCTTCAGGGCTGCCGATAGTGGGATTCGAACCTATCTCCCGGATGCAAGCTCACAGCCGCGCGCCTCTACGCGCACGGCCAACTCGCCCGGTAACGTACATTGAAGCACGTGCGTACTTCGAACCGCAGGCCTATATTCTACTGTAGAATCCTTGAGCTGATGTTGCCACGGTTACGACTGGTCATTTCTTCATCCGATTCCTAGAGCGGGGCAGTGTGATAGCAGTACCTCCATAACGGTTGGTTTTAGGCTCACCCCCTGCGGGTTGGGGACGCACATGTAGAATACACCCGCGGTATTCCCTGCCTGTCGTAAGAGGTGATTAAAAGGGGCCCAAGGGGCTCTCAACTTGTGAGTGTGGATTGGCGACCACGGGGCCCTTAGCTGAGTCTTGGCATTGCTTCCACTTACTTGTGCCAGGCTCCTCACTTTCGTCTATCCTGTCCGACCTCCCTTGGTCAACTCTTGTTATTTCCCGACCCCGACGGTAATAGAGCATTCGAGGCCTAGGGAGTCTCATTTGCACGCCCTTCGTGGCCCTTACCTTTCTTCATCCGTTACTTCATTTTTCGAAGTGACGGATCCCTCCTTCTTTTTACTCTCTCCCTACCCCCTGTGGGTGGGGGACGCAGACGAAAAATACACCCACGGTATCCCCTGCCTGTCGTGAAAGGCGACTAAAAGGGGCGACCAAGGGATGATTGTCTTAGAACCATGAAATTACGTTTGATTAATACCATCACGCGGGGAACACTGTGGGTCGCCATTACTTGCGAGTAGTACCACTATATATTAGGTACGAAATAGGTTCGTGATTAGTAGCAGCAGAGTTGGTTCCCCTGTGGGTTTCCAGTACCCGTGAGTAGTACCCATGTGAGCAACACCGCGGGTCTGGGCGTTGCCTGTGAGTTGTACCACTGTATGAGCGACACCGTGAGTCTGCGGTGCCTGTGATTAGTACCCACTATGTGAGGAACACCACGGGAATACCGGCACCCGTAACTAGTACACCTAGGTGAGGAACCTCATCGGTTTGCATTGGCTATGAGTGGCGCCATTGTGTAAGAAACATCATAGGTCTGCGTTACCTGTACGACGTACAATACTTGTGAGTAGTACCATCATGTGTGGAACACCGTGAGTCTTCGCTACTTTTGATTAGTACCCCAACATGACAAATACCATGGTTCTACTTTACTAGCGATAAGTACCATTCTGAGGGGCCTTTGACCTGGATTTTTGACCCTTTCAGACATCAAGCACCCTCGATTCAGGATTATGCTTTATAAGTGGTCCCTTGGTCAGTAATATTATTTTTTGAGTTGGATCCACTGTTTTTTTTTTAAATGTTGGTCAGTGGATAATTTTGAACTTTTTGTTTGTCATTTCCTTTCGTACTATTAGGGGCCGATGACCTCGATGTTAGGCCCCTTTAAACAACAAGCATCATCATCATCGGTTTTAGGCCCTTAAAACATGATTTTCGGGGCCTTACCGAATTTTGTTGTTTGTGTTGTGAGGCTGAAAATGAACATTGTCTCGTCCTTGTGCCACAAATTCGATATTTCGTCTATATTGGCCTATAATCACGTTTATAGACAATTTTTTCATACCTTGGGTTACATTACTTCAATTTTCGTAGGGATGTCTAATTGTTTTGAAAATAAAATACAACCCACGTTACTCACTGGTAATGTAGCTTTCTATAGGTGAAAGAATTTTAAAAATCGGTTCAGTAGTTTTTGAGATTATCCGATACAAACATACAAATCGTTTTCTCTTTACAATATTAGCATAGATAAATGTTGTATTAATATCTCTAAGGATTGTCGGCGATTAGGGTGAGGGCGAGGGGCAGCGACCCTACGTTATGGAAAATACATTTTTATACCATTTTAGCCGCCTGAATCCAGTAATTTTATGAATGATTTAAAAAAAATCCGTTTGTACAAACCTGTTGTCTTATCAGCTATTTATTTCCTTAAATGTCTCTAATTGTTAAGAAAAATACTTGGCGGAAATACGCACACAGTATCTTCCGTCGCGGCTAACAGCGCCACAGCAAGTAGTGGAGAATCGCACAGCAGCGTGTAGCATGTGTTGTGGGGAAGGGCAGCAGGGGTATCTCTTTTCCAAAGTCATAGACACTGAGGCATGAATCATCCACTTGCTGCACGCGTTCGTCAGTCTGGCAGTTACACTCAGTCGATGTGTCTGTGTTCTATCGAGTGTCTGTTACTTTGTTAGTCTGTAGTCAGATACTAAATTACATTTTAATTGTATAATCATGCCTTACTTCTATTTAATTGTAATACATTCCTAATTATTGTTCCTCGGGGGTACCACTAACTGAACATATGGACTGAGGCACTCAGTCTTGGCTTGGCAGCCGTTGAGAATGGAACTCCGGTTGGATGTTACCGTCAAGTGTATGAATGTCAAAAATGGTCGTAAATGGTGTAGAGAGTTTGTAGCCGGTCGGACTGAAATTCACAAGAAACAAAGGAGCTGGAGACCGTCAATTTCCGTCGAGACAGTCGTAAAGGTTGAGCAAATCATGCGTGAAGATCGGCGGATCACCATGGATGATCTCTGCACTTTGGTTCCTGAGGTTTCAAAAGCGCCGCTCATAGAATTTTAACGAAGAAGTTGAAATACCGGAAGGTGTGCTCAAGATGGGTGCCAGCACCGACGACGAGGTGAAGGATGAGGTCCACAACATCCTGAACAGCATGGCGACGAGCTGGTATGACATGGGGATACAAAAACTGTCACCGCGTCTACAAAAATGCATGGACAGAAATGGGGATTATGTAGAAAAATAGCTAAATGGTCAAGCTGTAAAATGATGTAAACCATTGTAGAAATAAACGAGTCTATGTATTTATAAAAAAATTGGAGACCTTATGTTTGGGATTACCTTCGTACCTCGCTCCTCATTTCCCTAGTACGCCTCTTTAGTGACGCCTAGGCCATCTATTACAGCTGATGGCGGAGCTGTTGAGGATCAAACCAGCCTTCGGGCTGAATACCCAACAAGTTTTGTATTGGAGTTACGTCCCAATATAGCTATAGGTTACAACAACTACGTAGGTGGATCAAAAGGTTAGTTGCACTAACGCGCCCCAGCAGCGCGCTGTGTGTCGCAAACGTGGGCATAGCGGAGAAAGGGATAGGCACTGACCACACGTCTGTTAGGCAGGTCGCTGTGGTGTCTTGTCTAGTATTGTGTGAATAGCGGCCAAATGCAATGGCGCGTCAACTAGACGTTCACTCCAAATATGAGGTGCGTGCGACAATCCGATTCCTATGGTCCAAAAGGAAGAATTGCATGGACATTCATCGTGAAATTAGTGCTGTATATGGGGAGCGGGCCATTTCCCGTCAAGGTATCGTAAAATGGTGTCAGCAATTCAAATCCTGACGCACGGATATCACGGACAACCATCGCGACGGCAGGCCCGCAACGTCCAGGACCCGTGCAAAGATCAAAAGTGTGAATGCAATCATTCGACAGAACCGACGCATTTTACTGAGAGAAATCGCGACGCAGCTGAACATGTCGTATGGCAGTGTGTTCGCCATTGTTTACGAGGACCTTAGATATCGTAAGCTGTGTCAAAGGTGGGTCCCACGTCTTCTCACCGATGAGCACAAGGGACAACGTTTCCAATCCCCCCTGGCATTTTGCAACGTTATGCCGCAGACGGCAACGGGTTTCTGCGGCGAATCGTCACAGGTGACGAAACGTGGGTCCCCACCACTTCACCCCCGAAACGAAGAGAATATCAATGAAATGGGTGCACCCCTCATCATCACAACGAAATAAGGCCAAGGTTCAACTTTCAGCCGGTAAGGTTAGGGCGACAGTGTTCTTTGACATGGAGGGTTTGCTGCACGTGGAATTCATGCCGAAAGGAACGACGATCAACGCGGCCTTGTATTGTCAAATGTTGCACCGGTTGCGTAAAGCGATTGTAGAGAAGCGCCGGGGGAAATTGAGCGCCGGTGTGATGTTGTTGCACGATAACGCAACACCTCACAAGGCCCGCCAAACGAGAGAACTGCTGCAGCGTTTCAAGTGGGAGGTCTGGCAATATCTACCTTACAGTCCCGACCTAGCGCTATGTGACTTTCATCTGTTCGGTAAGCTCAAAACGGAGCTCGGTGGTCGACGTTTCCAGACCGATGAGGAGGTGAAGGCCGGTGTCTCCGAGTGGTTACAGAACGCAGGAGGAAATTTCTATGCATCCGGCATCGACAAGTTGGTTGTGCGTTCGCAGAAATGTTTGGAGTCTCTTGGAAACTATGTGGAAAAGTGACGTTACAGTGTATGTCGTTATAGTCGTGTTGCTGTTGTATAGGTAAGGTAAGGGTTATTTTGCCCGAAGGCAGGACCAAATCTCCGCAGAGGTGTTCCTGAGCCGGAGTTTACGTGCGGTAAGGTGGCCAGTTCCTTCCCGCTCCTCCATTCCTTTACCCCCCACCAACAGGGCGTGGCAACCCATCCGACTCCTGACCACGCCCAATGTTGCTTAACTTCGGAGATCTCACGGGATCCGGTGTTTCAACACGGCTACGGCCGTTGGCGCTGTTGTATAGGTGGTGTAATAAATGGCCATCTGGGAAGTTCAGCTTACTTTTTGATCTGCCCTCGTAAATCATCAATTGCATCGCTATATATCGTTTGCATTCCGACATTGTACCACATGTAGTGTCGAATTCTGTTCAGAGAATAACTGTTATGGGCTTCTGTGTGGAACTTCCTAATGTAAAAGAAATTCTTTTTATAGTGCATGTTTTACGACCGAATTCCCTTCCTAACGCCAACCTCGGTTGAAGAGCTAATGAAAACGAAATTAATGATGTTGAATGAAATTGGATAAGGACGTCGAAGGAATCAACTGTGTGCTACGAATTGGAACTGTCGTGGCCTTTGCCCTGAAGTTAAAATTGGAAACCACAGGAAACATTTTGCCACAAGACGTAAGGATGCAACTTCTCCAAACTTTGAGACTACCAATACTATCCGCGAAAGTTTTAGCGACACCTTGTTTTTTACGAGGGTGAGGGGAAGCTACAACGGTTCCGGTAATGCTGCCAACTGAATGGAAATGAAATCTGAATTGAATCAATAGTATGATCGATCGACATGAATTTTCTAAACGGTCGTTTCCAATAGGAGTTCTTGGTTTTTTTTCCTGTGATGTACTTTGATTTTCCTCACTCATGTTCAAGCTTAACCTATATTTTGACTTTTCTGTGTAAATAACAACAGTGTTTAAAGTGTTGCAATTATACCGCCAGATGTCTCACGGCGATGCATAATAGATTCATATTTTTTGTGTCGGAGGTTGCCAGTACGAATGTCGAAGATAACCGACGTCTACAGATTCAGCACTAGAGAGCCGAAGTATCACTAAAAGTTTCGCGGATAATGAATGGTGTGAAAGAGTTGCTCATAGGGTCAGTTGGTGCATGCATTTCAATGGGCTTGGCAGACTGATATGTAATAGCAGCTTCTGGCTCGTTGAGAAAAGCAACGGGAAAACTACCTCACGCCTCATTTCCCTAGTACGCCTCTTCAGTGATGCCTAGGCCATCTATGACAGCTGATGGCGGAACTTCTGAGGATCCAACCAGCCTTAGGGCTGAAGACAGAACATACATACTTGACTACTGCGACATTGTCCTCGTTGATGCGACCCTCGAACAAACTATGAAACTTCAACGATCATTGAACTCTGGTCTTCGATTTGTTTTTAACCTGAGTTATGATGCTCCCGTAACCCCTAACTACACATTTATTTCCTGGCTGAAACCCGAGAGGCGACGGAAGTTCCACATACTTATGTTGATATATGGAACTCGGAAAATCTACCCAAATACATTTCTTCAACATTCCATAATTGTAACACAAGATCTGGCACTTCCTTCATTATTCTTCAATGTATACTAGATCTTTCGTTGTGGCTGGGTCATGACTTTGGAATTCACTTCCAGCTGCTGTCAGGAACTCCAACTCAATATAAAAATGTAAGACTGCATGTAGAGATTACCTGTTGAATACTGCTGATTGTTTCGCGTGATTCATGACGTATGATAGGTTGTGTGTTCTTGGTACGTAGGCTACTAACTTTGCCATTTTACTGTACAGCTCAAGAACACTGTTGTTTCTTTTAATTAATATTAAGTCATTTATTATTATTTCCGTGATTTTCCATTTTCACGCCAGGCAAGTGCTGGGGCTGTACCTTATCAAGGCCACGGCCACTTCCTTCTCACTCCTAGCCCCTTTCTGTCCTATCGTCGCCATAAGACCTGTCTGTGTCGATGCGACGTAAAACACCTTGTAAAAAAATTAGATTTTTACCCATGTACATAGGTCATGTTTTATGGCCATACTTATATTTCCATTTACTTTATTACGTATTGAATAGCCTCCGTGGCTCAGGCGGCAGCGCGCCGGCCTCTCACCGCTGGGTTACGTGGTTCAGATCCCGGTCACTCCATGTGAGATTTGTGCTGGACAAAGCGGAGGCGAAACAGGTTTTTGTCCGGGTACTCCGATTTTCCCTGTCATCTTTCATTCCAGCAACATTCTTCAATATCATTTCATTCCATCTTCCATTCATTAATCATTGCCTCAGAGGAGTGCGACAGGCTTCGGCAGCCGGCACAATTCCTATCCTCGCCTCTAGATAGGCGCTTCATTCATTCCATTCCTGACCCGGTCGAATGACTGGAAAGGCTGTGGATTTTTTACTTTATTACGTATTGTGTTCTCTTTATGCACTGCTTATATTTTTCAGTTTGTATCTTCATCATCATCATCATCATCATCTGTTTACCCTCCAGGTTCGGTTTTTCCCTCGGACTTAGCGAGGGATCCCACCTCTACCGCCTCAAGGGCAGTGTCCTGGAGCTTCAGACTCTTGGT
Source organism: Anabrus simplex (assembly GCF_040414725.1). NCBI lineage: Eukaryota > Metazoa > Arthropoda > Insecta > Orthoptera > Tettigoniidae > Anabrus > Anabrus simplex. Next base: position 64,601,192 of record NC_090278.1, on the reverse strand, counting down.
CAGGGGATACAACTGGGGAGTATGACCAGTATCTCGCCCAGGCGGCCTCACCTGCTATGCTGAACAGGGGCCTTGTGGAGGGATGGGAAGATTGGAAGGGATAGGCAAGGAAGAGGGAAGGAAGCGGCCGTGGCCTTAAGTTAGGTACCATCCCGGCATTCGCCTGGAGGAGAAGTGGGAAACCACGGAAAACCACTTCCAGGATGGCTGAGGTGGGAATCGAACCCACCTCTACTCAGTTGACCTCCCGAGGCTGAGTGGACCCCGTTCCAGCCCTCGTACCACTTTTCAAATTTCGTGGCAGAGCCGGGAATCGAACCCGGACCTCCGGGGGTGGCAGCTAATCACGCTAACCACTACACCACAGAGGCGGCATAGTTTGTATCTTACTTTTCATTATGACTTTGTCTCTTTCTTACCTTTTTGCTCCGGATTTATTTTATTTATTGAAATTTACCTTGTTCCTTCATTATTATATTATGTTGTCCAAATCCGTAATTTTTAGCTTATGTTTGATTTTATAGCCAACGGCGTAGTCGTGTTGAAACACCGGATCCCGTGAGATCTCCGAAGTTAAGCAACATTGGGCGTGGTCACGAGTTGGATGGGTTGCCACGCGCTGTTGGTGGGGGGTAAGGGAATGGAGGAGCGGAAAGGAACTGGCCACCCTACCGCATGTAAACTCCGGTTCAGGAACACCTCTGCGGAGGTTCGGACCTGCCTTCGGGCAGAATAACCCTTACCTTACCTTACTTGATTTTATAATAGAAGAGCACATTTCTTTGATATAAATGTTATCTGTAAATTACATGGTTAGGTGTAAGAGAGGGCCACGAGCCCTAACTTCGCCACTGCTAAAGCCTAATAAAAAAATTAAAAAAGATTCTGAGGAACTCTGTGAGTTAACGAATGTTTTCGCAAAAGTCAGTAGCACTATAAGCACGCGGTTACGGTTTGTATACCGTAAGTCTCACGTTCTATGATATAGTATATTTTTTTCTCGCCACAGTTTTCTATTCATTTGTCACTTTTTATGCCTACGTTTCAAACTCTTTTCAGCAGTGTGTCTGTGTAAATTAGTGGTTTGCTGTTTGTCACAGATCGTATTCCTGTTTCTTTATTCATTCATGATTATGTATAAAAAAGAAATGTGTGACAGCGTACTGTACTCTCCGCTTCACACCATTCTTCGTTTCTAACCATTCAGCTGTTCCGCTTGGAATTACAACACCACGCTTTGCATTTCATTAGTGTGGGCCCCTTTTTATTCTCCTTGCTGCTGGATCTGGTGACTATTTCTTTTTCTTGTGAAAGAGACTCAGATCCGTTTCTGTTCTCTCCTTCTCTCTCATATGTACCCATATATGTGACAGTTTGCCTTTGCTGGCGGGACCTAGTGTTTACAGTGCACTATGTCGTCTTTGTTACTTTCATTGATCTGTCTTAGCTTTATCCTTGGCTTTGACTATATGAAAGTGACTGAGGTATGAGTGATGCTAGTAATGCCATTCCATCTGCAGTCAGTCCCTGCTATGAATGGTGTGAAAATATTGCTCATAGGGTCGGTTGGTGCATGCATTTCAGTGGGCTTGGCAGACTGATATGTAATAGCAACTTCTGGCTCGGTGAGGAAAGCAACGGGAAACTACCTCACTCCTCATTTCCCTAGTACGCCTCTTCAGTGATGCCTGGGCCATCTATGACAGGTGATGGCAGAGCTGTTGAGGATCCAACCAACCAAAAGTTAAAATAAAAATATTGCCCACTGCAAAGACAAAAGACAAGTGTATAAATACATTCATTAACAATTCAAACACGGACATAATGTAGATATGCTGAAGTTACAATTAAAATGATCGATTTCAGTTAGTATCAGATGGGTGGTGGTGACGGTGGTATTAGTGATTATTGAAATAATATCATTTTCTGAACTTAGATATGTCTAACACAATGCCATCCGTGATGCCTATTTCCTGAAGATCTTTTCCAACTTCATTCTCCTGTTTTGGGAATTTAGTACATTGAATAATCTTTTTGCCAGTCTATTATTATCCATCCTAAAAATGTCTCCTCTGTACAGTATTGATTATTATTATTATTATTATTATTATTATTATTATTATTATTATTATTATTATTTATCGTGTCAGAAGTACAAAGTAAGAGAGACAAAAATTAAGCAAGGACATTTTAAACATTGGTTGACCAAAAATTGATGAAACTGCGTAACTATAGAGGTCTGCAGTTTGCCTTTTGATCCAAATTCCATTTTCTTGTTATTATTATTATTATTATTATTATTATTATTATTATTATTATTATTATTATTATTCCTTCTCCCTTAGGGTCATCTAGGAACCACGTGCCTATTTCAATGCTTCATCCTTTTTTGTTCCTCCTTTTTCCTCCAATACTCCTTCATCTGCTTTATTCTTCCCTTATGTTGTTTCTTTCCAAATTATTCTTGACTTCATGAATCCAGGTTGTTGTTGACTTCTTGTTCCAAAGATATTTGAAAGTCTGTTTAGTTAACCTGCTATTATCAATTCTGTATAAATGTCCAAAAAATATCAATCGGCTCTTCCGCATTGTTTCTCTTATGTTGTCTATGTTCCAGTATATTTCATCATTACTTCTTGATTTCCAGAATTCTGTAGTTCTTAGCGGGCTGAGTATTTTTCGTATATTTTTTCCCCCCCAGGATTTCTAATTTATTCAGCTTGTAATTCAGTATGAGACATTCACTCGCGTATAGGCATTCTGGATTGACTGCTGTGCTGTAGTGTTGTATTTTGAGGGTTTTTAGATAAACACGTTTTGTTGTAAATATTCCTAGTTGTACCGTATGCTCTCACCATCTAGTGTATCATTTCTTCTACAGCGGATTTTTCCAGACCATTTTCTTGATTTGTTTCTCCCAGATATTTGAATTTCTTTACCTTCCTTATTCGACCAATTTCTGTTATTGGACATTTTGGACATTTTTTATATTTGTCATAAGTTAAATTTTTTTTTTTTTTTACTTAAGATTTTCTTAAGCCTGTTCTATTGGCTATTTCTTCCAAGAGATTGACTTTTATTATGATGATGATGATTATTATTATTATTATTATTATTATTATTATTATTATTATTATTATTATTATTAGATGCGAAAAAGACCAGAAAACTGATCACGCAAAGCTCACTTAGAAGTTGTGCATTTCCTTCTTTGCCAGGCAGCCTTCAGTTTTTCTCTCATCGTGCTTCTTCGTTCTTCTGTCCACTTAGCTCCTATCTTCTTCTACTTCCCACTTGTTGATTTTCGTTCTGTGGCAGGTTCGGTCTGCGATGTCGGCCACTTTGATTTCTGATTTTTCCAGGTCTTTGCGGATTTCCGTTGTCCACCTATTTGTTTTGATGTTTTCTGTTGCCTCAAGTAAGATTCTTGTCAGTCTGTTTTCTGGAAGGCGTTTGATGTGTCCGTAAAATTTCAGGCGTCTTTTTCTGATGTCGGCCACAAGGTTTGAGAGCTCCTCGGTTTTTATTATTATTATTATTTATTTTCCTTAAATTGTACATGTACAATTTAGGGGTGGTAGATGGAAAAAGGGCAAGCCCCACATACACGGAAGTGCCTCCATCTCCACATGTGTACATAAACTCTACTGAATATTTACATACAAACTTATGTAGACAATTTTAAATTTACATATTTACACTACAAACACTGTACCCTTAGAATAATAATTATCTTATTGTATGAGATTGCAGTCTATATCCTTCGTCAGTCAGTTTTGGGCCGAGAATTTTTCTGATGATTTTACGTACCTCTTTCAGGATGTCTTCGAGTACTGTTTTTCTGTGGAGATCCAGTGTTACACTCGCTTATAGTATTTCAGGTTTGATCACAGTGTTGTAATGTCGGTGAAGAAAGACAGGCATTTTTTGTTGTAAATGTTTTGCGTTCGGCCGAGGGCTCTCTTCATTTTCTGGATGCGGACCTCGAGGGCCTTCTGTTCTTTTCCTGTTGGTACTATAATTTCTCCGAGATATTATTATTATTATTATTATTATTATTATTATTATTGTTATTATTATTATTATTATTATTATTATTATCCGTGAACTGTAGGTCTACTTCACTTTTCGAGGGGATGGAACTGTTCTGATTATTCCACGAACGGGCGCTAATTTTATAGTTTTCTTAAAAGTACAATCACCTATAGTCACCTTGCACTTTGAACTTAGTTCATTGTAGGTTTACAATTTTCACTTTCTGCGAAACGATTTCTATGTTGCGTGCTCCTATATCCTGCAGATCAATCACGAAACCTGGAAGGCTTCTTCTGCTAGGAACTCGACAGTACAATGGGAATTCTCTGTACAGCTGAAGTCAGTGATCTCCCTCTCCCAAGCATTATCTTCCCCCTCTCACACCGCTACACCCAGTTCCTACCTTCCCAAGCGGAACCAATGCCCCCTGCCTTCTCTACCTCTACATGGGAGCCTGAGAGTAATAGAACAATGAAAGCTCGCTACATAGAAGGCAACGAGCATGCTCCTTGGAGGAGAGAATGTTGCGTGCGATGCCATTTTCTTTTTTACAATATGATATTTGCATTTTACTGAGGAAAATATCTGTAATCAATTAAAACAAAATGATTATTAACTAGCTGTACGATAGGTTGTTGACGGGTTATTGACCAAAGTACAACCATACGTTTATTGCCGCGGCCACCAAATTAGGCGGGTGAGGAAAACTGTGCTGTCGTCAGATATGGGAACGGTAAAGCGACAGATGGTCGAGAGTCGCTTACCTCCGAGCACGGATTGGCAACGCTGATCGTGCAGTGCTGTCTAGTTGAAGCCCATCCGCTCCAGGCCACACTACCCGAGTCATTCCCTGTCATGCAGCTGTTGACTCGCACTGTAAGTGCAGTTAAAATGGGTAGTGAATGTGAATTGATTTGGGCTCAAGTCAAGAGAGAAGTGGCAGAGAGGAACAAGACATTCAAAATAAGGGACGTAGAAAAACTCACGTCAGAAGCAATCGACCGTGTGACTGCTGCAGACTGGGAAAAGTGCTTCAATCGCGCGGAAAATCTTCAGACGACTGGGCTAAGGAAATAGTAAGGGACGAAAGAATGGAGCCATTCATCATCAGTGTAAATGACGACTCGACAGATAGTGAGATGAGTGATGACAGTGACTAAGAAATCTTAGACTGCCTTGAAGCTTAGAAACCGATTCTTAATTCATTGCAAATTAATGTTAGCCTACCGGGCGAGTTGGCCGTGCGCGTAGAGGCGCGCGGCTGTGAGCTTGCATCCGGGAGATAGTAGGTTCGAATCCCACTATCGGCAGCCCTGAAGATGGTTTTCCGTGGTTTCCCATTTTCACACCAGGCAAATGCTGGGGCTGTACCTTAATTAAGGCCACGGCCGCTTCCTTCCAACTCCTAGGCCTTTCCTATCCCATCGTCGCCATAAGACCTATCTGTGTCGATGCGACGTAAAGCCGCTAGCAAAAAAAAAAAAAATGTTAGCCTATTCTTTAAAGTAGTTATTTTTCCATATTACTCAGTACAATATACAGTATTCAAATATTTAAAGTTATAATGTAATAAAACTGATACTGATTAATATGTAATCTGAAAGTATTTACGGGGTCCTGCAGCCTGTGCTGGCGCGCGCGCCCCGAACTGCCTCAGCCAGCGACATTTACATGATCGCCTTCCGGGCCATTTTCCAGAAAAATTACAAGACTCACGGAAATATGTTTTCAGATAAAAAATATAAGTCAGGCAATTTTTTACATTTTTCCCGCAGACAAAATTTTATTGGCTGAAGAAATAAAAACTTGGCCGCTTACTGAAATTTCCAATACATGACTCTACGGATTTCAATTTACTCGTTCAAGATTTTATTTTTAATAATTATTTGAAGTGGTTTATATGGAAAATAGTTATACCGCTGAAATCAGCAGTCTTTTCTGAAGCTTGTAGTATAATTTGTTTTGAAGTATTGTATGAAGTAACATCAGGAGCTTGAGAGAGAACAACTTGCCTCGCGCTCCGAAATGATGTGCTCAGTTAGACATTTCTTCGCCAGTTGCTACATAGCCTTGGCAACAGCGTAATTTCTCTGACCCGCCTAATTTGGTGGCCGCGACAATAAAAGGAGGTGATGGTTAGGTATATCGCTGGCTTGCAGTACGATACTTTGAGATGCAATGGGTTAATATACAGTAATAGACAATATTGTATTTGCTGCCACATTCAACGACTTTCCAGACATTCTGGGTTGCCACAAGGACAAAGTTTAATTACACTCGAGCCTCGATATCTCGAACCTCCATTACTCGATTTTTCATTATCTTGAAATAACTTCAATTTCCCTCCGTTTGTCCTATTCTTCACGTGTGTTTATCTCTCTATTACTCGAAATTCGGATACACGAATTTCTCGATTTCTCGAAAGAAGCGTTTCCTCCCTTGAAGCGAAAAATGCTCTGTAACTCGAATTTTGTTCACCACTGGCTGTGCAATACAGCATTAGTTCGTGAGGAAGAGTTAAGAAGTAAAGAAAGGTGGGAGCTAATATGACGGGAACCGAAAAACAAACTTGTAGTGATCGGAAAATCGGCAAAGCTTCGTTGTTTTTTCGGGTGTGAATTAATTACCGGTCACGTACGAAAGCAACCCCCGGAAGTCGTGAATGACAAGCTCCACTTACTAATCTTGGCTGCGTGTTTTCGAACCTACATACGGAGTCTGTCGAATATAAATGACAGTGTTTCTTACAGAAATAAAAGCTGTTGAAAAATATGTGGAAGGAAAGAAGGTTAACAGTAAAAAGCAGAAGAGACTAACGATTTTTTTTCCAAAGGTGTTAACGGAAGCATGTTTCTTGTTTCACTACTGTATGTACTGTATTCTATCTTCTAAAAAGTTACTTTAATAAGGGTCATAAGTCATAATTAAAGCAATGCCTTAAAGTACGAGTTTGTTAGTATATTTTTCCACGAGAGGTGATACTCCCACGTGGCGCGTCCCAGGTGGCGGAGAGGGGGGTCCTAACCGGCTTGCCGGCGGACTTGAGGGAAATAAAATACCTCTTGCGGACCAAACACACTACCCCCTGCGGGTGGGGGCCGCACATGTAGAATACACCCGCGGCATCCCCTGCTTGTCGTAAGAGGCGACCAAGGGATGATTGAATTAGAACCATGAAACTACTCTTGATTCGTACCATCATGCGGGGAACACTATGGGTTGCATGAACTTGCGAGTAGTATCACTAAATTGGTACGAAATAGGTTTGTGATTAGTTGCAGTAAAAAGCCTGGCATGGTGGATTCCAGTACCCGTGCGTTGTACCCATGTGAGCAACACCGCGGGTCTGGGCGTAGCCTGTGAGTTGTACCGCTATATGAGCGGTACCGTGGGTCAGCGTTGCCTGTGATTGGTACGCACTATGTGAGGAACACCACGGGAATACCGGCGCCCGTGACTAGTACACCTAGGTGAGGTACCTTACCGGTTTGCGTTGGCTATGAGTGGCGCCATTGTGTGCGAAACACCATAGGTCTGCGTTCCCTGTATGAATTGCAATACTTGTGAGTAGTACCATCTTGTGTGGATCACCGTGAGTCTTCGCTACTTTTGATCAGTACCCCAAAATGACAAATACCATGGTTCTACTTTACTCGCGACATGTACCATTGTGTGGGGCCTTAGACGTGAATTTAGCACCCCTTCAGACATCAAGCATCATTGTGCTTTATAAATGGTCCCTTGGTCAGTAATACTCTAATTAACTACCTTCTTTTTGAGTCTGATCCACTGTTTTTGTTTGTTTGTTTTTTTGTAGGGTTCATGTCCATCCATTCATTCTTCATGACATTTTTTATTTTATTTTGGTCAGTGGATGAATTTGGATTTTGGTAATTTCATTTCGTACCATTAGGGGCCGATGACCTCGATGTTAGGCCCCTTTAAACAACAAGCATCATCATCATCAGTATATTTTTAATTCAGTATAAGCCCGTAAATACATATGATTTAGTTATGAGCTACATGTGCTCAAAATCAGTATTCTCTATAGCCTATCTCGAAATTTCGATAACTCGAAATAAAATTTAGCTCCCGCAAGACCAACTACAGATGGTCTTGGCTTCCGAGGTGATTCGAGATATCGAGGTTCCACTGTAGCTACATCAAAAAGGTAAGGTAAGGTAAGGTGAGGGCTATTCTGCCCGAAGGCAGGTCCGAACCTCCGCAGAGGAGTTCTTGAGCCGGAGTTGACGTGCGGTAGGGTGGCCAGTTCCTTTCCGCTCCTCCATTCCCTTAAATCTAATGTGATAAAAAACTCCAAAACATCAAAGACTATATCGACAGCATTAAAACGTTTGGAAATACAAAAATGAAACCACCACAATTCGGTATTAGGATATTAAGAAATCGATTTGATTTTAAAATAGACAACGATTCTCGTAAAGTGGCGACTACAAATTATGGATCATGAACTTTTGTAACCAGAATCTGTTCCAGAAATGAATAAAAAAATATATTACTGTGCCACGTTCCCCTACCATTAAACCCAACACTTCTACCTCTTCTAAATGGTACTTCCCTCTGTAAAATTCGATTGTAAGCGTGTAGATTTTTTTTCTTTCTCAGTGTTAATTTCCTCGGGCTGGTCGGTGTGATAATCCATTCTGACTGTAGGATCGATTATATAATCTTTTTTGCTGTCGTGCTTAAAGGCGTCGATTCTTCGGTGCTCCCGATTTATTGCCCTCTATGGGTGGAGGCAGTAGAATAACACCCGCGGTATCACCTCTCAGTCCCAGAGGCGACTAAAAGGGTCCCCAGGGGCTCTTAACTTGGGAGGATGGATTGGCGACCTCGGGGCCCTTAACTGAATCCTTGAATTTCTTCCACTTATTTGTGCCAGACTCCTTACTTTCATCCATCCTATCCAACCTTCCTTGATCAACTCTTGTTCTCTTCCGACGCTGACGGTATTTGTATATTCGATGCCTAGGGAATCTTTATTTTCATGCCCTTCGTGGTCCTTGTCTTTCTTTGGCCGATACCTTCATTGTCACACTTCAGTGTATTCTCTCTAATTAGTGTTAATAGAGGATTGTTGCTTATTTGTAGTCCCGCTTAAAACAATAATCACTACCACCAGTACCGTTTGTTGACACGCACACGCCGTGAACATCTTCGTAAACGGTCTAGCCCTTTTCACAAAGTTCTTCTACAATGAATGATCTTATTTTATTTTTTAACTGTTGTATTAATAATACTCACTCATTATTTATTTTAATTTATAAAGCTTCTGGTATATATTACTTATATATATATAGCGTCCCATTATTAATGGACTTAAGAAAGTTATTTTAATATTTTATTTCAGCATTGAATCTTGCAACATGCGTTATGTTTAATATTGAAAGGATGATTGCAAGCTTCTTGCATTACAATCTTATGAAATATTTTCAAGGATTATAGAGGAAAGTGAGGTAAAATGAAGGTTTTGCCCATTTTATTGTATTAATTGCGTACCAAATATAATAATGGTTTGTACGGCTTATTTTTTATAAAATAAGGAGGAAATAATGATAAGACCCTTTCAAGAAATCACTTCACAGTAGTACTAGAAGTGTGACCAGTCTGCTGAAATTCGTTGGTGGTGAAAAGTCTGGTCAAAGATGAGCTGGGCGAGAGAAAACTTGGAATTTCCTTGTTTGCTAATTGCTATTGAGCTAAATATATCTGCTGAAATGACATGTTCCTTTATGAGACGTCTGTAGAGCAACTCTTTCTCGGAATCAGGTCTTCTAAACCTCCTACCTGTCTATTCTGGGAAAAGAAAGAAAAGTATGTCTACTACAGTATTTGGAAATCATGTGTTCGAAACTCGACGTAGATAACATATAATAAATAAATAAATAAATAAATTAGCCGTATGAATCCCCTAAGGGCTATGGCCTCCTGCAATGCAGGGACAGTGCTCAGTTTAGCTCATCAGGTGAGCAGGTCCTGAAGAGCATTATTATATTGGTTAATCTGTAGTTTTTCATGATAACGTATTACCGCATATTGTACACTTGTGTAGTCTCACCCCCGAGTGAATGCAATGGTGTGTTTCTGGAACAACAATTCTCGGAAACGCACTGTTGCATTAATGACACGTGTACACTTTTATCCCAGGGAGGGTTCAGGTTGCTTCTAGGTGAAAGCGTAAACTTGCACTCTTCGTTCTTGCATAGCTTCTTCTCCGAATGTTGTAGAAGTTTTTTGTAATTTCTTGACCTTATCCTCCGTTGAAATTCTCTTGACATACATTGCAAGTGCATATCCTCCTTCCACTATGTGTTACGTGATGAGTTATCAAATCACTACTGCATGCAAACGTCTGTCTGTTTGACATTCGTCTTGCTATTCTCCAGAGTCCACAGAAGATGACCATCACGGTATCCTCTTCGTCGAAGCGTACAATTGTTTGTTGTATTCTTCGCCTCTGTCCTGAGAGCGTACTTCAACATATTTTACACTTGGCACGGCTTCTTTCCGCAGTGTACGCGAGGATGATAATTTTATATTCACCACTTCATAAAAACCTATTTTTATCAATTTTACTGTATTATGCCGTAGTGATCAGAGAGGTGACCTTCAGGTCTCTTTGTGGAAGCGCACTGTTGCATATTTCACTGCTGCACAATATCTATAATATGTGTCTTGATCGACCTATGTTATCAGAGGGCTTGAGCAAAGGTGTATCCCGTAAGGTCAGTGATCTCTGCACACGTATAAAAAAATAGATAACATGTACACTCAACTCTCGATTTATCGTAATCGGATCAACCGCGTTGCGGCTTAACCGCGATATCAAAAATTCTAAAAATGCACGGCACAAAAGCAGAACACTGTTGTATGTCCGGCGCTCTCTTCTCGCTTCGCCAGCCAGCTGCACGCGCGCCTGTGTATCATTCTGCTAGCTTCGACGCGCAGCCCTCAGTGCGCGTGCCTGACCATCGAGTGTACTATAAATACGAGCTCCCTGCCTGCTTACTCGCCCACTTGCCCCGGTGTCCAGCTCCAGAATACACCCTACGTCGAGCACGGAGGCTACTCCTCTTGAAAATGTGCTTCGACCAGGTGGACTGAATTTCTGGCAGTACGAGGTTTCACCTCTGGTCACCGCTCCCTTACCTGTTTCCGCTGCCTATGTTCCGTAATTCTTTTACAAGCCATTTTCATTCCCTAACTTATGCAAGCTCCCTTAGTTTCGCTAGGTGGAATTTCTTCAATCAATTGAACTTGCTTTTTAGGAATTCAGGCACTTCAACAAACAAGGACTCTCATAAACATTTATGTTAGTGTGCCAGATAGTTCTCGACTATCAAAGTGTCAATTCACAAAGACTATCTTTTCAAGATAGGAGTGTATATAAAGACTGCAAACCTGTACATATTGTATAAAGACAGACTTTTCTCAAGATTCAATATTCCTTTTTGCTTCAAAATAAATTTCAGTTATTTATGTAAATATCATAAAGTGAAGCAATAAAAGTTGTGTTCTGTAAACTTCAACCTTGGTTACAACACAACTCTATGGCGACGAGGTAAAAAGCAACCACCTACAATTCTTCGACCCCAGTTGCCAACTCTATAGTGACGAGGTAAAAACGCAACAACTCTACAATTCTTCGACCCCAGTTGCCAACTCTATAGCAACGAGGTAAACACGACACTACAATTCAACAGGCCCAGTTGTCAACTCTACGGCGACGTGCTACACCACAACGACACTCCAACCAGTTCTGACACACAGCTTACCTTACTCTTTCTTGCACGCATCTCGCAATGGCTACTGCGGAACAACTCGCTACGGTCTTCCATGCCTTACAGCAGCAACAGCAACAGTTTATGCAACAACAACAGGCAGCATTACTTCAGGCTATTCAAGCTATTTCTGTCTCTACACAGCCATCAGCTATTCCTCCGTTCTCTGCTTTTGATCCGGCTAAGGAAGAATGGTCAGTTTATTTAGCCCGCTTGCAACAGCATTTCATCTGCCATTCTGTCACAGATGATCAACGCCGCCGCGCACTATTTCTTAGTTCGGTTGGCAATGCTACGTGTGAATTACTACGTAAATTAAGTCCGGAAGAACACTTATCTGAGGTACCCTTCACGCAGCTCTTGGCCCGTCTCACGGAACACTATGCCAAAGCTCCTCACATAGTGGCTGCTCGCTATAAATTTTTTCAGAGCAGAAAGCAACCCCATCAGACACATACTGAATGGATAACTGAATTGCGTGGTCTAGCTAAACCCTGCCAGTTCATCTGCTCCAAGGACGGTTGTGGTTCATCCTACACTGATTCTCTCATTCGGGACATGATAATATTACATACTCCTGAAGACAAAATACGTTTTGACGCTGTCAAGCACAGTAACCCTTCTTTAGAAGACGTCCAGCGTATTGCTACGGTTTATGAGCTTACTACCAAGACTGCCGCAGCCATAGCTTCTCCACACGAAGTTGCACAAGTCTCGCCTCAGGCTCGCAAGTCCTCTGCTACAGTGAACCGTACGGATAAGGCGCTCTCCACCAAGCATTCTCGCCAGGTTCCCTCTCGTAATGCTACACGGAAGCCCAATTCTAAAAGCACCTCGAAACTCCTGCCTTCCTGCCGAGGTTGTTTCAAGCATCATGAACGTCGTGACTGTCATTTTTTCAAAGCTACTTGTGAACGATGTAATAAACTTGGACACATTCAGACTGTCTGTCTAAGTTCGCTCCGCCCTGCTAAGACTACTGCAGCGCGCCGGAAGCATATACAGCCCCGCCAAGACATGGAAGTTGATCAGATCAATCTTATTCTTCCCACAAAGGATTCTCACAAAATCATCATTCCTCTCTCATTCTCTGATCGATCTGTCGATTTTCAATTAGACACTGGATCACCTGTCTCTATTATTAACCTGACTACCTACCACGACTTAGGTTCACCTTCATGCTCTCCAGCTGACATCCAGCTCGTGACATTTAACAAGAAGAAAATTGACATCAAAGGTCAAATTAAGCTTCAGGCTAGTTATAAAGGAATTCAGAAGGCCATTCCTCTTCTCGTAGTTAACAACTACACTGCATCAAACATTATGGGCATGGATCTATTTAACTTATTTGGTTTCCAGATACATGACAACATTAACGTCGTATCTACATTGCATCCTACTTCTGACGTTACCGCTCTCCTAGCGCAGTTTCCTGAAGTCTTCGACTCTCAGCTCGGAACAGCCAAAGACTATACAGCTCACATACAGCTGAAATCCGGAGCTAAGCCTCGCTTCCTCAAAGCACGTCCAGTACCCCTAGCACTTCAAGACCTGGTCACGAAAGAATTAGAAAGATGGATACAAACTGGAATTGTTGTACCAGTTACTTCTAGTCAATGGACTACTCCACTCGTGGTAATCAAGAAACCTGATGGTAATGTTCGACTTTGTGGCGATTTTCGATCTACAGTCAACGCACAACTCGAAACCGATATCTTTCCTATTCCACGTCCAGAAGACTTATTCCGTCGTCTCTCTGGTGGACAATTCTTCTCTCGAGTTGATCTTAAAGAAGCATATCTCCAGCTACTTTTAGACGAAGAATCTAAGAAATTTCTCACACTCAACACTCCTCTCGGACTGCTCCAGCTCCAGCGGCTCCCATTCGGTGTTTCATCCTCAGCGGCTATTTTTCAGCGCTATTTGGCTCAACTCACCGCCTCAATTCCCGGTTGTGCTAACTACCTGGATGATATTATTGTTACTGGAAAAGATCATCAGGACCATCTAACCAATCTCCGCATTCTTCTCCAGAAATTGAAAGACAATGGCCTACGAGCGAATCTCGCTAAATGTACCTTCTTTCAGCCTCAAGTTCACTACCTCGGACATATACTTGATAAGCATGGAATTCGTCCTAGTATACAGAATGTCTCCGCGATAGTAAACATGCCAGCACCTCAGAACCTCAAGCAGCTTCAGTCCTTCATAGGCAAAGCGAACTATTATCATAAGTTCATTCCACGCTTCGCTACAGTGGCAGCTCCATTAAACGCTCTACGTAAAAAAGGTGTTAAGTTTCAGTGGACTCCGCAATGCCAACAGGCCTGGAAAACAATCAACAACGCCTTAATTCAAGCTATACAACTCACTCATTTTCAGCCCGACAAGATCATCACGCTAGCTACTGACGCTTCAGACTATGGTGTCGGTGCAGTTCTCTCCCAGAAGGATCGTCATGGACAAGAACGCCCCATCGCCTTCGCTTCGAAAACACTTAATGACCATCAACGTCGATACTCACAGATAGAGAAAGAAGCTTTAGCCATCATCTTTGGTATTCGCCGTTTCAATGAATATCTCTATGGCAACCATTTCCTGATCATTACCGATCATAAGCCTCTCGTACACTTATTCCATCCTGGTAATAAGATCCCAGAGAATTCCCTCAGAAAGCTTCAAAGATGGTCCATGTTCCTTTCTGATTATTCCTATCAGATTGTATATCGAGCCACATCCCAGCATTGTAATGCTGATGCCCTCTCCCGCTTACCCGTTGGTCCTGATACTGCCTTCGATTCTCAAGAATCTGAATGTCTTCAGTTGGACATAGAACTTGAAGATACTGTATCCAGTTTTCCTATTGATGCTACCTGCATAGCTAAAGCTACGGATAAGGACAGTACACTTGCTACTGTACGTACTTACATCCGCAACGGTTGGCCTCTTCAGAGCACACTTCCTGCCCACCTGGCACCTTATCATCGTATGCAGCATCGTCTCACGACTCGTGCCGGAGTTGTACTACTAGAAGCAGGCACCATCTTCCGAGTGGTTATCCCACTTAGCCTACGGAAACAAGTTCTCGAGTTATTACACCAAAGCCATTGGGGTATCTCCAGAACAAAGCAACTCGCCCGTCAGCACTGCTACTGGCCCGGTATTGATGCCGCCATCGAAAAGCTAATACGTCATTGTGAGCAATGTCAAACGAATCAGAACGCCCCGTCTTCTGATCTCGCTTCATGGCCTCCTGCTACTACTCCATGGGAACGAGTTCACATCGATTTCGCAGGTCCTTTCCTCAATTCCATGTGGTTAATAGTCATCGATTCACTGTCAAACTTTCCATATGTCGTGGATATGCATTCGACTACTACAACCGAAGCTACCATTCGTGCTCTCCAGAAAATCTTTACTACAGAAGGTTTACCGCAAGTACTCATTTCGGACAACGGACCTCAATTTACAGCTACTGCTTTTCAGAACTTTTGTACACATAATGGCATTCGTCATATCCTAGCACCACCTTTTCACCCTCAATCTAATGGTGAAGCTGAACGCTTCGTACAGACATTTAAAAGAAGTATGAAGAAAGCTGTCTCTTCAGGTTTAACTAAAGACCAAGCCTTGCTCCAACTCTTAAACAACTACAGAACTCTACCCGGCGCTGATAATATCACTCCTGCACAGAAGCTCCATGGACGACCTCACAGAACTTTACTTTCTCTGTTACAGCCTCTTCCGGCCCAGCATAAGACCTCACCAACGAAGTTCTCCCTCAACGACAAGGTCTACACCAGGACATTCAAATCCAACCCACTCTGGATACCTGGAGTCATCTGCAGATCTTTGGGTCATCGTCTATACGAGATACAGACTACGGCGAAACGTATCTGCCGCCATCAAGATCAGATACGTCTGCGCTACCGCCCATGTCCAGCTATTGATGTTATTGCTAAACCTGATAAATCTATTGCTGAACGCGCTTTAGATCATTTAATAACAATGGGTTCCTTTCAGGACGAGACAGCGCCACTCCGCCCAGTTCCAGCTCCGGACAATACAACGGAAACATCAGCAGCTCCGCCCCAGCATCGCAGCCGCCGCCAGCGCCGCCGCCGTTTCACGCCGTACCGGCGTATTTAGGAGGGGAGGGTGTTGTATGTCCGGCGCTCTCTTCTCGCTTCGCCAGCCAGCTGCACGCGCGCCTGTGTATCATTCTGCTAGCTTCGACGCGCAGCCCTCAGTGCGCGTGCCTGACCATCGAGTGTACTATAAATACGAGCTCCCTGCCTGCTTACTCGCCCACTTGCCCCGGTGTCCAGCTCCAGAATACACCCTACGTCGAGCACGGAGGCTACTCCTCTTGAAAATGTGCTTCGACCAGGTGGACTGAATTTCTGGCAGTACGAGGTTTCACCTCTGGTCACCGCTCCCTTACCTGTTTCCGCTGCCTATGTTCCGTAATTCTTTTACAAGCCATTTTCATTCCCTAACTTATGCAAGCTCCCTTAGTTTCGCTAGGTGGAATTTCTTCAATCAATTGAACTTGCTTTTTAGGAATTCAGGCACTTCAACAAACAAGGACTCTCATAAACATTTATGTTAGTGTGCCAGATAGTTCTCGACTATCAAAGTGTCAATTCACAAAGACTATCTTTTCAAGATAGGAGTGTATATAAAGACTGCAAACCTGTACATATTGTATAAAGACAGACTTTTCTCAAGATTCAATATTCCTTTTTGCTTCAAAATAAATTTCAGTTATTTATGTAAATATCATAAAGTGAAGCAATAAAAGTTGTGTTCTGTAAACTTCAACCTTGGTTACAACACAACTCCATGACTGATTATTTTCACAAGTTAGGTAGTCTGAATATTTTTTTTTGTCTTATTAGTTCCAACGAAAAGTGCTGTTTATTTTTCATTTATTAATTGTGCTAAGCGCTACTTTTACTTCAATGTATTGTGTAAGTTAATAAAAGACAATGCGGTTGTATCACTTGTTATCATTTTAACCGTATTTTCAATACGTCTGTTCTATTTTTAACTTTTTGCGGATTAACCGCTATTTTACTTACCTGGGAAGCCTTAACCCTACATACTTCCTTCCTTCGGTCATTTCATATGTATACATACTTTTCTGTTTTCATTTCTTCCTTATGTGTTTTGTAAACAATGTATATATTATATATTGCTTAGTTATAATTAGTAGTAGGAGTAGTTGTAAGTGCTGTTAATATTGTTATTATTTGAATGTATTATATTATGTGTAATTGGAGAATTGATAACTCTGTTGATGATAAATAAACAAATCAAATTATCCCGGTTAATCGAGAGTTGAGTGTACATTGTTATAAACGACGCCTCAATTTAAGCAAAAATGCATAAAATGCCACCAAATATGACCTTAAATCATTAAATTGAGCAAAATATGATCGAAACAATGAAATTAGCTGAAACATGCATTCATATGCAACATCACATTGCTATAAATGGGGTCAGGGACCCATCATTCACACTTATTTTTCAGATTTCTGGTACGGTAACATGAGCCCAGGAAAGAAATATAACTTTTTCTTAACATTCGAGCCTTGGTTGTGGACTTGTGGCTAATACCGTGGCCCTTATTTTTACCGCCCCCAGTAGCACGGGGGAGGGGGGAGCGAGGGGTTGCATTCGCCCCTCCCCTCCTCTCCACTTTGTGGAGAAAAACATTACATTTGTATTCCATGTCAGCCGGGTGAAACTAGATATTATAGGAATTATTTTTTAAAAAAGCAATTTGTACAAGCCCTGTTGTCTTACAAGCTAATTCTTCAATTCTTTAATTATTAACAAAATTATGAGCGGTAATACGTACAAAAATGTCGTTCGTCGCAGGCTAACCAATTTGTATAGCGCCACAGCAAGTAGTGGAGACTTTGCGTGTGCTGTGTCCGGCTCCATGGCTAAATGGTTAGCGTGCTGGCCTTTGGTCACGGAAGTCCCTGGTTCGATTCCCGCCGGGGTCGGGAATTTTAACCTTAATTGGTTAATTTCGCTGACCCGGGGGCTGGGTGTATGTGTCGTTTTCATCATCATTTCATCCTCTTCATGAAGCGCAGGTCGCGTACGGGCGTCAAATCAAAAGACCTGCATCTGGCGAGCCGAATTTTCCTCGGATACTCCCGGCGCTAAAAGCCATACGCCATCTCTCTCTGCGTGTGCTGTGAGGAAGGGTAGCAGGTTGTTTTTTTTTTTTTTTTAATTTTCTTTTTCTTTTGCCAGTTTCATGGACAGTGAGGTATGATTCACCCGCTTGTAGCGCGTATTCTTCAGTCTGGCAGTCTCTTTCGTATCTGTTAGTTTCTTGGTGGGTAGTCAAATAATAAATGATTTGAATTGTATAATCACGCCATATAATAAGTAAAAAAAAGCATGATGCAACAACCCGGAAGGGCATTGGCCTACCAACCGTCCACTGCTCAGCCCGAAGATCTGCAGATTATTTAAGAAGAAAGGTTCGCCCGAATGGGCATTAGATTATAAACTAGGTTTTACAATAGTCACTCAACGACTTTGTCCTTGCTCGGCACACGGTTATATGATATCTATCACACTTATTACTGCACAGAATACACACACAACTTTCGTTAGGATCGTGATAGGTTTTGTTCACACAAATCTTATGGTAAAAGCCATGAATGGCAAGTCGTGTTATAATATGTCTTTGCTCTTGGTTTTCTCTGGTCCAGTTCCTGTCGAGAATGGCGTCTGTGGTGTAGAATTCTAAATCGATTTCTCTCCTCTTGGCTATTCTTCCTTCTATATGCTCGGCATAGCTTCTTGTGGATGGCAGTGATAGTTGTAACCTCAGATCTTCTGCATAGAAGGATTCTTTAGCTAATTCATAAACCAACCTTGTCGGTGCGAATTTCCCCACTCTCAATACATGCATTAAAAATCGACTCTAAGCACTCTCAATTTTTGCCAGGTCCTTAATCGACAAGTGTTCCCAAACTACCTGTAAGCCGTAAGTTGCTATTGGAGAAAAGATGGCTATATTCCTTTTTTGAATCAAGCTGTCTAATTTTAACCTTCAAAACACTGGGTAGCATATTCATATAATACTTTGTAACTTAATGGGACTAATTATTGTGATGAGATGGGCCATTACTTCTAGTACTGTACATGAGAGTGCACAAACTGGTCACTGTAAGTTTATTTTCTTTATCATCCTCTTTGAAATGGCATGAATGTATGTAGACCTGCAGATTATGCGTTGTCATGTGGTCAGCGAGAAGAATCGTTTTTGGTTTTCTAGACCGGGGCCGCCATCTCACAGTCACATAGCTCCTCAATTGTAATCACGTAGGCTGAGTGGACGTCGAACCAGCCCTCAGATCCAGGTAAAAATCCCTGACCTGGCCGGGAATCGAACCCGGGGTCTCCGGGTAAGATTGCCCTCCCGCTTCTAATTCCCAGTCGCCCCTATTGACTGCCTCTGCCTGGTATGAGAGCAGGAAACCATAAAATGCAATCTTCAGGACTGCCGACAGTGGGGGTTCGAACCCACACACGCAAACCCAACTCGCTCGGTTTCCCGATTTCTATTTCTAAGAAAGCAGCGGCAGCTTCTCGGTTGTACAGCTGCTATGCTTGGCAACGCTGGTGTGCAGTAACAAAAAGAAGGCGAAGGCATCACTCTTTAGACACGACACAACATTTAAAAAGGAAGAAGAAAAACCAAGATGTGGGTAAATCCCCTGTAGAAGACTTATGACGGGATGTACGATGACGTATACCAGGTCTTCTGACGTCAAGACGTTTTTTACATATCGAAGCTTTCCTGTTAAAAAATAAGAAGCCGTAACTTGTTTTTCACTCTTTACTGACGGATGTATGGCGGAGTTGAGAGTAGGCTGGTGAACAATGGTGGTGGTGGTTTTTCGGGACGAAATAATGGTAATATCTGACCATCTTAACCGTGACATTAGGAAAAAAAAAAGTATGAGAAGTCTGATACACCCTGCAAGTATGCAGTATGGATATACAGTGAAACCTCTCAACGCTGAACATTAGACAGCCATTAAATGACAGTTTGCTTTTTTTTCTAGTGGCTGTACGTCGCACCGACACAGGTAGGTCTTATGGCGACGATGGGATAGGAAAGGCCTAGGAGTTGGAAGGAAGCGGCCATGGCCTTAATTAAGGTACAGCCCCAGCATTTGCCTGGTGTGAAAATGGGAAACCACGGAAAACCATCTTCAGGGCTGGCGACAGTGGGATTCGAACCCACTATATCCCGGATGCAAGCTCACAGCCGCGCGCTCATAACCGCACGGCAACTCGCCCGGTAAATGACAGTTTGAGGGTATTTAGGGGTTGTAGTAAGGATGTAAAGGAGAGGGCATATAAGTCTCTGGTAAGACCCCGACTGGAGTGTGGTTCCAGTGTATGGGACCCTCACCAGGATTACTTGATTCAAGAAGTGGAAAAAAAAAATATAAAAAAAAAAGCAGCTCGATTTGTTCTGTTGATTTCCCACAAAAGAGTAGCGTTACAAAAATGTAGCAAAGTTTAGGCTGGGAAGACTTGGGAGAAAGGAGACGAGCTGCTCGACTACGTGGTATGTTCCGAGCTGTCGTGGAGTGATGGCGAGGAATGACATTAGTAGACGAATAAGTTTGTGTGGCGTCTTTTAAAAGTAGGGAAGATCACAATATGAAGATAAAGTTGGAATTCAAGAAGACAAATTGGGGCAAATATTCGTTTATAGGAAAGGGATTGGAATAATTTACCAAGGGAGATTTATTTATTTATTTATTTATTTATTTATTTATTTATTTATTTATTTATTTATTTATTTATTTATTTATTTATTTATTTATTTATTTATTTATTTATTTGGGAAACCATAAAACAATAAAACATAAAGGCAAAGGAAATAACGAGGAAAATTTTTGAAAGAAAAATGAAGAGAAGAACTTATAGCTACGCACAGTAAGATAAATCCCGGTGCAGATATAACGCATAAGTAACGGTATTGTGCAGTAATATATATATTACATGATCTACAATAGAGGGGACAGCAATGAGAAGAGAAAAGGAATATGAAGGAAATGAGCTAGGTTAAGTTAAGGAAGAATCGATTAAAGGAGGCATACCGAAAAAAAAAAAAAAAAATGTCCAAGTTCCTATCAGAAGATAAAGAGTTAAGGAGGGTTGGTATGCGGATAAATAAAGATATTTGAACAAGAGAGAGGCGGGAATACGGAATATGAAGGGGTGGATTTATCCTGGTTTTGCGAATTGGAACATGTAGGGAAAAGGAGGATGCAGGTTCAGGAGAACGAAATAAACCGTTAACAGCGTTATACTGTATAGGAATCTAAGATCGGCTGCATTCCTGCGGCTAGATAACGAGTGAAGGTTTAACTTATCCAGTATCTGATTACTGCTCAAGTTTCGACCATCAGACACTCTGGCTCTAACAAGGGCACAAAAGAATGACTGCACGCGGTCAATGTGATTCAGATTATTGGGTCAAGAGGCAGACCAAATGGGAGACGTGAATTCTACAATCGGTAGGATGCAAGATACATAGTAGACTCTGAGGGCGTGGATATCGGTGGTGGCAGAAGATCTATACAACAAACCGAGAAGTGACATTGCTCGTGATGTTCAATAAATTTCCAATTTCTTTGCAATCATTTAAGAAACGGCTAGGAAAACAACGGATAGGGTATCTGCCACCTGGGCGACCGTCCTGAATGCAGATCAGTAGCGATTGCTTGATTGATTGATTTTGTTTTACTGTTTTTTAATGGTTTAGTGCAAGCAATTTTAACGTTGTCATTCGAAATGCTGCCTGTGTAAGAGCATTTAAAAACAATAATGTTAAAGACAGAGAGTCTTCCTGTAATTTCGTTGATAAGTGTAACAATGCAATCAAATTTACACGGAGTGTGACTGTCTTCGACGTAGTTTGCTGAATCCATGGTGCCTGGATGAACGTGTCTAGAGAAACAATAATATTGTGAAATATGTTAACTGAAGAACTGAGATGTTTCCTTGAAGTCCTTCCCAGTGAATTGTGAGACAGTGTTTTAGTGATTTTGATAATGTTTTGGAAGCCCACGATTATATTCCTGGAGCAATTGATGGGTTGTTACAAAAATTCATTTCTTCAAAAGAAATATTGATTTCAGAAGAAGAAGAAACCGTTTTTTCCCTAAGCAGGCCCCTACCTACTCATTAAAAATTTGCGCAGTGTATTAATGCGTTTGTGTATATCCAACCAGAAATGATGGAAAATATATTACCCTCCTGTGGGTAGGGGACGCAGATGAAGAATGCAGTCAAGGTATCCCCTACCTGTCATAAGAGGCGACTAAAAGTGGCCCCATGGGCTCTCAACTTGGAGCGTGGGTTGGCGACAACGGGGCCCGTAACAGGCTCCTCACTTTCATCTATCCTGTCCAAACTCCCTTGGTCAACTCTTGTGTTTTTCCTACCCCGATCGTATTAAGAACATTCGAAGCCTAGGGAGTCTTTCATTTTCACGCCCTTCGTGGCCCTTTCCTTTCTTCACTTTTCGAAGTAGCGGATCCCTTCCTTTTACCTCTCCCTCTGCCTGTCGTACGAGGCGATTGAAGGACGATCAAAGGATGATTGAATTAGAAACCTGAAACTGCTTGTGATTAGTACGATCACTCGGGGAACACCATGGGTCTCCTTTACTTGCGGGTTCTACCACTATGTTACGAACACAGTAGGTTTGTGATTAGTAGTATCAGGGAGCGGTTCACTGTGGGTTTACATTACCTGTGATTAGTGCCTCTATAAGCGGAACCTCACGGGTTTACGTTGCCTGTGATTTGTATGTGAGGAACACCACGGTATAGTACGAGTCCCTGTGATTAGTACACTCATGTGAGGTGCAAAACATGGGTTTTGCGTTGCCTACGAATGGCGCCATTTTGTGAGAAACACCATAGGTGTGCATTACCTGTGCGACTTACAATACTTGTGACTAGTACCGTAATGTTTGGAACACCGTGATTTTACGCTACTTTTGAATAGTACCGCAATTTGAGAAATAGCATGGTTGTACTTTACTAGCCATAAGTAGGCCTACCATTATGAGGGGAAGTTTCTGGGAAGATGATGCATTGCGGGTCGGATCCACTGATTGTTTTAAATTAAAATTTATCAGTTCATTCTTTATCATCGCGTTTCGAATTCTGGTCAGTGGATGAATTTTGGACTTTTATATTGTCATTGCATTTCGTCTCATTTCGTACCATTAGGGACCTATGACGTAGATGCTAGGCCCCTTTAAACAACAAGCTTCATCATCATCATCATCATCGAAACTCTATTACTGAACATACCATGTACAAACATCGAAAAATAAAACTTGTGACTGATTTTTTTCGCTAAGCAGTAGACGGTGAGTAGTGTACAGTACAATATGCAAAATAAAACATAAGAAAACACTGTAGTGCTTTTTTTAATTAGTAGGCATGAAATTCAATGTTCTGTAATGCAAATAAATTCAAGGACCCCCTGTTTTTATTATGTACGAGTATGTACAGTACACAGTAGCTCAGTGTACTTTTCTTTTTTTTTTCTAGTTGTTTTACGTCGCACGGACACAGATAGGTCTTACGGCGACGATGGGACAGGAAAGGGCTAGGAGTGGGAAGGAAGCGGCCATGGCCTTAATTAAGGTACAGCCCCAGCATTTGCCTAGTGTGAAAATGGGAAACCACGGAAAACCATTTTCAGAGCTGCCGACAGTGGGGTTCGAACCTACTATCTCCCGAATACTGGATACTGGCCGCACTTAAGCGACTGCAGCTATCGAGCTCGATAAGTGTACTTTTCAAATACTGTACACCCGCCCTGATATTCCCAGTTCTTCAATGTCCTTCTCAGCTTCATTCAGCCAAGAGGTACGAATCTTTTTGTTCTGCCAGAAGATGAACAGCCTATTGGTCAGTCTTTTGGGAGGTAGTCTTACTATATGGCCATAGAAGGCTACTCTCATTTTCCTAACACAATCAGAGAGCCTCTCTATATGTTCGAAGAGCTCGGAATTGTGCCGTCTACGGAATTCTTCATCTTTCCTTACCGGACCTTCCTGAGAATTCTCCTCTTCTGACTTCCATTTTCTCCATCAGACCTCTTTGATTCAATGACACTCCATTGCATACAGAACTTCTGGCCGTATGACTGACGTGCAGTGCTTCAGTTTCAGATTGTTTGATAGGCATTTTTTGTTATAAGTGTTCTTTGTGAGTCGATAGGCCAGTACCAACTTGTTGACTCTCACTGATAATGATATTTCTTGGCTATTTTATATAAGTTTTCCTTTGTATTTCTTTCCTTGAATGTATTATTTATAACTAGAGTAGAGATTAGTATTATAGCGTGTATGTGATATTGTTTAACTGTTTGTAGGCTTATCTGCACAAAAATTGGCCGGCAAAGATACATAATTTTGCACTTTCTCCAAACGGGATATTCGCAAACTGTGGGTAGCCGGTGACCGAAGACAGTACAGTCATTTTTGTATCACTACTCATTCGAAGGGAATTACCCAGAATATATTTTTAGTAATAGTTTAACGCGAATACATCAAATGTTTTCGGCGATGAAAGGATGGGAAAGGGAAGGATTGGGAAGGAAGCGGCCGTGGCTTTAATTAAGGTACTGCCCCAGCATTTTCCTGGTGTGAAAGTGGGAAACCACGGAAAACGGGATTCGAACCCACCGTACGCTCAACTCGCTCGGTCACTCAGAACAAATTGTGTTGCTTTATTTTGTTTCTTTCCCAGTTCTCGTATCAAGTAATCCAATAATGTTTCCGAGTCAATTGTAATATTTACTGCCCTCTAAGGATATCATTTACAAGTCAATGTTCTGAATTTTCTCTTCGGAACATCGTCTTGTTTTATTATTATCTCTATATATAAAATAAGAGTTTTGTCTGTACACTGCTAAGAATTTAAAAAGAATGGCGTTTCTATATCGGTCGTGTCCACAGAAACAAGGAAATGCACTTTTTAATTTTCTGTATGTATGTTCGCGTATCACGAGATAGAGAATTTAATGAAAA
This sequence comes from Anabrus simplex, assembly GCF_040414725.1. Lineage (NCBI taxonomy): Eukaryota > Metazoa > Arthropoda > Insecta > Orthoptera > Tettigoniidae > Anabrus > Anabrus simplex. The sequence continues at coordinate 64,576,244 of NC_090278.1, read as the reverse complement.
TAGGTATGTAAAGTTGGGGAATGGGCCGTTGCAATCTAGGCTATAAATCATTTTATTCACGCTGACTGAAATGGTAGTTTAGCGGAAGGCCGAAAACTTAATTCTCAAATATTTATTTTATTAGTGGTCCTATCGATAAATACTCCATAACTAAAGTTATATAGAATTAAATTTCCGATCATTTATGTCTTATATATTTTTACCGTACCAGCTGTGATAACAGAGATATTCATGAATTTGTATTTTTCTTGGCAAGTCCCTATTAGTGCCCAGTCATGAGAAAATAGGTAAACAGAATTTAATAAAAATCGGTATACAGAGTTGGGGAATAAGAAAGTACAGTCTAGGCTATATACAGTTTTATTCACCGTGGATAAAATGGTAGTTATGGGGAAGGTGCCAAAAATTTAATTTTAAATACATTACTGTACCTATGTTATTGGTCCTATTGAAAATACTACGTAACATAATTTATCGAGAATACAGTTTCCGATCATTTATGTTTTATTCAGTTTTAGCGTACCGACTATCATAAGAGTGGTATTTCAGAGTCGGAAGAAAACTAAATGTGAAGGCCTACAATATCGAAAGCTCATAAAATTGATCAACAATAACATTACGTTGACCATTGTTTGTTGTAATGTTGTTTCTCTCTTATGCTGCCACTCATCTCCGATAGATGGGATTACTGCTGCGTACCGAGTATAACAGCCTGCCTGAATACTGGCGGGAAATAGCAGGGGAGTTCGATAACTTTCTTCTCTAGCATACCATTCCTCTGGTTACATAAATTTTCTGATACCACTGGTACATAACACATTCCAGCTATTCAATCCCTACTCTGAGGCATTGATCGGAATGAGCACTGCACATTTAACGGAATAATGGCAGAGGAGTGCTCACGGCTGTCTGCGGCCTGGTCATTTGGTCATTCCAGCCCTGGAACTTTGGACTGTTAGGTCGACAGAGTACTACTGTTCGTTAAAGTGAGAAAATGTGTAGTTTTTCATTTGATCGAGTATTTCATATGATAGCATTGCTTTTAATCGCAACATTCCTACTGCCGTCATTGTAATGACCTATGTTGATTTGAGATGGGAAAACCATTTAGGCAATCTTTCTAATGATGTAAAAAGGCAGGTGGAGAGTGAGAGTCTGCCATTGTAATGAAAATTCCCCAACTTGATTATGACTGATAGTAGGCAAGAGGGCCTATTCACGTGTATACTACCTAACCTAGAATTCTATACATAATGTAGAATTCCGTAGCGAAGCACGGGTACATAGCCAGTCATGCATAATAATAATAATAATAATAATAATAATAATAATAATAATAATAGTAGTAAGAAGAACAAGAAGAACAAGAATGTAATCACAATTGGATAGATAGTTCCAAACAGAATATATCGAGAGCCGTTTTTTTTTTAATGCAAGGTACGTGTAGTGGAAAGAAAGGAAGGAAGGAATGTTATGTTCCAGAGGAGGGTGCGACATAAAAACCTTGCATGCCACTCAACCGTTGATCGTGGTTTCGCAAACTAGGACGTGACCACAGGAAACCACTCAACGAACCACGTTATTAGTATGTCCGTCTCCGTAGCGTAACGGTTTGCGTTAGGGCTCCGGCTTCGATTCCCTGTACTGTCAACGATTCAATCAAGAATGATGGGAGGGCAGTTGTGTGGTTAAAAAGGTACATGTTCCTCAATTACATTGGATGTGTGCCTGAGAAGGGAGGACAAGAGTTTACCGGCTCGGTGGCTAACTCGGTAGCCTTTGGTGCAAGGGATTCCGGGTTTGATTCTCGGATAGATCGAGCATTTTAAACCTTCATTGATTGTTTCATGGAGCTCGGGTGGTGACTGTGCCGTCTTCAACACTAGATTTAATCGTATTATTTTTATTACGATTCTTTCTTTCTTTCTTTCTTTCTTTCTTAATCTGTTTACCCTCAAAGGTTGGTTTTCCCTCGGAATCTGCGAGGAATCCCACCTCTGTCGCCTCAGCGGCAATGTCCTGGAGCGTAAGACTTTGGGTCGGGGATACAACTGGGAAGGATGAGCAATACCTCGCCTAGGTAGCCTCACCTACTATGCTGAACAGAGACCTTGTGGTGGGGTTTGGTGGATTGGAAGGGATAGACAAGGAAGAGGAAAGGAAGCGGCCGTGACCTTAAGTTAGACACCATCCCAGCATTTGCCTGGAGAAGTGGGGACACCACGGGAAGCCACTTCGAGGATGGTTGAGGTGGGAATCGACAACACCCCCCCCCCCCCCTTTTCTACTCAGTTGACCTCCCGAGGCTGAGTGGACCCCGTTCTAGCCCTCGTACACGTTTTCAAATTTCGTGGCAGAGCCGGGAGTCGAACCCGAGCCTCCAGGGGTGGCAACTAATCACACTAACCACTACACCACAGAGAAGACCTTTCTTAAGAAAATACATTTGCACACTTCGAACACTGATATAGGAATGTTAAAGATGTTTTTGAAGACTTTCGTCTGGGGCGTGACATTGTATGGAAGTGAAGCATCTACGGTAACTTGCTCAGAAAGAAAGAGAATAGAAGCTTTTGAAATGTGGTGTTACATAAGAATGCTGAAGGTCAGATGGGTAGATCGGATCACGAATGAAGATATAATCGAATTGGGGAGAGGAGAACGATTTTACGAAATTTGACGAGAAGAAGAGGTAGGATAATGGGGCAGATCTTAAGACACCCAGGACTTGGTTCAGTTGGTTTTTGAGGGAGTGCAGGTAGAGGTAGGCGAAGGTATGAATATCACAAGCAGATTAGAGTAGATGTAGGTCGTAGGAGTTAGGTAGCAACGAGAAAGTTACCACATGATAGGGTGGAATGGAGGGTTACATCAAACCAGTCTGTGGACTGATGACCCAAGCACCAACTATCATTATAGTGTACTTACAACTCATTACCTACTTTTATCTCTCTGCAGTAGATCAGTAGATTGTAATAGAAACTAGCAACATCATGGAGTTATCAGAAATGGCAACATTGCACTAAAAAAAACTACATTACCCCTCTTCCCCCACTCTGCCTCGCACAATAAGCGCTGAGTCACTTATGGCGCGCTCTTGCTTGTAGCATGCCTTGCCACGGCAGAAATTCCATCTGTGTTATTACTATGATTTTCCATTTTCAAAAACACTCCTCGAGGAATGGGAATTAGACGTGGCTAATTATCTAGCAAGAAGTTACTGAACTCTTCTCCCTCTGACCTTGGAAAGATTTATTGTCTTCTCCTCTTCTTTATTCTCTCTTTTCTTCTCTTTGAGAACTTTCACTTCTTCTCCTGTAGCTATAAAACTCCCCGAGCCGCAGTGCATACGCCTTGTATTTAAAAGCTGCCTGCAACAACTGTTAAGAAACCTGAGTACGATATAATCCATATCAAGGACTACGTATAACATATTACATACTGTACAGGATATTGGCGTCTTTGAGCATTATTTTACTCTGTATGTTCGTGAGCAGCCGAGTGTCTGCACTATCCACTGTTTTGCAGGTAGAATTACCTTAACGAAAACTCACAGTTTACCCAGTCTGTTTTAAGACTAATGGCCAGGTGTATCAACCTTGTTTAAAATTCGGCTAACCAGTGTGTATGTAAACGTGTTTTAAATTTAAAGACTGGTTACGAGGAAATAGCCGGCCCCATGGTGTTGGGGTAGCGTGCCTGCCTTTTACCTGGAGGCCCCGGGTTTGATTTCCGGCCTCGAGGTCCACTCAGCCTAAGTGATTAGAAGTGAGAAGCTATCTGACGGTGAGGTAGCGGCCCCGATCTAGAAATTCAACAATAACGGCCGGGAGGATTCGTCATGCTGACCACACGACACCTCGTAATCTTCAAGCCTTTGGGCTGAGCAGCAGTCGCTTTGTAGGCCAAGCCCTTCAGGGCTGTAGTGCCATGGGGTTAGGTTACATGGAATCGTGCAACAGCATTCTTAATCAGTGATTACTTAAGCACGCTTAGATGGCAGTGGAATCAAACACTACCGGTACCGTGAAGTTTTGCTTGCGAATGGAGAATTATGAACGCACTACGGTGATTTCTCATTTTCTTTGTTAGTCGGAAGAATATTCAATTCTTCATTGCTTAGAGAACTTATTAGCAATATGGAGAGCAAAAGAGAAAAAGGTCGTCTAATTTTTCCAATTTTAAACGGATATTGCAACAGAATTACTTATCATGCACAAAGACGTCAATAAAAATTAAAGACAGATGGAATTACTATGAAATAGAAAGAAGAAACTTGGAATAAAATCACAGATTGATAGCAGAAACAATGATTTCTCTGTTTTGGAAATGGCATATTATTTTATATCAGTTCCAGAAGAAATGAAACTGTTCAGATAAACGAAACCTTCCCATAAATTTTCTCTATTATACCTTTGGCAGCCATTTTACGTTCACTGCCAATCACTGTTTATGTTCGGTAACTGTTCGAACTTGACTGTTTAACTTTAACGGACAATAATCAGGGATTTAAATCATAATCAGAAATGATGCTTCGCAGCTTCATTGAAGGAAGGTTTAGGAAGAATGTTAAACGCTGATTACGCTAAACAGGCTTCGTGCACTTGTCCATTACTCTGCAGCATTTCTTTAACTGAATTTTTCACCATTCAGGTAATGAATCTTCATCTATTTGACCATAATCTCTCTAGCTTATTGGTTTGTATATTAAGAGTACACATACTTCTATTTTTCATCTATTTCAGTGTTCTTATTGTTAAATAAGTTACATTTAGAAGCTTAAATTACCCAGTTTTTACCTCTCTCACAAGTCAGCGCTGCAGTCTGGCGTTTAAAATCAGTGGGTTACAGCTAGCTACAACAAACTTCCCTCAAGCATATAGAAGGCATTTTATGATGACAAAGAAGAAATGCATATTTGAATGCACTAGTTTGAAAATCTTACACAGTAGTTTTCTACTGGGCATACTTCCAGATATTTATTAAAAGACAATCCAAGGTCCCTCTTTTGTTTTGCCATCACACTTATCTTTAGAACAAAATCTTGAATTGGTGTATGTTGCAGTATGGTAGTTTCGCAGCCACCCAGACTTAAGGCTGGAGACGTAACCAACGAACAGTGATGGCTGTAAATGTTATTCGATGTTCACGATTACGAGCTTAGCTGGAGAGTTAAAACTCACTGACAGAATGGCGAAATTAAAAAGAAAACAAACCTAAATAAAATAAATCATTCACTACTGATCTGCACATAGGGTAGTCGCCCAGGTGGCAGATTCCCTATCTCTTGTTTTCCTAGCCTTTTCTTAAATGATTGCAAAGAAATTGGAAATTTATTGAACAATCCCCCTTGGTAAGTTATTTCAATTCCTAACTCCTCTTTGCCCCAATTTGTCCTCTTGAATTCCAACTTTATCTTCATATCGTGATCTTTCCTACTTTTAAAATCACCAAAAGCACCACTCAAATGTATTCGTCTACTAATGTAATTCCACGCCCTCTCCACCGACAGCTCGGAACATACCGTTCATTCGAGCAGCTCGTCTCCTTTCTCCCAAGTCTTCCCAGCCCAAACTTTGCAACATTTTTGTAACGCTACTCTTTCGCCGGAAATCACCCAGAACAATCGGGCGGCTTTACTTTGGATTTTTTTTTTCAGTTCTTGAATCAAGTAATCGTGGTGAAAGTCTCGTACACTGGAACCATACTCTAGTTTGGGGTCTCACCAGAGATTTATATACCCTCTCCTTTACATTCTTACTACAACCCCTAAATACTCTCATAACAATATGCAGAGATCTGTACCCTTTATTTACAATCATATTTATGCGATTACCCCAATGAAGATCTTTCCTTATATTAACACCTAGGTACTTATAATGGTCCCCAAAAGGAACTTTCACGCCATCAACGCAGTAATTAAAACTGAGAGGACTTTTCCTATTTGTGAAACTCACAACCTGACTTTTAACCCCGTTTAGTATCATACTATTGCCTTCTGTCCATCTCACAACGTTATCGAGGTCATTTTGCAGTTGTTCACAATCTTGTAACTTATTTATTACTCTGTACTGAATAACATCACACACCCTGGTATAATGGAACGCATTTTTTTTTCTAAAAGCCCCAGCCCAAAAAGATACCCATGTTAAATTACATAGTCTTCCAAAATTTCGGATTACCTGGCAACACTGCCCTATAACCACATAACCTTTGAGGATCCAAACAGCCTCCGAGCTGAGCAGTAGCGGTGCTTAGAAGCTCGCCCCTCCCCCCTCCCGCAATAATTGAAAATGGGCCCCACGTTTCCGAATAAGGAAAGTTACAAGCTTATTTCGTAGTACACGACTGTATATTATTACAACGACGATAATAATAATTTACACAACTTAGTTTTCAAATCCGAAGGAATAAAAATAATACATTATGGTACGAACACACACACACACAAGAAATGTATATTCCACTTATAGTAATCAAAACACGCTGACCGTCACAATATATTAAGGAATAATCTCGTTCCTAGGACCAAATAATTTATTACTATTTACAGCTCAACCGTCCATCGTAGGCCTACTTAGTACACTGACTGCCGAGAGTTATAAACGGGCTCGCAACTTCACTATTTCGAGTTTAGATACGGAATAATAAAATAATAACGTTATTTGTTTTACGTCCCACTAACTACTTTTTAAGGTCTTCGGAGACGCCGAGGTGCCGGAATTTAGTCCCGAAGGAGTTCTTTAACGTGCCAGTAAATCTACCGACACGGGGCTGTCGTATTTGAGCACCTTCAAATACCACCGGACTGAGCCAGGATCGAACCTGCCAAGTTGGGGTTAGAAGGCCAGCGCCTTAACCGTCTGAGCCACTCAGCCCGGCGTTTAGATACGGAGGATGACTGTCTTTGTTATCGCATATTCTCTGACTACTAGGTTCTCAGAGCTGGTTAATTACTTCAAAAGCCTTGTTGATTGTTGTGAGTGGCAGCAAGGGATGGTTATTATTAGAACAGGCTGGGAAACCCACATTCTTTCAGAAATAACTACCGTACTCCTATTGACGAAAGAAGCTCTGCACTGCAAGTTTGGAATAACCCTCTGTAAAACAAATAATACTGTGTTATGTGGTGTAGTTTTATGTATATGTAAAATCACTCTTCAGCTACTGAATTAAGAAACAGTCATGGGCCCCTCACAAGCCATGCCTCGCCGCTACTGGGGCTAAGGATTTAACAGACAAATGGACACAGCGTCAACTCCTCTTGGAATTACGTCTGGGATTATGACAAGCTACTGAGGAATGTTTGAGGTGGATAGGGGATCCTGCCCCCTGCTCAGAAGAGGAACGCAAAGAAGTCCTTTCGTGAGAATGTTTACTTCACATTATCGGATACACATGCATGCGAGGTTCACATAATTATACCAGGTCCGCCTTCTTCCTCCCCCAGCACATAAATTACCGCCTCGTTTTGCTCGGCCGAAACATCAGTCCACAGTGTGTTCCGAAAGTGGAAATGAAAAGTAATTATCTACGTACTACGGGGATCTGAGTGAATATAACACGGCACAGCTTCTTTGTTGACTTCTAAACACCAAGGCGCTACAGTCCTAATCCATAATGGGCCTTAGCCTACACAGTTCCTAATAAACACCACCACCCTATAACAGCCCGATTACCCGGTGACTAGTGGTCAGAGCGACGAATTCTGCCAGCCGTTATTCTTGGCTTTCTAGGTCGGAGTCGTTATCTCGCCGTCAGATAGCTTCTCAATTATAATCGCGGCTGCGTGGTTTGGGTCTGTTTGCATTCGGGAGGTAGTCGGTTCGTACCTTACTGTCGGCAGTCCTGAAAATGATTTTCCGTGATTTCCCATTTTCATTCTAGGCAAATGCCGAGCCTGTACCTTAATTAAGGCCACGACCCCTTCCTTCCCACTCCTAGCCTTTTCCCAACCCAATTGTCGCCATAAGACTTATCCATGGCGGTGCAACGTAAAGCAAGTTGTAGTAAATTAAATACAGTCGAACCTCGATATCTCGAACCTCAATTACTCGAAGTTTCGGTATCTCGAAGTAACTCAAAATTTTCCGGCTTCTTCACGTGTGTTTATTTCTCTATTACTCGAAATTCGGTTACACGAATTTCTCGATTTCTCGAAGGAAACATCTCCTCCCTTGAAGCAAAAAAATACTCTGTAACTCGAATTTTGTGCAACATTAACTGTGTAATACGGCATTTCTGGTTTGTGAGGAACAGTTAACATGTAAAGAAAGGTTTACACTGATGCTGGGAGCTAATATGACGGGAAAAAGTAAACTAAAACTTGAAGTAATTGGAAAATAGTCGAAGCCTCACTGTTTCTCGGGTGTGAATCAATTACCGGTCACGTACGAAAGCAACCCCCGAATTCGCAGATGACAAGCTCTGTTTACGAATCTCGGCTGCGTGGTATTGACGAGAAATGAAATGAAATGAAATGAAATGAAATGGCGTATGCTTTTAGTACCGGGAGTGTCCGAGGACATGTTCTCCCGTAGGCGACCTGCGCGCCATGATAAGGATGAAATGATGCCAGAGAAATTAACCAATATTGGTTAAAATTTCCGACCCTGTAGGGAATCGAACCCGGGACACCTGTGACCAAAGGCCAGCACACTAACCATTTAGCCATGGAACCAGACATTGACGAGAAGTTTCAACGTGAAGGGAAGAAAGGTAAATAAACAGAAGAGATTAACGGATTCCTTTTCCGAAGGTGTTAACGGAGATACGTTTCTTGTTTCGTTACTGTATGTACGGTATCCTGTCTTCTTAAAAGTTACTATAATAAGTGTTGTAATTAAAGAGATGCCGAAAAATATAGTTTGTTTGTATATTTTCTAGTACCGGTACTGTTAAAAATAATGTATTCAGCATAAGCCCATAGATACATATGATTCAGTTATGTGCTATACATCAAATACAGTAGAGATAATACGCGACACTTACGGATTTAGCCTTGTTAAAATGGGAGACAATTCGACGGTGGCGCTCCTAGTGACTTGACCTGGAAAGTCGCGCTAAATTCAAATATCGATGGAAATGCATAAACGAAAATGGATAAATAAATTACGTCTCGAAAGAAAGTATTATTGAGATATTAACTTCGAAGTTGCTAAACCAATTGTGGATAAATGAATGAGAATTATTTAAAAGGTTATTATTTAAAGACTGAAATTAGACATATAAATAAGACGTGAAATGGACTGCTGTTATATGGGTTGATCTTTCATTTATGCATTACTTTTTTTGCTTTAGCATTCCTGCCTGACGTTTTACGGTTAGTTTTGTCTTTTTTCAAATTAAAGAAACATACTTGTCAATAAAAATATCGGCACATTCCTTACACACATGATGCAATGAAGTAACATTTAAAAGCTGGACAATATTCTTCTTAACATGAAGCCTACTAACAGAAATAAAATCTATAAAATCCCAGCTTTAATCTGAGAAGAAGGATAAAAGAAAGAAAAGTATGAAAATATTGTCGATAGTGATGCTTTGAGGAATATTTACGTACAATTAAAGTAAAAATGTAACATACCCTTGGCTGTATAGTCGAGGATTTTTAAAGTCGCTGGCTTGGAAATGATCTGAACAGATTTTACAATTCCTATATAAGCGTAGCGTCCCTTCTTTCTTGTACATCTTATCCAAATCATTTCTGTAACATTTCAAAACCCACAGATCACACCTACAACAACACATCGGTATTGAAGGTTAACTGCTGCAATAAAATATGCGTATTATATTTTAAGCCAGTTAAAATATGGGTCGAACTGGTCAGAAGATTATGAAGTACTATAAAAATCTCTTTGTCACTGGAAGAATATATATGCAAACACAATATTACTTACATTTTCTTGTCACGAGGGTAGCGAAAGAAAGATCGCGCATTCTTCTCTACTTCATAGTTACTTCAGCCAAACACAGCACATTCCTTTCCCCTCATGTTGAGAGGAGATATCAAGAAATGACACACGCTACTATTCAATTATGTCAACTCACTGAAAACGCATAAATAACACCAAATACTTCACACACCAATACACGTGTTCTTATGGCAGAATCAGTAGTTCTCAGGTCAATCCGCTAGAGAGAGCTCTAATAGCTGTCCTTCGATATCTCGCTGAGTGTCGCGTATTGTCTCTACTGTATTTGTATACAGGCACAAAAATGATATTCTCAATATCTCGAAATTTCGATAAGTCGAAATAAAATTTAGATCCCGAGGTGATTCGAGATATCGAGATTCCACTGTAAAATGTAATCACGTACGCTGAGTGGACCTCATGCAGCCCTCAGACCTAGGTAAAAACCCGGGTAAGAAACCGGCATGTTACCACTACACCGCAGGGCCAGTACTTATGTGTACTGATAATGTAGTGCTAAAAAATGTTTTACATTTTACCATTTCGCACGGTGTACTGTATGTCACGGTACCTTTAAAATATTTATTGTGTGCACTGTAGTCCAAATTCTGAGACACACATTAACGTTAAACTGAGATCAGGTTACAGAAGACAGGGGGATCGTGCCATGCGGTTAGGGCATTGTTGCATTCGGGAGGTAGTGGGCTCGAACCCCACTGTCGGCAGCCCTGAAGATGTGTTTTAGTGGTTTCCCGTTAGACTCCATGGCTAAATGGTTACCGTGCTGGCCTTTGGTCACAGGGGTTCCGGGTTCGATTCCCGGCAGTGTCGGGAATTTTAACCATCAATGGTTAATTTCGCTGACACGGGGGCTGGCTGTATGTGTCGTCTTTATCATCATTTCATCCTCATCAAGACGCGCAGGTCGCCTACGGGTGTCAAATCAAAAGACCTGCACCTGGCGAGCCGAACATGTCCTCGGACACTCCCGGCACTAAAAGCCATACGCCATTTCATTTTTTTCTTAAAAAACTGCAGCTTTTTTTTTTCAACTTAAGTACTGAGTTTTACCGATATATATGCCACGGTTTTTCCCTGATGGTGTCGAGCAGAGCTATTGGATAGGGCAACGCTGTTGGTTATAAGAGCAATACCGTTTTCTTAACATGGAATGAGCTATAGCTTGTCCAGAGAGTGACTCAGACGACATCTTACCACGAAGTGCCCTGCGGGGCTACCAGGTGCTCATATTAAATAACAATGGAACACGAGAGGGAGTTGGCTCAACTTGATGTTAATATCCATTAAGAGAGAAATTCATTTCTGGCGTATGATTTCATTGTCTCAATAGACAGTACCCGTATGGGATGATTCAGGCTGCAGACAGGGTCAATTGAAGTAGCACGTGCCACTAACATGCAATGCGGGCGCTACACACACTCGTATCACTTCTAATCGCCGCCAAGTTCATGTTAAAGGAACACTCAGGAGTTTAGAAATAAAATGATGTGGGAATATTCATGAAAATTGTCCGTGCCTAAATCAATGCTTTTACAAATCTTTCTTCTTGAGTTAACCAATTATTTGGAGTCGTCGCTATGTATGAATTAAGCAGCGCTACCCACCAAACCCCGCGCGGCGGGGGGTGCCCATGGCTTGTGAGAGGCGCATGACTTTCATACTTCAGTAGCTGAAGAGTGATTTTACATGTTGATAAAGCAACCGCAGACAACACAGTATTATTTGTAATACAGAGGGTAATTCCTAACTTAGGCCGTCGTAGTGCAGAGCTTCTTTCTTCAGTAGGAGTACGGTAGTTATTTCTGAAAGAACGTTGGTTTCCCAACCTGTTCCAATAATAACCATCCCTTGCTGCCACTCACAACAATCAACAAGGCTTTTGAAGTAATTAGCCAGTTTTGAGAAGCCAGTAGTCAGAGAATATGCGATAATAAAGACATCCTCCTTATCTAAACTCTAAACACTGAAGTTTAGAGCCTGTTTAAAACTCTCGGGAGTCATAGTAGGCTTACCATGGACGGTTGAGTTCTAAATTATTTGGTCCTAGGAAGAAGATTATTTCTTAATATTGTGACGGTCAGCGTGTTTTGGTTACCATAATTGGAATATGCATTTTATCTGTGTGAGTGTTCGTACCATATAGGTGTTTTATTTTAATTCCTTCAGATTTGAAAACTAAATCAATATATTATTATTATTATTATTATTATTATTATTATTATTATTATTATTATTATCCTTTTCATCGCTGTTCATTGTAATAATATACAACCTTCATTGTTAGGCCTTTCCTATCCCATCATCGCCATAAGACCTCCCTGTGTCGGTGCAACGTAAAACAAATAATAATAATAATAATAATAATAATAATAATAATAATAATAATAATAATAATAATAATAATAATAATAATAATAATAATAATAATAAAATGATTTTTCAAAGGAGACCCTAAGTCCAGCCTTTTCAGCTTGTTTCAGAATACTTATCTCTTCTACAACTGCATCTGTGTTTCTAGAAAATACCGCTAAATCATCAGCAAAAGCTAGACAATTGATCTTGACAGCGTTCTGTGAACATCCAATGTATACTTGGATCAGTAAACCTTCCTTGTAAGGTTCTTTTCCGCATTCACGGATAACCTTCCCCAACACGCAATTAAAGAGAGTCGATGATATTATTATTATTATTATTATTATTATTATTATTATTATTATTATTATTATTATTATTATTATTATTATTATTATTATTATTATTATTATTATTATTATTATTTTCTAACGCTTTTCCCACATCTGTGGGATCGCGGGTGCGAACTGTGGCGCACATGGGATTTGACCCTGTTTTACGACCGACGCCCTGCCTGACGCCAACCCTATATGGAGGGATGTAATCACTGTTGCGTGTTTCTGTGGTGGTTGGTAGTGTAATGTGTTGTCTGAACATGAAGAGGAAGGTGTTGGAACAAACACAAACACCCAGTCCCCGGGTCAGAAGAATTAATCAGACGCGATCCAATTCCCCGACCCGGCCGGAAATCGAACCTGGGACCGTCTGAACCGAAGGCCTCAACGCTGACCATTCAGCCAATGTGTTGGACGTTATTATTATTATTATTATTATTATTATTATTATTATTATTATTATTATTATTATTATTATTATTATTTTGCCTTAGGACCAGACCTCCCTTCCCTTCCTTTTTTTTAAATTTTTTTTTTATTTTTGCCAGTAAGTTTCGATGCGCTGGTTTGTTTGCTGTACAGAAGAAATGGACCAGACCATAAATACCTGGAACTGTAGAAGAACTCGGACTTCCGAAATTACACGAAAAATCGTGTGAATTCATTAACACTGACTTATGTTAAATATTATAACACAGTAGTTGCGATTTTTTTAATTGAGTTTGCTTTACACTGAAAGAAATTGTCAAGTGTCTTTTGAAAAAAAAAAAGTAGAATTGTGGATATGTTTTTGGGCTTCGAAGACGAGCAAGCAAATACAGATTCTTTGGTTCCCCTGAGTTCCGATAAATCGATCGAGCCGTTGCCTACGTTGGTTATACTAGCGGCCGTGGCAAGCTCAAGGTTTGCTACGTCAGAGCGTGGGCAAGCGTTTTCAGCTGCTGCCGCTAGATGTCAGGATTATGACCTCGTTTCGCGACTACTACAGTAGTTTACGTTGCTCTGTGTCTGCATGCATGCAGTGCGCAGTGTAACAAGAGTCCTGTTAGAAAAGGAAAAGCGTTTTAATCGTCTGTGGGTGCTAATATCTCCAGCAGAGATTAATAACTGTTTCTGGGATTTTGTAGTGAAGCTGCACGAATAAAATGTGTAAATATAGTGAGTAAAATCTCGTGTAGACTAGAGCAATACTGGCGAATGCTTTAGGTATTTCTTCATTAACTCGTTCACATAGTTTTAAAATGGTGCACTGTTGTGTTCCGTATTGCACATCGGATGATTCCAAAAAGGAAGACAGTGTCACATTTCACAAATTTCCTAAGGACGCCGTACTGAGAGAGAAATGGAATTTAGCTGTTTGTAGGCAGGGAACAAAGCCAGGCACTCTGTGGAGCGCTAAGGAATCTTCTAGAATTTGCAGCGCCCACTTTAAACAATTTGACTTTAGTATTAGTACAACTAAAAGGATACTGCTGCCCAACACAATTCCCTCAGTTTTTTATGGGTATCCTTCTCGTAAGCTGAGGTCTACTCATAATAGAAAGAAACCAGCACCAAGATCACATTATTTGTCGCCAAGAAGAATTCTACTGTTCGATAGTGCACAGCCAACTAGTTCTGTAGCAAATATTCGTGAGGTAGGTACCAAGGCTTCATTTTCCGCCTCATGCAAAGGAAATATTAAATAATTATGAAAAATAAATCGAAGATTAAGAGCAATAATTCAGGGGGGAAATTAAACAACTGAAGAAAACGCAAGAATTCGAAATTATGATCATCTGCAGTCGATATTTTAAGAGGTAAGCCATCATCACATAACTTCTGAAAATATTTTCTAGTGGCATTAGAAAAATAAATTATGTATGTACCTATTCGTAAAATATTTTTCTCGTGTAACCTGCAAAACTGGTTATACGAGTGCTGCCTAGCGGATAATAGTAGAACTAGGACGGCCCACGTTTGGATTTGCCAAGACCACGCGGAGACCAACTACAGGCCTCACAGCACGGCTGATGACGTCACAAGGATTGGCAGTCGCTCCTGAAGCGCGCAACGGCACTTCAATAGTTGTTGAACGAATGTAGATGATGAGAACTTGTGTGCTTTACAGAACGTTTTCGAAAGATGCTCTTTCAGGGTGTTAAACCAAATTGGTAATACATTTATTTAAGTTGTACCGAGACCAATTAAAGTAGAAAAAAAAACCGGAGAGATGGCGCACTCCGTTTTCTGAAAAAATGGTAAAAGTTCAGATTGATAGTAAATAGCAACAAGGGGTTTTAATTTGATTGTTACTATTTTTTAGTTAATAATAATTTTATGACCCTTGGAAAATAAAATAATTATATGAATTAATAATTAAGGTCCTTCGTATATACTACTAATTAGAAGCCAAAGTAAACTGGAATTTCGTCCCATTTAAGACTCTAACGTGCCGGAGACCTTCCTTTATTTCTTATTCAGAACATTTTATTTTTACTATTTTAGTAAATATTTCTGTCTTAGTAAGAAACAAATAGGAGATTATACATAATGGAAATAATTAGTTACAATATGAGAAATAGGATACAAAGGAGGGAATGATTCACAGACGATGGTGAAATTATGCTGGAATTCATAACAAGAAATATAACAATTTAACAATAATAGTATTAGTAGGTACTGGCAGACCCCGCGCGGCTGGAGGGGGCCCAGGGCTTGTGAGGGACCCATGACTGTTGCTTGATTCAGTAGCTGAAGAGTGATTGTATTCATTGATAAAGCTACAGCACACAACACAGTATTATTTGTATTACAGAGGGTTATTCCAAACTTAGGCCGTCGCAGTGCAGAGCTTCTTTCGTCAATAGGAGTACAGTAGTTATTTCTGAAGGAATGTGGGTTTCCCAATAATAACCATGCCTTGCTGCCACTCACGACAATCAACAAGGCTTTTGAAGTAATTAACCAGCTCTGAGAACCCAATAGTCAGCGAAAATGCGATAACAAAGACATCCTCCTTATCTAAATTTTAAATACTGAAGTTTCGAGCCTGTTTATAATTCTCGGCAGTCGGTGTAGCTAAGTAATCCTACGGTGTATGGTTAAGTTGTAAATTATTTAGTTCTAGGAACGAGATTATTTCTTAATATGTGATGATCAGCGTGTTTTGGTTACTATAATTGGAATATACATTTCTTGTGTGTGTGTGTGTGTGTGTGTGTGTGTGTGTGTGTGTGTGTGTGCGTTCGTTCGTACTATATAAGTGTATTATTTTAATTACTTCAGATTTGAAAACTAAATAGTTTATTATTATTATTATTATTATTATTATTATTATTATTATTATTATTATTATTATTATTATTATTATTATTATTGCCGGCCCCGTGGTGTAGGGGTAGCTTGCCTGCCTCTTACCCGGAGGCCCCGGGTTCGATTCCCGGCCAGGTCAGGGATTTTTACCTGGACCTGAGGGCTGGTTCGAGGTCCACTCAGCCTACGTGATTAGAATTGAGGAGCTATCTGACAGTGAGATAGCGGCCCCGGTTTAGAAAGCCAAGAATAACGGCCGAAAGAATTCGTCGTGCTGACCACACGACACCTCGTAATCTGCAGGCTTTCGGGCTGAGCAGCGGTCGCTTGGTAGGCCAAGGCCCTTCAAGGGCTGTAGTGCCATGGGGTCTGGTTTATTATTATTATTATTATTATTATTATTATTATTATTATTATTATTATTATTATTATTATTATTATTATTATTATATACACCGAGTTGAGCCTCTATGAACTGCGTGGTAACAACCAACTTCATTTCAGTGTCTAGGTCTTGTTCTTGTTCCAGCTTTGACTTCCTGCCAGTATCTTCTGAGCCCAGCGATGAGTGCCTGTGTAAGCTCTTCAGACAAAAGTCCTTTCCGTTTTCTGGAACTTGATGCCTTTGGAAACCTTGATACTTGTTCACCAATCTTCTGAATGCGTTCCTGTCATGAATTTCTTGGTCTGAAATACCAATCTGCCTCAGATCTTTTTCGCATTCCTGGAACCATCTCGGCCTTGCCTTAGATTGAATAACATTCCATATTCTTTTTGTTAGTCGATCATTGTCATCCTCAAGAGATGACCGTAAAATAGTAGCCGTCTCTTCTTAATTGACGCTGTGAGAGGTTCTGTCTTGCTGTACAAATCCTCATCGCCACTATCCATCAACCCACCTATTACCTAGGATTTTTCTTAGTATCCTGCGCTCTCTTTTTTCCAGCCGGTCAGCTTGACCTTTTCTACCTAAGATCAAAGTTTCAGACGCATATAATCCCTCAGGTTTTACAACTGTGTTATAATGTCGGAACTTGGCCCCTATAACAAAGACATCCTCCTTATCTAAATTTTAAATACTGAAGTTTCGAGCCTGTTTATAACTCTCGGCAGTCAGTGTACTAAGTAGGCCTACGATGGACGGTTGAGTTGTAAATTATTTAGTTCTAGGAACGAGATTATTTCTTAATATGTGACGATCAGCGTGTTTTGGTTACTATAATTGGAATATACATTTCTTGTGTGTGTGTGTACTTTTTATTATAGATATTCTTTGTCAGCTGAAGAGCATTTTTGCTCCATTGTGACTTAGACAATAAAATAATGTTCATCGTTGTTCTTGATATATTTTGTGTAATTTTGATCACTGAACACATTCATTAATATAATTTACACTTAGAATGGTTAATTATTATTTTATTACCATAAAAATAAAATGACAGTTTTGTATGGCTCTAAGTTTCATAAAAAGTGACTTACGTTGGTTTAGCTCTGAGGTACAGACAGGTCTGTTGAATCTTCTTTATGCAGCACGTCATTTTGTACGTCTCGCCAACTGATCCTATGCCTTCCTCTAGATTTGGTAGCCTGGAATTCTCCAGCCCATGCTCTCTTGATTGTTGCATTCACCTCAGACCGCATCACATGGCCGTTTCACCTCAGTCTGTACTGTCTCAGAATTCCTGTTATTTTTTTTTTCTAGTCCTGCCATCTTTCTGATATCGTCATTCCTTCTCCTTTTCTTCAAAGATATTCACATTGAATACCGTAAGATTCTCATATCTGTCCTACGCAATAATTCCTTTTCCTTCTTCCTCAAAGCCCATACATCTAATCTAGCCCGTATTTTATCACTCGACAAGTTATTGTCTTGTAAACCTTGAACTGGCAACCTCATGTCGCAGACTGTTCCTGCTCCCATCTCCACCTATTTACTCCAACCAGGCTTAACTCTTTCAGAGACTTCTGATTCACATCCTCCTGTTTGTGCTAGCCCTTTTAATAATTTTGCATTTTCACGTTATAAGTTGACGATTGCATGTTTGAACTTCAGGGCACTGCAAAATCTACTCTGAAAACCGTATAAGTAGTTCGTAGACGTAATATCAATAACATTATTATTATTATTATTATTATTATTATTATTATTATTATTATTATTATTATTATTATTATTATTATTTCTTCGATTTTGGCCCACTTTGGATCACGATAAACAATTAACTTGCTAGTTAGTCCTTTTTTCTTCTCCCAGAACTTCATCATTTCGCCGTGGTTCCTCTTTCTTTCTTCTGACCACATGTTCTTGGACTTTTCATTTCGTTTTTCCTGGAACCCCCTGAATTTATCAATTTTAGCTCGTAACATATCTCTTTTAAATATTTCTTTTGGATTGATGCCAGCTTCTACCCATTTAGTGGTTGCTTTTGATGATGTAGTTAAAGATGTCCGTTGTTACTGCGACTCTCGTTCATTCTTGTGAGGTCCCGAGGTCCCCATAAAAATTCAGTCTCCTCTTATGTATGGTGTCTGTGCTCTTCTCTTTCTGTCTGTACCATGTCCTAAGATCTTTTCCAAGATTTTTCTTTCTTCTCTAGCTCATCTATTTTTTCTTTCTTATTCAGTATCAATCAATCACTGCTGATCAGCATTTAGGGCAGTCGCCCAGGTGGCAGATTCCCTATCTGTTGCTTTCCTAGCCTTTTCTTAAATGATTGCAAAGAAATTGGAAATTTATTGAACATCTCCCTTGGTAAGTTATTCCAATCCCTAACTCCCCTTCCTATAAACGAATATTTGCCCCAATTTGACCTCTTGAATTCCAGCTTTATCTTCATACTGTGATCTTTCCTACTTTTAAAGACATCACTCAAACATATTCGCCTACTGACAGCTCGGAACATACCACTTAGTCGAGCAGCTCGTCTTCTTTCTCCCAAGTCTTCTTTGGATTTTTTCCAGTTCTTGAATCAAGTAATCCTGGTGAGAGTGCCGTACACTGGAACCATACTCTAGTTGGGGTCTCCTTTACATCCTTTACATCCTTACTACAACCCCTAAATACCCTCATAACCATGTGCAGAGATCTGTACCCTTTATTAACAATCATATTTATGCGATCACCCCAATGAAGATCTTTCCTTATATTAAGACCTACGTGCTTACAATGATTCCCAAAAGGAACTTTCAACCCATCAACGCAGTAATTAAAACTGAGAGGACTTTTTCCCATTTGTGAAACTCACAACCTGACTTTTAACCTCGTTTATCAACATACCATTGCCTACTGTCCATCTCACAACATTATCGAGGTCATTTTTCAGTTGCTCACAATCTTGTAACTTATTTATTACTTTCTATAGAATAACATCATCTGCAAGCAGCCTTATCTCTTATTTCACTTCTTTACACATGTCACTGATGTATATAAGAAAACATAAAGGTCCAATAGTACTTGCCTTGAGGAATATTATTACAGGGTCAGATAAAAAATTCGCCTACTCTGATTCTCTGAGTCCTGTTTTCTAGAAACATTGCCACCCATTCAGTCACTCTTTATTCTAGTCCAGTTGCACTAATTTTTGCCAGTAGTCTCCCATGATCTACCCATGCCTTAGGTCAATCGCAATACAGTCCATTTGACCTCCTGAATCAAGGATATCTGCTATATTTTGCTGGAATCCTACAAGTTGAGCTCAGTGGAATAACCTTTCCTAAACCAAACTGCCGTCTGTCAAACAAGTTATTAATTTCGCAAACATGTCTAATATAATTTGAAAGAATGCTTTCCCAAAGCTTACATGCAATGTATGTCAACATTCTGAACTGTATAGCCTCTCTGGTTTTATAAGCGTGGTATTGTGTGTGATTTTTTCTCTATATGATATCGTTCTTTTATTGTCTTTCAGAAAATATTCCCTAAAATGCTTGGGAAACAGTTGTTTATACATAACGTTGTTAACAATTCGAAAATTGGACACATTTATTTCGCAAAATAAAACGAAATAAAACGATAACGCGAATATGTGAACTTTATAAATCTTATATGCATAAGTCGATTCAACACTACTGGAAAAAGTGAGGTCTATTCCATTCTTAAAAAATGTGAATGATTCAGTGATCACAAAAGGGTACAGCAAACTTCAAGAACAAACCAGTCAAATTGCGAGATAGAAAAATAAAATTTTGTGAAAGTTCTGATTAGTTTGCTTGACAGTCATCCTGCGTTTAGTGGCAGAACTCTCTAATCAGTGTGGTAATGATGTGCTAATGTTGACTGTGAACGTTTCTTTTCTTGCTACTGAGGAGTTTTGAGCGACTTGCGTTGTCTTTCTTTGGCCGATATCATTATTCGAAGCGCCTCATCCCTTCCATTTTTCGTTCAGTCCTATTAAGTGTTAATGGAGGGTGGTTACACAGTTGCACTTCCTCTTAAAACAATAATCACCATCACCAGCTCCCAGCACTAAAAGCCATAATTACGGACATGCAAACACTGGGTAACTCTGGAAGTGATCTTTTAACACCATACATCACATGCAAGGGCTGCAGAAGGAATAAAGGTTCTAGCAGTGGGTGTATGAAAACTCCTAGGAATTGAGCGAGCTTGATACTCTTACTAGTTACAGTCGAGCACTGCCTTCGTAATATACAAGCCGTACTGTAGAAAGCGCGCCAAGCCAATCAGCTGATCAATTGAGGCGAGCTAAACGAATGTTACGAATTGTACTTGTGAATGTAATCCATAACGATTGGGGGCATTCTTAGGATAATTCTGACCGTTGAGAGACAAAACTTTATATTTAAGTATATTGCATTTTTTCTTTAAATTTATCAAATCAGGATTTACGTGAACAGCTGTTATTAAGATAATGAGACCTCATAGTTTAGGTTAGGCATGGTATCTTCACGTGGTGAGTAATGTAAATTCAAGGGACGTAATACTTCACGTGTAATTTACTCATTTAATTGTTATCGTATAATAAGCTTTAGTGGAAATATAATGTGCTACAAATTTAAATAGTGTGAGAAAGTTCACTTTTACCGCAATGCTAAGAACTTGTGCGTACCACGGCGAAAATACAACTATACAGGTAAATAGACATTAATATTTTCATTTTCTTCGTATGGGAGCAGGTTATCTTTATGAAAAACGAAAATCCCAACCGAATAAATACCTGTTACGAAGAATAAAGGAGTTTGTTTCAGTCAGTTTCCAGAGCTGTTGATAAGTTCTGCTTTTGACCTCTTGTCTCACAGATTTACAGCAGAGCGTTTTATTGTTAATACAGGACAAGTATAAAAGTGGACAGTAACCAATGGAACCTACATATTGTTATTTCTTGGGTTCGTAATGTTGAGTACGCGCTGCCTTTTCTCCCCAAAATTAATGCGAGTAAAAACCATTCATCGGCAGTTTCCGTGAATGTGGGAAGTAACTAATAGATCTAGCTGATCAGTGCATTAATATTTGGGAAAACATGGGCTATTCCTAAACAAAAAATTACACAGATGTTTGTATAGAAGAAGGGATCTCAAGAAAGACTTCGAAGGATAGTGCCAGAAGTGTCAACAACAACAACAACAAAAACCAAGAAAGATACTGTATTTATGGCCATCTAGAGGTATGAAAGTAAAGTTTATTATTGCACGTTTGTTGTCTCCATATTTGTATTAATGCATAATAATTATTTGTTGGGTACATTGACGAGTAAAACACTGAAGCTTTGATCGGGTAGATCCCATTTCAAACCTACTTCTCCCAACATTACATAGACCTGAATTACGAGTTATGATGCGATTACAGGTTTTAGTGATCTCACTTGTAATATTAATACAACATTTGTAAATATTTTACAATTACAAAAGGTAGAGACGCATCATGTCCTTGCATTACACGAGTCGGACGGAGGAAACAGTTCGCCTCCTTGTGTGACGTCATCGGAGGTACAGTACGGCCTGTACATCACGAAGGCAGTGAGTCGAGGTAAGTCGGAAGTATGCAGTTGCCCACACACGCTCAGACTAAATGATTGTTTACCGATGGAGTTGAATACGACGCGCTCAGCTGTTTTTCTGTTTAAGATTGTGAGCTTCGGATGGTTGAAAAATGTATACGGATTGAAATTAAGAAAAATTGCAGTTCTAATATTTGTAGGTTACCACGTTTTCATTTTCTGCCGCAACTCTGAGATAGCGCTTTCGTCGCAAAGTCTCCGGCTGAATTCAACAAGCAGCGCCAGAATGTCACAGACTTGTCGGCAGACTTATCGGCAATATACACAGAGATATGTCTGAAGAGACTGGTTTGTGCAGACTTGCCTCCGACTAAGTCTGGGCGAGCATGGGGCCCTTTACTAATAAACAGCGTATACCTTTAATGCCAGGTTTATTCACCGTTTCTTTACAATTGTTTACTAATAAGCCTTGTATAAGCCTCCTATGTATACATCTGTTATAGTTATTCACTGAATTACTTATACAAAACCCTTGTATAAGCGTTGTATAGCAGGGAGAGACGAAAAAGAAACTAGTGAGCAGTTTATATTACTGTCTGCAGTAATATCATCGTGGTGAAATATCTGACTTATCCATTGAACACTGAACACACATCGATTGATTGGACAATAAAGTTGATTATATTTTAAACATAGAAGACATAGACCATTTAGAGATTGTGTAAGCTAGAAATCTTCGTAAAAGAAAATACGGCACTTTAAGAGGCGGAATGACCCATTTCTCCTGGATGATGAAAGTTTTAAAATTAAATACCGGTATCGATTTACGAAGGAGTATGCTCGAATATTTATTAACACAGTCAGAAATTACTTAATGAAAGATCCAAAAGGGGGCTCTATATCGTGCGAACTTCAAGTTCTCACAGCACTTCGTACATGGGCACGGAATGAGGTTATTATTAGTGACCTCGTTATTACTAATGAGAATAATGTACCGCTGAAATGTGTGTATTACTATTCCATTCTTGTGAATGTGAGTGTGTAAGCAGATACTGGGCGGTTCTGAGGGCTGTACTGATTTATTGCCTGAAATGAATATTTCTGGCCACGAGACACTGTACTAAAGTTCTGTAGTGTACACTGACTTAGTAAATGTCATGGGATAGTCATCTAATAGCATGTGGGGCCTCCTCTAGCCCTGCGAACTGCAGTGAGACGCCGTGGAAGTGAGTCGACAAGTCCCTGGTAATCCTCTGGACGCAGCTGACACCAAATCGTTTGCAGAGCGGCCGCCAATGCTGTCTCTTCGTGGGTGCAGTATCCATGGCACGGAGCCTGCGTTCCAGGACATCCCAGATATGCTCGATAGGCTTCATATCGAGGCTCCTGGGTGGCCATGGCAGTCGTTGGACCTCCACTGTATGTTCCTGGAACCATTCCCGGGCGACGTGGGAGCGATGTGGCGGTGCGTTATCATCTTGAAACACCGCAGAACCGTCTGGGCGCTGGAAGGTCAAAAATGGGTGGAGATGGTCTCCGAGCAGCTCAACATACAGCGTACCATTCAAAGCCTCTTCCAGAACAACTAGGGGGCCCATTCCATACCAGGAAAATGCACCCCAGACCATAAGAGACACCAGCGCCCTGGACCACACCTTCGAGGCAGGTGGGATCCATCGCTTCATGTGGTCTGCGCCATACACGGTGCCTCTCATCGGCATGGTGCAGTTGAAATCGTGATTCGTCCGACCATATCACGTTACGTCATTGTTCCAGTGTCCATCCCTGGTGACTGGCGACAAATGCGCGTCGTTGTGCCCGATGACGTTGGGTTAACAGTGGCATCCGTGTGCGGCGCCGGCTCCCATACCCCATAGAACCCATGTTCCTACGGATTGTCCACTGGGAGACGTGTCTAGCACGGCCTGTGTTTAATTGAGCCGTGATATGTTGCACGGTTGCCCGTCTGACACTATTGACAATCCGTCTCAGATGTCGCCGGTCACGGTCATCGAGGGTGGCTGGACGGCCGGTCGTTCGTCTGTTCACGATACACTCTCGACAGGTTTGATCGTGTGAAGCCTAATTCCCGCACCACTTCCGAAATCGCACTTCCCATCCGTCGGGCACCGACCACCATACCCCGTTCGAACGGTGTCAGCTCACGACGACGTCCCATGTTACACGTGTCACATGCACAGCCACTGCTCACAAGGTCTCCTATACAACTGCCGCTGGCACAGGGGGCGTGTGGTGCGCAGACAACACACCTGCGCACCAGTGCTCCGCTATTCCATGACATTTGCTCAGTCAGTGTACACCTCTACACTCAACCAGATTACAGGGCGGATGATGACTAGACACTTCGATAGGTATGTATGTGGCGAGGAGCTGGGACTGGTAAAACTGAGTTCAGCCTGTCAATTCAAAGTGAAGATGAAACTGTGCGTGTATATGAACATGCCAGGTAAGACCTGTGTCTAGGACTATACTCCCTGGAACGTAAGTCTATACACTAAAGCAAACTGAGGCTCAGAGGTCTTGTGCACAGTGCATCGGTCCCACTCGGCTCGGCCTCGGACCAGCGCGTCGTCTTGGGGCGACTCGGCTAAGTTCGGCTCAACTCCGCTCGGATTTGGAGTGCTATGGAGCAAGTGAGGAAGAGGGAGACAGGCGGAGCGAGCGAGGCAGGCGTGGGGATAGAGAGAGACAGCGCTATTGCTCCAAATCGAGGAGTGGGGGCCTGCACTCGGGTCAACCAAGTGAAGTCGTCTTTTGCACCGTGCACAGCTCAAAGCACTGGTGCATACACCCTGAGAGGCTCTGCACTAAACGTGCAACCTTACTCTTTCTCCCCTGTTAATACTCAAGGTAGTGATTTATACTTTTTTTCTAACTGTTGGCTTCGATCCAGTGTTGCTAACCATACACTTTAGGGACCCTACTTGCCGATACGTCTTACGGCTAGTACACACCTAGCGACAAAGTCGCGGGACATTGTATGGGGACAGTTGCGAGACACTGTCCCTAGACTGTTGCGATACAATGTCCCGCGTCCACATCTACAGAGCCAGTTGCACCACAGGAATCGGTGCGAAATGGCGCAAGAAATTGCTTTATATGCTTTTAATGTTGTAAATATTTTTCTCCATCTCGCATAGATAACTTTTTAGCCAGAGACTCCATTGCTCCCCTCCTTTTGTCTCTGTTTTTATACTCGCTAGACATAACATCCCAAAGACAAGGGAGGGTGTGTAAATCCTCAATGATTTTTAAAGTAGTTTCCATCCCAAAACAACAGAACACGAAACACAACACCAACACGTGGCGGCTATCTGGCATCGGGTCCCGGGACTTTGTCTCGCGACACGTCCAGACTACATCATGTCGCGCAACATTTGTATCATGTATCCCATTTCGAATGGGAGACCTGCGACATGCAACTTTTGTATCGCGACAGTCCGAAACAAGGAAAAAATGTCGCAGGACATCCTTGGAACTTGTCGCGATACACGCTTCGTGTGTACTAGCCCTTACAGTTACTGATAATCTTGCACATTGGCACTATATATTCACGGTATTTCTCGTGACTTCCGAGATTTACGTGTTGCCAATGCCATATTGTAAAAAGCGCTAGTGTTACATTTGCGGGTATAATTAAAGCATATTTTCCTTTTCTGTGGAATTGTAACTCTCTTTGGGTAATACCATGTAAGTAGAATTTGTGGCATGTTCGAAAAATGCATTTAATAACGTAGCTGGTGTGAAAAGACGAACGCAGCGTTTCATTAATTACGGTTTTATTTCGTCCAACACTTACTTTTCGAATTCGATAAGAATGTCTAAGAAGCAAGAAAAAATCCGCAAGAACATTACCTTTATAAAGACTAGTTCAGTTCAAATGGAAGGAAATTTCGTTATCAATCTAACTTAACCCAACCTTGTCTCGTTACGACTTTGGTACGGTTTGCAGACTTAGCCTTTGTGTGTTCTAATTGACTTACGGCATTACTCCAGCGTGGTTTCTCTTCAGTCCGACAATAGCAAATTTCAAGAAGGGAGCTGAATTATTTACACAAGGCAAAGACCGAAGAATACGGTTATAGTAATGCGTACATCACAATAAAGGCAGAAATATATTACATTAAATTGAGTGAGGGTGAGATAGAGTGTGTAATTCAGTGGCGACTCCTGACTTCTAGTTTAGGGGATGTAACCGAAAATCATTGCAAACAACATCGCAAACAGACCGTCATTTCAAACACATTTTTTTCGAGAAAAAACAAACAAGGCGAACAGAAAAGTTTATTTAAGATCTCACATCCGCTAATCCAATGATCTGTTTCATAAATATTTCTGCTGAAATGACGAACACACAACTTACGACTTAAGTTGTGTAGTTACATTCAGAGTTCGACGCGGTTGTCCTTCAGTTATAATTCTGATTTTCTCTGTAAATGAAAGTATACTAAGTGGTTCTCTTAATAATCGTTAAATTACATTCATTCATGTCCTAAAGGCAATGCCTTGTCACTGCAACCACATTTGTCTCTCCTCTGCTGAGCGTTTCAGGTCAACATTTTTTTTTTATTTTTTTTTTATTTCAAATTCAGCCTGTCCATCACGGAATCCAGATTCTTCTTCCTCGGGCTTCCTCTTCCCTTCTTATCCAGAACTTTTCCTTCCAGCAGAGTCGTGAGGAATGTGTTATGTCGAAGTGTGTGGCCAAGGAATTTGGTTTTCCTATTTTAAATAGTGTTGATCAGTTCCCTTATTTTGTCTATTTCCTTAAGGACCCTATTGTTTGACTTTTTCTCTGTCGAACTACTTTTCAGCATCCTCCTCCATATCCACATTTCCATTGCTTCCAGGCGTTTTATATTCTGTTAATGTTCTTGCTTATCAGAAGCTGTTTCTGGTTACTGAAGGCTTGTTTAGCTAGAGCAATCCTCCCTCCTCCTGATTTCTGTGGTGCACCTGTTGTCCTGCGTGATAATGGTTCCCAAGTAGCAAAAATTGACTTACTTGTACATTTTCATCAACTACCTTAATGTTTATTGGTATTTCCTCAGTTAATTTCTTGACAACTAATACTTTTGTTTTCGAGGTGTTCAGTTTCAATTTTGATTCTTGTAGTGTTGATGTGAAAACTCGTAGCATTTTACTTATTTCCCTCTCTGAATCTGCAATTAATGCAATGGCATCGACAAACTTTATACAGTGGATTTGTTGTCCGTTAATTTTAATTCCTTTGGTATTTTGCTTAAGTTTTGATATGGTCTCCTCAATGAACATGTCGAACGAAAATGGAGATAGCGCACAACCTTGTCTCACTCCTCTTCTAATGGATGCTATCTTAACGTTAGCATTGATTTCTATTGTTGTGCTTTGATTTTATAATAGTTAGAATTGAATTCGGATTTCGTGGTACAAACGCGTGACCCTGGCGCTCCTACATCCACGCCTGCTGAACTACTCTCTGATCGGTGTGATGTCATTTCAAAATCGCATCATTCCCGCATTTTCCTTGTTTGATATTTACACTACAAGCACACGAAACTGAATAATTGATATTACAACAACACACGTTTGTTATGTATCATCATTTATAGCACAAGAAAAGAACCACAGACAACCAAGAACTCCAGTATTTCACGAAATAGCACAAAATTCCCGGCCACACGCGATAACTTAGGCCGCTGTTAGCCGTGGGCGACTAGTGGCGCAAATAGTTGCTCTGGAGAGTCACGGAGCATTGTATCAAATAGAGCCTATTAGCCGCGGGTGACTAGTGGCGCAACTGAGCAACTAGTTGCCGGCCGTCATCTGAGCCGGCAGCTGCTCTGGCGACTTTTAGTTGCTCAACTGCGTGTCGGGGCATTGCAGTAAATGTAGCCTATTAGCCGTGGGCGACTAGTGGCGCAACTAGTTGCCCGATGTACCTCCCCGCGCATACGGAAACGTCTCTGAAGTTCGTGTTCTCACACCAGCTTGACATAATGCGGACGATGGAACGCAATTTAGTCAGCGATCCACCTAACCATTATCATTCTTCATTACTGTGCTGTGGTAGAGTGAATATTTTACTTGGGGTGATAGTTTACTTACTGAAAATGGAGACATCAAATAAACTACAACAGCAAATGAAGGAGATGGGAAAATTATTTGAAGGTCAAATAAATAGTGAAGACCATTTTTGAGGTAGAATGAAAACCGATCACTTGGGATTCCAAAACTGAAGCTTACACTGACAAAATAGAAACACTGAATTCTTGGAACAGCATTTTAAAAAAACTTTGCCGACAGGGGATTCGAACCCACTATCTCCCGGATGCAAGCTCACAGCTGCGCGCTCCTAACCGCACGACCAACTCGCCCGGTATGTGAGTATTATAAAACATTTACCAGTCTTATATGGAAATATGTAATGCCCATAAAAATTCTACCATTGATCCATCATATTGCTATATTAGTGAATTACAGCTCAACGGGGAAGCACTTGTTTAGTCCTATGTCGTTTCCCGTTATTTCTTATTTTCGATCGTCAAACAATGTATAATATAATCCTCTAGTCAGCCGAGAAACGAATATAGGATGTTTCCGCACCTTCCTAACCCTTCGGTTTTTCCTTTTTAATAGAAGAGAAAGAAGAAGAAGTTCTTCATAGGACACCATTATCTCAACTGACTATTCCCCGGTATGAACCGAGCAATTATTCACAAGTTGCGCCACTGATCGCCCGGTACTTAAATCCTCTGGCAACTAGTGACGCAACGGTTGCGCCACTAGTCGCCCACGGCTAATAGCGGCATACAGTACAGGCCACAGGGTTCCACCTTGCACCGCCCTCTTGACGGATGTGGCTGTTCGTTCCGCGTTCCAACCCCATGGAAGAGATCAACAAACAGCAAGGGTCCATTGCTTGTGGTGCCATCTAGACCACAAATCTCATTGGTCACAAGTGACCGACGAGGGATTATAGCCCGTCGACCTTTACGGCCTTGAGTGCTATTTCATAGTATATGCTACCGAGACTGCATTACTGTGATGAGTGTGTGGACTTTTGTATGGATCTAATTGGTCAGAATATGACCTGTACCCGTTAGGGTGGTGGGGGGCGCTTTAGGTAGTTAAGTTGAGGGCATCTTTGGGTCTGCGATAACGAAGACCGTCCGTGTCATAATTCCCCAGACTGGAGATGAGGGGGTTGGAACTGAGATGAAGTTTGCTGTAAAGTTGGTTGGCTGCACGTTCAATCCTTGTTGTGAGGGTGGGGAGTTGGAATGTATCGTGGAGGTCGGCATTACGCTCGAACCATTGGGCACCTGTCAGGCTGCGCAGCGCGCGATTCTGCACGTGCTGCACTGCTAATAGGTGAGACTTAGCTGCGATGCCCCAGATAAGACTGGCATACTCTAAGATGGGTCGAACCATCGTCTTATACAATCGGAGTCGGTTTTCAAGGGTGAGCCCATTATCGGCTTTAATCATAGGAATAATTTGGAAAAGGCGCACTTTAGCTTGCGCAGCGATGTTTTTAATGTGGTCAGCAAACGTGAGTCCTCTGACTAGGGTGACACCTAGATATTTGGTTTTATTAGTCCACCTGATGACTTCGCCGAAAAACATCAGGGGCGGGGAAGGGTCCGGACGGCGTTTGGTAAATAGTGTGGCACTACATTTGTCTACATTAATTTTGATTCTCCACTTCTCAAACCAGGGTTCAAGGGTGGAGAGGGCGTCTTGGAGATATTCTTTGGCTTTAGGTGCCTGCCACGAGACAGAGGATATTGCAGTGTCATCTGCATATAGGTATAATTTCCCGTGCGTAGGTCTGGGCATGTCAGTCATGTAAAGGTTGAAAATAACAGGTGAGATCACGCCACCCTGGGGTACACCCGCCTCAAGAGGGCGGGGGTCCGACAGCGCGCGCCGACCTGGACCTGGAACTTTCGGTCAGCTAAGCAGTTCGTCAGTAAGCGTAGTACGTAGGGGGGAAAGCCTAGTCTGGAGTAGTTTGGCAATTAGTAGCAGTCACTAGCCGGCGACACTCGTTTGATCCATTTCTGAGTATCGATAACTGTGCGTTTGAATTTTATATAAATAACTTCCATCAAAATAATATGAAAAATTAATATTTTGTCCTTGAAAATACAATGGATGTAATGCATGAATCGCATGTATGGAAAATTCGCCACTGGTGTGTATTTCCTTAATTCCTCATTAAGCTTGAAAACCGACTTAATTATGAATATTTTGATTGATCATTTACTGGGATAAGGGAACCTCCAATATTGATACATTGAGGTTAGTCTGTTTATGGTTATGTCTCGTGATTTCAATACGTAACTAGTCAAGTTGGCAGCAGTGATCAGCCATTAAAAAAAGAGAATATGGCGGCATTATTTGCTTTTTATTGTGTAGCCTTACCTTCGGAGTACTATACTATGAGTTATTTCACAGGAGTCGGCCGAGGATAGCCAGTGAACACTTTCATTGTACGTTGAAGAGGAAGGGATTTCGGTATACCGATTTCGAAATGTCCTTGGTACCTTCCATTGTAAGAGACACTGTGGTGTCACCAACACTAAATGAATGATATAAAGAGTTGGGACGTGTTCAATTCCCAGGCAAACAGTGACCTTGACCCCACGTAACATTCCAGCGAGGGACAGTCTACGCACACATCCGGGTACAATGAACACCGGTTCGAGCGCTGAATCTCAAACAGGCAGCGAATACCAAGCGTACTCCCTCGTCTCATTGTCCCTTCCACCACAGGCTCCTAAGATAGAGTTTGTATTCATGCCGTATATTACAGGATCGTCATATTTTTTTTCGAAACCCTATCCCGTTGACCCGAAAAATGTTTCGGAACGCCAGAATATCTCGTATTTTATTAAGCGTGTGAAAATGTATGGTTTTTTTTTTCAATTTTGTTCACTGCGACTACAAAATAATAATAATAAAAATTATAAAGGACCTTAAAAACGCATTCATAAGTTCAACACACATTCTAGAAAGAGACATCTTTATAGACACAAAGTAAGACTACATCAGAAAAAACCACAACAAAAACAGTACACACCAAAAGTGGCCTCGGAAAGAATGAAAGCCTCCTGGAACAACAAGAACCCACAGAAGAATTTATTTATTTATTTATTTATTTATTTATTTATTTATTTATTTATTTATTTATTTATTTATTTATTTATTTATTTATTTATTTATTTATTTATTTGCTTAACGTCCTCCAAACCCCCTGTGGGTGGGGGCGGTAGAATAACACCCACGGTATCCCCTGCCTGTCGTAAGAGGCGACTAAATGGGGCCCCAGGGGCTCTGAACTTTGGAGCGTGGGTTGGTGACCACGGGGCCCACAGCTGAGTCCTGGGTCCTGGCATTGCTTCCACTTACTTGTGCCAGGCTCCTCACTTTCATCTGTCCTATCCGACCTCCCTTGGTCAACTCTTGTTCTTTTCCGACCCCGACGCTATTAGGTTTGCGAGGACTAGGGAGTCTTTCATTTTCACGCCCTTCGAGGCCCTTGTCTTTCTTTGGCCGATATCTTCATTTTTCGAAGTATCGGATCCCTTCCATTTTTTCCCTCTGATTAGCGTTATATAGAGGATGGTTGCCTAGTTGTACTTCCTCTTAAAACAATAATCACCACCACCTAACGTCTTCCAATATTGGGAGAATTCGCTAATAATAATAATAGTAATAATGAAATTCCACAGCCTGTTTGCAGTCATTCGACCGGGTCAGGAATGGAATGATTGAAGCCCCATCTAACGGCGAGGATAGGAATTGTGCCGGCTGCCGAAGCCTGCCGCACTCCTCTGGGGTAATGATTAATGAATGACAGATGAAATGAAATGATATTGAAGAATGGTGCTGGAATGAAATATGACAGGGAAAACTGGAGTACTCGGTGAAAAACCTGTCCCGCCTCCGCTTCATCCAGCACAAATCTCACATGGAGTGACCGGGATTTGAACCACAGAACCCAGCTGTGAGAGTCCGGCGCGCTTTCGCCTGAGCCACG
Organism: Anabrus simplex; assembly: GCF_040414725.1. Lineage (NCBI taxonomy): Eukaryota > Metazoa > Arthropoda > Insecta > Orthoptera > Tettigoniidae > Anabrus > Anabrus simplex. The sequence continues at coordinate 64,544,323 of NC_090278.1, read as the reverse complement.
GAGGCTCTTAATAATAATAATAATAATAATAATAATAATAATAATAATAATAATAATAATAATAATAATAATACAGTCGAACCTCGATATCTCGAATCTTCAGTATCTCAAAGTAACTTAAATTTCCCGGCTATTTGTCCTATTCTTCACGTGTATTTATTTCTCTGTTACTCGAAATTCGGTTACACGAATATCTCGATTTCCTGAAGCAAACATTTCTTCCCTCGAAGCAAAAAATTATCTGTAACTGGAATTTTGTGCAACTTTGTGCAATACGACATTTTTGGTTTGTGAAGAACAGTTAACAAGTTACAGTGAGGCTGGGAGCTAATATGACGGGAACCGAAAAACCAAAACTTGTAGTAGTCGGAAAATCGGGGAAGCCTCGCTTTTTCTTGGGTGTGAATTAATTACCGGTCACGTACGAAAGCAACCCCCGAAGTCGCGGATGACAAGCTCCATTTACGAATCTCGCCTGCGTTGTATTGACAAGAAGTTTCAACATGAAGGGAGGAAAAGTGAACAGTAACGAGAAGAAGAGACTTTTTTCCAAAGGTGTTAACCGAGGTATGTTTCTTGTTTCACTATGGTATGTACTGTATCCTGTCTTCTAAAAAGTTACTATAATAACGGTTACAGTTAAAGTGATACCGTATAAAAGTGAGTTTGTATACAGTGAAACCTTGGATTGCGAACATAATTCGTTCCGGCAACATGCTCGTAATCCAAATCGCTCGTATACCAAAGCAAATTTTCCCATAAGAAACTATTGAAACTCGGATGATTCGTCCACAACACAAAAACATTTATTCGCATAACATTTCTAAAACGAAATATAACGTAAAACAATTAAACTGCACTTTGCCTTACAATAGAATGATTGTTGGTGTGAGGGAGACGAGAGATGACATGAGAAGAGTCACTGTTTAGCACGAATTTCACTAACGGAATCACTGCTATCGGTTGGCTCATTGGAAGTGTTTTCTTTTCATGCAACTTTAACGAGGAACCTGTCCAATGACTGTTGCTTTTGCCTCTTTTTGAGGATTTCACGAAAATGTGACCTTGCATTGTCACTGAACAGATTCATCCGCTGTAATCATCTCCTTCTTCCGACCGAATTCCTTTTTAGCCTTCTTTTCGTTCACAGGGCCCATCGTTGCGGAACAGTTATATCACAGATGACAGAAGCAAAACATGTACACTCGTACGGTGGTGACTATGCGAGCGAGGCACGCCAACTGAAGCTCAGCGCGGGAAATGATTACACACTCTTTCTCAGGAAAGAGAGTGGCAGGGGGAGGGGAAAACAAAGGCACAGGGGAGGTGGAAACATACGTACACGTGACGCTCCTATTGCGAAACCTCACTCGCTTATCAAGTCACAATTTATTTAAAATATTTGCTCGTCTTGCAAAACACTCGTAGACCAAGTTACTCGCAATCCGAGGTACCACTGTATTTGTAAATACTGTTAAAAGTATTGTATTCAGTATAAGCCCGTAGATACATATGGTTCAATTATGTGCTATACATGCTCAAAAACGGTATTTTCTATCTCGAATTTCCGATACCTCCAAATTAAATTTAGCTCCCGAGGTGATTCTAGATTTCGAGGTTCCACTGTAATTTATTATTAGGTGAAAAAAGACCTGGAAAAAATGGGAATACAAGGAATGGAAATCAGTCACAGGGATGCTTACAAGTCGAAGTTCAGGACCACGAAGAAAATGTTAGATTCCGTACCAAGCATCATGGAGAGAAGAAAGGAGGAGATTGCAGAGTGAAAGGATGAAGGAGAACTGGTTTTTTTTTTTTTTTTTGCTAGGGGCTTTACGTCGCGCCGACACAGATAGGTCTTAGGCGACGATGGGATAGGAAAGGCCTAGGAGTTGGAAGGAAGCGGCCGTGGCCTTAATTAAGGTACAGCCCCAGCATTTGCCTGGTGTGAAAATGGGAAACCACGGAAAACCATTTTCAGGGCTGCCGATAGTGGGATTCGAACCTACTATCTCCCGGATGCAAGTTCACAGCCGCGCGCCTCTACGCGCACGGCCAACTCGCCCGGTAGGAGAACTGTTTAACCCTCGTGATATGACTCTTCGTATAGCGAGTTTTACAGCCGGATGTCATTCCTGACGTCAATGAAATGTATGGCGTGATATATGAAGGGAGAGGGTGAAACCCGGTGCCGGCATATAGCCTGCATATGTTGAATAACACGTAAGTGTCTACTCAAGGATTTGCGTCCCCATCCGACGGGCGAATCACCATCAAAAACGTCGTATGCCCTCCCTCCATATGAGCACTGCTTTTGACATGCAATCTAGCGATTAGAAATTGTATACCACCACCTCCCCTACCCTGCCGGCCGACATTCTGATGGTGAAATTTTTTTCGACCAACGGGACTCGAACCGGCTAACCACAGTGTCAGGCCCTATAGACTTGGCCCCTTGACGATCATGGCTTCAACTCTGGATGATGTGACAGCCCTGAGTGCAGATCAGTAATAAATAAATGAATATGAAGAGTGAATTTCGTTGTAATGATCATTGGCCATCGGTAACATCTGGTTCCTGATTCACATTCATTTTCAGAGTTGGGATGTAATTGAGTAAAGTCATTGAACTACTTTTTTTTTCCTATTGGCCTTACGTCGCACCGACACAGATGATAGGTCTTATGGCGACGATGGGACACGAAAGGGCTAGGACTGGGAAGGAAGCGGCCGTGGCCTTAATTAAGGTACAGCCCCCAGCATTTGCCTGGTGTGAAAATGGGAAACCACAGAAAACCATCTTCAGGACTGCCGACAGTGGGGTCCGAACCCACTATCTCCCGAATACTGGATACTGCCCGCACTTAAGCGACTGCAGCTATCGAGCTCGGTCATTGAACTGCTTGGAACAATTACTGTTTTTAGTAACTTTTAACTGCAAACGTTACTTTTCTAGAAAAGTAATTTTTACTCGCAGTTTACTTCTTGAAATAAAATTGTAATCGTTACATTCAAGTAGTCGTTACATTTTAGTAAGTGTTACTTTCTAGTAGGTAGTCGTTACATTCTAGTAATCGTAACTTTCTAGGGAGTAGTCCTTAGATTCTCTAGGTCTTTTCTGCTCTGATGGCGGGCGGTCAACATGCTGTCAGGGATTGCGGGGAGCATGGGGCCGACCAATCCAGCACGACGTGAGAGGCCGTTAAGGGAAAGAGACAGAGGCCACTATTACAACGTTGCCAGCAGCGCCCGCGCGCGTGTTAAAGTTGTGTTGAAATCCATATAACTTTGAAATACAGAGCTTCGTATGTTATAGTTCGAGTATGGCCTGTGGATGAGTTTTATTATTGCTTGTATTTATTTATTTATTTTTAATATTTTATTATATCTTCGATGTAGTACGATACGAGTTAATTAATAATTCATATAAAAAGTGCATTCACAACAGACCGAAAAATAATTCGTTCAAAAGTACAGAGTTACACGACACACTTGTTCAGTGTCGGGTATTCACCCTGTAATACGGTAACTGAGGAGAGTTCTTCTTATTACATCTTTATGGAATCCGTCGATTGCCTTTGTTATACAGTTCCTTTTGCTTCGTTTGCGCGGTATTTGAAATGAGATGGAACCAGATGACTGGGTAGGTAATGTCTTTACCTTCCTTTGCTATACGCTGAACGATTCGCGTACAAAGTTGACGAGGTTCCGACACTCTCTGCTGCACTTTATGCACACTGACTAAAGTGTCATTATTTTCTGCTTCTTTTTGAAAATATTCATGAACATTGCTAATCATTTTTCTACCCTGGCTACCTATCTCCTTCCTCTTCGTCATTGTAAGATATATAGTGTAGTCATTACATACAACAACATAGAGCAATGCAAATAGAAACAAACTAACCTCACACCACATGCCACGAACACGCTAATCGAAGAATGCAGTAAAGGATGCCTCAAGAATTACTCATAAAACAAGAATTATCCTAAAATCAAACTCGTCAAGCAAGCGTTTTGTAATACCCACACGCACACTGCATGGCTACTCGGCAACACAGCAGTTCGGAGAGCGAAGTGAGCGCGGCAAACTGCCCGGGAGACTGACTAGTTCTCAGCGCCACCGACAGGCGATCTTTTACCTGATTGGGCAGTGACATACTGCCCGCACCTCACTCCCCCTGACAGCATGTAGGCCGCCCGCTATCAGAGCAGAAAAGACCTATAGTAGTTGTTACTTTCTAGTACTCGTTACATTCTGGTAATACAGTAGTTACATTTTAACAATCATCACTTTGTAATCATTACATTCTTCTAACCGTTATTTTCTAGTAATCTTCACTTCAATCGATATATTCCACTAATCGCTAATTCCTAGTAATCGTTACATTTCAGTAATCGATATATTCTAGTAATCGTTACCCCAATCGATATTTTATAGTAATCGATACATTCTACTAATTGTTTCTTTCTGGTAATCGTTACATTGTAGTAATCGAACACCGCATTGAGAGCTTGGCAACTTTGGAGACTCAGCATTGGCAAACGTCGCGTCAAGGGTATAGTGTCAAAACTGCGACGCGCACTTGTTCATTTACTCGGAGCTTCTTGTGGTTACTGGTTGTATGTCTATCCTATACTGCCGTTTTTTTTCTTTTTTTTGTCGATACGAGGTTGGAGTTGAAGTGACATTAAATTATACTGTATGACATATTTTTACGGTGTCGTAAAACTTGCGCCGAGTAGAAGTTGCGCCGTGTTAAAATCAGTAGAACTTGCGCCGTGGTCATTAATCATTCTAGGATCTCATTAGCGAGAGGTCTTGTTTGGGAATTCCACAGGGAAGTTTCATGTTTCAGAATGTAACAGTGTCCACTACCTACTTACCCCTTATCAGGGTTTTCAAAATATTTCTGATTTCTTCATCTTTATATCAGCATCACTGCTGGAAACAATTTCATTTGTCATTTATTAATATTTTATACCCAGAGAAATGCGACATGTCTCGCCAGGGCATACAATTTCCTTTCCTTGGCAGTAGCTATGGTTCATTCTTGACCCCCATCACTTCATAAGGGGTGCATGTCAGGGGAAACGTAGGGTGAGACAGTTTTTTTCTGTTTTCACTGGTCATTCTTTATTCAACAAATTCGCTATCATTTCATTTGCCATCCATTAATCTCTGTCCAGAAAAACACGCCAGACCTCGAATTCGGCAGCATTTTCTTCCTTTTTTGTGGCATTTCATCCTTCATTCATTCTATTCCTGACCCCGTCAGTTAGTTACAAACAGGCTGTGGATATTCTTCATGAGACTGAAAAGCTGATTCCATGTTTCCACACTTGATTCGTAAAATAAAGTCAAACTACGTACACATTTCACCCACTGATATAAATACGATGCAGGTTTTTTAAATATGTAATAAACCAACAATGATAGAGTGAATAACATTTTATATATATTACCTAACAATTTCCCGCGGCTTCGCTCGCGTGGATTTTGCAATTTGAACAAAGTAATCGTTCCTCGGCATTGTACTAAGACATTACCGGTATCTGAAAATTCATAAAGTATAAAATCTAACCCAAAAATTGAGTTTCATTTACCCCAGAAATTCGTTGTAAACCATGTGTGTGGTATTACCTTTTGGGGCTAATAGACCGTGCGACATACAACTGTACATGCGAGAAAGAGTCTTAAGTCGAAAAAATAAATACATGTTTCTTTATGTTTAAAGCAGATTCCAAATACCTATTCCCACATCTGTAACATCTTCAGTTTTTTGAGGTATACAAAAGTATCCCCATAGAAATAATTCAACCCCTCGATCAGTCCTTCCCCCACTCCCACCCCATCTAAGTGTATTTTCCGAAAATTAAATTCGTGTTTCTTTATTTTTAAAGGAGATTCCGAATACCAATTATCACGTGTGTAACCTTAAGTTTTTGAGGTACAAATTTTTCCATAAAAATAATTAAATTTTTTCACCTACTTTCACCCTCCCCTTAAGTCAGTTTTCCGAAAACCAAAAATACCCGTTTCTTTATTTATAAAGGAGCTTCCAAATGACAGTTATCACGACTGTAATATCTTCAGTTTTGAGAGTTGATCCTCCCCCCCAAATGCGTGTTTCTTTATTTTTAAAATAGATTCCAAACACTAATCTTCACGTCTGTAACATCTTCAGTTTTTGAGATATAAGTATCCTCACGAAAGGAATTAAACTCCTTTTTCACTCCACCCCCGCCCGTTAAGTTGATTTCCCCCACCCCAAAAATGCGTGTTTATTTTTAAAGGTGACTCCAAATAACAATTTCCACGTCTTGTAACTTTCAGTTTAGAGATATAAGTTTCTCCAGGAAAATAATTCAATTTTTTTCACTTCCTTTCACACTCCCCACTCAAATGAATTTTTCAAAAACAAACTACCTGTTTCTTTAAAATAGCTTCCAAATACCAATTATCACGAATGTAAATTCTTCAGTTCTTGAGATATATGTATCCCTGTAAAAGGAATTCATCTTCGTTTTCACCCCCCCCCCCCTCCTACACGTTGATTCCCCTCCGCAAAATTCGCGTTTCTTTATTTTTAAAGGAGATTCCAAATACCAATGTTCAGGTCTGCAACATCGTACATTATTCAGATATACTGTAGATATGCTAATTTTAAAAAATTCACTCCCTTTTTTCACTTGCTTTTAAGTGGATTTTCCCCCAAAAATTATGTTTATTTTTACAGGAAATTCCAAATACCAGTTTTAAAATCTCTAATATGTTATGTATCTAAGATAATGTGCAGATATACTCTTTTTAAAAATTCACCCCGTTTGTCACTCCTGTTCACCCCCTATTCGTCGGATTATCCAAAACACAAAAATACGTGTTTCTTTATTTTCTAAGGAGATTCCAAATACCAATATTCACGTCTGTAACATCTTCACTTTTTAAGTTATAAGTCTCCTCATAGAAGGTGCTCAACCCGTTTTCCCCCTTTTTTCACCCCCTTAATTTAATGGGATTTTCTGAAAACAAAAAAAAATACGTGTTTCTTTATTTTTAAAGCAGTTTCCAAATACCAATTTTTACGTCTGTAAACTTGCAAGTTTTTGAGACATAGATATCCTCATTTTAAAAATTCACCCCTTTTTTCGCCCCCTCAGCGACGGAATATCCAGAAATCCTCCCTTAGTGAGCACCTACACCCTAATATAAATGTATCCCGAAAATTTCATTTCTTTATGTCCAGAAGTTTTGGCTCGGCGATGATGAATGTCTGTCTATCTGTCAGTCAGTCAGTCAGTCAGTACATGTAATTTTATATAGAGAGATTTCAAAATCTCAGTTGTACAGATATTCACACCGTTCGTTGAACCTGGAAAAAAGTCCCTACGGTGCAGCGCAGGTAGAAGTTGCTTAAGACAGCTGTCAAACCACTTCTGCTCCCAGCGGGGAATCTCCACGGCGCAACTTTTACTCGGCGCAACTGTTACAGAACCTGGTCAGTAATCATTCTAGGATCTCATTAGCGAGAAGTCTTGTTTGTCTGGGAATGCCACAGGGAAGTTTCGTGTTTCAGAATGTGACAGTGTCCACTCCCTACTTGGTTTTACAGCCACGTCACAAATCCTCGTTACGCACGCATAAAACTATTCGTAATTTCTTATCTCGTTGTGCATCGTTCACTTGAAGAACGCGAGCGATGGAGTTCATCGAGACCACAAAGAGAAGAACATGCTTAGTTTTGGAAGGTTTTTGCTACCGTAAACGAAGGACAAATAAAGACAATTCCATTGTATGGCAATGTATTCACGAGAAAACCAAATGTTGTAAGGGGGCAGTAGTGAGCCTAAAAGGTCAAGTAATCAGAGTAAAAGAACATGTGTGTGTTCCGAACGAGGCTGCCGTGAATGTGCGCGTTGCCGTCTCAAAAGCCAAGAAAAGAGCCAGAGAAGATGCCAACACTTCAATTCCTCAGGTACGTAAATGTTGATTATTTCTAACGTATTCTAATTGTGAATCGTGGTCGAGAATGCAACCGGAATAAACATGTGAGGTGACGGGGTTAAGGAATTTCTATTCCCTTATTTGAATAAATTCTTCGAATTAGTAGGCCCTGAGTATAATGAAAACACGAATGTGACATGCAAACTTTGCTTGGGAGCAATCATTTTGAAAGTTCGTTTAGTCTTACCTAGTGATGATGGTCGTATAATGTCTCTATGCTGAAGAACACAAAAAGGCAAGTCAATAAGTATCTGCAATTTTGCTCTGATTGTCTTTCGGTTGTCTCTATGGCGTTGTGTGCTCACCATCCACTAGATGGCACCGTTGTCTACGTCTGTGGTAGGTTTCAGCGTTATCAGATCAATACAGCTTCCGCTGCAGGGTTGCCACCTTTAGTACTTTAGTACTAGATCTATAGAGCGTTCCAACCTTAAATTGCAGTACAGCGGTAATGGGATAATTCCGTCTCTTTCCTTCTCGCATGTTTTGCGGGTAGCGCTGTCCTACTCTAATGCAACGGGTTTGCCAAATATCCGTAAATCAGAATGTTATCGGTTAAAATGGGTAAATATCGTGTTATGTACAGAATTTCAAGGCGCATTCGATGCCGTTAACAAAAAAAAGTAAAAAAATAATTTAGTGTGAAAATGGTAATATAATGGAAAGTTTCGCCAAATGCAAAATCTTCATTGCATAGAACTTATCATGTCATAACTCCGATTGTATATCCATTACTTCCCTAATTTTTTCACTACTGGTAAAGAAACATTTCAGCTCGATATAGATAAGTTTATTTTTAAATTTAAATTATAAAAAAATGCAGTATATGCGTTTATTTTCAGTCATGTTCAGGGAATTTTATGTACAGGCACGAAAAAGTCAGTCGCTGGCCAGCGTCTTTCCTATTGAATTTGCATGGGGGGTCAAAGCGAGGCAAATGGTCTTCATATATGGAAGTTATTTTCAAAACAATCCCGAAGTTCTTATCTTGCTTAGTTCTTAATTTGTGACAGGAAGAAAATCTCCTTGAATTTTGGTTTCGCGCGTGACTCGGCTGGCTGGCTAAGTACCGGTAGTGATCTCCCAAACATGCGCTTTTAACATTTCCAGACAGTCGCATGCAGTGCAGTGCAGTGCTCATTTCGTCAGTAGTATGTATAATAGTGATTAAATACATATCAGTGACGTATGTGCAATTCTTGAGGGCAAGTGTATTTCGTTTGTGTGGTTCGTGCTTGTGCGTGGGGATCTAATTTCGAAGAAAAAGTGCAGAAGGATCATGGCGTGGTTAAAGCAAAGCAAACGGTCGTCGGATATGGAAGTAATTATTAAATCATATCTCAAGTCCTTATCCCGTTAACTCTTAATTTATGACAGGGAGAACGTCTCGTTTGTTTACGTTTCACGAGTGACTCGGCTGGCTGAGCTTTTAAATATACTGACAGCCGTGTGCAGTGGTGTTCATTTAATCAGTATTATAAGATTGATTAAATAAATATCAGTGGCCTCCGAAGAGGACGAGTGCAGGTCTTTCGAGTTGACGCCACATAGGCGACCTGCGCGTCTGTAAGAACCGGGCCCTACCTGTGATGAATTATAATGCTGAAGACGGCACACACCCCAGCCCCCGAGCCATTGGAATCAACCAATGAAGGTTAAAATCTCCGACCCGGCCGGGAATCGAACCCGGGGCCCTCTGGACCAAATGCCAGTACGCTAACCATTTAGCCATGGAGCCGGACAAGATCAGTGATAAATCTATAGTTCTTGAGGACAAGTGGATTGTGTTTGTTGTGTTTGTGTACTCTGTGTAGTTGTCAGTTCGTGCTCGTGCGGGGGGTTCTTTGTTCGAAGAAAAAGTGCAGAAGGATGTACAATGGATCGTCAAATTAAAAAGAAACGTTCCGTAGGTAAACTCAGGGGAAAAGAACGCAACATTTTAATTAGTGTCCTGGATTATTTTTTAAAGTCTATGAATATGAGCAGCGCAGTCAGTGAAACTGCTTTAGCTACAGGTTGTTCCGAAAGAACAATCTATGCTATAAGGAAGGAACACACACATGGTCCTTTGCGAACTCCCGCAAAAAAAAGAAGCAAAAAACAGAAGGATGGCAGAAAAAGGAAAATTAAATATGATGAAATTGTGCGAAGTGGAGTGCGTCGAGTGGTTCACTCTCTTTTATTTGCCAACATACCACCGACACTGAACGTGATTTTGAGTCGGGTAAATGGAAAAGATTCTTTGCCACGATTCTCCAAAACTACGTTGTATCGCTTCTTACATGATATAGGCTTCCGTTATTTAAGACGGGGTAATAAAGCAGCTTTCAATTGAAACCGATGAAATTATTAATTGGAGGCACAGATATCTCAGGGAGATAAAACGTTTGAGGGCACAAAATAAAGCTATAATTTACACAGATGAATCGTGGGTAAATATTGGACAGACAGTGACAAAAGAATGGAAGGATACGACAGTGAAAAGTGCACAGCAGGACGGCACTGAAGGGGTGAGTTCGGGACTTAGGCCACCGATAAGCCGAGGACCGTGATTCGCCGTAGTCCACGCGGGAAATGAACATGGTTTTATTCCAAATGCTGAACTAACATTTTTATGCCATAAAAACATAAGACAATTGGGCAAATTACGTGAAGTAAGTAAAGAAAAATGAAGAGAGATTTGTGGAAAGCAGATGAATTACAGGACGATGTCGACGACGAAAAGTTTTTAATACGACTTTCTTCATCGTCCGGATCATCCTTAAGGTCATCTCCCGAACCCGGTTCATCCAAAGCGGGAAGATAAGGCCTTGCAGAAATGATAGAAGGTGTACGTCCAATGTCTGAGAGCAACGCCAATGATTAAGGTGTGTTGTATTTATTTTACCATCCTAGAAATATTAATTCATGAATGAATGAACTTAGAATTACAAAATTACAAACGAGAAATGTGGAATTGTGACGTCCTGTTTGAGTCACACTCGAGCGTGATCTTCACAAGTCGATTTCGCAACAGCGCGCTCCATCTACGCTGTACTGCAATTTAAGGTTGGAACGCTCTATAGTACTTCTTGATCATTTTTAGTACGTTAGTTCTTTTTATGGAAATCTAGTACCTTTTACGGGGGTAGAGTATAAACTCTTCTATTGCAGCAAAAGAACAAGAAAGAGATCGATAAGAAGCTTCAGAGCCATGTTGAAGTTTGTAACCAGATTTTTCGGACGGTGGATTTTCGTGATCCTAATTTAAGAAATCTGTCCATGGCGAACCTGGAAAATTACTAATGAGGTGGCAGTTTCATCAGTATAATCCCATTAGCTATATATTTCCTGACTGTAATTACAGAAAATGTTAATGAAATTAGATAGGAAATAGTGGTTAGCTAAGTCCACAGAAACTTAAAAGATTTTCAGCCTGGTGTGAAAATGGGAAACCACGGAAAACCATTTTCAGGGCTGCCGACAATGGGGTTCGAACCCACTATCTCCCGGATGCAAACTCACAGGTGCGCGCCTCTAACTGCACAGCCAACTCGCCCGGTGTTTTTGAAATTAAAAATCCTGTAGGCGACTACACCTTTCCAAATTTAACAAATTTTGTGTTTACTACATTCTTCTGCTGCAACAGAACAGGTTTTTTTTTTCTGCTGTTACTACCAATAAGACCAAGTTGAGAAACAAACTCCAACCCTGTATGATGAATGGGCTCCTTCTGACAAAGGAACTAAAACATTCGTCTGCATATAATTTTTACATTTCAAAACAGTTTAATGCTTTGGCATTGTTTTCCAAGGATTAAGAGAAAAGTAAAATATGAAGGTGAAAACCGGTAAGTTCTGTTCTCATTTAATAAATGTGTATTTTTGATAAGTATACTTTGATTTCTATAACTGACTTCCTTTATGAGTAACCCTATTCCATTGTTAATAAATATTTAGTACTTTTTTCCATAATCTAGTACCTTTTTAGGGGAAAATTTAGTACGAAAATATTTTTTCCCGGTGGCAACCCTGTTCCGCTGTTGCGACGTAAAGATGGCTGCGCCAGTCTCTGTTTGCACCAAGGAAGAACAGCATTCCGTAATCCGTTTTCTGTGGTCTGAGGGTGTACCAGGAGTGCAAATCCACATAACAGTCACTCGTCTGTTATTCAGGATCATATCACGCACTTGTACAATATTGGTATCAGTTACGGCTGCAGACGGACGCCCGGATCTTTCCTCATCCTTCACGCTCGTGCGACCCCCTTTGAACTTTTCAATCCACTAGTAAACACTTCGCTGTGGCCAAACATTGCCCCCATATTGTAGTGAAAGTCTTCTATGACGCTTGTCTACGGGTATCCGCAGTTGGCCGTCGGAAAACTTCCCTGAACCTTTCTTGTTCAGAACGTCAACACGTTGTGCATACAAATAAACAAAAATCACTAACGTTTCTTAGTGAGCTGTGGAATTAGTACATTGTTACATGTGCTAAATTGTGTGTAAATACTGTTCTTTTACTATTGTCGCGGCCACCAAATTAGGCGGTTGAGGAAAACTGCGCTGTCGTCAGATATGGGAACGGCGAAGCGACAGATGGTCGAGAGTCGCTTACCTCCGGGCACGGATTGGCAACTCTGATCGTGCAGTGCTGTCAAACTGAAGCCCATCCGCTCCAGGCCACCTTACCCGAGTAGTAGTGTTTAAGAACCTTGACCCGAGTCTATAGGCGGCAAATTATCGATAGTAATCGCCATCGATTTTTTCCGATATTATGAGCTCTACTATCGATAGCAATCGATAGTTTTCAAAAAGTGGAACGAACCATATCAATATGCCTGAAAATACAGTAGAACAATTATTGAACACAATCCACAAAAAATCAATAGAAAGCACAACTATTTCATGCTGTGTAATTTCTGAAATTCAATTCGCAATCACTCATGAATCTCTTCCTTGGCACGTCCGAGAAATTCTCGTTCAGCTGCAGTGTTCATTTTGCTATCGGGTATTGTAATATCTTTGAAAACATGTTTTACAGCATTCTTAACAGATGGCAGTTGCCTTCATGAAGTCTTTGACCTAAATAGTGTCTTATCTTCTCTCGCCTACAAACAGTCTCTGACAACATATAAATCTCAGTTTTTGTCCCGTATTGGCATGAACTCAACTAATGTTAGGCACTGAAGTCTTAGGTACACCGAGATACTTAAATGCACACATATGAATTGGAACAAACTCCTCACCAGTTAACTGCAAGCAGCTGTACAATTTCTGTCAGCGCGAAAAATAAGCCAGAAGGGGAAGGGGGGAGACTATCGTTGACTATCGATAATAGGCAACTGACTATCGATATGAGGCGATAGTGGCCGCTATCGATAGCACTATCGATAGTTTTCCGCCTCTACGCCGAGTCCCTGTCATGCAGCTGTTGAGCTCGCACCGTAAGTGCAGTTAAAGATGGATAGTGAATGTGAATTGATTTGGGCTCAAGTCAAGAGAGAAATGGCAGAGAGGAACAAGACATTCAAAATAAAGGACGTAGAAAAACTCACGTCAGAAGTCATAGACCGTGTGACTGCTGCAGACTGGGAAAAGTTCTTCAATCGCGCGGAAAATCTTCAAACAGATGATTGGGCCAAGGAAATCGTAAGGGACGAAAGAACGGAGCCATTCACCATCATCAGTGTAAAAGACGACTCGACAGACAGTGACTTAGAAATCTTAGGCTGCCTTGAAGCTAGAAACAGATTCTTACTTCATTGTAAATTAATGTTAACCTATTCTAAAGTAGTTCTTCTTCTATATCACTCAGTACAATATACAGTATTCAAATATTTAAAGTTATAATGTAATAAAACTGATACAGATTAATATGTAATCCGAAAGTAATTACGGCGTCTTGCAGCCTGTGCCTCAGCCATTTTCCACAAAAATTATAAGACTCATGGAAATTTGTTTCAGATAAAAAATATAAGTCAGGCGATTTTTTACATTTTTCCCGCAGACAAAAAATTTTATTGGGTGAAGAATTAAAAACTTGGCCGCTTATTGAAATGTTCAATACATGATCCTACGGATTTAAATTTACTCGTTCTAGATTTTATTTTTAATAATTATTTAAAGTGGTTTATATGGAAAATAGTTATACCGCTGAAATCAGCAGTCTTTTCTGAAGCTTGTAGTATAATTTGTTTCGAAACATTGTATGAAGTAAAATCAGGAGCTTGAGAGAGAACAACTTGCCTCGCGCTCCGAAATGATGTGTTCAGTTAGACATTTCTTCGCCAGTTGCTACATATCCTTGGCGGTAACAGTGTAATTTCTCTGACCCGCCTAATTTGGTGGCTGCGACAATAGTGTTCATACAGTACATTTTCGTGCGAAAACTTTCATCTAAAGTACAGAACAACATGGTCAAGTTACCGTAGAATCAGTGTTGTCAACAGTTGAATAGGATTACTCACTAAACGGCTGTTTGAAAACTATCAGAAAACACGTACATCCCTCCTCCTCCCCTCCCCCACTTTCCCCCATTAAACTTTGTTGAGTTACGAAAATAATACAAACCTTAAGGTATTCGAAATATATTTCAAGGTGAACTCAACTCCTAATAGTCAGTGATCATTGATATCTTTACGTTACACTTCAATAGAAGGCATAAAGGAAGAAGATATCTGCTATGTTTTCACAGTCCCTAATTTGTTGTTTGATAGCTCATAAGGCAGAGCATTGTTAGTTTCTTCTCTGTCCTGCCTGAATCGATAAAAGCAAAATTATCTTTCGGGTCTCATTTTACTTTTGACTTTAGTTTTAATAATGACTAAAAATTATCTCCAGTTCCTCATTTGACCTTCCTAGGCACGGCAGTCCAAATGGTGCCAGCTCCTAAAATGGATTGGTGTTATTTGCATCGCAGAATTTCACCACTTTACACCAGAAATTAGCTGTGTCGATGGTTTGAGACCATTTGACAAAGGACACATTTGTTCAGCTGTTAAATTCATATTTATGCTGGCGTCAAAGTTACAAAATACAAAAAAGGGGAATCAATTACTCTATAACAACCTTAATTGCATTTGACACTTGAGGAAGTTTTTTAAAAATTGTTATTAATTATATACAGTCGTATCAGCACACACTTTTTTAAAAACATAACCGGTTTTCGGACACTAAGGTCCATCATCCGTGTTAAAATTTAAATTTAATTCCACATGAATGTGTCGTCAAAAATGATTTTAACACTGATGATGGACCATAGTGTCCGAAAACCGGTTATGTTTTAAAAAAGTGTGTGCTGAGACGACTGTATATAATTATTATTAATAATAAAATAACTATGTCAGCACTGTTAATAAGAAATGGCTTTGATGTTTTATACTAATTGTTACGGGGCTACCCGTGGATCAGCAGAGGTGAAAGAAGGTGCCGGGATGAATGGGTCTAACCACAAAGTCTAAGTTAATTTAAAATTTTAATAAAGGTTATATTTCCTTGAAACAACAAAATTTAAATAACTTAGTGAAATAACAATGACATAGCAATTTAGAAGCGAGACTTAGAAAGATCCAAGACTTCAGAATTTTAATACACTTGGGCTATAAGCCCCTAGTTTTACAATTTTTGCTCCTAGCTCAACTCTATAAAATATTACAATTTTACACAAAGGGCAGAAATCCCCTAATACATGGAGCACTTGCTCCCAATTTTCAATATCAAGCCCCCCAGAGGCATTCTTACAATACACGAAACGAAAAGAACTGACGCTCTCTTAGTTCTCAAGCCTATTCCAGGCAACACAATATGAAAATCCAATAATCACTGGCCTTACAAGGCACTATTTACAAAAGCCAACTTATTACACAGAGGTATCTAGCACCCAACCTACGGGGCCTTCGTGAAAAAAGAACAGGTTCAATAAACAGCCCGAGCAAACTGGAATGGAGTCAAAGATTTAGCTCCACCAAAAACTTTAAAAATCTATAGGGCACTTGGCCAACGAAACAGGGGCTAATCCCAAACTACTGAGGTTGCTCGGATGGAGATAACTTTAATACATGGTAAAAACAAATGCGGTACCTCAAACCAAGATGAAGGGGAGCTCGAGAGGGTAATTCACTCTCTATCCCCGATTACAGTTAAAGATTTATAAAATGTTACATGAGCCGAAATGAGGTTTACATTTTAGAAGGTTTGTTACATAGCTAAGGTTTCGAACCTTTCCCTCGGGTTAAACTGCAGAGCTAGCAAGAAATAAAGATGTTAAACGGCCGTTACCTTGCTGAAGAACTGCTGCGTGAAGAAAGAGGCGCCTCCCGCCCCCTGCGTGACACACACACACTTAGTTAGATGTTGATCAAATGACCAAGAGCCGTGAAAACCCGCAGTTTATAAACCCTTGCGGGTGGTTCCAGACCTTTCATGAATAATCAAGACACACCCACAGAATTTTATTGGTTAAATTTAAGTTACACACCAAATCGAAGAAGAAGCCTATGATAGGCTGAAAATTAGGCTACAGAAATTAGGGATTGGCTGAATTCAAAACTGGCGGAAATAAGATCAATATTGCCAGCCCAAAAATGAATGAACGAAATTTAGTAAAGATAAAACTTATGAATACAAGGTTTCTTCAAAAGGTTTCTTCACTTCGCACCAGGGTGCATGATCATAGTTTTTAGCGATGACATCTATGAAAGAATGTTCAAACTTCTTGATGAATGGAAAACAAAAACAAGTAGAAATTCACACAGTTCACAATAACAAATTTCAGTGGTGCCATCTTCAGAGAAAAGGTTTAAATAGGTTTAGTTTCAAGTTCAGTGTTTCTCCTGTAGAGGAGTTCTTTTAGGCGCAAGATTTAAATGTGCGGCGTAGAGGTGTACCTCCCGGTACACTAATTATAACTTGAAGAAGAGACATTTTACTGTGAAAGATACACACACTGAAGCGTTTCTTGCTCCCTCCACTTACAGTTCAGGTCTTCCCCGGTTCGGCTTGTGACGTCATTACGACTGTAAATGTCAAGAACTTACATTTGAAGTATTACATTATTATATTACATAAAACTTTAATTGAAAAACATTAAAATATCCACTGACATAAGCATGTAAAAAAAAAAAAACAAAAAAAAACAAAACAGATTTCCCACGGCCCACTGTGAGTTGAAATTTACTCACTGAGGAAGAGCACGAACACCGATTTAGTGGGAAAACCACCGTGTTGGCAACACTGGGTGGAATGCATAATACTGTAATAATTATTCATTACAATGAATTTATTTTATGTACTTATACAATTCTGTACTGTACGATATTTTCGCTAACAATCATTCTTAGTTAATTGGATTTTTTAAATTCTGTTTCCACGTGGAGTTCGAATTAAAAAGAGTCCACTGTAAGTACTAAAAATGTCGCTTATAGTGAACTATCTCTTCGCTTATAGTGAACACAAAGAATTTAAAAATAGAGAAAAGGTTATTATACAGTACGTTGTATTCTAAAATAATATCTCTTTTCGGCATACACTTCGATTACAGCAGAAAAATTTTCTCTTCTTCTTTCGTTTGCTAAAATTAATAACAGATGGAGCTCCGTGAGGCGAGGCGAGGCGAGGCGAAAGACGCACCCTACTAATCTCCGAACAAATGACAAGCTCTCGTTGGGGAAAGGCAAACCTGTTCTCCGTATCATAAATTCTGCCCTTGTCGGTGTATTGACCGTACGGGGCACATCTGGGTCAGCGGGTAGGGAATAGTAATGGGAAGAAGCAGTTCACCTCTGGGAACTAGTTCATTCACTCTCGCTCCCAACCAAGAACTACTTCACGAACTACTTCGCGAACTAGTTCAAAATGTGTAATTTTCCCGCCAGAGCACTCTGCAACCGCTGAAGTAGTTCGCGAACAAGTTCTTTCTCATTCCCTTCACACAAGGCTTCATCGCTTCGCGAGCTTTCCAGAACGAGGAAGTACACAAAGCGGACAACAGGTAGCACGCAGGTGCACTTCTCTGTAACATTCATAAATGCTATAGAGGTGAACGTTCCTATTACCGGTAATGTCAGTTCACACTCTCCTCCCCCGCCCTCAAACCCTCAGAAATGTAAGTGTAGGAAAAATCTGTTTCTCTTCAAAGATAATCAAACTTTCTGTTAAATATTGTCGACTAGAAAATGAGATGTTTTAAACGTGGATTTGCTATCGCAGGAGAACCCTTTTCTTGGTGGTGATTCCATCCCCTGACTGAAACATAAACATCTGAGCGTTGGTCAACCTTTTCCTCGCCGGTGGCGCTAAACGCCAGACTCCAACACTCTCGCTCCCAAGAAAGAACTACTTCACGAACTACTTCAAAATGTGTAATTTTCCCACCAGAGCACTCTGCAACAGCTGAAGTAGTTCGTCCGCGAACAAGTTCCTTCCCAATCCTTCACACTCGTGAAGTCCTACAGTTCGCGAAGTAGTTCTCGAGAGATGAGTAAACACTTCACAGTTCGTGGGAGTGAAGTAGTTCCCGAGAACTAGTTCGTTCGCGAACTACCCATCACTAGTAGGGAAGGAGAAACGTTCAATGAACGCTTCTGCCTGCATCCTCCTACTTTGCCGTCTAAGCAGAAGAGGGCCAAGGAGTGTCGGGTAAAATCGAAGGCCATGTACCCTGCGTAACGGAAGGGGTGGTGGTGGTGGCAGTAGTTCTCCAGCCGATGGACCGATGGTGGCTCTGTTCAGTTACAATACAGTGAACAGTGATGTCGAAGCGCAAAGTTTTTTCTTTGGAAGACAAAGCGAACATTATTGGTGACTTTGAGCATGGACTTTCCCAAGCGGATGTGGGTCGAAAGTATGGGTTAAGCAAATCGACCGTAAATAATGTCATAAAAAATAAGGACTATATTATAAGTGCTCTGAATACGTACAAGCGGGAAACAAAAAAAATGCGCCCGGCTGTTCGAGATGATGTGGATAAGGCGTTGCTGAAATGCTTCAATGTTCAGAAGTCTGCAGGAATTGCTCTCAACAGTCACGTGCTGAAGAGCAAAGCTGAAGAGTTGGCGAAAATGCTGGACGAGAGTCGAGAGTTCGAGTGTTCAGAAGGGTGGCTGGACAGGTGGAAGAAGAGGCATTTCATTACCTTTGGGAAGGTAAATATTTTTAAGATAAGTTTTGTGTGTCACTTGCTCACTTTATTCTGACTGGAAGAAGATTTTCGGTTATAGTGAACTTCGGCTGTAGTGAACCAAGTACACTGGTTGACAAAACAAATAATAATATTATTGGCTTTACGTCCCACTAACTAATTCTACGGTTTTCGGAGACGCTGCGGTGCCGGAATTTAGTCCCGCAGGAGTTCTTTAACGTGTCCTTAAATCTACCGACACGAGGCTCTCGTATTTCAGCACCTTCAAATACCACCGGGCTGAGTCAGGATCGAACCTGCCAAGTTGGGGTCAGAAAGCCAGCGTCTCAACCGTCTGAGCCACACAGCCCGGCGATTGACAAAACAAATCACGTACCAAGAATTGTGGGAATTCCATGAACCTTCATGTGGTTCATTGACACGGTGATATATGTAGGTGATTTATTACAATATTACTTTATTTCTAAATCCGTTTATCCTCCAGGGTACCCCCTGTGGCTGGGGGACGCAGACGAAGAATACACCCACAGTATCCCCTGCCTGTTGCAAGAGATGACTAAAAGGGGCGAGCAAGGGATGATCGTATTACGACCATGAGACTGCTTGTAATTATTAGTACCATCACGCGAGGAACACCATGGGTCGCCTTTACTTGCGAGTAGTACCACTATGCAACGTACACAATAGATGTGCGATTAGTAGCATCAGTTTTTCTCACATAATGGTACTAATTACAGATAACGTAAGCCCGCGATGTTCCGCATGTAATGATTCTAATCACGGGTTCAGTAAAACTCACGGGTCTGAGCATTGCCTGTGATTACTATCACTATATGTGCGACACCGTGAGTCTGCGTTGCGTATGATTAGTACCCGCTATCTCTGGAACACCACGGGATAGTACGAGTCCCTGTGATTAGTACACCTATCTCAGGAACACCATACGTTTGCGTTGCCTGTAAGTGACGCCGCAATGTGAGAAACACCATAGGTCTGAGTTAGATGCCCGTATTAGGCCTACATTACCTGCGAGTGGTACCACGGTGTCTGGAATACCGCGAGTCTACGCTACTTTTGATTAATAGCGCAACATGACAAATACCATGGTCCTACTTTCCTAGCAATAAGTACCATTATGAGGGGCCGATGACTTGGATTTTGTACTCCTTTAGACTACAAGCACCATCGATTCAGTATTATGTTTTAGAAGCAGTCCCTTGGTCGGTAATGCTGTTGTTTTGCGTCAGTTTTAAGGAATGTGCGGCGTTGCGGGTCGGATCCACTGATTGTTTTAAATTCATAATATCCATCCATTCATTCTTCGTCCCCACGTTTTGCATTCTTGTCGGTCAATGGAGGATTTTGGACTTTTAATTTGTCGTTACATTTCGTCTCATTTCGTACCACTAGGGCCGATGACCTAGATGTTAGGCCCCTTTAAACCACAAACATCATGATCATCATCATCATCAATTGTAATTGATTACCGCGGTATTAGGGGCTGTCTGGTCGAGCCGTTAAAGGCGTGTTCGGCTCACCTGGAAGAACATTGGTTTGAATCGCCGTCAGGAATTTAAAACCGAAATTATTATTTATTTTATTGATTAATTCCAACGAGCCAAAGGCTCGTATACAGGAAATGTACAGTACTATTTGGTAATCGTCTACAATTAATATATATGGATATAAAGTATATATATTTATTGAACGAATCAACGACTTCACGCAATTACGGGTTGCCACAATGGACAAAGTAAAGCATATCAGGATAGAGGAAGTTTTTATCATATAGAAATATAGTGATAATAAGGATTTCTTAGATTATGGAGATCCGAACAGGTGAGATTTCAGTCTTTCCTTTAAATTAAATTACACAAACTCTTCTCAAAAAATTCACCTACTTATTTAGGCACTGATTCCATAGCACTTCTTAAATTTCGTTTTGAAAGCTGACGGATTGGAAATTGATTTTAAATATGATGGAAGATGATTATATGATTGAATGGCTGAGAACTTAAAACTACAGTTGCCATATTTATATGAATGTATTTGAAAGAGAACTGTGTCACCTGCTTTTCGTGTGTTATAATTATGAATGTATGAATTTAGAGTGTAGTTACTATTGTGCAGGGCACTGTTTAGTTTTATTTTGTGAACTAATATTGATGATCTACAAGCACTGGAGCGGTGTGTGGCCCTAGGGTTCACTCAGCCTGCAACAAAACTGAGTACCTGGTTAATTCCCAGGGTGTAATGGCGGCCGGCCGTAGAGCTAACCACTCGTACCTTACTTAGTGCCGAGGCCCACCAAAAGTCTTCATGCGCTGAATGGAGATGGATGAACTTTGTTTTACCACGATATATAGAATGAATGCAGCAGAAATCTAAATTAAATGTATGTGGTTAGGTGTAAGAGAGGGCCCAGAACCCTAAATTCGTCGTTGTATAAATAAATAAATGTGGGGCTCCTCAGTTCCCAGTGCAGTTTACATGGTAATTAATTTTCCGCTTATATTTTTCCAATCCCTTTTCTGATTTTTTTAGTGTAATTTACTACTATCGAATACTTACCTCCTTAACTCGTTAGTCAATCGTTTACCATGCCCACTCTTCTTCACCAGCTTCCCCTACCCTCATGAAGTACTGCCTCTAAAGAGCGGTGATTCATTAACCCTCATATCCTGCACTTTAATGACCATCATTGCCCATACAGCGTATTAGCAATTACCAGACTTAAATTCTCTGTATCCAGACAGACAGACAGACAGACAGACAGACAGACAGACAGACAGACAGACAGACAGACAGACAGACAGACAGCCTGCCTCGTATCACTATGATGTGGTCTGTGGGAGTTGAGAAAATACTTTTGACTTTTCGACTGTGAACTTACAAAATATATACAGATATGGAAAAAACGGTCTCTTTTTTGTTCAAATTTTGTCTTCATAACCTACTTCGTTTTTATCTTGGACTAGCTGCTAAACCCTGTCGACGGGTTAGTTTTGTACATGAGGGACCCTACCCAATCGACCCCCCCCCCCCAGACATCGAGATGAAAGTTGGTGGACAAGAGGGTCATTATAAAACAGTTATTGTAGCAAGCATACGCTGTGGAAAATAATAAGGCCAGAGGGTTCCGGGAATGTAATAATCATATGTTTTCTTTATTCTGGCAAAATTAGGGATGTACTCTCTTTCTTACACTTAACCAGTCTTAACCTAGAACACTGTTAATAATAGCTACTGATGCTAACAATATTAACAGTAATAGTATTAATAAAAGTAATCACACGTAAAACAAATCATATCATCTATATAATACACATCATACCTAGTTCATAAAAATATATGAATGAGTACTACCGATATAACTTTTACTTAGGAGAAAGTTTAGAAATTATATACATTTCTACAGTATACCGAGATATCGCCTTCAATTGAGAGATGAAGATAAGGATTAGTAAGAAGAAGATGATTTTGAAAGGAAGAGCGAAATAATGATGAAGAGGCGGTAGGAGGAGATGTTTTCAGGTCATAACTTGATGATTCATACATGTTTACCTAGTATTTCGACACAGACATGTTTAAAAGCTGAGCTGCTGGACATGCTTCTGACGTCCACTGGTAAGAGATTCCATTGTCGGGCTGCGGTAACGGTTATTGATTTCATGTAGATTGTTGTTCTGTGTACAGGTAGGGATAAACACATGGTGCTTGCGGATCGGGTATTTTTGTTATGATCTGCTGAGAGGAGCTTGATGCGATCACGGAGATAGGCTGGTTGAGAAGTTTTAAGAATATTATGCAAAAAGCAAAGAGTATGAAGTGTGCGTCGTAATAGAAATTATTTTTGCGTGTTCGTGGGGTGAGGGATGCATTTAATACATTTCTCCAGGCATTAAAGGCTAGAAAACAGACGCATCAAAAAAATACTGTAGATGACTCTACAAAAGATCACAGTATAATGTTAAAGAATGAAATAACACACGTAGGCTTATCGCATAACTTTCACTCAACACAAGACAATTACGCACTGATTTAAAGCCTAAAAACATACACGCAACAAATGAATACTGTAGATGACTACAGAAGTGAGCTGCCGGCGGTTCACAGAGTGGCGGACTACTCGTGGCTGTACCAGAACAACACGGAGAAGGATGATGAAGAAGGCAACGAAGCGATGGCTGTTCCCGCAATTGTGCTTCCTCCCTGCAAATGTATTTGTGAAAAAGAAAATGTTATGTAGTTATTTTAATAACTCAGGGCAAAAATGCCTCATCCTTTTTTTCTATTTTTTCATTGTACATTACAACGTACAGTATAATATCCGTTAATAACGAGGAATTATGATGTCTCAGAGGGGGTGTGTTCACTCCTTGTAGGTCCGTAAGAGCAATACTGTTTTCTTAACGTGGATTGAGCTGTAGTTATTTTCTTCATTTCACTTCTCTAACTTGTGAACCACGTGCACCCCTTGCTCCTACAAAATAACTATGAACTCACTTGCCTCCGCAACAAAAACACTAGTGTTTATGTTCTTCAAATTATTTAAAAAACAACGAAAGCACTATGAAATTTAAACCTACATTAACTCCAGATTAACAATGATGGTGAGCTATTTACTCGTTGTTTGCTTCTACGTTGGTATTAACGGCACTTGGTGCAATACTAACATAGTTAGATTGTCCTTGACAAGAACAGTTCGTTTGCAGAAGAGTGAGAAAACTAACCCCCAATTATTTTAGAACGTCGGTTTACAGAAACTTCAATCGTGTGCTCGTTCTCATTACCGTATTTACTCGCGTAATTTTCCCCCTGGCGTATTTTTCCCTGTCTGATTTTTAGAACAAAAATTTGGAAGAAAGAAATCGCATATCCCACCCTCCCCCTCTTTTATCTGTGGTTTCCACTAGTTGCGAACCACGGACTTCTCTCGTCTTCGTGATTCATGCCGATGTAGGGTAATCGGGAACTATACTGAAATTCAACTCAAGAGCTTAGGAAAAGTATCCTTCCGCACGTGAGCATGTCCGCTGTTCCCCCTTCCCGTCTCCGTTCTCCATCTCCGCCACAACGCCGTCTATCTGACAAGTACTTCATTCCGAAATAGTGAAGCATCTAACGAAATCACATCCTTTCACATAGCTGTACTTTGATTACGTACTATACCTATTTATTCCTTTATTGACCATGTACAACCTACAGATTACCGAGGAATACCGCGGCAAGAGAAGCAAGGTTTATTTTTATTTCAAAATGCAATTTGTGTGAGGCACGTGGGGACTTACAATATAAGTGTACGATTCCGCTCTCGTGCAACGACTGTCAGTGGCAGTTTCTCACAGTTCAAAAAGCTGAAAAAAACACCCGTGAGTGGGATTGCAAGATACATTGTTTCCAGGAATGTTGTAAATATTGTAGTCTCGTCATTCGGAAGGTGAAAACGAACTCATGATCCCCTCATGACAACATTTCTGCAGGTAGAGGGCGGTTAAGAATAAAAATCAAAGTAAAAATTATTATTATTATTATCGAATACGCCAAGGATCCTATTCCCACACCGTGTTAAGGCCCTTCCTGTTTTATTTACGGCGAGTGCTGAGCTGACACATCGACCTTTAGCTGGAGACTTGGATTTTCCGTGGAGTTTAAATTCCACGCGAGCGGCGTAAACACTACACAGAAATGCCGGTCAGCTGAGCGGTGTTTTTCACCACGTCTTCCACAGTCACAGCGGATCCTCATCTCGTAAGCTACAGTAAACGTTTAAAACAATTTTGTTTAGATTTCCTACTTAATTTTTCTCCGCTTTTTTTTTTTTTTTGCTAGGGGCTTTACGTCGCACCGACACAGATAGGTCTTATGGCGACGATGGGACAGGAAAGGCCTTGGAGTTGGAAGGAAGCGGCCGTGGCCTTAATTAAGGTACAGCCCCAGCATTTGCCTGGTGTGAAAATGGGAAACCACGGAAAACCATTTTCAGGGCTGCCGATAGTGGGATTCGAACCTACTATCTCCCGGATGCAAGCTCACAGCCGCGCGCCTCTACGCGCACGGCCAACCGCTTTTGTTAGGTTTAAAGTATTTCACATGGGACTCAAGCGTCACAACATCACACACGTCTTGCTCATAGCTGGCAGCCATTATGAATACTGAACATGCTGTTGCCCTGTTGCAGCCGGTATTGGCAACAGTTTTCTTGGATCCATCTTCAACGTCGCACATATTATGCGAACTGATCAGCAATGGAATGAAGTCGAACAAAGCTCACTAAGTACACAGTGCAATAACATATCAATATGATATTAAATTATTATTATTATTATTATTATTATTATTATTATTATTATTATTATTATTTTGTTACATACACCACTGAGAACAATAACTATTCATAGTCATCTACGTATGAAATATAAGAGTTGGTAACGAACCCGAATAACATACAATCTGTGATATATTTTCTGTATTTATACAGGGCAGAAATGTTTAATTCGTCGAGTCAGTTCACCAGAATATCTAACCAAACTGAAGGAAGCTTCTAACTTCAGGAACAAGTAACAAACCTAGGGAACTATTTGGCGCTGCGGAAGCCTTTTCACCGACCAGAAGTCTGACTAACATCAAAGGGACCGCTAAGGTCTTGAGTTGACTCTCAGTATAGTTTGGAAATTCCAGTTCATGTTTCCCATGCTAGCAGCGGAGGAAGTGACCGATTACTCAGTATTCCAGCGCCCGGGGCCGGAACACACCTGTGACTGCTAGTCGTAACTCGCCCTTGTTATCGGCTGTGACCAACACGCTTACAGTTATCGCATTCAGCAGTGTTCTTACGTGTGAATTGTTGTGCGAAATGTTTGTTAGTGACGTGATGGGAAAGAAAAACAGTAGTTACGACGCACAATTTAAATTGTCTGTAATAGAATTTGCCGAAAATAACGGCAATCGTGCTGCAGCTGATGAATTTTCTGTAGCACCATCACACGTGCGTTACTGGTGGAAACAGAAAGGCGACTTACAGTCTACCAAGAAAACAACTTTATAATTTCGGGGACCAAAAACGGGGAAGCATCCAGAAATTGAAAAGGAAGTTGTTTCTTTAGTAAATCAATTGATAAATGATGCTTTTCAGTTTCCTACGAGATGCTACTGTTAAAGGCTGTAGAAGTAGCAAAAGTGCGGCCAGTATCCAGTAATCGGGAGATCGTGGGTTCGAGCCCCACTGTCGGCAGCCCTGAAGATGGTTTTCCGTGGTTTCCCATTTCCACAACAGGCAAATGCCGGGGCTGTACCTAAATTAAGGCCACGGCCGCTTCCTTCCACTTCCTAGGCCTTTCCTATCCCATCGTCGCCATAAGACGTATCTGTGTCGGCGCGACGTAAAACAAATAGCAAAAAAAAAAAAAAAAAAAAAAAAAAGAAGTAGCAAAAACCTTGAAAATGACTGTTTTTAAAGCAAGCAGAGGGTGGCTTTGTCGGTTCATGACAAGGAACAATCTTCATTCGTTCGATTTTTCATTTGCATTTTAAATTTAGATTCGCATAATTTTCCCTCTCTGTTTTTGAGGTCGAAAAAATTGTAAAAAATGGGGGAGAGAAATTACCCCAGGAAATATGGTATATCTACACAAACGTAACAAAAGCGGACAAACGAGCTTGATTTTACCCCATAAGCCAACGCTTCATAGGGATTGTGGTAAGAATATTCCGAAAAATGTCCAATTCATTGATTCTTTCTTTCGAAAAAGAATCCGGTACAGCGTACTGTTGCTTTGTTTTTGTCGTCGTTGATGTTGCAGTCCATAGAATGGTTTGATGTAGCCTTCCATGCCACACTATCATGTGCTAACCTTTCCATTTCTACATGCCTGCTGCGTTCTACATCTGCTCTAATTTGCTTGTCATATTCATACCTTGGTATACCCCTACCGTTCTTACCCCTCTTACACTTCCCTCAAAAACCAACTGAACAAGTCCTGGATGTCTTAAGATGTGTCCTATCATTCTATCCCTTCTTCTCGTCAAATTTAGCCAAATCGATCTCCTCTCACCAAGTCCACTCAGTATCTCCTTCTTCATGATTCGATCTACCCATCTTACCTTCAGCATTCTTCTATAAAACCACATTTCAAAACCTTCTACCCTCTTTCTTTCTGAGCTCATCATCGTCCATGTTTCCCTTCCATACAATGCCACACTCCAGACGAAAGTCTTCCAAAACATCTTTCTAATTCCTGTATCAATGTTTGAAGTGAGCAAATTTCTTTTCTTAAGAAAGCTCTTGCTTGTGCTAGTCTGCATTTTATGTCCTCCTTACTTCTGCTGTCGCTATTTTAATACCGAAGTAACAATATAGATCTACTTCCTTTTAGATTTCATTTTCTAATCTAATGTTACCTGCATCACCTAACTTCGTTCAACTGCACTCCATTAATTTTGTTTTGGACTAATTTATTTTCATCTTGTACTTCTTATCCAAGACTCTGTTCATACCATTCAGCAATTTCTCTTGAGCTTCTGAAGTCTCAGATAAAATAAGATATCATCGGCAAATCTCAGGGTTTTGATTTCCTCTCCTTGGATTGTGATTCCCTTTCCAAATTCATCTTTGATTTCCTTTATTGCCTGTTCTATATAAACATTGAAACATAGTCCAGCTCCCTGGCTAAATGGTTAGCGTGCTGGCCTTTGGTCAGAGGGGTCCCGGGTTCGACTCCCGGCAGGGTCGGGAATTTTAACAATCATTGGTTAATTTCGCTGGCACGGGGCCTGGGTGTATGTGTCTTCTTCATCATTTCATCCTCATCACGACGGTCGCCTACGGGCGTCAAATCGAAAGACCTGCACCTGACGAGTAGAAGATGTCCTCGGACACGCCCGGCAATAAAAAAAGGCCATCTCTCTCTCTCTCTCTCTCTCTCTCTATTCGTTTAGTCGATTCCGACTCTCCGTGACCCCATGAACTAAAATACGCCAATTTCTTCTGTCCTGCACTGCCTCCCGAAGATTTTCCAAGCTGGAATTTAGTACTTCTGTGATGCTATCAATCCATCTCATTCTTTCCCGCCCTCTTCTCCTTGTGCCTTCGGTCTTCCCCAGCATTTAGGTATTTTCTAATGAATTGTGTCTTCTCATGATGTGTCCAAAGAAGCTTAATTTTTGTTTCAGGAATAGGCCATCCAAGGAACACTCTGGTTTTATTTGCTGTAAAACTGACCTATTTGTTCTCTTTGCAGTCCATGGGACTCTACGGATTTTCCGCCAACACCACAATTCAAAGGAGACTATTCTACGGCGTTCAGCTTTTCTTATGGTCCAGGTCGCACATCCGTACATCACAACTGGAAAAACCATAGCCCTTACTATATGGATCTTTGTTGTTAATGTTATGTCTCTATTCCTTAAGATATTGTCAAGATTGGTCATTGCCTTTCTACCAAGTAGCAATCGTCTTTTGATTTCATGGCTGGAGTCACCATCAGCAGAAATCTGTGAGCCAAGATAGTTGAAAACAGAAAATACCTCCATTTTTTCTCCTCCTACATGCCATGAATTGACAGGTGTAGTTGCCATAATTTTTGTTTTTTTGACACTCAACATTAGTGCAGCCTTTGAACTTTTTTCTTTCACTTTCAGTAAGAGGGTTTTTAAGTCTTCATTTTCTGCCATCAGGATAATATCATCTGCGTATCTCAGGTTGTTTATATTTAACCCAGGTATTTTGATTCCTCTTTCTTCTTCATCTAACCCCACATTCCTCATAATGTGTTCCGCATACAGATTGAAAAGGTAAGGTGACAATTTACAGCCTTGCCGTACTCCTTTCTGAACCTTGACACATTTAGTTGTTCCTTATATGGTTCTCACCGTAGCTTCTTGGTCAGAGTATAAGTTCCGTATGAGGTTAATGATACGATCTGGTTCTCCCCGTGTGCTTTAGTACTTACCATAATTCATTATGATCGACACAGTCAAAGGCTTTAGCATAATAAAAATAAAAACCATACGCCATTTCATTTCATTGGAACATAAACAGCTGCGTACCGCCACAAAAATCAATTATTATTATTATTATTTTTTGCTAGGGGCTTTACGTCGCACCAACACAGATAGGTCTTATGGCGACGATGGGATAGGAAAGGCCTAGGAGTTGGAAGGAAGCGGCCGTGGCCTTAATTAAGGTACAGCCCCAGCATTTGCCTGGTGTGAAAATGGGAAACTACGGAAAACCATCTTCAGGGCTGCCGATAGTGGGATTCGAACCTACTATCTCCCGGATGCAAGCTCACAGCCGCGCGCCTCTACGCGCACGGCCAACTCGCCCGGTTTATTATTATTTGACGATACTTATGAGTTGTAGGTATTCACTCCATTGCGAGTTAAAGGTAATGTGGACAATGCACATAGGCTATTTATTATTTTCGGTAAATGTATATTTTCCTTCTTATTTTCGGATCATTTTCTCACATATTTTAAGACATTTTTATGTCAGTTTTAAATAAATTTGTCGTCATTTATTAGGCCGTCAAAATCCGGGCCTTGCCAAGAAAGGACTTTCATTCACTTGCACAAATCAGTAACAACACACATATTTACATTCATTATTCAAAACCGGGCTTTATTCAGGAAGAGAGACATGAAGCTGTTCGGCTAAACAAACTGTTCAGCTGGTCTCGCATGAAGCTGCTTTGGAAGTAGGTGGCGGCGTTACCACTTCACTTACGTAGCCATTTTGAGCCAGCTCCTGTTCTGTGCCTGCGAAGCCACTAATCGATATGAACCTTGGTCGAGGCGTACGTGGGTGAGGCGTACGGCTAACTTTTATCGCAGTTGAGGCGTACACACAACCGGTTGTGGAAGGTGACCTTGGTACCACTACAGCTGTCCTCACGTTAAGGTCTACTTCCAGTCCTCATAGCAGTGACTTCACGGCTTGGCTTGACTTGTCATTTGCGTGTAAATAATGAGTGATGTCGCTGTAGAAATTATTAAGACGCGAATGGGAAGACCGTCATTGGTTTTACAAGGGTATCGATACAGGGTGCACAGAAAGAAAGAAGGCGTTACTGCGTGGCTCTGTGTAAATCAGAAGAAATTCCGATGTCCGGGCTCTTTAAAAACTGTAGGCGAACAAGTCATTCAAGGAAGCCAAAAGTTTCATACGTGCGTTCCCAACTTCAAAGATATTGAGTTAAAGAGGAGAATGAAGTTTCGTCGGAAGTGTGGAAAGGACAAAGAACCACCGCCTTCTCACCTTGCGTTTCCTGTGGAGCTTCAGGTTAGTAGGTCTACTGTATATTTGATTTGTTTAAGGCAGTGTTTCTCAATTATGTTTGTCTTGGGGGAACACTAGAAATATTTAACTAATTTGGAGAACTCTGGCTGCCTGATGCATATTTTAACCTCGTGCAAAATATAAAATAATGTACACTAGGCGAGCTAAATTGCAGTTCGTATATTCTTAACAAAGCTGTACAAGCATACATACATATTCATTAGAGACCGTTATGCTTTTCAGCGTTCAGTCTGCAAGCATCATCCTCTATTTAGTTCTGTGGCCTCCTTTAGTTGTATACCTCTTATCTTAAAATCGTTAGAAACTGAGTCTAACCATCGTCGTCTTGGTCTCCCTCTGCTTCTCTTACCCCTTCCATAACAGAGTCCATTATTCTCCTCGGTAACCTATCCTCCTCCATTCGCCTCACATGACCAACCTTCGAAGTCGATTTAAGCGTACAGCTTCATCCATCAAGTTCATTCCTAACTTAACCTTTATTTCCTCGTTCTGAATACCCTTCTGCCATTGTTCCCACTTGTTTTTAACAGCTGTCATTCTCACTAGTTTATGTCTGTTACTTCTAACTAATGAATTAGATATCCCGAGTTCACCCAGTTTTCACACCCATAAAGCAAAGCTGGTCTGAAAACAGACCCATGTAAAAGATAGTTTCGTCCCAGTGCTGACTTCCTCCTTACAGAATTCCTTCCTACAGCTAGCGCTTTCCTATCCCACCGTCGCCATAAGACGTATCTGTTAGGTACGACGTAAAGAAAATTATAACTAAAACAAGAAGTCTATATTCTGCACATTCACAACGTCGAAAATGGTAGGTAGATCGTCTAGATTGCTTCACTCAGAAAATCTGAAGCTATTATTATTATTATTATTATTATTATTATATTCAATTGATGATGATGATGATGATGATGTTTGTTGTTTAAAGAGATGACCCAGGTAATCAGCCCTTCCTAATGATATTAATTTAACCGTGCTATGAGACGTTCATGCTAATGGATAGCTTCATTAAATATTGATGCCGAAGGATCGTTCTCTAAATACTCTGTAATTGCCTCCTTGGGATACACTGCTTCTGGTTTCTCCCGTTATCTGTTCCCTGTCTGAACCTGAAAAACACTGTACGCCTCAAGCATGATCCTTCGTGTTCTTACGAAATACTGTACGCCTCAAGCACGACAATCGTCTGTACGCCTCGAGCGCGTACGCCTTGAGCTTGCACTTATACAACCGGTTGTGAAAGGTGATCTTGGTACCACTACAGCTGTCCTCGCGTTAAATTCTAGTAAAGAGCAAGTTCCAATCCTCATAGCAGTGTCTTCACGGCTCGGCTTGACTTGTCATTTGCGTGTAAATAATGAGTGATGTCGCTGTAGAAATTATTAAGACGCGAATGGGGAGACCATCATTGGTTTTACAAGGGTATCGGTACAGGGTGCACAGAAAGAAAGATGGCTTTACTGCGTGGCTCTGTGTAAATCAGAAGAAATTCCGATGTCCGGGCTCTTTAAAAACTGTAGGCGAACAAGAAATCATTCAAGGAAGCCAAAAGTTGCATACCTGTGTTCCGAATTTCAAAGATATTGAGTTAAAGAGGAGAATGAAGTTTCGTCGGAAGTGTGGAAAGGACAATGAACCACCGCCTTCTCACCCTGCGTTTCCTGTGGAGCTTCAGGTTAGTAGGTCTATATTTGGTTTGTTTAAGACAGTGTTTCCCAGTTATTTTTGTCTTGCCGCACACTAGAAATATTTAACAAATTTGGAGAACTCTGGCTGCCTGATACGGATTTTAACCCAGGGCGAAATATAAAATAATGTACAGCAGGCGAGCTAACTTGCAATTCGTATATTGTCAGTAAAACTATACATACGTATTCATTAAAGACCGTTATGCTTTCCAGCATTCAGTCTGCAAGCCTCATCCTCTATTTGTAGATAGTTCTATGGCCTCGTTTTGTTGTATACCTCTGGTCTCCCTCTACTTCTCTTACCCTCCAGAACAGAGTCCATTATTCTCCTAGGTAACCTATCCTCCTCCATTCGCCTCACATGACCCACCACCGAAGTCGATTTATGCGTACAGCTTCATCGATCAAGTTCATTCCTAACTTAACATTTATTTCCTTGTTCTGAATACCCTTCTGCCATTGTTCCCACCTGTTTGTAACAGCGATCATTCTCGCTACTTTCATGTCTGTTACTTCTAACTAATGAATTAGATATCCTGAGTGCACACAGTTTTCACTCTCATAAAGCAAAGTTGGTCTGAAAACAGACCGATGTAAAGATAGTTTCGTCGGAGTGCTGACTTCCTTCTTACAGAATACTGTTGACTGCAACTGCAAGCTCGCTGCATTAGCTTTACTGCTCTTTGATTCAATCTCACTTACTTTATTACCATCCCTGGAGAACACGCATCCTAAATACTTTGATTTGTTTATTTATCATCAACAGAGTTATGAATTCTCCAATTTCAGATGATGTAATTTATTCAAATAATAACAATATTAACAGCACTTACGACTACTACTAATTATAACTAAGCAATATATACATAGGAATAGAACCAGCTTTTGGGTGGTTAGGCCGTGTGCATTATGCAGAGTTTCGTCCAGACGTGCCATTTGGACTCATCAGCTGGAATGGCACGCCCCTCCAGGACTCTGCTTAGCAGTGGCAGACCAAACTGCTGCTGCTGCTGAGGTTATTTCATTCCTGTCCTTTTACAGGCGGGCCGTCAGCTAAACTAGTAGCTCTTTGGCCTTTGATTGTTGATTTTTGTTATTATGGCTTTAAACGAGATTGTATGTGTTGTACATACGTCATTTATATTGTTGATTTGGCGCAGAGGTCGCCGGACCACCAAGGGGAACCATCCCACGGAGAGGACCCGCACCGAACCCCCCCCCCCCATAGTCTTCCCCCGCTAGATCCCGTTTATTGAATTCTTTCTTTGTACATTTATTTACATATATTTACACTTGGTAATTGTTTCATTGAGCTTCTTCTTTGGTTAGAGTCTTTAAGTCCTTCTTGCTGATCGTATTCACTACATATGTATCAATTTACAATAATTATATATTTAGCACAAGTTATATATTTTACACAATTTTTTAAAGGTAAATTTCTTGTTTCGTGGAGCCTCTTGCTTGGCTATAGTTTTTAGGTCCATTTTGTTTTTTATTTGTAACATATGTATTTGGTAATACGATACACTTTGTATTTCACAAGTTACATATTTAATATTTATTTATACAGTGGTTTATACTATTTAGTACGTCTTTTACGGGGTACGGTCTGTCTTGTCTTGGCGTTATTTGTTTGTTTATAAACATCTGTGGTAGTACTACTAGTCACCAAACTGTGTGGCCCCGCCGTGTCAGCAAATCAAGTTTGCTAACCTGCTAAAGGAGAAATGACTTCTCCGTTTAAAAAAATGCTCCCCCATTGGAGATACAATATCAAAAAAGGCTTTCACGGCCGCAGATCTTAAAATCACAGGAATAGAACCCAAAAGCTGATTCTATTCCTGTAATTTTAAGATCTGCGGCCGTGAAAGCCTTTTTTGATAATATATACATATTTACAAAATACATAAGGAAGAAAAAACATGGAAACAGAAAAGTATTTATACATTTGAAATTATCTACCTGTTCCAGCTTTGTTTCAACTCCCGGTCGCTTCATGTGAGATTTGTGCTGGACAAAGCGGAGGCGGCGCAGTTTTTCTCCGGGTACTCCGGTTTTCCCTGTCATCTTTCATTCCAGCAACACTCTCCATTCTCATTTCATAGCATCTGTCATTAATAAATCACTTTGGGAGTGGCGACCCCATCGTACTAATAGCCTATATCTGCTTCATTCATTCCATCCCTGACCCGGTCAATGACTGGAAAACAGGTTGTAGGTTTTGATTTTACAGTTTTGTATCCCCAATCTGACATTAAGTTCTCTTGGATTTCTTACCAACTACATAAATTTAGCATTGGAAATGCCAATTTTCATATTATACACATTGCACGTATTTTCAAGTTCGAAGATATTAGACTGCAGGCTTTCGGCACAACCTGCCATTAACACCAAGTCGTCAGCATAGGCCAAACCGCTTACTATTCGTAGGAAGTGTCTCTTTATGAGTAAGAATTAGACATTCCACAATTCGTACTGTACTAAAGACTTTTGAGGTTCTCTTTCATTATCATACAAACAATAACAGCCAAATATGAGGTAGTTTGCTTTCTTTAAAACTTAGTTTGGTATAATTCTACGAGAAAACTAGGCTATTCGGATTTTTATCTTAAAGTTCTAGAGACAATTTGTATTTTCCCATCCTTATAATTCACCATTTAAAAAAATTTAAAATATCTTACATTTCATGATTAAAACACACGTTTACCTTTTATGTGGACTTTTGTTTGTACTCATTCATTATTGTTGAAATGGCGCGTAATAAAACAATAGTTTATGTTTTTCATCAAGTATTGTTCATTCAGAAACACCAAAACTGCGTTTTCACGAGGGTTAAATTTAGACATTTTCCAGGATGTTCCCTCTTTTTTAAATTTTTTATTACTAACAAATACATCCTAGATTAATGTAATTACCAGGGGCGGTAGGTTCATTAAGGGCTAAAGGGGCTTAGCCCTACCAGATTTTTGGACATAAAAGAGTTTAGAAATGTTATATTATTTATGTGCCTTTGCTGGCGGGACCTAGTGTTTACAGTGGACTATGTCTTCTGGTATAGGCTAGAGCAATTTTGTTACTTTCATTGATCTGTCTCACCTTTATCCTTGGCTTTGACAAAATGAAAGTGACTGAGGTATGAGCGATGCTAGTAATGCCATTCCTTCTGCAGCCGGTCCCTGCTATGAATGGTGTGAAAATATTGCTCATAGGGTCGTTTGGTGTATGCATTTCAGTGGGCTTGGCAGACTGATATGTAATAGCAACTCTGGCTCGGTGAGGAAAGCAACGGGGATCTACCTCACTCCTCATTTCCCTAGTACGCCTCTTTAGTGATGCCTATGCCATCTATGACAGCTGATGGCAGAGCTGTTGGGGATCCAACCAGCCTTTGGACTGAGGACTAAACATACTTACACAAGAAGATCCATAGGCCTATTATTTATATTTGTAGATAACTAATTTCTTCTTCTTCTTAATCTGTTTACCCTATAGGGTCGGTTTTACCCTTCCACCTCTACCACCTCAAGGGCAGTGTCCTGGAGCTTCAGATTCTGGGTCGGATGATACAAATGGGGAGAATGACCAGTACCTCGCACAGGCGGCCTCACCTGCTATACTGAACATCGGCCTTGTGGGGGGGGGGGGGGAGATCGGAAGTTAGTTAGTAGTTAGTAATGTTTTATTTTACCTGGCAGGTTATAGACAAGGAAGAGGGTAGGAAGCGGCCGTGGCCTTAAGTTAGGTACCATCCCGGGATTTTCCTGGAGGAGAAGTGGAAACCACGAAAACCACTTCCAGGATAGTTGAGGAGGGAATCGAACCCCTCTCTCTACTCAGTTGACCTCCCGAGGCTGAGTGGACCCCGTTCCAGCCCTCGTACCACTTTTCAAGTTTCGTAGCAGAGCCGGGAATCGGAGCCCGGGTTCGATTCCCGGCTCTAATCACACTAACCAGTACACCATAGAGGCGGACAGATAATTAATCTAATGAAACCAAATTAATATCTGAGTACCACTGTTCTGAAGCCATGAACGAGAAAATGAAAGTGTGATTGTATTACATGTTTCGTACGTTTATCCTGACACAAGGACTAATTCGCTCTCAGTACTCACAGTGAGTATTGGTAACTGTTATGAAGGTTAGTGAAACTTTGCGGGAGTGAAAGTTTCAATGAATTTTAGGGCTAGCTTTGACGTGCCCGCAATAAAAATAAGAACAATATAGACGAAGCTGTAGCGGCGACTGTTAAGGCGATGTTATTACAAACTCACTTATATTCTTCTAAACTCATGTAACATGTTCTGGTGATCATTCACCGAATGAAGCTTTCGACACGTTTCGAATTTTAGTTTACAGTTCGCTTTTAGCAGTTGCGTAGTGGTGAGCATGAGTTCTGGATAGTTTGGTTCAACAGTGATTAGTATGTAGCGTTTGAAATAGTGAATAGTCCGCACCGCAGAAGAATCGACGAGCGGAGTTCCTTTATAAATGAGGTAGGCCCACACTTTTAAAGTATTTTATTATTACCTTGCATTAGAATCAAGCATGCATAACTATTGATTTAGCCAATAAATATGTAATGGCAAGGTTTAATATGGGTGTATATACAACAGCAGAAGAAACAAAAACTACATTATTAATAATAGTAGTAATAAAAGTAACATATTACGGTGTAATAATAATACCCACATTAGCCCCACTTGCCATTTGAGCCACGAGGCGCTACTGGTAATTACTCTAAAAGCATGGCGAATATAAGATCGGAAGTGTGAGGATTCAGCCATTATAGCATGTTAGTTTGTGGTCCCGCCACTGCAAGCACTGCAAGCGATTATATCCAACACGTGCTCCAGTAGTTCCGGCAAGCCGGGTATAGAACAGTGCGGGAGACATTACTGTGCGAGGTATTTCAGTGAATAACTTGAATTATCTTTGCTTTCAGTTCCTAAACTCAGTTCATTGTGTGTTATGTACTTCAAGCATGTGTGATTAATGTAATAGTTCAGCATGCCGTACTGTTTTGTGCCTGGCTGTAAGTCAGGTTATGGTAGAGTAGCTAATGATACGCGATTTTTTACACCACCCAAGAATAGAACTCAATTTGAGAAATGGGCCAGAGCTATTCCACGGAAGGATACTGAATTAACGCGTAATAGCAAAATTTGTCATGTTCATTTCTCTGAGGATTTGATAATAAAATCAGATAATTTTATAGTGAATGGTGAAAAAGTGGGTATCTCTCGTGTGAGATGGAAATTACGTCCAGGAACAGTGCCTCACATTTTTCCCAATTTGCCGCCAAATCTTCACGCAAACTTTCGAAAGTCTAGTAACCGAAAGATTAAGTTGGTAAGTAAAGTATTACCTTTAAATAGTTCATGGGTGTGTGTTTTAATATGCTGGAAGTTATGTGCTATTTATCTATGTATGTACACTGCAGTAATATGTGCTTTCCGCAACATTGGATGAAGGCCGTAACTCTTATTTCCATGTGTGATTTTTTTTCGTTGTACTCTGCCGTGGTATTTTTAATTAATTATAATCTCTCATTTTTTAAAAAAAAGTCAGTGCATTCATTTTTTTAAAAAAAGTCAGTGCATATAAGTTATCAGTTACGGAGTAAAATTTTCACTGGCATCATTCCTACGGCCAGCTGATCGGTACTGTGGAGGTGGTGTAGCTTGCCTACTGGAGCGCTGCCTGGCGGGGCGCGCTTGAACTGGAGGAGTCCTCACACTTGTGTTCGTCATGCTAAAAGTAAGAACATAGCTTACGTCTGAATTTCCACCCTGGGCGATTGAACATTTAACGTTGTAGGGCATGCAGTATGCTTCATATTCTGATGCTGAACGCAACAAAAAGCTATACTTCTCTTTGATTTCGGCATTGTAGCAAGGCCGGGATCACACTGCGACGCAGAGCAGATTTTTCACGCAATTAATATTGTATCATCCTTAGAGCATTAATACTCATATAGAGAGCGCATAGCGTGACCTCGTCTATGTTGCGGGGTGAAGCCAACATCACAATCAGCTGACTGGGGGTTCGATGTAGGTTGTGTTTTTTTGTTTTTTTTGTTTTTTAGCTAGTGGCTTTACGTTGCACCGACACAGATAGGTCTTATGGCGACGATGGGATAGGAAAGGCCTAGGAGTTGGAAGGAAGCGTCCGTGGCCTTAATGAGGGTACAACCGCAGCATTTGCCTGGTGTGAAAATGGGAAACCCACTATCTCCCGGATGTAAGCTCACAGCCGCGCGCCCGTAACCGCACGGCCAACTCGCCCGGTGATGTAGGTTCTGAGAGGATATAAGGAGAACTGTCAAACAGTGGTTTTCGAAAAGGCTACGAAATCGGAACATGAGAGGTACCCAGCTTGGCTGTTGTGGTTAAGCGTAAATTACAATAAAAACCGTGGACATACATGGTTAATTATGATGGAAATCCTTAAAACCGAAACGGTCCTACGATAGGACACAGCCTCATTACGATCGTATTTTTCAAATATTACATCCTTGTGAGTAACACTATCCCTAATTGTTTAGTGTTAATTATTTATTATAATGGAAGGGGACATTTTTTCCAATTACTACACATATTGGAATTAATAGTTCAAAGGTAACCTTTGAAAGTTGCCCATAAGGAAGTGTAGCCTAATTTTAAATATTAATGTGACTGACATCTACAATAAACACTTCATAACTTTCACAAACAGCTGTAAAGTACTGTATTTACCGTGTTTGGTGTACTTTTGACTGAAATAGACCTACTGTACATCAAACCAGTGCCCAAGCACAAGACACAAAGAGTGACACTGCCTACAGGACATTTATGAAAAGAAAAGTACACGAGTATCATACTTCAGTGAACCATACACCACCAACAGATGACAACAAAAATGGTTTATTCTCAAAGGTAAAATATAAACATCTAACAAGAAATGTTCACTTATCATGAGTGGAAAAGTTCATGATACAGAAGTATCAACTGCAGATGAATTGGCAATGGTTGTAGTACCTATCTGCATATGAAGCAGGGGTATTCTATAATATACTGCTTCAAAAACAGAATAATAATAATAATAATTTCGTGTAGTTATTTCTAGCCGAGTGCAGCCCTTGTAAGGCAGATCCTCCGATGACGGTGGGCAGCATCTGCCATGTGTAGGTATTTGCGTGTTATTGTGGTGGAGGATAGTGTTATGTGTGGTGTGTGAGTTGCAGGGATGTTGGAGACAGCAGAAACTCCCAGCCTCCGAGCCACTGGAATTAACCAGTGAAGGTTAAAATCCCCGACCTGGCCGGGAATCGAACCCGGGACCCTCTGAACCATTCAGCCAACGAGTCGGACAATAATAATAATAATAATAATAATAATAATAATAATAATAATAATAATAATAATAATAATAATAATAATAATAAAAGGATACATAAAAACAACACAGGTCAAATTTCGCTCCACTGCGAAGTACTTTTGACTGAAATAGACCTACTGTACATCAAACCAGTGCCCAAGCACAAGACACAAAGAGTGACACTGCCTACAGGCCTTAGTTTAAAATTCGACATAAATTAAAGCACATTTGAAGTAGGCCTACAACCGGCACAATTCATTTCCTCGCCGCTAGATGGGGGCTTCATTCATTCCATTCCTGACCTGGTCGAATGACTGGAAACAGGGTGTGGATTTTCATTTGAAGTAGGCCTACAAACAGGAGGTGACATTCTACAGCATTCAGTAATGTTGTTCCCTACGTATAAAAATAAGACATGCCAATATAAAAGTAATTTAAGAATTAAATTAAATACAAATTAGCCTGGCTTATAGACAGAATGATTAGAGGGAATATGCCTAAAGTAGAACACTGATACATATCAGTGAAGCTAGCATACCACACCAGCTTCCTCTGACTTAAGCAACCTGAGTCTGTTTAAATATTCCAGTCACAGGAAGCATAGAAATCCTCACATAGGCCTACACACTGGAACACGTTTACATAGCAGATACAATGTTTATATTATAAAGCAGCGTACCTTACATTACTGGTTCTTGCATAGAACAGTCTTTGTGTGAAACCTTCGTACCCTCACACTGTGAAGTTATTCTGTTTCAAGCCGTGCTTTATGGTGGAACCTCACTGTAAAATATTCCATCAAAACTGCCCGCTTCAGCTGATGAATGTGGTTGTCAAGGGGCAGAGAATCGAATGTGTGCTCCTGAAGTTCATTAAACACTTCTCTCTTAGCATGGTTCAGTACTGCCATTACAAGTACCTAGCTTTAAAGGGTCCTTCATTCGTGTCATTTTGCGCTGGAATTGTCGCATCATCTTTTCACTTTCCCTGCAGAGGTAAACCACATCTAACGTTGGGATAGAGAGGCCACCTCAGTTTTTTCTCTTCAGAAGTGCTGAATGTGAAACTGCTGTTTGGAGAACCGCCTTGCAAACGTCACATTTAACAGCTTTGCGTAATCTTTTCACAACAAAACCTGCTATATATTCCACTACATTCTCAACATACTGAAAAGTACTTATCCTGACTAAGTTTGTAACTGAGCAGAAAACGCATCTTCAGTTATGGCATGTTCAAAATTGAGTCATACACTCCTAAGACAGACTTTAGATACACAATCAAACCTATGAAAGCTGTTTTCCTAGAGCACTAGACAAACACCACCACCCATCTCCTGCAGTGATTGTATATATTCAGTAGCCTCCTGAATATAGGCCCTGTTACTGTGTATGTTCTTTGCTTTCAATGGTTTCTGCCATCCCTTTGAACAAAGATCACAGCTGTTCAAGATGTCAAATATATTGTTCATGAGTCTAACAAACTCTAACTCCCAGAGAACAGGCCATGGATAAATTAGAAGCAGCACCATCAAACATAGTGACACTGTAATTACATTTAGATCATTTAAAGATTTAAGGGACTCAATCACTAAGTTTGCTCTCTCCGAGCCGCTTAAACCATTAATCAAAAAATAAGCCACTGGAATTTTCCAGTATCCATTTAGTGAGACCACCATATACACTAAAGCCTCCTTAGCTTTAGGTAAATCCTGATCCTTGATTTCAGAACCACAATACAAAGTGTTTTCCATCAAATTCAATGTGCTTCCTGATGCACATTTTATCCATCATCAGTGCACACGCTGTGATGTTTGGGACATCACTGAATGTTTTTAATTAGTGAACTATATATTTAATTGATAATATGTATATATTTAATCACTGATAGGTCATTTTAAATTAATATGTATATATATAGGGCTTTTATCATCCATTTAAATCATCATTTCATTTCTTTGTATCGCGGCTATAACGTATTCTGAACGAACAAATTATTGGGTAAAGTATTTCAACATCACGCATATTTATAACTTGCAGTAAATTTTCCAATAGCCGTTGTGAGGTGACCAGAGTCAGCAGGCTAATTTCAGCCCAGTTCCAGGAAAAGTACGTCATCGAGGTTACGAGAGACCTTACCCTCTCCACCTCATGAAAAGACAGTTGATACATTATTAACACCCACTTTTCAAACTCAGCTTCGAGACGCTTTATTTCAGCGGGAAAGTTCAGCCTATGTGAATGAACGTAATGAAGCAACGTGATGGATGCACAGCTATACAAGGGAGAAGGGATGAGACCTCGAATCATACTGGACCATGTGATATGGCTGATGGAAGGAGACTTTAGAACAAATATATACCACCGACAAGGGCTGGAGAGGACACTCCCATTAACATTCTCATTCAGATTCGGAGATTCGGACATTCTGATTCTGATTCTCACGCTTGGAAGATACTCTTACTACGATTCTACGTCTACACATCGGAGAAAATTTTAACTTAGTTCACTTCGCATCTGAGTATATTCTACTCAAAAGTTACTCTCATTGGGACTTGTTATCTCAATGACGAAAGGTAGTCAACGGGAGACCGGTTCTGACTGGTATAGGGGAGGAGAGCTTTTATTATGAGTTTAGCTACGCTACTGTTCCGTAATACGGAAGAATACGAAGGTATTCTCTCCATGAACATAACCCATGGTGGTTTCTCACTTAAAATTAGGACTCATTACGACTTTACGTAAGGAGTACAATAGGAAGTGTTAAAGACAGGAAATGTGGAATTAGGACTGGAATCCAACAACAGATGAGGCAGCCTGTACGAGAGATCCACCCATCTTCAGCTTCAAGACAACAGAGTCTACATTTGGTGAGCTTATGGCATAAGTTACTGCAAGTCTTCGCGCAACAGTTCATTTTCTTAAAGTTAATTTCATTCACTTTTTCTTTTGCTTCCGTAAGTTCAGATTTCGTTAATACGCCGTTACGTCACGTTTTTCATCGTAATAAATAGCTGTTTTAATTTGTATTTTATGAAATGATTATTAATGATCCTTAAATTCCAAGTTAGTGTACTTAATGATTTGTGTTCCGTTCACCCCACCCCTGGGAGTTTTTTGAGTCTCATTACGTATTTTTATTTATTATTATTATTAATTATCTACTTTTGTTTTCAAGCCATAAGCTTGAAGACTGGCGCCCTTGGGATACTGTTTCTGGAGAAACAATGACATATCATTTATTTATTTTAATATTAAAGTGACCCGCCACGTTATAAATTTGTCATACATCTGTGGGCAAAGTGGGTACGTCACAACGCTAGACGCTTTCCATTGATAGATATCTCCTTCCCTTTCAAAATGAGGGCAGTTACGGCCCTTGAACTGAATCCCGGCTTACCATCTAGTGACTGATACCACTTCCGCAGTGTACCGGGATGGGGCAAACCATGAGGAAATACTACGCGACTTGAATAGAAATCCAGAGTAAGTGCTAAGCAACATAGTTCAGGAGAATACTCTCATCTTGCATCACCATTCTTTGTTCGCATCAAAAGTTGGACAGCAACAGGAGAAAGACATTTCTGGAACAATGTAAGTTAAAAGGTAGACTACAGTTGGATGGCGCAGCCACGCGGTAGAATGTTGAAGCTGCAACATAGTGACTAGTGAGGTTTATTTACATGGCGAGCATTGACATCGTGATGGAAACAGAAAGAAAATTGTCAAATTTGAAGAGGTACTGCTCTGTATACGGTTGCAAATCGTATAAAACGGATGCGAAATCTCTTCACTATTTTCCTATACAAGTACAGGCTGGTTCCGACTCCATGGCTAAATGGTTAGCGTGCTGGCCTTTGGTCACAGGGGTCCTGGGTTCGACTCCCGGCAGGGTCGAGAATTTTAGCCATCATTGGTTAATTTCGCCGGCACGGATGCTAGGTGTATGTGTCGTCTCCATCATCATTTCATCCTCATCACGACTCGCAGGTCGCCTACGGGAGTCAAATCAAAAGACCTGCACTTGGCGAGCCGAACTTGTCCTCGGACATTCCCGGCACTATAAGCCGTACGCCATTTCATTTACAGGCTGGTTTTTGCCTAACATTTATTGAACGGTGAATACCTACACTCGTTCCTCATCACTATTTTAATCAGAGTCGACCATTTCACTGATCTTCACGATTTTATGCCAAAATATTAAAATAATACTCACTTTTGTTTCACTAATAATATGGATTATTAGTCAAAATGCACTCATGGAATTAATCCCAATAATATTAGTACCGGGCAAGTTGGCCGTGCGGTTAGGGCCGCGCAGCTGTGAGCTCGCATCCGGGAGATAGTGGGTTCGAACCCCACTACCGGCAGTCCTGAAGATGGGTTTCCGTGGTTTCCCATTTTCACACCAGGCAAATGCTGGGGCTGTACCTTAATTAAGGCCACGGCCGCTTCCTTCGCATCCCTAGGCCTTTCCTGACCCATCGTCGCGATAAGACCTATCTGTGTCGGTGCGACGTAAAGCAAATAGCAATAATAATAGTAATAATAATAATATGAGTAACTTTTATTAGTCATGTTGTATATGAAACAATTTACTAGTATTATTAGGAATATCTAATAATGATTTTGACTCGTAAACTAATTATTAATGTTATTAGCTAATAACTCTTTGAAACACTAATATTATTAGTAAATATTATTGGTTTCGTACTAATAATATTAGTGAAAGATGTTTTATGAAACAGAGCCCAGGCTGGGTTCATTTACAGCCCTCTGAACCGAAGGCGATTTCGCTGACCATTCATCCAAGAGCCGGACTGGAATTTAATAAAATCCTATTCAAACCGTGCACACCACTTCATCCAGAACTCCGCATACAATGCAGAATTCCGCAGCGAAGCACGGGTTCATCAGCTAGTATAAAAATGAGAATAGACGTGAATTAATGAGGCACTTCCAGACATCGCAAAAACTTCAAACTTGGTACCAGAGAACCTGACGACCACAGGATCCCTAGAAAAATCCGAAAATACCAGATATTCCCCGAGGGGTGTAGGCTGGGGGTTTCAAAATTGGGACTCAGCATCAAAACGCAAGTGTAAGCATTTATATCACCCAGTCGAATATATTTTTCCAAAGCGATGACCTATAGTTTGCATGGCCTTGAGACTTTCTTCAAAGTCCAAAATAAGTTTTAACATCAAACCCTGAGAAGATATTGCGGGAAATTTTCGAGATACAAATAAATGGAATTGGATGTGAAGCGATCTGTACTAACGTATAAAAATGACAATAGACATGAACCAATGAGTCAGTTCCATGCATTCTACAAGCTTAAAACCTGGTAACTTATAAGAGCAGCTGATGTCCCCAGGATCTTCAAAAAATCGAAAATTCCCACAACTCTTAAAGGAGAACACAACACAAAAATATCAAGTTGCCTCAGAATCAAAGAGTGTATCGGACAGTGTTCAACTATATATTTGCTTTTGCTGTGCGCAGTATTGCCAACTTATATT
The DNA here is from genome assembly GCF_040414725.1 of Anabrus simplex. Lineage (NCBI taxonomy): Eukaryota > Metazoa > Arthropoda > Insecta > Orthoptera > Tettigoniidae > Anabrus > Anabrus simplex. The sequence continues at coordinate 64,499,343 of NC_090278.1, read as the reverse complement.
TTTAAGATCCGCTAAATACTACTAAAAATCCGCTAAAATTCCGCCAAGAAATCCGATCTCGAATAGTGAGCAATAAAAATGAGCATTATTATTGTTCCCGTGTTTTGGTGGATCAGCAGAGGTGAAAGAAGGTGCGGGCTGGAATAGGTCTCAACTACAGAATTAAAGTTAATTTATAACTTTAACAAAGGTTATATTTTCTTTGCAAAATCAACAAATAACAGATAACACATTCAACAATTTCCACTAGGTGAAATAACAACGAAAGGCAGGTACAAAATAATTTTTCCGGTTCAGGGGTTTTTTACCAGGTTTTGGGCTTCGAGCCCCACAATCACAATCCTTGAGCGATTAGCCCAACTTTACCAAGGTACCAAAATGAACAAAGGGGCAGAAAACCCCATCATGCCAAGGAGCACTTGCTCCTAATTACAATGTAAAGGAAAAGAGCAGACCCGCTCTCAATTTTACAAGCCTATCAAAGGCTACAACAAACTTCACTTCTATCTGCCCTTAAGGCACACAAGGAAACAGGGGTAATTAGTACTCAACCTACGGGGCCTTCGCATGAAGAAAACAAAACATCAGGTTAAGTTACTGGCCCAAAGCAAAGGGGATGGAGGCGTAAATTTGCACTCCTAACTCTAGATATTAAAACCTAGGTGGCTCTAGGCCGATATACAGGGGCTAGTCCCAAGCTAAAGAGGTGACTCGTCTGAAAGATTTAAACAATTTAAGGAAGAGTAAAAACGGTTAGAAAAGCGTAGTCACGTCAATTTCAAAATGAAGGGGAGTTCGAGAGGGTGAAGCACTCTCTCTCCCCGAATTACAGTTCAAGAAATAGTAGTTTTTATATAGACAGAAAAAGGGATTTACATATTAAGGAGATGGATTACATATTAAAGGTTTCGAACCTTCTCCGAGAGCTACTGCTGAGCTAGCGAAAAAAATTAAGAAGTTAAAAGGCCATTACCTTGTAGAAGAGTCGCTGCCCGAAGAACGAGGCGCTTCCCGCCCACTGCTACATATTCACACACACAGAGTAGATGTTATACTAGTGGCCCCGAGACCAGAGAATCAGCAGTTTCTATACCCTCTTGGAAAATTCGAGACCTTTCAAGAATGAGTAGACACACCCACCCGACTGTATTGGTAGACTAAGCATTACACACGGAAATTTGAAGAAGAAAGCTATGATTGGTGGAAAATTAATTAGAGAAAGTCGGGATTGGCTGAGTTCAAAACTGGCGGAAAGAAAGGATTAATATTGCCAACCCACAAACCACAGAACAAAATTTAGTAGAGGAAAAACTTAAGCATACAAAATTTCTGCAAGGGAGTTCATTCCATTGCACCAGAGTGCGTTATCATAGTTTTTGGTAGAGACATCTGTTAGAGAATGTCCAAACTTCTTGATACGGAGCAAACAAACACAAATCGAAATAGACACAGTTCAGAACACTTCAAAATTACAAAATTTACAGTAGTGACACCTTCTGAATAACCGTTGAGTTAATACAGATTTTCAAGTTCAGAGTTTCTCCTGTAGGGGAGTTTGAATTGGCGCAAGATTATTATTATTATTATTATTATTATTATTATTATTATTATTATTATTATTATTATTATTATTATTATTATTATTATTATTATAAATGTCTTCACTCACCTGATCTGTGAGTTTCACTGGGATTAACACCCTGCCTGCGAGCCAGCGAGCTAAAACTTATAGGCGTTTTACTGCCGGGTGCAAACTAGGTGACCCCTACCTCATGGACCACACGCAAAACAGGCCATTTCATTAAACGGTCGTCCTGCATAGCATAAATATAAATACTACTCTCTCACAGTTTCATTATCTGCCGTCATTCGTTAACTAAGAGAAAAGTAACATTTCCCCACGCATTACAAATATAATTATGATACCATGATCTCATAACATCAGATCCAAATAACATGTTTTCCTCATGTGACTGTTAGCTCCTTATAAGAAATACGGAATAGCTTGGAGACAGACTGGAGTACAGATTTTTTAACCCGCCAGTGGCATTTTGCTCAACGCGCGACCACTCGCGTTACTTTTATCCTAGCGACCACTGGCGGGTTAAAAACGTAAAATGGATAAAACACTAAATTCCGCTATAATAAATCTAGAATTCCGCCAAAAAGTCCGCTGTCCGCTAAATGATATATTTCTCCGCCGACAATCTTCTTATTCCGCCAAATTTAGCGGAAAATCCGCTAAGTTGGCAACAATGGCTGTACGCCGCTCCGCAGGCCGGTGAACTAAGGAAACATGAGTAGCTGTGACGTCACTGCGCTGTAAGCGCTGAGCGAGCCATCCGGTTGATTATTGCAGTACGCGCTCAGTCGCTCTTCCGTGTACTTGAAGTGTTGTTTATTATAATAGTGCGGTGACTGTTTGTCGAAATGCCTTCCTGTAGTGTGTACGGCTGTAACAACACAACGAGTAGAAACCGAAAGTGTAGAGAGAAAGAAATACATTTCCATAGGTTTCCAAATCGAAGTAAGTCGCCTCGAAGGTTTAGCAGTTGGGTACAATTTTGCAAGAGGAAACACTTTTCTCCCGGTAAGGGAGCTACTGTGTGCTCAGTGCATTTTAAAAATACAGACTATGATGAAACGCAACTTTTGAAAATGAAGGTGATGCCTACGGAAAAGCTGCAAGGTCCGAAATTGAAGCCAGGGTCTGTTCCTTCAGTAAGATGTCTGGCTAGGCTGGGTCGTGTTTCCAGGAAGAGGGTGAGTAAGAACAAGTTTCCCTACGTGGGCCAGTCTCAAAACTCACGAGCAGGGCCAGTTCTTCTTGGAATGAATAAATGTCCACCCTGTTAGTGATGGGATAATGGAATACTTTTAATAATCGAATAACTTCCATCGGATATTTAAATAATCGAGTGAGTTTCAGATGTCATTAAGTTATATTGTACAGAATAATCGGATGCATCATGAATAATATTTTTCAGTTTAACTGTGTCGGGTAGATGATATATTGAAATAAGCGAATAGATGAACCCTTACAAAAAATAGAAATACGCATTATTTCCGAATGATTTTCCAAGTATTGAAAAAAAATGAGTGAATTAACTGTCTTGATCTTAAATATAAAATGAAATCCCTTATTCAAATAAATGCCGCATAATGGAACTAAGCTCCAGTACTACCAACTGACAATTTATTTTAACGAGCAGCGGGCAATATACCTACTTTAATTTTATGTCGTCCGGCTGCATGCATAAATGGTTAGCATGCTGGCCTTTGGTTCATGGGGTCCAGGGGGTCCCGGGTTTGGTTTCTGGCCGGGTCAGAGATTTTAAATTTTAACTTTCATTAGTTAATTCCTATGGCTCGGGGACTGGGTGTTCGTGCCGTTTACAGCATTAGACTTTATCTTCGGTGGGGCCTCATCCTCACAGACGTGCAGGTCACCTATAAGGCATCAACTCTAAAAGACCTGCACCAGACCTCCCCGGAGGCCACACATCTTTATTATAAATTTATGTGAAAGGTAAAAGAATGCATTATATTGGCTTTAAACAAAATATTTTAATAATAATAATAATAATAATAATACAACTCGGTCTCTTTAATTCACCAGCCATTATTTTTCCCCTGTGGGTTGGGGTGGCAGAATAATATCCACAGCGTGTGTCATCGCGCACCTCATCCCTCCTGCGGTCATCGCAAGCACCTGCTGTCCGGAGTCGTGAATTTTGATACTATTTGTAACTAGCCCGTGAATTTTGAGACGTAACCGGCTGGGTATGGATTTCAAAACCCCTGTTCTAATCAATGCAGAAAAATCGCATTTAATTCGAATTTTCGAAACTTAAATCTGGATAATTTGAAGTCAGGATTTTATCGCAAGTTAATCTTGTAATTGTGTCACGAATTGAAGCATTCAAATAATTCCCAGCCGGATGTACACTTCCGAAGCGATTACCTGGCTTGAATTTATTGACATGAAACAGATAGCAAACGTTCTGGTAGTCTGTGCTTTGCTGAGCCTGTGTAGACATTTCCAAAAGAAAAACAATATTTGCCGGGCTGAGTGGTTCAGGCGATTGAGGCGCTGGCCTTCTTACCCCAACTTGGCAGGTTCGATCCTGGCTCAGTCCGTTGGTATTTGAAGGTGCTCAAATACGTCTGCCGCATGTTGGTAGATTTACTGACACGTAAAAGACCTCCTGCTGGACTTAATTCTGGCACCTCGGCGTCTTCGAAAACCGTAAAGAAGTTAGTGGGACGTAAAGCTAGTAACATTTATTTATTTATTTATTTATTTATTTATTTATTTATTTATTTATTTATTTATTTATTTATCGGCCAATTAGGGTCCATGATAAGTTTAATTATACATACTCATTTTCCAATTGATCCAGTAGGTTTTCATTGGCTTGCTGTGTCCAGCATGTTTGCGTTCATCCGACCACTTTGCACCAGTTGTCCACTTCACATCCGGAAAAGTCCCAAAATCACCAATGCTTGTTCTGAAAAGTTCTCGTTTGTGCCCGTCATGTGGTCGTAGGCCCATTTCTTCGAGGTCTTTCTTGACGTTAACGTACCAGGGAAATGTTTTTGGTTTTGAGTGGAAAAACACGCGTTATGTCCATCGAGAGTAGTCTTCTCTATTATTGTTATTAAAATAAAAATAGATAATTTTTCGGAATTATTTGAATGCTTCAATTCGTGACACTATTACAATATTAACTTTCGATAAAATCCTGACTTCAAATTATCGAGATTTAAGCTTCAAAAGTTCTAATTATATACGATTTTTGCATTGATTAGATTTTTTTTTGCTTTACGTCGCACCGACACAGATAGGTCTTATGGCGACGATGGGACAGGGAAGGGCTAAGAGTGGGAAGGAAGCGGCCGTGGCCTTAATTAAGGTACAGCCCCAGCATTTGCCTGGTGTGAAAATGGGAAACCACGGAAAACCCTTTTCAGGGCTGCCGACAGTGGGGTTCGAACCTACTATCTCCCGAATACTGGATACTGGCCGCACTTAAGCGACTGCACCTATCGAGCTCGGTGCATTGATTAGAATAGGAGTTTCTGTATTATTATTATTATTATTATTATTATTATTAGAAAAATTGAGACGAATGCTTCAATTCGTGACACCATTACAAAATTAACTTCCGATAAAATCCTGACTTCAAACTATCCAAATTTAAGCTTCGAAAATTCGAATTAAATACGATTTTCTTTTGCACTGATTAGAATAGGAGTTTCAAGGGGAATAAACTTTAATTCGAATTATCAAAGTTTTAAATTACCGAGAGTCTACTGTAACAACATAATGTTTGGGTACCCCTTGGGTTATAAATAGTTCCCGCCAAAGTGAGACCCCAATTCTCCAAATGTGGAAGCCACGCTACAGGAGAGGCTGCAGGCAGGCGGGAAAGCCGTGCTGGGCCGGTCAGGTAGAGAACAAGGTCATTCAATACTCCAAGTTGTAGCGTGGGTCCCCCTCGCCCCCCTACCCGTCCCTCAACAGGTTGGCTCCTACTATCGAGCGTCCAACGTAAAGCTACACAATACATGAAAACCTCCAGATGCTGAACTGGATATTATCTCCTGATTGAACAGAATTATGACTTGATATTTGTTTTTATTACATTATTAATGTATTCATTAAATATCAGTCTCTAAATGGTGGTATCTGCTCACTCTTGAAGTAGGTTCATCTTCATAACCACTGAAACACGTTGAGGAATACAGCTTAATAAGTATTGTGGCTGGTAACTGTTTCAATTTTTAACGAATTAATTCACAGTCACAGACAAGGTTATGGTTGCTTTACCAAATAACTTCCGTAATTAATATTACAGTCGAAATCGGTTATAACGACTCTGAAGGGATCGCCAATTAACGGTCGTTACAGGCAATAGTCGCACAAACCGGTTTTTGTGTTGTTGCTGAAAATGTCATATCTGTAAGTTTTAAGGCTGCTGGGACACCGGGTAAATCTTGTGAATGTTGCTTGTAGATAACGTTCACAACTTCATTTCTTGGAGGAAGAATTGCTCTTTGACACAGCCATGCGTGATAATAGTGTCGGGGACGAAAAATGGCTTCCTACCCCATGGATTTAAAATGGCTCCTTGACTTGTACGTTGTCTAGCGACAGGGAATTTATGCATTTAATCCTGGTGACAGCACGATAGATTGTCATATTCCATCACACGTTTTTCGCCGGTTTTTCGTTCATAACTCGCCAACGAAAGCGATAATTAAAAATCCGGCTTCGAGATGCATTTCGACCCCCTTCCATCTACGTACGTTTAAAATTTCAGATCGCTATGTCCGGTATAGGGGTTAGCGTGCCTGCCTCTTTCCCGGAGGCTCCGGGTTCGGTTCCCGGCAGGTCAGGGATATTTACCAGGATTTGAGGTCAACTCAGCCGATGTGATTACAGTTGAGGAGCTATCTGGCAGTGAGATGGCGGCCCCGATCTAGAGAGCCAAGAATAAAGGCGAAGGATTCGTCGTGCTGACCAATACGACACCTCGTAATCCGCAAGCCTTCGGGCTGAGCAGCGGTCGCTTGGTAGGCCATGGCCCTTTGGGGCTGTTGCGCCATGGAGTTTGATTTGGTTTTTGTGAGCCGTAGATTTGGCTGGGCATCGCACGCACACAAACACACTTCCTTTTATTATTACCGTATAGATAAATATATTTGATTCTACAGCCAACGTCAATTCTGGTGGACATTGATCAGCTAGCGACTTCAGCTTGCAATGTAAAATATTCAAAAATAGGTCTACATCAAACTTATAGAAGACTGAGGAAATTTCGGAGGGGGTCTGGACCCCCTGGACCTCCCTCTAAATAGGCCAAACTGCTTATTACATTTCCATCAAGCTGAATTCCTCACGTCACTATATTATTATTATTATTATTATTATTATTATTATTATTATTATTACATCCCTATATAAAATAAATTGCCGTGCGTTAGTCTCGCAAAAGCTCGAAAATGGCTCGACGGATTTGATTTTTTGTTTTGTTCGCTTCAATACTGAGGTGGTTTAGGAAATAAACATTACGAAAAAACAAAGGAACAAGAGTAAATCGAAATGAGTATTGTAATTTTGTATGGGAATTGCCACTTCCGATTACTTTCAATAGATGGCGTTCGCGGTACAATGCGAAACAGCTGCGCCATGTACAACTTTTATTCATTCCGTGCGGTTGTGTGGAATGTATTACATTTCAAATCGTTCTTTCATAAAAAAAGGTAGTGGGTTTTCGAGAATACATTTGATTGAAGCGAATTTAATTACATTTTGCAAACATTCATTTTTATCAGGAATTCTATCAAGACAAATTGACTTTGCACGCTTGGACATAATTACAAATTTCCGTATTGTAAAGTTCTCAAGTTAAGTTCGACAGATTTCAGTGACTGTGAGAACAATTCCCTGTCGTTTTACAGTGTTCATCACATTGACAATTATTATGTAGTTGTGGTGAAAATGAAAACCTACAACCTGTTTTCCAGTCTGAGACCGGGTCAGGAGTGTAATGAATGAACATATATAGGCTAGTATTACAATGGGGTCGCCACTCCCAAGGTGATTATTAATGACTGATAGATGCAATGACATGATAATGGAGAGTGTTGCTGGAATGAAAGATGACAGGGAAAACCGGAGTACCCGGAGAAAAACCTGTGCCGCCTCCGCTTTGTCCAGCACAAATCTCACATGGAGCGACCGGGATTTGAACCACGGTATCCAGCGCTGAGTGGCCGACGCGCTGCCGTCTGAGCTACGGAGGCTCCGTATGTTGTTGTGGTAAAGGATTTAAATATGACTATTTGTTATTCCGATAATACTATTTATTTGCATATCTGATTAACAAACGTAAAACCTGGGTCACGGGCTAATGTCTAAATTTTGAATTACAGTCTGTCTCACCGGGCAATCTGTGCTAGGTTTGGTTTTAGGAACGCACTCCCTACATGAACATCTGCACAAAAATTAACGTTGTTCAACTGAAATTGTTTGAAAGAAAGTTAACAATCCTAACATGGGATGCATTTGCTCATTATTATTAGCAATATAACTTGAGTATTCATCATTCTTCTCACATGTACAGTATACAGGTGAAGCGAAATTCGCGCACTCGGTCGTCGCAGCGCGACTCTTCGCATGCCAGCAATAAAAAAAATTTGTCTCTCACAAAAGTTCGTCCTGCGAGTATATCCGGGAGAAAAAGAACGTTGAAGAGAGACAATCTGGCAACACTGTAACCAGAAGTAGGGTAACTACCTCTGTCAGCACATATTAGTCATGCTGTACAGTTGGTGCAGAGGATAGAGTTTTGGGTTAGCATGCAGGAGGTCGAGGGTTCGATCCTGGATTGAGGCGTATGTTTTTTATTTCGTAAATGTAGTTCAGGTGCTATGGTATCTGGCATCTTAAACGTCAACAGCGATTGCAGCGCGTCCTCTAGAAATCATTTGTACTTACATACTACGATCCTTGAAACGCACGAACATTCGTTTTCAATGGTCAGCTTTGAAAGACGCCCTTTCCGCGTCGTGGGCGTAAATGTATTCGCAGCACTTCATCTACTAGATGCGTTACAACGTGTTCAGCGTTACTAAATTTTGTAAATGTAGGGTACATGTGACCTAAGAAACGGTGTCTTGCTGTACTACAGTATGTAATGTCCGATGGAAATTAGCAAATAAAAAGAAGTGCACCTCAACCCAGGATCGAACCCTCGACCTTCTGCATGCTAACCCAAAACTCTATCCTCTGCACCAACTGTACACCACGACTAGTAAGTGCTGACAGAGGTAGTTACCCTACATGTGGTTACAGTGTTGCCAGATTGCTACTCTTCAACGTCCTTTTTCTTCCGGATATACTCGCAGGACGAACTTTTGTGAGACATTTTTTTATTGCTGGCATGTGAGGAGTCGCGCTGCGACGCGCGAGTGCGCGAATTTCGCTTCACTCTGTATACAAATCCCATACATAGGGAGGCAAATCACTTGACGGAAGAGTTTGCGGGAAACGGCGATCTGTTTCGCAGACATTGTTCTTTGAGTCCAGTAGCTCAGTGTTCGTTGATCCGAAGCACATGTGTCCAATTTACTTGTTCTAAGTTTATTGTGAATAAAAATAATACACAACGCTACTATTTTACGGTCATCTCTTGAGGATGACTGATGATCGACTAACAAAAATAATCATCATCATCATCTGTTTACCCTCCAGGTTCGGTTTTTCCCTCGGACTCAGCGAGAGATCCCACCTCTACCGCCTCAAAGGCAGTGTCCTGGAGCTTCAGACTCTTGGTCGGAGGATACAACTGGGGAGAATGACCAGTACCTCGCCCAGGCGGCCTCACCTGCTATGCTGAACAGGGGCCTTCTGGAAGGATGGGAAGATTGGAAGGGATAGGCAAGGAAGAGGGAAGGAAGCGGCCGTGGCCTTAAGTTAGGTACCATCCCGGCATTCGCCTGGAGGAGAAGTGGGAAACCACGGAAAACCACTTCCAGGATGTCTGAGATGGGAATCGAACCCACCTCTACTCAGTTGACCTCCCGAGGCTGAGTGGACCCCGTTCCAGCCCTCGTACCACTTTTCAAATTTCGTGGCAGAGCCGGGAATCGAACCCGGGCCTCAGGGGGTGGCAGCTAATCACGCTAACCACTACACCACAGAGGCGGACTAACAAAAAGAATATGGAATGTTATTCAATCTAAGGCAACAAGGCCGAGATGGTTCCAGGAATACGAAAAAGATCTGAGGCAGATTGGTATTTCAGACCAAGACATTCCTGACAGGAACGCATTCAGAAGGTTGGTGAACAACTATCAAGGTTTTAAAATGGCATCAACTTCCAGAAGACGGAGAGGACATTATTGTCTGAAGAGCATAAACAGGCACTCGTCGCTGGGCTCAGAAGATACTGGCAGGAAGTCAAAGCTGGAACAAGAACAAGACCTAGACACTGAAATGAAGTTCGTTGTTACCACGCAGTCCATAGAGGCTCAACTCGATGTATTAAAAAAAGAAATACACAACGTTTATCATTTATATTTTTTAATTAGGTGTAAGTGCAAAAAGAGAGAGATAGAGAGGGGGGGGGGGATTGCCGTAATTGTAAACCATTTGTGAACCAGACCAGTCTGAGATTAAACATAAAATCGCTAACGAGTGGCGAGAAGACAAGTGTATTAAATGTGTTTTCCAAATTTCGTGAAGAAAATCCTCTAAGTACTCTGGATGAAGTAACACGTGCAGTGGCCGATGTAACAGGTATTTCTAAGGCGAGCATTACCTTGCTAGGAAAGAATTTAAGGTTGACAGGAAACTGGTTACTCTCAAGAAAACACGTAAAGCGACAAAGCTAAGTGAAAAATACGACAATTTTACGAAAGGAGTTAAATATTAGCTTCAGTTAACAGTGACGACACATTGCCTACATTTTCTCGTGCAACTCTTCATAGACTTTTGAAAATTATGAACTTTATTAAAGTGCCTCGATATCGTCAGTGGGCGCTTACTGAAAAGAATGAAATTGTGTTTGGAGAAGAAAGTATTCACGTTACATTAAGAAATTTCGTGAAGAGGGTGGATATATTTATTTCCTAGATGAAACGTGTTTAAATGCATGGCATACTACTACGAAAAATTTCGAAAGATAAAACTATAAAATCTAATAAAGATGGACATCTTAGCGATTATCCAGTGGGTTGACATCTCCTTCCGGCAAGGGTAAACGGCTTATTGTTCTCCACATAGGAAATGAAAACGATTTGCTCAGGCGAAACAGTGTAATGAACGAAAGAGAATGTTTTGGAACAGGTAGTACCGGTATTTCAGAATACACGTGCTTGCGATTGCTTTCTTCGACTCTCAAACATGGTGGGGCAGACTGTAGTTAGTTGCTGCCGTAGCCCGGCTGGTTCTGAGGAAGTGTCCGTGTGACTGTGAGTGAACAGTGCTGCACTCTGTTAGCAGCTGACTCACTAGATGGAATGAGACAAGAACGAGGTCGCGACGTGAGTGCTGAGTAGGCGTGAGTAGTCAATGTTATCTGCGTTGTAGTTTATAAAGTCAGTTGAAAGATTTATATAGATATGGACGATTTCAAAGTTAATGCCGGTTCTTCAAAGAGCAGAAGGAACTGTGCTGTAGTAGGCTGTCATTTTACGTACCAAAATTCTCCTGCTGGAACCAAGTTTTTCCGCTTTCCAAACGAAAAGCAACATTTAATTAGAAGGAAAGCTTGGATTAAAGCGCTGAAGCGGGGAACAGCTGACGGAAAACCATGGACTCCTAGTCGTAATTCTCGCGTTTGTAGTCGGCATTTTATCCATGGTTTACCTACGAGAGACCCTGATAGTCCAGGATACATACCGACACTATACATGAACCCCAATGCCTCTGTTCGTGTACAGCAGGACACAGCTGAGAAAGTTGCGGCCAGATATAAAAGAAGAAAGCTGAGACATGTTGCTATCGAAAAAGAAGCCAGCAAAGCAGAATTTGTTACTTGCTTATCCAGTGATGTAAGTACACTGACATTTTTACTCTAAAATATGAATTTGATATTTTGTTTGTTGAAAACTGATTCTGGTGCCTAAGTCCATGCGAACTTGCCAACAAGTACCGAGCAAGTATCCGTGCGGTTGGGGGCGCGCAGCTTGAGCTTTCATTCGGGAGATAGTGGGTTCGAAGCCCACTGTCGGCAGCTCTGAAGACGATTTTCCGTGGTTTCCCATTTTCACACCAGGCAAATGCTTAATCAGGGCTACGGTCGCTTTCTTCCCACTCATAACCCATTCCTGTCCCATCGTCGCGATAAGAACTATCTGTGTCAGCATGCTTGTATGTTTGTTTTGTTCAATACCAACATTACGGGGTTTAATTTGGAGGTGACCTCTGTATGGACCCTTTGGAAATAAATAAATAATTAAATAAATAAATAAACTATCTGTGTCGGTGCGACGTAAAGCAAATTGAAAATAAATAGAACGGACTTCTTTGTTCAGGAAGACATAATAGTGCCTCAGTGGCTCAGCGCGCCGACCTCTGACTGCTGGGTTTCGTGGTTTAAATCCCGGTCACTCCACGTGAGATTTGTGCTGGAGGCGAGACAGGTTTTTCTCCGGGTACTCTGGTTTTCCCTGTCATCTTTCATTCCAGCAACATTCCCTAATTTTTTTTCTTTTCTTTATTGTCATAAAACCAAATATTTCGTAATTCAGAGCGCTTATGCAAACTGTTTATGAAGTAATGGAAAGTAATGTTGTTTTTTTTTTCAATTTAGGAATATCAGAACGAATTCATTTCTATTTATTTCTACCTTTTACATTGACCGTAGGATAATAAACGAACAAATCACGAAGTGTACGATCTAACATGTAATAATCCCCTCCCCCCATGGCTCAACAGCCCCGAAGGGCCATGGCCTACCAAGCGACCGCTGCTCAACCCGAAGGTCTGCAGATTACTATGTGTCGTGCGATCAGCACGACGAATCCTCTCGGCAGTTATTCTTGGTTTCTAGACCGGGGCCGCTATCTCACCGTCAGATAGCTCCTCAATTCTAATCACGTAGGCTCTGAGTAAACCTCGAACTAGCCCTCAGGTACAAGTAAAAATCACTGACCTGGCCGGGAATCGAACTCGGGGCCTCCGGGTAAGACGCAGGCACGCTACCCCTACACCGCGGGGCCGGCTAACACGTAATAAGATACTTGTATATATACATTTTTAAAAATGCATTTATTCGGAGCGTCGACCTAAGAAGATCTTTTGCCCCTATGGTCAACCTAGCGAAGTCTTCTTTTGTACCTTGCGCCGCGCAGTGCACCGGTGCATGCACCCTGAGAGGCCCTGCTCTAAAGCCATCGATTCCGTGTTCCTCTCATATCTTATCGCAGGAGTATTTATATTATATCCTTACGTGCAAGAAGTGACGTCGCCAGTAGTTCATAATCACCGCCTCGCAATAATTTTGTTGTGTGTGCTCCTGGACTGGCAGATATACGTATTATTCTATGCTGAAACCATTGTTGACACTGCGATTGTAATTTTGTTTGACCTGCAGTTTTTTTTTAAGTGAGTAAGACACTTTGTTTTTTCGATCTTCCGGTAATTTATTTCAGGATGACACAATTGGCACATACACAGTTGTATTGAACCATGAATGATGACGATCCTGTTCAATAATCCTCAAATGTTAAAAGCGCTCCAGTAGGAAGCAGCCACAATAATTTTATTATTACTGACTGTAATGAAGTCTTTCAAGTTGGGTTTCCACAGATCAGTTTGGACGGTAACAGACGTTCAAGATCGTGTAGTAGACCACAGTCGTCTGGCTCCATGGCTAAATGGTTAGCGTGCTGGCCTTTGGTCACAAGAGTCCCGGGTTCAATTCCCGGCAGGGTCGAGAATTTTAACCAGAATTGGTTAATTCCGCTGGCACAGGGGCTGGGTGTATGTGTTGTCTTCATCATAATTTCATCCTCATCATGACGCGCAGGTTGCCTACAGGTGTAAAATCAAAAGATCTGCATCTGGCGAACCGAACTTGCCCTCGGGCACTCCCGGCACTAAAAGCCATACGCCATTCCATTACGTCCTCGACTCGATGTTGTAAGGTAGGCTACTCCCGCCCGTTCAGCGGAGAATGTACCCACTCTGCTTTGCGCGCTGTGACGTCATGTGGCGGATAACTGAGGCCCCGGCAGACTTGCTGTAGGAGTGAGTGAAAAACAAGGTAACTAGTGAGAGTGAGTGTGTGCGCGAGCAACCAGTAAAAAGGAAGCGTACTGAGAAAAGCTGTCATCCATGAGTAAAAATAACAGTAATTGTGCCGTTGCAAATTGCAACAATTATGGCCGTAAGACGAGTGGTGTAATATATCATCGTTTCCCCAAAGATGCAGTGACACAGAGAGAATGGTTATCGCGGTGTAAGCGTGCCGATGAAATCAACGTGAACAATGCACGTATATGCTCAGTTCATTTCCTTTCGGAGGATTACGAGCGTGATTTAAAGAATGAGCTGCTCGGTTTACCGCTAAATAAGAAACTAAAAGCAAACGCAGTTCCATCACAGCATTTACCAAATTGGCATGGAGAAGTACGTACAGCTGAATGTGACACGAATAGCGAAGCAATCGAAGAGGTAAGGAAGCTATAGATATTTCCACATAAGTACTGTTGAACTGATAACCTTGATTTACAGTATTAAAGAATATATTACTCAGTGGCGTATGCTGGGATCAGACGTGGGCTGCCACTAGACTTAGGTTACCCCTTTCGATGGTTGGTTTAGTGAACGTCTAGCCTTCAGCGTTTTGAACTGCAGCCAATAGACAACGGAGAAGCCTGTTGTGTTGTGAAGGCTGCTTCACAAGCTAGTGCCCTGGCCTCTGCTACTGCCAATGCTCAACCCCTGATTAGTGCAGATGGTAGCCTAAGGTTTAGTAAATTAAAGTCCGGGTTTGTGGCTAAATGGATATAATGCTTGCCTTTGGTCCGATGGCCCTGGATCAATTTCCATAATCAACCCCCTCATACTGTTAATTCCCCTGGCTTGGGGACTGGGTGTTTATGACGTCTTCGCCAGTCATTTTATCCTCATCAGGACACCACCAAGCCTATACAGATGTCATGCACCATTATTATTATTCAAATGTTGAATTTTACAGCGGTCGTACCCATCGTTCACTGGTTAATTGGCTTCCTCGGGAGATCAGTGGTAGAGTCCGACCCATGATCACGGGTTCGATTCCAACCAACAAACGAGAACCTGAAAGATTGCATTCCATTTTAGCAGATCTACCTATAAAAAGAAAACTATATTACTCCTATAACAGCAACCCTGTAGTGTCTTCCTAGAAGGATGTAGAAGTAAACGGAAGTGAAATACCAGTTCTCTGTTATCTATATGATTAAGTCAGAAATTATTTATTTATTTATTTATTTATTTATTTATTTATTTATTTATTTATGATGTGAGAAGGTATATACGATGAGTAACGCACGGTTGATAGCAGTGGCGGACTCACGGACCGAAGCCTAGCACACATACCCTCCCCCCTCACTCCCCCGGTCTCCACGGTTCGCTCGTAACCGATATACAGCAGTAAGCCGCGTGGGTGAGTTGATGGAAGAGGGGCGAGAGTCTGGGTTGCAATATCAGAATAAATAATAAAGTATGAGGTGAGGAAGTATATACGATAAGGACCACATGGTTGCTCTCTTGCCGTGGTAATTAGCAGTGGCGATCTAACGGAGCGAAGCCTTGCACACCTCTCTCCTCGGTCCCCGCACCTCTCGGACATCCAGCAGCAAGCCGCTCTAGATGAGTCGAGGGGAGGCGGACGTACCGCCAGGGCTGCAATGTCGGTCTCCGATGCCTTGCTGTCAAAAATACGAGCGACGTTTTTTCTCATTGCTTTCAAATTGTGTACAGGGAGCAATGTGTCAGATGCTTACATTATAATGTGCTTTAAGACTTCCATCGTTCTCATTTGAGGTTTGGACTTCACCGATAGCCTTGGTAGCCCTCAGTATACGCCACTGGGTTGGCCGTACCTTTTGGTTACACTCTGTATTTTACTATATTGCAGATTACTTTTTAGACAAGTAATCAGTTAAATTACAATTAAAGCTAGTCTGAAGGAAGTGTTGATATTTTTTCGCATGGGGTTATAAAGTCTGGAAAGAAAAGGAAATTACCGTGCTTCAGTTTTTGTTCTTTTTTAGCATAAAGACATTAAGTGTTTTGTCATCACTAAGTTAGAATAAACATAACTGATACCTTGGTAGTTGCGAAATGATTTTTCACGCGACGCTTACATAGTTGACCCAACGATGCGATTTTAGAACAACTCCCAAGACCACGCAAATGAAGTTGACGAAGGAAAAATTATATCTACGAGGACTGCATCCCGTATTTGCATGACAGATATTTCGATCCCTATGAAAACCACTCATACTTTGCTAAAGGGTTGTTGTTTGAAGCCCGAGGAACTCTTTATACAAAAGTGTTGCGGAATTTTTACAGCTTGACATAAACTCCCTTGTAGAGGCTACCATAGCAGACTGTGTGGCTCTAATACATCAGCATATTCACAAAACATGATGGTTCTGGTTTATATTTGAAAGTCTGCAATTATTCGAGTCCAGAAATGGATTTTGGAGCTTTCCTCATCCAGTTACGTTACACGTAGCAGCGGTTTCTGGTGTAAAGAGAAGGCTGACTTAATTATTTCTTATGCCTTTAAGACCCTTGGTTTAATTATTTCTTATGCCTTTAAGACCCTTGGTACAAGAATTCAGAACACGGAATGTTAAAAAAGATCCGTGCGATTTTGACTTAATGATTTTCAGCGCCGACCGATTCAGATGTATTTCTTCTAATGGTTTTTGGCATTTCAATGGAAGTGGCTCAAGAGAGACTACGCACAATAATTTGAATTTCCCCCTCCGATGTTTTGGAGAAGAAATACGTGTGTCCTTTATTTGTTGTTTGAAAGCGGACTCTGCGTGTTGGTTTTGATACGTGTAATATTTATTTTGTGAGTGAAGATGCCTCGTTGCACTCTTAGGTGGTCAAAGAAACGAAAGTTTAATGGCAGTATTCATAGGTGGAAGAAAACTGATGTACATAAATACTACCACCGTAAATAGTTTCGTAAATCTACATATTAAAAAAATCATGAAAACTAAAGTCAATTCTATCCGGTCGATTTCCTTCATTCCTTTTTTTTAACTGAAAGGTATTCATGCACAGATTTGTCACCAGGTACTATAAATCACTTAACTTCCGCGTTCCTCAAATTATTTGATTTTTCAATTTTTGTCTCTCTGAAGCAATCATATCATTGGTTCTAATTGAGGTACGGAGTTCGTTTTGGCCTAAGAACACTCAGTTGATCAAGCTCTTTCATTTCGACTCTTTAACTATTCATATTGGTTGATTCTGAGGAAAGTCATGAGTGCACATTCAATTTGACATCTCATTTCTTCAACATTTTTTCTCATTGAAGCAATCATATCTTTCGTTCTTATTGAGGTACGCAGTTCGTTTTGGTCTAAAAACACTCACTGGGTCAAGCGCTTTCTTTTGAGATAATAACGACTTAAATTTGTAGATTCTGAGAAAAGTTATGAGTACATTTGTCTTCATGACGAAGATCTTTGAAGGACTTTTCAACAGTTCGGCGCGTAGTGTTGTTCCAAGGAACGTTTAATTCAATTTCTTTGTGTGATGTAATTTCAATGTTTTGTTGACATAATATTACATTCTATTACCACAGCAGATCATGTGCTTTATATCATTAACTCAAAACCTTGCAAATACATCCGTGAGGATAGTAACGAACAACACCATACTTTGTACATTGCGGGCGGAGCCAGCGGGAAACTGCTAGTAATAATGAAAATGAACATAACCTGAACACTGGTTACATTAGGGTAAGTAAACAGAGTTCCCTCAGTGATTCAGACTTACAGTTCAGTGGATATAGATCATTTTCGGTAAATATTCTTCATGTTATTCTCCAGTATTATTGTCTGTGTAGTAAGTGTAGAAGTTGTTATTTTTGTTTGGAAGAAAACTTGAAATCGCGAAGGGGATGGATGTCTGATTTTCTTCTGTTGCGTGCTAACTGGGGCCCGGATTTATACGTTTATAGGGTTTAACCTATTTTTTCCTCTCTATTTAATTAACCATCAAATGTCTATACCGTATACGATATTTGTTTCACACATCCTGAAGCAGAATATGTGAATGTCGTTGTACCTAAAAATACCTAAATGAGGAGTTTGTCACCTAAAATAACCTATATAGCTGTTTTGCCTTCTTCAAATGAAGAATGTAATTTTCCCATTGAAACTTACCATAAAATTACTTCCACCACTACTCCAGTCGTGCATAGAGTGTGCAGCAAGCAAAAAAAGCGTGGTGAATGGTTTCTGCAATACTTGTCTAACTTTAGGCTAATTGTTGTATAGCGAAACAATGCCTAAATTGAAAAATGGATTGCTACAGATCGATACTGCGGATGATGGAGTGGTCTTCTGTCAGGCATGCTCCAAGCAAGTAAGTTTCCCGTAACTAACCTAAAAACTGCACTGCAATACCTGAGCACGCTTACTGAACTATACTTCCGACATGACGAATATTGTGCTTCAGATTACTTTTTTTCTCCTTGAATGTGAGCAGGAGTAGCACCAATCTGCAGCCTCGCTCATTGCTAGTGTAGCTAGGAGAAATAAGTCCAGCAGTTAGGGTACGCAAACTCTTGTTTCTTCCACCGTTGACAGTCCTGAAGATAACTCTAATTTCGTCTATGCCAGTGTTGGGACGCAAACGTCCCGTAGAACGTGCTAACCAACCCGACCATGAAAACATTCTTAGAAGACATCAATGGCCGCATCCACGAAATGGATTAGAAGTCACCGCATATCCATGTTTAATTTACTTCTTACCCGCGACAGATATGGAAAATCGGGTATAGTGCGCATTGGTATCACCCAAATATCACTATAAAATTTGTCACAAATGGAACATAATAATTGCTTTTACATATATCAAGTGAAAAATCTGTGGCAAATTAAGAAATATTTAATTTTTGGAGAATATTATGTATACGTACTTTACCACTTTACAAGTACATTTGGTGTTGCGCTCACAGTGACACACGTATGTCTTTTGTCTTACACTTTCAACAATTTCGTGTGTGATATCTGTGTTCACTGAAGTTCTTTGCTTTCGTTTCATTCCTTCACTTGTCAATGACATCATTTCATGAATTGTATCGCGGTATGCAATATTTAATAGGCGACAAAATGGTATGGCCAATGTACATAAGAAAAATTCAGTGGACTAGTGATTTATTGGTCCAGGGATCGAGCTACTTTCGTTCGAACAGAAATAAAAATATTTATTGGTCCAGGGATCATGCTATTTTTCTTTTGACCTCCATTTTGCTGTTTGAACTGGCCGCTCTAGTCATATGGACAAAGATAATGAGAATCTACAGACATAGCACTCCCATTCCACGGTCACCTGAAGAAAGTAACAAAAGACGGCACCAGCAGCGAATGGACAAGGATAATGAGAATCCACAGACATAGCACTCGCATTCCACGGTGCTAGCCCTGGATCTGAAGGAAGTAACAAAAGACGGCACCAGCAGCGGAGTACGACATAAACCAGTCCTGTCTACAAGCCTTAAGTATGTTTTCATATTTCTCAAATAACGACGGTATTTCTTAATTTGCCGCAGATTTTTCACTTGATATGTGTAAAAGCAATTATTATGTTCCATTTGTGACAAATTTTATAGTGATGTTTGGGTGATACCAATGCGCATCGTACCCTGGGAAATCTTTAACAGTGTAAGTTATTTGAGGTGAACATCTTAGCTAACTTACCCTGTAGCCTATATGTTGTCAGCCACTTTTCACACTTAAATGCATTTTAAAATATCTGCTGGAAACATGGGCAGAAGAAAATGATCTGCAGACAAACGAATCTAAGACAGTAGTAATGGTCTTCAGAAAAGGAGGAAGAGCTGCAACAAAGGATAAAATTAAATTTCAGAACAGAGACCTAAACGAATTCCTTCAAATACCTTGGAATAATCTTACAAACGACAATCAACTCCTACAGAATGCACATAAAGGAAAGAGCAACAACAACCATCAAAGCGATATATAGAATTAAAGACCTCCAAAAAATTTCTTTAAAAACAACAATAGAGTTATTTCATGCTGCAATAAGGCCAATTGCCACCTATGGCATCGAAATTATTTGGGAAAAGTTATCTGTGGCTGACCTTAGGGCTCTAGAGAAACTAAAAGCCAGATTTCTAAAGCGAGTATTAGGTGTGCCTACGAACACAAAGTCCAGATTAGTGTACGAACTTTGTAAAGAGTCATTCTATATCGAGGATCTAAGAATCAATCTAGTTCTGCCATTCACAAGACAAAGCGCAAAGATAATTGAAGAGAGAAGAATGAATCGAGCTCGAATTCTATGCCACCGACGCCATGCTGGAGCGAAGATGGACAGAAGCGAACTACGAACAGCGACATGTAGTTACAAGGATGGCAGTCCATGGCTTCCACCATAAGCTATGTGCGACTGAGCGATTCCATGAGGTAAACGACGAGTGTGTGTGCACTCTATGTGAGGAAGTGTGTGATCGCTACCACGTACTTAAGTGCAAAAATAGAACAAGATCAATCAACGAATACAGTAAAGACAATTAACTATTAAACTCTTTGCACATTTGTGCGCATTTCACTTACTATTATTATTAAATATCTGCACTTAACAGCCAGGCCCCTTCCAGCTGTAGCAGAGCCATAACTTTTCTACTAATAAAGATATTTGAAACCGGTAAACTGTACTGCGAAGGTTGGCTGGCCTGCTAAACAACTGCACGGTCGTTGCATGTTTTAAACACAACGTGGTGAGCTGTTCTTATTTTGCAGTGAGTGTAATTGAAAATTAACTGTTCTTCATATATGCCACGTAGTAAGAGAATATTTCGCAAACGTAAATTTAACGGTAATCGCTACACAAGGAAACATAATACAGTAAGTAGTGTTATGTCTTCATCCTCCAATTTATTACTATGTGGATAAAACATTTACAGTGCTATCAGTTACTACTGATCTGCATTTAGGGCAGTAAACCAGGTGGCAGATTCTCTATCTGTTGTTTTCCCTAGCCTTTTCTTATATGATTGCAAGCGCTACAATCAATCGAAAGTGCGAACGTGACGCATTTGGCGGGAACTTAGCGTATAAAAATTATCAGTGTTCAAAATTGATTATAACATCACGAAATCTTTTAACCAATATATCGTATTCTCACACAGGTTGAAGCATTTACCTTCCATAACAACATAACAGCTGTGAAGAAAACGCTGCTTCTTGCTGCCTACACAACAGATCTTAAAGGCCACATGAGCTTTGGAGGACCTGTTATAAGCACATTTAAAATACACTGAAGTTAACGGCATCAAATGTGCCACGGTCCCTGAAGAGGTTAACCAGCCGTTCACTTCACCTCCATGTTTCTTCAGTTCAGTCTTGGGAAGCTTCAACTTCTTTCTTGATGTTGAAGATCAACATGTTGACAAAGCTCGATAAGTAATGTCTCCAATTTCACCCTGTCACTGCCCATTTTATCTTAATGCCATATACTCGACTTCATAATCCTTGTCGGTTTTGTCGTCAGATTCTTACAGCTTGGAAACGATTTCCTCATAAAAACCGCATAATTCTCCATATAACTTCTCTAAAGTTGTAAACTTTATTCTTTCTTCATTATTATTTTATTTTTATTTGCGAATTGACCACTGAGGACCACACTACAATTTCATTTTTTCTTTGTCAGTTTCCTCTTCCTCCAGCACTCCTTCATATGGGCGTTATGCTGTTTCTTCTGTTCATCCGTCCAGGCTCTTCCCGTCTTTGCAGTTTTTTCGACTTGAAATCCTTCTAAATTTTGAATGATGGTCCGAAATGTTTTCCTGTCTAACATCTGAACTTCCTGGATGTCGGACTTCTCTAGATATTTACCAACTTCCTTAATCCATGCCATCGTTGTCTTCTTGTTCCACAGGTAGTCGAATAACTTTTTGGTTAGTCTGGTTTTTGTCCATTCTGTACACCAAAATGTCGAGAATAAGAGAAATTTACCAAATTTCATATCACGATTTACTTGAAGAACACAGTATTTACAAAATTACACTGGGAAGTGTTAACAAGATTTTTCCGCCATAATGTCGCTTTCAAAACTTTTACGATTCACTATTGTCTCCCTATAAACAAGATACTAACGGTACCAACCTAACAGTACCAACATGTCCTCTCATCGTGATTTCAGCACCAGCGTCTTGTGCGCATGGATTTAGGTTTACTGCAAGAAACGAAGACTATTTTCAAAACACAATTGATTACTGCTTCAAGAATTTGAAAGGTCATTCATTCATTGTATTACATGTCAAAATAAAAACCCCAAACCTCATGGCACTACAGCCCTTAAAGGGCCTTTGCCTACCAAGCGACCGCTTCTCAGCCCGAAGACCTGCAGATTATGAGGTGTCGTGTGGTCAGCACGACGAATCCTCTCGGCCATTATTCTTGGTTTTCTAGACCGGGGCCGCTATCTCACCGTCAGATAGTTCCTCAATTCTAATCACGTAGGCTGAGTGGACATCGAACCAGCCCTCAGGTCCCGGTAAAATCCCTGACCTGGCCGGGAATCAAACCCGGTTCCTCCGGGTAAGAGGCAGACACGCTACCCAAACACCACGGGGCCGGCTACATGTCAAAAGACAGCAATATTAATAAATGTGGATGGTGTGCTTTACACACTTTTTTTGTGTGGACTATCACTAATGCAGTGTCTAAATTCGTGACTAATCGAAGTTGGGAATTTCTTATGAACACAATAAACGTACATTCAGGTAAGAACTTCGATAACCGGGCGAGTTGGCCGTGCGCGTAGAGGCGTGAGCTTGCATCCGGGAGATAGTAGGTTCGAATCCCACTATCGGCAGCCCTGAAGATGGTTTTCCGTGGTTTCCCATTTTCACACCAGGCAAATGCTGGGGCTGTACCTTAATTAAGGCCACGGCCGCTTTCTTCCAACTCCTAGGCCTTTCCTATCCCATCGTCGCCATAAGACCTATCTGTGTCGGTGCGACGTAAAGCCCATAGCAAAAAAAAAAAAAGAACTTCGATAACTTTTCATTAAAAAACAAACCATTTTTAAGCCCATTTATCTCCCAAAGTTATCGCACTCGAAGGGGCCAAAATTGGATTGACCACATATTTTTATATTCTAAATGCGATTACATAAAAACAACTGTTTATCTGCCTCCATCAGAATGTTTCCTTGTGCCCTGTGTTAGCTGATTCGAACGATGTGCAATACGTGTGGACCACAAATCAAACGTGCAATCTGCGCAGCTTTAGCAGTCCCTTGGCCAGTAACACTATTGTTTAACGCTAGTTTCTGGGAATGGGGAGCACTGCGGGTCGGATCCACTGATTGTTTTAATTTCATATCCATCCATTCATTCTTCGTCCTCACGTGTTGAATTCTGGTCAGTGGATGATTTTTGACTTTGAAATTGCCATTTCATTTCGTCTCATTTCGTACCATTAGGGGCCGATCACCTAGATGTTAGGCCCCTCGAAACAACAAGCATCATCATCATCCCAGTAATATTGTTTCTCACATAGGTAGCTAAGCCATACATCTCGTGATTATTGTGAGCCACTAATTTGAAGCCTGGGATCTTGCCTTGCGTAAGGTCTGAAGCTCTTCTAAAACTGTGGAAGAAGACCAGCCTGGACTCCAACCTCCCCGTTCACCAGGATATTACTCAACCTGCCCCTCCACGACTTAAGTCTAGATCTCCACCCTGGCGCACTGCACTTACACTGGAAGAATCTGGGTTCTCCATCACGAACGCCTGGTTACACCATTGGCAGCAGTCTTCTGTTCCCAATCAACATCTTGTGACTCTACCTCATGTTCAACCTCCCGGATTCCATCCACCCAGACGTCAATGGAGGACTCTAAACAGGATAAGAGTCAATCAAGGAAGATGCGGCTATACTCTTTATAAATGGGGCTGGCAGAAGTCTTCTGGGTGTGATTGTGGAGCTACCTCACAGACCATCCACCACGTAATTGCCGAGTGTCCACAGAGAGCATTTCAAGGTTCTTTGGAGGACATTCATAATGCAACTGAGGAGGCCTTAAAATGGATCAATGGACTTGATTTGGAACTATAGGCTTCTGCTTGTATATATTGTGTATATATTGTATACTTATTTATATAATCTATCTGTGCACATCATACGATAAATAAATAATAAATAATCATCCCAGTACGGTATGTAAATTATTGGCTGGCTGTGGGGATATACAAGGCTGTAATATTTCACCTTTGTTGTTCATAGTTTACATGGATCATCTGCTGAAAGGTATAAAGTGGCAGGGAGAGATTCAGTTAGGTGGAAATGTAGTAAGCAGTTTGGCCTATGCTGATGACTTGGTCTTAATGGCAGACTGTGCCGAAACCCTGCAATCTTGGTGCTTGAAAATAGGTGCAATGAGTATTGTATAAAAATTAGCCTTTCAAAGAATAAATTGATGTCAGTAGGTAAGAAATCCAAGAAAATTGAATGTCAGATAATTTCAAGTATTTAGTATGTTTATTCTCGCAGGAGAGTAGTATAGTAAGCCTCGCAGGAGGGTAGTATAGTAAGCGAGATTGAATCAAGGAGCAGTATAGCTAATGCAGAGAGCTCGCAGTTGCGATCAACAACATTCTGTAAGAAGTCAGGTCCCGGATGAAACTGTCTTTACATAGGTCTGTTTTCAGACCAACTTTGCTTTATGGGAGTGATAACTGGGTGGACTCAGGATATCTCATTTCATAAGTTAGAAGTAACAGACATGAAAGTAGCGAGAATGATTGCTGGTACAAACAGGTGGGAACAGTAGCAGGATGGTACAGTACTCGAAATTAGGAGATAAAGGCTAAGGAATGAACTGGATGGATGAAGCCGTACGCATAAGTCAGCTTCGGTGGTGGGGTCATGTGAGACGAATGGAGGAGGATAGGTTACCTAGGAGAATAATTAACTGTGGAGGGTAAGAGAAGTAGAGGGAGACCTAGACGGCGATGGTTAGATTCGGTTTCTCACGATTTAAATATATGTTGTATAAAACTAAACGAGGCCACAGAACTACTTACAAATAGAGGATTCTAGCAGCGTTTAGTAAATTCACAAAGGCTTGCAGACTGAACGCTCAAAGGCATAACGGCCTATACTGAAGATGTATGTTTAATAATAGACTAATAATACTTTTAACATTCTAATAAGGTATATGCCTTATATATGCTTGTATGACTAACCAAATCAGGACCATACACTGTAGTAAGGGCTGGTCCTCGGCAGGAAGGCGAATGCCGGCCACGGCCGCACCCACCCTACCTCCTCCGAATATCACAGCGCTGCCACAAATCTCTCTGGGGAGATGGGTATGCTTAGCGGCCATTTTGGTTCATACATGCGCATTGGGCCATGTGATCAAACTCTAGTTTCTCCTACGAGCGCTCGCTCCATCACATTGAACGTACTGCTTGAATCACCACGTGCATGGACAGAATAGTGCTCTATTTGTGTATATTTATTACATAATGGTGGGTTGTTCTGCACCTAATTGTAGTAATGTCTCCAGTGCGGGATACAGGTTGTTTAGATTCCCTTCCGAAAATTCTAGGAGAGCAATCTGGCTTCAAAACTGTAGACGTGACAGGTGGAAACCAACATCAAACTCAAGGCTTTGTGAGGTAAGTTATTTCTCATTAAATATCGGGTTAGAAGTACTGAGCCTTTTTAATTATTAATGCTGAGAAGCGTCATTTATTTTTAGCGCTGTAGCTTGCCTCTCTGTTATCGGTAATTTTTTTTTTCAAGTACTGGATGCACAGTATGAGCAATTATCACTTATTATGCTTCGAAATTCTGATAACCGGGCGAGTTGGCCGTGCGGTCAGGGGCGCACGGCTGTGAGCTTGCATTCGGGAGATAGTGGGTTCGAATCCCTCTGTCGGCAGCCCTGAAGATGGTTTTCCGTGGTTTCCCATTTTCACACCAGGCAAATGCTTTTGACTGTACCTTAATTAAGGCCAAGGCCGCTTCCTCCCATCTCCTAGGCCTTTCCTATCCCATCGTCGCCATAAGACCTAACTGTGTCGGTGCGACGTAAAGCCACTAGCAAAA
Organism: Anabrus simplex; assembly: GCF_040414725.1. NCBI lineage: Eukaryota > Metazoa > Arthropoda > Insecta > Orthoptera > Tettigoniidae > Anabrus > Anabrus simplex. Next base: position 64,473,498 of record NC_090278.1, on the reverse strand, counting down.
AAGAAATTCTGATACAGCTTTGGTCTAATCAAAAAGGGCAAACTACCGATAATAGCCGCACAGATTTAGAAGAAAGGCTATCTGCATGGGAATAAAATACCAAAATACTAAAACTTGCTCTTAATATGCCTAATTCAGCATAAATGCTGATTAATTGCATACCGTACTTAGAAAGGTCATACTCCTATCCACCCAAGTAAAGATTTGAAATTTTACTTAAGCAATATTCTATTAAAATAATTTTTATATGTACCTTACCACTATGTTATATTAAATATTGTCTCAATAATCATAAGCCCTTGATAGTTTGGATGTGGAGGTAGGTAAGGTGTAAAAGGTTAGAGGATTTAGTTTTGTTAATAAATAGGCCTACACTTAAGATTTTGTGGTACCTGTGTAACATGACTGCAAATTTTAATCAGGGCTAGGAAATAAAAACTGGTACTCCAAATCAGTTACAAAATTGTAGGTACCAGTTCTACAATAATGTCAACAGATATGAGTACCATTTTAGGTCTGTACGTATATTTGCAAAAAGAGACGTTTTTAGCATTTTAAAATGCTTTACTGTAAGGTTCATCTCTAAACGATGGACATCAGTTATTATACAAAGGTCACAGAATGGTATTCTAAGCAGACAAGGGGACACTGTTTCTCCTTGCGTAGTTGTATTCATATATCTAGCAGAAATGTCTGATATGAAAGGCACAATAGGCCTACTACGACTCATGGCATTGTCATACGAACACAGTAGGTCTATTGCAATGTTTCTGCTTAAATATTGAAATTCATAACGCTTTACAACAAAAACATGCATCAGGAGATGGAAAAACCATTGTAAATTGGTTCATGACCTTTCTGTAGTAGCTGATTCAACTGGGGTTCCAGTATTATTTACAAATGAGTCCAAATTAATCTTTCATTGTAGTGGACACACCAATTCATTATAGCAATGATAATAATAATACATTTATTCATAAAGGTGAATTTTCTTTACCAAGTTCAAAGTGAACATGATAATGCAGAGCATTGTAAAAAAAAAAAATACAGAAAGCAATGAATTTCTCTGCGTTCCCTCTTAAAATCAAATATTGGATAGGTCTGTTTATAGTGGAGGTATTGGTGCACTAGTAGGTACAATAACTAGGTGAACATTATATATATTGATTCATGTCGTGTAAATCCACAGATATATAAATTACTATCTTGTATGAGAGATGCTAAGTTGAAATCCAGGGCAAGCTACTTTTAGTTAGGGATCTAGATTCATAATCTTCATATGCAATGTTATCCCTTTTAGGTACACTTTGAAGATAATCAATGGGAACATAAGAGAGCAGATGGTTGGAAAAAACTGAAGCCCAATGCAATTCCTACATTGTTTAATGTCCCAAATCCTCCCAGGAGACATTTATCTGTCAGAAAGTTTCAGTATAAGGTATGTATACTTGTACTAATACTTTGGGTTAGGGGTCGGCAGCTGTGAGCTTGCATCCGGGAGATAGTGGGCTCGAATCCATCCCACTATTAGCAGCCCTGAAGATGGTTTTCCGTGGTTTCCCCATTTTTACACCAGGTAAATGCTGGGGCTGTACCTTAATTAAGGCCTCAGCTGCTTCCTTTCCACTCCTAGCCCTTTCCTATCCCATCGTCTAAGATCTAACTGTGTCGGTGCAACATAAAGCCACTAGCAAAAAATAACTAATACTTTTTTTAGCACAGATGTATTGTTTAAGAAATAATTATCAATATAAATATGTAGTTTTCCTGACTGCCTTAAATGAGCCAGTCTTTGATTATTCTGACAGAAAGAATGCCTAGTGGAAGGAGGATATGTGAGATCACTTTTACTTCAGTTCCATTATTTGCTTCCTTGTTATAATAACATTTATATCCTCTTCCAGAAGACTTCACAAGGGCAAAATAAACATTCAGAGGGGAATGTTGCTGAACACCTTCAGAATGAAGAAGGCTGTTCATCAAATAGTGAGGCCTTTGGACCTTATACTAGTTCTACAATAGCAGAGTCATAGGAAGAAATCAACTCATTAAGAAGTGAATTTCACAAGAAAAATGCATTAATGAAGACATTTCTTAATGATGAACAGATCTCAGCCTTAGAACACACATCTTTGACATGGAGCGGTGAATCCATTGTTAAAGCTTAGGTTCAGTTTAGGTATTCGTGGCTACAATTATTTACGTAGCACAAATTATACTGTTACTTCCTACAGCACACTCACTAAACGAATGAGATTTTTAAGAATAGAGTTTGGCATTTTTAAAGACCTTCTTGAGTCTTTGAAATGTAAAGTGCAAGCTCATCATGTATTAAACAGAGTGAGTACTCTGTCCATCAATGAAATGGAAATAAGTAAGTCAATCGATTTTAATAAGCAAGAGTATTCATTTTATGGAAACATTACTCTTGGTGATACTGAGTCTTTAGGTTACCACTTTTTGTTCTAAACAGAGGTGTAAAAAGTGCTTGGAAACAGGCAATAGCATGTGAAGTAACAAGCCCTTCAACAAAAGGTGTTTTACAAAAACAACTTTTTGAAAGATGTATTCATTTTGCAGAGCTGTGTGGGCTTCATGTTATCTCTTGAGATAAGGGTAGTGGGCTGCTTTTGGTGTAGAGGTGACAAGAAATGAAAGTCAAAAGGAATGTCAAGTTCAGCATTAATAATACTGAAATTTATGTAGTGCCAGATGTTTGCCATTTGCTTGAAAACTTGGAAAAGTACATTTTTAAATACAGGTCTTCATCTCCCTCAGTCACTTGTAGGAAATGAAGGGCTTCCGGTTGGCTTTGTGTCAGGAAAATGTATTGTACAGCTATGGCACTCGGAAATTGGTAAGAATAAGGTATTGAGATTACTTCATCATTTGCAGAGTCGATGTGGAGCCAAGTCATTTTAGTAAAATGAATGTTGTCTCAGCTGTTCACTTCTTTTCAGTAAAGATAGCAGCAGCACTGGAGTTGGCTGTAACATTAAAAATGTTGTCCCCTGAAGCATTAACTACAGCATTTTATTGTCTGTTAATTGCACAGTGGTTTTCAATATGTTCTGCCAAAATTGCAAAGGCAGGTATGACTTGTAAAAACAAAAAAGTAAAATTTCAATTTCTTAGTTGATTTGTAGAGATTTTTCAAAATATTTCAATAAGTAATGGCTGGAAACCTCTGAATACAGGAATGATTATGTCAACATTGTCATTGTGTTCAATTTCAGAGCAACTTCTAAATGAAGGATATAAATTTGTGCTACTGTACAGGTTTACTCAAGATGCTGTTGAGAATATTTTCTCACAAGTTAGGAGAAAAGCTGGTTGTTGTCCCTCTACATTACAGTGCCTCAAAGCATTGAAGCTTATAACAGTTTCCCAATTTATCTCAGATGTAAAGAGATCTCCCTGTTTTAGTGACAGTGATTCATTCTTAATTGACCATATACCAAAAAATATTCCATTTGCACCATTTTCTGCCTCAGTTTCTATACCACCTATGCCCTCTTTCATTGACAGTACTGCATATTCTTCTGCAACTACAGTAATTCATTCTACTTCCTCAGACATCACTTCAACTTCTGCCTTAATCTGCAATCCACTGATGTTACTACACTAATTTCAACTTGTATTGATCAGTATCACACTCCCATTGGCATTGTTGAACCCGTTTCTCCTTCTGTTATTGATCTGCATTATGCCTCCACTGCCTCTGCTACACCTTCTACTTCAGCTGCTGACTTAAACCTGCATCCAACTCCCACTAACATTACTACACCCCTTATTACAGTCACGGTTGATCATTCAATGTTCAGTTCTGCCCCCGAAGTCCAGCAACAGGAGTTCAACATCCAAACACCACAGTTACAATATTTGTCAAAACTAACTTCATATGACAGAAATAATTTGTTTAACATTGGTGGTAGTACAAAAAATGCATTATTGAAAACAAAGATCTGTGGTATATGCAGACTGTTTTTGAACTGTGAATTTTTGACTCGAGCTCTGAAACATGAGTAAATTTTTAAAATTTGGGTGGTCTAAAGAAACCAAGTTGTGAAGTTATGAAATAAATTTGTAACTGTGAGGTCTTCTATAGGAACTATAAGCATTATATTATAATGCAAAATGGTGCAAATCTTGTAATGGAGAAAATTTTGAATGATAAATGTAGCAGTACATGTTTTCCAATGTCCTGTAATTTAAAAGAAAAAAATGTTAGACACTTCTTCAAAATTCAGTCCTATGCTGTTGTGGACTTTAACAAGAATGTACGTAAACAGTGTAAAATGTATGGGACTGCTTCGGAAATGAAGAGAAAATGTAAACAAGGAATGTTATTGTTTTGTAAATATTGTTATAAAAGGAGACAGTAAATTTGTAAAATATTACTTAAATTTCATATCCGACTCATTGGCTGAATGGTTGAGGCCTTCGGTTCAGAGGTTCCCGGGTTCGATTCCCGGCCGGGTCGGGGATTTTAATAGCGTCTGATTAATTCTTCTGGCCCGACGACTGGTGTTTGTGTTTGTCCCAACACTTTCCTCTTCATATTCAGATAACACACTACACTGCCAACCACCACATAAACACGCAATAGTAATTACATCCCTCCGTATAGGGTTGGCATCGGGAAGGGCATCCTGCCGTAAAACAGGGCTAAATCAACACAGTTCGCACCCGCGATCCCACAGATGGTGGAAAAGCTGTGGAAGAAGAAGATTCTTTAAAAAAATGTGCTGCCTGAGCAAGTTAACCAATGTCGCAACGCTTTGAAATTTAATAAGGTGAGTCGTGTTGAGGAATCTGGGGAAAAAAAAAAAAAATTACTGTTAACTTTGCCAAAGTAAGAACATTTCAATATTCTCCACAGCTCGTCACTGGTAACTGATTATGAGTGCAATACTTCAGGTTGAGGGAGAAGATTCACCTGTAGAAATAGTTATTATATTCCTATTTTCTTCCTTTTTTAAATACTGGTAAATAAGGAAAGGGACTACATTTTAGAAGAAAGAAATAAGCTTAAAAAATCCCAGTTGAGTGTGTTCGTCTTCGTACATCACATTTCAGCGTAGCTTTTGTTCGATGAATATTTTTCTTATTATTTCGACAACACTGAATATGGCGCTGAAACAGTTTCACGCAAGTATGGAAAACCGACTGAGATCATATGGTATCGAAATCGTCTATCACAATTTATATATCTTCGACACTGACCGATTACCACGTCAAATTCCAGAATGACAGTAGCCTATATCAACACGACGATGTCCCTCATTTCATTTGACGGTATTATAATAATAATAATAAACCGATTTATTAGTAAGCTATTTTTTTCTGTATTTCTCCAGTGAGAATATAATGCCTAGTTTGTTTGTTAAAAGGCAAATTATCAACGACTTTGCTTTTACAGTCACCGTCTCGAGTAAAAATTACACAATAATGTACGAAATATACTAACATTTATGTTCAGTAACCGTTTGAGTAACACAGGGAATGAGTATGTTTAGCATTATTTTCTGGCTTGGAGAACAGTAAAAAAAATGGATATACAAGGCTGGGGCGGTCAACTGCTTTACCAACGTAGTACAGGAATGAGCCATAATGGCGGGCGAGCATACCTAGTCTTTAGAGAGCCCTATCCTGTCCGGCTACGTAATTGAAAATGTTCACCCACCCACCGTCTCTCTCATGCCAGGGCTGCCTCCTCGTGGCTGCTGGAGTGAATATATCAATAGCGTCGCTGTGGCGGCTACCAGTCGGAGGCGCGCCATTGGCTGTGACGTCACTTGCCTGACGCAATACGGTCACGGCAGCTGGTTTCAACATGCTATGTTCTGCTCACCTCCAGTTCTGCGCGATCTCTGTACCTTTTAAGTGCTGACGTGTTGTAATATCGTGTTTGTAAATATGTATGAGTTTCGCTTACACGTGTTGCTATAATTAATTTGTTCCGAGAGATAGAATGAGTTGTTGTGCAATAGCTACGTGTAAAAACAATTCTCGAAAGACCAGAAATCTGGGAACAGACACGATTTACCACAGGTTCCCAAAGGATCCTGAGACTTCCAAAATGTGGGTGATTAAATGTGAAAGATTGGATCCAGTTAATTGTAAAAATGCATATATATGTAGCGAACATTTTTGTACTTCTGATTATGAAGATGACTTGAGAAATAGTTTATTAGGATTACCTCTAAGGAAAATATTGAAATCAAGTGCTATACCATCTCTGAAACTACCAAGTCATGCGGAACAAAAGGTTAAAAGTAATTCAAATTTGGCTTCGCGACATAACGTAAGGAAGAAACGTTTACCTAGGTTCGAAAAACTGGAAAATGTAAGCCCACGCAGAGAAATAGTAGCCAAAATAATTCTTGATTAAAATAAAATTATTCCCACTGGGTACAGTAAAATTAAGAAAGGTTGAAGGAGTGCTGGATCTATTACAGAACTATGGATGGATGTTCCGGGAATCTCTATTAAAAGAAGCTTTTCTCCTTGTTTGTTCTAGGCCCAGCACGATGTTACACCATCACCGGTGGAGCAAGTAGTCACGAAAATAGAAGTTTCTTCTGGCCTTTTCGAGGATGCTACAACTCTGCAGCAAGATGTGGCACAGGTAAGACTAGAATTCTTCTTCTTCCGGTCCCGTCTCCTCACTGGAGGTATTTAATATAATTGATTAATTGAATTAATTTCTTGCTTCCCGCATAGAGATTTTTTAATTGTAAAAAGTAAGAAAAATATGTTTAATAACTGTATGTAGCTCATCAGTTCATCATGCATTTACGCTCCAGGGGCTTTTAACTTGGGAGCGTGGGTTGGCGACCACGGCTGAGTCCTTGCATTGCTTCCACTTACTTATGCCAGGCTCCTCTCTTTCATCTATCTTATCCGCCCTCTCTTATTGATTTGATCGTTACCAAACTTTAATAGGTCTTTTAAAGCAACTTATTGTTGATCTGTATACTAAGCTTTTATTCCATCTGATATTTGTGAGAAAAGTTGTAAATTTTGTCAAACATTTTCTCATTTCTGGGTGATCATAGCCATAAACAATTGGGCTTATTGTGAAGATCATGAGAATGTCAGGCTAAAATTAAAACTGCTTTTTGCCTGCATGCAGTTGTTGATTTTATATTGATTTACATTTAATTGGGTGGTTGTGTGAGAAGACAGCAGCCTACCGACTGGCAAGAAGATGCACTTGGTCCTGGAATCCCTAGCGACGTTGTCGGGTTGAACATTCTAGGCGTTCCCTGCTGTACGATAAGTGGATGTTTGATGTGTTTCGTCAGCTGTTTAAAACCTTGATTGGACTAGCGCTCGATATATCAACGATATAATAGGGATGTATCACGCAAAACTTGTCCGCTAGGCAGCGTAATGGTAGTACCCGGTATGCGCTTTCCGCTGCTCGATTGTTTTACATGAGACTTATATGGAGTATTCCTACATTTGCGATCATCGAAACGAAACTTTTGCTTTAAATGCATTAAAATGGAGTTACCATAATCTGCTAATGTTTTCAACAAGACGGAAAATGGTATAGGTACAATGACGATTGCGGATTTGGAAGCAGAAGTGAAGAAAAAGGGGGAAAAAATATCCGGAAAAATGCGAGAGTTGATTGAAAGGTACCGGTAGGGAATAAATACAGCAACTCCTTCTTTTAGCGTTTTTGTTAAGATTGAATTCTTAAAGTACAAATAGCATTTTGAAAAATTCCTAATACGGTATTTTTTCTTTTCTTTGTCGGTTATAGGCGTACATAAGGCACGACATTGGTGTGACAGCAGTGCCTGGGGCTACATCCAGTACGACTGAACTTCATTTCCGTGTAGCGCACGAGTTTCAGGATCTTGTTTCGGACCATAAAACAAATACCGGTATAAAAATTTAAAATTTGGAAGTAATGTTCAGGAAGTCTGAAATTGATGGTGCTCCAGTGTCAAATTATAGGTCACTGTGTGATTCAGGGTACCGTACCGCACACGGTGTTATGGCTGTTTTTCTACTTCTTTATCTTCTTGCTCTCGGAGTTATTTCCAAGGTGCCGGTGCCATACCATGACAATATCGAAGGTACAGTGTTCTCCTTAAGTCTTTCGCCTAAAATTATTGAAATAGGTCATGTTAACTTTTCATAATGTACTACCTTATTATAAATGTATTTCTTAATTAGTACTAATTAGCTTAACTTACCAGTTTCAGTAATGACAATCTCCATCTGTAAAATGTTTCGAGCAGACTTTGATATTAGGAGTCATTTTTATTCCATAGGTCCTGCCTACGAATCGCATGCAACCACTTTTTACGGAAAGCATCTTGCTTAGGAAACTGATGGTATGAATACGGTCGACCTTGATTTTGGGACATTGGGGCACAGCAATAGTCAGGCATCACAATTTTCTTGTCGTCTTTGTTGTCGTAACGATGTATTAAATCTTTAACTTCAGCATTTAACTAGGTACCTTCCATTAAAAACACATAAAAACAAATGACGATCGACAAGCGCATACCGGGTACTACACTTGAGACATCTATCGGTAGTGTTTCAGTACATCCCTATTACATAGTATATCTTGTATTTCGTCGTAAGGTTTTCATTAGGTATCGAGGCCTGGAGATTCTTTCATTTCCACACTCTTTGTAGCTCTTGATTTTCTTTGGCCGGTACCTGCATTTTCCCACTCTGATCAGTGTTAATAGAGGATGGTTGCCCAGTTGCACTTCCACTTAAAACAATAATCACCACCACCACTCTTGGGCATTATCTCGGTTTAAAATTATACCGGAGAAAGATCGGCCGGTAAACTAGGAAATCTGCTTGCAACATGACAGCTCGTAGACGACTGGAATATTTAATTAAAAGAGAAAATCACAGCGACGTGGATTATGACCAAAATTATGCAATAAAACTTCCTAGGAAGTAAAAGAACGCGCTACATACTTTGAGGACTACGATGAGACTGATTTTGAAACACATTTTGGGTTATTAGTAAAGCTCGGACACTGTCAGTCTTATCCATGAAATGAAATGTCGTATGGCTTTTAGTGCCGGGATATCCCAGGACGGGTTCGGCTCGCCAGGTGCAGGTCTTTCTATTTGACACCCGTAGGCGACCTGCGCGTCATTATGAGGATGAAATGATGATGAAGACAACACATACACCTAGCCCCAGTGCCTTTGGAATTAACCAGTTAAGGTTAAAATCCCCGACCCGGCCGGGAATCGAACCCGGGACCCTCTGAACCGCTCTGAACCGTTGGCCGTTCAGCCAACGAGTCGGACAGTCTTATCCATGATCGAACATAACCTGGAATTCCCAACGTATAGATAAAATGAATAATTTCGATTATAGCATTTATCTTGTATGGTACAGGATTGGGTATGATTTGTTAACGAAGAATTGTTGTAGCTAATTTCCTGTTGCCCTCATGCCCTGAAAATGAAATAAATGTTCTATATGAAGTTAATGTTATTTGTACAAACATCTTACATTCTTCGCATAATATGTCGTATATGTAATGTTGTTGTTGGAGTCATCAGTCCATAGACTGGTTTAATGCAGCTTTCCATGTCACCCTATCCTGTGCTAACCTTTTCATTTCTACGTAACTATTGCATCGTACATCTGCTCTATCTGCTTGTCATATTCATACCTTGGTCTACCCCTACCGTTCTTGGGCTGATGACCTTAGATGTTAGGCCCCTTTAAACAACAAGCTACCGTTCTTACCGCCTACACTTCGTTCAAAACCAACTGAACAAGTTCTGGTTGTCTTAGGACACGTCCTATCATTCTATCTCTTCTTCTCATCAAATTTAGACAAATCGATCTTCTCTCGCCAATTCTATTCAGTATCTCTTCATTTGTGATTCGATCTATCCATCTCACCTTCAGCATTCGTCTGTAACACCACATTTCAAAAGCTTCTATTTTCTGTGTTTCCGAGCTAGTTATCGTCCACGTTTCACTTCCATACAATGCCACGCTCCAGATGAAAGTCTTCAGAAACATCTCCCTGATTCATATATCAATGTTTGAAATGAGCAAATTTATTTTCTTTAGAAAGAGCTCTTCCTTGCTTGTGCTGGTCTGCATTTTATGTCCTCCTTACTTCTGCCATTATTAGTTATTTTACTAATCAAGTAACAGTATTCACCTAGTTCATTTAAGACTGCCATTTCCTAATCTAATATTGCCTGCATCGCCTGCCTTCGTTCGACTGCACTCCATAACTTTTGTTTTGGACTTATTTATTTTCATCTTGTACTCCTTACCCAAGACTTCGTCCATACTATTCAGCAACTTCTCGATATCTTCTGCAGTCTCAGATAAAATAACAATATCATCGGCAAATCTCAAGGTTTTGATTTCCTCTCCTTGGATTGTTTTTTCCTTTCCAAATTCCTCTTTGATTTCCTTTACTGCGTGTTCTATGCAAACATTGAAAATGGAGAGGGGGGCAGACTGCAGCCTTCCCTCACTCCTTTCTGTATTGCCGCCAATTCCTATAAATTCCTATCACTATCACTGCAGACTGATTTTTATACAGATTGTAGATAATTCTTCGTTCTCGGTATCTGATCCTAATCACCTTCAGAATCCTAAATAGCTTGGTTCAATCATCATGATCGAATGCCTTTTCTAGATCTACGAATGCTATGTACGTGGTCTCGTCCTTCTTAAATCGATCGTCTAAGATCAGACGTAAAGTCAGAATTGCTTCACATGTTCCTACATTCCTTCTGAAGCCAAATTGATCTCCTCCCAACTCAGCTTCAACTTGTCTTTCCATTCTTCTGTAAATAATACGTGTTAAAATTTGCAGGCGTGAAATACTAAACTAATGGTGTGGTAGTTTTCACACTTGTCAGCACCGGCTTTTTTTTTTGGGGGGGGGGGAATAGGTATAACAACATTCTGCCAAAAATCGGATGACATTTCTCCTGTCTCATACATCTTACACACTAAATGGAATAACCTTGCCATGCTGGTTACTCCTAAGGCAGTCAGTAATATATGTAATATTACTAAGAATATGTCAAATGAAACCGAAGTATAACCATATCAGAACCACAATTCGTCGACATTTTCCACTTCCAGTTGTCTACAAGTAAAGTAAAATAAATGTGTAATTGTCCGGCTCCATTGCTGAATGGTTAGCATGCTGGCTTTTGGTCGCAAGGGTCCCGTGTTCGATTCCCGGCAGGGTCGGGAATTTTAACCATAATTGGTTAATTCCGCTGGCACGCGGGCTGACTGTATGTGTCTTTATCCTCATCACGACGCGCAGGTCGAGACCTGAACTTGTCCTCGGACATTCTCGGCACTAAATGTCATAGCCAATTCCATTCCAATTTGTAATTACCTACGAATCTGGGCCCCAGTGATTACATTCAGTCACTTTTTAATGTTTTTGGTGTTGTGTCGCTATTGGTAACGGTGTGCAAGAAGTCTTGGGGTCGCATCGCGCCTCTGGTGATGGGATAATCAAATACAGAATAATAGCTTATTCGATTATATTCCCAATTCGATTATTTTTCTATTATTCATTCGAATGAATGAGGCAATCGAATAGTGAATATTTTTGCCATCCGATTATTTTTTCGATTATTCATTCGAAGCTCCATTCGAGTGAGTGAGGCAGTTGAATAGTGAATATTTTTCCATTCGATTATTTTTTTATTATCCAACCGAAACTCCATTAGGATCAATGAGGCAATCGAATAGAGTATTTCTCCATTCGATTATTTTTTCGATTATTTAAGTAATCGGATGGAGGTCATTCGATTATCCCATTACTACATCTGACTTTGCTTGCCCTGAACTACGACGCACCACAGTAGCAGCGAGAATGTTGGGGAGGGGCGAGGCCTTGTGACGTCACCGGGCCTAGCCGCTCTCCGCTCAGGCAGCGACAGCTGCTTGGGTTTCAGAGGTACGCCGTGTGCTTTTAGCCTATGCATATTTCTTTTTCGGAACTAAAATGCCGGGGAAATGTTGTGTACCGGGCTGCACGAGTAATTATGTCGTAAAAGGTGTCGTAAGTAATTACGTATCGAGTTTCAGTTTCCCAAAAGATCAAGAATTGCGTAAACAGTGGTTGCAGAATATTCGAAGAAAGGACTGGGTACCTTCGTCTTCGAGTGTCGTGTGTATTAAACATTTTGAGCCCGAATGTATACAGCGTGAAGTTTCGTATAAGGGTACTGACGGAGTGGAAAGAGTATACGTGTATGAAAGACCAACATTGAAAGCTGGTTCTTTACCGACTATTTTCGAGGGATTGCCTGCGTTTATGTCTAGAAAAACGCCAATTAAAAGAAAGCATCCGTATGATAGAGGCTTGGAGATTAAAGAAAGAAAAAAGAATGTTGAGAAGGGGACATTGAAAAAGGCAGGTGCAGATGATTTCAGCAATCTGCGCAGGACATTTCTGGTAAGCTAACATACACATTCTTATTCTTTTCCTACAGCTTTTTCCACACCTGTGGGGTAGCACATGTGGATTTGGTCCTGTTTTACGGCCGGATGCCCTTCGTGACGCCAACCTTATTTGGAAGGATGTAATCACTATTGCGTGTTTCTGTACTTGTTGGTAGTATGGTGTGTTGTCTGAATATGAAGAGGAGAGTGTTGGGATGGACACAGACACCCAGTCCCCGAGCCAGAAGAATTAATAAAGAAACCATGGCACTACAGCCCTTGGAGGACCTTGGCCTACCAAGCGACCGCTGCTCAGCCTGAAGACCTGATGATTACGAGGTGTCGTGTGGTCAGCACGACGAATCCTCTCGGCCGTTATTGTTGGCTTTCTAGACCGAGGCCGCTATCTCACCTTCAGATAGCTCCTCAATTCTAATCACGTAGGCTGAGTGGACCTCGGACCAGCCCTCAGGTCAGGTAAAAATTCCTGACCTGTCCGGGAATCGAACCCGGGGCCTCTGGGTTAGAGGCAGGCACGCTACCCCTATACCACGGGGCCGGCTAGAAGAATTAATCAGAAGCGATTAAAATACCCGACCCGCCCGGGAATCAATCCCGGGACCCTCTGAACCGAAGGCCAGTACGTTGACCATTCAGCCAACGAGTCGGACAAGCTGACATATACAGCATTCAATCGAAAACAAGGGGCTTAGTTTCATACTGTTCAGTGATAAACTAGTTGACTAAGCAACACAATTCGATTTCCTGAATGATGAATTTTGGCAAAGCTGTAAGAGTCTACTCCGCAATGTTAGTAACACGAGGCAACACTATGTGGCGTGCGCGAAGTGACTGTCCTTTGTTTAGTACTTTGGTTTCCATTCGTAGCGCTCAGGTAAGTAGAGATGAGTAGAATAGCAACGCTGCCAACTGTTGGTTGGATATGGCTATACAGAACTTTTTTATCTTACGGTGCGGACGGGATGTGCCGTGGCGATCAGTGTTGCCAACTTATATTTTCAAGATCCGCTAAATACTACTAAAAATCCGCTAAAATTCCGCCAAGAAATCCGATCTCAAATAATAATAATAATAATAATAATAATAATAATAATAATAATAATAATAATAATAATAATAAATGTCTGCACTCACCTAATCTGTGATTTTCACTGCCTGCCTGCGAGCCGGCGAATTAAAACTTGTAGGCGTTTTAGTGCCAGGTGGGAACTAGATGAATCCCCTACCTCAAGGACCACACACAGAACAGGCCAGTTCATTAAACGGTCTTCTTTCATAGCATAAATATAACTGCTACTCTCTCACAGTTTCATTATCTGTCGTCATTCATCAACTAAGAGATAAGTAACCTTTCCCCACGCATTGCAAATTTATGATACCTTGATTTCATAACATCAAATCCAAATAACATGTTTTCCTCATGTGACTGTTAGTTCCAGACAAGAAATACAGAAAATGGATAAAGCACTAAATTCCGCTATAATAAATCTAGAATTCCGCCAAAATAATCCGCTGTCCGCTAAATGATATATTTCTCCGCCGACAGTCTTCTAATTCCGCCAAATTTAGCGGAAAATCCGCTAAGTTGGCAACACTCGTGGCGATAGAATAGAGTCTCTCGAAGCGAGGGTTGCCCCGAAAGGACCACTGTTCTCATGACAGAAATTGGCCTGAATATGCAAAGATAGATTACAGCTACTAATGGTGTATTCTGCCCGAAGGCAGGTTCGAACCTCTGCAGAGGTGTGCCTGAGGCGGAGTTTACGTACGGTAGGGTGGCCAGTTCCTTTCCGTTCCCTTACCCCCCACCAACAGCGCGTGGCAACCCATCCAAATCTTGACCACGCCCAATGTTGCTAAACTTTAGAGATCTCATGGGATCCGGTGTTTCAATACAGCTACGGCCGTTGGCACAACTCTTAAACTACCTTTTTTCTTGCCGTGCGGACAGTATGCGCCGCGGCCATAGATAAAGCCTCTAGGGGCCACTGTTCTCATGCCAGAGATTAGCCTGGATGTGCAAAACTACCTTAAAGCTAATTAAATGACCTTTTTTTTTTCTTGCCGTAAGCCCCGAGATTAAAGGAGAAATTGAGAAAATGTAAAGTTACCGTTCGACGCCATGACAGATTCAAACTTCGCGGGCTTCTTTAGTCTTTTGTTTTGCAGTGGTTGGTAACGTCCAATGCCCGTGATCCTTGGCAGAAGCAATGGATAATGGCGCCTGGACCACTACTTTAGGTTATAAAAGTAAATATACTTCTAGGGGCGGGTAGGTTGGACCATGGCAGGCGTAATGAACACATCTCTCCTCCAGAATCATTTGTAGGAAAGAATGGCAGTATTGAAACTAACATATAGTAATTGCCACGTAAGGAAATACCCCAGAAAATAAATATCGCCGCCCGATGCTCTTCTTTTCTCTTTTTTGTAATGGCTGATAACTGCTGCCAACCTGCCTGGTTACATATTAAAATCATCAGACATAACCATAACAAACTAACCTCAATGTAAACACCGATAATGAATGTTTCCCTACCCTGGTAAATGATAAAAGATAAGATGAAATAAATCAAGATAATTATGAATATCTCCTCAATGAGGAATTAAGGAAATAAACACACTTTCTCACTTTAATTATCTGTCTTTATTTTGATATACAGTAGGCGTACTACAACCATATTCTTGAAAAGAGGGGCGTGTTAAACGATGCAATTTATTTAATAAGTCTTTGCAGTGTGATTTTCGAAAGTTCCAGACATCCAATGACTTCCCTTTCTTTTGCGCGAATATTTCCTTCTCTCTTCAATACCGGTAACCAGTAAGGAGAGAGATTATTGGGCATATTTTCAGCCTGCAGGCTGGTTATATCTTCAAGCTTATCAGGAAACATATAGGAATACTAATGTGCCACGCTCCGTGAACGGAATTTAGGTCAGCTTTCAAGTTCACTGCGGATTTGAAAATAATAATGTTATAAGTTCTACTGCCAAAATTTCGTCCCGCAAGAGTTATTTCATGTACCGGTAGATCTAGACATGAGACGGGCGTATTTGAGCACTTTCATCATTTCACACAAACTATGTTATTAAATGCATTATCCGAACATGCCACTATCCTACTTACCTGGTATTAGCCAAATAGATTTACAATCCCACAGAAAAAGAAAATATGCTTTAAATAATCTCGCAAATGTATCACTAGTGACTTTAATGGCGATGCGGTGGCAACATGCACTTCACGCTAGAGCAGTGATTGAAACGTTGCCAACGTGCCAGATTAACGGTAAATGTAAGACGTCGTATCGGCAAGTAGGGTCCCTAAACTGTATGGTTACCGACACTGAAAAAGACCCAACAGCAAGAAAAGTAACCATAAATCAATATCTTAATATTACAGGGGAGAAAGGGTAAGGTTGCACCCTTAGGGTACGTCCTTACACGGAGAGGACTATACACTCAACTCTCGATTTACCGTAATCGAATCAACCGCGTTGCGGCTTAACCGCGATATTAAAAGCACTAAAAATGCACGAGTGTTAGGAGTTACAGTAATACAGCACTACAAAGGGTCGGGATAATATTGCCAGAATGATGCTCTCATCACCAAAAAGCTTGTTCAGAGAAACTTGAGAAGTAAAATAAAGAGAGAAAGTGTTTCTCGGTACAAAAACTGAAAACCATGACTGATTATATTCAGAATGAGTAAAGTTAGGTAGTTTGAATATTTTTCTTTGCCTTATTAGTTTCAACGAAAAGTGCTGTCTATTTTTCCATTTATTAATTGTAGGTAAGTTAACAAAAACAATACAGTAGTATCATTTATTACTTTCAGTACGCCTGTTCTATTTTTTTAACTTTTTGCGGGTTAGCCGCGATTTTACTTATCCGGGAAGCCTTTAATCCTACATTATCCCGGTTAATCGAGAGTTTGGTGTATTATGTAATAATCCTTGCGGAGTAGACTGTACATTTCTACCTGAATTTTATACAGGGTTAAGCCGAACTCCACCGACAAACTTCCAGAGGTTGTTCAGGGATACCTTCTGAGTTTTTTTACGTCGCACCGACACAGATAGGTCTGATGGCGACGATGGGATAGGGAAGGCCAAGGAGTAGGAAGGAAGCGGCCGTGGCATTAGTTAAGGTACAGCCCCAGCATTTGCCTGGTGTGAAAATGGGAAATCACGGAAACTCAACACAACCTGTCTTTTCACACCATTTATCTTCATACTATTGCCTGCTGTCCATCTCACAACATTGTCGAGTTGTTTTTTTGTAGTTGCTCGCAATTTTGTAATTTATCTATTACTCTAAACAGTTCAAAAAGCCTTATGACTGAGTCTAGTTTTTTACGCATATCATTTAACGTAAAGGTCCAATAATACTGCCTTGAGGAATTCCTCTCTTGATGGACATGGCTACAGGATCAGATAATACTCCTAGTTAACGAACGATTTTCACATGGACATTGAATAAAAAATGAGCTTTTGGAACATCAAGGGCACTTTGATCTGCGACTTCTCTGAGGCCTGAACACATAGGCCAAAAACTAACGAAATGGCTTGGAAGGAAGTTACATACTGAGTGTAACGCGAATGAATCATCATATTCCTCACCGAATTCAGCATCAGTGCATTTACTAGAGGTGGAATTGTAAGATATGTCTCCTAGATACGTGCTTACGGGCGGTGGCATTGGGGCGCGGCAAGTGTTGGCTAATACTAAGGGGGCTGTATATAAAACAGTGGCAATATTATATAACGCATTACTTAGTGAACCAGCAAGTACAGTTCCATTACATTCCTTCGCCAAATGTCGGGAAGCCGTTGGGGACCGTAGGTAAGGCGTTCTCTGTTGTTAACAGCGACGGAGCGCCCTAATGCGCGGAGTATGGATGCCACGGCAGGAAATCGGTGGTCTCGGAAACAGGTCTGGAGAGTACGGAGGGTGTTCCAAGACCTCCCAGTCTCAATCTGATCTCGAGGAATAGATGGCGGAGCAAATCCGCATTCTCATTCCGACACGCACGAAACGCCTTGACCTATCGTGCAACCGTCCTATACGATAATGCATTCTCGTCACAGATTTCACATATTCCCCCATAACATTCCGATGCATTTTTGCCACGGGCAACCTCGATTTTAATCCGCCAACGCTGATCACGTGCTTTAGAGCGGTGAAATGGACACTCTTCACTTCAGTGCCACACAGCATAACACTCCCAACTGGATGCACGTCAAATGACTGCACGCCGACAACAGCACCACCTGACCGCTCCCGTATACTATTTGAGCATGACTGATCTCCTGCGAGTGTCTGGACTACGTTGCCACTGGGCCTACTTATTTTCAGCCTTCGTATTTATTTGTTAATACCTAACAATTATATAGGCCTATCTACTTTTTAAAGGGGCTGCCTGGCCGAGGCGGTAAAGGCGTACTCGGTTCGCTCGGAAGGACGTGGGTTCGAATCCCCGCCAGGAAGTCGCAAAATTTAAGAAATGAGATTTTCACTTGCGGAGGTGAATATGGTCCTTAGGTTCACTCAGCCTATACCAAAAATGAGTACCAGGTTAATTCATGGGAGCAAAGGCGGCCGGGCGCAGAGCTAACCACTCTACCTCATCAAGTGCCGAGGAAGCCTTTACCTTCCACCACTCCCAGGGCCTTCATGGCCTGTCCGCAGATGACCTTGCTTTGCTTTTGCTTCTTTTATCTATGTTTTAAATAATTACATTTGTCAGTTGTCATATATATTTTTCTCTACAGTCGAATCTCGATATCTCGAACCTCCATTACTCGATTTTTCAGTATCTCGAAGTAACAAATCTCCCAGCAGTTTGTCCTAATCTCCGCGTGTATTTATTTCTCTATTACTCGAAATTGGGTTACATGAATTTCTCGACTTCTCGGAGTAAACATTTCCTCCCTTGAAGCAAAAAATACTCTAACTCGAATTTCGTACAATCCAATATTCCGTGAAGTATTGTCTCGTCAAATGTTAACGGACTTTTGGGCCACCCTGTAGTTTGCTTATAGCTACACCATGGCAGTGTATCCAGGAATGTGCAGGATACGTGTTCGATAAGTGAAGGACACAGCTGATGTTAACATAGCTGGCAATGATTTGCAAACGCTCGGAATACTTCGGTTCAGTTCGAGCACATTCGCAACTTTCATGACGCAGTACGCCATCAGTTGCTCTCTCCCTTACTCGCGAGCCGGCTGTGAGCAAGCTGTGTTCCCCCTCCCCTTCGTCCTCCGTCAAAACTTTCTGCTCTTCGTTGTGTTCAAGCCTTCCGAAGGTTTCTACTCCTAAACTAACTGCTGTTTCCTCGTCAGTTTTTATCAAGTGTTAAAGAATGGATAAGGATTACGACGGTAGAAGCAATTCAGTCAAAAGACAAAGGACATGGGGTGAAATGGGAACTTCTGCTTTTAACTTGCGGTGGGAGCGGGACTATTTGTTTCACATGACTCCGAAGGGCCCACAGTGTTTAGTTTGTCATCTCACTTTGTTGGGTGTAAGAAAGTTTAACATAGAAAGACACTACAACCTTCGTCACGCAATTAAGTACGATGTTTTCAGCGGTACAGAGAGGATCGCAAAGGTAGAAGAACTGAAGATTGCTGCGAGGAGAAACCAGGTAAGCTCCTTGAAATGTTTGATGTCTGTCTCTCTGTTAGGTCATCAGGCCCAGAGGCTGGTTGGATCCTCAAATAGCACCACCAAAGGTTATGCGGTTATAAGGCAACTCCAAAAACCAATGGCAGCACCTAAATAAGGCGTGCTAGGCAAGATGAGGAGTGAGGTAGTTTGTCATTGCTTTCCTCACTGGGTCAGATAGTACTATTGCAGCACGACTGACCCTATGAGCAGCACCTTTCATAACACTCAGATGCACTAGTCATGCTCTGAATGTCATTACTCTGCACTACCTATACCTCAGCAACTTCCAATATTGTCACAGCCATGGATGTTGACTGGGACTTCGGTGGAAGCTACACTTTACTCTGGCCTGTGCCAAGAGATGGATGCAAAAGTACTGTATCCATCAAGAAATGACAGCAGGCCTGGAAATGTTTGATACAAGTGTAAAAGAAACGTTACTTTTTCTGTGTAAAACAAATACTAGTAATTTCAGTCGCTGTTCGGAATATGAAGCATTTACAGGGTCTTTCTTATAAACTAAGACCGAACGCACGGTGTTTCTACTCTGCGCTATGGCAGCTGCCTCAGCCGAACTTACATCGCGCGCTTTCGCCCTGCTTTGAGCGTATACGATCTTATATTATGAAATCTTACCTTATAAAAGATGCTGGAAGTGTTATCCTTTCTGGGTTATACAGTCATTGTGTCTGGTAATCACATTGTGGCTGACTTGAGTTAGTTCTGCCACTGTAATGTTTCTGATTTCATTCGTAATGTTTTCTTTCAGATCCCCCAATGTGTGAGGATTTGTTTGATACACTTTTTCTATCAGTATGCCCCACAAACAAAAATCACACACTGTTAGAGATCGGGCCAGCTAGGAAGACGTCTGGGAGCGCATGCGCACTTTGGACTATCCCGCATAGCGCATCCCCTCCTAACAGAGCTCCTGCTACAAAGACAGTACAGTGCATAAGTTTACACTCAGCTGTTGCGCACTGCTTTCTAATTTCTCGTTGTGTAGTAACTGTGGTTAGTGGTGGTGTGCGTTATGACTGTATGGAAGGCGTTAAAAGTAGCCTGCATCGTAAGGTGCAGCAATCTTGAACGTAATAGACTTTATGGAAAGGGAGGCAGTGGAAGAAAAGTTCGTGATAGATTGCAAGAAAGTGCAGGAAAGAGTAGCAGCAGCTGAATTTTCTGTAATTTTTAATTCTACCAGGTCCTTTTCAGTTTCTTTAAACCAGTTCGGTTTTGTTTTGGGTTACGGAAGAAGTCAAAGATTTGTTCGGTTAATCTATTAGATTTCATTCTGAGAAGAAGATGACCGAAAAAAAAAAATGCTCTTTCTTCCCATCGTATCTGAGAGTTTTTCAATTTTCTTGTAGCGTGTTTCATTCTTGATGTATATTATCTTATTATTAATATTATTATTATTATCGATTTATTTTAGATGACGTGGCTCAGGTTATGAAGCCTGGTGTTATAGCAAACCATATTCTACAATGCACATCTTCAGCGTCGTAAAGTTAATCTTACATCAAATTATAATTTAAAATAAGAACTACGGAAATTGATACACGGAAACGATTTTGACAGCTACTATAAGAAGAGGTTAAATTATGTTCTAACTCCTTATCTATCCATCATCTGTAACACTTCTAAATACATTCATTTCGGCTAGGTATGTCTGTAATTTACAGCTAAAAGGTAATTCCACTAACTGAAAATCTGCGGAGTGTTACATGGCAGTTTTAACAAATATTTCGGGTCAACTGTACGTCGCCACAACACTGAGCGAGAAGGGGAAGTCAGCGTTCTCGCTCCCACGGCTCTGCTTTCTCACTCGCACACTTCCCCTCACCGGGTGTCTTCCTAGCTGGCCCGATCTCTAGATCTGGAAAACGAGGGGAAAACAGACCAGCACTGATCACTCTGTCTGCAAACACTTCTGAGATTATAAGAAGGAAATCTTCTGCTGTGTGAGCAGGGGCTAAATCTTGTTGAAACCACCCACGCGATTTTTCTTCCGTTAATTGATGATAGAACGGCGTCAACATGTCATCTTGGTACATCTCTGCATTTACTGTCGTCTCGGAAAAAAAAAGAAAAGGTCGAATTAGTCGTCTTGCACTTACAGCACACCGGACACCAATCTTTCTGTCATAATGAGGGACTTCCTGAACACCATTAGGATTTTCTGCACACCAATAGCGGGAGTTATGACTGTTCACACGACCATTAAGGTAAAACCAAAACTTTTACGTACGAAAATGCGGTGTTGCAATGATAACTGTCTCGCTCTGTTAACAGCTGAGATTCAGATTGGCGACTGATGCTTGCAAGGTCAAGAACTACAGCTTACGTGTCGGAGAGTAAGAACGCCGCTTCGACAGTCTTTTTAGGCTGCTCGTCCACTGGAAGCGACTACACGCGATTACAGCTGTCGCGTAGCTTAAGAGAGTCCCATCTACTCCCGCCGTTTCCCCACGCTCGGGTATCTTAAGAGAGTCCAGGCTAGAAACAGCATTTATTCAATCATAATAACAATTACAATTTTGAAATAAACTCACGTCCCAGTACAAGCATATGTTATTTATACAAGCTCTCTAAGAGCCCAAATTTAGTTCTTGAGGCGCCCATGGTTGAAGTGGGTTCTTCCTCCAGGCGGTGCCTTGATCAGGACAGAGCTTCACGGCTCCGGGATTCGTGCTGCCATCTTCTTCTTTCTGATCCTCCAGTCATCTTCTTCTCCTCCCTGTAGGTCAGTTGAGTAGAAATGTGACCCGAGAGTCGGTGTTATTCTGTCTTCAAGCAGCACCACAGAGTAACTACTACCATCTGGCTACGTAGTAGCACTGCGGGTGCTTCTTGGCCGGGTCGAACGCCTTTCGGCCGTACATCCCCACCAGGTCCTTGTACTCCTCTTCTAGGTCGAGTACAAGGCCTCTACGTGGGACAACCTCGCCCACAAGCTGGTAAAGGGCGAGGATATCGTGGGTGGGGATTCCGTTACTTTCTAAGTAGACCCGGTCCACAGTCTTACTCCTCGGGTACAAGATGTCATTCCCATTGGGATGCTTAAACCGCACCAATAATGATAATGCAGTCTGGAGGATTTGTGGTTTCTCCAGGCGGGCAAGTTGGTGCGACCGTTCGATTTTCTTATTTAGCATCCCTAGGTATATAGCAGCAACAGACGCTGCAAGGTCGCTGATGCTGTTGGCGGTGGTGGAGGCTAGTTCTTCTTCTTCCCCTTCCCTTGTAGATGGAACACCAGGTGCTCCGCCAACGAACTCCTGCTCCTCCTGCCTCGTCTTCTCCCGGTGCCGGACTGCTCTGGCCATATCCCGACGCCACTTGTAAGCAGAGACCCGCTTCCTGCCTTGCTGGACGGCGCCCTCCCTGACGAACCTCACCGGCGGCGGGGTAACGTCCACACCATCTTCATGAAGGCCCGATGAATTTGGACCCCATGTTGAAGGGTGGTCTTCGCCACCACACCGCGCAGTCCGGCTGGCAGAGAAAACGTCCTCATGACCTGGTCGTTGGTCGGCAGCCATGTTCCTCTGGTTCCTACAACAAAGGGAAGAAATACAACGTTAGATACTGAGTACAACTCCTTAATCCTCCTGATGACATGGGGGAGATCGTATTTCTCTCTCTTAATGCCATAGGAACGATAGAGAGAGTCCCTATACTCCCATTAGACCGTAGTTTCCACAACATATGCAGTGTCTTCTTTGACCACAGTTAGGCCGGTGTGGTTAGCTCTACGCCAGGCCACCTTATGAGAGTCCCATCTACAGGCGACTTCGATTCAAGCGACTACACGTGACTGCGATCGTCGCGCGGCTGTCAGTTGGCATCTGTACTCCGTACAGGTATGTGTGTGTTTCCGTAGTAGACGTTGTCAAGTTATTAAACGTATTAAATAGTCTGTGAGATGGATGATGATTTAGTTTAAATTCTGGACAGTCCCTACCTGACGAGGCGTCGGAGGAAAAATCGCAAAAGAAGACATCGGTGCTGAGTAAACCTAGTACTAGCTAAAAGGAAGCCAATGGGAGAATTCCATCATCTGCACAATGATTTGGACAAAGACCCCCAGAAGTTATATAAATAAGCTAAAGTAAAGATTCAAAACATAACCGTAACTTGACGGCACTATTTGTAGGGTGCTCAAATGTTAAATACGTGGTCATGCTCGGTTCGGTGTACTTTGCCATCTAGTGAGCCAAGAGTAAAACGGAACGTCGAAATTGACGAGCAGACAGCCAGATGGCGTTAAATTAGAATGCTTGCAAACGGTAGCTGAGGCCATACGATTATTATTATTATTATTATTATTATTATTATTATTATTATTATTATTCAGTGTTATGCCCATCTGTGGAGCGCGATAGAACTTACTTTGGTGATGTTTATTTTTCCTTCTCCCAAAATCTCTAATCAGGGCACTGAATATTTTCCTCTGTTCTTCAGTCCGTGATTTATTGGTCCTGATATTCATTTTCTCAGCAAAATGATGGCTGTTGACTGCTTTTTTGAACTGGTGTCGGTCAAGAACAGTTTCCTGTGGGATGCCAATTTCCTGAAAGCCTTTTTTCTATTTCACTAAGCCAGTTGTTCTTGACTTTCATTGAGAGAGCAAGGTTGAGAATCCTTTTGGTGAGCCTGTCATTGTTCATTTTGAGAATGTGGCCACAGAACCGTAATCGCCTTTTGATGGTCTCGATGATCCTTTCAGAATGCTGATAAAGCTCTCGAGACTTTCGTTCCCTGTGAGTACACTGGACCAAAAATTTTCCTCAGTTTTCTCCTGTCCTGTTTCTCTATGTCTTTAATAAGTGATTTGCCTCCAATGACCAAGGTTTCCGAGGAGTATGGTGCTTCAGGTTTGATAACTGAGCTGTAATGTATTATTATTATTAATATTATTATTAGTATATTCTCAAAATTGTGTACAACAGTTCAGTAACGTAATCCTTAGTAAGTTATTGAATTTCCTGTTCAACCTGAAGTACATTTGTAATCTTTCTGGGTGTCTTCTTCTTCTTCTTCTTCTTCTTCTTCTTCTTCTTCCTCTTCTTCTTTTGCTAGTCGCTTTACGTAGCACTGACCCAGAGAGGTCTTATGGCGACAATGGGATAGGAAAGGCCTAGAAGTTGGAAGGAAGCGACCGTGGCCTTAATTGCCTAGTGTGAAAATGGGAAACCACGGAAAACCATCTTCAGGGCTACCGACAGTGGGATTCGAACCTACTATCTCCCGGATGCAAGCGCACAGCGAATGTCCATGTAGCTTACTCAGTTGTGAGATTCTCACTTTTCTTCCCTCCGCAAATTCCTTTCTTATACCCACTGTCTTTTCCAGTAGACAGTATTCGTGGCAACAGAACCAGCACAGACAATTTAAAGCTCGTCAGAATAGGATGAATTGGATGTAAGTATATTCTAACTTGTCATCAAACGAAGGGTGAGCATGAGGATAGTGGGTTTCCTGTCTTCATGCAACATGCAGTGAGAGCAGTGTGTTTCACCCTTATTAGGTGGGACGATAACGCAGTTTCCGCTGCAGTCGCCAGGAGGCTCGCTGGTCGCTGACGTCACTGCGCGGACACGCCACTGTGGAGACTGTAAGCAAGCTTTGGGTTGCAGCTGGTTGATTTATTACGAAGTAAAATAATGGGGTTTTAAAAATGAGTAGCCACAGTGTCTGTGCCGTTTCTGACTGCACAAACAATGGCCGTAGAAATTCTGAAGTTGTTTACCACAGTTTTCCTAAAGATAAGTGTATTCAAAGGCAGTGGATTTTAAGATGCAAACGAAAAGATAGCATCAATGCTAGTACTTGTCGAGTTTGCTCTGCACACTTTTTGCCAGAGGACTACGAACGGGACCTCAAAAATGAACTGTTGGGTTTGCCTCGGAAGAAGAAATTACGGGTTGGTGTAGTTCCTTCGCAGAACATTCCTAATTGGGTTGACAAGAGCACTACTGGACAACAGGTATGTCAACAGACCTACTCTTCTTTTATAGTGGGAAGTCACGAATAGGGAGGAATCATGAGTAAGCCATGACGTAATGCATTATATATATAATTCTCTGGGGCCATCAAAGACCACGTTAAGTCTTGTCGCATTTGACACTGAACTTGGCCTTCTTTAGAGCCCAAATTTCCCTCATTCTTTGTGAGTGGGTCTGCTTACGCTCTCTGTCCAAGCAGTACCGTGTCTTCTCTTCGGTTGTTCGTCTTGGTTTAGCCCGTCCGTCCATATTTTCTTGCGAAAGCGATCTCTGTTAAGGGCGTCTTCAGCTGAGATATCTAGCATTTGATATTTCTAAACCAGGGAATTGTGGTTTTGGGGTTTGAATAAGATCTCTTTAGTTAAATTCTTCCGTCCATTCTTTTCAGATGACCGTAAAATCGTGCCCTTTTTTTTTTTTTTTTTTTCAGATTGTGTCCGTAATTTTCTCTATTTTGCTGTAGACTTCCTCGTTAGATCTCTTTTGATGGATGTAATGCATTATTATTAACAAATACATCGCCATTGGGAAATTAATTTCGCGTGGCTATTTCTGGCCGAGTGCAGCCTTTGTATGGCAGACCCTCCGATGAGGGTGGGCTGCATCTGCCATGTGTAGGTAACTGCGTGTTATTGTGGTGGAGGATAGTGTTATGTGTGGTGTGTAAGTTGCAGGGATGTTGGAGACAGCACAAAAACCCAGCCCCCGGGCCATTGGAATCAACCAATGAAGGCTAAAATCCCCGACCCGGCCGGAATCGAACCCGGGACCCTATGAACCGAAGGCCAGTACGCTGACCATTCAGCCAACGAGTCGGACCATTGGGAAGTAACCCGGTAGCAATAGTCACTTACAGTAGTGTGATAATGAGGTAAAGTTAAAACATAATTACCCAACAACAACAAAAGTATAACAAGCAATTGAATGGAAAGACAATATTACAAGAAATACTACTAGTTTAACATTCTAAATCCAGCATCATCGTATACGAATTCTCATACAACTTAAATATTTCCAGTATTTAATTTTTTTTTTTTTTTTTTTTTTTTTTTTTCTCGCTAGTGGCTTTACGTCGCACCGGCACAGATCTTACGACGACGATGGGATAGAAAAGGCCTAGGAGTTTGAAGGAAGCGGCCATGGCTTTAATTAAGGTACAGGCATTTGCCTGGTGTGAAAATGGGAAACCACGGAAAACCATCTTCAGGGCTGCCGACTGTGGGGTATCTCCCGGATGCAAGCTCACAGCCGCGCACGGCCAACTTGCCCGATAGTGCTTAACACCACGGCTTACAATACTAACTTACAGGTTGAGCTTACTACTATACTAGTGGAGTATAGTATGTAGGAGACAGGGGTGTATTTGTTGCCTTCTTTTACCTCTCTTGGTGGGGTTATTTAATGGTTTATAGTGTATACGGAAACTGGGATTTGAGATTATTGACAAATGTTAGTTTATTTAATGCCCTATTTTTTTGGTTTTAATTTTGGCGGGTTTTTTTAGTAAGGCTTCCTATATTTTTAGTTCAGTTATGGCTACCTAAGGCTTATGTTGAGGCAGCTGTGTCAGGGTCGATGATTTGGGCAGGAGGTTACGGGTTATTCATGTTTATTCAATAATAGTATCTTCGGTGTTGAAGTATAATTATGTTCAGGTTGCGATTAAATTTGTGTTTTTTTTTCTTTTTCTTTTCAGTTTGCTTTGTATCGCACCAACGCAGATAAGTATTATTGCGACGATGGGATAGGAAAAGCCTAGGATTGGGAAGGAAGCGGCCGTGGCCTTAATTAAGTTACAGCTCCCGACATTTGCCCGGTGTGAAAATGGGAAACCATGGAAAACCATCTTCAGGGCTGCCGACAGTGGTATCTCCGGGATGCAAACTCACAGCTGCGCACCCCTAAACGTACGGCCAACTCGCCCGGTGATTAGATTAGTCGGCTTTAATTGCTTTTAAAAAAAAAAAAAAATTACGTATAGGTGTGGAGGGAGGCTTTAACATTGACTGAGGGATTAGAAGAAGTGACACTCTTTTGATTTGCTCATGGGTTTATCAATCAATCAATCAATCAATCAGTCAGTCAGTCAGTCAGTCAGTCAGTCAGTCAGTCAATCAATCAGTCAATCAATCAGTCACTACTGATCTGCATTTAGGGCAGTCGCCCATGTGGCAGATTCCGTGTCTGTTGTTTTCCTAGCCTTTTCTTAAATGATGGCGAAGGAAAAGGAAATTTATTGAACGTCTCCCTTGGTAAGTTATTCCATTCCCTAACTGCCCTTCCTATAAATGAATATTTGCCCCAATTTGTCCTCTTCAATTCCAACTGTATCTTCATATTGAGATCTTTCCTACTTTTAAAGACACCACTCAAACTCATTCGACGCCATCTCTCCGCTGACAGCTCGGTTATGTTCAACACCGTGATGAGATGAAAATACAATACACTTACACTGCTTTAATATGGTTGACACGGTTTCAAGTGCTATTGACCCTCGGTTTTGGTATATTGAAGCTCGTATCAATCAGGAAACGTAAAATAAATCATAAAGAGGCCTCCTAAGACATGTTGCAGTTATTTACTTTTAAGGCTTTGGTCTAGGGTTCAAAAATCGTTTTCTCGTTATATATTCACTTTTTATCATTAATATTTGCTATTGTGTGGCTATTTCTAGCCAAGTGCAGGCCTTGTAAGGCAGACCTTCCGATGAGGGTGGACGGCATCTGGCATATGTAGGGAACTGCGTATTATTGTGGTGGAGGATACTGTTATGTGTGGTGTGTGAGTTGCAGAGTTGTTGGGGACAGCACAAAACCCAGCCCCCGAGCTATTCGAATTAACCAATGAAGTTTAAATTCCCCGGCAGCCCCTGGTAAACTACTGGTGAACTAAGAAATACATAAATCAGTACAATATTAGACAGTCTTACTCACCACTTAATGTAATCTTTGATTTTTTAACATGTATGGTATCCGCTTGAACGGAAGCAAATGCAAGTGCGTTATCACGGCCGACTGAATCCCTCGCTGCGCTCCTTAGAGCGCCGCATCAAGTCGGCCGTGGTGTTATTATACTGACGAATGTTCCGGAAGTAATTTTTGGTTTTATTATCATTATTTTCGTAACTGATAATTCCAGCATATTATAATGACATAAAACAGGCGTCCCAGCGGCCAAAATGTGAAGTAGTCAGCAATGATGGCGGGTATTTTTCTACAGCAACAGTATTTGCAAATCGCAAACTTCGTACATGTTTTTAAACTCATATTTTAAATAAATTATCTGTATTTATGAAATGGGAGTGTAATTCGTCACTGCTAATGTCTATTCTCTTTCTTTTGAATGCTCATTTGTCACGATCGGTTACTTGTGAGCGCCGCAAAAGCGATCTATACTACTGAATTAATATATATGATAATAATATTTTTATAAAAGTGAACCTGCACAGAATATTTTACAGACGATCTTTGATAGTGTAACACCAGCCTTAGGAAGTTCGTCGCTCAGCTTCAAGGTCTGGCCACACCACGCTTGCTGTGGGAATGGCAAATGGCACTGTGCTTGCCCGCGAGCTGGGACGGGTGACGTATGCAGTCTCACCGGCTCGCCTGGCCAGCCTAGCGAACGACTGGTAAGATCTGTGTCACGTTCACGTGTTATGTATCGCCATGTCCGACCCACGTAGCACTGCCATGAAGCTCCTCTCGTCGCCTGCGCTCAAATTCAAAGAAGAATGGGAGAACCTCTATCTCTTTACAAAGTTCCAAGGCACGGCCAGGTGTATGGTTTGTCGCAAAGCTTTGACTCAAATAGAGGTTCAACCTAAAAAGGCATTACAAGATCTACCATGCCAAGGACTACGATAAATACATGAATCAAGAGCGTGCGCAGCAGGTAAATATGCTGAAAACATTAATGCAAAGGAATGATGTGAGTACTGTACCAATATTCTATTAAATTCCTAATTCTTGGGATGACCACTCGTCCCTGGCTGAGTCTTGGCATTGATTGGTGTTCTCCCCAGAAATGTTCCTCCGTTGCGTGGCGGGCAGGGTGAACAACGTAAAAAAATAATAATAATATAATTGAACTATACGAATAGTTCAATTATATTATATTCTTTTTTTAGTGTTATCAGAACGAGAGTATTTTGAACTTCTAGTGTTCTACTATACGAATAGTTCAATTATATTATATTCTTTTTTTAGTGTTATCAGAACGAGAGTATTTTGAACTTCTAGTGTTCTACTGTTCGTTCATAATCATGTAACTCCGGAGCTGATCACTCGGTTGATGTGGAGTGCCATGCGGGTTTGAAACGTCATGCGGAATCGAATGCTCGCATGCGATCCTTCGCTACTCCAGACATCGTTCGCGCACGACACAACGTGATAGTCAGGCTAAACTGATGCAATTACGCTGACTATAATGATTTGTCATTAAAATAAACCGTTTTACAGTATTTACGTTTTAATTTGGAACAGTCATTGACTCAAATATGCATTGATATTATTTAACTGGCACATATCTAGGTTATGTTAGCTGGGCGGTGTGTAAGAATGGCTCATTGAAAAGGTTCTAGGGAGAACATTGGCAATGTCGACTCTTGTTCTCCAGCCTACGACGTGTCGTCTCAAAATATCCGAACTCCAGAATCCGTTTTAACGGGTCAGTGTGTGCTACATGGACGACGAGTTTCAAAAATAATGTATCCGAATATCCAATAGTGGTACTATTTTGAAACACCCTGCGTTTATACGATCATAATATACTCAAACTAATACGAAAAGACACGAAAAGGTTCATTGTTAGCATCAGCTGGAATTCATGCGCTAATCTAGGAATAGTACCTAAGTGGTACCGTATAGCTTCGCACAAACATACGATAGGGGGTCAGTTGACCCACGGACGCCATGAATCCGCGAAAAGTTAGCCCTAGTCTCATTTTTTGAATGCAGCTGTTTGTTTGTCATATATGTACAATCTTGATTATTTAAAAATGTTACTATGAAAGATATTTATTAATTTCTTCCTCAGAATGTTGCAACACGTTTCAGTGCATTTTTCTGACGTAAGAGAAAAAATCCACAGCCTGTTTCCAGTCATCTGACCAAGTCAAGAATGGAATGAAAGAAGCCCCCATCTGGTGGCGAGGATAGGAATTGTGCCGGCTGTCGAAGACTGTCGCACTCCTCTGGGGCAAATGATAAATGACTGACAAATGAAATGTTAATGGAAAGTGTTGTTGGAATGAAAGATGACAGAGAAAACCGGAGTACCCGGAGAAAAACCCGTCCTGCCTCCGCTTTGTCCAGTACAAATCTCACATGGAATGACCGGGATTTGAACCACGGTAACCAGTGGTGAGAGGCCGGTGATGACATAAGAGATTTTTTCTCAAAAAGTTATCGATGTCTTCACTTTCGTCATATTTAGCTGCAAAGCTTTTAGTTCTTTCGTCTAAATAGTTCGTTTCTCTCTTCGAACCTTTAAGATTCATATCCATCCTGGCTTTTTGAAAAGCGGATGTTTCAGCTTCCGTTTTCAGACAAGGTACCAACTCCCTGTTGAACATACAAGTAGAATTCATCCTTCAGAGGCATTGTTTGTTCGGTGTCGTTTTCCATGACAATTCCACAGCTCAAGTGGAGTGTCCAACCACTGGTCGACGAAGTAGGCGGAAAAATCTTCCAGATAAAATGTATGAAAATAAAAATTCATCCCCACCGTAGCGAAACTTAAAAACTGTTTGTTTTTTAAAACCCCTGTTTCCTGTTCAGCTACCTACACTTCTCGGATATTTTCTGTCAATTACAGGTTCGGATATTTGGAGACTGGACCGCCTATGGTGTCCCTCTTCGCGCCTTTCCCTTTCTTCTGCCCTTGTCATAATTCTTAGCAGGATCGGACCTCTTCCGTTTTTCCTCTGATGATAGGATGGGTGCCCAGATTTATTTCCTTTAACAATGATCACCACCACCACCACCACCATTCACTGCTGATCGTTCAGCCAACAAGCCGATGATGTTGCTTCTTCTTTCGGGGGCCAGAGATTCAAGTGATTATACTGTTAAAACAGCTTATTAACCAATCCTAATAAATCTATAATCACTGATACGGGAAGGAATTTTAATGAGCTAAAATAACTAAAACGTGGTTATGTGTTTCTCATTATGCTAAATAACGATGTCATACACTATTGCACATCGGTGACCAACTTACGTCTTAGAATGAACGAGACGTTAAATTGGACTGAACAAGAAGTTTTCTTTTTTCTGATTGTTAGACGCTGCACTAACACATCGAAGATTTTCGGTAACGGAGGTATGGGAAAGGGGGATAGTGGGTTCGGGTCCTACTGTCCGCAACCTTGATATGGTTTTGCGTGGTTTCCCATTTTCACACCAGGCAAATGCTGGGCTGCACCTGAATTAAGGTCACGGCCGCTACCATCCTTATTTTTGACGCAAAACTGTCCACGCTAATTCTCAGTCAAAAAACGTATCAAACAAACAGCCCCGAAGGGCCATGGCTTACCAAGCGACCGCTGCTCAGCCAGAAGGTCTGCAGATTACGAGTGTCGTATGGTCGACTCGACGAATCCTTTCCGTCGTAATTTTTGGCTTTCTAGACCGGGGCTCATATCTCACCGTTAGATAGCTCCTCAATTGTAATCACGTAGGCAGAGTGGACCTCGAACCAGCCCTCAGATCCACGTAAAAATCTCTGACCTGGCCGGGAATCGAACCTGCGGGTAAGAGGCAGGCACGCTACCCCTACACCTCGGGTCCGGAAGACCAAAAATATACTTCTGTTAAAAATCATGTACATTCCGTAATATTCACTGAAAATGCTGCGAAGAATATGTTCGCTCTGGCCGATAGTTGGCAGCTGTCAAGTTCATGTGTCTCGCACTGCTCCCTCCCCTAGCCGTGCCTGGCATCTGGCCGTTCGCTTGCTTGCTGTGAGCTGCTTACACAATGTAGTCGATATTACAGGAAGCAAAGAATGCTGGGAGTTCGGAGAGCGAAGCCCAATGGTGATGAAGTACATGAAGGGTGTGGTCATAGGAAGCCGCGAGAAAGCTAGTTGTTGTTCACTATCAAATCTACCATAACTCATTGAAGGGAATAAGGTAGAACGTATATTCAGACGTCAGCACTGTGCGAAACCGAAAAGTCAAAAGATACAGAATATTAGTATTAAGGTGGTGGTGTAACTACTCAAATGTCGGGGTGTTGTGCGGTGGGTTGCACGAATCGGCAAACAAAAAATATTCCAGGAATAACATTTCACAGGTAAGATTTCAATTATAGCATAATAATATGTAGTATTATTTTTATATTACGTCCGTTACTATTGTGCTAGTATTTCCGACTCCCTGAAGTACCTTCCACATCTCGTAATAATTTTTAGGTTATAGCTTATCTTGTCTGTCAATTTTTGTCAGGTTTCCAGTTAATGAAGCAAGGAAAGCAGAGTGGATTAAGGCTGTTAACAGAGAAAATTGGAAACCTACTCCGTATACCAGAATATGTTCAGCGCATTTCAAACCAGAATTATTTGATCGGTCTATGAGGAAAGTTGTTTTAAAGGAAAATGCAGTTCCTACTATTTTTGCTGGATATCCTTCTTATCTACAGAATGTAAGTGGAACATTAAACAATTCTGCTATTATAAAATTAATATATTATAATAGCTGTAGAACTTTTCGGGAGCCTAAATGAAATTTGAATATGATGACAATGTCTGTCCCATCTGATTTATGATGTAGTTAACTCTTACCTTAACACAAGAATCAAACATTTTATCAAATCATATGCCAATTGCTTTACCTCAAAAAGGCAGTTGTACAACAAACTTGCTCATTTCCAAGATCAATAGGATAAAATGTATATAGGTTAGTATTATGACTTACAAAATATGTAAGCCTAGTCAACATTGTTGCTAAACCCAATTTGGTGATTTATATGAACATTCTCCTGAAGCTTTCAGATTGAAGTATGCCCTTATTAATAGCTTACGTCTTGTCTTTACTGATATCTTGGCGTAGATTTACATTTCTCACTGACATGGATAATTATGTTTTCGGGCTGGCATCTGGAATTGCCGGCCCCGTGATGTAGGGTTATGCCTGCCTCTTACCCGGAGGCCCCGGGTCCCATTGCCGGCCAGGTCAGGGACTTTTACCCGTATCTGAGAGCTGGTTCGAGGCCCACTCAGCCTACGTGATTACAACTGAGGAGCTATTTGACGGTAAGAGAACGGCCCCCGTCTAAAAAGTCAAGAATAACGGCCGAGAGGATTCGTCGTTCTGACCACACGGCACCTCATAATTTGCAGGCCTTCGGGCTTTGTGCGCCATGGTTTTTTTTTTCTATAATATTACTATTCACCTTTCGCCGATAGTCAACTAGCGAGAGAGTGAATTAAGCTTGCGAGTCATGAGAAACGCTTCTTTAAAGGCCAGTAATAAATTGTTGGATTTTTTATTATAATTTTTTACGTAAGTTCTTCAACTACACGGGAAACTGTCCAGGCTAATTCTAGATATACCCCCAGCTCAAACACATATCCATGTTAACAGGTACTGTATGTTGGCCAGAACATTTCGTTACAAATAATCGCGGCATGATTTTGAAAACGGTTATACATAATTATGTGATTCTGTTTTCCTACTCCCGAGAAAATGTCGTACAAGTTTGTATATTATAGGCCTATCCGCAACGTAGGAGCTGCCATGTTTTGAAGTACATGGGGGGCCGTGGCCTTGGCTTTTTAAGCGATTGCCACAGAGAACAGTGTAGTGTAGCAGGCAGCTCCCTCCCTGTGATATTACGACTGCTGCCAACTGTTGTATAATTCCACCAAGCGCAACGAAATTGAATTATGACCGAGTGAAAACTAAAAGATTGCGGAACATTGTTTATACTTTTCCAGTAGTATTTTTTAATAGCATTCATGTTGTTTGCGCTATCAGGTCATAGACTGATTGGATGCAGCCGTCCATCTCATCCTAACCTTTTCGTTTCTACGTAACTGCTACATCCTGCATGTACTCTAATCTGTTTGTCGTATTCATGCCTTTGCACACCCCCTACAATTGTCACCCCCTACTCTTCACTACAAAATGAACTGAACAACTCCTGGATATCTCAAGATGTGTCCAATTATCCCATTTCTCCAAATTTCACCAAGTCGTTCGCCTCCTCCTCCTCCTCCTCCTCCTCCTCCGAAAAGTAGTTAATGGGAGGCTGATTCCAGAGAATAGTCCATCCAAGTAGGAAAAAGTAATGTATAAAATAAAACTCAACAGTTTTTATGATAGATAAAACATGAAATTTTATTAATTTTATGATATGTATTAATTTATTGATGTCTTTCAGTTTTTAATTGTTTGATTAATTGAACCTGTATGTAGAGACTAAATTCATTTGATATTCTTAATAGTTCTAGGAATTCCTATTTATTATGATGAAAAGTTATGAAAATAATTATAGTATTAATGTTAATTGCAATGCCCTTTCTCTTCGAAGTAAAGTACTTATTTAGGTTATTAACAGTTTATATAAGGTGGATTAAAGCGACGAATTTATTGCTGCAGGCCGTGAAAACACGCGACGAAAAAGGTATAAAAGTTTCTGTAGACGAAAAGTGGTTGGCTCAATTTGAATAAAAGTTCATATGTAAAGCCAATACTGTACACCCTTTCAAGCTGCTATATCATTCGTTTAACATTTCAGATGGATTCATAGGAAGCTGATAGTAAAATACGTCGCGTGTTTACGACGTTCTTGCGAGCAGGCGATCGGGAAGTTGCCCGCTGCCGCAACACGCTGCCTACAGGATTCAGTTTCTGCGTCACAGTCGCTTGTAAAGGACGTGCTTTAGAATAATAAATAATAATAATAATAATAATCGTATGGCCTCAGCTACCGTTTGCAGACATTTCGATTTGACGCCATCTGGCTGTCTGCTCGTCAATTTCGACGTTCCGGTTTTCTCTGTCTGCCATCTAGCGGACCTAGAGTAAACCGGATCTCTCTTGGGCGTCTATGGCTGAGATTTAATTAATTTTGTCGGGTAAATACCAAATGTATCACCAGAGATCTTTTACATGCCGACATCGTACAACATGGAGTGTCGAATGGACTTTTTTCCGCCCTTCAAAAATCCGACTACCTCTGCCGGGTTTGAACCCGCTATCTTGGGATCCGGAGGCCGACACTCTACCACGGATCCACAGAGGCAGCTTGCTTTAGAATAGCAATCGGTGTTCACACTGAGGTGATATTTAATAATGCCGCTTACTCACAAGGAACGTTGTAAACGGTATTGCGAGAAGAAAAAGAATGATGAGGGTTTTAGAAGAAAGGAAAGGGAAAGGCATGCAAGGAGAAGGGGGAAGATGACACCTGCCGAGATACTCGTACGCCGCCAACAGGTACGGGAATCTGTGAAGAAACACAGAGCTCAGAAGAAACTTCAGGGCTTATCAACAGCTACTTCCTGTTCCACAAGTCCAACAACACAACCATCAACATCGATTGCAGAGCCGAGTACGCCAACGTCTGCTTATAAATGCAAACAAACATTGGGAAAGTGTTCGGAGCAGGCTTTACCAGTGAGTCCGCGGAAGAAACGGGAAGTTCTTTCTGCGCTGAGTGTAACATTTGGTGTAAGTTCATCTAACTCCGGCAAGCGCGGGAAGTCTTCACTTCCAAATCAAGAAGTTCTTAAGGTAAAAATATATTTCTACCTAATGCATGGATTTCACGAAACTTTGTGGGAATGCCACCTACATAAAAGTAGAGATATCGCGAACATTTCTTTCATGTACAATTAATAGTTTTTCCAAAATAACTTTTTGAAATTTTAAATTCCATTTTTAACGAAATTTAAATAAACATGTGAATGTAAATTCGTTTAAAAGCACTACGTATCGATTTTTCTGTACATAACTTATATAAGGAGAGATATCGTACTAAAGGTTGTGTCATTTTTATGTTCTAGAATTTTGGACTTAAAAGTCCCTACTACTAAAAAAAAAATCTGCAATCAAAAATTCCATACGCAGGTTTCTTAATATAGCTGTAATACATATACCAACCAAATTTTGTTATATTTGGCAGAATATTATGGGATTTAAATGTAAAATTACAGTTGGCAAACAAAGCATTAGTACAGTGATAAATTGTTTGAATTCAGCGGAATAACTTCGTCTGTGGGTGACTCCGTACTTGGAAATGAAATGGTGTACGGCTTTTAGTGCCGGGAATGTCCCGAGGACATGTTCGGCTCGCCAGGTGCAGGTCTTTCTATTTGCGCGTCGTGATGAGGATGAAATGATGATGAAGACCCAGCGCCCGTGCCCGCGAAATTAACCAATTATGGTTAAAATTCCCGACCCTGCCGGGAATCGAACCCAGGACCCCTTCGACTAAAGGCCAGCACGCTAACCATTTAGCCATGGAGCCGGACTTCGTACTTGGAAAATACAGCGGAAAGAAAAAGCGCAAAATATTATGTTTGTACGATAACTGAAAGTAATAGTAATATTTATTTTGTAACAAGTTTTCGCAAATGCAACGATGAAGCTAAACTGTTTTGTGATCCACCGACGAAAGACGAAGCGCTTTTTAAATGTAAGTGAAATCGAAAGATAATTACCGGTGACTCGTTTTACTTGTGGGAAATTGTGTTTTGATGAGTCTATAACAGAAGCAGAATGAAAAATTTCTTTTTCCTTTTTTCCTGACCAAACTTTCATTCAAACTGTAGGCTACTTAAGCGTTGAATGTTCTGTTATTTTAAAATATTTTAGTTCATTTTACATGAAATTTGGGGACGTTGTTATCATCTAGACGTAGATCTCAATTTGTTTCGATGACATAGGTTTCATACATATGTTAAAAAGAATTGTACAAATGTAAACACGTGACGCCCTGAATTGGCCGGGAGGTAAAACCAATGACAGCATATTTTTGAGAATTCCTTGTATTCCAATTGAGTGGACATCAGCAACTGTCTAAATAGTGTAGTGAATATAGTAAGCAGTACAAGCTGCTACTGCTAGGCCATGCCTCAAGTTTTGTGAAGATATTGACTTTTTTTCTGGACACTGCCACAAAGTTACAGTTGCAGCACATAACCGAGCGAGTGGCTGTGTCAGCTCGCATTCGGGAGATAGTGGGTTCGAACCCCACTGTTGGCACACTGAAGATAGTTTTCCGTCGTTTTTCATTTTCATCCCATGCAACTGGGGCTGTACCTTAATTAAGGCCATTGCCGCTACGTTTCCAATCCTATTCATTTATTTACGAAGTAAATGGCACATTATTTGAAATGCTAAAAGTACCGTAACTAAAATAAAAAATTGCGGGGACAAAATAATTTCAGAAGTTTTCTGCTAGTTTTTTTTTCTTTGCTGGTTGCTTAACATCGCACCGACACAGGTAGGTCTTATGGCGACGGTGGGACAGGAAAGGGCTAGGAATGGGAAGGAAGCGGCCGTGGCCTTAATTAAGATACAGCCTCAACATTTGCTTGGTGTGAAAATGGGAAACCACGGAAAACCATCTTCAGTCCTACCGACAGTGGGGTTCGACCCCACTATCTCCCGGATGCAAGCTCATAGCTGCGCGCTCCTAACCGCACGGCCAACTCGCCCGGTATTTCGGAAGTTTAAGGTATCATGTTTAGTCTTTGGCCTACCTTGTTATGATAGCCGTTGAATGTCTCTGTGCTAAAAAAAAAAACACCACAAAAAGAATTGATCCTATCCTTTCCTTGCAAACATTTTATTCTTCCAGCCCCGTGCGAAGTCAGTGATTTCCTTAAGAACAGAATTCTGTAAAGTGATATTGTAAATTTTGCTGATTACTTGTTGGAAAAGTAATTTATTATAATGAAGTTAAATATTTCTCAGGTAACTGTAATTCATCCCAGTTACTCTTTTTCTTGTACTCTTCCCATCAGTGAATGTATTACAGTGCGTTAGAAATAACGCTCCGCATTGATCTTGGCAGGCGTATGTTGGCACCGCTCCAAACCGAGCTGGATGCAGTGCTGTTAAAAGTGAAGGACGGGGAAGGTTGTCAGTAGCGTGCGAGACGTAAAGATGCTTACTGCAGAGCAGCGAACGTTTTTAGTGGAGTGGGTTTTTCGGGAAGGTGACAAATACACGGACGCAGTGAAAAGAGGATTTCGCGAACGGTTTCCAAACTCCGTTCTACCGCATCGTGATACTGTGCGAGATTTAATAACTAAATTTCGTAGCCGCGGTGCCGTATTCGATGCTCCGAAGAGTGGTAGACCACCTATTTTAACGGAGGAGAAACTTATGGACTTCTCCGACAGGCTCCTTAAAAGTCCTTCTATATCCATGCGGAAATTAGCAAGGCAAACTGGCGTATCTGTCTTCACAGCGCACAGAGCAGCGAAAAAGATGCTAAATCTTCATCCGTGTAAATCTGCTGTTAACCCGGTAAGTGAACAGTACAACAATAATTAGGCTTACAGTTCACTTCTTTATTATTGTTCTTGTTAACAGTCCATCTTCGTGTAATACGTTATTGCTTTTTAATCTATCGATTCATTGTGTTACGCAATCTGTCTGTTCACATCTGACCCTGAGCAGACAGTGCTGCCACGCGACTGTGCAGCAGCACTGCTCGCTGCAGAGACTCATTTATAACGCACTGTATAATAATTTCTTGTAAGGTTGAAAACACGTGCAAAAATACCGTTGTTCGTTTACCGTAAATCATCAAAGGCACAGGTGCCAAATATCGAAATTGTAAGCGGCAAGCCACACCTGTACATCTGCATTGCTGATTACAAATATTTATATTACATCCTACACCTCAAACCCCCTGTTGCCAGTGAACAAAATAATTGTGATGCCACTTAATGACAAGAAGAAGAAAAATGCTCGTTACAAGCATCAGCATCGGAACAATTGTCTCGTTTTAGCTTTTAGAAGGAAGTCAGCTCCAGGACGAAACTATATTTGCTCCGGTCTGTTTTCATACCTAGCGAGCTCAATAGCTGCAGTCGCTTAAGTGTGGCCAATATCCAGTATTCGGGAGATGGTGGGTTTGAACCCCACTGTCGGCAGCCCTGAAGATGGTTTTCCGTGGTTTCCCATTTTCACACCAGGCAAATGCTGTGGCTGTACATTAATTAAGACCACGGCCGCTTCCTTCCCAACTCTAGCCTTTTCCTGTCCCATCATCGCCCTAAGACCTATCTGTCTTTACATCGGTCTGTTTTCAGACCAACTTTGCTTTTCGAGAGTGACAGTTGGGTGGAATCAGGATATCTTACTCATAAGTTAGAAGTAACATGCATGAAAGTAGCGAGAATGGTCGCTGTTAAAAGCAGATGGGAACAATGGCAGGAGAGTTCTCGGAATGAGGCGATAAAGGCGTTGGGAACGAACTCGATGGATGGAAGCTGTACGCATAAACCGGCTTCGGTGGTAGGGTCATGTGAGGTGATTGGAGGAGAATAGGTTACCTAGGAGAATAATGGACCCTGTGGTGGAGAGTAAGAGAAGTAGAAGTAATGATTTAAAGATGAAGTATAGAACTAAACGAGGCCATAGAGCTAGTTACAAATGGAGGATTCGTGGCGACGTATGGTAAATTCACACAGGTTTGCAGACTGAACGCTGAAAGGCATAACAGTCTATAATAATAATAATAATAATAATAATAATAATAATAATAATGGATTTATTGTATTTACGTCCCGCTAACTACTTTTACGGTTTTCGGAGACGCTACAGTGCCAGAATTTCGTCCCGTAGGAGTTATTTTACGTGCCAGAATGTACCGACCCGAGGCTGACGTATTTGAGCACCTTCAAATACCGCCGCACTGAGCCAGGATCGAACCTGCCATGTTGGGGTCAGAAGGCCAGCGCCTCAACAGTCTGAGCCACTCAGCCCGACTACAAAGGATGTAAAGAAACGGCCTCGGCCAAATCGGGAATTTTTGTTCCATACTCCAGAGCGAATAACAGAACTAACTTCAATACACATTGTTACAACCAGCTACATAGTTAATTTAGGTTGTCTTAAAAACTACTTGGCCAAATATTGGCTACAAACCCTTAAGAAATGAATGGCTTGGTACATAAAAACTCCTGTAAATGCCCATGTTTTTCTCCTGTTTGTATTTGGATCGCTTTCATTTATAGTTTAGGTTGTAATGACGAGAATGCGCTGGCAAGCTTCGAGTGAGCTGAGCAGAGAGAGTACAGCTGGATTTGGCTGGCTGGGAGAACAAGTGGCCATGACGTCACGCATTCCGGTCGCTATAGGGACCGTGCGAATGGCGAGTGGTGCGCTCTTGCGACTACCTCAGAGAACGGTTGATGGGGTAAGATCCAGGCCAGCGCTCGAGTAATTTTATGTCGGTGTTAAAGAATGGAGAGTCGAAGGAGTAAAAGCAAACAAAACTGTTGTGTAGTTGGGTGCAGTGTCACGTACAGAAACAGTCCCCTGGGAACTAAACTGTTCAGGTTTCCAAATAGCACTCAACATGGTATAAGAAGAAAAGCTTGGATAGCAGCAATAAAACGTGACACCGAAGAAGGAAAGCCGTGGACTCCTGGAGAGCATTCTCGTGTTTGTAGTGTTCATTTCGTGAATGGTACACCAACAAGAGACCCTGATAGCCCAGGTTATGTACCTACACTTCACTTGACACCGCGAGTAAATAATCAGCAAGCCATAGCAGAAAACATTGCAGCCAGATACAAGAGAAGAAAAGTGAGGCACAGTGACTGCAGAATAGATAAAAAGGTGGAACTGACTTCTTATTCGCCGTCGGTAAGTGATATAGGGATTCAGACAGACAGTAGTTTGCTAACCCGCATTAATAATAATAATAATAATAATAATAATAATAATAATAATAATAATAATAATGCCCATGTGTTGTTCTGTAGCTTAAAGAACAATTGTGATGCCGAAACTCAGACCAATCTTCAGTTACCTCTAGACAACAAACAAAAAATGACAGACAGTTGTTTCAAACGAGATAGCAGTGTTGAAGCACATACTGTAGATCTTAAACATTCATTTCGTGGATATCAATCAGTGGAGGGAAATGAGCAGCACCTCCTGGACATTGCAGGCGTAAGATTTTCAGTGTTCCAGGTTCTCTTATCATTATTACTTTCCATACACCGTAACTGCACACTTAGCACACAAAATATGTTGCTCTTGTTTTTGGTGAAGATGGAACTTGGATTCCGTTTTGGTGCCCTTGGTGCAATTTTTAGTTGTCACAGGACGACGGTTTCTGCAGATTTTAAATTCGTTCTACAAAACTTATTTGAGCTCCTCAATTCTAGTCACGTAGGCTGACTGAACCTCGAACCAGCCCTCAGGTCCAGGTAAAAATCCCTGACTTGGCCGGTAATTGAATCCAGGGTCTCCGGGTAAGAGGCAGGCACGCTACCCATACAGCACTAAGTGTTCGACAAAGAATATTAATGTTTTCCCACTATAAAAATTAATTCACGATAAAATTTCTTGTTGCCCTTACACCGTCAGGGTTTATCTCATTTCTTTCAAAATTTTATGGTGGAAGGGCAACTGACAGCTATATTACTGTTAATTCAGGGATACTTAATTATATTGAACCTGGTGACCTTGTTATGTGTGATAAAGGGTTTCCACAAATACAACCCTCAATTCTCTGCAAAAGATCTTGAAACAACATATAACATAGCATCAGTACGGATCCACGTAAAAAAGAGCAATTCAGAGAATGAAAGTTTTCAAAATATTGAGTAATAAAATGACAATAGATTTATTACCTCATATCGATAAAATTGTTCACAGAGTGGTGTCTTGGCAAATATGAGTGCTCCTCTCTTCAAATCAAGTGAACTTTTGAGGGGAAAATATGA
This sequence comes from Anabrus simplex, assembly GCF_040414725.1. Lineage (NCBI taxonomy): Eukaryota > Metazoa > Arthropoda > Insecta > Orthoptera > Tettigoniidae > Anabrus > Anabrus simplex. Next base: position 64,431,421 of record NC_090278.1, on the reverse strand, counting down.
GGCGGTTGTATAATATTTATTTGTATTGTCATTTATTCAGCATTAAATTCTCAGTCTTTGAACATGTTGACAGTATTTTTTATGTAACACAAACATGAATAGGTGATGAACCATTGATTATAAACTAATAACATTGTAGTGTTCTTTATCACAAAAGTCGTGACATAAGTAAATTGTTTTTTAAAATTTGTTGAAATCCCCCCACTGGTATTTCTTTGTTCCATACTCAAATGTTATTACGATTGTTATCAACCCAGGTCTAGTCGCTCATAGCCCTTTTCAACATTTGTGAACAAAAGGGTTGAGTCAGTCACACTCTCTCTTCCCTGGCGTTTATCCCGACGTAAGGGGCCCGCTGGGTTGGATCAATCACCCTGACCACCAGAAAAAAAGGTCACTACTACAGCTACATGCAGTGTGCGATGTAACTATAGCGTGCACGACTACGGTGCAGGGTAACTAACTTTCACTTATCTCGGAGCAAGGAATTGACATTAACATTTATTGAAGGGGACTTCTCCTTCAAATTAAAATGAACTAGCCTCGTTGTGTTCAACCCTGTTTTATTATGAGACATAAGGTGGGTTTTACAGCACGGTAAGCCTCTCAGCATTGGCCATAAAAGAGAAAGCAATGTCTCTTCAATCCCTGAAAGCGTTTGGGACTGAACACAACGTATCTTTGTTACTGTTGCTTCTTTGCACTGAAAACTTTGAAGGGCCGTGCGGTTAGAATCGCGCGGCTGTGAGCTTGCATCCGGGAGATAGTGGATTCGAATCCCACTGTCGGCAGCCCTGAAGATGGTTTTCCGTGGTTTCCCCATTTTCACACCAGGCAAATGCTGGGGCTGTACCTTAATTAAAGACATGGCCGCTTCCTTCAAACTCCTAGGCCTTTCCTATCCCATCGTCGTCATAAGACCTATCTGTGTCGGTGCGACGTAAAGCCACGAGAAAAAAAAACTTTGAAGTACGTCAGTGAGCAAAATAAAAAGATAAAATTGCATACACGTGCCCCTCAATGTGACACTACCCGTAACGACCATTCTTCGATTAAGAATACAGTTTTACATATTCTGGTAGGGGTAGCGTGCCTGTCTCTTACGCGGAGGCCCTGGGTTCGATTCCCGGCCAGGTCAGAGATTTTTACCTGGACCTGAGGGCTGGTTCGAGGTCCACTCAGCATACGTGACGGTGAGATAGCGGCCCCGGTCTAGAAAGCCAAGAATAACGGCCGAGAGGATTCGTTGTGCTGACCACTCGAGACCTTGTAATCTGCAGGCCTTCGGGCTGAGCAGCGGTAGCTTGGTAGGCCAAGGCCCTTTAAGGGCTGTAGTGCCGTGGGGGAGGGGAAGTGTAATACTGAAAATAAAACCTTTCCAGTAAGGGAACGACAGTAGATAGGAATTACTCATCCCTTGAAATTTTCACAGTGATACTTCATTTAGGAGAATATACAAACAGTTCACATAAGTTGACGTTTAAAACATACCTGGATATCTGCACTTGGGTGTAGTAGACCTGACTACTTAAATATTAATTTCACCTTGTTGTGTCACATACAAATACGGCACATTGCTTCGTTTCTCTTGAATAATAGGCTTTTCTTTACACGAAAAAGGACACTTAATTTCCAAGAGAGAGAAAAGCCATTGGGATGAAATACTATCCCGTCTGGACTCGAACACAGCCATGGCTGCTCTACTTTGATGCACACTTCCACCTGTTTGAGTTTGCCGTACTCAGCCACCGCTAGTTGTTCAGTGTTCCTAGCGTACCTCATCGCAGGTGTGTTAAGGGATGTGGAAATTAGAAATGGCCTTGCAAGCTAATCATAATCACCACTTCTCAGTGTCTTTATCTGATGAGCTTCCTGGCTGGCAGATAAGCGTAATTATTTTTGTTTGAACCATGCAGCACAGCTATATTGAAACCTTGTGTCAAATGCAATTTTGTACATCTGTTGTAACCGTAACGTTTGCGATATAAAATAGTTGCACATCTTGAGGCAAGAAATCGAGATAATTCACGGGTTTGATTGATAATCTAACAGCGGACATTTTCAAAACAAAATAGCACCTATGGACTGCATGGGTATTCTGATTTTGTACTTCGTTCAGATACTTCCTAGATATTGGAAATGTTATTTTGCACAACTTTTAATACATACATATTTCCTGTTTTGATTCTCTTAATATTACTATGCCACGATTTAATATTAAAATGATATAGTCTCGTGCACATCCCGGATATCCGTGAACTTATATAGCGAGTTTTGAGAAAGTTTGTGGAGATGTTTTCCCGTGTTGAGGGGTGCTACAAAAATTGAGCACTGGATCTATTTTCGACTAATTTTTAGGGATCGGCTCTTGATGGCAATTTGGTCTTATTCTCTTCCTGACGCCAACCCTTTGTGGAGGGATGTAGTCACTGTTGCGGGTTTCTGTGTTATTTGTCTATGGAGAGACGTGTTTTAAGACGAACACATACATCCAATCGCCGTCCAAAGCGGGAATCGAACTCGGACCCGTCAGAACCGAAGACTGACCATTCAACCAAGAAGCTGGACGGGCAAATGATTTTACTGTATTTATTTCTATATTTAAAAGGGGGTTCATACGAGTGAAAATGTGGGAAGCTCTACATTAAACGAAATTATCTACCCAAGACACGTAAAATGAATGCATCGTTTATATTTTTTCATTTGGCATCGAGGAATGCGGTGGTGTTATAACGGTCACAGTTATTATTGTTTTCTATGTTGAAAATGCAAATCCTAGGCCTGTTTCCAGTCATTCGACCGGGTTGGGAATGGAATGAATGAAGCCCCTATCTAACGGCGAGGATAAGAATTGTGCCGGCTGCCGAAGCCTGTCGAGCACTCCTCTGGGACAATGATTAATGACTGACACATGAAAATAAAATTTGAAGAGTGTCGCAGAAATTAAAAATTACAGGGAAAACCGGAGAACCCGTAGAAAAACCTGTCCCGCCTGCGCTTTGTCCAGTACAAATCTCACGTGGAGTGACCGGGATTTGAACCACGGAACGCAGCGGTGAGAGGCCGGCCACAGGGGTTAAAATAGGAAACGAATTATTTTCCTCGGGAAGGGATTCCTACCATCCTCCCCCCCCCCCCCCCCCCCAAGGCCTTGTGCCCTTACCAGGACCGGCATATACTGTAGACCTATAATATTACTGCACTGTGCTGTGCCATGCGCAGTTCCTGTAAGTCCAGTGTCACGAACTGTACCCGTCCGCGCGCTGCACTCGTGCGGGCAAGTGGAAACTGGTTTGTCTGCCTGCCTGCCTGCCTGCCTGCCTGCTCCCTCCTCTGGCGTGTCTGGGCTCGACAGGGCTGACCAGAACCTTCCACATCACAGGTCATGAGGAAGCGGAAATCTACCAGCGAGTTCAACCCGAAATGGCGGACGTTATTCTTTTTCAAGCAGTCAAAATGGGGACTTTCACAGTGTCTCGTATGTAAGAGACATGTGATGTGCAGGAAATACAATCTGAAGCGCCACTATGACGTTTTCCACGCCCGGAAGTACGAGAAAATCGTCGGGGAGGAGAGAATGCGATTACTGGATCGACTGACTCGTGAAACAACTGTAAGTGCAACATTATTAATTTTCATTTATCTTCAGGGCCGAGATTTTGATGACCTATGGCCATATATCTTCATTATAGACTGTTTTGACTAGGGACGGATGTTATTGACCTAAAGAGTCACTGAAAATGATAAATAAAATGCCGTTAAATTTATGGAAAAACGCTATAAAATACGTAAAAAATTATCTTAAAATATTTGACCAAACTGAGTTCTGGTAAATGTATAACAATGGTTTCACAATATATTCCTGTTCTATAAATATGGACATAATTATTTGCTGGATGTAGTTCTAGCACTAAGAGCCTCCGTGGCTCAGGCGGAAGCGCGCCGGTCTCTCACCGCTGGGTTCCGTGGTTCAAATTCCGGTCACTCCATGTGAGATTTGTACTGGACAAAGCGGAGGCGGGGCAGGTTTTTCTCCGCGTATTCCGGTTTTCCTTGTCATATTTCATTCCATCTATCACTCATTAATCAGGAGTGCGACAGGCTTCGGCAGCCGGCACAATTCATATCCTCGCCGCTAGATTGGGGCTTCATTCATTCCATTCCCGACCCGGTCGAATGACTGGAAACAGGCTGTTGATTTTCATGTAGTTCTAGCACTTTGCCTCCGAAGAGGCTGGGAATACTTGTTGTAAACGCACTCCCTTTAACACTGCACAGTTTACAAAATAAATCACGCCCATTTATTGTAAACACATCTTTTCCAAATTCAATTGCTAGGTGATTTAAAAATACACTTTGTCGTGGTATCATTTATGTAATTTTCTGTTGTTTTCAATCCTCGTTTGACCTTGAGGCATGCGGGGACGAATGATTGGCTGTAGAATCGGGTGCAAAGGTTGGTACATTCCTTGTTGAGACACGTTAGGAAATGCTTTCTCCTAATTATCATAGTTCTGTATTGTGTTCCTGCAGTTATCGTGGAAACACAAAACTCACAGGTTTAAATCCTTTCCTTACCCTTTCTGTGTCACCAACTATTGCTTGCCAATTGGCTTGATATTTAGTAAATTTAACCATACCTAAGAAAAGTGTATATTTTCTTTATATAGTGTTTCTTGTGGACTTCTATCAGTCTGGCAATAAAGAATGCATGCATAAATGTTAAGATAATCTTTGTAACATAATCTAAAAACGTCTTAAAAATACCATATACTGTCCTAAAACTTTCTTGAAAGTTAAAATAATGACTGATTATCTGAAATCATAAAAAAATGCCCAAGAATGCCAAATAAGAACGTGTTATCGTCATTTGTTAAATCGCACAGCGGATTTCTATATTACTGAGCAACGTTCTAATCGAAAAAGATGACATTTCAACAAATACAGTATTTGATTTCAACAACATCCGCCCCCATAGTTATGACTTTCAGCATTCAGTCTGTAAGCCTCTGTGAATTAACTTAATGCAAGGGTTCTATAATTTCTCCTCATCTCTTTTCCCTTCATACCAACAATATTTAATCAAATATTGATTGAAATGTGTAAATATCCCCTATACGCAGATGATTTAAACAAGCCTGTGCTCACAAGAAAGTAACTGGTATTCACGAAGCTATACGCAAAATATCCCTTATGGAAACCGGACACGTAAAAGGGCTCCTCTGCAACTAAATTCCAACACCTCGGCGTCGAAAACCGTAAAAGTAGTTAGTGTGACGTAAAGCAAGTAACATTATTAATGATTATTATTATTATTATTATTATTATTATTATTATCTTCTTTCTGCCTCTTTTCCCATTTTCTTGAGGTCGTCACTGTAAGTAGATTTGGGTCAGTTTTACGCCCGGATGCCCTTCCTAACGCCAACCTTATGCACGGTGGTGATGATTATTGTTTTAAGAGGAAGTACAATTGGGCAACCATCCTCTATATAACACTAATCAGAGAGAAAGAACGGAAGGGATCCGACACTTCGAAAAATGAAGGTATCGGCCAAAGGAAGACAAGGGCCACGAAGGGCATGAAAATGAAGGACTCCCTAGCCCTCCATACGTAATACCGCCGGGGTCTGAAAAGAAGAGTTGACCAAGGGAGGTCGGATAGGATAGATGAAAGTGAGGAGCCTGGCACAAGTAAGTGAAAGCAATGTCAGGACTCAGCTAAGGGCTCCGTGGACGCAACCCACGTTCCAAAGTTCAGAGCCCCTTGGGTCCCTTTTAGTCGCCTCTTACAACAGGCAGGGGATACCATGGGTGTTATTCAACCGCCCCCCACCCACACGGGGACAACCCTATGCAGATGGTAATGCTGTATTCGTTCCTGTGGTGGTTAATAGCGTTTTATATTGTGTGTAGGCGAAGTTGTGTATTTAGACAATTACAAACACTCGGCTATTACAGAGGAATTAACCAAACGTGGTTGAAATCCCCGGGCAGTGCAGTTCTTATTTTCATCCCCAGTATTTCCCCTTCAGTGTAGGAGACGGACTACAAAACTTTGGGTGTACGGAAATGAATTCAGCTTAAGAAACTGGCGTTTTAACTTTCTGCACCCCTACACGAACTTTAACCCGGGTCCATCAGGAGAATGCAGCCTCTGCTCACTTCACTTGGACACTCACTACGTTGCTACCCGCTTGTTGACTAGTTTATAATATACTTCCAGTTGGAACTCCATCTCACCACAGTAATCACTGTAACATTGTTGCGTCCAGGAGAATCCAGACCTTTGCAAGATCATCAGACCTACAGCTAGCGCAATTTTCCAGTCACTACCGGTTTGTTCGTATATCATGCACTGTCCTGTAAATATTAAATTGTCAGAAACTAAAAAAAAAACTTTGATATATTCAGATTTGATTTGTCCGTTTTGGAATAAAAATACAGTAGAACCCCGCTTAACCGAAATGTTCTTGCAAAATTGTATTTTAATACTTTGTTTTTAAACTCTCGTTCTTAGCCGTCGATATCAGCAATTCTCTTGCTGTATGTGCTGAGAGGTACTTGGCAAACCGTATTTTTTTATTATGACATGACTTAGGCCAGAATGCACGTGTAGCATAAAACAAAATAGTTTCTTACCCTCTAGTTCGTTCCATGATTCATTTTCTCGTGAACAATCAGGAATTATTATTTTGCTATTTGCTTTACGTCTCACCGACACAGATATGCCCTACGGCGACGATGGGATAGGAAAGATCTAGGAATTGGAAGGAAGCGGCCGTGGCCTCAATTACGGTACAGCTCCGGCATTTGCCTGGTGTGAAAATGGGAAACCACGGAAAACCATCTTCAGGGCTACCGACAGTGGGGCTCGAACCCACTATCTCCCGATTACTGGATACTGGCCGCACTTAAGCGACTGCAGCTATCGAGCTCGGTATTATTATTATTATTATTACTACTGTATTATTCGTCATGAAGATTATGCAGACGCCTCAGACCTTGACAATAGCAGTTCTGAGAATAGAGTTACAGCAGATGATGGATTTAATGCATAGGAGGTAAGATTCATTTCGAATTTTTATTAAAATACAGTACAACATGCTTTAATTACAGTACTGTAATAAAATTACTGTATACAGTATTCAGTTCATTAGTAACAAAAAATTGTTCTGTTATCTCAGATTGTTATGCAAATATGTTAATGTTAATATACAGTATACACCTCTGCTTAACAGAGATTATGCATTTTTATTTCGACATTTAATTCCGAAAATATTTACCATGTGTCATCCGGAAAAACACGTCAACCGAAGTGGCTCCGCCCCCCTTTATTTCGGATAAACGGGGTTCTACTGTAATAGCAACATTTAACAATGATCTCAATACTGTTATGAACAATCCCCATGATTTACATATGGTCAAAAAGCCTTTATTACACGTGTGTCTCTTTGTGGTGACAATGAAACCATATTCAATTTTCTATCTCGAAAAGTAATACTGTATTATACGACAACTATAATTTTATGTGAGTGCCATTACAGTCAGTGGCAGTTAGGTCGGGCGATGATTTTTGTCATGATTGTCTTAAGGTGTAAAACTGCCTGGCAATCGGTCCATATCGACGAGGAAAATTGTGAAGATGATTGTAAAAAATGAGAAAAATCCGAATGGAACGATCACTTGAAGAGTAAGGCAAGAGGGTGCCATGAAAGAAGGAAGGGCCTCCCTTTGCATTAGATGCCCTAATACCACAGAGACGGAAGGAAACAAAATGTGAAGACCTACAATATTGAAAGCTCATGAAACTGGTCACAAATAACATTACATTGACCATTGTTGTGATGTGATTTGTATTTTCTGCTGCCACTTATCTCAATAGACAACGTTACTGCTGCGTCCCGAGTAAATGGGGTGGTGGTGGTGATTATTGTTTTAAAAGGAAGTGCAACTAGGCAATCATCCTGTATATTACACTAATCAGAGAGAAAAAATGCAAGGGATCCGATACTTCGAAAAATGAAGGTATCGGCCAAAGAGAGACGAGGGCCACGAGGGCGTGAAAATAAAGGACTCCCTAAGGCCTCGAAGCCTAATACCGTCGGGGTCGGAAAAGAAAAAAGCGTAGACCAAGGGAGGTCTGATAGGATAGATGAAATTGAGGAGTCTAGCACAAGTAAGTAGAAACAATGCCAGGGCTCAGCTAAGGGCCCCGTGGCGTCCAGAGTAAAGCAGTATGTCTGAATATTGGCGGAAAGTAGCTGGAGAGTTGGATAACTTTGCACATGCTATACCCCTTTGTGGGTGGGGGCGGTAGAATAACACCCACGGTATTCCCTGCCTGTCGTAAGAGGCGGCTAATAGGGGTCCCTAGGGCTCTCAACTTGGGAGCGTGGGTTGTCGACCACGGGGCCCTTAGCTGAGTCCTGGCATTCCTCCCATTTACTTGTGCCAGGCTCCTCATCTTCATCTATCGTATCAGATCTCCCTTGGTTATTTCTTGTTGTTGTCCGACCCCGACGGTATTAGGTTTGGGAGGGCTAGGGAGTCTTTCATTTTCACGCCCTTCGTGGCCCTTGTCTTTCTTTGGCCGGTATCTTCAATTTTCGATGTGTCGTATCCCTTCCATTTTTTTTTTTTTTTTGTATAGGGGATGGTTGCCTAGTTGTACTTCCTCTTAAAACAATAATCACCGGGTGAGTTGGCCGTGCGGTTCAGGGCGCGCAGGTGTGAGCTTGGATCCGGGAGATAGTGGTTTCGAACCCACTGTCGGCAACCCTGAAGATGGTTTTCGTGGTTTCCCATTTTCACACCAGGCAGGAGCTGGGGCTGTACCTTAATTAAGGCCACGGCCACTTCCTTCCCATTCCCAGGTCTTTCCTATCCCATTGTCGCCATAAGATCTATTTGTGTCGGTGCGACGTAAAACAAATAGAAAAAACACAATAATTGTTCCGTCATGTAGAATAAATACCTCGCATAATTAATACCAAGCAGCGCACGGTACTGGAGCGCGGCCAAGCTGTTTCAGCTAACTTGTGCTTACCGCTCTCTCAGCTAGACTGTGGCTCTATCGATTCAGTCTCGCCATGTTGGCAGCGCTGCTCCCCACAGACCGCGAGAGAACCCAAGCGCTCTACGATGAGATCTCGCTTGTGCTGCGTCGAGACCAGTCTAGTAAAATGGCGAGTAAAGTTGTTCGCTCATGGTCGAAGGAGGATACAATGACGCTAATACGCAAATACGAGCGTTTGCCAGAACTGTGGGATACTTCTCATGACGACTACAAAGGCCGATATGTAAAACAAAAAGCTATCAACAACCTTGCTAAATATTTTAATACAATACCTGACGAAATATCTCGTAAACTACATAATTTAAGGACTCAAATGAACCACGAGTTACGGAAAATGAAGAAGAAGATGTTAGAAGGTTCAGGTGACGGTGTTCTTACCAGCAGTTGGGAATATTTCAATCAGATGAAATTTGTTCTTGGAAAGTCGAAGGACAGTAAAGCCCTAGGGATTTTTGTGAGTATTGCCCATCCATACCTATATAAATAAAGTAAGAGTTTTGTATGAACTTTGATCAGAATTCGTTTAAAAAAATGGTAATTAGGTGCCAATTATGTCCAAAATGTGATGGAAAGCCAACTTTTAACATTTCCGAAATGTATGTATGTATGTATGTATGTATGTATGTATGAAGTGCTGGAAGGGGGTAGGGGCAAGAGAGTACTTGTCGGGGAAGTTGAAGTTTCAACACGGATATGTTTTTGGGCTGGAAGTCTATCTAAAATTAGCGTGGACGGTAGAATAACACCCACGGTATCCCCTGCCTGTCGTGAGAGGCGATTAAAAGGGTCCCCAGAGGCTCTGAACATGAGAGCGTGCGTTGGCGACTACGAGGCCCTTAGCTGAGTCCTGACATTGCTTCCACTTGTGCCAGGCTCCTCACTTCCACCTATCCTATCCGACCTCCCTTGGTCAACTCTTGATTTTTCCGACCCTGACGGCATTAGAGCATTTGAGGCTAGGGAGTCTTTCATTTTCACGCCCTTCGTCGCCTTGTCTTTCGTTGGCCGATATCTTCATTTTTCGAAGTGTCGGATCCCATTTTTCTCTGATTAGTGTCATATAGAGGATGGTTGCCTAGTTGTACTTCCACTTAATACAATAATCACACCATCTCCAACACCGTAACCAGGCAACCAGTGTACGTCATATGGATGGAAGAACTACGCCATTTTGGTGGACGGAAAGACATATATTTGGAAAATGTTCGGCGTATTATGAAAATTATTTCGTCTTCAAAGCCTAAAATTATATCCATGATTCGATGGTCTCTGTTTAGCTAAGAAAATAGTGCAGTTTTTTTTTTTCTAGTGGTAACGTCGCACCAACAACATTGAACTTTTTGGGCGAAGCAAGGATAGGGAAGGGCTATAATTTGAAAGGTACAGCCCCAGCATTTTCCTGGTGTGTAACCATTTGTGTGTCTTTGCTTGATCGTTATCGCTTAGCTCATGAATGGAATCCAATATTTTTAATAATAATGCTATTGGCTTGACGTCCCATTAACTACTGTTACGGTTTTCGGAAACGCCGAGATGCCGGGATTTAGTCCCGCTGGTTTTTTACGTGCCATTAAATCTAATGATACGAGACTTGTTACAAACAGCAAAAAATGGCATTTTACAAAATTATATACATCTCCCAGATAATGTCTCAAGAGTCATTGATAAATGAATTACTGAAATATTGCTAAAAATGGAGATTCAGCCTTTCACATATTTTGATATACCTTTGGTTTGGCTTAAGAAACTGAATATTTCAGCATTTGTTGCGTGTTTTTGTTTTCCTATATGTTTTAAATCACACCGACACAGACAGGGCTCAAGGCAACAAGCATGCAGCTTAATTAAAGGACAGCCACAGCATATGCCTCGTGTGAGAATGAATATTCAAGTCTGCGAACAGTGGGGTTTGAACCCCTACCTTCTAAATGAAAGGTGACAACTATGTGCTCCACGTAGCCAACTCACTCAGTTCACTTGTTGTTATGATAATAAATGATTGATTATATGTGTTCTGAACATCCTAACGTTTTAGCTTCATCTTATTTGTGTCTCCCAATATCAGACATTCATAATAATTTTCAGAAATCAGTTACAAAAGTTGATGTGAAAACTACTACTGGAAGTACCTAGCCTATTACAGCTGCAGAGACTTCCACTTAATTTACAAATATTATAGTGTACTGATACTTAATACCTACTATGTATAGCACAGTCAAATTGAATTACCAAGTGAGAGCTATTATATAAATAACTTGGTGCATGTGGAATTACAACTCACTATCATAATAGTCTATGTCAAGATGTATTTTTAAAAAATACCTAATTGCCTGCATCTGAGATTCTAGTAGTTTTGCTGATTTTATAAAGCCAATTACTTCAAAAGGCCTATCTAGGAATATGCTTGTAATACTCTGTATAAAGTACCAATTCCACATATTATTAGGCTATTTGTTCGGGGCATCGAACCGTGTGGATCTTTTGCTCCTATATTATTAGGTCTACATTTATGTCAAACTAGTAACATCCAAAATGGTAAGGTAAAAACAGTACTTTGGCTTGTTAATTTCATATCTTAATCTTATTAGCACAGTGTTTCCAATATTTAGCCTACACCTTAGTATTGAACTAAATGCAATTTTATTTTCATGAAAATATTACCATCAGTATTATTTTTCACAATAAATAGACTACAACAGATAATTATGTTAATTATAACATACTTAAAATATAAGCAAATCAAGTGTATTCATACTAAAATACTGTATAATGAAGTATCTACAACCTAATAGCTCTATACTTATAAAAAGATACCATAAAATAATACTTTATCACTAAACAAAGTGTAATAAGCCCACAAACCTAAAATTATTTTCCACAATCTAATAATATGAATAATTTGTTTACAATTATTAGGTGCGGGAGCTTTTAAGTAACAATGTGGAAATTAAATTAGTTTCTTTCTGATAACACATGGGATTGTTTTGCTGGTAAGAATACTCAACTTTCTTTTACCAATATATTTCTTTGACAGATTTGTCATTGTTCACCATTTTGCAATAATTGTTCATTAGGATATTAATACAAATCCATGTAACTTTTCCCCAAACCTCCTTATATTCATGCTGTGTACAAAGCTGATACATAACAAATTCATCTATCGACCAGATTAATTCAGATATCATTTTCAAAGCTGTTGGCCTTTGATTTTTTAATTAGAAAAGGTTTCAATGTTCTCCTCACCTAACAGCTTCTGCATGAACACATATGTATACGTAACAATCGTTACTGGCAATTCCTGAGGATATTTTAATCCTCCCCTATCTAACTCGGTGATTAACTCATGCTCTTTGCCACATGTCAATTTCTTATCCAGTACTAAAAATTCAGAACAGTTTTGACACTTGAGCTTCCTTAAAATAGAATAACAGCAATAGCAACATACGTCAGCACTGCCAAGTCTGAATCAGATATTTTCAGATACGGTACGTTTATGTGCTTGAAATGTCCAGTTTCTAAACAATCATTATGGAGTGGATAATCTTCTTCATCTACATTCAGTTTGCTTATTGCTTAGCATATTGGAGGTACCATGCTTTAAAGATAGTTGCAATGAACTTCCTCACCTCCTCATTTCTTAACTTGTCCATCTTGGTCTTCTGGATGGTGGATCTAAGAAATTTCATCTCTGATGCTTGGAGTCTGGATGTATCTCTCTTTGTGAGGGTGCACGCTTCAATACCATAGGTCAATATTGGTATGAAATAGTTGTTAAACATCATCAGTTTGGCCGGTTTTTGGAGTCATGTCATCCCATAGAAGTGTTCTTACTTGTTGGTAGAAATCTGATTCCTTTTGCCCTCTGTTGAAGGCTTACCCTAACCCGCAATGTATTCTGTACTTAACAGGTTGCTAAGCGACTGACACATTCATTAATATTCTGATTTATTTATTATTTAGTGTATGGTGAATACAATATTATATAAAATATATACAACTACCATCTCAAGTTCATAACTAAAGTCCATGTCAAAATTTAATAGCCAGAGAAGAGCTTCATTTGAGACACAGTTTAAGTCCTCTATAGAGCCTCTGTAACCACGCAAAGGACACTCAAATGCAATGTGATCCACTGTCTGTTCCCCATGTCCGCAGTCACATTGTGGTGATGTCTTCCATCCCCATTTGAAGAGAGTGGCTCCACATCTACCTTGGCCGGTCCTAATTCGATTTAGCGTCCTCTACTGCCGTCTGGGAAGAGAAAAACCATCTGGGCACTTGCATGGGTTCTCAATGATGTGATAATGAGGATTGCTGGTGCCACTGTTCTTTCCAGGCGTCCGATACATTAAAGGAGGTGTCCTGTAAATTCATTGCAGTACGCCAAGAAGGGTGTCTGGATTTCAGTCGTTTAACTGGGGAAGCTGCTATGTCAGAATGAATAGGGAGGAGAGGATTGTTTTCAATTTTCTTCCACAAGTTAAGCAGTGACTGTGATCTTCTTAGGGATGGAGGTGGTATGTGGCTTAGGGTGAGAAGCCAGTGTGTGTTAGTTGGTCGGATGTATCCTGTAATGATACACATTGCTTGGTTCAGCTGGGTGTCTACTAATCCAGTGTGAGCACTGTTAAGCCAGGTAGAGCAGCAATATTCAGCAACGGAATAAGAGAGTGCAAGAGCAGTGGATCACAGGACTTGAGCATTAGCACCCCAGGATGTACCTGCCAGCTTTTGGAGGATGTTATTTCTGGTCTTGATCTTGGCTGACACATTATAGAGGTAATTCTTGTAGGTCAAGGACCTGTCCAGGGTGACTCCCAGGTATTTTGGGTTACTACATTACTGTAGATTCCTCTGAATGGTATGGTTGGTTTGTACCCAGCACTTCTATTCCGCAAGTGGAAGGTAGACACAACAGTTTTCTTGGGGTTTGGTCTAAGGTTGTTCTGATAAAAGTAACTGTCTAGATATATGCGATTTTCATCCTTAGTAATGTCACAGTGTGCAGCCATGTTTGATTATTACCTGTCAAGTCAGAAGGTCTACACTCTGATCACGGAAGATGCTGCTAAGAGAAAAAGGTCTACGTACAAATAGACCACATCATGACATACACCTTAGACATTATCTGGGAACATCTATGGAAGGATAACCTAGCTACACTAGAAAGAGTAAAGGCCATGTATCTTAAAAATGTTCTCTGCCCGGCAGAAAACGCTCCTTCATAACTAACCTATGAGCTCACAAGACAGCCATTCTTTATAGAAGAACCGTCTTTTGTGACACAATACCAAGCTTTACATAAAAAAACTGCAGGATAAAAAAGAGCGAATGTATGGATAGATGTTTACCAAACAGACGGCATGATGATGTCAGAATGGATGAATTCTGTCTACGAACTGCAGCGTATTATAACGGGCTTCTTATTAAATGATCATAAAACCATTGAAAAGGGCACGCAATACAATATTACTACGACAGGCATATCAAGACAACCTATCTGAGCTATTTATAAGGGATGTTGCGGACGGGTTCTCTATTATTATTATTATTATTAAAGGATATGAGTAGTTTGCAGCATATTACCATAATGTATTGTTTTATTACTACTATAATTGTTATACGTATGACTCATGGTTGCTGTTAAAATCGCCCTACATAGACTGCAGGATGTTCAGGACAGCGTCGGGACAAGATATTGTAACTTTAATAATGATAATAATAAATATAATCAATAAAATATCATAAAATATATCATAAATGAAAATATAATTAATAAGCATAATTAACCGAAATGTCCGTAGTATGGGCGGCAGAGTTCACCAGAATGGATCCCTCGAATTTATATATATCCCAGGGCGTGTACATAATGCTGCGTACTGGTACATCTGCTGCAGGCCTTACCTAACCTCCTGAAAACGACTAATTAGGTAGGAACTGCACCTAGGTTCATCAATAACACTGATTCTAAAATAGCTAACTATATTCTTAACAAATTCCGTGCATGAGCACCTCATCAACATACAACATTACACATAAAATATTGCTGGAAGACTCCATATTTACAACAACAACAATAATGAAAATCGTGGGAAAACGAAAGCGAGAACTAAGCTACCATTTGTAGATAGTCCGATGAACAATGTACATGTATGAAGATAAATACCCTTCACTGTCTCTATATCAATTCGTCTTACCGATTCTCATAATCGGCAGTTATCACATCACACAGATACTGTACCTTGTACTACTGTGTTCACATATTTTAACACTTGTTGTAAAGATATATACACACGTCTGTCGATCCTCAACATAAATTATGGAAAGTCTGAGATAGCTTTCATCAACATATAATGCTAGGCCGCCACAAGTGCTACAATACTTAATGCGCAAGCACTCTCCACAATCAGCCACTTTCCACGAACATAACAAGACTACGCTCCACGAACGTTTGAAGTCCAGTCCATTACAGGCGTGTCACTCCAGTACCGTGTATCAGCACCACTTCCTTCCCGTACAGTGCGTCAGTTGTAGTTCTCTTATACAGTGTCACTGGTTGTAGTTATCTTCCTTCTCGTTCCTTTACAATCACCTCGGTTGCCGTCGTACGATCAACCTTTATAGACATCAACATCCCCCTCCTCTCAGATGATACGTCTGGATTGGTCCTGCCCACCAATCATGAGTGATCTCTAGTCAAGACCCAGCCCTGAACTCATACTTCGTCTCAAGACAATAACAAACGCTCGGGCATGTCATATGAGTCATACGAACTTTCCTAATACAACAACAAGCTCATCTCATCAGGCTGGGATATATACATGACTCATTGAATATCCCGACACAAGTACATCACAACAAACGCTGGGGTATCCATATGACTCAACCAAATTACCAGAGTTATTAAAGCAATGTTTTCCCACTCGTGCAAAACAAATTACTCATACCTACAAATGTGGATATCTTCCAGCTTACCAATATAAATGGCAAAATATACAAATGAAATACTGATAATAATAATAATAATAAATCGAATACTGACAATAATATCTCTAACTTCTACATATAATTCGGGGGTGTGATATATGTACTATCACAATATGTTGGGCGGTTTATAAATGTTGACAACGGCGACATTATTCAGCCGTATTGTTACACTGTGGATGTCCTCATCTGTACTTTGGGACAAAAGTGAAGCTTCTTGGATGTTATTCCGAGCATATGTAGGAACACCATAAATATCGTGACAAGTCACCCCAAGAGCTGTATAACCCGCATTGCGACCCAATCTTCTGGAACTGTTCTTAATTAGTAGTGTGTGTTTTCCTGTATGACAATAGAATCTATGTTATTATTCAGTAAAACTTTCGAAAGTCACACTTGGGCTTTGCTGATATTTTCTATGTTTAGTTGTAAAATGCGGATGGAAGTTCCAATGTTTCTTGTTAGGGAGCTGTTTCCATTAGGTGTTGTTGACATCATGTGATACCCAGGAGATTTTTTCAGAAAGACTGGCTGCCAGAATATTGTTGCTCGCTTAGCATCAGCCAGGGGTCACTTTTAGGTTACTTTAATGTTATACCTACGGACGTGAGCAACATCAACCCCCAGCATACGCCTCAATTCCAGCACGACCAGATCCACGCCACTCTGTTGGCTCACGCTGCTTGCAGGAATAATGCCACCTGATCTTCCCAGATCGAACGCCCTCTGAAGAAGTACCGTAAAAAAAAAAAAAAAAAAAAAACCCCACCACCTACCGCTACAAGAAGATATCCCTCCGCTCAATCTTCAAAGGTTGAAGTCACGCCATCCACCTTAACGTAATGCTACTGACATGGCCCACACCAACTTTAACGCTGTGAAAGTTTGGAAAGACAGCTGGGAATCTTCAACAAACCTGTCCTTTCTGGTGCGCAAATTATTAGTGGATTTCATCTACTGCACAAGCGGTGCGGACAGGCCTTGGAAGATGCAGGGACTCATTCTACTAGTACAAGTGGAACTGCATAACATAACCGGAATGCGACTGTGATGCCCCACGGCAAACCATCGCTCACATCGTTGGCAGGTGCAAGCTACGTGCTTACTCGGGTAGCTGGGCTGTTTTCTTTATACCATCAGAGGCAGTGTTAGAGTGGATGGAAGGGCTTGACATCCTGATATGAAATTGTTTTCTTGTTATTGTAATCTATTCAATTGTATATATAATGCTATACGCTAAATAATAATAATAATAATAATAATAAAAACCCGACTCCTTGGCCGAATGGTCAGCGTTGAGGCCTTCGGGTCAGAGGGTCCCGGGTCGGGGATTTTAATCGCCTTTGATTAATTCTTCTGGCCCGGGGACTGGGTGTTTGTGTTTGTCGCAACACTTTCGTCTGCATAGTCAGACAACACACTACACTACCAACCACCACCACAGAAGTACGCAATAGTGATTACATCCCTCCATATATGATTGGCGTCAGGAAGGGCAGGGCCAAATCCATATGTGCTACACAGTTCGCACCCACAGGTGTGGGAAAAGCGGAATAATAATAATAATAATATATTATTTTATTATGGACTATTTCATTACATTTATTTATTTTATCACTTTCAAGTGATATGTATAATTTCTCCATGGTGACATCATTTTGTTCATAGTTCTCCGAGTTATTACTCTCATTCTCAATCAATTACTGATCTAAATTTAGAATTGGCGCCCGGGTGGCAGACTCCCTATCAGTTGTTTATCTAGTCTATTCATAAATGATTTCAACTGCTACTCAGTATTTTCATCCCTCCCCTGAAGGGGGAGGCAGGCCTCTTAGACGTTGACGCCTTCTCTCAGACCAATCTATCTACCTAAATGTTTTCATTCTCCTCCCTGAAGGGGAGGGTCGGGCCACCTAGAAGGTAACGCCTGATCTCTGGCCAGGAGATTCAGGTGGGTTGGGTGATGTGAATAAAATTATGAAGGCGGAAATGTATGGAGTGTAGTGGTGTAAGGAGCTTTGAAAGAGGGATTTCGACCTCTTGCGCTAAGTTTTCTTTGTTCTTTTCTCTCTTGTTTGGTTTTCTTTTAATATTAAGGGTTTACTTGTTTGATATTTTAACTGCGTACAAGAATAATTCTCTGTATATATATTGTAATGCTGAATGTATTTAATAGCAGTGTATTCTGATTTCCTTTGCAATTACTTCTGTACTTCTGTGTGTAATTATATATATCTTGCATTTTAATGCCCTTTTAAGAAAACTACACCTATGGATGCTCTCCTCTTGTGTAATATTATTCATTCCCAAACTTTTATCCTTGCTTGATCAGCACGTTCTCTTGTTTTTGGTCTCAAAATATGGCGGACGCGGCGTTCAAATGGCTTCAAATATATCTATGTTACAGTCTTTCTTGCTCTATTGACATGATTTATATTTTTATTATTGTAACGTATACAGTTACATGTGTAGCCTCTGCGGCGTAAACTTTACTGCACCCTTGTAATTTAAGCATCCGTTTTTAAATCCAACTATTCATGCAGAAAAAGGTCCACGTTACATTCAAGTTTCACAAATGACTATTTGAAGAGAGGTGTATTCCAAACCCAACTAATTCGAAATCTGCTTTTTTCAATTGAAGAGAAAAACTGAAGTAATGATTTTGGCATTAATTCACTACAACGCTGATAAACTATGCGGGTTATAATGTACTTATATCCTCCAATTTATATGCATGTGTAATCAAAATTGCACGAAGCCATACGCCTTATTTGGATTTGGAAATCATTTTATAATATTTTGCAATACCAACTGATTGAAATATAGTGCATTAAATGAGGAAAAACTTTCATATATTTATTACTAAATAAAAATATTGATACACGTTAGTTCTGACAAGACATGTACAGAAGTGAAATAATGAACCACAATTAGAAGAAAATAATACATAGCAGTTATTAAAGTACTTTTATTTCTTCATTCACAAAATTTGAAAATACAGTATTTTAATTGAAAATAGATTAAACCTAAACAACGAATTTTATGGACATCGTCTTAGTTTGGGTTTAGAATTTTTTAAAATGCTGGTTTTGACATTTAACGAATCAGATGGATTTGAAGTACTGTACATTATCTCGTTTAAGCTGTATATTATGGGCAGCAAAACTAAAAATTACCCAAAAGTGACTTAAATTTTTGAATCCAGCTCTTCATCTGTTTGCAGTACAAAATATTGTGGGTTTAACGAGCAAAACACCCTGTCGCATTTGGATTTTTTTTTACACTGTCCTATGTGATATTTCCCCTCTTTTTTCATTGTGATATACATTCAGTCAGAATGTCATTTTGATTACTGAATTTTCGTTTTCTTGCTAAGTCCCAAGAGCATAATTTTATGCAGGAATAATACATTAATGCAATTTCAACTACGTGGCGCTATTCATGAGACTGAAAACTTTCAAGTATGTTTTTCTCAACAACAACAACACTTTTGCTTGTACACCCAAGATATTATGTTGGTTTGTACTTACCTGTTTTAGATTAAAAACACTGTATTTTTGGTCTATAAAGAGGCACTTTCTGTTACAAAAAGTACGACCTAAAATAAGGCTGCGCCTTATTGTCCGAAGGTCTGTCATACTTAGGTACTGAGTATGCATGGTTTGCTACACCAATGCTCAAAATATTCCTTACAATACTCTCAGCAGTTGACCCCTTTTTATTACTGCAGTTAAGAAACAGTGGCTATTGTATACCTAGATTTGTCTGACAGGAATGTGAGTTGCCGGAGAATTCCTAACAAGACGGCTGGCAACTCCTCCCCCCCCCCCCCCCTGCGCCCCTTATCTTACCTGGCAAACACAAAGCGCTGCAACCTTGACTACTGTTGTCGTAACCTTCAAGGAAAGGTAGAAAGAAAACCTTTCACTTGGTAATCAGTAGCAAGTTCCGGTAGTGATAATTTACCCTACACAATGTCATTTGTACAGAATGGTAATAGGGCAGCAGGAAGACAATACCTACTTGTGATTTGTAACAGTGACGGTAATTTGCCGATAATTTGTATTTGTACGCAAATTATTTCGGTAAAATTTTGTTTGAAAATACAGTGAAATTATATTTCCCCTCAAATTTTCAGGATGCGTCTTATGGTCCGGAAAATACGATAGATCTTGTCTTTTCTTTCTGAAGAATTGACTTCTTTGATGGAGGTCCATTTATGAAATAGTAATTCTGAGTCCTAGCTATCACAAAACAATATTTATAGTGGTTGAGAACATTGATGTCCTTCCATATAAAGGGATGTATTTCTTCTTTCAGGAAATGGCGAGAGAACAGGAAGGCGAGACTAGCACCTCACCACCAACCGCTGCTGTTTACCTACCAGAAGATAGTCAGACGTCAGCGTTCTGTGAATCCGAGGAACCACTTCCAAACTCTACAAACCAGGAAACATTAGAGGGTAAAAGTGCAAAAATTAATAAAGGACCTGCGTACCGCAGTGAAGAGGACGTACTGAACAAAGTTTTGGAAATTGTGAGCACATCGAGTGACGACAATCAAATATTTGGAGACTTTGTAGCATCTTCCCTACGCAGTTTGCATTCCGACCACATCAGGAGAAGACTCAAGCGCAAAATTCAGATGGCGATTCTGGAGGAATCTGAACTCGATGAACGGAACTATATGGCAGGACTAGGTACGTCTTCTATGCCTACACCCGTCCAGTTCGTCACTTTCGCTCACGTGAACGATTCTCAAAATACACAAAATATTGTTTAAGTTGTTAAGGTTTAAGTTGTTGCTGAGTGATCTTTGATCACACAGCGACGGAATAGAAGACTGAATAGAGACCAGGGTGACCAACTCTCAGTTCAAGAATTTAAGGGTGACAAGGCTTCCGAATTTTGAGGACGACCGCAAAATGGGTCGCGATCCGTAAGGTGACTGAAGAGGCATACTAGGGAAGTGGGGATTGAGGCATTTTCCGCGTTGTTTTCCTAATTGGCCAAGAAGTTGCTATTACATATCAGTCTGCCAAGCCCGCTGAATTGCATGCCATCAACTGACTCTATGAGTGACTGACATTTTCACACTGGCTACATAAGGAATGGCATTATTAGAGTGAGGAGGACGTAGGCTAAGAAGGCAGGAGTGAGACAGTCATATCATCAGACTGCTTTCCTGACTCTCTCTCTCTTTCTCTCTCTCACTTCCGGCGGTAGACCTTTCACTTAGGCACAAATGACTATGAAGCATACAAGCTTCAATTTGTAGTTTGCAGGTTTTCTCTGTTACGAAAACAACAACGAATCTTACTAAGTGTGAAAACCTCCGTGGCTCAGGCGGCAGCTTCTCACCGCTGGGTTCCGTGGTTCAAATCCCGGTCACTCCATGTGAGATTTGTGCGGGACATGTTTTTCTCCGGGTTCTCCGGTTTTCCCCTGTCATCTTTCATTCCAGCAACACTCTGCAGCCGGCACAATTCCTATCCTCGCCGCTAGATGGGGCTTTATTCATTCCATTCCTGACCCGGTCAAATGACTGAAAACAGGCTGTGGATTTTCACTAAGTGTGAACGCAATGAAGTACGTCATCAACAAACACTCCGCGTGCCACGAACTGTATTCATGGAAGACACAAGTCTATTAGCTGACGATCACGTGATACTTCTTGTCACGGCGCAGCATCGCTCATACCTAAGTCACTTTCATACCGTTATAGTGAAAATAACAATAATTTCAACTAGGTCATACCGGAAGACGAAGCACTAGTTTCGCCATCAAAGGCACTATTTTTTGGTACGTCTCTGTAAACGTTTTACCCGGTTCGAAGCAGTGCGAATATTCGTATACTACACTGTGTGAACACACAGTCAACACACACTGCTGAGCGAAAACTAATAGTTTCAGAAATACGCCACGAATGGCAAGCTACTTAGGAAGGATACCCACTATCCAAAGAAAACAGCGAGGACTTGGCGTTTGCGCGGTATGTTCAAAGTTGAGTTATTGAACATGACTCATGCACAGATACAAACGTACAAATTGGCATATTTCTTTGTAAGTGTGCTAACCTACTCATATACAGTCCATGTTTATATAAATTATAGGTTATTTTTCCTACCAGCGTAAACTGTCAGCTTCTTATTGTAATGGCGGCAAGACCATCTGCAAGAAGTAATGCTGCCATACTTATTTTATATTTAGGTCTAGGATACTCTAGATGGTCTTGACGCCAGTTTATATCGGAATGTTGGTGGGGCTAATATATCATTTAAACTTCGCTATCGTGACGAAACACGGAAGGAATGGAAAATCTATGTGGAATTGGGAAGATCTAAAGATTAGTTGGTCACCCTAATGGAGAGTCTCGCTGTAAATATAGAGTATATAGAATACTGTCTTAGTTTATTTTACCATAAGTTATAGTGTCGGCTTTCTTCGCTGTTCATTGCGTCAACACATCGTCTATGGTGGGCAATGTTAAAAGTACAGGTAAATGAATGCTGCATTGCAAGAATAATATACTGTATAAATTACATTTCAACACACCACTAATACGTGAAATTTCGAATTTGAGCGTGAGAGAGATTTGCCTGTAGTCTATGCTTTTCGTCAGAAATTTGCATTAAATTTATCTAACTTTCGTTTTCAGTTATATTAACGGGGACCCTACCGAAGTTTTCATGTTTGTTAACTTTAGCATGATTTGATAAGACAGTTAATGGTCTAAATTTTAAAGAAAGAATAAAAATTAGGAAATATTTTCTGAACTATGGCTTTTCTTTAGAAAGAGTTGGTCTTTTTCTTCAAAATGCTCCTGGAGCACCAACTTTTTCGGTTTCAAATTTGGTTGTTAAACTTAGGAAGGTCAGAGGCAAAATTAGTAGTTCTGGTATTAATTAAAGCCTTACATATTTAATTTTTTTTGTTAATAAGTGGCATTACCACAATTGATTTTTCCAAATATTGATTGAACATTTTTTTGAAAGTTTTTAACCATATTCAAAATGGGTTGTTGCGATTTTGAACAATATACAGGTAGTCGGTTGTGGAGAGGTTGAAGCTAGTCAGATTAAAACTGAATTGCCTGGAGCATTTTTAAGTTACTTATGAGAAAAAAGTGAACCCTGAAGTAGATGTGCCTAGGGACATCACAAGTATCGATACCTTTATTCGATATTTGCAGTATCAGCGTCAATAATGGTTATTCCATACGACAGCATTGAACAAAAAACCTGCAATATTGGTATCAATTACATAAGAACCACAATAATTTTGGCAGACATTGGCTTCGACATCCTGGTTATGGGTGATAAAAAATATTAGAAGATACGGTAGTTCTCTAGAAATTCCAATCCGTTACTCGATGCCACAAAACATGGCGCAAAATTGTTAGCAGAATCGCCTTTTTTTCTGACAATGAGGAGCACGGCTCTCAGAGGAAGATCGAATTTTTTGATGTAGGAGAGTGTAACCTGCGTAATAAGCAAGAATATCGCATTTACATTTACACATTTTTTTTTTAACATATTCTGGGGGTCATCCGAAAATTTGTGTAACGTAACGCGACATAATGTTTGACGGAAATGACGTCACATTAGTCGTTAGCGTAGGCTTTGGTCATCAAAGATGCTACTGCTACAAGTTCCTTCGACGTAGAGTTGCAGTTCTCCTTGATGTAACATTGAGTTTCATTTATTGAAAGACATATTCATGATCATTAGCTTTTCTCTCTTTTTTAAAGTGTCTTTCAGCATATTTATTTATTCTTTCCTAGTGGGAGTGAAGATTGTCGCTCTCAACTTAGTTGTAACTTGTTGTACTTGAAATATAGCGTAATATTTTCACTCCCCAACACTAAGCTAGCATGCCTATCAGTCGCTCGCGGTTCTTGAACGTTTCCGATATGTAAGAAGTTTTTAAAGGGCGTACATTTCTTGGAGAACACAACAAATATCAGAGGTTTAAAGGTTTTATGATAGTTAATTTGTTACTGCTCTTTCATTATCTCCAGAGTTTTTTTTTTCAACTGTCTGCACAATACTGCCATTAACGAACGATTTTTTTGTGATTTTATTATCCATACCAAAATATTATATCGAATATGATATCTTAACGTCCTTAGGGCATGCCCAGTGAAAGGAACACGCATGTTTGATTTACAAGTCTCTGCACATGCTTAAAAGGTGTTCCAAGCTTGGACTGTCTGCTACAGTAGTTCCAAAATCTCAGTAGGGTCCCCCTTGAAAGTAATTTATTATGATAGATATCATGGAGTTCTGTGATATTCTTTGCATTTCAAACATTGAGTCAGGTTTTAAAAAAATCACATACAGTGAATGGCAAGAAGAAAGCCAACTCTAATTAAATTTGAAGGTGCTACATTTTATATTTAGTTTTTGTAAACTGAAAGAAAATCACCACACATTATAAAGGCTGAAGCAGATAAGTCCGTCTGTTAGTTCCTCCTGTTAATTTTACGGCATTTGTGCGAGTGTGGGTTACATAACCGTCTATGTCTCCTTGATGACCGTGACATGTTCTTGTAACTTTATTACAGGTGTGAGAAGAGAGAAGGGTATATATAATTCTGATGATGTAATGTTCCTAAAAATAGACTAAGTACGTGTCAAACATAATGTAAATATTATTTGTGTATATGTATAAAGTAAATATTATTATATTGTACAAAAATAAATGCGATTACAAAAAAAACAAGATTATTTTATTGATGAATAACCAAAAATTAACGTACTCCCCAGAGAATGTCAATCATTTTTTATCTCCTTCTTGCGTTGTCTTCTTTGAACGCTGGCGAGCATTCGGGTGATATTCAGTTCAAGCCCTCGTGTCTTAGCATTCCTCGAGGTTCATCATCCGAGAAGCTTAAGGATGGAAGAAGGCTTAAATATGACAAAGCCCATGTCAGTGGTTCAGACAACTGTGGTGCGTTCATTCCACTCCATTAATATTTCAATTTGTAGTACATGTTTGGTGTTAATTAAAGGCTTAAGTATTTAACATTTTTGTTAAGAAGTGGCATCAGAACAGTTGATTTTTCCAAATGTTGATTCAAGGTATTTCTGAAAGTTAATTAAATACTTCGGCTACGTGTGGGTAAATTTGCTGGCACGTAGGAACTCTCCTACAGGATAAAATACCGGCAACTCGGCTTCTCCAAAAATTGTAGGTGGTTTACACACGACAAAGCGCAAGTAACATAGAACCAATATCCCAGTGTCTATTAGGCCGCCTTTACATGAACCACATGCAACTGCATCCAAACCGGTGGTTCAGCTGTGGTTGGAATCGACCACTCTTAACCACAATTACGTGGTTATGTGAAGTTTGTATCGAGCACTCTACACCCGCAAGTACACAGTACTAAAATGGATTTTGAAGAGGAAACATTTCTGTTGCTTATGTTAACGTCGAGGGAGTTTATTGGGTTCGTCCTATTACTATACTTACTGCGGCCACACTGAGTCCTGTTCGCTACGTTAGCAGCATCACGGGGTGTACGATTCTCGGCTATATTTAGAAAACTTCGCGCTGAATGGGCATGCGCATTGGACTATATAACTGCGAGGTGTCATTGCGCGCATATTCCTCGTCAAGTCATTTTTCACTCTACATACAACTCGTGTTATTACCTCTCATTATTTTAAAATGACTCTTTAAATTTAACCTCATCATGACTTAATTGCTTTATCATGTTATAAAATTCGCCAAACTTTTGTTTCTTGTAAGTTCACGTCATACACCTACAGTATACATACGGAAAGTAACAACACTAGTAATCGTCGGAGTCATCCCTGCTCACCCATTGCACACTATCAGCCAACATCTCGGACAAGACTGAGCCAGCTTGTACAAAACAGCTTTCTGTGTGACCGCGTGGGATAGCGAACGTAGCGTAGAGTTCTGTGTCGCCTCAGCTTCAGTCAGTGTGAACGTACAATGCAAGGTTTTAAAATGATTTTAGAATGACCAAGGATACATTCGATTTTGAAACCGTTCACAACGAAATACCACCATTATGCGGAGCGGCGCTGCTTGCGTGTCCCAATGAAGTCGCAGGTGTAACCATATCGGATGAGTATCTGTCGAGAGACCAGATTAACGAATGGATCTCCGGGTGGGGACTACACGAGAGGGGGCAATCGTCAGGAAGATGGATACTGACATTCTGCGAGTCAGAGCGTGGAATGTTAGAAGTTTGAATCGCTCTAGTAGGTTAGAGAATCTGTAAAGGGAGATAGATATACTAAAGTTAGATGTTCGTAGTTGGTATAAGTGAAGTGCGTTGGCAGGAAGAGCAGGAATTCTGGTCAGTCGACCATAGAATTATCAACACAAAATCAAACGGGAAATGCAGGAGTAGGTATAATAATGAATAAGAAAACAGGGCAGCGGGTAAGCTACTATGACCAGCATAGTGAAAGGATTATTGTGGGCAGGACAGACACCAAGCCAATACCCACCACAATAGTGCAGGTCTATATGCCTTCTAGTTCACTAGATGACGAAGAAATCGAAATAATATATGGAGAGATAGAAGATTTAATACAGTATGTAAAAGGTTATTAGAATCTAATTGTGATGGGAAACTGGAATGCAGTGATAGGCCAACGAAGAGAAGGTAATACAGTAGGAGAATTCGGACTGGGACAAAGTAATTAAAGAGGAAGCCGGCTGGTTGAATTCTGCGCCGATCGCAATTTATTCCTGGCTAACACTAGGTTCAAACACCACAAACGACGGCTGTATACATGGACGAGACCTGGAGACACTGGAAGGTATCGAATGGACTTCATTATGATTAGGCAGAGATTTAGTAACCAGGTGTTGGATTGCAATACTTTCCTAGCAGCAGACAGGGACTCTGGCTACAACCTGTTGGTCATGAAATGCCATCTAAAATTGAAGAAAGGAAGGAATGCAAGGAGATGGGATCTAGACAAGTTGAAAGAAAACAGCACGAGAGAAATTGTTTCAAGGAACATGTAAGAAAAGGACTAAATGGAAAGGCTGAAGGAAACACAGTAGAGGAAGAATGGACAGTCATGAAGAATGAGATCAGTAAGGCTGCTGAAGAAAAGTTAGGAAGAAACGAAAGATCACCTAAGGAACAATGGATAACTCAAAAGATACTAGACCTGATTGACGAACGACGAAATAACAAGAATGAAAAGAATACAGGTGAATAAAGAAAGAAGTAGACAGGAAGTGCAGGACTGCTAGAGAAGAATGGCTGAAAGAGAAGTGCAAGGATGTTGAAGGTTGTATGACCCTAGGAAAGGTAGATGCTGCATACAGGAAAATCAAGGAAACCATTGGAGGAAGGAAAAGTAAGTGTATGAATATTAAAAGCTCAGATAGAAAAACCACTTCTAGGGAAAGATGGCAGGAACATATTCAACAGTTGTATCAAGGTAAAGAAGTGGATGATAGTGTTCTGTAAGAAGAAGAGGCTGTTGATGCTGATAACTAGGGCCCGGATGTTTATGCAGTAATAGGTTAGAATGCAAACTTACTGAAGCGAGTAATAAGTCGAGTCTACCCGCACGACGGTAATGCTATGAGGTTTGCATAAACATTAGGGTTTCGGCCCATTACAACCCCATAGAATTTGTTACTCCCACTACATTAAGTTAGAGCGGGCTAGTCGACATTTCCTACTAACAAAATATTATTTAGTAACACAATTACTTAGAATGAAAAGACAAATTGAAACTGAGTTTGGAGAAAATCAATTTGGACCGAATTAAGAAAGACAAACCCACGTATATGGCGTTCGTATATCTAGAAAAAGCATTCGATAATGTTGATTGGTCCAAGTTGTTTGAGATTCTGAAGGTGACTGGGATCAGATTCCGAGAACGGAGAATTATCTACAATCTATACAAAAATCAGTCTGCAGTGGTAAGAATCGAGGGCTTTGAAAAAGAGGCAGCAATCCAGACAGGAGTGAGGCACGGCTGCAGTTTGTCCTCTCTCCTTTTCAATGTTTGCATATAACATACAGTAAAGGAAATCAAAGAGGAATTTGGAAAGGGTATCAAAGTTCAAGGAGAGGAAATCAAAATCCTGAGATTTGCCGATGATGTTGTTATTTTATCTGACTGCAAAAGATCTGGAGAAATTGCTGAATGGTATGGACAGTCTTGGGGAAGGAATAAAAGATAAAAATAAATAAGTCCAAAACAAAAGTAATGGAGTGCGGTCGAACAAAGGCAGGTAATGCAGGAAATATCAGATTAGGAAATGAAGTCTTAAAAGAAGTTGATGACTATTGTTATTTGGGTAGTAAAATAACTAATGATGGCAGAAGTAAGGAGGACATAAAGTGCAGACCAGCACAAGCAAGGAAGGCCTTTTTTAAGAAAGGAAATTTGTTCACCTCGAGCATTGATATAAGAATTAGAAAGATGTTTTTGAAGAGTTTCGTCTGGAGCGTGACATGTATGGGTAAAACATAGACGATAACTAGCTGAGAAAGAAAGAGAATAGAAGCTTTTGAAATGCGGTGTTACAGAAGGATGCTGAGGGTGAGATGGATAGATAGAATCACAAATGAAGAGATACTGAATCGAATTGGTGAGATGAGATCGATTTGGCTAAATTTGACCCGGAGGAAAGAAAGAATGATAGGGCACATCTTAAGAAACCCAGGTCTTGTACAGCTGGCTTTTTAGGGAAGTGTAGGTGGTAAGAACTGTAGGGGTAGACCAAGGTACAAATATGACAAGCAGATATAGGATGTAGAAATGAAAACGTTAGCACAGGATAGGGTAACATGGAGAGCTGTATGAAACGAGTCTATGGACTGATGATTCAAAGAACAACAACAACAACGAGAGGCTTATCACAATAGGGTAAGTAAAACAATTTCTGCAGATATTTACTTTATTAGCAATTTTGTTCAAAGATATGTGATAAAAGATACATAGTCAACCCTTAATTAAAGATATCTGTTAAAATGTAATCCTCTGTATGTTGACTTGAAATGCTGATGTAAATTCCGGCAGACCGGCTCTTGGTGATGAGCCTGTGGAGGTTCAGATTGGATAACAGGATGGTCTCTTTGCATAGGTGAACCCTGTATGTACGAAGTCATCGAATGCTGTCTATGTTCATATGATGACGTGTTGTATCCATAACGATGCAAGTCGTCGAAGCGCCTGTATGATTCACAATCAAACGTTTATGATCGAAGATGACAGTATTTCTGAATGACATTCATAATGTTAATTTCTTTTGCCAGTTTTAGGTGAAACGGTAATGATTAGTAAAAAATACAAATCGCTGTCAATGTAGTCCACCTCCGTTTCTTTTATGCTCATTCGATCAGACAAGCGATGTGTTAATTTCTTGATCAAGTCGTTCTTCTGATCAGGATTGTTTGAAGTCCTCTGACCACCAGTTTTTCGCTTCTTACATCTAATTTCGTGACCTAACTGTCCATCTTCGTCGGAAAGAGCAGACTCATTTTGTGAAGAGACAATAGAAGTATCTTTGGTTCTTCGGTCTGCGAGAGGCTTCAGAAACGATAAGTTATCAAAATACAGATACTTCCTATGTGTAGATGCTCCATTATGGGTTTTCCTGAGCTCTCTGTTATAGGAGTCCCTCGAACTTTGCCATTTTCTTTGCAGTTTCACAGCTGAATAAAAATCGTGTGTCTATTTTCTAAGGATAACAAATGGCAGAATTAGATCAGTGGCTTAGCTGCTGGCTTCTCACCCAGAAGGCCGAGGTTCGAAAAGAAAAGAAATTTCACAATTCGATTTTTTCTAAAAAAAAAAAAAAAGTTCGTCAGATACTTTCCTGAGTAATATGCCAAGTGAAAGGGGCAGCAGATAAAAGTATTTTATAAAACCATCATAGACACAAATGAAGAAATAACTGCAAATTTTAATTGGATCTATTAGCCATAGTATACAAAACGAACATTTGAATTGCAGGAATGATCCAAGTACAAATCAAGATTAAATCAAATGTGTCACTTTGCCAGTTTTTCATTTAGTGGCCTAAATATGGACTACATTTAAAATTATTTAAAGTAACATGAAATCAAGGCATTAAGCACAAGAAAATGAAGAATCATAGTAAAGATACTGAAGACAAACAATAAATACACACAAAACCTATGAGTAATTCTGCGTACACTATTTCCAAAAGTCACAAATGTATTGTTCCTTTTCTGCACCCTCACAGTCACTGTGTGTCCACATGCAGCACATGAAACACATTATCCACAATTCATCGGAAGAATATTCGGAAAAATTTTCCTTCGTAAAACTCACTACACCACCACTTGAGCCTCCTTAAACCACTTCCCTCACTAGCCCATATTCGGACCATGCACGGTAGCCGAAATTTAGACCATTACATCAATGATGTTTAGACAGTTGTGATGGTCTGCAATTATTAAAAATAAACTCAAGTATTTCCCCAAATGACAGCTCTGATATTTAAGAGCACGTATCACATACCTTGATATCTCTTATTACGATTATTGACAAGCGAATTTCACTTTTACCTGTAAAACGTCTAGCAGCGCCTGGGGTGACTCTATGCACTATAACACGGAATGTACGAAACACTTCGTCCACCCGACTGACGCCGCTTACATTCCTGCTTTGTGGCTTTGAGCCTCATAAGCCCCATCACTCCCTTCCGGACTACGGCATCTTGCAGCCCCAATATCAACACTAGTCTATATTTGGACCTTCTCCTCTACCATTCAGCAACATGCAGGTCGCTACAAACAGGTGGTATCCAGAATATCACTGGATTGTATAATATCCTAATTATGACAATATATACAGTAGATGCTCTTATATATATATATATATATATTTTTTTTTTGTACGACTTAAGTATTATTCTCTCAGGTGTTTCTGTACCTGTTACTAATTTTATTCAAAGGTAGATAAAATGAAATGGCGCATGGTTTTTAGTGCCGGGGGTGTCCGAGGACAGGTTCGGCTCGCCAGATGCAGGTCTTTAGATTTGACGTCCGTAGGCAACCTGCGCGTCGTGATGAGGACGAAATGATGATGAAGACGACACATACACCCAACCCCTGTGCTAGCGAAATTAACGAATGATGGTTAAAATTCCCGACCCTGCCGGGAATCAAACCCGGGACCCGTGTGACCAAAGGCCAGCACGCTAATTAATTAGCCATGGAGAAAGGTAGGTAATTGTATTTAAAGGTAGGTAATGTGGACAATGTGTATAACATGGTCCTTGTTATTTCTCTACTGAAAATCCACAGCCTCTTTTCCAGTAATTCGAACGGGTCAGAAATGGAATAAATGAACACCCCCCCCCCCCCAAATCAGGCGGCGAGGAAAGGAATTTTGCCGGTTGCCGAAACCCATCGCATTCCTCTGGAGCAATGATGATGATATGAAATTATATTGGAAAGTGTTGCTGGAATGAAAGATGACAGGGAAAACCGCAGTACCCGGAGAAAAACCTGTCCCGCCTCTGCTTTGTCCAGCACAAATCTCACTTGGAGTGACCGGGATTTGAACCACGGAACCTAGTGGTGAGAGGTCGGTGCACTGCCTCCTGAGCCACGGAGGCTGCGATGTTTCTATTGCTGTGTAATTACTTATTTCAAAAATTAAGTTTTCAGGAGGAAACTCACATTGGAGTGAATTCACTTTTAATAATAATAATAATAATAATAATAATAATAATAATAATGCTATTTGCTTTACGTCCCACTAACTACTCTTTTACGGTTTTCAGAGGCGCCGAGGTGCCGGAATTTAGTCCCGCGGGAGTTCTTTTAGGTGCCAGTAAATCTACCGAAACGAGGCTGACGTATTTGAGCACCTTCAAATACCATCGGACTGAGTCAGGATCGAACCTGCCAAGTTGGAGTCAAAACGCCAGCGCCTAAACCGTCTAAGCCACTCAGCCCGGCAAGAATACATTTTTAACCACCCGTCAAAAATCCGATTCATTACCTTCGCTGGGTTTGAACCCGCTATCTTGGCATTCGGAGCCCGACATTCTACAATTGATCCACAGAGGCAGCCGGCAATCCAACTGACGAGCCGACGATTGAATAAGGCCTAAATAGCTCGAGTGTATTTAATGATAATGACGTATTGACTGGTTAGACGTCCGGCTCCAAGGCTAAATGGTTAGCGTGTTGGCCTTTGGTCCGGAGGGTCTCGGATTCGATTCCCGGACGGGTGGAGATTGTAACCTTAAAAGGTTAATTCTCTTGGCTCGGGGACTGGGTGTTTGTGCTGTCCCCAAACATCCCTGCAACTCACACATAACACTACCCTCCACCACAATAACACGCAGTTACCTAGGCATGGCAGATGCCGCCAACCCTCATCGGAGGATCTGCCTTACAAGGGCTGTACCCGGCTAGAAATAGCCACACGAAATTGTTTTTGGTCCGCATCTGTGGTGTAGTGGTTAGTGTGATTAGCTGCCACGCCCGGAGGCCTGGGTTCGATTCCCGGCTCTGCCACGGTATTTGAAATGTGGTACGAGGGTTGGAACCGGGGTCCACTCAGCCTCGGGAGGTCAACTGAGTAGAGGTGGGTTCGATTCCTACCGCAGACATCCTGGAAGTGGTTTACCGTGGATTCCCACTTCTCCAAGCAAATGCCGGGATGGTACCTAATTTAAGGCCACGGCCGCTTCCTTGACGTTCAGCATAGCAGGTGAGGCCGCCTGGGCGAGGTATTGGTCATTCTCTCCAGTTGTATCCCCGACCTAATGTCTGGCGCTCCAGGACACAGTCCTTGAGGCGGTAGAGATGGGATCCCTCGCCGAGTAAAAACCGACCTTGGAGGGTAAACAGATCACCGAAGAAAGTATTATTACAGGTTAGACGTAATGGTTTACAATAGGGATCACGTGTCTCAAAATGAGTTTGAATTCCTCTGTATATCAATAGACAATGTTAGATGTCTTAATGATGTCGACGACACGGCCAGCTCGGCGGGTTTATAGACGCTTATTAGATCAATTACTCGGGCCAGCCCAGAGACGGCCTTGGCATTTGTTACAAGACGTCTAGCACCACGACATGTTCAGATCGGAAATGGTTCTGGAACTCTTGCGTAACAAGAATATCAATGCAATACTGTATAAGCAGAGTAGCTCAAGAAACACTATGCTATTATAGTAGAACCACCTAACTAATATCTAGGGCCCGGATGTTCATGACCTAAAAAATGTTAGAAATATGTACATATTCATGACATTAAAAAAGTATTAAAATATGACAATAAATATGACTTCAAAAATTATTGCTAACATTTTCGAAATCTTTCTCCCTCTGTTTAAATTAGAATTATATTGCAGTCCGCCTCTGTGGTGTAGTGGTTAGTTTGATCAGCTGCCACCCCCGGAGGCCCGGGTTCGATTCCTGGTTCTGCCACGAAATTTGAAAAGTGGTACGAGGGTTGGAACGGGGTCCAGCTCAGCCTCGGGAAGTCAACTGAGTACAGGTGGGTTCGATTCCCACCTCAGCCATCCTGGAAGTGGTTTTCTGTGGTTTCCCCACTTCTCCAAGTAAATGCCGGGATGGTACATAACTTAAGGCCACGGCTGCTTCCTTCCCTCTTCCTTGTCTTTCCCTTCCAATCGTCCCATCCCCCGCAAGGCCCCTGTTCAGCATAGCAGGTGAGGCCACCTGGGCGAGGTACTGGTCATCCTCCCCAGTTGTATCTCCCGACCCAGAGTCTGAAGCTCCAGGACACTGCCCTTGAGGCGGTAGAGGTGGGATCCCTCGCTGAGTCCGAGGGAAAAACCAACCCTGGAGGGTAAACAATTTTTTTTTTTGCTTTACGTCGCACCGACAAAGATATGTCTTACGGCGCCGATGGGATAGAAAAGGGCTAGGAATTGGAAGGAAGCGGCCGTGGCCTTCATTAAGGTACAGCCCCGGCATTTGCCTGGTGTGAACATGGGAAACCACGGAAAACCATCTTCAGGGCTGCCGACAGTGGGGCTCGAACCCACGATGTCCCGATTACTGGATACTGGCCGCACTTAAGCGACTGCAGCTATCGAGCTCGGTGGTAAACAAATTAAGAAAGAAAGAAATTATATTGAAAATATACCTTCAAAATCTACCACATTCAATAATGAGTAAATAATACTATTTATTTGTATATAATACTGTAAAAAAATGAAATGGCGTATGGCTTTTAGTGCCGGGAGTGTCCGAGGACATGTTCGAATCGCCAGGTGCAGGTCTTTTGATCTGACACCTGTAGGCGACCTGCGCGTCGTGATGAGGATGGAATGATGATGAAGGCAACACATACACGCAGTCCCCATGCCGCCGAAATTAACCAATGATGGTTAAAATCCCCGACCCTGCCGGGAATCAAACCCCGGACCCCTGTGACCAAAGGTAAGCACGCTAACCATTTAGCCATGGAGCCGGACAAAGAATTGATTAATACTTTGAACAACTGGAAAGACATTTGTTAAAATTCCTTTTGAATTAAGACATCGTACATGAAATTTGATCATGTTCCTAATATTCATCAATTCTTTTAAAAAAATGTATACGACGTTGTTCGTTGATGCTCGTCATTAATTAAATGTTTTCTTTTTTAAGATATTTTCTAGTAATTTTTTTAAAATTTTGGCATGTTGGTGAAACGAATTACTAGTTGGTAAGATGTAATTCCTCTTAAAACAATATCACCACCACTACCACAGTGAAGAGAACTCAGGATACTTTTACTTTTCCATGTCGAACAACTTACACGAGTACTTTCCGGTTCAAGATTTCAGATAATAGCAAATGCATTCCGAGAAACGAGCAAGTGAACAAAGAAACCGCTGTCTGGTGTAACCGAAGCTCCGTCTACCTTTACTTCGTGTTCACTTCCTTCAATTATTCCCTCCACAAGCTTCTACCAAGAGCGATGACGTCATGCTTGGAACACGCTCTATGGAATAAGAAACTTGCTACTACATCCTGCTGGAAACTCTTCTCCTTAGTTGATAAGTTTTAAATATTGAAATCTGCATCCCAAACCATGCTCTCTTCATAAACCGAACAATGATTTCAAAGCATTTGAACTTGTTCTGTAAAGCTTGGGGTCGAAATATTGAGAACTCGTTGCCTATTCCCCACTAATGCGAAGTAAATCCCAGTCTAAAATATAGAACTGAATGCAGTTCGTAGCATCTAGCCTTCTATGAAATGATTTTGGCATTATTACATAATCTTGCATTAATTTTTTAGTGAACATATTCCTAAACAACTACAAAAAATCTAATATTTGTGAGGCAGAAAGGGTCTAAAAATCTTTGGGAAGAATAGTGCCAGAAGTTAAAAAATAAAATAAATATAAAAATGCCATATTTAGGGACATCTAAAGGTATGAATTTCATCATCATCATCTGTTTACCCTCCAGGTTCGGTTTTTCCCTCGGACTTAGCGAGGGATCCCACCTCTACCGCCTCAAGGGCAGTGTCCTGGAGCTTCAGACTCTTGGTCTGGGGATACAACTGGGGAGTATGACCAGTACCTCGCCCAGGCGGCCTCACCTGCTATGCTGAACAGGGGCCTTGTGGAGGGATGGGAAGATCGGAAGGGATAGGCAAGGAAGAGGGAAGGAAGCGGCCGTGGCCTTAAGTTCGGTACCATCCCGGCATTCGCCTGGAGGAGAAGTGGGAAACCACGGAAAACCACTTCCAGGATGGCTGAGGTGGGAATCGAACCCACCTCTACTCAGTTGACCTCCCGAGGCTGAGTGGACCCCGTTCCAGCCCTCGTACCACTTTTCCAATTTCGTGGCAGAGCCGGGAATCGAACCCGGGCCTCCGGGGGTGGCAGCTAATCACGCTAACCACTACACCACAGAGGCGGACAGGTATGAATTTACTGTCCTATAATTACATTATAATTTTTATTCTTGTACGTTCATTGTCTCCATATCTTTACTAATGCATAATACGATTTATTGGATACATCAATGAGTAAAAAAAAAAAAAATCGCTATGCTTTGATAACTTTCGCTTGTACTTTTCAAATTATATACGCTAAACTTACG
This sequence comes from Anabrus simplex, assembly GCF_040414725.1. Taxonomy (NCBI): domain Eukaryota; kingdom Metazoa; phylum Arthropoda; class Insecta; order Orthoptera; family Tettigoniidae; genus Anabrus; species Anabrus simplex. Next base: position 64,395,286 of record NC_090278.1, on the reverse strand, counting down.
AAATATCAAACGATCACAGTGTTAATGATCTCACCTGTTTCATCATCGACCCCACGATCCACTTTGGAACAGACAAAGAACAACCAGTAACTGCTGATCATGAGAAAAATGACATCTACGAGGCGACAAGATTGGTTGTGGGGATGCAAAGGCACTATTACCAAATTCGTCTGCAAATTTTTTGTCAGTTTCGGTCCAAGAACATATTTAAGACAAGAAATAGCACTGCTGACCCTAAAAGGCTCCTAATTACAAAGTATTGTTTTTACGATTTATGTAGCATGGTATGTTTTGTCAAACTGGTATCCCATAATATAGGGAATAAATTATAAATATGTAGGTATATAACCAATACTACCAAGTTTGTGAAAAAAGCCTCCGTAGCTCAGGCGGCAGCGCGTTCACCGCTGGGTTCCGCGGTTCAAATCCCGGTCACTCTATGTGAGATTTGTGCTGGACAGGTTTTTCTCCGGGTACTCCGGTTTTCCTGTCGTCTTTCATTCCAGCAACACTCTCCAGTATCATTTCATTTCCTATAAATAATAATAATAATAATAATAATAATAATCGTATGGCCTCAGCTACCGTGTGCAGACATTTCAATTTGACGCCATCTGGCTGTCTGCTCGTCAATTTCGACGTTCCGTTTTACTCTAGGCCCCCACTAGATGGCAGACCGAGTAAACCGAAACTCTCTTGGGCGTCTATGGCTGAGATTTAATTAATTTTGTCGGGTAAACACCAAATGTGTCACCAGAGATCTTTTACATGCCGACATCGTACGACATGGAGTGTCGAATGGACTTTTTTCTGATTTCATTTCCTATGTCAGTCATTAATCATTGCCCCAGAGGAGTGCGACAGGCTTCGACAGCCGGCACGATTCCTATCCTCGCCGCTAGATAGGGGCTTCATTCATTCCATCCCTGATCCGGTCGAATGACTGGAAACAAGCTGTAGATGTTCATTTCCATTTCCTGTTGCTTGAGAAAGCATTTGCAGGTTATTACCGAAATTTTCCTACGATTTTTTTCTTGGACTCTACAATGAATTGTTTCGCTCTATTTCTTTCATCTACGTACACTTTCGGAGCCATTTTTGATGTTGTTTTGGTCATCGGCCCATAAGACTGGTCTGATGCAGCCCTCCACGCCAACCTATTTTGCGCGAAGTTTTTCATTTCTACGTAACCACTACATCCTACATCTACTCCAATCTGTTTGTCATATTCGTACCTTGGTCTTCCCTCACCGTTCTTGCAACCTACACTTCCGTCAAAAACAAACCTGGGTGTCTTAAAATGTGCCCAACCATTCTCTCTCTTCTTCTCATCAAATTTAGCCAAATCGATCATCTCTACCCGATTCGATTCATTATCTCTTCGTTCATGATTCGATGTACCATCTCACCTTCAGCATTCTTCTGTAACAACACATTTCTAATTCCGATATCAATGTTCGAAGTGAGCAAATTTCTTTTTGTAAGAAAGCTCTTCCTTGCTTGTGCTATCTGCATTTTATGTCCTCCTTACTTCTGCCATTGTTAGTTATTTTACTGCCCAAGTAACAATATTCATGTACTTCCTTTAAGACTTCATTTCCTAATCTAATACAGTATTTCCTGCACCAGCAGACTTCATTCAGCTCCACTCCATTACCTTTATTTGGGATTTATTTTCATCTTGTACTCCTTTTTAACTTTACATGTTGCCCTGAATTCGCCACTCCACCAAAATCTTCGTTCCTTCCCCACGTTTACACACAGATTTTCCCATGCATTCCCTTGCTTTTTTGTGTGCTGTAAATCGCCATCGGCAGGGGCCGTAAAGAGTAATACAGTGGGACTTTCCCGCCACCTCTGGGTAATATTAAAAACTTGGGCTTCACAGGCCGTCTGGTCTACCTTGAACAGTCAAGTGAATTTTATTGATTCCTAGTACACATTTCACAGGCTAAATGCAATATATATTGCGATTTATGCGTGTTTGAAGTCAGCTATTAGCTTCGTCAGTTAGTTTGAGCTCAAATTAAGCTCCGTCACTGATATTTACATTATTTGAAGTGTCAGGAAAAAAAAAAAAAAAAAGAGAGAGAAAATAGGTAAGTGAACTTTCTGCCGTACTCGAGTTAGCGGTGATCCACTGGACGTCGGACCGAGCTTAATTCAGTTGATCACATTTCAAACTTCAGTTATTCAAAGCAAATGACTTTGTAACTTTTTAATTCGTTTATCCAGTAACGTTCTGAAATTAAAGTTCTGAAGGAAGTTGACTTACCTGTTTTTTCCCTCGTAAGGCACCATTTCCGCTCATGCACTAAAGTAGTGATGGGATTTTTTAATATTTTTTATTTAATGCTATTTATGTTGGGCGTCGACCCATGTGGATCTTTTGCCCCTACTGGCATCATATTGTATGAACCTGCGTGTAATTGGAATAGCGGTAGTGTGGAATACTGTATGTAAGGAAAGGAAGATTAAGGACGTCACAAACACCCAGTCCCGAGGCCAGGGATATTAATTATTACAATTAAAAAACCCTGACCCGGCCGGGAATCGAAACCGGTGCCGTCGGGTGACAGGCGGACGCGTTGCCCCCTACACCGCGGGGCCGGACTAGTGATGGGATAATCGAATATAAAATAATCGCTTGTACGGTTATTTCATTTTCTCCAATTTTTCGATCATATTTCTCATTTGATTATTTTTTCGATTATTCATTCGAAACTCCATTCGAATCAATGAGGCAATCAAATAGTGAATTTTTCCATGCGATTATCTTTTGATTATTTATTGGGAACTGCATTCGAATGAATGAGGCAATTGAATAGTGAATACTTTGGAAATAATCAGATGAAAAGTGATGTTAATAAGACAGTTTATTCACTCATTTAATTTCAACATTTGGAGATACGTTTAGAAAAAAGGCGTATTTCTATTTTTCATAAGAGTTCATCTATTCGCTTATTTCAGTCGATTATCCATCCGACACACCTAAACCGAAAAATTGATTCATGCCGCATCCGAATATTCTATGCGATACAACTGAATGATAACTGAAACTTATCCGATTATTTTAATCGATTATTTATTCGATTATGCCATCATTACAACTGAATTATATTTGAAACTCATTCGATTATTAAAAGTATTGGATTATCCCATCACTACTAGAGAGTCATGGTAGCAATCATCCTCCGTTTACCCTCCTTTGACCTATTGGGCCCGTATTAGCGCACACGCTGTGCTCTCTGCTTTTTTATTTAAACATTTGATGAGGTTCTTGTCTCGAGGATTCGGTCTTCCTATGACGCCTATTTTAACAACTTCAAAGCTTGAATGGAACGTCTTCGTTATCCATCCATCTCTCCACAAAACAGTGAACAAATCCATCAAGATTTTCATTGCCAGCCAACCGTCGGGAACATTCTCAGGCCGAAGAAACGCCAAAAGAGCACACACGCGGATGTTCATTCTCATTTCTTCGTTCTTCATATACTCACAAGCATCTCTGTACGCAACCCACTGTCTTCCTATATCCTAAACCTGGTGACTGTTGAGACCAACTGTTGACCAAAGTTAATAGATTTCCGCCCGTGATGTCTAACTTACTGTACAAACAGTGGTTACTTTCGTTCGATTCGTTCCTTGTGTAGGCTTTTCTTCTTACCTTGAATTCACGTCCGCTTAAACTTTAGGGGCAGAAATTGGTGCCTATTCAAAATAGACCGACATTATAACTATGACGGAAACACTATGATACTCGGAGCAATAATGAGAGAAAGCGGAGCTAACGGAAGGAGGGGATGGTCCTGCAGAATTACCCCGTATTATTCCGGAGGTCATTGCCTCAGGGGAGGGATTGTTAACAATTTTAAACTGGTTGCGAATGACACGTATTTGCTATTTCCTCTAGAGCATCTCTGTATGCCACACATTGTCTTTCTATATCCTGAACCTGGTGACTATCAAGACCAAAAAAATTGTCGGACCAAAATTAAGAGATTTCCGTCCGTGATGTTGCCTAAATTACTCTTCGAACAGTGGTTATTTTCGTTCGATTTGTTCCTTGTGTAGGTTTCCTTTCTTACCTTGAATTCACGTCACCATAAACGAACATCTCCCCCCAGCATAATTTGTTTTCTAGGCGTTAACCAACGACTCCATGTTAACAGTAGCAAAAGACAAACAAAAACTTGCACAGGGCTAGTGCACTTAGCGCCTTTTCCGTTCTGTGTACAATACAGACACCCACTGTCATAGTTTGGTCTTTGTTTGAACTGTTCGCTTTCGTATGTGACTTTGCATTCATCACAGCAACCTTTCAAAAAAAAAAAAAAAAATCCACATTATTCCAAGGCGAACTCTTTTAATCCCGTTGGGCAAGAGTATAGGAAAAAAAATATCAGTTTCCAGGTTTTCTATTTCGTATCTCAATAGATACAGGTCTGTTAGTTTCATGCTGAGGAGAGGGGCCAATGAAGTATGGCTATGAATGGTCTTGGCACTTGCGAGTGCATACCTTCAGGATCCTGAGTGTTGGTTAACCGCACCTTCTGTCGGTGGCTGGCAACGAGTAGGGATGGAACAAATGGTTACTTTCCAGTATCATGTTCCTGTGTATCCGTTACACTGTAGTATTACGTTGGAGTATTAGGATATTGACGTCCGAAACGGGGAAGGAGCTTACTGTCAGCTGTTTCCAATATGGCGGCGAGATAGTGACGGGAAGTAAACACGACAGTGATCGTGCGTGCGTCTGTAGGATTAATTAAGTGTTCAAAATGTCTTTGGTGTCGTAGGCGCAACTGTTGAGAGTTGTCGGAGATTTCACTCGTCCATTAGTGGAAGGGGAAGAAATATTCAAGCGTAAATACTTGATATGTGTAGGTAAAAAGTTTGAAACAGAAGATGAAACTGGTGTTGTAGCTTTGTGTTTACAATCATCCCACATCGATTCAAAACCCCACAAAGTTAATGTTGTCGTGAACAAAGGGGATGAAAATGTGAAGATCAACTGTACATGTAAAGCGGGTTTATCAGAGAAATGTTACCGTTGACACGCTAATTCACCTTAACAGTTAAGCTACTGGAATTTTCCACTATTAGAGGTTATGGAGTAATTTCTTGTTGATTTGGTCCATGCCAAAGCCTTAGCCATGTGACGGGAGAGTTACCTGTTTTGTAAACTGTAATCTTGGGGAAGAAATAAAATAATAATTCTACTAAATAAATGTTGTAAAGCAAATTAATCCTAGGCTTTATACAGGCTTGTGTTGGAACAGCCCACATAAACTTAATGTTCTTCCATTTTTACCATCAGCACAAAAGTTAGAACTTAGAACCGACAATAATAAGCATAAAAATGGAAATGGCGTATGGCTTTTACTGCCGGGAGTGTCCGAGGACATGTTCGGCTCGCCAGATGCAGGTCTTTTGATTTGACACCCGTAGGTGACCTGCGCGTCGTGATGAGGATGAAATGATGATGAAGACAACATATACACCCAGCCCCCGTGCCAGCGAAATTAACCAATTAAGGTTAAAATTCCCGACCCTGCCGGGAATCGAACCCGGGACCCCTGTGACCAAAGGCCAGCACGCTAACCATTTAGCCATGGGGCCAGCATAAAAATTATAACTACCTACAGAATATTCAGAGCAAACTTTGAAAATTATAATTTAAGAGTACTATAACCTCTACAGTCACAGCTTTTTGGGATTGATAAATACTTGGTTTGTCCAATTCTACAAAATAATTAGGTTATGGCTTCTAATTTATGATGACCGGGCGAGTTGGCCGTGCGGTTAGGAGCGTGCAGCTGTGAGCTCGCATCCGGGAGATAGTTTGTTCGAACCCCACTGTCGGCAGCCCTGAATATGGTTTTCCGTGGTTTCCCAAATGCTGGGGCTATACCTTAATCAAGGCCACGGCCGCTTCCTTCCCATTCCTACACCTTTCCTGACCCATCGTCGCCATAAGACCTATCTGTGTCGATGTGATGTAAAACAAATAGCAAAAAAAGCTCATTTATGATGGCAAATACTACATATTTTCTTTCATTGATAGAAGTATTTTATAGGCAATTTAAATGGAGTGCTTAATTACTACAAGTTAAAGATATTACTCACATGTAGATAGTTAATTTACTGTCTGCTGTTACACATATGAAGAAGTTTACAAAGAGCGGATTACATTCTAAGTGCGGCACAGAAGTATTAGGCTACACGTTTATCAGTATTTTTGATGTAGCTAAATCTTTGTGAATACGTATTAGAGACACTAACTACAATGAATACAATAAACAGTACCTGTACCTACGCTGTGGAAAGAAGTCGTCTTCACGAGAATGCAGACTGCACACTGTCATGTATCGCGTAACGCGTTTTCCAATTGACAGCGCGGAAGCCCATCTTTCTCTCTGAACTTTTTGTACAGGAAAGTAGTGAAGAGATTTCGCATCCGTTTTATACGATTTGCAACCGTATACAGAGCAGCACCTCCTCAAATTTGACAATTTTCTTTCTGTTTCCATCACGACGTCAATGCTTCGCCATGTAAATAAACCTCACCAGTCACTACGTTGCAGCTTCAACATTCTACCGCGTGGCTGCGCCATCCAACTTTTCTGACGTCAATAAAAGTAACATAATACAAGTTGCAGGTCAACTTTTGGGAGGAACATTCACTATACCTGCTGTCTCTTGCAGCCCCTAACCGCACCTTCGTAAGTACACTAGTGTTCAAAAGTTAAGCATAAGTTACGAGTAGGCAGGACAACGGGAAATTGACAGCAAATCGCACGACATATGTACCGACCAACCTTACGTGTTCGCTATGTATAGGAAAGGAGTGTTCCCTGCTTTGAATAGCGGCATAACAGCAAGGTAAGCACAACCAGTGCCTGCGCCCCATATTCCCTCAGTCGTGTTTGCCCTGTTATAGTGTGCGGAGTGTAGCCTCGTGGTGAACGTGACAACATAATGGCACAACGACGCCATTTGGATCCCGTTTTGCAGGGTAGAATACCGGAAGCAGACCAGACACAGACCGAAGTCGCCGGATCCTTAAATGTGCCACGGTATCATTTCCAGACTCAGGAGACGATTTCGAGACACAGGGGATGTTAGTCGTAGGCTAGTACCAAGTCAACCAAGGTAACCACCCTACAGCAGGACCGATATCTGGCCTTAACCGTCCGACGAAATCGGAGTGCACCTGCAAGACAATTGTCGGCGAAGCTTGCAGCCGTCTCAGGGGTTGCCGTGTACGAGAGGCTCAGAACAGCAGGGCTGTTTGCCCGACGTCCAGGGGTGTGCGTCCCGCTCTCTCCAGCACAGAGACGGACCCGTTTACTGTGGAGCTGTCAACATCGAAACAGGACCATGAATAAATGGAGGCATGTGCTCTTTACAGATGAATCCCGCTTCAGTTTGCAGAACGATTCCCGTCGCACATTAATCTGGAGAGAACCGAGTAGCCGATACAACCACAGGAACATCGTGGAACGGGAACAATATGGTGGTGGTGGCGTTGTCATGGTGTGGGGCGGCATCATGTTGAATGGTCGTACGAACCTGCACATCTTCAGGGGTTGTCCGAGGAACACTGTTAACGCTCGGAGATACAGGGATGAGGTACTGAGACCACATGTTCAGCTCTTCAGAGGTGCGGTTGGTCCAGACTTCCTCTTAATGGACGATAATGCCCGACCGCACCGCGCTGTTCTGGTGGATGAATTTCTGGCTGGGGAAGACATTCATAGCATGGACTGACCAGCGAGGTCTGCAGATCTGAGTCTTATAGAACATGCCTGGGATGCATTGGGGAGGCAAATTGCATCCCGTCAGCCTCCACCAAGGACCCTCCAAGACCTTCGCATTGCCCTTTCCGAGGAATGGGATCGACTGCCACAAGAGGTCTTGGACCATCTGAAAGAGAGTATGCCACGTCGCTGCGAAACATGTGTGGCCGTTAGGGGTAACCAAACACCCTATTAACAGTATATTTTGTTGCGGAAGACATCGCCAAGTATTGTTAATTGTCGTCAAAGGTGTACCTTAGCTATCAGAACCTTTCTGACACTATTTCTTTTGGACAAGTTGTGTGACATATGATGTGTGATTCAGCTTCCGTTTGTTCAGCAATCCGCTTTCTCCTCTCCCACTCTGCCTTTCGCCAGCTTGTCACTCACATTCTTGACTATTCCGAGAAAATGTTTACAAGTACCCATATGCACTCCGAGAACTAATACTTCGAAACCTTCATTTATAAAAATCGCCGTGATTGCTAGGTAGCTCTGTGTATTCCTAGATGTCCAAGGATCTGTAGTTAAACAGACACTCGGTCCCGACAGTATAAAATATGTTGATGAAAGAGTGTCATATACACTTCAGATACGTCGCACCAACACAGAGTAATATTATGATGACGATGGGATGGGATAGGACGGAAGCGACCGTCGCATCAACTGAGGAACCGTTCCAGCATTTACTTTGTTTGTAAATGGGAAACTATACCGAAAACTATCTACCGAATATAAGCTAACAGCTACGTGACCCGAACTGTGCAGCCAACTCGCTCTCGAAATCCAGTATAAAAATCTCCAAAATATCCGTCTTCTGCCATAACAAGAAGGTTGAGAAAATGTGGTAAACAACTGTGTAAGTGGCTTGTCTAGCGTCTTTTCCTCTGTACACTCCTTTACCTTTGTATTGGTAAAAATTACGATAGCAGCAAGTTGCAGTATATTATCATGTTAGGATATGTAACTCTCATCTCTAGCAGCTTGTAACTGTGATGTCGTTTGGTGACTACAGGTTATTGTTCATATACAGTGATAAGAATTATGCGTTCATGTAGACGAAAATCTTACAGTCAGACACGTAAAATATAGTATTCAGGATTCTACGTAAAACGAGAGTTTAATTGCCGAACCTTGCGCGGAAAGGACAGCTACGAAAGTAATTCCCAAAGAGAATCTAGAATTGCAAGAAACTAATGAAATAATGATGATCATGATGATAATAATAATAAAGCTAATAGAAATATAGGAAATTACAGAAAATTCCTCGCCCAATTAGAAACAAAGATGAATATAGACGTCGGCGTAAACCTGAGCGAGCTGGATACTCATGTGCAGAAGATCTGCGATGTCATGCGGGAAGGATAATTGCATTTTATGGCCACTTGTTAAGAATGAAACCCACATGATTATCGAACGGGATCGTTACTTAATTTAAAGATAAGAAGACCCAGCCAACTTGGTTCATACCTTACATCACAGCCTGCACGGTTGCTAGGCAACACTGTCTGGCCATCCATTCAAACCTTACATCACAGCCTGCACGGTTGCTAGGTAACACTGTCTGACCATCCATCCATACCTTACATCACAGCCTACACGGTTGCTAGGGAACAATGTCTGACCATCCATCCATACCTTACATCACAGCCTGCACGGTTGCTAGGAAACATTGTCTAATCATCCATCCATACCTTACATCACAGCCTGCACGGTTGCTAGGTAACACTGTCTGACCATCCATCCATACCTTACATCACAGCCTACACGGTTGCTAGGGAACAATGTCTGACCATCCATCCATACCTTACATCACAGCCTGCACGGTTGCTAGGAAACATTGTCTGATCATCCATCCATACCTTACATCACAGCCTGCACGGTTGCTAGGTAACATTGTCCGACCATCCATCCATCCATACCTTACATCACAGCCTGCACGGTTGCTAGGTAACATTGTCTGACCATCCATTCATACCTTACATCACAACCTGCATGGTTGCTAGGTAACATTGTCCGAACATCCATCCATCCATACCTTACATCACAGCCTGCACGGTTGCTAGGTAACAATATCTGACCATCCATCCATACTTTACATCACAGCCTGCACGGTTGCTAGGTAACATTGTCTGGCCATCCATCCATACCTTACATCACAGCCTACACGTTTGCTAGGGAACATTGTCTGGCCATCCATCCATACCTTACATCACAGCCTACACGTTTGCTAGGGAACACTGTCTGGCCATCCATCCATACCTTACATCACAGCCTGCACGGTTGCTAGGTAATATTGTCTGACCATCCATCCATACCTTACATCACAACCTGCATGGTTGCTAGGTAACATTGTCCGAACATCCATCCATCCATACCTTACATCACAGCCTGCACGGTTGCTAGGTAACAATATCTGACCATCCATCCATACTTTACATCACAGCCTGCACGGTTGCTAGGTAACATTGTCTGGCCATCCATCCATACCTTACATCACAGCCTACACGTTTGCTAGGGAACATTGTCTGGCCATCCATCCATACCTTACATCACAGCCTACACGTTTGCTAGGGAACACTGTCTGGCCATCCATCCATACCTTACATCACAGCCTGCACGGTTGCTAGGTAATATTGTCTGACCATCCATCCATACTTTACATCACTGCCTGCACGGTTGCTAGGTAACATAGTCTGACCATTCATCCGTACCTTACATCAGAGCCTGCACGGTTGCTAGGAAACACTGCCTGACGATCCATCCATACTTCACATCACAGCCTGCACGGTTTTAAGGTTACAATTCCATCACACATTTTTATTTATAAGTGATTCAAGTCCACTAGGGAGCGCTTATGACCAGTATACAATTCAATCAGCGAAAAGAACGACCAGAACGCGTTGTGCCTCCGGGAAACAGCCACAACACGAAATTTCGGGTCCCGTCGCTGTCGAATGTTGAAAAATTCCACGATGCGAATTTCGTGTCGTGATAGTTGGAGCAATTTCGGCATAGTCGGTATACCACACAATGCATCATAATCATATATTTAATATCATGGCAAGATATGAGACCTTGTTGAATTGTTCGCTGTTCCCCCGCTTATCAGACTGAGAGTGATCGAACTACTAGTAGTTGGTTGTAGTCACATCTCTCGATGTTCGGCTACACAGCTAAATGGTTCTTTGAGCTTGTTGGTAGTTCGGATAGGTAGCCAATCCGATTCCCAGGACGCCAAGATGGTTCGACGTATGTGGGAACAAATATCCGTAGCAGGTACGTTCAGAGGTTTAGGTGGATGAAGAAGGTAGTATCATGCATGAAGACGATATTAAAGACGACGAAGTAGTAGTTTTGAGACGCTACTGTAAGCTATTATGTAACAGGTGCTCGTTCAGTCTGGACTAGAGGTCATTCGATGGCTCGAAGTATTAACATCGTAACTCTTCCCTGTACAAATAATGTAACTACAGTTACGACTTTAAATTGTGCTACAAGTCTTCCAGGAGATGTATCATTGCTGTTAAGTTTAGGGGCACTGAAGATGTGATTTGTATACAGGGAGGATACTAAAATAACAGGCGATGATCTTACCACATTTTGCCCATTTTTGGATTTACGATAATTGAAGCCATAGAATATTGTCGAGGAAGCAGCCAGATGGCGTCAAATTAAAATGGTTGCGCACGCTAGCTGAGGCCAGACCATTCTTGTTATTTAGTTTGTCATATCTTTCCAAGGCCTTGAATATTTTAAACATGTTAATCGATGAAATTCAATTATGGTTTCCTCCTGGAAACTTAATTTTTGAAATAAGTAATTGCATAGCAATTACAAGGAGACTGTGTTGAAAAGGTGGACGTAACAAGTGATGTGTAGTGTACTTCATTTGGGTAGAAAAAATGAAGTGTAAAACAATACAGTACGCCCTTCGTATTTACTACCGTCTCGTACACACGGTCAAGGTCTTTTTATTCACTAGTAGGTTGAACAGCGATAAACAGATCCTATATCCTCCGCCATCTAGTAAGCCTAGAGTAAAAGGAAATGTCGAAATTACACAGCTGTGTCCAGTTCTGCAAAATCCGCAAATCGGCGACCACGCAGAGGTTTCTTCATGTTCCCGAACAGATGATAATCTCTTGATGCCAAGTCGGGAGAGTATGGTGGGTGTGGCATCGATTGTTGTTTCGTTTGTGGGTCATGGTAATGGAGCCATGTCTCATCATAAGCCACAGGCCCAGCCATGAAGTCGGCTGGATCTTGATCCACATGCCTCTGCTTTTCGGCTGCAGACAAGAGTCTAGGCACCCACGTGGATGACACCTTCTCCAACGGTGGCCGTGCACGATCCGCTGCAGGTTGTTTCGGCTAATTCCCGTGGCTGCCTCCATTTTCGTGAATGTGATGCATTTGTTTCCTTGGATGGCCTGTTCGACCCGCGCAATGTTGGCTGGTGTTGACACTGTCACATTCCTTCCAGAAATGGTTCCCTTGTCCACCGATGTGCGCCCTGTTTTCCAACCTTCCACACAGTTGTAAACTGTTTTCCGTGACGGCGCATGTTCTCCACAGATTGCCACCTAGCGCCGATGAATTTCTGCAGTGGTCACGCCTTCTTTCCATAGGAACCAAGTCGTATAGCGCTGTCCCTGACGGTTGCTTTCCATGTTGTCTGCTCCTACGCTGGCAGTGTTCTTATGAAATGGCTATGACGAGTGCATTCGTTCGCCCCTGTGCGTGTGCTGCTACCAAACGGTGGAACAAGACACTAGTTACACGTCACGACGTACAAAAAATTAAGTGTAAAACAACATAGTACGCCCCTCTTATTTTCTACGAAATAAAGAGGTAATGTTTAATTATGAGATAATTATCGACGATATTCAATACTACAGCACGATTGTATTTTGTGTACCTCTGTACAACGAGCATCATGGCTCAACTACTCGTCGACGCACCCGATACGTCTGTCACAGTCGATTCATCTAGAGTAACCTCGCCGCCTCCATCTACCACACCATTCCAGCCTTCGTAATCTAGCTGCACTACCATTACCACTACCACCACTTCTGCTCACACCTCCCCCAACATTTCTATAGCCACTTCAGTTATGTCCCATCCTTCCCCCCCTTATGACGTCAACACTCCGCATCCCTCCCTCCCCTGATCAACTTCGTCCCGAGTGCACCTTACTTCAGCCATCTGCCGAGGGAACTACCACCGACACGCCTGCAGGTACGGCACGTCCACCATCGTAATCGCCGCCGTCCGACCGCCCTACCACCTACAGCTGCGTCGTTCGCAGGATTACCAGTGCCCCGAGCGTTCCGGATCTTCAACGCAGACGGACCCACGTATTTAATTAGACCCCACCTTCCTACACTCGCCGACGCTCAACAACTTATCAACCACGGTATACAGCTCTACGGCCGCCACCACCGGATTGAACAGTCCTGTTCTTCTCCTCAGCCTTTAACCCGTCCTGTCACACCTCTTCGCCGTCCCCGACCTGCCCCTCCTCCTCAACCACCTAGTCCACATATCCGACCTCATCCACACCCACCCCGTTACTTTTCGCCACCATCGCCAACCTCTCACCTCATCAGCCTCCTACTCACTTCTCTTGTTAACTTCTCCTCCTTCTATCACATCCTTGCACTTCATCTTATTCCTTGCAACCTTGGTTAAACCTTCTCTTCTTTGCATCTTCAGAGATGCCAACTTTCAAAAAAGGTAATTCGTAATGCAGCCGTTAGGTCACGGGGGGCGGGGGGGTCGTAGATTTTTTCTTCTTTTTTTTTTTCGTGATCTTACTAACTTACATATCATTTAAAGCTTGTAGTTACTGTTTGGTAAACGTACACTTGTAACATCCTTTTCCTTTTCATATCATGTGCATCCTCTGCACTAACAGAGCACTTAACAGGTCGGAGTTCATATTAGCACGAAATTCAGTCTTGGTCATCTTCATCATGCGCATCCGAAACATCGCGGTTCCACACACTACAAAACACGTGTGAATGAGATTTTGAGGAGCGCATTAAACTCGGTCATTCTTCCGAGTATACCTCCCAAAATTTTCAACTATATTTATTACTAGCGTCACTAGTCACGGTAACGTAATCAGCATAAGAAATTCCTTCATTATTTCAAACCTTTCGCATTTCGTAACACACGATTAGCATATATCCTAGAAGAGCAATATATGTAAATTTGGCAACTAAAATCGCAATAAATACTTCAACAGTCACGCACACAGTATTCACCATTAAACGGAGTTTGTCACCACTTTACCGCCAAAACAAAGACAAAAGAACTCTCATACTTGCAAGGAAGTCTGATCATGTGACGAACAAGGACAACAACTCCGCAAGATATGCCACTTCACAGGTGCCTAAATTTCCGGTACTGGAAGCATACACTGCGTCCAGTGCGTGAAAACTCGAAATATTCTTAAACGAACGACAGGAAAGGGGGATAAATTATTTCTGAGAAATCCGAGGATAATATTCCGAGAATTCACGCCGCCTTGTGTAATCTTCTGAACACTTCATACACTTAGATTTAAAAATCAACAAAAAATCGTAATTTGTGGCGTGTGATTCGTAAAGGCGTAATTATGATGGGTAATTCGTAATTATTACGATTGAATCGCAATAGTTGGCATCTCTGCATCTTTACTACACATGTATTTGTAAATCTGTCCATAAAGCACTAGATAACCTACACATCCTTAACCTCATCTCCTTAACTTATTCATTCCGCCTTTTACCCATCTCTCTCTTCTCTCAGTTCTTCCCAACCCCGTCTAATCTCCTGGCCAGAGAGAGGACGTTACACTTTGTGGCCCGCCCCACCCCTTCAGGGTGGGGAATGAAAACATTTAAAAAACGATTGAAAAGGCAAGTAATAGTCGTAAATGAGAAATACATTAAACCATTATTTTCGTCTAAAAAGAGTAACAATTAACTGAAAAGTGAACGACGTGGTACAGGGACGACGAAGTCACTAACCAAGTACAAAAGAAATGAGCTGCAATGGAACGATCCGAACGAACTTGTAGCATGTTTGGCATTGCTGCATGCGTCTGAGAAGGCAGGACACAATGCGCACGGAATAAAAATATAGCAATTGAGGAAAAGAGTTGTGGGGAGCAGGATTTATAGTAAGAGAGAATAGGAATGTAAGAGGATGGTTGTAGTGTGTAGTGATACGAGTATGTCATCATCATAAAAGAAGGGGTTTCTACAGCACTACCTCGCACTGCAGTGAGACAGCAGCCGTCACAGAAGAATTGGATGACCTTCATCAAATCGACCTAGTGGAAATGTTACCCTACGCGAAAGAAAACCATAGCCATATGCTATGTATTCGAAATATGCATGGGCGGGCCCTTTAAAAGCTAGCAAGGCAAGGAAGTCGCTACGATCCTCGACAGCGTGTACAACGAAAGTAGAAACTGCCATAAGCCAAAGACTATCCCTGACTGCAGACGATGAACAGTTAAATTAAAAATACTAATTCGCGACCGCGCAAATTTAGCGTCGTTGATGTTCAAATTTATAAACATAAACAACAGAACTCCTTAGGTAAGGGTTATTCTGCCCGAAGGCAGGTCCGAACCTCCGCAGAGGTGCTCCTGAGCCGGAGTTTACGAGCGCTAGGGTGGCCAGTTCCTTTCCGCTCCTCCATTCCCTTACCCCCCACAAACAGCGCGTGGCAACCCATCCAACTCCTGACCACGCCCAATGTTGCTTAACTTCGGAGATCTCACGGGATCCGGTGTTTCAACACGGCTACGGCCGTTGGCAGAACTCCTTAGTATTAATAAAATAAAACATACTCAAGTACATACCTGCAGATGGATTTCTAAGGCAACAGCATTACAGGCGGCTTCTACAGTGAAGAACTCCAGGGAATTCACCGCAAAGGTGACAAAGAGATGGTGAAGTGGTTAGGATTCCCTACTGTGCATAATGCATGGATTAAACGAAATGATATTGCTCTGTAATGTTCTTCCTGTTGTTTAATAAAGGAAAGAAGATCTTTAAGTGAGAAATGTATTTATTTATATGTACAAACTCTGTTGAAATGAAAAGGTAGAAATGAATACATACAAAGTACGTGGAAATGATGAGTTTGAAAGCACACACACACACACACACAAGGAACAATCGCACTTATTCCCTCCTCTGTCGACGGCGACAGGAAAGGCGGTGTTCGTCGGCCCTGTCGATGGTGGTGAAGTCGACACCAGAAGGGGGTCGACAGTGCTACGGGGCTGCTGCTGGTGGGTAGTTGCTTCGATGTGCCTCGAATCGCTATGGCTTCGAGGTACGGACAAGTGTCGAGTAAGGGAAATGGGGCGGAGCAGTTGGAACGCCAGTCTCATAATTATAGCAGCGGCGGTGTTGGCTGGCTGCCTAGACAGGTCTTGAGACTGTGGTGAGGGTGGCGGACACACGATGTGGTACTTGTACATTATTATCAAAATCTGTCTAGATATACCCGTTATTACCCAAGGTGTCGGCCACTAGAGTTGCCTGGTAAGTGGACGCTCCATCCCATCGAATATTCGCCACCATGTTTTCCATAGCGATGTCTTGCTTGAGATCGCCGAACATAACGAGATGTTGTATATACAGCAGCGCGTCTCTAGCTAACGCAAATTGTTGCCCAGGTTGTTCATATCTAAAGGTGCATGGATGACTGGTTGCAATAGCAGACAGATATTTTATAGTTGAATTTACCTCGCAGGTGTTCTAGCATTGACGTTACAGGCTTGGAATGTAGTCTTGCGATGCCAGTCAGCTCTCGCTAGAACTCCATGAATGTCTACAGTTCAACAGGCACCTGCTGGCATGTCTGTGTGCAGCTACAACAGTTGACTATGTTAGAAAGAATAAAATTACGGAGAACGGCGTCATTGTAATTTGTTCCGGTAGTGCTGCCAACTGAATGAAAATGAAATCTGAATTGAATCGAGAATAACTGTGTCACATACACATTATATAACGTTATATAACATTTCTCGATGCGAATCTTGTTCCTAGCATGAATTCTATAGTTTGGCTTTGCTGTGTAAACGACAGTACTAGTACGTAAAGTGTACGCCAGATGTCGCACAATGATGCTTAAGCGATTCATAGTTTGTGTCTGAAAGGTTGCCAGTACGAATCTCGAAGATTGCCGAGGTCGACCGATTCAGCACTAGGGTGTAAATGCACCAAGATAAAGTGTGCCGATAATACTTTCTAGCATCAACTCAGTTAAATGCAGCTTTAAGCCTTTCAGTCTCTTGAGCACACAAGTTCATCATAAATATTTTAAAAGAATAATAACATTACCAGACCATTAAATGCTCATTAAGAAACCTTCCACAATTTCTAAAAATAATTGTAATACGAGACATAATAATAGCGATAACAAAACAACAATGGTAATTCTAAGGGAACACTAGGAGTGAAAAGCACCTGAAGGGGAAGTGCAGCGTGTCAAGGGCCTGACCAGGAGGGACGGTGGAATGGCAGCCGGTTGGAATCGAGCCAATGAAAGACCAACAGTTTTTCAAACGCCTCGCATTGTATGCTGGAGTGGATACAGAGCAGTACTTAATAAGATAGATTCCAAATTTCAAATTCCTACATGTTTGAACATAAATACAGTATTTCCAAATATTGAGTGTGATTTCATAAAATCTGATGATGTTCTTACAAGAACGAAACGTCATTCCTTGTTTAATAGTGTGTATATTATTCCCTGTTAAATATTTTTTTTACATGCAATATATATATATATGCTACCTGATGTACCCGTGCTTCGCTACGGAATTCTACATTTTATACAGCATTCTAGGTTAGATAGTGTACACGTTGTGAGCAAGATTGTATTAAACTGCATAGCTCTTAACGTTACCCTAGAAACGCGAAGTCACCAAACGTCTTTTCTCATATGAAGACTGGGTTAGGGAATTATCATTGTAATGGTAGGCCCACTTGCCTACCATCAGTCACAATCAGGTTGGGGAGTTTTCATTATAACTGCAGACACTCACTCTCCACCTGCCTTTTTAGATCCTCAGAAAGACTAATGAATAAAAGTAGTTAAATACCATGGCATTAATCTATAAAACAATGAACAATACATTTCTCTTAGTGGTTTTCCCAAGTGAAATGAGCATAGGCCGTTACAATAACGTCAGTAGGAATGGCGCGATTAAAAGCAATGCTTTCATATGAAATACTCAATCAAATTAAATCCACACATTTTCTCACTTTTAACGAACAATACTACGCTGCCGATCTAACAGTTCAAAGTTCCAGAGCTGGAATGACCAGGCCGCAGACAGCCGTGATCCGTGAACACTCTTCGGTTTTTATCGGCGGGGGGGGGGGGTTTGAACAGTGGAGAGTCCCAGGACAAAAACTATATCCGTTTATTTATCTGTTTCCTAGGAGTACCCGATGAGTAGGAAAATCTCAGTTCAGTACACTGGCGGGGGGAAAAAACTATTTGACTTGGAGGCAAATTTTTCCTCCAGGCCAGAGGAGAAACCCCATCTCCGCTGCTAATTTGGAATAAAAATAGACATTCATGAATATCTGTGTTATCAATGCCGGTACGGTAAAAAAATATAAGACATAAATGATCGGAAATTTAATTCTATATAACTTTACTTGTTTAGTATTTTTCGATACGGACGCTAATAATATAAATATTTGAGAATTAAATTTTAGGCCTTCCCCTAAATTACCATTTCACTCGACGTGAATAAAATGATTTGTAGCCTAGATTGTAGTGGCTCATCTCCCGACTTTACATACCGATTTTCATTCAATTCTCTTCAGCCGTTTTCTCGTGATGTGTGTACATACACACATACATACATACATACATTACGGAAAAGTAAAAAATGCATTTCCTTGTTACTGTGGACATGGCCGACACAGAAATGCCATTCTTTTCAAATTCGGGTCAATGTACAGACAAAACTCTTATGTTATATAGATATTGATCTTGTGTGTTCGACAGACTCAAACGTTTTTAAGTTACAGTCGCTGTAGTTCTATAACTTTTGGAGTTGCAATTCTGTTGGTTAATTATGGGCTGACCTGTACGCTATGAGCAAAAGCGGCAGTCTTTCTTTCAGGTTATAAGTTCACCAAGGGAAAAATACCTCTCGGTTTTAATTACTGTGTCAATCGGGTAAATGTACCTCACGGGGTTCACTGGTAAGTACCTTGGGGGTAAGTAAAATGCTAAACACTAGTTCTATTGTATTCGATATATTTTATTGATTAACTGAATCACAGTTTAGTATAAAAATAGAAAATGGCAACAGTAAATCATTTATGCAATGAAATTCGCATAAAGTAAGGAATTTAAACATTAACCTATTTGTACCGGGCGGTACACCTCCACGCCGCTATTTCAAACTTTGCGCCAGTTGAAACTCCTCTACTGGAGGAAGTCTGAACTCTATCCATTGTGTTAATTTTCAAGTTTCTCAGAAGATGTCACTACTTGGAAATTTTGAAGTTTCTGAACCGGGTCGTTTTCGACGTATTTTTGTTTTGCTTGTAGTAAGAAGTGTGAACTTTCTCTTCTAGAGGACACTACTGAAGAACTACTATAGTGCACCCTAGTGCAAGGTGAAAGAACTGTTTTTTTGGAGAAATTTTTATTTCAAAAGTTTGTTTCTTGTTAAATTTCTTTCTGGTATTGTTTAAGTTGGCTGTATTCCCCTTTCTTTCCCCTTGTTTTGAATTTAGCCAATCCTGAATTTCCTTAATTAATTTACGACCAATAAGGGGTTTCTTCTTCAAATTGGATATGCTGCTTAACCCTAACCAATAAATGATTGTGGGCGGGTGTTTTATTTCCTGAAACGCCTCGAACTTTCCGCGAGAGTATATAAACTGCTGATTTTAGGGTCTCTGCGCCACTTCTCTACCATCTTTCAGTGTGTAAAGTACATAGCAGGGGGTGGGAAGCGCCTCTTCCTTCGGACAGCAGTTCAACAACCAGGTAATGGCCGTATAATAACTTCTTTTCTTGCTAGCTCAGCAGTTTAACTCTCGGGGCGGGTCCGAAGCTTTTTCACCATGTAACCTTTCCCTAAAATGTAAAAACTCTTAGTATCTATTCTCTTTTAAGCTACGTATTGGGATAGAGAGTGCTTAACCCTCTCGAGCTCCCACTCATATTGTTCTGAGGTGAACTTATTTTTCTCAACCGATTCTTCCGTAACAGTAATGTAAATTGTTTCTTTCTTAAGTCACCTCTTTAGTATGGGATTAGCCCTTGCATTAGCGGCCTAGTGCCAGATTAGGTTTTTAAACAAGTGTATTAGGAGTGCAGATCGCCTCCTCTCAAATGGTTATTTTAGAGGTCATGTAATTAACCTTTTTCTCACTTAATAGACCTCAGTAGGTTGGGTATTTTACCTCTGTGTATATGTCCTTAGAGGACAGCTTGAAGGTGGAATTTGGTGTGGCCTTTGACAGGCTTAAATTTTGAGAGCAAGTTGCTCTTTCTTGAAAATTTTGTTTTCTGCGCGCCTCAAGGAGGCCTTACTGTGTAATTTGGAGCAAGTGCTCCTGGGCATGAATGGGGTTTTCTGCCCCTCTGTTGAAAACTGTTTTGGGGTAAAGTTGGGCTAATTGCCCAAGAATTGTGAGTTAGGGGCTCGAAGCCCAAATCTTGTGAATACTGTACTTGTAATTTGTTACCTTGCTACTCTGTACCTGCCATTCGTGTTTTTCCTGAATTTTGGAAAGAAAATATAACCTTGTTAAATTTTAAATTAACTTTAATTTCGTAGCTTGAGACCTGTTCACCACCGCACCTTCTTTCACCTCTACCTACCACAAAAATACGGTAACACTATTAATGGAGGAAACTAAGTCCACAAGAAAATGTATTTATTCAAGATCAGCAATAACATAACGCCGAATTACAAAGATCCGAGTTATGTACAACGGATATTATTCTGAAATGAAGGATATATACATATTTACAAAGGACACAAATATACACAATAAAAACTGTACAATCCTATATAATACATATTTACATAAACAACGATATTAACAAAGGAAAATACATTAAATACAGGAGCAGAAACAGGAAAGGACAAGAAGGAAAATTAAGTTATATTGGAAATATCATGACAAAAGGAAGGAAATGACATGAAGATGTCCAGGTTCTTGTTGATAGATAAGGTATTAAACATTGCTGGAATACGTACAGAAAAGGACCTTTGGATGAGAGAAAGCCGGGAGTAAGGAATATGGAATATAGTCTTCATTCTGGTACTATGGGATGGGAGGTAAAGGGGGAATAAGGAAACTTAATCTGGAGACATCGACAGACCATTAGCTGCTTTGTATAGCAGCTTTAGGTCGGCTACATTCCTCCGAGCAGAAAGAGTTTTGAGTTTTACTTTCCCGAGCACTTGGATACTGCTTAGGTTGCAAAAGGCAGGGAACCCTGGCTCTGACGATAGCACAGAAAAAAGATTGTACACGGTCAAGGTGGCTGAGATTTGAAAAAGCAGAAATGGACCAGACTGGAGAGGAGTATTCCAACAATCGGTAAGATACAGGAAACGTAGAATTCATTTGCATTTGTGATGTCAGAAAACCTGTAGAGTAAACCAAAGAGTGACATAGCATGTGAGGTGACCCTGTTTATGTGCGAAATGAACAACAATTTACTGTCAAAATGCACTTCTAAGTCTTTTTGATTGTCAACAATTGCAATCTGTTAGTTCAGTAGGTGATATTCTTGTAGAATGGGGGATTCACAAAGTGTGAACAAAATGGTGGAACACTTGCAGGGATGAGGTTTAAGACGCCATGTAGTTAGTACACCAACCTGACAGTGAATCAAGTGCATTTTGCAACTGGATTGTATCTGTGGGAGAATCATCTGCAAAGAGAAGGATTTCACATGAATGGTGGGAAACAGTATCGAGAAGGTCATCAATGAACAGGGCAAAAAGGGGACTAGGATCCTCCCTGCAGGACACCACTACAGTATTTTTTTATTTTATTAAATTCAAGAAACATAATTTCATATAAATGTCGTAAATCCATTATTGTCTACTATCCTTAACATCATTAACGACATCAGTCTGGTTGATATACATAGTAGATTCTTCATTATAGGAAGCCATTGCCATGGGAGAACTAACTGTAGAAGAGGAAGCATGTATTCTGCCCCAGCTACATGGAGGTGGAGTGCCATGTGTAGTATGCCTTAATACAGCATCATAAACTAGCTTTTGCATGTCCATCCTTAATCGTAATTTTTCTGTTCTCGGAAGAGATTTTATGTCTGGCAGTAGACTTTGCAAAAACATCATGTCATCATCTTCTGAGGCTCTCTCCAAAAGAGCAATTTTCTTCCTTTCATTTTCCAAAAATATCTCCATGAACTCGCTGTCATGGCTTCTTTTGCGTGCTTTTAACATTTTCCCTGGGCCAGTTTCGCGAGACTTCTCGTAAACGTTAATTTCCTTACTTGCGGGTGAAACACTGTTCGCAACATACTGCTCTTCTTGCCCCTCGTTACTATGATCAGCTTCGTCAGCTGAAATACTATCGTTATCGGCATCACTAGTCTGAGTTATGATTTTACTCGGCTGAAGGCTGCAATTGCGTTTCTTATTGTTATTCCCCAAGGTTTTTCGTATAAACTCCAGCTGTAGGAAATATGGCCAAGTAGAAGTAGCCTTTTTAGGGGAACCGGAAGAACCTGATGTAGGTTTCTCTATCTTATTTACTTCTGATCTATAGTAGTCTTTCATTGTTTTCCACTTCTTTCTCACCATAGACTCTGAAACAGGGATAAATGGACGATTTCTTGTTAGATAATTTCAAAGCATGTTATAGAATTCACAGACCTACTGTCGACGCAGAAAGTTTGTGAAGCCGGGTAGGAATCTGGAAAACTACCCGTTCTATTTAAACTTCAAAGTTACATTTAATCAACGTAAATTAAGTGGAATCAAGTGCATAAAGATAATAATGTAACCATTTTTAACTGAATATACTATGGGAAATTATGTCTGAAGATAACAAAGCAAGTGTAAACCCGGGTTGATTCACCTGGCAACCATGCACGGGAAGCTTCTGCAGACATGCCAGCCTCCACGTTGCTTCATTAAACAATACACAAATTTTGCAAGTAAAATATGTTGTAAATTCACATTTAAGTATATTTTGTAATGATAATACCGAAGAACTCACGATGGAAATGATGCTGGGTGCTTAATTCTGGGACCATTTTGATCGCAGACAACCGGGTTCCCACATAAATAACAACTCCTTAAACATAAGGAAGGTATCAGTAAGAAATGTTAACACAACATTTAAAAATGCGGCAGGCAGCTGGTATAACAGTAACTCGTGAATTTCTATACAACTGTGTACCAAAATTCAAATTTGCTCGTAAAAGATAAAAATCACCCGATTCTAAAGCAAGACTTTACTTCATTACAAAAAAAAAAAAA
The DNA here is from genome assembly GCF_040414725.1 of Anabrus simplex. Lineage (NCBI taxonomy): Eukaryota > Metazoa > Arthropoda > Insecta > Orthoptera > Tettigoniidae > Anabrus > Anabrus simplex. The sequence goes on along the minus strand of NC_090278.1, from coordinate 64,371,961 downwards.
AAAAAAAAAAAAAAATCAATATTAAATAAAGAAATGAGTCAGCAGTCCGCCTCTGTGGTGTAGTGGTTAGCGTGATTAGCTGCCACCCCCGGAGGCCCGGGTTCGATTACCGGCTCTGCCACGAAATTTGAAAAGTGGTACGAGGGCTGGAACGGGGTCCACTCAGCCTCGGGAGGTCAACTGAGTAGAGGTGGGTTCGATTTCCACCTCAGCCGTCCTGGAAGTGGTTTTCCGTGGTTTCCCACTTCTCCTCCAGGCGAATGCCGGGATGGTACCTAACTTAAGGCCACGGCCGCTTCCTTCCCTCTTCCTTGCCTATCCCTTCCAATCTTCCCATCCCCCCACCAAGGCCCCTGTTCAGCATAGCAGGTGAGGCCGCCTGGGCGAGGTACTGGTCATACTCCCCAGTTGTATCCCCCGACCAAGAGTCTGAAGCTCCAGGACACTGCCCTTGAGGCGGTAGAGGTGGGATCCCTCGCTAAGTCCGAGGGAAAAACCGAACCTGGAGGGTAAACAGATGATGATGATGATGATGATGATGATGATGAGTCAGCAAACTATCCCGAACGGAATCAAGATAGGGCACAAAAAGGCAGGACTGCAAATATCTTTTGAGAAAAATAAGTGCATGGACATAGATCCCAGAGAACCAACATAGACATTGAAGACCAAGTTGGTTGACATAAAGAGAGTCCACAAATTCAAATATCTAGGGGAGATGCTGATTCCTAACGAGAAGCCAGCTATCAAAGACAGAGCAAAGAAAATGGAGATTGCATTCAGATTATGCCGGATTATGCCCTCTCCTATCAGTCCGGCTCAATGGCTAAATGGCAAGCCTGCTGGCCTTTGGTCACAGGGGCCCAGGGTTCGATTCCCAGCAGGGTCGGGAATTTTTACCATAATTGCTTAATTTCGGTGGCACGGGGGGGGGGGGGGGGCTGGGTGTAATGTGTCGTCTTCATCATCATCGTCAAATCAAAAGACCTGCAATTGGCGAGCCGAACTTGTCCTCAGACACTCCCGGCCATACGCCATTTCATTCCCTCGCCTATCAAGCCAACCTCAGACACTGTAATACCGTGGTGAAACTTGAACGCCTCTATGCAGCAGAGACAATTGCCAGAAAGGAGATTTTCGAAATAGAAAAGAAGAGCGTAAATTTCTGAGGAAAATTCTGGGACCGAAGAAAGCAACAGGACATGAGTTTACCTTCCGTTTGAGATCAAATCAAGAGCTGTATGAAAAATGCGAAAACATAAGAAAGAAAAAAGACGACACCTGAGAAGAATGGGACCGGAACGCCTAGCAAATACGATCCTCATCTTCCAGGAAAGAAGAAAAGTTCATCAGGATCTTAAAAAATGAGGATCGGGCGAGTTGGCCGTGCGGTTAGGAGCTTGCATCCGGGAAACAGTGGGTTCGAATCCCACTGTCAGCAACCCTGAAGATGTTTTCCTGGTTCCCCATTTTCACACCAGGCAAATGCTGGGACTGTATCTTAATTAAGGCCATGGCCACTTCCTTCCAACTCCAGGCCTTTCCTATCCCATCGTCGCCATAAGATCTGTGTCGGTGCGACGTAAAGCAACCACACACAAAAAGAAATTAAAATGTGGCACTGAGGAGGGAGCTATTACAAACAGAACAGTGTTCGGAAGGAAAATTGCGGACCTATTCGTGGAGAAACCCAGGAGAACAAGAAGGGTGTTCTCGGGTGAGGATCGAGCAAAAGCGAAACAGAGAATGAAGGGGTATTGGCGTAAAAAGAAAGAACATCAACAGTCAAGGAAGTTATGTAATTGTAACCCATAGGAGGTTGAAACGATCCTAAATAATAAATAAATATTAGATTAATTTTGAAGTTTATTTGGTGGAAATAGACCGAATGGTTCTCCAGACATTCAGCTTCAATCGGGAGTTCACATTCTTTCCGCGCCAGCAGTAAGCAACTGCTATTAACATAAACTGTTAGAAGTAATTCACATCTTTCTTTCTTAATCTGTTTACCCTCCAGGGTCGGCTTTCCCCTCGGACTCAGCGAGGGATCCCACCTCTACCGCCTCAAGGGCAGTGTCCTGGAGCGTGAGACATGGGGTCGGGGATACAACTGGGGAGGAGGACCAGTGCCTCGCACAGACTGCCTCACCTGCTATGCTGACCAGGGGCCTTGGTGGGGGATGGGACGACTGAAAGGGATAGACAAGGAAGAGGGCAGGAAGCGGCCATGGCCTTAAGTTAGGTACCATCCCGGCATTTGCCTGGAAGTGGGAAACCACGGAAAACCACTTCCAGGATGGCTGAGGTGGGAATCAAACCCACCTCTACTCAGTTGACGTCCCGAGGCTGAGTGGATTCGTTCCAGCCCTCGTACCACTTTTCAAATGTCGTGGCAGAGCCGGTAATCGAACCCGAATCGAATCACAGTAACCACTACACCACAGAGGCGGACAATTCACATCTTGAAAAGTAATATTCATTTTTACAGATTTCTGGCTACTGGAATGTCATTTTACTTCCCGCCTTTTGCATTTCGGATGGGCAAAACTACTGTCGCTTCAATAGTCAAAGATAGCAGAGAAGCAATATGGGAGTTACTAAGAGAAGAATGCCTTCCTTTCCCTGATGAAAGAACGTGGAGAAGTACCTTAAAACTAATTTACCTAATTGCATTGATGGGAAACATATTAGAATAAAATGTCCAAATGATAGCGGATCCGATTATTTCAATGACAAGCATTGTTATTCTGTCGTTCTAAAAGCGGAGACGGACGCACTGTAAATTCGTAGCCATTGATGTGGGCTGTAAAGGCCCAACAAAGTGATGGTGGTGTTTTCAGGAGTTCGAAATTATATGAGTTGCTGAAAACAAATAGTCTAAATATCCCACCACCAACTGAATTGGCATAACCTCGGAATGTTAGTAACACGAAACACCGCTATGTGGCGCACGCGAAGAGACAGTCTTTTGTTTAATATTTAGGTTTCCACTTGTAGCGCTGAGGTAAGTTGAGGTGAGTAGAATAGCACTGCTGCCAACTGTTGGTTTGATATGGCTTTTTTTTTTTTTTTTTTTTGTATTGCCGTACGAACAGTATGCGCCGTGGCGATAAAAAGGAGCCTCTCGAAAGGAGTATGGCACTGTTCTCATGGCAGAGATTGGCCTGGATGTGCAAAGATAGGTTACAACTACTAAATACCTTTTTTTCCTTTTTGCCTTGCGGACCGTATGCGCGGTGGCCATAGATAAAGCATCTCGAAGGGAGTGTAGCCCCAGAGATTGGCCTGGCTAATAAATTACCTTTTTTTTTTTTTTCTTGCCGTAAGCCCGAGATCAAAGGAGGAATTGATAAACTGTAAGGTTACCCTCCGACGCCATGACACTTTCAAACTTCGCGAGCCTTTTCAGTCTTTTTTTAATTATTATATTTTTTTAGGTTGTATGTTCTCCCAGGATGGTAATATAGAAAGTGAGATTGAATCAAGGTGTCGTAAAGCTAATTCAGTGAGCTCGCAGCTGCGATCAACAGTATTCTGTAAGAAGGAAATGAGCTCCCAGACGAAACTATCTTTACATCGGTCTGTTTTCAGACCTACTTTGTTTTACGGGAGCGAAAGCTGGGTGGACTTAGGATACCTTATTCATAAGTTAGAAGTAACAGACATGAAAGTAGCAAGAATGATTGCTGGGACAAACAGGTGGGAACAATGGCAGGAGGGTACTCGGAATGAGGAGATAAAGGCTAATTTAGGAATGAACTCGATGGATGAAGCTGTACGCATAAACCGGCTTCGGTGGTGGGGTCATGTGAGGCGAATGGAGGAGGATAGATTACCTAGGAGAATAATGGACTCTGCTATGGAGGGTAAAAGAAGTAGAGGGAGACCAAGACGACGATGGTTAGACTCGGTTTCTAACGATTTAAAGATAAGAGGTATAGAACTAAATGAGGCCACAACACTAGTTGCAAATCGAGGATTGTGGCGACGTTTAGTAAATTCACAGAGGCTTGCAGACTGAACGCTGAAAGGCATAACAGTCTATAATGATAATGTATGTATGTATGTATGTATTTTTTTACAGTGGTTGTAACATCGGCCACTGTAGGTGATCTTTGGCAGAAGCAATGGATAATGGCGCCTGGACCACTACTTTTGGTTATAGAAGTATATATACTTCTACGGGCGGGTGGATTGGCCGTGGCAGGCGTAAAGAACACATCTCTCCTCTAGAATTATTTCTAGGTAAGAATACCAGCATTGGAACTATTGTGTTAAAATCCTTGTGGGGCGGGCTTTATATAGCTACCACTGAATTACCCAATTCACTGATTCAAGTGCCTTTTGTTCTCGTTGGGGACGAAAAATCATCGGACGATTTCACACACATTTTCAACTACAGGCTGAAAAGATGTAGACAAAAGGTAGAATGTGCGTTTGGAATTTCAACTGCTAAATGGCAAATTTTAAGGAAAGCTAGAGGTAGATTGCGCGTGGCGGCCATCTTGCGCATTAGCCCCTGGCCCAGAATTCCCTTTTTATCCCTATAACGACATCCTATTTTCTGAAGGTGTCCGAGGACGTAGCGCGTAGCTAGAGGTAGATTGCGCGTGGCGGCCATCTTGCGCGGTAGCCCTAGAGGTAGATTGCGCGCGGCGGCCATCTTGCGCATTAGCCCCTGGCCCAGAATTCCCTTTTTATCCCTATAACGACATCCTATTTTCTGAAGGTGTCCGAGGACGTAGCGCGTAGCTAGAGGTAGATTGCGCGTGGCGGCCATCTTGCGCGGTAGCCCTAGAGGTAGATTGCGCGCGGCGGCCATCTTGCGCATTAGCCCCTGGCCCAGAATTCCCTTTTTATCCCTATAACATCCTGTTTTCTGAAGGTGCCCCGAGGACGTAGCGCGTAGCTAGAGGTAGATTGCGCGTGGCGGCCATCTTGCGCGGTAGCCCTAGAGGTAGATTGCGCGCGGCGGCCATCTTGCGCATTAGCCCCTGGCCCAGAATTCCCTGCTCGAGCTGCCTGTTTTTTGCATAATTGTGGCTTTTTTTTCTTTTTTGCTAGAGGCTTTACGTCGCACCGACACGTAAATTTTATGGCGACGATGGGATATGAAAGGCCTAGGAGTTGGAAGGAAGCGGCCATGGCCTTAATTAAGGTAGAGCCTCAGCATTTGCCTGGTGTGAAAATAGAAAACAATCTTCAGAGCTGCCGACAGTGGGATTCGAACCCACTATCTCCCCGGATGCAAGCTCAGAGCTGTGCGCCCCTAACCGCACGGCCAACTCGCCCGGTGTGTGTAATTATTAACGAGGGAATAGACACACATAGTTTGAACCTAGAGAATCATTCATTACAAAATCATGCAATGCATATTCTTACTACAGCTAAGTTGATCAGATACAAGTTAACTCAAGGGGCACTACTTTGGCAAAATCTATACGCATTACCTGCGAATGTATCGCACAACTCAACATAGAAACACGTAGCCAGAAACAATCTCACGTTCAGTGACTATTACAGTAAATAATGGCCTGTGTATGAATGTGGTTTAGTTGTGTTCTTGTCTGTGGTTTTTTATAAGCATATACCAGGTGTGTGCATAAGTCTTTTTTCCGGTTTCACTAAGAGATGGCGCCAGCGAACAGTACGTAGCATATGAATTTGACATAATTGGGATGTATCACGCAAAACTTGTCCGCTAGGCAGCGTAATGGTAATACCCGGTATGCGCTTTCCGCTGCTCGATTGTTTTACATGAGACTTATATGGAGTATTCCTACATTTGCGATCATCGAAACCAAACTTTTGCTTTAAATGCATTAAAATGGAGTTACCATATTCTGCTAATGTTTTCAACAAGACGGGAAATGGTATAGGTGCAATGACGATAGCGGATTTGGAAGCAGAATTAAAGAAAAGTGGCGAAAAAGTATCCAGAAAAATGCAAGAGTTGATTGAAAGCTACCAGTAAGGAATAAATGCAGCAACTCCTTCTTCTTGTAGCGTTTTTGTTAAGATTGAATTCTTAAAGTACAAATAACATTTTGAAAACATTCCTAATATGGTATTTTTTATTTTCTTTGCCGGTTATAGGCGTACATAAGGCACAACATTGGTGTGACAGCAGTGCCTGGGGCTACTTCATTTCCGTGCAGCGCACGAGTTTCAGGGTCTTGTTTCGGACCAAAAGACAAATACCGGTATAAAACTTTCAAATTAGGAAGTAATGAGTTATTTCCTGTTCAGGAAGTCTGAAATTGATGGTGCTCCAGTGTCAAATTATAGGTCACTCTGTGATTCAGGGTACTGTACCGCACACGGTGTTATGGCTGTTTTCCTACTTCTATATCTTCTTGCTCTCTGAGTTATTTCCAAGGTGCCGGTGCCACACCATGAAGATATCGAAGGTACAGCGTTCTCCTTAAGTCTTCGTCTTTCGCCTAAAAGTATTGAAATAGGTCATATTAACTTTTAAGAATGTACTACCAGTTTCAGTAATGACATAATCTTCAACTGTAAAATGTTTCGAGCAGACCAACGTCTGGAGTCATATTTTTATTTCGTAGGTCCTGCCTACGAATCGCATGCAACCACTTCTTACGGAAAGCATCTTGCTTAGAAAATTGATGGTATGAATACGGTCGACCTTGATTTTGGGACATTGGGACACAGCAATAGTCAGGCATCACGATTTTCTTGTCGTCTTTGTTGTCGTAACGATATATTAAATATTTAACTTCAGCATTTAACTAGGTATCTTCCATTAAAAACACACACAAACAAATGACGATCGACAAGCGCATACCGGGTACTACATGTGAGACATCTATCGGTAGTGTTTCAGTACATCCCTGTACGTCAGTTTGTTCGTCTGACATTAACCTACCAACACACACAAGTTGAGTCCGCCAAACGTTAGCGTCTGTGTTGTATCGTTCACTGATCATGTCGACGTTCCCGCCTGAAAAATAACGTTTGCGGCACGCATTGCTTTCTTTATTTAATCAGAAGACAAGGCTGTGGAAAGTCGTCGTCTGCTGGTAAAAACATGGTGAACACGCTCCGTCGACTAGAACATGTGAGACATGGTTTCGACGATATACAAACGTGGTGATTTCAATGTGAAAACCAGTACGCTTTGGTAGACCACGAAAGTCGTTAGATCACATCACATCTCTGATTTTGGTGAGATCTCTCTTGCAACTGGACGTTTCCGACCTCCGACGCAACACTTCTTCATTTTTGATCGGCTGGATGGCTCTTCATTCATCTCTACTGTCAGCTCTCCGCCGCCCTAATGAAGCATATAGGCCGACTCCGCACTGGAAGTTAGCCTCCCCATCATGACCACCACCGCAACCACGACCTCCGCTTTTACCTTTCTTCCCAACTGTTACGTACTCCCACCCTTCACCTATTGCAACTACGACGCTTTCTCAGCCAACATACCCTGATCCACCCAGTTTTCGATACATAGCTCCCAGCTATTTTAACCGCTTGCCAACCAACGCCGAAGAACGCTCTACGACGCCACCAGCAACGCAGACACCACCTCAAGCAGATGCCGCAGAACAATCGCCATAGCTACAGCTGCAACCAGCCCGCAATATCATGTATAGTTGTGTCCTCCGCGGCGTGGATTCCCTCATTTCTGACAGAGACATCATCCACGAGCTCAACCACGAAGGTATCTCTGTCCGGCGAGCCTTCCGCATCTGGAATACCTCGGGACCAACATACTTAGTCCGTCTTCACCTGCAAACTGAAGAGGACGTCCAATGCCTCATCACCAATGGCGCACGTCTCTACGGTCGACAACTCACCGTGGAACCTTGCCGCTCCCACACCTCATGTCATCGACCCCGAACTCCCACCCCATATCGACCTCCACCACGAGTCAGTCCATCCCTTCCTCCAACGTCCTCCTTCATCTCATCACCTCTACCAGCTGACCTACTCCGACTTCTCACCACCTCCCTATATAACATCTCAGCCACGCTTCACCTCCTCCTCTCGTACATCGGAACTCCAGTTTGAACCTTCACTACTCCCTAACCCACATCTCCTCAACCAAGAGGCCCTCATCACTTCTCCACCTTCTCGCGTTACCCACCTTCTTCATTTCTCACACCTCCCAGTTCTCTTCACTTCTCCCGGCCCGAGCGAGAGCGTCACTCTTTAAGGGGCCCGCCCCGCCCTTCGGGTGGGGAATGAAAACTTGAAAACAACACAACCACAAAAGTACGAAGACGAGAGCGATTACATGCGTTACTGGACGATGACCCAACTCAAACTCAACAGCCATTGAAGCATTAAGGGTGTCGCAAGGAACCAGCAGCAGACGTTTGCGAGCAATAGGGAAGATCAGTAAACTCAGTAAATGGGTCCCACACGATTTTAATGAACGCCAAACTGAAAATAGCAAAGTCACTTGTGAAATGCTGTTTCAACGCCACGAAGGAAAATCACTTATGTACCCACTTTGTGACTGGTGACGAAAAATGGATTTGTTTTGAAAACCCGAAGCGGAGAAAATCGTGGCTGTCACCTGACGAAGCCGGTCCTTCAACACCAAGGCCAAATCTCTTCGGCAAGAAGACCATGCTTTGTGTCTGGTGAGACCAGAGCGGTATTGTGTATTAAGAACTCTTGAAGCCTGGCGAAACCTTTAATGCACAACGCTATGAAGTGATTTTGTTATAAACAGCAAAAGCAGTGAAAGGTACCTTGAAATCACTTACAAGGGATAACCTTCCGCACCCGCCGTACTTACCCGACCTGGCGCCATTTGAATAAACAAAAAGTCAATGTTTCCTTTACCACGAAAATGCCGGCCCCTGTTGTGTAGGGGTAGTGTGCTTGCCTCTCGCCCGGAGACCCCGGGTTCGATTCTCGGCCAGGCCAGCGATTTTCCTCTCGACCTGACGGCTGCTTCGAGGTCCACTCAGCCTACGTGATTACAATTGAGGAGCTATCTGACGGTGAGATGGCGGCCCCGGTCTTGAAAGCACAGAATAACGGCCGAGATGATGCGTCGTGCTGACCACACGGCCCCTCGTAATCTACAGGCCTTCGGGCTGAGCAGCGGTCGCTGGGCAGGCCAGAGCCCTTTCAAGGGCGCAAGTGCCGTGGTTTTTTTTTTACCACAAATATCGGCAAAATCGTACGCATACACCTAGTACATCTAATTTTGCCTGAATTGTATTGCAATTAAGTTTTAATTTAGTCTGTGTTAATGTTGTTGCTTGTTCTAAATATGTTAAATATTAGACACTAACTGTAGTTCCACACAGGTAACATCCTCTCATCTAAAATCAAGCACCGTATCATTTTATAGCTAGTGTAAATACAAAACGGGTATGACAGGTTCTTGTTAAAATGTTGTTTTAGAAAAACAGCATTACTGTACAATAACATTAATATGTTGCCATTGGTGCTTTCACGGTCCATACCTAGACTCCTGCGAAACGTAAAGAATTTCACCCTATTTTCTTGACACGGCATAAGCCCAAAAGCCTACATCATGTCCATAATAGTAATATGCTAGTGGAAACAAACAATCAATCACTACTGATCTGCATTTAGGCCAATCGCCCAGGTGGCAGATTCCCTATCTGTTGTTTTCCCAGCCTCTTCTTAAATGACTGCAAAGAAATTGGAATTTATTGACCATATCCCTTGCTAACTTATTCCAATCCCGAACTCCCCTTCCTAAAACGAATATTTGCCCCAATTTTTCCTCTTCAATTCCACCTTTATCTTCATATTGTGATCTTTCCTACTTTTAAAGACACCACTCAAAACTTATTCGTCTACTGATATCATTCCACACCATCTGTCCAATGACAGTTCGGAACATACCACTTAGTCGAGCAGCTCATCTCCTTTCTCCCAAGTCTTCCCAGCCCTAACTTCGCAACATTTTTGTGCTCTTCTTTGGATTTTTTCCAGTTCTTGAATCAAGAAATCCTGGTGAGAGTCTCATACACTGGAACCATACTCTAGTTGGGGTCTTACCAAAGACGTACATGCCCTCTCCTTTACATCCTTACTACAACCCTTAAATACCCTCATAAACAAGTGCCGAGCTCTGTAACATTTATTTAAATCTGTTGTACTATTTATAATATCTTTTCCCTCTTACTATTCATTTTTTAAATACGTATTTATTCAAATTGTTCTTTACAATTTACATTATTTTGTATAAAATCCACCTGGAAATGCAGGATGTGTTTATTGGTGGTATACGTTTAGATAAATAAATAAATATTCGTGTGAGTGTAACTTACCTTCATTTGTCTTCAGTTCTGTACAGACTTCTTTCCATGCCTCCGAGGTTACGTGTCTGACTTTAAAATATTTGTGAGATACATCCCATAGCACCGGTCGTTTAAAAACTGATGAAATCAACTCCTCTGTTTCAAAAGACATGGCGAGTTCGGGACAAGACGCTTACAGCTGAGCAGCAAGAAACAAACTGATCTGACTTGAAGCGGCCTTGAGCAGTTAGCGTGTGAGCACGTGTGAGCAGTAGAGCCGGTTCTGCTCTTTGTCTGACCAGCCCATGTTCAACCGCTGACTTGATGCTACCCGCTCAGGGTCCGGCTCCATGGCTAAATGGTTAGCTTGCTGGCCTTTGGTCTTTTGTCGGGAATTTTAACCATAATTGGGTTAAATCCCCTGCATGCATGCATGGACCTGAACAGGTTGGTAGCTTTTCAACTTCCCTTACGCCAGTGATGACTTATCGCGGCACAGATTCCTTGTCAACGTGTAAACAAGAAGATATTAAAATTGAAGTTCCTTTCGTGTGAAGTGTTTGTGTCGTTCGTCCAGAATTTAATTAATTATGAATGCAAAGTGTAATTCAGACAAAATGAATTCCTTCAAGCATACGAACAACATCCTTATTTGTGGGACGTGAACTGCAGTTTACGTAAGAATAGGGATGCTCGAATTGTGCATTTTGGAACACGATATAAATACTGTAAAGATGCAAAAGAATCTCCAGATGCTAAATATCTCAGCGTAATTTCTACTGGCGGTAATGCATCTCTCATTGTGGTATTTTGCTTTCGTATTATTGGTGTGACACGTTCCAATAAATAATAAATTAATTGACCTTTGTCATGCGTAAATGATCTTTTAATGAAAGTTCAGTTAAAAATCGCCCAGATGCACCTACATCATCCCTTCGTACAATCCACTTTCTCACCCACACGCGACTTTTACAACGTTTTCGAAATCATTTATCATGTTCTTTTCGGCAGGCGTCACGAATAAGTTGAACTTCACCCGATATCTTCTATTAAATAACCTTTACCGACTAAACCCACTTCAAAATGACACTGGTGAGACATGGGTAGAAACCTGTTCTGGCGTACCGGTAAGTCTGGCGAACGAACTGGCGCCAGTGAATCTACGTACGTGTAAACACACCAGTAAGAATTAATAACATAGCTTCCTTCCTTCCCGTGATACTTTCAGAGAAGATTAGCCTGAAGGTGGAAGTTTACGCAATACAGCTCATCCGATAAACTAATTTACTTATGAATGGAGTATTGGCCAACGAAATTTGGCGATGCAGGAAATATGTCTTTTTTTAAGCTTTTTTAATTGTCGCTTTAACCTAGAAAGTCATATCGCGACATTCATAATTATTAATTACATATGAGGGAATAATTACATTGATTACATAGAGTTTCAATTGCAAAAATAACAATAGTACATATTGATCAGATAGTGATTACATGTCTTTGAATAGATTTGTTCGTCTAAAAAACTTATGTTTTTACACTGAGTTATCTTTGTTCAAGATGTCACATACACTATTATTCTGGTTTAAGGTACACAACTGTCTTTGTTGATCGTATGGATGGCATTCTAGTAAAACGTGGTCATTTTTATTTTTGACAGGTGTCACATATGGGTGGTTTCTTAGAGAAGATGTGTGCACTTGTTCTCGACGCTGGAGGAATGAAACATCAACTTCATCTGTAGATCCACGCCTGATATCATGGAGTCTTGTGGGTTATTTCCGTGTCCAGTCAGTTAACCACTGTTTTCGGATCTTTGTAGTAAGAACACGAGCAACGTCTGTGTGGAGAATTCGAAAGTTTGGATCATGTACAGGAAGACGAGTTGCTTCTTTAACTGATATGTCAGCTTGTTCATTGCCTTTTATTCCCTTATGTGAGGGAATCCATATTATGGTAACTTGCTGTTCTTTATTTTTCACAGTATTGTAAGTTTGCAGTATTGTCTTGGACTAGTGTATTTAAGGATGATGCATTTTGATAAAGAATCACAAAGGATTAAAAAAGGTTCTTTTTGGGGGGATACTTTATGGCATACAGTTCACATGTGAATATGGAGCATGTAGCTGGTAGTGTGCATACTTCATTCTGTGATCAGGTTGGACAACAGCACAGCCGCTACCGTATTTGATTTTAGAGCCATCAATGTAAATAGGAATGTGTTTGGGCAGACTTTCACACTTTTCAGATAGCATTTTTTTTTTAATACGGTACTGCCTGTTGCTTTATTGAATTCACTTAACCCTCTACTGCATGAGTTGTTTTTTTTTTGTCCAGAAATTAACTGAAAAAAATATGGAGCTGTAATATATTACTTAGTAAACAAGATAACATAACTTGCAACAAAATTATATTGATATTTCTGGGGAAAAATCCATTTTACATTTTGTTGCCATGTGGCAACATTATGCACTGAGCGATGGAATGAGCTTTAGAGTTATTATGCTGATACATGGTACTTTGAAAGGTAGTTCACACATATAATTACTATACATAATTTGGATGGGTTGAACTTTTAAAAGTATATTTTCAGGTCAGAAAAAAAGAAATAAATTAGGCCTACACATGTATATAAAAGCAAAAATACAAAAATATTAGGCACAGTTTCTCTGTCTACAAGTCCTACTTGTCATTATGAAATGTCAGAAAACAATTGCTTTTTTGGGTAAAACACAAATACACCTTGCACTTTATGCACTCAACTCTCACAATTCCTTTACATCCTGGATTTCTGCACCTCCCTTTCTTCTCAGACATTTCAGGTAGGTGACCCACACCATCAAGTCGTATGTCAACATGAGGCGAAGCTGTGGGTGGTCCTCTCTTCTTTTTCATCAGTGCACGCTGTATTGAACTGTTAGAAGGCCTCCCTTGTTTTCTCGATGGGGTTCCAGGTTTTCCTTGAAACATTAGACTTCTTGCCACACTTCTCCTGAAGTACAAAAGTGGCATCATATGTTTTTGACCAACACCATTTGCTAAGCAGTCTTTCCTGTACAGAAACCAGGCATTGACCAACATGAGATCTAACAAATGAAAAAAAATTCTGTGGTACCACTTCTTAGACCTGATTTGTGTCCTGTACAGAGCAATCACCGAGTCGACAAGATCTACACCTCCCATAAATGGGTTGTAGTTTACCACAGTGTTCGGGCATGGAATGGTAACAGTCTTTTTGAGCTTCTTATCGTACCTGTTTACTTCAGTTGTGGGTTCATTACCAGCAAAATTACTGAGCAATGTAACGAATCTGTTGTCAAACCACTTGACAGCAGAATACTCCATGTTATTAGAAATAAATCTTTTCTCATCAGTTGCACCTCTTCCCTTTCTCTTCATCTCCTTTTCATTCTCAAATGTACATCCTTTCAACCTATTTTGCCTCACAGTTCCTATGGAAAATATCTTCCTCTTAGCAAGCTCCACTTGCAGTTGTAAACTACAAAACCAGTTATCAAAGTACACTTTACAGTTTTGACCCTCAGGTACCAATCTAGCCAGTCTAAGCACAACATTTCCACTAGCTCCTATATCAGGGAGCTCTACACACTGATCTACCTTCCCAATATAAATTTCCAAGTCATAGACAAGCCCCCCAACATCACAAATAATGAACACCTTTGGTAATTCTAAATTCCCATGGAGGGAATTAGATATTTTTCCACCAATAGAGCATATCAAAAATCAGATCAAAAATTAGATGTTGGCTTTTCAGGCGTTTGCTCTATTAACCAGCATTTCGTCTTAGGTCTGACACTAGACTCGTCAGAGTGGGATGTGTCAGACCCTACCCACTGATGCTGGGGTGTATGCAGGTGAACTTATCAGAAGCCTCTTATGTGGCACAGTCTGACAACTGCATACGGGAGATAAAACTCCACAATGGAATTAATGCCCGCCTAGCAATTCCAAATGGTAATTCTAAATTCCCATGGAGGGAATTAGATATTTTTCCACCAATAGAGCATATCAAAAATCAGATCAAAAATTAGATGTTGGCTTTTCAGGCGTTTGCTCTATTAACCAGCATTTCGTCTTAGGTCTGACACTAGACTCGTCAGAGTGGGATGTGTCAGACCCTACCCACTGATGCTGGGGTGTATGCAGGTGAACTTATCAGAAGCCTCTTATGTGGCACAGTCTGACAACTGCATACGGGAGATAAAACTCCACAATGGAATTAATGCCCGCCTAGCAATTCCAAATGGTAATTCTAAATTCCCATGGAGGGAATTAGATATTTTTCCACCAATAGAGCATATCAAAAATCAGATCAAAAATTAGATGTTGGCTTTTCAGGCGTTTGCTCTATTAACCAGCATTTCGTCTTAGGTCTGACACTAGACTCGTCAGAGTGGGATGTGTCAGACCCTACCCACTGATGCTGGGGTGTATGCAGGTGAACTTATCAGAAGCCTCTTATGTGGCACAGTCTGACAACTGCATACGGGAGATAAAACTCCACAATGGAATTAATGCCCGCCTAGCAATTCCAAATGGTAATTCTAAATTCCCATGGAGGGAATTAGATATTTTTCCACCAATAGAGCATATCAAAAATCAGATCAAAAATTAGATGTTGGCTTTTCAGGCGTTTGCTCTATTAACCAGCATTTCGTCTTAGGTCTGACACTAGACTCGTCAGAGTGGGATGTGTCAGACCCTACCCACTGATGCTGGGGTGTATGCAGGTGAACTTATCAGAAGCCTCTTATGTGGCACAGTCTGACAACTGCATACGGGAGATAAAACTCCACAATGGAATTAATGCCCGCCTAGCAATTCCAAATGGTAATTCTAAATTCCCATGGAGGGAATTAGATATTTTTCCACCAATAGAGCATATCAAAAATCAGATCAAAAATTAGATGTTGGCTTTTCAGGCGTTTGCTCTATTAACCAGCATTTCGTCTTAGGTCTGACACTAGACTCGTCAGAGTGGGATGTGTCAGACCCTACCCACTGATGCTGGGGTTCCTGCCAGCAATTCACATGTTTTTTCCTTTTCCTGGAGGTTTCTTGTGGAGAAACTACATCATCATCATCATCATCATCATCATCATCATCATCATCATCATCATCATCATCATCATCATCGTCGTCGTCACTACCACCTATATTATCACCACCACTATCATCCTCCTCACTCTCTGGTATTACAGTATTATAGTGTTTATTGCACTCATCACTCGATTCGTCAGCTAATACATTTGACAAATCTTGATCTTCATCACTGCTATCTTCAAGTTGTGAATCATCACTGTCATCTGGAGGCACACGCAACGTCACTTTCTGTCTCCCGTAAAACGATTTTAACGGTATTGGTTTCATAGCGCTGTAAAAAGAGACGCAAATATTAGTAATGTACATAGGCCTATATCACAAAGGTACTGCATTGCGTGCATACTGTTGCCATGTGTTAACAAATAATAAAAACATGATATTATTTCAACAACTGCACTAATATGTTCAGAAACCACTGTTTACACATTATTAGGATATCTACTTATCAAAAAGGTTTTATAGACCAAGCTTATAATGACGACAAAAACGACAGAGGTAATAAATCAAGTCACATGGAGCTACTCAAGTCAACCATTTTTGTATACGGAAGAAATCGATTGTCTTTTGTTACTACCAACCTTTGGCAGAAAAATCTCTTCTCATTCCATACGGCCAGTACCTTTCGGTTGCCATTTGTTAACAGCATGCATATAAAGCTTGTCTTTTACGCTTGAGAATTAAATTTCTTAATTGTTGCCAGGTGGCAACATGATGCAGTAGAGGGTTAAATCTAATATTGGTGGTGGTTCAGCTTTCTATGGAGGGAATGTGATGTCTTTTAGTTCTTGAAGCAAACGGAGGAACTGAAGAATTAATTTCCTGTAAGTATTGGATAAACCTAATGTGGAAGGGTAGCCTATGTCTCTTTTGTTGCAGGGAATAGCATTGAAACTAATAGCGTGGGAAAACATAATCATAGTTGATTGTTTTCTGCGAGTCCAAAGCGGAGGTTCATTAGATTCCATTAATAAACTTGAGATCGGGCTAGCTTTGATGTTTGTAAGTGCACATTAATACATGAAGATCTGCTCCCCAGTTGTTAGCTGCCCAATGATTTGAGTACATTAATTCGATGTAGGCAATCCTTTTTTTCCATGTTAATTTTCTGTCAAAGGTCGTTCCTAGTATTTTTATTTCATTTACTATCTGTTTTATTTCCCTTGAGGTACAATTCTGGGCACTTACTATCGCCCTTTTGTTTGGAAAATAAGATGCATTTAGCAATGGTTGAAGAAAAGGTAAAGCCTGTGTGTTTTACCACGGCCAACTCGAAGTTCCAGCCTGCTACACATGACAGTTCCATAGTGATGACGTCAGTTTTTTAGTGCAGCGATATATAGGCACGAGTCTTGTTTACATGGTGGTTTCGTAGCCCATTGTTGTCATTTCAACGTCATTAGAAGTGTTTGTTCATGTTTAAAAGTCATAACTGTATGAAAAGGCATCAGTAAAGGATGTATTTTCAGCAATAGTATGTGTTAAATACTATAGAATTCTAATTTGAGCAGCCTGATGTTAGGAAGTATTGCTAGGTTATGTGATAGGTTAAGTGTACCCACTGAGCTATTATGAATTGTCTAACAGTACTCTAATGTTTATCATTTAATTATGATTATTACTACAATGCGTTAGTGTAGTGTATGCTCCTCTTTGTAAAATGGGACGAACGTGTAGAGTGCCTGGATGTAGGTCTAAATCCAATTACCTTTCAAATAAGAATAAGGAGGTGGCTATCTCAACATTTGCGTTTCCTAGCTGTGCCAACTATATTTCCTGGGCAGCCGTCATATGTCTCAACCAACACCTGCCAATCGAAAATCGCCAGAAGAAGGAGACAAGATATCAAATTATGAGGACTTGTTGGGTAAGTTAACAACCCTAAATGTACTTGAATTTTCTACCAAAATTGATTCATTTTAGAGACAACAGTTCGCCTATTGAGCATTAAATGATTTGTTATGGAGGGCTACATGTTAATTCCGGCCTTGATATCCGATTCAAAGATGTATGTTTAAACAGTGGAAATCGTGGGGATCTTTCTTTCAATGATTTGATAATGGAAGTTGAAAAACTTGGTAATTTCTGTGACAAGTGTGGGTGTGAGCTGCAGAGTTAATGAGTGTTGTGTCGAAGATCTATCATATCATGGCCAATATTTTTCCCGTCATTCATAAATAATTAATAACATTATGTGCTCAAATATGTGTAATATAAGGGCATTTTAGAGACAACAACAGTTTGCTGAGTGACCATCATACTACTATTCAAATTGTGAAAAACTACACATTAACTCAGACCTTGATATCTCATTCAGTGGTAGTTGTAGGGATGTTTCTTTCAATGTTTTGATAATGAAAGTTGAAATATCTGGTAATTTCTATGACAAGTGTGGGTGTGTGCTACAGAATTAATGAGTGTCCAAGATCTATCATATCCTGGCACATATTTTTGCTGTCATTCATAAATAATTAATAATGCTATATGCTCAAATAAGTGTAATGTGTAATATAAGGGCATTTTAGAGAGAGCAACAGCTTGCCGAGTGACCATCATACTACTTTTCAAATTGTGGAAAGGTACACGTTAACTCAGACCTTGATACCTCATTCAGTAGTAATTGTAGGGATGTTTCTTTCAATGTTTTTACAATGAAAGTTGAAAAACCTGGTAATTTCTGTGACAAGTGTGGGTGTGAGCTGCAGAGTTAATGAGCGTTGTATCCAAGATCTATCATATCATAGCAAATATTTTCCTGTCATTCATAAATAATTAATTAATAACACTATGTGCTCAAATAAGTGTAATATAATGGCATTTTAGAAACAGCAACAGTTTTCCTGGTGACCATCATACTACTTTTTAAATTGTGGAAAGCTACACATTAAATCATACCTTGATATCTGATTCAAATATATTTTTCGACAGTGGAAATTCTAGGGATGTTTCTTTCAATGTTTTCAATGTTTTGATAATGAAAGTTGAATAACCTGTGACAAGTGTGGGTGTGTGCTGCTGAGTTAATGAGTGTTGTGACCAAGATCTGTCCTATTTTGGAAAATACGTTTCTTAATTTATTCATGTGCTCAGACAAGCATAAAAGAATGCCATTGTTTTGAGAGAAAACCATTCGCCTATTCAGTCATCGTAGAGTCCAGGTGAGTAGCCTTCAGTCGAACATTTTACAATATGTAATATATTACCTTGAGTGCATATATTTGTGTATTCGTATGTATACTTTTGATAGTGTTTCTTCGGTGTTTTGTGTTTATAGGCTTATTATTGTATTTTCTTTGTCAAATTATGATAAAAAGTATTGTATCATCAATATAGGAATTAAACGCGACGACGGAGAGTGAACACTATACGCGTGACGTCACAACTGTTGGTAGCAGGCCTCTATATATCAAGATGGCCGTGGTTTTACCCATTTGGCAACATCTTCAAGATAATCTTGTATAAATGTTTGGGTGGCCGACAGGTTGCGACCTCTGTAAAAAATATTCATGTCATCAGCAAAGAGGCAGGTCTTTACTGGAGGCTTAATGCATGACGTGATGCCATTTATAGCTACTAACAATAGTGTTAAACTCAGAACTGAGCCTTGTGGGACACCATTTTCTAAACTGATTTCTTGGAACAGGACACCATTAGCTCGAACTTGAATGCGTCGGTATTGCAGGAAGTTATAGGTAAAACTGATCATATTTCCTTTAACATTACATTGCAGTAGAGTTTTAATAACGTGAGTTTTCTACACCATATACGCTTTATGAATATCTCGGCAGACTGCAAGATGTTGCCCGTAATGAAAGACATCCAGGATTTTTTACTTTAATACTACTAAGGAGTCAGCTGTTAACACAATTTCTTCCGCGGTGCAGAAATTCTGTTGTTCTAGAACCCATTTTAGTCTTTTATTTATTAACTTTTCCATTAGTTTACACACAGTGCAGGTTAGAGCTATTGATCGATAGTTATCTGGTAACGTGATCGCAGCCAGGCTTAGGTACTGGAATTACTATAGCTTTCCTCCAAGCGACTGGAAAGACTTTCTGTGATATATAAATATTTCACTGGGGAATGCTAGGCCTTCAGGAGGAAGTTCTTTCACGAAGTCATATTATATCATCAGGACCTGAGCTTGTACTTCGACAGCACCTGAGTTCAAGTAGTACTTCAGTAACACTGATATTATCGTAGCATTGGTCAGCACTTAAAGATGGATGTGTGATTGTAAATATCAGAAAAATCTTCACGAGAGGATATATAAGTCTTATAGGACGTGGTTGAATACTGTTCTCTCTGTGATAGACGTCACGACATAAAATACATACAAGCAGGAAGGATTTCCTTTAAAAAATTGCCCGTTTAATGGATATGCGTATTAGAAAGATGCTTTTCAAGACTTGTGTGGAGTGTGGCATTGTTTGGAAGTGAAACATGGAGAGTAACTAGTAGAGGAAAAAGAGAAGCCTTTGAAATGTGGCGTTACAAAATAATGGGGGCCGATGACCTTCGATGTTTGACCCCTTAAAACAACAAGCAGCGAGCAAGCAAGAAAATATGCTGAAAGTCAGATCACACATAATGAATAGAATTGGTGAACGGAGAACGATTAGTCGAAATTTGACCAGATGAGATAAGATTGTTACGATGCATCTTGAGATACTCAGGGCTTGCTCAGTTTCTTTTTGAGGAAATGGCGTTCTTCTTCCTCTTCTTCTTCAAGTGTCATATCGGATTCCTCATACGTTGGTGATCAGCTGATCACTAATGAAGGGATAACGTGCAGCACCTTTCCAAAAAAAATAGCTATTTCCATACAGATAAGTCAATATTTGTATTTGGGAACATGGAATGAAGGAAAATGAACACAATATGTTGCACCTTACTGTAAGATTACTACACTCCCCCTTTACCCTTCTATTTCGTGTTTCAGCACCTTTTTCCCCTGTCTGTATCTGTGTTTTCTAATTTTTCTTACTGAAGAGATCTTTGAAATTTTGTTTAATCGGAAGTCAACAATAGTCTAAATACCTATTAAAATGTAATTTATAAAAAACATCAGTAATTCGTAATCCAGCAACAATGGTCAACCTCAGCAAGTGTTGTGATACCAAATTAAAATTTAAACAATGATGTTGCAGTTTATAATTGTTGCCATTAATGCTTTCACGGCCCGTACTTAAAGACATGATACTGTATAGGCTTCAATTGGTTTGTTCCAACACGAACAGGAACAGATTGCAAACTGTCTGTCGCATGCGCGAAAAGGAAAGAGCGTTCCAACAAACTTCAAACTCAAACGCGGAGTCGGTTGTCCCAACAGACTGTTGACCGTTCATGAACCAGTTTGCTGACTGGCAAAGGAGTTCGTGGTCCAGAACAAGAACGGTTGCACAGTACACCAAAATAACAGTGAGATGTGCATTGTGGTCCATAGCTGTGAACAGCTGATTGGTCATCATCATACGGCGGAAGCAGACGACACGTTACACATACTATTACAATGAAATAGAAGTACGGCGTTATTATACAATTAAAAAGTAATATTTGTCTACACACTAACAATGTAACAGACACTAGATAATAACAAGAATGATCCATGACGATATTGAAGGCGATTCTGAGATTTTATGAACTCACGACTCCAGTGAAGACGATCTGGAGATATGTTACAACATCCCAAAAGCGAAAAATGATCATTATTTAGGCAAGTTATCATTTTTTTTTACTTGTTTGCAATTATGTGTAAATGATATGTTACATATAGTGAAATAAATACTTTAGTAACCAAATCAAAATGAAATGTTCAAGGAGCATTAACAAGCAGAGAACAAGAACTATTTATTTATCTTCAAGCTTGCTGACCACGAATCTTCCGCGTAATTGCGAACGCATGCGTATTGTAGTTTTTCTCGACCGTTCACGAACCGTTCCAACAGACTGCTGTTTAATGATGGTTCCCAACGAGTACATAGCTCGCGCATGCGCTTACATCAATCCATGAATCGGTACGAAACAGTACGCAAACTGCTTGTTGGAACAAACCTAGTGAGTTCAGTTAGTATTGGCATGAATTTAACAGCTCCACTTATCGGCTGTGATTGTTCACCGTGTTAAGTGTTTCACCAGTCCGGGCAAGAACGTATTTTTTCCTACACAAAATCATGCCGATTATTAAGGAGTAGAAGTTGTATGTACTTTCAAATGGATGGATACAGTTTATTGAAACTGATGGCATCATTCTTCGATGTGCGGTTTGCAAAGTATCGCAATCAATGACAAGCATCAACGAAATAATGAATCAGCACATCCAGTACACCAAACATGTAAAGAACATTACACTTCGAAGTCGAAACCTAAGCACGCGCCTTCGCTTCAGGATCTGAAAAGCAGCAGTCACCGCATGAGTTCAGTAAGAACCTTCTCGTAAAGGCTGTCTACATTACTATTATTATCATCATCATCATCATCAGCAGCAACGTATTAATATGCATCTGCTGACGTTCTCCTGTCAAGGATCCTTCAATGATCTACAGAGCTCAAAGCGTCAGCGACTTAACTGTTAAAAACATTCATGTGGTTTAAGCCTTAATAAAGTAATTTCATCAACACTTTATTTTGCACCTTTGTGTCTATTTGCAGAACCTTTTCTGACGACACTTTTCACCTGAATATCCCCACCCTAGTGATCACTGTGGAGAAAACATCATTTCACTTAGCAAAATTTAAGAGCTATTTGCTGTTGTTGATTCAAGTACAGTCTCTGATGTAGTGATGGGTAGTTCGCGAACGAACTAGTTCTCGGGAACTACTTCACTCTCACGAACTGTGAAGTGTTTACTCGTCTCTCGAGAACTACTTCGCGAACTACATATACACAGAGCAAAGAACATCACGAATGAATTGTGAAGTATTCGCTCGTATCTCGAGAACTACTTCGCGATCTGCAGAACTTCACGATCGTGAAGGGTATCGGGAAGGAACTTGTTCGCGGACGAACTACTTCAGCGGTTGCAGAGTGCTCTGGCGGGAAAATTACACATTTTGAAGTAGTTATTTCTTGGGAACGAGAGTCTTGGAGTCTATTGATAAACTTAACCATAGATTAATATGACTGTTTGATCCGTACTGACTAGTCTGAATCTATTACAGCACTATTTAAAGTAGTTTTACTTAAATCCGCCTTGACGTTTAGCGCCACCGGCGAGAAACATTTGACCAACGCTCAGATGTTACAAATTTACTTTTAAGTCAGGGGATGAAATCACCACCAAGAAAAGGGTTCTCTTGCGATAACAGATCAGCGTTTAAAACATCTCATTTTCAAGTCGACAATATTTAACAGAAATTGTCATTATCCCTGAAAAGAAATAGGTTTTTCCTACACTCCCATTCCTGGGGGGTTGTGGGCAGGGAGAGAGAGCGTGGGCTGACATTGCCGGTAATAGGAACGTTCATCTCTGTAGAAACTACGAATGTTATAGAGAAGTGCACCTGCGTGCTACCTGTTGTCCATATTTGTGTACTTCCTCGTTCTAGAAAGCTAGCGAAACGATCAAGCCTTGTGTGAAGGGAATGAGAAGGAAGTCGTTCGCGAACGAACTACTTCAGATGTTGCAGAGTGCTCTGGCGGGAAAGTTACACATTTTGAAGTAGTTCGCGAAGTAGTTCTTTCTTGGGAGCGAGAGAGAATGCGTGAAGTAGTTCTTTCTTGGGAGCGAGAGAGAATGAACTAGTTCCCAGAGGTGAACTGCTTTTTCCCATTACTACTCTGATGTCTTGGTGGTCTACCAGACCAGCTCCTCTCTTTCCTTGTGATATGAGGTGTAAAGGCCCGTACTTTTCTACCTTGTAGAACATGGCCTAAATAAGCTGGTTTCCTGGCTTTGATGTCTGAATCTCACACTCAGCTCTACTTCTCCTTAATACTTTATTGTTGGTTACAAAATCTGTCTAGACTATTGATCTTTCTCCTATGTTACAATATCAAAGGCTTCTAACCTGCTCATAGAGGAAGCTTTGGCAGTCCAGGTCTCTACTCCATAAAGCAGTTGTTGACCACACGTGACATCTCAACAGCATTAGCCTGAGTCTGAGGTTTAGATTATCGTCACAAAAGAAGGACCTCATCTTTGGGAAAGACAATGTGGATATCTCAGGAAAGTGTTTGTCCATAAATGCCATCTTATCGGATTCAATGGGGCGCGGAGTACGACAATAGAAAAATCATCGACAATAAGCATCGAAGTGAATGGAAAACGTACACACAACTTACAAACATATAAGCAATTCAGCTGACGTGATTCTGCTAGTTCAAATTAGCAAACACTGTTCAACAATAGAGGCTTAAAAATTAACAAAAGACCAAGCTCACGATTGTAAGCAGGGAGAAAGCATTCCGCATTAGTCTTGGAATGCTGTATAAATGAACAGTGGGAATGCAGACAAACCAAACTTAAGAGTTGACGAAGCGCAAAGCTAATTCATTACCTACCGCGCAAGAAACACTTCAATCTTGAACTTTAAAAGTTCGCATATTCAAATGCAATCTCCACCCAAGTTTGCTGTATGGAACAGGATAAAGTAGAACTGTGTCTATCTACACAATGTTGAGGTATATGCTTTGCATCTCGTGGGCAGGAAAAAATCTAATATACACGCAGTGACGGTAAGAATGAATAAAACAACTGCGAATCTCCTTTCCCCGCAAGGTTCGTAAACTTGTATATTTCAGTCATAGCATGCAGGTACACGACAAAAGTAATAAGGTTTTGATTAGTGACTGAAGATGCCTCTCAGTAAGAGGCGAAACATGTCTCACATTTAAAAAATGTTTTGACTTAAATGTCAACATCTTATATTGTATTGAATAGGTGGAAATTAATTTTAAATATTTTCCTATATATTTTACCACCTGGCACACGTCGAACGTCTTTGAACTCGACGCATTGATTCGACAAAAATCCTTCAGGCAAGCAACTCAAATGTTTAAAACATCCCAGGGACATGAGCTACGAATTTTAGGCAAACAAAATATAATAAAGTATGAGAATATTATTTTCTTGACACAGCATCAACAGCCTATATCATGTCTATATTCTTCATTTATTCCTGAAAATGATAATCCTTTTCTTATCCGGTAGATTAGCAATGCAGTTTTACTTAAGCACCACTACGAACGCTAATTTGAGTCAATGCAGTTTCACTTAAGCCCGGTATTATTCGCGTAAATGGGTATTTACGCGAATAATACCCGCAGTTTTTAAAAAATTTGAGGCACGAAATTGGGATGCGGTTTTTTGCGTCAAAGTTGGCATTTTTTTAAAATAAGCCTACCTAAAGTCAGGATGCGGGGATTATTCGCGTAAATACGGTATTTCAAGTTCCGGTAAAATCCAATTATTTGTGAGGCATCAGTATCTCAGTAAGCATTTGCTGCGGTGTATTGAACGTAAACAATGAAAGGAGTGCTGTAACGAACTACTTCAACATACAGTCGTACGCACATCTCTCTGACCGTCTACGTCTATGTTGGCAGCAATGTCTACTGTCTTTTTACTCTTTCCCCCTCTTCCCATTCTTCCTTTGTTCTTCGTCAGCTGGGAGAATGGCGCCATCGCGAGTGTCAAGGTCACCGAGGTCTAGTGAACAGGCAGCTCTTTCATATCCCGAGACATGTCTGCTCAGCCAAGCCAGTGTTAGTTCCCCCGAGACTTCAAACCAATCTCCTCAAGGACATTCAACACTGCTTTACTTGGAAAGGAACTTACAATATTTAATAAAACTGAACATCACAAAGGAACATTACATCCTGTGGTAGTAGGAATACAAGGATTCTTATTAAAAACGTAAAACATATACATCTTCATTATAGACTGTTATGCCTTTCAGCGTTGTCTTTAAGCCACTGAGAATTTATTAACCGCCACCACACAATCCTCTCTTTGTAACTAGTTCTGTGGCCTCATTTAGTTCTATAACTACTTTAAATCGTTAGAAACTGAGAAATCGTTACAAACTGAGTCTAACCATCGTCGTCTTGGTCTTCCTCTAATTCTGAAACAATTATAAATAATTATACACAATTTTGAAACCAGAAGTCATATGTACGTCTCTGACCCGCGACAATCTAATGTATAAACGGCAGTTCAACGGTTACACTTACCGTTCGTAAAAACTAAAGCTGCATTTACATATTAATATGTAAATACTGCGCAGTAACACTCGTTGGACGATTACAACAATGAGTATTGTATGCATGTGATGAGGAGCAATTATCACTATTACTGTATGATCAATTAAGAGTACGCGTTCATGCATTTTTCCAGAGGTCAATGTTCTGGAAGACATAAAACGCTGAGTTTTCTCTCAATGTTTAAATAACACACACCTCAGGCAAGACCAAGTTATTGTCATGGGGACAGGACGAGTAAATGCCTACTGCTTTGGTCTATTATTTGACCGTCAAACTCTATCATATTAGCAATAAAATGTGAAATTAAATATTTTGTTAACAAGTCCGCATCCGTAGCGTAACGGTAAGAACGGCAGGTGTGTGGTTCAAATGGTTCATGATGATCCTTGTTTAATGAGCTCTAACATCTAGGTCATCGACCCCTAATGGTACGAAATGAGATGAAATATGACAATTTAAAATCCATCGAATGACCAGCATTCAAAACGTGATGACGAATGAATATGAATTTAAAATAATCAGCGAATCCAAGTCACAATACTGAAAGTTAAAAATAATTCCAAAATCGATCCACTGACTAGAATTCAAAAAGAGGCGATGAACAATGATTATGAACTTTATCTGTGGATCCGACCAAAACCATCGCACCTTCCCAGAAACTATCTCAAAACAATGATAGTACTTAAAAGCATGGTCTTTCTCGTGTTGCGGTACCAATGGAAAGTAGCGTAGACTCGCGGTGTTCCACACATTATGGTACTACTCACACCTAAGGTGTTTCTCACATAATGGCGCCACGCATAGGCAACGCATATCCATGGAGTTCCTCACATAGTGGGAACTAATCACAGGTGCTGTAAAACCCACACTCTGCTGCTACTAATCCCAAACCTACTGAGTTCCTAACACAGTGGTACTACTCGCAAGTAGTGTTCCCAGCGTGATGGTACTAGTCACAAGTTGTTTCATGGTTCTCATCCTGTGGTCGCCCCTTACGACAGACAGGGGATACCGTAGGTGATTCAAATGGTACATGCAGTTCACCTCCATTGGGTATGTGCCTGAAAAGAGCTGCACCACCTCAGGACGACAACAGTTTAACTTATTTGTTAAGATCTGAATTTTCATTCGACTTTGTTATGATGACCGTTTAATATAATTTACGAAACACAATAAAAATTAATAAATACCGAAAGTTAAAAACACAGTATAGTTCCACAGAATCAGAGATCTCTGGAGCATTAATCCTCTCTCCCCGGATGAGTGTGGATCTAGTCACGATTGAACTGATGTCACATGCACTAGAAACGCACCCATCGGGGGCAAGAGATAGGACAGGTGAGTCTTCAGTTCTTCCAACAGCAGCAGGCAACATCCTCCGTCTGGGATATCGTGAAGATCTGTCAACTACTGGAAAACATAAGTACGAGCATACAATATACATATTATTCCCTTTAAACATACATCGTACGCGAATAACGTGCACGTTTTTCATGCTGACTTCTCGAAGGTGACGGTCGAATACCTTTGTGGTAATGTTTACATCGGATAGGAAATAAGTAGAGTCCGGATTTCCATGCAAATGCATGTTTTAAAATAAGCTAGCTACACTTTTCAAACTTTGCAAATAATCGTTTTACGGCTTAACAATTCCAAATAACCGTTCTTTTTCCGTGCATGTTTGCATGTTTTGGCATTTTTCGGAGAAAATCCATGTATAATGCATATTTGGAAGATTTTGGATTTAATAGCGCATATTTGGACGTTTAATATTGCATGATATGACTTTTATTCTGACTTTGACGCATATATATTGTTAGCTTGTATCATAGTGCATTTTCTGAATGTTTGTTTGCAGAATTTGGGACAATTTTTCACGTTGTAGGCTACAGTATGTCTATTACTGAGAGACGGAGAGAATGTATTCCTGGCATCCTATGTGACAACCATAGTTAGTAGCCTACATACGGTACAGGTCCTACAGTATAATGCAATTAAACATTTTCTTATCTGTTGCTTGAGTAAACAATGACAAGTCGGAAGGCCCCACGTCGAAATCTAATTCTTAGGAATAACGTGTCCCAGTTTTAAAGTTGTACATTGCTATAAATTGAAATGTAAATTGTGCATTAATCATTGACGGCTCATTTTTCGTCTGTTAGACGAACAAAAAAACCCTTGTATCGCACTTCTGTGGCGCCGCGTTACTGGGATAGCAGCTTACAAATTCTGGTTTTTCATTGAACCCTCTACCATTGTTATCCTGGAATGTCCTACCCGGAACTCTCAATCGTCACACGTCTGTGTTAACGCAGCAGGCAATCGTTACCACTTATTGAGGACATTCAAATGTGTCCGCAATCATCGCATGGAGAAGCAGCTGCCGCAGATAGAGATAAGTTGAACAAACTAATTCGTTCAAATCCTGATTTTGAATTCGTCAAGCTTATAAAAACGTATTGTGGTGAAAATGCAAAAGACGTACAATTTGACCTCACTTTGTCCAAATGTCTTCGTTGAATTATGCATCTATCACTTCTCGTGACGTAAAAAGATAATTTTCTGTGCTTAAGTATGTGCTGAATGATAAACGGATGAGCTTAAATCAAGACAATTTGGAGAAATTAGGGTAGTTTTTGTTCATGTTTCAAAAGGAACTGAATTTTGATAGTGCATACTTTCCAGTTTATTGTGTATGTTTTGCCAAATGATAGTGCATGAATGCATGCATATTTTGAGATTTGATAATGCATGGAAATCCGGGCTCTCGAAATAAGCAAAGGTCTGAAGAGAACAAGAGTTGACCAAGGGAGATCGGATAGGAAAGATAACTCAGGAACCTAAAACTTTATACTATATGCTTTACGTCAGACCTACAGATAGGTTTTATGGCGACGATAGGATAGGAAAGGGCGAGCAGCGGGAAGGGGAAGGAAGCAGCCGTGGCCTTAATTGCCTTGTGTAAAATGGGAAACCACGGAAAACCATCTTCAGAGCTGCCGACAGTGGGGTTCGAACCCACTAGCTCCCGAATTCAAGCTCACAGCTACATGATCCAAATCGAGCAGCCACTGGTTCGGTAACAGCCCAACACACGTGAAGCCAGATGATTACTTAAGTGAATAATCAATGTATTTTGATATGGGTTTCGTTATCAACCGTAAAATATATTTGTAATTTTTTAAGGTCAATTTATCATTTCGACCTATAATATAAAATGCATTATTGGGAGCAAACTTCTAACATGTACCATGATGGACTTTTTGCAGAACTTTTCTAGCTCAACAATTCTTTGCATCTTTTAAGACAAATGGCTCTGACAACCCTTTTTACTTTGACTTAATTCACTAAAACCTAAACTGTTAGGTTGTTTTCTCACGGATTAATGCTCTATACAATAGTGAAAACCACACCAAAATCAGTTTAATATCACTAGCAATTAGCACGTAATACTTACGTTCTAGGCAAACAGTTTCTCGTAAACGTAGCCGTAATGCCAACGTCACCAATGACCACGTCACTTATAAAAATAGCTTGGCGTCATAAAAAAGTCTTGTGAGGTAACTCAAGTATGACATTTTATGTACCTTCATAATTTTGCTAGCCGCTGAAACGGACACTTTTAAAGCTCTCTGTATCAATATTTATTAGACGTATGGGTCACATATAACCCCATCTTGAATTGTAACATTCCCTTATTTATCGTGCACGGTCAAAAGTAATTTCAGGCTCAATATCTATTGAAAGAAGAACAAATTTCCCCTAAACGTACATGAGAGTTCAGTATCTGGAACAAACGCCAAAGCAGGTAATGATACAGAGATGCCAACTTTAAATATAGGGAATTCGTAATGTAGCCGTTAGCGCACGGGGGGGGGGGGGGGGGGGCGGCGTCAATAGAATATTTTTCCGAGATCTTACTAGCTTACACATCATTGAAAAATCAATGAACAACATACCATTCATCCAGATGTAACCTATTCAAAGACTGGCATATAAAGAGTGTATGATTGTTACCTGCTAATGTAACAGGTGATCTGCAGCTGCAGTACATGTCTGAGTGGAGGTTGAAGGATCATTTCTTTTGTTAAGTACTGTAGTTTCTCCCTTAGCAGCTTGTAGGTCTTGTTTGTTAAACGTACACTGGTGACATGCTTTTTCTTTTGATATCATAACAGGGCATGAATTCTGTCTTGTTCTTCCTCATCAAGCACATCCGAAAAATCGCTGCCACACACACTACAAAACACGTGTGAATGACATTTTGAGGACGCAGTAAATAGGGGCCATTCTTTCGAGTATTCCTCCTTAAATTTTTGAACTATTTTTTGTTTATTACTAGCGTCACTAGTCACGGTAACATCATCACACGTATTTTCCTGCACAAGAAATCGCTTCATTATTTCAAACCTTTCGCAATTAGTAACACACGATTAGCATATATCCTAGAAGGGCAGTATATGTAAATTTGGCAACCAAAATCGCAATAAGTCCTTCTTCAACAGTCACGCACACAATATTCACAATGAAATGGAGTTTGTCACCACTTTGCCGCCAAAACAAAGACAAAAGAACTTGCATGGAAGTCTGATCGTGTGACGAACAAAAGACAACTCCACAAAATGTACCACTTCACAGATGCCTATTTTTCCGGTACTGGTAGCACACACTGCGTTCGGCGTGTGAAAACTCGAAATATTCTTAGAATTCAAGCTGTAATTGCATTCCTGTGTATCTTTTTGAACACTTCATACACTTAGATTAAAAATCAACAAAAAATAGTAATTTGTGGTGTGTGATTCGTAAAGGAGTAATTATAATGGGTGAATCGTAATAGTTGGCATCTCTGATGGTATTCGATTAACACAGCTAATATGGGATGAAGAGAGAAAGAAAGAGATGTTGCTCGTTTACACGAAGACGGCGAGCACTTTGATCAGCACGTTCCTTCTAAAACTGCTGCCAGGATCACCATGGCTACTGCATCCAATTCCTTCATGATTTTCTAGTGGAATTCTGCAGCAGACCAACCTAGAAAGCGTTCGGGGATTTCCTAAAAGCTATTTCATTTCGTCTATGTAAACAGCAAATTAGGAAGATGTATGTGTAATGAAGAATAACTATTGTCAAACACTTGGCAGCATGAATGTAATTTGCATGTAGTAACATTATTTATAGTCTAGACTGTAGTTCCATTCTCCGACTCCACACACCGACTTTCATTAAACTCTGTTTACCCATTATTTCGTGGCTCAGCGTTGATATGGACTTAGAAACAAAAATACAAATTCATGAAGATCTCTCTTATCATAGCCGGTACGGTAAAAATGTATGAGAGAAATGATCGGAAACTTAATTCAGTATTTATCAATAGTGACAACTCATCATCATCGATGTCCCACTCTAGGCGCCCGGGTGTGTGGTTAATAGGACCCCGACAGACAGAAATTATGAAAAATTAAAAAGTGCATTACCTCGTTACTGTGGACACGACTGATACAGAAATACCATTCTTTTTAAAATCTGAGGAATGTACAGACACAACTCTTATTTTATATATATATATATAGATATAGATAGATACAGAACGACACGGTACAGTATAATAACACTGCAAGATGTGGGTCACATTATCAACCAACCATGCAAAACAAGCCCCAGAAAGATCGCCCTGTAATTCTAACGTTAATATAGAACAGTGGTTTAAATTGCGGTAACTGGAATGAACAATGTGAAAGGCAATAAAATAAATCGTAACTAACTAGCTGATGTTAAGCCCAACACAAACTTATTCCAACAACAATTATCTCGTCATTAACCATTCCGAATCACAAAACTTGGCTTGAGCGCTATGATGTTGGAACCAAACGGCATGCTCATGCAGTTAGACATAAGTCTTGAAGGCTCAAATACGGTTCGTAACAATGAAGACCACTTAGCTAGTATCAGTACGGCACGCTTTCAGTTTCCTGTGTCGCCTTACACACAAGAACTTCTTTCTTGCCCCTCCCCTGTTTAGATGGCAGATAAGCAGACACACTGAACTCCTTTACACAGCAGGGCTATGAATGAAACTGGCATCTGTTAGGGTATGAATTAAGAGCTCTCTTATCTCAAGCAGGCCAAAGGCTGTATCAAGTAAACAGACGCATCCTCCACAAGGTCTGGTTCATCACGAGAAACATTTCCCGCCGATCACTGCTGCAGACGTGCCAATGTTGAGCGTTCTTCCAATAACAGTTAAGAACATAGAGCTAAATTCTCTCCTTATGAATCGAAGATAAGGGATAGAAATATAACACAAAGACGACGAACGTAATCCTGACGAAAACATGGTATGTCCACGCCTCCGCCAAAGAAAGAGTTGTGATTCGCTGAGCGTGCAGTGCCGACCTCTACCCCGTCAACGTCGCGTGTTCGGACGTACAGGACTGCGCATCGCATACGACAATAGTGCGAAGATCTGAACTTCTGAATAAACGACTAAACCTAGATTCAGATCACTTAGTTTACTGAACACATTCCCGATGCACTACTGCCTATGGTCCCTTCTGAGCGGTTTTCGTCTTTTGTGCTTCACTACACGCGATGGCCTCTTGCTCCATTTCCCTCACTACGAGAAAACTTTCTGTATTACACCACGCCATGTGTCTTCATTTCTCGGTATTTAATTACTATTTTATTAAAACAAAACCATATATATACCGGTATATGTGACAATCATATTTTAATTTTATTACGTACTCTTTCAAAAGCCAACGGCCGTAGCCGTGTTGAAACACCGGATCCCGTGAGATCTCCGAAGTTAAGCAACATTGGGCGTGGTCAGGAGTTGGATGGGTTGCCACGCGCTGTTGGTGGGGGGTAAGGGAATGGAGGAGCGGAAAGGAACTGGCCACCCTACCGCACGTAAACTCCGGCTCAGGAACACCTCTGCGGAGGTTCGGACCTGCCTTCGGGCAGAATACAGCCCTTACTCTTTCAAGCTCTCTAAATGTAATAAACTAAAAGGAAATACAAGGCAGTGCAAGTGATGTAATTGTGAGACACATGGAATTGCTAGTATCCACACTCAAGACCACATTTACCACCTCTGGTTGAGAACATCTCATGGATCACAAACCCCTTCTTTGAAACCTTCCAACTCGTACGCCTTTCCTGTCCCATCGTCGCCATACGAGCTATCTGTGTCTGTGCGACGTATAGCAAATGGCAATAATAATAATAATAATAATAATTTTGTGTGGCTATTTCTAGCCGAGTGCAGCCATTGTAATGCAGACCCTCCGACGAGGGTGGACGGCATCTGCCATGTGTAGGTGTGTTATTGTGGTGGAGGATATTGTTGTGTGTGGTGTGTGAGTTGCAGGGATGTTGGGGACAGCACAAACACCTAGCCCCCGGGCCATCGGAATTAACCAATGAAGATTAAAATCCCCGTCCCGGCAGGGAATCGAACCCTGGACCCTCTGAACCGAAGGCCAGTACGCTGACCATTCAGCCAACGAGTCGGACATAATAATAATTAATAATAATAATAATATATTAAGTATAAGACCGTAGATACATGATTCAAATGTGTGCTATATATGTTCAAAAACTGTTTTTTATAACTCGAAATAAAATTTAGCTCCCGAGGCGATTCGAGATTCCACTGTAGTAATGTAACCGCCTTGTGAGGAGTTTCCAAGGACCTCGCGCACACACAGAATAGGGTGGAGTAGAAGTCATCATTCTGGGACACCTAGATAATTAACACCGTCCTTATCTCAGAGGTGCGATTTGCAGAGGTGAGGTGGGTGTGGCCTAGCCTATAATGGGAACTGCCCCGGCATTCGGCTGAGTGCAGGAGCAAACAGCAGGTTGGAACTCCTGTTACCATTGACCAATTTACGATAGGTACTAAACAGTTTGCACCCAGTAGCTAATTCATCGTCCACGCCTTGCTATATTACCTCTGTGAATGGAATTTCATGCTACACTGGCAGTAAACAAAGCAACTGCAAATGGGGCCATAACGATCACACTGAAAACATTACCATGGCCATCAAATTGCATGGTGTTTGGTGATAATGCAAATATTTTCTAGAGTGAATTGTGCACTCAAATTACGGCTATTTAAAGTTCTTTGTCTTGTACAATTTGCCAATTCCTCCTGTTCTCTCTGAGTCCACCGCATAGATTATGCGGGATATTCTGCGAAATTGGTTTGCGCTGTGGTTCATGATCAGATAACGTGTCATCTTTTAATTGATTCACAACAGACAACTTGTATAGACATTTTGATCATATTTCCCACATTATAGAAATGCTAATTTTCGCTTAAGTGCGGCCAGTATCCAGCAATCGGGAGATAGTGGGTTCGAGCCCCACTGTCGGCAGCCCTGAAGATGGTTTTCCGTGGTTTCCCATTTTCACACCAGGCAAATGCCGGGGCTGTACCTTAATTAAGGCCACGGCCGCTTCCTTCCACTTCTTAGGCCTTTCCTCTCCCATCGTCGCCATAAGACATATCTGTGTCGGTGCGACGTAAAGCAAATAGCAATAAAAAAAAGAAATGCTAATTTATTAGGTCATTGTCTTTTTAGGACAATTTCTAAAATTATGTCATTATTTGGTCATTTTATGGAATTTATCGGACTATATTTTTTGAGTCATTTTCTCACTTTCTTCTGAAGTTCTCGGCGAAAGGTAGAGTTTCACACCGGGCAAGTTGGCCGTGCGGTTAGTGCGCGCAGCTGTCAGCTAGCATCCGGAAGATAGTGGGTTCGAACCACACTGTCGGTAGCCCTGAAGATGGTTTTCCGTGGTTTCCCGTTTTCACACCCGGCAAATGCTGGAACTGTACCGTAATTAAGTCCACGGCAACTTCCCACTCCTAGGCCTTTCCTATCCCATCGTCGCTATATGACCTATATTTGTCGGTGCGACGTAAAGCCAATTGCAAAAAAATAAAAAATAAAATATAACAATTTCACCTTGTTTTCTTCACATGGCAAAAGACCAAAGGCTTATTAAAATCTCTATAACATAAATATAGGCTATACTAACTTATTAGTAAATTGATTGTAAAATTTCGTTTAAAAGGTAATTTTTAAGTTTCCGAATCTTACCGGATTTTTGTTCTCATTTTATAGATCATCAAAATCTGATGACCAGGCTTTTTTCCTCTTAAGAATAAATTAAATGCTAACATGATTAAATTATAGACGCAAAATATGATAACCATGCTCCTGACAGCACTCATCTCTTTTTAAAGGACAGGCGCTCCTTGTATCCATAACTAAAAAAGGCATTAAACTTACAAATAGGCAATGAATGGAAAGGTAATATACCCAAACAGAAAGGGAAAAATAATAGCCGATTCTACTGTTCTCAAATCTACGGAAACATGGTTATCCTTATTTGAAACTTCGACATAGGCTATCCACCTAGTAATCACACATAATCCCCGGCAGAATAATCCTATGAAGATAAAAATTCACTGAACAGTGTGATATGCATATTCTATGGTTTTGGTGAAAGGCCAGGAATGGTTGAACTACCGCATGATTAAGAAGCGAACTAAGACTGGTAGGGCCTTTGGAAAACGCTACATTACATACTATCCTACTCCATTCGCCTCACATAACCCCACTACCGAAGCCGGTTTATGCGTACAGATTCATCCATCGCTGAGCTCATTCCTAACTTCACCTCATTCTGAATACCCTCCTGCCATTGTTGCCCACCTGTTTGTGCCAGCAATCATTCTCACTACTTTCATTTCTGATCCTGAATCCACCCAGCTTTCACTCGCGTAAAGCAAAGTTGGTCGGAAAACAGACCGATGTAAAGATAGTTTCGTCCGGGAGTTTCTTTTATTTTAAACCATAGAAAGAAAAATGTTAATGGAATTAAAGAGTTAAAAGAAATTTAACAGCTTCAATTCAATGAACACATTTCTTTAATTGGAAATAATTTTCAATAATTTTATTTTCAAAAGCATGAGTGAAAAAATGCCAACTTTGGGTACTCTATTACTGAAATTGTTATTATTAAACCTAATTCACTCAGAGTCCAGAAAGCATTAATCTTTTCCAAATCAAACTCAAAATTAGCTCCTAAAACAGCCTTAACCAGCCATCAACCAAAATTCAAAATAGTTCCCACTCCGAAAAACGTGCGGTCCACCATTTCATGATGGATAAGACATTTAAGACACTAACCTACTTGCAGACACGTCGAGCCAACTTCAACGAGCAGTCGCCGATTTTCTCAACCACGTTTCAGCGCTGCTGATGTGAAACTGACTAAATACCATCAACAAGCAAGGGTTCCTCAATATCTCCCCACCAGAAACTAACCTCCCCCTCATGCTCGCAATCACATCCGTGACAACATATTGTTCCCTGGAGGGTGGCCTGTCATGGGGGGTGCGAGAGATGAGGGTAGAGCGATTAACTGACATTATGTTAATAATAGCTCTCTTATTCTACCTCCCCAATCTCTCTGTAATGGTAATAAGTGACTCATTTATGAGAATCTGCATTACAAGAAACGTGTTTCTGAAATTGTGAACAATAATGAATTCCGGTTCGAAAATCGTTGACGTGTCGTTACTGGTGCTGGCCGCTTGATATGCGAGTTTATCACAGACTGTTGCACATTCCGTGTTGACCACGCCATCAACCCCATCGCGACCGGAAATCATGTGAAGTTTTTTAACCCTCTCAAAACACAGGAAAGCAGTCACTCGGAACTGTGAACGTGACGCCTGGTTCAACATCCATGTAGGGTAGCTCTTGATACAGGAATCAGAGTAAATCACTCCATTATGGTAGGCTGCCTTCTATAAGGAGAGTAGTGGTGATTATTGTTTTAAAAGGAAGTACAACTTGGCAACCATCCTCTATGTAACACTAACAAACAAAAACAGCATGGCGCAACAGCCCCGAAGGGCCTTGGCCTACCAAGCGACCGCTGCTCAGCCCGAAGACCTGCAGATACAGGTGTCGTGTGGTCAGCTCGACGAATTCTCTCGGCCGTTATTCTTGGCTTTCTAGACCGGGGCCGTCATATCACCGTCAGATAGGTCTCAATTGTAATCACGTAGGCTGAGTTGACCTAGAACTAGTCATCAAATTCAGGTAAAAATCCCCGACCTGACCAGGAATCGAACCCGGGGCCTCCGGTTAAGAAGCAGACACGCTACCCCTACACTGCAGGGCCGGCAGATAGATCTTATGGCGACGACGGGATGGGAAAGGGCTAGGAGTGAGAAGGCAGCGGCCATGGCCTTAATTCCGGTACAACCCCAGCATTTACCTGGTGTGAAAATGGAAAACCACGGAAAACCATCTTCAGGGCTACCGACAGTGGGGTTCGAATCCATTATAACCCGAATGAATACTCATAGCTGCGCTCCCCTAATTGCAAGACCAACTTGCTGAGTAAAATTCAGGTTTGACTGCAAAACTCTACATACTTACACATTCAATTACTTTGACCTTAATATCTAGAAGTTGACAATTTCAAGGTAATATGCACTTACAACGCACAAACTAAGATGATATTTTTTCAAATGTGTGGAAATGTGTACGATTATCTGTACATGTAATCCCCTCCCCTAGGGGTGCTAGGGATGCCTTACCCCAACAGCATTTTTCCCGTTATATGTGTACCAAGTTTGCTTGAAAGCTATGCCGGAATCAACAATTTCGGTCATTTTGAACATTTTCTTCTTTTACAAGATATTAGAATCATTCGTATTGACGGTTTTCACTTTATAAAGGAGAAAAATGAGAGTATCCTCCTAATTCAATACAATAAATATTCCGTCATTAGACGGAGTAAACAAATTCAAACATGTTTCGGCTCGTTTGAGCCATCATCAGTGAAAATGAGGGGAGATTTGAAATAATTTACATAATATAAGTTGAAAAAATGCTAAAAAACATAATGAAGGAGCAAATGAAAAAACAAACAAAAGAGAGCCTAGACGGAAATAAAATTAGCACAAATATACAATATTTACATCAATATGCAGAGCAAAAAACAACTCACTGCGACAAAATTCAGTGAAAAGGTGTTAATTTAAAATAATTGAAACTTCCCGCCCTCATGCCGAGAGGGCTGAACTTGAACTTGTGTCGCTATTCATCTCGAACCCCAAAACGATGTATTATACATTCATATTCTATTTTAAATTTCACCCCTTTTCCGCCCCCTCCCCTAGTGGTGCTAGGTGTGTTTTGCCCCCACAGTCGTTTTCCCATATAGTTACTCATACGTGTACAGAGTTCGATGACAGCTAAGCTGGAACATACATCCATAAAGTCGGTACATAAAGTCGGTAGATGCAGAGTGGGTCTCGACCCGAAAGTGGCCACGGCTGGTCCAGCAGCTCTGCACTCCGACTGGCCAACCGAGCAGAGGAAGGGTGGCTCTACACCTCCGCATTCGGTAGACGGGACAGGGCTGGACCTCACGGCTGACCCCAACCTTCGGCTGTCCCGAGAATGGTTTTCCATTCTTCTGAACTAAGACGAATGCCGGATCAGTTCCTAGTATAGGACGGCCGCCAACCCCCGTACCTTTTCCTAGCATCTGCTTCACCGTCAATCTCCCGGCCTGAGAGACGGCGTCATAGTCTAAGAGGCCCGCCTCCCCCTTCAGGCGAGGAATGGAAACATTTTATTAGCAGTAGAACATCCATAATCTCGGCCACTCTGGCCTTTTTTCACCCCTTGCAAACCCTTCCCCATGCCGATGGAGACTGAACTCTGGACTTGAACGACATCCAGTGTCGCTCATCTGAACGACCTCGAAAACCATGGATTCGAAAATATTTTCGATTATTTATATAATTATGCCACCCCTCCCAATTTCCACCATAAGAGTATGGATCCCGTAGCCGTAAGCCATTTGCCTGGTATGAAAATGGCAAACCATGGAAAATCATCCTCGGACTGCTGACGATAGGATTCGAACCCACTATCTACCGAATGCAACAAGCTCACAGGTGCACGGTCCTAAATTTAGGGAATGGAGAGGGCTGTTAAAATTTCCTGTAGATAAGGTTACCTGCAGGATCCTAAAAGGTAAGTATACAAAATTTGGTTCAGATTGGTGGAATGGTATGGATTTGTATTAGGCACGGACTGGGAGAGCTACTGGTCCTCCTCCCTGGTTTCATCCCAAGAACCAAAGTCTCACGCTCCAGGACAATGCACTTGAAGCGGTAGAGATGGGATCCCTCGCTTCCCGAGGGAAAAACCAACCCCAGACGGTAAAAGAATAACAATTTCGTCCGGAAACGTATACACTATTCGGTTTCGCAGTGGACACAGCCAGAAAAATGAAGACAACTTGCAAGGATTCGAAGAAAACAGGTTAGTCTGAGCGAGTCACAGCTATTTCTTTTGTGATGGTGACTGTTCGCTCCAAAATGAAAAGCGCCTAGGGATAATATTCCATCTCAGGTGACACCATGAAGTTGATTTCATGTTCTATCCTCACGTGAAACTGCTGGGAAGACAAGTCCCACATTGGCCTTGCCTGACCAACATTCAGCTCCACAGACCAAGCAACCAGGCGGGCGTAACGAAGTCCAAGGGCAAACAGCCGTGTTCCCAGCCCATTGGAGTGTTACGACCTTGACTCCGGAATAACAAGCACATTCCGGCCACTCTTAAGAAACCAACTTCTTGCTATCAATGAAGAAAAATGTCCCGCGGTTAACTACATGTTGATCATGCAGTCAGAAAGCATGAAGGCACATGAAATGCTTCAACACTTCGAATTAGCAACCATCTAAGACATTTCAGATTCCACAACCATAGTTTTTAATATTAGAGAAGCTTCGAATTAAAATTTCTACAGCACTGCTTTTTATACCCCTCTCCATGTAAGCGAGTACACTAAGGGAACAACCTTACTCTTTCTCCCCTATTAATACTGAAGGTAGCGATTTAGTTACTTTCTAACTGCTGGGTGTCGCTAACCATACAGTTTATGGACCCTGCTTGCCGATACGTCTTAAAGTTACCGTTCATCACGCATGTTGGCACTATTTAGTCGTATTCTTTTTCGTGAATTGCGAGGTTATGCGTGCTGCCACTACCGCGATGTGAAAATTACTATACTCATAGTTTATTTCGTGATTTGTGAGAATTAAGTACTGCCTTTGCAATCACAACTGTTACATTTTTCGTGTTACATTTTTGTTTTTTTGTAGGATAATACCAGGTTAGTAGAATTGTGTCTGGCTCTATGGATAAATGGTTAGCGTGCTGACCTTTAGTCACAAGGGTCCCGGGTTCGAATCCCCGCAGGGTCGGGAATTTTAATCACTGGTTATTTTCGCTGGCACGGGGGCTGGTTGTATGTGTCGTCTTCATCGTTTCATCCTCGTCAAGATGCGCAGGTCGCCTACGAGTGTCACATCAAAAGACCTGCACTTGGTGAGCCGAACATGTCATCGGGCACTCCCGGCCGCTATATCCCACAAACCCGGCTGTTTGTTATCTGTATTTTTTTCCCCCTGCACTTTTAATTCCCAATCGTCACCACTGGCACTGGACAGTAGGAACTGGTGGTGATTGTCTTAAGATGAAGTACAACTGGGCAACCATCCTCCTATATAAAACTGATCAGAGAGAAAAAATGGAAGGGATCCGACACTTCGAAAAATGAAGGTATCTGCCAAAGGGCCACGAAAGGCGTGAAATTACTCTCCCTAGGCCTCGCAACCTAATACCTCGGAAGTCGCAAAAGAACAAGAGTTGACCAAGAGAGGTCGGGTAGGATAGATGAAAGTGAAGAACCTGGCACAAGCGGAAGCAATGTCAGGAATCAGCTCAGCGCCCTGCAGTCGCCAATCCACGTTCCCAAGTTGAGAGCCCCTGGGGTGCGTTTTTTCGCCTTACGACAGGCAGGGAATACTAGGAGATAAACGCCAACTTCGAAATGAATTCATGAATGAAGCTGAAAGTATAAACGAGTTCCGGTGGGGTCATGTGAAGCGAATGGAGAAGGATAGGGTACTTATGAAAGTAAATTGTTTCAGGGCATTATAAGAAGCCTGCCTCATACCACTACTGTAGAGTGTTAAGGAAAGTGGTTTCTGACTGTTGGCCAGTTTTCCATTTTGTTCTCTGCTTACAGTGGATCTTTTTCTAAGAATTTCTTGTAAGACGACGGTGATTAGATTGAGATTTTAAAATGTACAAAAACGAGACCTCATGCGCTGGTTAACTATCTAACTTTTCATTCTGTACCGTAAAGAGATATGGCAGACCTCTTGGTGCGTGATGGCCCCACTCAAGACAAGATTTGTTACCATCAGTGTGATGCGGAGAAGGGTGAACAGGAAAACGGCTAAAGGCCTATCCTGGCATTTGCCTTATTGCAAGAGAAAATTATGATGCTTCTTTAAAGGGGCCTAACATCTAGATAACTGGCCCCTAATGGTTCGCGATGACACGAAATATGACGATAATTAAAATTAAAATGTATCCAAAGAAAAAACCCACGGCACTTAACGCCCTCAAAAGGGCTTTGGCCTGCCCAGCGACCGCTGCTCAGCCCGAAGGCCTGCAGACTACGAGGGCCGTTATTCTGGGCTTTCGACACCGTCAGACAGCTCGTCAATTCTAATCACGTAGGCTGAGTGGACCTCGATTCAGCCCTCAGGTCGAGTGAAAAATCCCTGGCCTGGCCGGGAATCGAACCCGGTGCCTCCGGGCGAGAGGCAGGTACGCTGCCCCTACACCACGGGACCGGCCTTAAAATGTATCCACTGACTAGAATTTTTAAAAATGATGAGAAATGAAAATTAATTTTGAATAATCAGTGGATCTCATTCACAATGCCCTATTTTCTCATGAAATTCATTAAAAAATAGATTAAAGTGTAATAAAATGAAATAAGGCATCGCATTTGAAGTCGGATCATATTTCAAGCAAATTAAAAGCTTTAAAAACACATTAAAAATACACACCGGGAGAGTAAAACAACTGAACAGAATGAAACGTAGTTAACAAGAGTTTTAAAAAATAATAGAAAATTCACTTAAACTCAAGAAAACAGGATGACGAGGTCTGCTCACTTCGCCATCGCGTAGAATATGGGATACAAGAGAAAAATCCACTTTCGACCCGTCAGGAATGGAATTAAGGAAGCCGCACACTGACTGACTGGGATTTGAGCCACAGAACCCAGCAGCGAGAGATCGGCGCGCTGGGTGGGAAAGGGTACAGCCTGTGTGAAACTGGAAACCATGGAAAACTATCTTCAGGGCTGCCGATGCCAACTGTGGAATTCGAACCCACTATCTCCCGAATGTCTATACCGTAAATCAGCAAATTAGGGAGGTGATAAGCGTTTTAAAGGAGAATGAAAGTAGTGAACTCCTTTTAAAGACATGCGGGAAGGAGTTTTAGTGGAAATTATTTGAGAATCACGGCAGCGAGTTACAGGTGGGCACGGCTGTACACCTAGAGAGAAAGAAACTTCACAGGAAACAGCATGCGTCACCGGGCTGGGAGGTGTGCCGGTAAAGCCAAGCCAACATAAAAACTGGTTTAAACTCGTGACTTGCATTTCCTAAAAAAGTTGCGACAGAACAGCGTTGCCGATCACTGACTAATCAACCCTTCAAGAAAACTCTGTCATACACCTAAGGCTGGTAATCCACTACCAGAGAAATTTGTCATAGATCTTTTCTAAAACTGACTGTAATGTTCGTATAAAATGGCATTTTATAAAATTTCTATTTCTGAATATGAAATGTACAACACAAGGCACCAGGAAGTATGAACAAGCAGGCAGATGTAGAACTTGTGGTGTACTCTTCTGCGATACTTTAATTTAGAACAGACCAGTACATTTTGTGAGAATTTTTGTCATTAAAAGTACAAAGTCAAAACTTTAACCAAACATGCACGCACAACTGTCCTTCACCCATTTTTACCGAACTATGATAAAAATATTTTATGTAGTGTAATGGCATTATGTTATAATTTTCTATAATTTCACAATACAAGTAATTTTTGATAGATTTATCTGATAATGCAATACCAACGTAAGGTCATTAGAGCAAGCAGGTAGAAACACAAGGGGAAGTGTGGCGAAAACCGACTTATTTTGGGCTTTCGCGAGGTTAATCTACCCGAATACAAAATCAAATTATTTGGAAATTCCCTGGCATGAAAATTCTGCATTTCAATTTTCAAGCCTGATTTTTCAGAAGTGTTCCCACAGCTTCGCCAAGGCGCTGGCTCCATAATTTAAGATGCAGTGGCTGACCGCAGCTGGGTTAATTCTTCCATTAAATTTCTCATCCTGCCTTACAAGGAAGGCGTCTATAGCACGGCAAGACACCAAATTAGTTATGCTTTCTGAAAGCGTAACTAGACGAACACGCAAAACGTATTACCCTTATATTGCTAAGTACAGAACAGCGGGTTTTTACTGGTAGACATTTCAGAAAAAACAACACGCCTACAACTAATTCGGGCCATTACATTTGACCAAGTAGGACGTCCTAACTGCTGCTAAACGAGGAACTGAATGAAAATCAACATCAGTAAAACAAAAGTACTGGAGATCAGCAAACGGACAACTAGCGCAATACAAAAATATTGCCTTGCGTCAGATAAGACAATGTGTATGATTTAATGCCATCAAGAAATAAATTAAGGACAGTAATAGAGCAAGCATTCTCTAACAAGCAATCCCCCCTGGGTCAAGTACATATCCCTCAAAGTAAACTCATAAAGAAGACATGTTTCCATCTGCTGTGTTGTACTTTAGATCAACAAAAAGGATATGAAGAGGCTCGAAGCTTTAGAGATGTGTTTTGAGTCGAATGCAGAAAATAAGGTATACACCAAAGATGTCCAACACAGATGCAGGGAGCTGGAAGCCAGTCAATCACACCCCGCACCCTGCTCAGTTAATGAGTTCTAAGGAATCGTTTGTTTTGGAGAGGCTGCCAAACCACTTTCTTCCTCACTGTCGGTAGAATTTACCCTTTCTTCGTGTAGAGTGCAGTAGCCGATTTGGCAACCCTGGCTGCAGTAGAAACAGTAAATCCTATAAGTCGCTAATAGACACCGAGCTGCCGCTGGAAAGTAGTGGTGTGAGGAGAGGTCGTCATGATTTGTCCCCAACTATAAGAGCACTGCCTTCGTGATGTACAGGCCGTACTGTACGTCCGATGACGTCACACAAAGAGGCGAACTGTTTCCTCCGTCCGACCAGTGTTAATGCAAGGACGTGATGCGTCTGTACCTTTTGTAATTATGAAATATTTACAAATGTTGTATTAATATTACAGATGAGATCACTAAAACCTGTAATCACATCATATAACTCATAAGTCAGGTCTATGTAATTTTAGGAGAAGTAGGATTGAAGTGCGATCTACGCGATCAAAGTTTCAGTGTTTTACTCGTCAATGTGCCCAACAAATAATTATTATGCATTAATACAAATATGGAGACAACAAACACACAATAATAAATTTTAGTTCTATACCTCTAGATGGCCATAAATAC
Organism: Anabrus simplex; assembly: GCF_040414725.1. Lineage (NCBI taxonomy): Eukaryota > Metazoa > Arthropoda > Insecta > Orthoptera > Tettigoniidae > Anabrus > Anabrus simplex. Next base: position 64,327,835 of record NC_090278.1, on the reverse strand, counting down.
AGTAGCTTTCTTAGGTTTTTTTTGACACTTCTGGCACTATCCTTCGAAGACTTTCTTGAAATCTTTTCTTCTATACAAACATTTGTATCATTTTTTGTTTAGGAATAGCCCATGTTTTCCCAAATATTAATGCACTGATCATCCAAACATATTAGTTACTTCCCACATTCACGGAAACCGCCGAGGAATGGTCCTTACTCGCATTAATTTTGGGGAAAAGAGGCAGCGCGTACTCAACATTACGAACCCAAGAAATAACCATATGTAGGTTCAATTGGTAACTGTCCACTTTTATACATGTTCTGTATCAATAATTAAACGCTCTGCTGTAGATCTGTGAAAGTCAAAAGCAGAACTCATCATCAGCTCTGGAAAATGAATGAAACATAACACCTTTATTCTTCGTAATAGGTATTTTTTCGGTTGGAATTTTCGTTTCTTATAAAGGTTACCTGCCCCTATACGAAGAAAATGAAAATATTAATGTCTATTTACGTGTATAGTTGTATTTTCGCCATGGTACGCAGAAGTTCTCAGCGTTGTGGCAAATGCGAACTTTCGCACACTGTATTTAAATTTGTATCACATTATATTTCCACAAAAACGTGTTATACGATAACAATTAAATGAATAAATTACACTAGAAGTACTACGTCCCTTGAATTTACATTACTCACCACGTGAAGATACCATGCCTAACCTAAACTATGAGGACTCATCTTAATAACAGCTGTTTACGTAAATGCTGATGTGATAAATTTAAAGAAGAAACATGCAATATACTTAAATATACATTTTTGTCTCTCAACGGTCACAACTATCCGAAGAATGCCCCCAATCCTTATAGATTACATTCACAAGTACAACTTGTAACATTCACTTACCTCGCCTCAATCGATCAGCTGATTGGCTTGGCGCGCTTTCTACAGTACGGCCTGTATATTACGAAGGCAGTAATAAGAGAATATAGGCACCTGCTACGTCAGACTGGGAAGAGAGCATTTCATCATAGAAGTGGTTTTACACATCTCCTCGAGGCAAATGCCACGACGGTGCCTAACTTAACCCTCGACTGCATAGTGTTGACGTCAGGCTCTACAACTGTACAGCCCTACAACCAAAGATACTCCTCCCCCGTCAACATCTACGCGTACAAACACCGCTTATTTTCGGTGGGCCCTCACCATCACATTATCACAAGCTTCAGGAGTACCTCTGGCTCAACCTCAAAGACATTACCGACCTCCTTGCGCCTTGCAATACGTGCCCATGGCCAGTAGGCAGTAATGATCGGTCTTTGGATGTTAAAAGCTTAGCATAAAATCGTATATACATATCCCATTATGGCAAACCACATCACATACGAGTGATAAGGTATTAGCCCCAGTTAAGAATTGTTGGTATACCTAAAACACTGAACGTAAGCTGAACTTCCTAAATCTTGAAATTTTGTTCACAAAACGGAAACTAAAATTTCAAGCAGTAGAGGGTTAAGGCCACGGCCGCTTCCTTCCCCATTCCCCACACGGTCCCTGTTCAGCATAGCAGGTGAGGCCGCCTGGACGAGGTACTGGTCCTCCTACGCACTTGTATCCCCGACCCTAGGTCTCACGCCATCCTTAAGGCGGTAGAGGTGGGATCCCTCGCTTACTTGCACGGTAAGCGGCTAAAAGAAAGACCACTTTTCTTGAGAATGCCGGACTGCGAAGCTATTTAAGAGGCGAAACCTCCTGCTCGAGATCATGTCGAACACAGCAGGCAAACCAAGCGCAGGACTGAAATACCTCACGATGACGACGATGAAAACAATGATTATTTTTATTACTATGCCAAGCCGGTCTGTTGACCATGGCTTCGAGTCCCATTTATCGAAAGAATGTTCACCATCAGAATACTGGCCGACAGGTAGGAGAGGTGGTGGTATGTACTTTCTAATCACTATATTGCGTGCCAAAAGTCTGGATTCAATTACAAACCTTTCCGCGGTGTACATATAGACTGAGGGTATATGATGCCGTTTATGGTGATACGTCCGTCGGATGGAGATGTAAAGCTTAGGTTCTATTGGACAGGAATGTGCCGGCACCGAGTATCACCTGTTACCATATATCACGTCATTCATTTCATCTCAAACTCCTCTGATAAGGTTGACATCAGAAAGGGCACCCGGCGTAAAAAATCGCTACGAAGATTCATCTAAACTTGTTTACGATCTACTTTACATCGCACCGACAGATAGGTCTTATGGCGACAATGGGATAGTTAAGGACAAGGAGTGGGAAGGAAACGACCATGGCCTTAAGGTGCAGCCTGGTTTGAAACTGGGAAACCGCGGAAAACTATTTGCAGGGCTGCCGACAGTGGGGTTCGAACCCACTATCCCCGAAGGCAAGCTTACCGCATGACCAACTCGCTGTATACTCGACCCAGTAAAAAAAACGGGATATGGGTTGGACATACATTTTCCTCACTAAACCACGGTAAAATCAGAGTTGGAGAACAAGACGCGAATATTTAATGAACAGGAGTTTGACGACCAAGCAAGATCACACACTGGCCGGGGAGAGAAAACAGACAAGAGAGCATCAAGGAGACATTTGAACACTTATAAAACGTAAATATATATATATATCTCGGCTGAAAGTTCCCGGGTAATACAAGCACGACCGAAAGCAAAGCCTGCATTATCGTGGAGATTTCTTGGTTAGAGTAAATCTTGGTTTATCTACAGTTCAACGATGAACGGTGATTTTACTAGCGAAGTACGATGGATAAGATCCCACAGGCAGTGTGATGAGAATGGTGGTGACCATGGGAGGAGAGGCTGGGGGGGCCAACATTTTATGTCTACAGGAATAGGCACGACTAGGGAAAAACGAAGTCCAGAAAAGCTGTTGTAAGCAGGAACGATACACGTAAAATAACAGGTACGGCGTAGAAAACAAACCAGGGTAAATATTCGCATGTAAAGCAGGGGAATTGACAACTGGAGTGAATTACTTGCAACAATCTTAGCGAGCGTGTTCCCATAAATCTAAACTGCTTCATGTAAAAGACGTGATTAATAGCGCATGGCCTCCGGAGAAGTGGAGCAGGTCTTTCTCGAGTTAACGCCCTGCGCGAGGATGGGACCCTACCTAGGATGAATTCTGTTCAAGACTACACACACCCCACCGCGAGAACATGAACTGAAGAAGGTTAAAATTCCCAACCTGACAGGGAATCGAACCGGGTACCCTTTAGAACAAAGGACCAACATGGTGGTGTATTAACATGTATGTAGAGGCATGATTTTTTCGCATTAATTTTTGAACGATTTCGCGAGGATACTAATTTTCGCGTTATTTCGCAAAATAGATATTGCCGTATGGCTTTAATTTCGCGTTAATGAAATTCTAAAATTAATCATTAAAGGTTTCATTACCATCACTGATCGTTGATTGTGGAGGTTTAATTGATAGACTGTATATACCTGGTACATACTTTTGAAGCCATTTCCAGACTGCAGGGTCGTCTATCTTCTCCAGCGGGATGTTGGCTTTGAGCAGCATCGCTGTTTCGTGAATAAATTATTTTTTTTTTTTCACTCTTGGCTTTATTTTGCATATTTAATAATAGTTCTATTGCTCCCTGCCGTTTCATTGTTGGAGTGCTAAATTTACGTTCTGAATGTTCCTTATTTTTAAAACAATGTTTTGAGACAGTATCCTTTTTCTCCTACTCGATACGAACATTACACAACCTACACATTAAAATATTGCTTTACGAAACGTATAAACCTTCACTCGCAAACTGTTTCGCTCTGCTGTGCACCGTAACACTTGTTCAGCGACCCATCTTCGCTACTGTCTGTGATCACTTTCTTAATTTTCCCTGACCACGAAGCCGAAATACATCAGTCAATTGTGCTGCTTGTAGACGTCATTAGGGATTCCAGGATTGCACAGTGCCGTGAGGAGACAGGCTGGGGTGGGATTACCAACAACCACAAGAATAACATTCTAAACATTTCGTTTGGTAAGAAGCCTGGAGCCAACCCCTTTTCTTTGATGCCATGTCTTAAAGAGATTTTCCAGAATAATAATAAGATATTTCTTTCCTGTTGATGAATCTTTGACGCTTTCCTTTCCTTTTCACACATAATCTTGGAACAAAATGTCAAGTTCGTTCGTTATTCACTCAGATTTCGCTGTAATATCGCGCTCATCGCTTTAAAATGGCTTTATCGCTTTAATTCGTGAACATAACACCCATATTTCCTTAACCAGTAACATATGATTCGTGAAGATATCGCAAAATCACATTCGCACATTCAATTCGATTAGACATTCAACACAGACGCTCCCAGCACCAAGCTCCAGAGAGACTAGCACCCTGAAAGCTAGCTCACTACGTCTACTGCGAAACTACGGTACTCAGTACCAACCAAGCAACAAAGCCCAGTCACCAGAGAGCCCCCTAGCTCCCGGAGAACAGGCCACCTGCCATACAGCCTGTTCAAATCCAACAATCGACAACTGCCAGCCAAGAATAGGCAGAATCAAGCAAGACTGTGAGCAATTTGTCAGAGCCCTGTATCAGGCAATTTGTCAGAGCCCTCAGTGTGGTCACTGGTTCGGAACTCGTCCCGTTGCGACACGGTAAAACTACACTTGTTCCGACCGTGCCCACTGAGCGAGCACCTAACAGCGCGCCGGTCCTCTTATTGAGTTTGACCGTTCCAGTGTTTTATAACAAACACCCAAGTTTCACCTGCCCTAACCCAGCCCTGTCGGGACCACCTCGGTGGACTGAGTAGCCGAGACACCGACCTCCCACTGAAAACCATGGACCCACCCAACTTCAACGAACCACTCTTAAAATCAGAACCAAGGAACGCTACCCCAGCTCCTATCCCTTCATTTTCCCGCTTCCATATGACCCATACAGTGACATCTCACCCAAACGCCTGTTCCTTCACCGTAAAAACACATATACAGCCATACAACCAGTCCTTCAACACGTACAAATGGCGCAAGAGCTCTGTAATGGATGTATTATATTATTTTCTATTAACAGACAAGCAAGCTACAATGCAATCCTTAAACATCTAAGAACTGAGAACATCCAGTACAGAGTCTGCTCCGAACACACCTCAGACATGGAAACAGCCACACGAACAGAACCTGACATTCAACACCAAACAACACAAACAGATAACACCGTAGATGATGCACCCCTCACCTCCCCCCTTCCCCCCCAACCTGAAACCGAACCCGGGACTGAGACCCTATCAGTCTCACAACCGGGCACGGACACAACAAACAAGTACACTCAGACTAGGAGGAGACGTAAAAAATCTGCTCCTAGGACTGCCAGACAGCCAACACATAAAACCAACACAACAGTGACTCCAACCCACGACCCACCCCGCCCCTCCCTTGTCATACAATGCTTCAACTGCCTTCTACTACACCACTCTGCAGCTACCTGCACTGCGGCCACTCGCTGCAACAGATGTGGCGGCTCACACCGTCACACTGACTGCACGGTACCGCGGGACCAGCCGAGGTGTGCAAACTGCCAAGGCAGTCATGCCGCCTCATTCCCTGGCTGTCCCTTTATCAAGAAGGCAGTGAAGGAACACTACAGACACGCCAAACATCTACAGTCAAGCACTAAACCTACAGTACATACAGCTACCAATACCCTACCTCACTCAAACCCTGGACACTATACCCAACAGCCCAGTTACCAGACCAGACAGGACACCACCACCACCACCATCCTGAACTTACTTCTAAACCTCATATCTACCCATAACCAGAACCCCCCACCCCCCATGCCCATGCCAAGCAAACAACTCATCATAGCCTAAAGTCACCAAGTAACCCACCCCCGCCAAGTCAGCAAGAACACCTCACTCTCACTTCCTTAACAGCACAATCACCTCACTCCTTAAAGCTCCAACTAAACAAAACACTGGAACACTCGGACACCGAAGCGGGTGCACCACAACGAACTGCCGCATTTCCAATGCTGTCAACTTCCACACTTAAATGCTGTATTTCTAAATTAAAGTATCAAAACCACCCGATACTCAGGAATATAAACATATTCCAGCGCACAATCCAGCGGCAAGGCCCGGTTAACCAAGCAACACCGGGCGTGGTCAGGGTTTGGATGGGTGACCATCCAAATTTCACCCTTGCCGCTGGCTCAAAGACAAAAATTTAGACATTTTACTAACATCCAGCCATGGCACGCACAGAATAAGGTTGAATTTTTCCATAATACCACTCAACAGCACCCACTTTACAGTAAAATTTCCACCATTTTATTATTATTATTATTATTATTATTATTATTATTATCAACCAAATATATTTTATTCTTTTTATACTTATTTTCTACAACAGGCCAGGTGAGGAGCGCGGCATAGCGCACCGGTACTGGCACCGCAACCGGCACCCCCTAGGGGTGTCCAAACTGAACATATGGGATATCGCAAAATCGCTTCAAAATATTTTTTGTCGCGTTTATCGTTTATGCGAAAAAATCATGCCTCTACGTGTATGTAAAGCTGATAGCAAGTCGAAGCGAAGACGGGCTAAAATATCTCATACAGAAGGTGGAATAAAAAAGTACAAAGGCGGGAATAATGATGAATGCCAAGAAAACGAAAATCACAGCAACATGACCTATCACTTCCTTGCATATAGATAAACAATGGATGTAATTCCTAATTTTATCTACTTAGACTCCAAGATCACTGCTGACGTGGAATGCAGCTATGAAATTAAGAAACGATTCTTAGGAGAAAGGCGTAACCTGAAAAACAAAAACAAAGTCTTCGGTCTTCCCAGTAGAAATGTATGTAAGAGATACCTGGACATCAAGAATGGAAGACGCTTTCGAACTATGATATTGGAGAAAACTTCGTGGCCTTGCAAAAAGATCTAAAAATTCTGCATTACCGGTACAGGAAAAAACGGATGAGATGGACTGATGGCACTAAGGAAGTCAAAGATCTCAATCTGTAAAGTGTTCCGAAAATAGTGCAGGGCAGAAGGACATGGCGCGCTTTGGTCGTCAGGTGGTGGTGGTGATTATTCTTTTAAGAGGAAGTACAACTACAATAGGCAACCATCCTCTGTATAACATCAGAGAGGAAACAAATGGAAGGGATCCGAAACTTCGAAAACTGACGGTATCGGCCAAAGAAAGACAAGGGCCACAAAGGGCGAGAAAATTAAACATTCTATAGCCCTCGGAAATCTTATAGCGTCGGGGACGGAAAAGAACAAGAGTTGACCAAGAGAGGTCGAATATGATAGATGAAAGAGAGGAGCCTGGCACAAGTCTAGCCAAGGGTCCCATGATCGCCAACCCACGCTCCAAAGTTCAGAGCCGCTGGGGACCTTTTTAGTCGCCTCTCACGACAGGCAGGGGATACCATGGGGCTTTATTCTACCATCCCCACCTACAGGAGAACTAAATATTCGATATGAATATGTGTAAAGAAATATTTTCTGACATTTTCCGTAAATTTTGGATGAATTTCTACGCGATGGCTTTTAATGTATCTCAAAGAAGGCAAAGTGAGTTTCTATTACGAAAAGACCAAAGCACGCCGCTTGAATTTAATGTCATGAACGATAACCAGTCGAAAATAGATGCAAAATTCACATATACAGTACAGTATCTAGTCTTCAGCGACACAGATAAGTATCGGCCAGTCAATGAATTACACAGTTAGCTGTGAAGCAGAATTTGATACCATGGCCTTGTTGGCAGTTTGAGTCATGTGAACGTAAGCGCTGAGATAACATGAAATTGTATACCCAGAGTAAGAACCTAAAAAGTTCAAGGCCAGCCTGTCTGGTCGGCCGTAGGCTGAGAACACGTGGGCGCATCTGGTTCACGTCTGGATCAGGTCTCACGATGTCGTGAGACAATATCGAGTGCATGATAAAAGAGACCAGGGATTGAGTGGCCCAATGAAATGGATCTGACCGCCAAGGGGGAAATTAGTACTTCATTAAAAAGTACAGTACTCCGTTTGCAATTTCTCAGAAACTAACCATCTTAGGACAACGAAAATTATACAGATTACAAAAGTAAGCATAAGATCATTTATGCATTTTTTTAAGAACTTGAGTAAAATAGTTTGGTAATTATCAATTAAGTTGAAAAATGTGGATTGTTTAATAACTTACGAAATGATTTCTAAAACACTTTTATGCAAACTAGCTACAAAAATGGCGTTTGGAAGAGACTTGGAGACAATCAGATACTAAAATTGTACTTTCTTACCTCTGTAATTCGGCTTCTCGCTGTTTTGGTTTCCCAAATAAATAAATAAATAAATAAATAAATAAATAAATAAATAAATAAATAAATAAATAAATAAATGTGTAGTTCTTAACATAAATGTGCCTAAATGAGACAAATTTAACTGTCAGTATAGGGACCGTGCGCGCACGAGATTTTTAGTAGCTAGCGCCCCTAACGGGAACAGCTGCAGTCGTTTGATGGGGCACTCACGAGACCATTGACAGTGCAGTTCATTACAACCAGGGCAGTAAGCTTTGACTTGTGATTGTAAAATAAAGAGGTAAAGCCGGACAATAATGGCTTCGACTGTAGCAGCGACCGCTATAAATTATGTAGGGTTTCAGTCAGTGCAACACTCAGATTATTTCCGGGAATCCACGCTAAAGAAAGGTGAAGATTTAAATAGCAGTAACCATGTCTTTGACGTGAAGGAAAGGTTAGGGCAAGAAATATACGGCAAGTGTCTAAGTGAAACGAGTATTAATGTCACCATACAACGTTGAAATCAAGGTATTTACTATATTTTATTCCTATTTCGGGGAATTGTTAATTAATTACTTATTCACAATAACTTTAGTTATAAATTATTGAATCATTGCGCGGGGCCATTGCATACACTGAGTCCTGTAAGAGTTGTAATCATGAATTTAGAGTCGGATGCCTTTCCTGAAACACAATTCTTTCAACTGAAAATCGCACTTCAGTGACACTGGGATTCAAACCACGGTCACTAAAGTCAGAGGCTAGCAGCTAAGCTAACATAGAAAAAGCAAGCCATTTTTCCTCAGTTATTCTACTGTATGATAAAGGAGGTAGCGAGCGGCTTGCTTCAAGTTCCGGCGACTGTGGTTCAAATCCCGACAGATTTTCACTTTATAAATAATGAGTAAGGAAGGACAACCGACCCGCAATTCATGGCGACAACTTCTTCTTGAGTGTACTTCCCCTGCGCAAGCGGATTAAGCTGTGAATGATGATGAGATGGTTCAAAGATTATAACAAAACTATTTAATTCCTAAACGTGATGCGATAAATAATTCCTCATTATAAGTATTTTTATTTATTTTCACGTTGACAGTAACAGGAACATTGTTGACGGTGATTGTAGATGCAAAGCAGGTCAGTAGAAACGCTGTAAGCACATTGCTGCTTTGTGTTCCTTTATTAACTCCGAGAGGGAATCCTCCAAAACCACCATAGTGCAGCAATGGAAAAAATAAACCTAAGTGTACTCGTAAGGATCTATATTCGAAAGGAGAGAAGATAGCAGAACTGTTGAAACCATACGTCCACGTTGCTGAACAAACAGAATCAACCACTTTCAATAAAACTTGTTTGTACCAACGAGTAAAAACATATTGAGTGTGCCCTCACTGATATGCTTAAAGCCGAATTTGAGAGTGAAAATTACGTGGTAGCAAGTTCCATTCTACAAAAAGTTATAGATGATGCTGTAGAACGTAGCGAAATTGAGGATTTGATGAAGTGTCTGAACGAAGTACAAAATCAGAATACCCATGCAGTCCATAGGTGCTATTTTGTAACAAAAATATCCGCTGTTAAATTATCAATCAAACCTGTGAATTATCTCGATTTCTTGCCACAAAATGTGCAACTATTTTATATCTCATATGTTACAGTTACAAGAGAACAGATGTACAAAATCGCATTTGACACAAGGTTTCAATATCGCTGTGCTGCATGGTTCAAACAAAGAAAATTGTGCTTATCTGCCAGCCAGCAAGCTGATCAGATTAAGACACTGAGAAGTGGTGATTATGATCAGCTTGCAAGGTCATTTCTTCCACATCCCTTAACACACCTGCGATGAGGTACGGTAGGTACAGTGAACAACTTGCGGTGGCTGAGTACCGCAAACTCAATGACTGTTTTGTAAAACAGGTGGGAGTGTGCATCAAAGTAGAGCACCCATTGCTGTGTTCGAGTCCAGACGGGATAGTATTTCATCCCAGTGATTTTTCTCTCCTGGAAATTAAGTGTCCTTTTTCGTGTAAAGAAAAGCCTATTTTTCAAGAGAAACGGAGCAATGTACCGTATTTGTATGCGACACAACAATAATATTAGAGATAGTCACGTCTACTACACCCAAGTGCATATATCCATGTATGTTTTGAACATCAACTTATGTGAACTGTCTGTATATTCTCCTAAAGGAAGTATCACTGTGAAAATTTCAAGGCATGAGCAATTCCTGTGTACTGCCATTCCCTTACTGGAAAGGTTTTATTTTCAGTATTATCTGCCATTAATTCGGAATATGTCGTTACGGGTACCGATAGTGTCACATTGAGGGGCACGTGTATGCACTTTTATCTTGTTATTTTGCTCACTGAAGTACTTCAAAGTTTTCAATGCAGAGAACTAACAGTAACAAAGATACATTGTATTCGGTCCCAGACGCTATCAGGGGTTGAGGAGACATTGCTTTCTCTTTTTGGCCAACGTTGAGAGGCTTACCATGCCGTAAAACCCACCTTATGTCTCATAATAAAACAGGGTGAACACAACGAGGCTAGTTCATTTTAATTTGAAGAAGTAGTCCCCTACAATAAATGTTAATGTCAATTCCTTGCTGGGAGATGAGTGAAAGTTTAGTTTACTTTTACTCGTTCGACTCTCCATTCTTTCAGTTAACACCGTCATGAGCTAACTCGAGCGCTGGCTTGGAGCTTACCCCATCAAACGTTTCCTGAGGTAGTCGCAAGAGCGCACAACTCGCCATTCGCACGGTCCCTATACAGTGTACGATTTCCCCTTGAATGTGAAAATGGACGATCAAAATTCTATAACAGAATACCATTTGGTATCTGGAAAGATTTCCGGAAGACAGGAAATGTTGGCAGGTGCCAAAGGGAAAACAACCCCAGAGCAGGATTGTTTTGTCTGCATCAGCTACACAATGAAATTCCGTCGATAACCGGTCCCGAGTCTGAGCAATGTTTTCAGTAAGGAGATGGAAGTGTGTACCAGCCACGAGTCGTACCTACGGGCAGTAATGGCCAGGTGCTATTGTAATGAGCAGATAAAACAAGTGTTCTAATACACAATGGACAATAACCAGATATCTATAACCCGTGCGAATGTCATAAAAATCTCACCTATTCATCGTTAATTCCATACAAGAAACACCTGGTATTCAAGATTAACAATTTAAAACAAACATGGCCGACTCAGAGGGATTAAATCAGCAACTCGTAATCTCAACACCGGAAAAGAAGATTCCCCAATGAAAGAAGAATCGGCAGACAGGAATGAACAAATCTGAGGCGCTCAGTCGTCATGGCGATGAAACGATATGTGCAACTGCCAAATACCAGTTAAGAGGGCAACAAGGTATTTTTGAACTTGAAAAGGTAATTTCGTGATGTATTTAAAAAACTCTACAGGTCTTGTTTGTTTTTGTCGTCTTCCTAACATATATAAAGATGGAGACTAACGTTTCGAATAGAGATGGGGAGATTCTGAAAGTGTGATTCATAATGAACGAATCATTGCACTGAACGATTGAATCATGATTCAGTGAACGAAATGAATCGACTCGTTTGTGAATCGAAAGCTGAATCGAGAGATGGCAGCCGCAACTCGTTCCTTGGTTCTTGCTTGGTTCCTCGTTCGTTCTGATTCATATCGCCAAATCGGGTATCCACCATTCTTGAATCAATGACAACTTGTGAAGAACGACTGTAATTTTTTATTTGACTTGAACTAAAAGTCCGGTTCACAAGTCAAATACTCCTAACATAACCTTACAGCAATTTTGTTTTTTAAATAAGAAATTATCACATCGTTTCAAGTCACACACTTCACGGAACTGTGATATACACTCAACTTCCAGCTCGTTGCGAAATGTTAGGTTAAGTTTACTTCAAGGTTCCCTTTCCCGTTCTCATTCTCGTGAACTACTGTGAACTAACGTGTGAAACAGGGCCACAAAAATGTTCATGTCTACTATAAATTTCAAATTCGATTGTCGTATAGTCGTAGCTACTTAAGTTAGGAAAGGATTAATCGGACCGTTGTTATTTTTCGACTGTAATCTCTAAAAAGGATATTACTCTTGTTAAAATGCTAGCAATTACCTTGAACATTTCACTTCTTCAAACTTGTAAAGCAGTAGCAGTGGTTTCATTTTCGGCTCTCCGTCACCTGGTAATCGAATGAACGAATCAAATGAAGTAATCATTCTAGTGAATCGTTTCAAATGTATCAGTTCTTCTAAATGAATCAGATTCCCCACCTCTAGTTTCGAAGTTGTTATAATCATCGGCTACACACGAACGTCGACCTAAACCGGTATGAGCGTTCGATATATCTCGCGGCCACTCGGAACCATCACATCGCCAAGCTAAACCGTGTTCTGGCCAGCTTGACGCTGAACTTTCCCCGTTATAATTTTTTGTGTACTGCACTGCTACGTTAGGGGTTTAGTACATTCCTTTATGCCAAGACCAGATGTGAGCCCATTAAATCAAGAGCTTATAGCAGTAAATGTGATCTTAAGAGTAATCAAGATGAAGTGAGAGCTCGAACTGGTTCAATTTTATAGACGTAAGCGCATGATTTTTATGTCAGGCCAAGAAAAGCACGAGGCTTGGAAGAATAATTTTACCAAGTCGGATAGTAAGAGGTGGCGAAAATAAAAATAACTGCTGTAGGCATTAACAAACTTCTTTCTTTATTTACAAGTTGCTTTACGTCGCACCGACACAGGTCTTATGGCGTCGACGAGGCCGGAAAGGGCTAGGAGTGGGAAGCGGCCATGTGCAATAAGGTACAGCCCCAGCATTTGCCTGGTGTGAAAATGGGAAACCACGGAAAACCATATTCAGGGCTACCGACAGTGGGGTCCATATCCACTCTCTCCCGAATACGGGATACTGGCCGCACTTTAAAAAGCGACCGCAGCTATTGAGCTCGGTGTTCTAATTTCTTACCCCATCCGGTGAGGGCCTGAAAAGGTGTTACTTCGTCCCTGGCCTTGGATTACATTCCCGGATCGATCGGGGATTTTAACAGTGCGATTAATTCCTCTAGGTTGAAGATTAGGTATTTATGTGAACCAGCAACCACAGAACAATACCTACTCCGTTTAACTGTCTTCAAATAAAATTAACGTGATTTCATATGACTGTCAAATCCGCGTTAAAAATGTTAAAAACTCATTCAAGAAATTGAGCTATATTACTAGTTCAAAGGGAGATAATAATACAAGACAAACAAGTCACATGTTTAACAGATTGCTACAGGCACATTAACCGAACCAGGTTAACTGGAGGCAGCTAATAGATTGTCGTGTCTTCCAATATTTCCACAAGACAAGTGACTACATGAGTTAAGACCCTGTAGTACCTACCACCAGCTAATGCCACTGAATGAGATTTCAAACGAAAGGCGAAGTCCAGCTGTATTAACTTACCAAGAAATTTCAACATACAGAATTCCCAAACGAAGTGATTCACATTCAAGGCATTCAACAGCATACTTGCACTTAAAGATGTGACAAGAGAGGCGTTTCCAGGTGAAAGGTGGCAGTGTGGATTCTTTTTTAAGACGAAATACAATTGGTCCTTAGGCGTCACTAACGTAATACTGCCGGGATTGGAAGGAAACAAGAGTTGACCAAGGAAGGTCAGATAGGAAAGAGGAAAATTGCTGCTACTTTGCTTGACGTCGCACCGACACAGATAGGTCTTATGGCGACGATGGGATAGGAAAGGCCTAGGAATGGGAAGGAAGTGGCCGTGGCCTTAATTAAGGTACAGCCCCAGCATTTTCCTGGTGTAAAAATGGGAAACCACGGAAAACCATCTTCAGGGCTGTTACCGGATGCGAGCTCACAGTAAGAGGAATATTAGGATACTGGCACAAGAGTACAACTAGGTATTATCCTCTCTGAACAAATTGAGGAGACACAACTCAAAATAAAAAATATGTACTGAATGGAGGAATTTGAAAATGAATTTTTAAAAATATTTTAAGCCAAAAAGGACATTGAAAATTTGGAAGTTTAGAACCCCTTAATTAACCCACTCTCACGCATAACGCAACAGTATGTGTTCGAGGTCATTTTTTTTTTGCTAGTTGCTTCACGTCGCACCTACACAAGATAGGTCTTATGGCGACGATGGGACAGGGAAGGGCTAGGAGTGGGAAAGTAGCGGCCGTGGCCTTAAGTAAGGTACAGCCCCAGCATTTGCCTGGTGTGAAAGTGGGAAACCACGGAAAACCATTTTCAGGGCTGCCGACAGTGGGGTTCGAACCTATTATCTCCCGAATACTGGATACTGGCCGCACTTAAGTTCGAGGTCTCCTGCAGGCCAAAGTTATGCCTTAAGCCAGTGATTGGCGGTCTGTGAGGATGAGCGCCAGAGTGAATTCAACACAAGAAAACACTGGGTGTTCCTCTTTAGGAGGAAACAGTGTGTAGATCTTCCATGACCTATCCTCAGTCTACACACAATTACGGCTTCTCTCCATGAAAGCCGGAAAGATGACCGCCACAGGGCAGTAGTCTTCTAATTGTCCTCTGTTAGGGGTTTGGATAGCTACCCACTCCCGATTCCCAGGACGCCAAGACGTAAGGCCAGACACAGTTCAGGGAACCCTGGTAGCCAACCCGCTCTCCGCCCCGGGTCACCCCTTTCAGTCTCGTCATGAATACCAAAAGAGGTTGGATAGAAAAGCTGAATGTGAGAACATGCTAGACTCAGCCAGAAGACAGCATGGTCGCTAATATGCGCTTGAGATGGTGGGGGAGGTGTTTACCGTTTCAAGGAGAAGTGCAAATGGACAACCCATCCTCAACTGACATTAATTAGACCGAGTGAGATAACTGTGCGGTCAGTCACATAGCTATATATCAGCTTGCATTCGGGAGGCTGGTTTCAAACCCCAATGCTGAGACTGTACTTTAATGAAGGCCACGCTTCCCTCCCACTCCTATCCCACCGTCGCCGTAAGACCTATCTGTTGCAGTGCGACGTAAAGCAATTCGTAAAAAAAAAAAAAAATAGAGGGGAAAATGGGCGAAGGCGAAACTTTCTGAAAAATGAAGATACCGTACCGGCGAAAGGAAATAAGGACCACTAAGGGCGTTAAGACTCCCTAGGCCTCAAAAGCTTACACCGTCGGGGTCAGAAAAGAATGAGTTGACCAAGGGAGGCCGAATAATAAAGATGATGGTAAGAAGCCTGCCTTTTAGTCACCTCTTACGACAGACAGGGGTTATCGTAGATGTATCCTACTGACCCCCACCCACACGGAGTTAGGATTAAGGCGCGATCGAGGCAATATGAATATCATCTGATATGATACCCTAATAACTCAACTCCTCGTTGATCAATGTGGAGGTAACAGAACTCGGGTAGAAGACATTCTAGTTACAAGAAAAACTAGCTACCTGACTCCCGTCGGCCAGGGCGAGGGCATTATACAAACGTAGGAAACTAGATATACCGGATACAACTCGTCCATACAGGGTATTGAACTCGAAATCCACACGCACCGACCTTGAATGGACGTTGATCCACGAGTGGTTGAGACAGTTTTAAAGAAAATAACGAGATTTTGTAGAATCCAACATCACTATGTTCGGTAAAAGAGTATGAAAGCTCGTGAATGGCGTGAAATTCAGTCTTTTATTTTAGAATTGGCTTTACGTCGCACCCCAGGTAGGTCTTATGGTGACGATGGGAAAGGAAAGGCCTAGGACTGGGAAGGAAGCGGCCGTGGCCTCAATTGAGGTACAACCCCAGCATTTGCCGGGTATGAAAATAGGAAACCACGGAAAACCATCTTCAGAGCTGTCCGACAGTAGAGCTCGAACCCACCATCTCCCGGATGCAAGCTCACATCTGCGTGCCCCTAACCGCACAGCCACGAAAACACTTTCTGTTATTGTAGGCCTATCTTCCGGACTGATGAGAAGTCTGACGAAAGTTCGTGGATTCAATGTTAGATGCAATCAGGGTTCGCCGACAGGTTTACTTCATGTTTAGTAAATATCTCAATGCTATAGAGGTTTCTAAAGTACCGTTTTTAATTGGTAAATAAGTCTTCATGTTTGGCGAGACTTTTTAGCTCTTATTTTCAATTGTTTCCAACAGTTGTCTCGTGACGGGCGAGGGAAAGGAAACAAACCCGTAGTTTCGAAATTTGCTGAAGGTTCGGATGCTGCTAGGCTGAAAATCGTCGGCATACTTGTGCAAGAGCTAACGAAGCACAGCACTCGAGGCTCTGCTATTCATCCTCAAAACTTACCCTTCATCATCATCTAAAGGCTTCGCCTTGTCGCTGCAACCATTGATCTCTTCTCTCTGCGATCCTTTTCATCTCTCCATAACCTTGGCATCCCATCATCTCAACTACCTCTCCAATGATCTTCCGTGGTTTCCCTCTGCCTTTCTTTCCCATCACCTTGCCTTCGAACAAGTTCTTTATGAAGTTATTATGCCGGAGAATGTGACCGAAAACTGATGCTTTTCTCCTTTTTATCGTTGTTATTAAATGTCTCTGGGTGTTTCTCTAAGCACTGCTTCATTAGTTTTCTTCTCAATCCAGCCTACCCTTCGACTGTCTTAAACACACCACTATAATGAAGTCTTCGGAGATATCAAATTTCAGAAAAAAATACGTCTGCAATTGAAAGGACGTTTTAACTAGCGGACTTAACAACAAAAATTGGTTTCACACCCCAATAGCTGTTTCATCGAAGTGAAAAGAATTTCGCCCTTCTTCCTTGACTGCAATCCCTCAAACCGGGCCCTGCTCAGCATTCCTTGGCACAGATTAATGTTTCGTACATCTAAGCATATAATTATATATACATCTTCATTAAGACTTATGGCTTTAGCGTTCAGTCTGCAAGCCTCTGTGAATTTACTAATTGCCTCCTTTAAATCGTTAGAAACAGAGTGGAAGTCGTCTTCGTCTCCCTCTGCTCCTCTTACCCTCCATCATCATCATCATCATCATCTGTTTACCCTCCAGGTTCGGTTTGTCCCTCGGACTCAGCGAGGGATACCACCTCTACCGCCTCAAGGGCAGTGTCATGGAGCTTCAGAGGTCGGGGATACAACTGGGGAGAATGACCAGTACCTCGCCCAGGCGGCCTCACCTGCTATGCTGAACAGGGGCCTTGCGGGGGATGGGGAAGATTGGAAGGGATAGACAAGGAAGAAGGAAGCGGCCGTGGCCTTAAGTTTGGTACCATCCCGGCATTAGCCTGGAGAAGTGGGAAACCACGGAAAACCACTTCCAGGATGGCTGAGGCGGGAATCGAACCCACCTCTACTCAGTTGACCTCCCGAGGCTGAGTGGACCCCGTTCCAGCCCTCATACCACTTTTCAAATTTTCGTGGCAGAGCCGGGAATCGAACCCGGGCCTCCGGGGGTGGCAGCTAATCACGCTAACCACTACACCACAGAGGCGGACCAGGTCTTATGGTGACGATGGAACAGGAAAGGGCTAGGAGTAGGAAGAAAGCGACCGGTGTCTTAAGGTACAGCCCCAGCATTTGCCTGGTGTGAAAATGGGAAAACCATCTTCCGGGCGGGGTTCGAACCCAGTCTCTAGAATACTAGCCACACTTAATCGACTGCAGTTATCGAACTCGCTTAATTACAAAACAATCAAACACAAGCAAAGTTTCATAATAAGAGCAAGTACAGATCTTTCTTTGTTCTAACGTCGCATCACAGAGATTTATGGACAGAAAGGACTAGGATGAGGCCTTTCTTACAGTACATGCCCTTGAAGTGGCCAAATTTTGGGCCGAATCTGTATGACATATATTGTTGTAGACCTTTTACTTGTATATATTTGTGTATATAGTTTGTTTCTTTTAAATGTAGCATTATTCTATTGTACTTCTGATTCGAATAAAGAACAGTACATTCCCAGCATTAGCTAGGTGTGAAAATGGGAAAATCACTGCACAAGTACGAAGCTAACTGGCCGGATGAGGACTGGAGAATCGACGGCAAATAAGTAGGCGACTTCTAAGCGTTTGAAATGATGAACAAATAAATGAGCAGCCTAACGAGAAAATGGCATTACGACGAAATCTCAAATAACGACGAAAGGTTTTAATTTTTTCAACAAGTGTTGCAAAATTAGAGAAGGTGTTTTAGCTATATGAACATTGAATCACGAAATCATTGAGGATTGAACACTTCAAATACTATACCGATAGTACAAAGAATGCTGAAATCCGTATCAACTTTCATTTGATGCGTTTCGGCTAGTAGGAACAGATAGAAAGTATTAGCAGACATCCCCAATGCCGCCTATCTACGTACACTGCGTGGGTTCCTACAGAAAGAGCATTCCTGGCATAGATAATATATTAAGTTCAGAAAAATCCATGCTAGGAGCCAATTTTCAATTAGTTCATGCACTTAGATTTAGCAACATAAGTCTTTTTTTTTTTAAATTTCGTCGGTGACAACTCATTTTTGAGTTGACAACACTTCCGGAGACTGGTTGTATTCGCCTAGCCCGGGACCACCAATTTTACTTACATGGTAGTCGAACCATAGCGATTAATTTGAAAATTTTTCATGAATTGGCTGTAAAAACGAATTACTACACTATAACTAAAATATTCTCAACAGCCATGAACATCGGTGGATCGAAAATTCACTAGCGAATATCGACTACATTAAATCGTATCAGTTTCATTTGTAATGTCAGTGAACCACGAAAATCGCCAAGAGCGAATCATCAAATTTCGAATTTCACTGGTTCATATTCAACAGGTATGTGCAATAATAATAGTAAAAATTTTAGGTCTCACTAGTGCGGATGAATCTATAGACATGAAACTGATGTAATATAGCGCCTTTAAAATAGACATCATAGGACTGATCGGGTATCGAACGGATTGTGCGAGGGTCGGAATTTAATACTAGATAAGTAAAATAAAAAAGCAAAGCAGTCATCTCCGTACAGGCCATGAAGGCCCTTGGAAGAGTGGAAGGTAAAGGCTTCCACTATTCTTAACCTCTACCTGGGGTAGAGTGGTTAGCTTTACGCCCGGCCGCCTTTGCCGCCAGGAATTAACCTGGTACTCATTTTTGGTGTAGGCTGAGTGAACCTCAGGGAGATATGCACCTCCGGAAGTGGAAATCTCGTTTCTTAAATTTTACGACACCCGACGGGGCTTCGAACCCACGTCCTTCCGGGCGAACCGAGCACGCCTTTACCGCCTCGGCCAGACAGCCCCTACTAGATAAGTCAACTGAATGCAAATATTCGACTTTCAGAAAACACTTACTGGTGAAAGATATCCGAATCACGAAATCTTGGTATACACTGAAATATCCGAGAGGAAAAGATCTTTAACAAACGGTATGTACGGTGGAGTAGAATAAAAAGGCTCACAACCATCCACATTAGCGTGCACAAGCTCTTAGAACCGTGATCTCCAAACGACGAGCCCCTAATCCCCATTTCGGTAATTTCGCTTGCGCAGGGGGGCTGGATGTTCATTAAAGGCACAGCCGCTTCGTTCCTCGCCTTTTCTATCGAAGCCCCATCGTTACCGAAAACTTAATCGTTTTAACTATCGGCAGTATTTTTTATGGAGGGATATACCTGATGTGGATAGGCTAAACCCAGAATGACTGGTTCACAAAATACCATTCTTCAGGGAAATTGTAAAATTCACCATCGCTGGTCGGCAAGATGTATGTGAAGTTGCAATAGAAAGAGAAGAAAGTATTCAAGATACTACGTTTTCGCGCGATACACTTTAAGTGGCAATATTAATGCACTCTGCGGTAACAAGTGGTCAATTATAGCCCTAAATAGATCTACAACCCTGGATAGGATTGTAATATGTTTTTATCATAATTGAGAAATGCAGGGATGACAGAAGTTTTGGTCGATGATTTATCCCACAACCAGGCTATCAAATATGCTTTCACATGTGAACAAAATTCGCACTCAGATTAACAATTTCTTTAACCAACCGGCACTATTCACCACTCGAGTGAACGAGCTGATTATTCACAGTCCAAATTAAATGAATGACTAACACCTCCCCCTTCTAATTTGAATACAATGCTATGATTACACAAAGCATGAAGTCCGGTTCTCATTGGAAAGCAAACACACCAAAAGCTGCCATTTCCTACCATACCAAGCTTCCTTAATTACAGTGTATCAACGTGAAATATCAACCCCTTCTTTGTATATTCAACAAGTGGGTGCTAAATTAGGAGTAACAGAAGAAATCAAGCGTAGATGATGCAAACTCTTCAACTCCCTACATATGTAAAAAGTAAGACAGCGTACCATGGGGCAGTTAACACGATTCCGACCGAAGTCTTGTTCAAATGAGATGAAACAGCAATTTAAACCACGACGGTAAGTAAACAAAATGGCGGTTAAGTACACGACGCGTGACTAATACAATAGACGAGAAGACAATGAACAAAGTAAGACCGAAACAGATTGCAAGCAGAATCCTTACCTTATTGATCGCTGTTGGATCTCTTACGTGGAGACTTAGAAGCACATGTCCCAATATGTCAATACTTCTACTGTACACACGTCTTTCTGAATCCCTTCTTTGTCGCTGCTCACTTGTTAACATTTAAATTTGAAACTATACTACAACTGAATTAGCGCCCATCCAACTAAACTACAAAAAAGCATAATCTAAATTAACACATTTAAGCCACAAGTTCATACACAGTTCAAAGTTGAAGGTTAACTTACAACAAACTTACGCAATATTCCCTGCATCACAGCATCAGCGTGAAGCTATTTAGTGACGTTTTACCTTCTGACGTAAATTAACTATCAATATGAGAATATTTCCCATTCTTAGAATGTTCCTAACTAGTGTTAACGCCGACAAGGCACACGGACGATGTAACAGCAGCAACCTTAGACGCAAGCACGTAGCACACTAGAGAAGAAAGGACAGTTGGGATGCGATTTCCAAATAGACGAAGGAAAATCCGTATTCTTGAACTTGTCTTCTCAACGGTCTTCAAAGCAGAGATTCAAAAATCCCAGCTTTGTTGTTCCTGTTCTGAGAAGAACGCTACTCAGCCATTGGTCTAAGAAGTTGGGAGAGGGGAAGTAAAGAGCGCCAGCCAAGAAGAACCAATCGCAAGCACTCTTGTATAATTACGTAGCTTTCTTAAGAGGGGAGAATAGGGGAGTCCCTTCCCAGCTTGTAAGCGTCTCTTGCTGGTTTTCGCCTGAGGACGCATGCTTTCATTCTTTCTTATATACAGATTATTATTTCCCTCTTTCTTTTTCTTCGTCTGCTTGTTCTCGCGTCATGCTTGCTTGCTCTTGAACGTAACCATCAAGACTACTTTTCCAAAGACCTTCTCCGAGCAACAGTGTTGCCAAAGTACAACATTAGAAATTGCTCTCCTCCCCTCTCAAGAAAAATTAGATACAAAGCTTAAGGCGGTCTTTCGTTTGAACAGCGGACTCGCCAGTAAAAGAAAAAACGACCAATAAAAAAAAAGACATTTGCATTGGTGTTTTCTTCCCTTTTTCTGTGTATCTTAATATTCTCAATCCACTCTATTAATCAAGAATTTTGTGCATATATAGAGGAGTTGCGAATACCAATTCCTGTTTTGAGGGAAGGAAATATGGTGGTGGTATGTGAAGGTGATCATAGATATGCCAGCCTCGTATCGATAGTTTTACTGGAAAGTAAAAGAACTCCTGCGAGACAAAATTCCGACACTTCGCAGTCTCCAAAATCCGTTAAAGTTTTAAAATGTTTTTAAAAATAAGTCATAACTCTTCAAAAGAGAACGCGAATGACACAACGCAATGGATGTGAATAACATACTGGAAACACAGATTGTCGCAACTATCACATTCAGTCAAAAAATAAGGTAAAGCTGTGTTCGGCCCCGCGGTGTAGGGGGCAACGCGTCATCTGGCGACCCCAGGTTCGATTCCCGGCCGGGTCAGGGGTTTTTAATTGTAAATGATTAATATCCCTGGCCTTTTGTGTCGTCCTTAACGTTCCTTTCCTCACATTCAACACTCTACACTTCCGGTATTCCAATTTCACGCAGGTTCATATCATATGGCGCAAGTAGGGGCAAAGGATCTCTACAGGTCGATGCCCCGAATATACAGCATTTTTTTTTTTTAAGGTGAAGGTGTAAAAACGGTGTTATGCAATTTCTTTGGTGTGGCACAGTTTAAGAGTTTAGTGTTGTCTCATCCAGGTACTGCAAATTACTTAGGAATTCGAATTTGCTATAAAACTCTTCTAACCTTCTTAACCCGTTTACCCTCCAGGGTTGGTTTTTCCCTCGGACTCAGCGAGGGATCTCACCTCTACCGCCTCAAGGGCAGTGTCCTGGAGTGTGAGACATTGGGTCGGGGATACAACTAAGATGGAGGACCAGTACCTCGCCTAGTCGGCCTCACCTGATATGCTATACAGTGGTCTTGTAGGGGGGATGGGAGGATCGGAAGGGACGGACAAGGGAGATGGAAGGAAGCGACTGTGGCCTTAAGTTAAGTACGATCCCGGCATTGCCTGGAGCAAAAGTGGAAAACCACTGAAAACCACTTCCAGAATGGTTGAGGTGGGAACTTAAAGCCAACACCATTATTACCACCCTTTTTAGAATAAATTTAACTTATTCCAATTATCAACTACGATAGAATAACACGCCTGTCTATTATAAAAGCAGAAGCGTATTTACGTTAAGTTACTACTAATGTTTTAAAATGTTTTTAAATATTCCATAACTCTTCAAAAGAGAACACAGTGCAATGGATGTGAATAAGATATTGGAAACATACATTGTCGCAACAATCACATTCAGTCAAAAGTAAAGTAAAGCTGTACAATCGGTGGTATTTGAAGGTGCTCAAATACGTCAACCTCAAATTCCTAAGTAATTTACTGGCATGTAAAAGAACTCCTGCGGGACAAAATTCCGGCACCTCGGCGTCTCCGAAAAACCGTAAAACTAGTTAGTGGGACGTAAAGCAAATAACATTATTATTATTACAGATGTACAAAGCAGCCACAAAAAGAAAAAAAGAAAAACAACTGAAACAGCCGAGTTTAATACGACTTTTGAAGGAAAGGAGTCCGCCTCTGTGGTGCAGAGGTTAGTGTCATTAACTGCAACCCCGGAGACCCAGGTTCGATTCCTGGCTCTGCCACAAAATTTGAAAAATGGGACGAGGGCTGGAACGGGATACACTCAGCCTCGGGAGGTCAACTGAGCAAATGGGTTTCGATTCCCACCTCAGCCATCCTGGAAATGGTTTTCAGTGGTTTCCCACTTCTCCTTCAGGCAATGCCGGGATCGTACCTAACTTAAGGCCAGGGCCGCTTCCTTCCATCTTCCTTGTCTGTCCCTTCCGATTCTCCCATCCCCTAATCAAGGCCCCTGTTCAGCATAGCAGGTGAGGCCGCCTAGGCGAGGTACTGGTCCTCCTCTCAGTTGTATCCCCCGACCCAAAGTTTCAAGTTCCAGACACTGCCCTTGAGGTGGTAGAGGGTCCCTCGCTGAGTCCGAGGGAAAAACCAACCCCGGTGGGGGGAGGGGGAGGGGTAAACGGGTTAAGAAGGAAAGGAAGATTTTTCGGGTGAATACATTCCTGGTTATTATAGACAGATTGATGTCTGAATTGGAGAAAAGGAAAACAAATCATTAGAAGAGTTTTACAGCAAATTCGAGTTCCTAAGTAATTTACCTGGATGAGACAACACTAAACTCTTAAACTGTACCATAAACGCCAAAGGAATTGCATTACGAATACTGTTCATCCGAGAACCCTTCAGTCCTCTCAAACAATCCCCCTGTGGGTGGGGGCGGTAGAATAACACCCACGGTATCCTCTGCCTGTCGTAAGAGGCGACTAAAAGGGACCCCAGGGGTTCTGAACTTTGGAGCGTGGGTTGGCGACCACGGGGCCCAAAGCTGAGTCCTGGCATTGCTTTCACTTACTTATGCCTGGTTCCTCACTTTCATCTAGTCTATCTGACCTTCCTTGGTCAACTCTTGTTCTTTTCCGAGCCCGACGGTATTATGTATGGAGGCCTTTCATTTTCACTCCCTTCGTGGCCCTTGTCTTTCTTTGGCCGATGCCTTCATTTTTCGAAGTGTCTGACCCCTTCCATGTTTTTTCTCTGATTAGTGTTATATAGAGGATGGTTGCCCAGTTTTACTTCCTCTTAAAACAATAATCACAACCACCTCCTCTCAACAACTTTGCCGTACTCTCCGTGAAACCTGACATTAATTAGCAACTAGACTATGAAGATGTGGTCAACGAATTCTCACCAAAGAAAGCACGCCGCAAATCACTCGTTGCCTCACTGGATTTGGGGAGTTCATTATGCATTTATTATCATTATTGTCCGATTACTTGGCTGAATGATCAGCGTTGAGACTTCGGTTCAGAGGGTCCCGGGTTCGATTCCCGGTCGGGGATTTTAAATCGTGTCTGATTTATCCTTCTAGTTCCGGGACTGGTTGTTTGTGTTTTTTTCAAACGCTCCCCTCCTCATATTCAGACAACATACCACTCTACCAACCACTACAGAATCATGCAATAGTGATTACATCCCTCTAAATAAGGTTGGCGTCATGAAGGGCATCCGGCCGTAAAACAGGGCCAAATCCACAGTTCGCACCCACGATTACTATTATTATTATTATTATTATTATTATTATTATTATTATTATTATTATTATTATTATTATTATTATTATTATTTGAGTCGTCAGTCCATAAACTGGTTTGATGCAGCTTCCATGCATCCTTATATTGTGCTATCACTTTCATTCATACGTAATTACTACATCCTAAATCTGCTCTAATCTGTTTATCATATTCATACCTTGGTCTATCTCTACTGTTCTTACCTCCCACACTTCCTTCAAGAACGAACTGAACAACTATTGGTGTCTTAAGATTTGTTTTATCATATCTTCTTCTGGTCGAATTAAGCCATATCAATCTCCTTTCACCAATTCTTCATTACTGATTCGATCAACCCATTTCACCTTCAGCATTCTTCTGCAACATTACATTTCAAAAGCTTCTATTCTCTTTCTTTCTGATCTGGTTATCGTCCATGTTTCACTTCCATACAATGCCACGCTCCAAACAAAAGTCTTCAAAAACATCTCTCTAATTCCTATATCTATGTTCGAAGTAAATAAATGTCCTTTTTTTTTTTTGGTTTTTTACTCATGTCATTGTTAGTTATTTTACTTATTCACCTACTTTATTTAAGACTTCATGTCCTAATATAATATTACCTGCGTCACCTGCTTTCGTTTGACTGCCCTCCATTACTTTTGTTTTGACCTTATTTATTGTAATCTTGCACTCCTTCCCCAAGATTCTGTGCATGAAAATCCACAGCCTGTTTCCAGTCATTCGACCGGGTCAGGAATGGAATAAATGAAGCTCCCATCTAGCGGCAAGGATAGGAATTACCGAGCTCGATAGCTGCAGTCGCGTAAGTGCGGCCAGTATCCAGTATTCGGGAGATAGTAGGTTCGAACCCCACTGTCGGCAGCCCTGAAGATGATTTTTCGTGGTTTCCCAATTTCACACCAGGCAAATGCTGGGGCTGTACCTTAATTAAGGCCACGGCCGCTTCCTTCCCACTCCTAGCCCTTCCCTGTCCCATCGTCGCCATAAGACCTATCTGTGTCGGTGCGACGTAAAACAACTAGCAAAAAAAAGAAAAGATAGGAAATGTGCCGGCTGCCGAAGCCTGTCGCACTCCTTTGGGGCAATGATTAATGAATGATAGATGGAATGATATCGGAGAGTGTTGCTGGAATGAAATATAATCCCAAGAAAAACCTGAACCGCCTCAGTTTTGTCCAGCACAAATTTCTTCTCATGTGGTGACCGGGATTTGAACCATTGGACCCAGCAGTGAGAGGCCGGCGCGCTGCCGCCTGAGCCACGGAGGCTGTAAGTTTTTGTGCATACTATTCAGCAATCTTTCCACATATTATTATTATTATTATTATTATTATTATTATTATTATTATTATTATTATTATTATTATTGATATAGTTTACTTGAAGCATTCATGTCAAAATACACGGCAGAAGTATACATTTCTCTGTCTAGGAGCGCCAAATAGCTAAATTCTCCGCTGAGTAAGAGGCGACTAAAAAGGCGGATGCGGCGTTCTCAAGTTAGGAACGATGATGGCGACCACGGTTACCTGGCTAAGTTTATTACTGATTCCACTTACTTGTGCCAGGTTCCTCTCTTTCATCTATCCTATCCGACCTCCCTTGGTCAACTCTTGTTCTTTTCCGACCCCGACGGTGTTAGACCATTCGAGGCCTAGGGAGTCTTTTATGTTCACGCCTCCGTGGCCTTTGTATTTCTTTGGCCGATATCTTCATTTTGCAAAGGTTCAGATCTCTTCCATTTTTCTCTCGGATTAGTGTTATATAGAGGATTGTTACCTAGTTGTATTTCCTCTTAAAACAATAATCACCACCACCACCATCTCGTTTGGTCAACTCTTGATCTCTTCCAACAACCCTGAGCGTATTGGGTGTACGATGCCTAGAGTCTTTCAGTAATATAACCGGTAATTCAGTTCTGCTTTGTTTCTTCTGCTGCAGCTCTTCTCCGCGAGATGGCACTGCTGTAGCAATTTCAGAAATTAAGCCTCAACGATGGACTCACCATTAGTGTGACATTACCATTTTCTGTATGTGTGTGTTAAAGAACTAGAAATAATGTTGCACATAAGTTCTTCAATGTATTCAAACATGTATAATGTTTCCATTGTGCCTAGTAATTTCCATGCCTCTCTTTCCCCTTAGGAAGTAGTTCGTACTGTATTTCTATATCCACTCCCTTACTCACTTTTCGTAAGATATAATGCAGATAAAAGCCCCAGATGACCAACCTGAACTTGGGGGTGGTGGTGATCATAGTGTTGTCATGTTGAGGGATTTATAATGCTGGGCAAAACATCAAGTAAATAATACAGGAATTGTTATATTCCGGGAAAATGCTTTGCACTATGACAGAAAACTAACTTCACAGAACTTGCTGTAGACTGCAAGATGTGTTCCCTTCTTCTCCTGAGAAGATTGTGATAAAAATATCTAATTTCTTTCCAACCACATCAATATTTACGACGTAGGATGCTTTAAGAAGCGTAGAATCGTCAAACAGTCGAAGAAGTGTTTCCTGTCACCTGTCGTCTATTACAGCTGCTGGAATGAAGTGCGTCCTTCCTAGACTAAAAAGAGGGGGACATGTCAACCACTGCGTTCTCGATTAATGTGTTCAATGCCAAGAAAACTCCACAATAGTCTCAAAAGAACCTCTCAGATCATAGTTTTTTTTTAATTTATTCACCATTGGACGAAATAACTGATCGATGACAGTAAAATGCATGAAGTTTACGGAGTTGATATTGCTTTTATAAATCCTGGAAAATATTTACAAAAAGAAACAAGCAATCCTAAGTCTCTTTCGGGTTTAGAATGTTCAGCATAAATACTCAATTATGTGCACAATTTCCATTTTTTTTTTCCTGTGTTTTAGGCTAAATCAAGCTAACTAACCCAGGTAACCCTTGTTCCTATTCCTTAGCATTAGTGAGAAACAAATTTATTTCAATTTTACAAAATCATGTTCTCATACTACCTTCATACCGGAGGACATGGAGGAAATAGTATTACGCGCATTCTAAGTCATCTACGTACAGGCGATGAAGGCCCTTGGAGGGGTGGGATGTAAAGGCTTCCGCTGTCCGTAACCTTGGCACTTGATGAGGTGGAGTGATCAGCTCTACGCCCGTCTGCCTTTGTTCCGAGGAATTCAACTGGTACTCATTTTCGGTGTAGGCTGAGTTAACCTCAGGGTCACATACACCCCCAGAAGTGGAAATCTCGTTTCTTAAATATTTCGAATTTCTGACGGGGAATCGAACCCACGTCCTACCGGGTTAACCAAGCACATTTCTTTGTTTTAAATTTGTTTTACGTCGCACCGACACATATAGGTCTTACGGCGACGATGCGATACAAAAGGCCTAGGTGTGAAAATGGGAAACCACGGAAAAGCACACCTTTACCGCCTCGGCCAGGCAGCCCCTTCCAGGACTTATATTTTAACAAAAATGGGTAAATACAGTATGAACATAGGCTACAGGCAGGCTAAAAATGTTCAAAATATAGATATATTTAAAGTATTTATAAGTGGTACGAGAACTGGAAGAGGATCCACTCAGCCTCGGGAGGTCAAGTGAATAGAGGGTCTCAATTTCCACCTCATCCATCGTCGAAGTGGTTTTCTGTGGTTTCCCATTTCTCCTCCAGGCAAATGCCGGTACCGGTATGGTACCTAACTTAAGGCCACGACCGCTTTCTTCCCTCTTCCTTGTCTATCCCTTCCAATCTTCCCATCCCCTCACAAGCCCAGTGATCAGCATAGCAGGTGAGACACCCTGGGCGAGATATTGGTCCTTCTTCCCAGTTGTACCCCTGACCAAATGTCCATAGTACCAAGGAAATGAATTTTTTTCCTCTCATTTCTCTCTGTGCGCGCAACGCGAAAAAAATGGCTACTCCTAATGTTATTCGTAAAATGGCAATTTAGGGGAAGGTCTAAAATTCAATTCTCAAAAATATATGTTATTAGTGGTCCTATCGATAAATATAACATAACTAAAATTATGAAAATGAAAACCTACAACCTGTTTTCCAGTCATTGACCCGGTCAGGGATGTAATGAATGAAGCAGATATAGGCTGTTAGTACGATGGAGTCGCCACTCCCAAAGTGATATTTAATGAATGATTGATGCTATGAAATGATAATGGAGAGTGTTGCTGGAATGAAAGATGACAGGGAAAACCGGAGTACCCGGAGAAAAACCTGTCCCACCTACGCTTTGTCCAGCACAAATTTCACATGGAGTGACCGGGATATGAACCACGGTATCCAGCGGTGAGAGGCCGACGCGCTGCCGTCTGAGCCACGGAGGCTAACTAAAATTATATAGAATTAAATTTTCGATCATTTATGGTTATACATTTTTACCGTACCGGCTATGATAACAGAGATATTCAATGCCGAGACACGAGAGAAAATGGGTGAAAATAATTTAATGAAAATCGGTATGTAAAGTCGGGGAAAAAAATCATTGCAGTCCAGTTCACGCTGAATGAAATAGTAGTTTAGAGGAAGGCGCCTAAAATTGAATTTTTAAACACCTATGTTATTATGCACTTTAATAAAATCTTGTTCACAAACATGTACACGGCTTCATCTAGAATTCTGTATACAGTGTAGAATTCCGTAGCGAAGTACGGGTACACCAACGAGTAAAGAACATCTGAATGATTTTTTTTTTTTCAATTTTCTTTACGTCCCACCGATACAGATAGGTCTTACGACGACGATGGGACAGGAAAGGGCTAGGATTTGGCCTTAAGTAAGGTACAGCCCCAGCATTTTCCTGGTGTGAAAATGGGAAACCACGGAAAACCATCTTCAGGGCTGCCGACAGTGGGATTTGAACCCACTATCTCCCGAATACTGGACGCACTTAAGCGACTGCAGCTATCGAGCTCGGTCATCTGAATGAAAACCTACAACCTGTTTTCCAACAATGACTGGGTCAGGAATGGAATGAGGTTAAAAACTGTGCCGGCTGCCGAAGCCTGTCGCACTCCTCTAGGGCAATGATTAATGATAATGACTGACAGATGAAATGATGTTGGAGAGTGCTACTGGAATGAAAGATGACAGGGAAAACCGGAGACCCGGAGAAAAACCTGTCCCGCCTCCGCTTCTTCCAGAACAAATCTCACATGGAGTGACCGTGATTTGAACTACGGAACCGAGCGGTGCAAGGCCGACGCGCTCCCGCCTGAGCCACTGGGGCTTTATAAAAAGAGCATCAGAATCCAGTTTGAAATACCCCTGCTGTACAGTATGTGTTTATCGCCTCCCCTATGTTTAAATACACTTTCTTTCTTTCTTTCTTTCTTTCTTTCTTTCTTTCTTTCTTTCTTTCTTTCTTAATCGTTTTACCCTCCAGGGTTGGTTTTTCCCTCGGACTCCTCGAGGGATCCCACCTCAACCGCCTCAAGAGCAGTGTCTGGAGCTTCAGACTTTGGGTCGGCGGATACAACTGGGGAGAATTGCATCCTCATCACGACGCGCAGGTCGCCGACGGGCGTCAAATCAAAAGACCTGCACTTGGCGAGCCGAACTTGTCCTCGGACACTCCCAGCACTAAAAGCCAAACGCCATTTCATTTCACTGGGGAGAATGACCAGTACCTCGCCCAGGCGGCCTCACCTGCTATGCTGAACAGGGCCTTGTGGAGGGATGGGAAGATTGGATGGGACAAGCAAGGAAGAGGGAAGGAAGCGGCCGTGGCCTGAAGTTAGGTACCATCCCGGCATTTGCCTGGAGGAGAAGTGGGAAACCACGGAAAACCACGTCCAGGATGGCTGAGGTGTCCTCAGTTGTCCTCCCGAGGTTGAGTGAACCCCTTTCCAGTCCTCGTACCACTTTTCAATCGGGAATCGAACCCGGACCTCCGGGGGTGGCAGCTAATCACGCTAACCACTACACCACAGAGGCGGACTTAAATACACTTACTGTCTTAAATTTCTATTGATATATTCCTAGTGTCTTCTGTTGTACAACATTTTATACTCGCAAATACGCATATTTTTCTAGCAACATTCCAACTAAACTCACTCTCTGTCGTTTTGGATGTAACAAGTTAAATCTTTTCCTCATACCTTTTATCAAAGGATTGTTATCAAAGGACATTTTATAAAACATTCCTCCATTACATTTTCATATATTTTACTAAGGTTGTTTGACATGTTCCAGGGTAGTGTACTGTAATACCAGCCTAGGGAAAGAAAGTCTACGTAGCGTGCAATATTCGTGGTCAAGGCCTCTTCCAGTCCTTTGTTAAAATGAACCGTTCTAAACCGTTGTTCTGAGAATTCTGGTCAGTAAACAGCGCAGGTAGCATTTCCTCTGCACCCCTTTCCGCTCTTTTATTTCGCAAAGACTGCCTTGCCAAGGGATTTCCCAACTTGAACAGTCTCATGCTAAAACAACGGCCGCTAAATTATGCCGGGTACGAAAATTGCACTGATGTCAAATATTGTAACTGCGAAGCAACAGATGGTTGAAAGTCGCTTACCTCCGTGGAAGGTTTGCCAACGCTGGCTGTGCAGTGCTCTTTAGTCGAAACCGGTCCGTCCGATCAGCACTGTCGCACTGACAGTTTGACGGAATTTCGATGGAGACGGCAGGAAAAATATGGCTTTGAAGGCCATGGATTTTCTGACGGAAATTATTACCAGACGTGCCAACTCCCCCGATTTATGCGGGAGATTCCCTATTTTTTTTTATCCTTCTACCTCTCTCCTGCTCGCAGAGATTTATCTCCTGATTTTGAGAGCAGATTTAGTATTCGTGTATTTTTTGAAAATCACAGGTTTTTCCTCGTTCTTTCGCTAGCTGGAGAGAATTGATGATCAGTGCACTCTGGCGAGACAGATGCAATCAGCTGGTGGTGTTCTTAACAATATGACAGAAACTAACGTAATGCTTTTTATTTTATCATTTCCACATAGCAATGCCGACTGTGAGACTGTTTTGAACAAATTTACAAGCACAAAAATTCAATTCAGATCAAAGCATCCCGAAAAAGATATATATTCTTTTCGCAAGTTGCTTTACGTCGCACCGATACAGATAGGTCTTATGGCGACGATGGGACAGGAAAGGCCTAGGAATGGGAAGGAAGCGGCCGTGGCCTCAATTAAGGTACAGCCCCTGGTGTGAAAATGGGAAACCACGGAAAACCATCTTCAGGGCTGTCGGCAGTGGGGTTCGAACCCACTATCTCCCACATGCGAGCTCACAGCTGCGCCAACTCGCCCGGTGAAAAAGAATTCTGAAAAATATTAAACCTTAAAACACGTTTAATAAGGCCAGTGCTTTGAGCACAAATCTAGCTCAGAAATGTATGAAGAGTCTATGTTCCAAAGCTTAGATAGATGCAGTATTTCAGTATTTATAATTACACTCATTAATTAATAAATAAGAGAAGTATGTAATTGAGTAGTATAATGTGTTAAATATTCTTTAAATTTACGTCATCAATGATGTTTTGTAACATGTCGGGATATGCCGAAAAAAAATCTTCTGATTTTTTACTTTTGAAAGTTGCGTCTGTATTACGAATTACATCGCCTTCAAGAATGCTCAATAATGTAAAAACTTCCCTCAGAAATAGGCTTGCCAAACGTCCCGGTTAAATGTATTATGTTACCCATAAGATAAATTAAGCAATTTCTTTATCAGGAAAATTAATCACCGTTCAAAAGGGCATATGACTACAGATAGACCGACAGTTTTCTGTGTACTTGAAGAACTCAAAGTAGACAGGAAAGCAAGAGAATTAATCATGCAAACACCAACAAGCACCACTTCCAAGGTTAAATTTTTAGGGGAATTGTCTGAACCATTTGATGTTAAAACAGGAGTCCGACATGGAGATGGGTTGCCCCCTTTATTGTTTAATCTTGTTCTGGAAAAAGTGATTAGGACTTGAGAAAAATATTACGTGAAAACAAAATGAATTTACAGTGTTTAGCCTTCGCTAATGACTTAGGAGTGTTGTCCAGTAACAGACAGGAAGCGATTGCATCCATTGAAAAGCTCCATGAAATTGCATCCAGAGCAGAACTACAGATCTTACATCAGAAAACTCACTACATGGAAGGATGTCTTCGGTACCTAGATGGACAACCAATGAAAACCCATTATGGCAAAATTTCCCGAGTGTCTACATTCAAATACCTGGGAGAAGTTGTCCAAACTTAGACTCACTTAGATCAAACATAATTTTAAAAAAATGTAAAATTAAGACATTATAACACTGTAATCAAGCCTGAATCACCACTATATGCATCTGAAACACTGGTCACTGGGGGCAGGCCGTTGATTAAAGATGCAGAAAAGCAATAAAGAAAAATCTTAAGGAAAATTTAATTAAGACAAATTTGGATGATAAGGAAATCTCATGACCTGTACCAACACTGAGAAAATCTCAGACACATTTAGGAAAAGATGTTTTGAAATTTTATGGACATATTCTCAGAATGGGTACTGAAATTTTTGGAGACGAAATAGGCAACGACATAAGCAAAATAAGTTCAATTGCGCTCCTTAGTTGGGCATAACGAAGTAAGAAGAAAGAGATACAGAACTAAACGAGGCTAGAGAACCATCTAACAAATAGAGGATTGTGGCGGCGTTTAGTAAATTCACAGAGGCTTGCAGACTGAACGCTGAAAGGCTTAACAGACTACAATGAAGATGTATGTATGTATGTTTTTTTTTTTTTTTTTTTGCTTTACGTCGCACCGACACAGATAGGTCTTATGGCGACGATGGGACAAGGAAGGGTGTGGGAAGTGGGAAGGAAGCGGCCGTGGCCTTAATTAAGGTACAGCCCCAGCATTTGCCTGATGTGAAAATGGGAAACCACGGAAAACCATTTACAGGGATGCCGATAGTGGGGTTCGAACCTACTATCTCCCGAATACTGGATACTGGCCGCACTTAAGCGACTGCAGCTATCGAGCTCGGTATGTATGTATTTCAAAACCCTTATGTGCTGTTTAAATTATAAAGTTCATGTTTATTTCCGGGGGTGGGGAGGGGGGTTTGAAGCCCCACTGGATACGTACGGCCTTGAATGCAGAGAAGCGATTTATTTCTGCGTTTGGCCCCGCAGACCTGAGAGCGAAATCTTCAGCACACACACACACACACACATCCTGCCTGACCTGACCTAACACAATGCAAAGCCTACTGCGCACGCTGACACACTGCTGCTTCGCCCCCATGGCCTCCTTTGTGCAGCTAAGCTGTGTAAACACGACTAGAGACTTAAAAACATGAAGTTCAGCCATATCTCCGTCTCTATTTAACGATATCGCTATCGTAATTATATCGTTGCTAATAAGGACTCTTAAACTACGATTTCCTAAGTATGTGTGTGATTTTCTCTGAGTATTAGCATGCCGTATAAGTCATGAGATTTCCTTACGATCCAGATTCCCCCTGTACAGATTAGTGCAAATATTTTCCTTACCGGACGAATTGGCCGTGCGATTAGGGACGCGCAGCCGTGAGCTTGCATGCGGAAGATAGTGGGTTCGAACCCCCCTGTCGGTAACCCTGAAGATGGTTTTCCGTGGTTTCCCATGTTCACACCAGGCCAATGGAGCTGTACATTAAGGCCACGGCCGCTTCCTTTCCATTCTAGATCTTTACTCAATGATCTGCTGCCGATGATCATTATTTCAGATGCATGTAGTGCTTCAGGCTTGATTGTATGTATGTATGTATGTATGTATGTATGTATGTATGTATGTATGTATGTATGTATGTATGTATGTATGTATGTGTGTATGTATGTATGTATGTATGTATGTATGTATGTATGTATGTATGTATGTTCAGTCCGTCAGCGATGCCGCTGGTGGGATCCTCAACAGCTCTGCCATCAGCTGTCATAGATGGCTTAGGCATCACTGAAGAGGCGTAGTAGGGAAATGAAGAGTGAGGCAGTTTCCCGTTGCTTTCCTCACTTCAGGCGTGGTTACAGTGTTGTAATGCCTTGATTTTGCATTTCGGGATGTTGATTTTGTATTATTTCTGTTCCATGTGAGTCTGTACGCTCTTTGTAGTTTAGAGATCCTTTCTGTGTTTCCTTCACGATTCAGTCCTGAAGGTTGGATGATTTCTCCCAGGTATTTGAATTTAGACACTTGGAGTATTTTGCCATATTGCGTTTTCATTGTTTGTCATATTAGATACCAATCCCTCCATGTAGTGGGTTTTCTGGTAGGCTATGAGAGATCTAGAATTCTTATTATCGGAATCCCTGGCTGAATGGTGAGCGACGAGGCCTTTGGTTCAGGGGGTCCTGGAGTTCGATTCCCGGCCAGGTCGAGGATTTTTATCGCGTCTGATTAATTTTTCTGGCCCGGGGACTGGTTGTTAGTGTTTGTCCCTAGACTTTTCTCTTCATATTCAGACAACAAACAACACTACCAACCACCACAGAAACTCGCAACAGTGATTATTGCTCCACATATAGGGGTGGCGTCAAGAAGGGTATCCGGTCATAAAACAGGGCCAAATTCACATGTGTGACCCAATTCCCACCCGCGACCCCCCCCCCCACCCCAGTGTGGGAAAAGCGGTGGTAGAAGAAGAAGATTATTATACTTTCTTCGTCAAGACCAATAATAGTTATAATTTCGTGTGGCTATTTCTAGCCGAGTGCAGCCCTTGTAAGGCAGACCCTCCGATGAGGGTGGGCGGCATCTGCCATGTGTAGGTAACTGCGTGTTATTGTGGTGGAGGATAATGTTATGTGTGGTGTGAGAGTTGCAGGAATGTTGGGGACAGCACAAATACCCAGCCCCCGAGCCATTGGAATTAACCAATGAGGTTAAAATCCCCGACCCGGCCGGGAATCGAGCCCGGGACCCTCTGAACCGAAGGCCAGTACGCTGACCATTCAGCCAACGAGTCGGACAATAATAATAATAATAATAATAATAATAATAATAATAATAATAATAATAATAATAATAATAATAATAATAATAATAATAATAATAATAAAGGATACGAGTGGGACGTCAAGCCCAATTAAAGGGCGCGTTTGAACTTGTTAGTTTGATCTGACGCCTTCCCCTTATTATTCTTATTCTTCTTTCTCCTCCTCCTCCTCCCAAAATCTCGTCTGAATTCGCTGTGGTGTTTTTCCTGTCTTCTGTTCACTGTTTTCCAGTAGTCTTTTTTTTAGCTTTTTCCTCAAATGTGCCATTTGCAACGAGAATTCTTAAGAGCTTACAATTTTTTTATGATGCTGTCTGTGGCGTTTATTTGTTGTAAATCCTGTTTAATTTCTTGCAACCATTATTATTATTATTATTATTATTATTATTATTATTATTATTATTATTATTATTATTATTATTACAAAGTGAGATGGAGAGAATCTTGAAAAATGCATCATGCGAGGAAAGGTGTAAGGCACAAGACCACGGAGAACGGTAACATGATCAACTTGAGAAGCTCACTGGTTATCCTCTTGAGCACACATTAAGAAGAGTTAAAAACCGTCCAGAACGGAGAACTTCCTGCCTATTTCACTTTAAGAAATACCACATACATTGCCAGCAACAATATCACTCGATAACCACGCCCCTATCCTAATTCATTCATTCTATTCCGCAGCTGTCCTTGAAGATATGGTCGTCTTAACCTTGAAATGGTAGACATTTTGATTTTCCCTTTATATTTCTTGTTCAACGAAGTAAAATTTCGCGTTCTAATTTTAGTCCACCTGTAAAAGCACCTGCGTCTAGCCCCTCCATAAAGCGTGAAGGGCCAACGGTCCTTGAAGGAGGATTAAGCGTCCCTCCCCATTAGGTTTAGTGCTGGCAATTTTCAAAGGGCTCCCCTCTGCGAAGGGAGCGTCATCGGCTAGGATTTCAGAGAAACGTTTTCTGTCCCTCACAAACCTGCCAGGGCAGCGTCCAGGACAGGAAGACGGTGAGCCCCTCCCCCACCTGGACCTGTTCCCGCCATGGAACTTACTGCAGGAGGCCGTTGGATGCTCAGAGCTAGGCAAGGGTGACCAAAGTTAACTTGTACGTCTCAGAAATTTAAACACAGAAGGAAATGCTTCAGCTTGCTACGAAGGCGACGCCAAGCAGGGATCTAAGAAATGCGTTGTTGTGTTAAGTCATCAGTCCATGGACTGGTTTGATGCAGCTCTCCTTGCTACCCTATCCTATGCTGTTATTTTTATTTCTACGTAACTACTAAATCCTACATCTCTTCTAATATGCTTGACATATCCATACTTTGGTCTGCGCCTACGGTTCTTTCCGCCTACGGGGCCGATGACCTTCGATGTTAGGAACCTTTAAACAACAAGCATCATCATTATCATCATCATCTTACCGCCTACACTTCCCTAAAAGGTAACTGACCGAGCTCGATAGCTGCAGTCGCTTAAGTGCGGTCAGTATCCAGTATTCGGGAGATAGTAGGTTCGAACCCCACTGTCGGCAGCCCTGAAAATGGTTTTCCGTGGTTTCCCATTTTCACACCAGGCAAATGCTGGGGCTGTACCTTAATTAAAGGCCACGGCCGCTTCCTTCCCACTCCTAGCCCTTTCCTGTCCCATTGTCGCCATAAGACCTACCTGTGTCGGTGCGATGTAAAGCAACTAGCAAACAAAAAAAGTAACAACAAATCTTGGGAGTCTTAAGATGTATACTTTCATTATTTCTCCTCTTCTCGTCAAATTTAGCCAAATCAATTTCCTCTCACCAATCCGATTCTGTACAGTATCTCTTCATTCGCGATTCGCGATCTCACATTCAACATTCTTCTATAACACCACATTTCAAAAGCTTCTATTCTCCTCTTTCCTCAGCTCGTTATCGTCCATGTTTCACTTCCATACAATGCCACGCTCTAGACGAAAGTCTTCAAAAACCTCTTTCTAATTCGTACAGTATATTAATGTACGAAGTGAGCAAATTTATGTTCATAAGAAAGTCCCTCCTTGCCTGTGTTAGTCTGCATTTTTGTCCTCCTTACCCTTTGTTATAAAAGAACTCGTTCAGAATGAAGATGATCACTGCAGTAGATAATCAAACTATGCAACCTCCTCACCTCAGCATATGAATGCAATATTTAACTGTTAATAATTATCGTATTGCTAAACTTATAAATTTGTTCGTTTAAGAGAGTAGGTACTGGTACGTCAATTCTCGTAAAAATATAAGTTTAATGTTTGTTTTTCGAGTGTGTTTTCTTCTTTGATTTGTGTACGATACAACGCAACTTTTGTATTCATCAAAATCGCATTCCAATATGCCATAAATTTGCATTTTTCAAGACCATTCCATCTACGAACGCCACACCACCTTGCGACTTGACTCAATTCAAACTATTCTTTTCATTCATCAATGATCTGCATTTATTGCTGTCGCCCAGGTTGGAGTATTTATATTTTCAAAAAACTTACAGATTTATCAAACATTTCCCTTGATAAATTATTCTAATCTTTTATTCCTCTCACGAACCGACTACGCTGGCGTAGCAGAGAGAGAGAGAGAGAGAGAGGTGAAACTCTCACGTGGCGCGTCCCAGCGGGCTGCGTTCGTAAAATACGACTCCGAGTAGAGTTCGAGAGTATCGCGGAGTAACTAGTAATGTTAACTCTGAATAACGGTATTTCGTGAACGCTTGGAGTTAATACAGAGTAACAGAATATGGCTAATCAATTTAGGAAGGTTATTTGTTTTACCATAACTTCATTTGCGATGAATTTAATGTCTAATTTCCATGTGAGTTTCTTCATAGCAGCGTGCTATATGAGTTGTTACTGCATTCCTCACTAAGTTGTGCCTTAAAACAGTATCCGTTATTCTTTATCTCGTAGGAACAATCTGTTTACATTGATGATGAATACCAATACATCGGCTCCGCACTGGTGCACGATAACCCATTTAGGACAACTAACTGTGTAGATTATGCTGTTAACAACTACGACGAAACTAAATTTAAACATTTCCGATTGCCGGGATCAGCATTCGAACATCTACTAGGAGTTATTGGCCGTAAACTTTCTAAATCCAAAATCGATAACGAGGAAGACCATTGCAAGACCCACGAAAGCAACTTCTGGTTGTAATTTGGCTCGTAGCACCCGATTCGAACAGATCCGTTTCGTGAGAGTTGTACGTGCACTGTGTGGTATTTCTGATCATATAATTAAATGGTCTTATTCAGAAGGTCATCTAAAATAAAATAAAAGGTTACGTGTTATACATTTACCGAGGAAATCTTAGAAAGTTGAGGTTACTAAATCAGCTGATCATTCATAACAAGGGTATTCTTATAGAAATTCAATCGTGTTATTTCTGCCGATTATTAAAATTAGTACCTATTTGTCGTGTTTTAAACGAAAATATCTCCTTCTTTGTCAACAACTACAAAATAATTTGAATTCATCGCCATGTCAATATACCCGCATTTTAATATTTTTCACCGCCACCAATGAATGCATTACTGCGCATGTCGAGTTAATCTACCCACCTACTTACGCGGAGTAAAAACAGTATACTCTGAGTTAACTCGAATGCATTTTCTGAACGCCTTGTAAAGTTAACTCTTTACTTTTGTGAACGGATAGAGTGAACTCTGAGTTTACTCGGAATTGGGGAATATTATTTTGTGAACGCAACCCAAGTGGCGTGTAGGGGAATCCTAACCGGCTTGCCGGCGGACTTGAGCGAAATAAAATAGCTCTTGCGGACCAAAAACACAACCCTCTGTGGGTGGGGGACGCAGAAGAAGAATACACCCGTGGTATCCCCTGTCTGTTATAAGAGGCGACTAAAAGGGGCATGAGAATACTTGTGCCTTTAATGTGAGGAACACCGCGGTTCGGTGGTTAATAGGGTCTACGATCTTGTGTATTCCACCGAAGCGGGGGAGCGGGCTTTCGGCTACGCGGACTAATGTCCATGTGCCGTAACGCTGTGCTAGAATGTGCCGGTTCCCGTGGGTTCAGACTAGATCTGCGCTACCTATGAGTAGTACCACTTTACGAGAAACACCATGGGTGTACGTTGCATATTATTAGTACCATCATGTGAAAAAACCACGGGTTTTCCTAGCGCCCGTGGTAAGTACCACTATGCGCGAAAACCATGGGTGTGCCTTACCTGAGAGTAGTTCCATTTTGTGACGAATACCATGGATTTGTATTACCCGTGGTTGTTATCATAATGTGTCATACACTGTGGGTCTACATGGCCTCTGATTAGTAGCACTGTGTGAGCAACACCATGAATACACGTTGCCTGTGATTAGTCCCACGATATATGGATCACCATGGGTTTGTGTTACCTGTGAGCGATGCCATTGTGTGCGACATGCGATAGGTCTACATTTAGTACCACCATTAGAGAAACACCATGAGTCTACGTTATCTGTGATTAGTAAAGAACACCATGGTTGTACGACGACGGTTTGAAAAGTTCTCAGAATCACCGCTAGATGTCAGTGCTAGAGCAACGAGGTTCCTGCGCAATAATCACACATCCTTTGTGAGTGAACACGTGGCGCGTCATTGCTCTAGCTGCAGGAGTGTGGTAGTGACGACTCTTTGTTGTTGTTCCCGTGTAGTGATTTGTGACAATGGAAAAAAACTGAGATTCGAGCAGTGATTAAATACTTTGTAAAGAAAGGTATGAAAGCAAAGGAAATTCATACCGATTTTCAGAACACACTGGTGGACTCTGCTCCTTCATTTTCAACTGTTGCCAAGTGGACCAGCGAGTTTAAATTTGGTCGGGAGAGCTTTGATGATGATCCGCGTAGCGGACGGCCAAAAACTGTTACGACCCCAGAATTCATCTCAAAAGTGCATAAAATGGTCATGGAGGATCGTCGACTGAAAGTGCGGAAGATTGCTGAAGCTGTAGGGATGTCTTCTGAACGGGTATATTATATTTTAACCGAAGAATTGGGTATGAAAAAAATATCCGCAAGATGGGTGCCGCGGCTCTTGACATTGGACAATAAACGCACCAGATTGGAAATGTCCGAACAAAGTATTCCTTATTGATTAGTACCATTATGAGGGGCCGGCGACCCGGATTTTGAACCCCTTTAGAATCAAACATTTCCCTTGATAAATTATTCCAATCTCTTATTCCTCCCACGAACCTACTACGCTTGTCTTGCAGGGGGAGAGGTGATACTCCCACGTGGCGCGTCCCAGGTGGCGGATAGGGGGTCCTAACCGGCTTGCCTGCGGGCTTGAGCGAAATAAAATAGCTCTCGGGGACCAAACACATAGCCCCCGGTGGGTGACGCAGAGGTAGAATGCACCCATGGTATCCCCTGCCTGTCGTAAGGGGCGACCAAGGGATGATGACAATTATGCTTAGTACCACTATAATAATGCATCATCCTAGTAATTCAGGCTTTGTGAATTGGATCCACTGATTGTTTTTCTATCACTATAATTTTTTCATCATCATTTGTTTTAGATTCTAGTCAGTGGATAAAATTTGAAGTTTTAATTTTCGTTTCATTCACGTCTTACCATTAGGGGTCGATGACCTAGCTGTTAGGCCCCTTTGAACAACGAACAACAAACATCATCAGCATCATCTTATTCCTCAATTTGCCCGAATTTTATATTCATATTGCGATCTTTCCTACTTTTAAAAGCTACACCCAAGCTTATTCGTCTATTAATGTCATTCCACGGCATTTCTCCACTGACAGCTCGAAACATACCACATTTCGAGCGGCTGGTCTTCTTACTCCCAAATCTTCTCAGCCCAAATCGTGCTGTTTTCTTCTGGGACTTCTCCAGTTCTCACAGCAGATAATTCTGCAATAGTTCCTTTGCATTGGAACCATACTCTAACTAGGGTCTTACCAGAGTCTTAAACACCCTCTTCTCTACATCCTTACAACAACCCCTAAAAACTTTCATAACTAGGACCCGGATGTTTATGACCTAAAAATGTATTAAAATATGACATTGAACAAGACTTAAAAAATTTTTGGTCACATTTTCGATATCTTCAAAATCTTCCCGCTGTTTTATATTAACATTATATTGAAAATATACTTTTAACATGTAGAACATTCAAGTAATCTATATATTAAAAAATGTTATGAAAACTAAAATCAGTCAGTACGGGCCATTCTATCCGGTGGATTTTCTTCATTTTTTAAAAAAACTGAAGTGTATTCATGCACAGATTTGTCATCAGGCACTATAAATCACTTAACATTCGCCTTCCTCAAATTATTTGATTTTTTCAATTTTTTGTCTCTTTGAAGCTATCATATCTGGCTCTAATTGAGGTACGGAGTTCGTTTTGGCCTAAGAACACTCAGTGGATCAGGTTCTTTCATTTCAGCTCTTAACTATTCAAACTGGTTCATTCTGAGCAAAGTTATGAGGGCACATTAAATTTGACGT
This sequence comes from Anabrus simplex, assembly GCF_040414725.1. Lineage (NCBI taxonomy): Eukaryota > Metazoa > Arthropoda > Insecta > Orthoptera > Tettigoniidae > Anabrus > Anabrus simplex. The sequence continues at coordinate 64,285,380 of NC_090278.1, read as the reverse complement.
CTCATTTATTCAACATTTTTTTCTCATTTTCTAATTGAGGTACGCAGTTCGTTTTGGTCTAAAAACGCTCAGTGGATCAAGCGCTTTCTTTTGAGGTAATAACTACTTACATTGGTAGATTATGAGAATAGTTATGAGTACATTTGTCTCCATGACGAAGATCTTTGAAGGAGTTTTTAACAGTTCGGCGCGTAGTGTTGTTCCAAGGAACGTTTAATTCAATTTCTTTGTGTGATGTATTTTCAAGTGTTTTGTTGACATAATATTACATTCTATTACCGCAGCAAATCATTTGTTTTATTTCATTAAGTCGGAACTTTGCAAATACATCCCTGAGGATAGTAACGAACAACACCATATGTTTGTACATTGCGGGCGCAGCCAGGCCCCGATTTACAAGTGGGCGGACTGGGCATTTGCCCAGGGTGCCAGTTTTTGAGGGGCGGCGGCCGGCGGATTTAGTAATTATGGCCTGCGTGAATTACGTCTTAATTACACTCAAATTATTTTACATTTCACAAATTATTCCAACTATTTTATTAGCCTATATAAAGCATTTTAAACTATTCTAACTTCAAAACCTGAATTTAATCTATATATTTAACTTTTATGAAAAAAATGTGCTTTATTTCTAAAATACATACAAACTATCAAAGCGAACCAACGTCTTTTTAAATAAAAATAAAAACAGCCTGATTCTTATTTGGCTGTTACCTTTATTTGGCTTGATAAGTTTAATTATGAGAATTAACTGTATTTGCATAATGTGCTGTTTCAAAACTCATAATCTTGAAAACCGTAATATTTAATTAGTAAACAATTATTTTTAGAGGAACAGGAAAACGAGCAGAGGGGGAGGGCCTAAATATTGTTTTCCCAGGGCGCTAACTACTTGAAATCGGGGCCTGGGCGGAGCCAGCCCAGCCCAGCGGGAAACTGCTAGTAATATTAATTTTATTATTATATTTTGAATTTATTTAATTAGTCATTCCAAAGGTATCTCTCGACTCTGCACAGAATGAAATAAATGCCACATTTTGCTGTGCGATCAGAAAGAATTGCAGTAGCATATTACATATATTTTATAAGATTTGTCAAAAGGGAACGGTCTTCTATTTTCACGAAAAATTGACTTGTAACGGGAAGAAGACGCTCAACTTTGCAGGATGTTATTGGGCCATATTTGAAACATGTCAAATCATTAAGAGTTCAATCGAGGCTCACGATTCTGTCGCTTTATACGTATCTGTCTCTTTCTATACAGCTTACCTCCTGATTCACATAAATATACTGTATATTTGTAAGAAAGATAATGTAAGAAATTACAGACAAGAATTAGGAGATGTGAAAAATCCGTATTTGAGACTACTGAAAGCAGATATGCGAAAATGGAATGAAAATATAAACAATATGACAATAAACACGAAAATTCACGGGAAATGTGATCATAATATTAAAGATTACCGGAAAATGACAAAAAAAGTGAAGAGAGCCAAAATATGACTATATGACCCGTGAAAAATGCACAATTTTAGTTACCGTAGATAAACTCATCGTCCGCCTCTGTGGTGTAGTGGTTAGTGTGATTAGCTGCCACCCCCGGAGGTCCGGGTTCGATTCCCGGCTCTGCCACAAAATTTGAAAAGTGGTACGAGGGCTGGAACGGGGTCCACTCAGCCTCGGGAGGTCAACTGAGTAGAGGTGGGTTCGATTCCAACCTCAGTCATCCTTGAAGTGGTTTTCCGTGGTTTCTCACTTCTCTTCCAGGCAAATGCCGGGATGGTAGCTAACTTAAGACCACGGCCGCTTCCTTTCCTCTTCCTTGTCTATCGCTCCCAATCTTCCCATCCCCCACCAAGGCCCCTGTTCAGCATAGCAGGTGAGGGCGCCTGGGCGAGGTACTGGTCATCCTCTCCAGTGGTATCCCCGATCCAGATTCTGAAGCTCCAGGACACTGCCCTTGAGGCGGTAGAGGTGGGATCCCTCGCTGAGTCCGGGGGAAAACCGACCCTGGAGGGTAAACAGATAAAGAAGAAGAAGATGATAAAATCATGCTTAACTCGTATGTTCCATGGAAATAATTTAAATAAAAAATATGACATGCTATAAACATGCCGTATTCATAACCATGTGAACCATATGAACGGGAGTTTTAGGCGACAGAAATATGACATCTCCGCACTTCCCACTTTAAGATAAGTAAGATTGTGCTGTGACGTTCATTTCTTAAAAATCATTCGTTCAGTTACAAATACCAATACTTTTTAGGTTAATTATTTCATGACTCCCATTCTTTTAAGTCTTTTCTATTTATTTCTTGTTAGGTAATTGTCTTATTTTACTCTCACTGTACAATGTCGAATTTTTTTTTTTTTTTAACGTTATCTTTCCTCGAGAACCCAGTAGAAACCATCCGTGACTTTGAATAATATAAACCCAACATTTGTCTGGAGTGAAAACGAGAAACCACGGGAAAACCTAAGGCCAGCTGGCGATTGGGTTTAAACCCACCATCTCCCCAATGTAAGCGCATAATTACTTCCATGTTTCCTGCCCCGCCTTCCTTCGTCAAGTCTTGTTGTCTTGCCACTTCGATGGCTTTGGGGATCGCGAAGAGAAGTATTTAATTTTTACGCCCTTCGTGGGCCTTGGCATTCTTTAGCTAATGCCTTCTTTCTTCAATACCTCTTCCATTTCCTTGCGATTACTGTTAAGAGAGGTTAGTTGTCAAGCTGTAGTCCCTCCTAAATTAATAAACACCTTCACGGCTATGAATTGAGAATGTTAGAATAGGCACGTAATAATTCTATTTTCCATTTCTAAATATATATATAAAAGCTCCTCTAAATATTATGATTCAGAGACGTAGTTATTGTCAAGTATTCTAATATTCCTTTTCCTCTCTCATATACCTACAGTACTCTCGACATCCATACGCAGTTTCTACGAAGGCTGATTAACAAAGACTGAGACTGATTTTTTTCCCTGTAGCTTCCGTGATAGGTTCCTATCTGTAACATAAATATTTGAAAAGAGCCAGTTTTTATGTATAACTAGCTGATGTACCCGTGCTTCGCTACGGGATTCTCAGAAAGACTGACTTTGTGGTCTTCCTAACTGAAATCAACATATATCTATCTATCTAGGTATTCTGCCTTATGGCAGGTCTTGTCATGGGATGAACCTCTTCCACTGTTGCCTGTCCTGCGCCAAGTTTTTCATGTCCGAATATTTATTTCCTTGGATATTGTCCAACATTTGATATTTTTTCCTTCCTCTTCCTCGTTTGCCTTTCACCATTCCTTCTATTCCTTCTTTCAGTAAACAGTCCCTCCTCAAACAATGTCCAACCCAGTTCATTTTTCTCCTTCTAATGGTTTGTAAAATACTTCGTTCTTCTCCAACTCTTCGTAATACCTCCTCATTCCTTACCCGGTCTTCCCATTTCACTCGTTCTATTCTCCTCCATACCCACATCTCTAGTGCCTCCAATCTTCTCTCATCTTTCTTTCTCAATGTCCAAGTCTCTGCGCCATACAGCGCTATGCTCCAAATGTAACACTTAGCAAGTCTTTTCCTCAAATCTTTGTTTAGTGGTCCACAAAATAATTTTGATTTTTTCCTAAAGCCTTCTTTTGCTATGGCAATTCTTTTCTTAATTTCTGTTGTGCAATACATATCATCTCTGATCATACTTCCCAAATACTTGAAGTTACTGACTTGCTCTATTTCTTCTCCTCCTATACTAATATGACAACTTCTACCTTTTCCTCCAATTATCATACTTTTGGTCTTCTTCTTATTAATTCTCATTCCATATTCTTCTAGTTTCATGTTGAGTTTATCTAACATTTGTATCATTTCACGTTCGCTTTCTCCCATCACAACCATATCATCTGCAAATCTTATACATTCTACTCTCCTACCTCCAACACAAACTCCACTATTTCCATTAAAACTTTCATTGATTATTTCTTCGAGATAGATGTTGAATAGTGTCGGTGATAAAGAGCAGCCCTGTCTTACACCTCTTCCTAATTCAATTTCTTCACTCAACTCATCTCCTATTCTCACTCTTGCTCTCTGGTTTATATACAAATTCTTTATTAGCCTTCTATCCCTCCAATCAACTCCATGTTTCTTCAGGATTGTCATCAATTTGTCCCATCTGACACAGTCAAAAGCCTTCTCAAGGTCAATAAATACAGCATAAACCTTCCTGTTTTTCTCTATGTACCTCTCTCCTATCACCCTCAGAAGTCCAATGGCGTCTCTTGTTCCAACTCCTCTCCTGAAACCAAACTGTTCTTCACCTATAAAGTTATTCAGCTTTCCATATATCCTTCTGTTGAGCGTCCGCAGTAAGACTTTGGCTGCATGTGAAATTAGACTCAATGTCCTATGTTCTTCACATTTTTTGCTGTTCTTTTTCTTTTCCATAGGGATTAAGATGATTTCACTGAAGTCCTTTGGCCATTTTCCTGTCATGTATATTTGATTACATAACCCAATCAACTCCTTTCTCCCTTCGTTATTTAACGCTTTTAACAGTTCAACAGGAATCTCATCTATTCCCATTGCTTTTCTATTTTTCATCTCGTTCAGTGATGCTTCGATCTCCCTTCTCAGTATGGTTTCCCCTTTATCATCCTCTTTAACCATATCTTCCTCCTCTAATTCAAGTTCTTCTTCATTTGGTCGATTGTCCCGATCATATAGCCATTCTATGTATTCTTCCCATCTTTTCATTATTTCTTGGGGTTCATATATCATTGTGCCATCTGTAGCCTCTATTTCCTTATTGCTGTTGTTCCTTCTCTTTTCTCTGAATACTATATTTGTTGCTTCCTTGTACATCAAGTCATATTTCCCTTCTTTCTCCAGTTGCTCTATCTCATCACACTTTTCTGTCAACCATTTCTTCTTTGCCTTTTCTGTTTCTCTTTTTAATTCATTATTTAACTTCCTGTAGTTACGCTTTCCTTCTTCTGTATTTACTGTTTTCCATTTCCTGCGTTCCTCCATTTTACTTATCATTTCTGATGTTATCCATTCCTTCTTTGCCCTTTTCCTCTCTTTGACTCCAAGCGTTTTCTTAGCTGCTTCTTTTATCCCATTTTTAAAAGTTTCCCATCTCCTTTCTACATTTTCTGTTTCATTTCCTAATGTATTATTGTTACAATACTCATCCTCTAGTTCTCTACACTTGTCTTTATCTTTCAGTTTCTCAATATTAATTTCTTCTCTCTTCTTTCCTTTCCATACTATTTTCAATTTAATCATTACCTCTGCTACAACTAATATATGGTCAGAATAAATGTCTGCTCCTGGGTAACATTTAGCATTCTTTAGGCAGTTTCTGTACCGTTGTTGTATCAATATATAATCAATTTGATATTTCTTGTCATCTAATCGAGATATCCAAGTATACCTTCTCCTTTTGTGGTTGTCAAACAAAGTGTTTCCAACCACCATGCAATTTTCATTACAGAATTCAATCAAAAAACGTATGAATATAGCGATTGAAAGCAATGCTATCATATAAAATACTCGATGAAATGGAAAGCCGCGCGTCCTATATCACTTTTAACGAACAGTGCTGCGGTTAGATTGCGGTGCCAATCTAATAGTCCAAAGTTCCAGAGCTGGGATGACCAGGCCGCAGATTGCCATGAACACTCATCTGTCATTATTCCGCTAAATATGCACACTGTTCATTCCAATAAGTGCCTCAGAGTAGGGATTGAATAGCCCGAATGCTATGATGATCCAGTGTGTTACGTACCAGTAGTATCAGAAAATGTATAAACTAGGGGAATGGCATGCTAAAGAAGAAAGTTATCTAACTCCCCAGCTACTTCCCATCAATATTCAGGCAGGCTGTTACACTCTGTCCGACTGGGCGAGTTGACCGTGTGGTTAGTGGTGCGCAGCTGTGAGCTTGCATCCGAGAGATAGTGGATTCGAACCCCATTGTCGGCAGCGCTGAAGATGGTATTCCGTGGTTTCCAACTTTCACATCAGTCAAATGCTGAGCCTGTACCTTAATTAAGGCCTAAGGCACTCCTAGCCCTTTCCTATCCCATCATCGCCAAAAACCTATCTATGTCGGTGCGACGGAAACAAAATAATAAATACTCTGTACGGAGCAGTAATCCTATCTACCAGAGATGAGGGGCAACAGAAGGCACAAAGCACATCATGACAAACAATGGTCAATGTAATGTTATTGTTGATCAATGTTATGAGCTTTCTATATTGTAGGCCTACACATTTAGTTTTCTTTCGACTCTATGATTTGTAAAATATTTTATACCGTAAACTGTAGTTTCTTATTCTCCGACTTTACATACCGATTTTCATTAAATACTGTTTACCGATTTTCTCGTTACTCGGCGCTGATATGGACTTAGTAACAAAAATCCAAATTCATGAATATCTTGGTGATCATAGCCAGTACGGTAACAATGTATAAGACATGAATAATAGGAAATTTAATACTATATAACCTTAGTTATCTAGCATTCATCGACTACACTTCTAATAAGAAATATTTGAGAATTACATTTTAGGCCTTCCCCTAAACTACCATTTTTCTCAGCGTGAATACAATTATTGATAGCCTAGATTGTAGCAATTTATTCCCCAACTTTGCATACCCATTTTCTTTAAAATATGACCACTAATAACATAAATAGTTGAGAATTAAATTTTAGGCCTTCCCCTAAACTACCATTTCACTCAGTGTGAGTAAAATGATTTATAGCCTAGATTGTAGCGGCTCATTCCCCGACTTCACATACCGATTTTCATTAGACCACTAATAATATAAATAGTTGAGAATTCAATTTTAGGCCTTCCCCTAAACTACCATTTCACTCAGCGTGAGTAAAATAATTTATAGCCTAGATTGTAGAAGCTCATCCCCTGACTTCACATACCGATCTTCATTAAATTCTCTTCAACCGTTTTCTCGTGATGCTTGTACATACAGACAGACAGACAGACAGACAGACAGACAGACAGACAGACAGACAGACAGACAGACAGACAGACAGACAGACAGACAGACAGACAGACAGACAGACAGACAGACAGACAGACAGACAGACAGACAGACAGACAGACAGACAGACAGAAATTACGGAAAAGTAAAAAGTTCATTTTCTTGTTACTATGGACATGACCGATACAGAAATACCATTATTTTCAAATTCTGAGCAATGTACAGACAAAACTCTTATTTTATATATATAGATGTACGTAGGTGGCAGCACTCGCGTATCTTAGGTTGGGAGTAATGATGCTCGAAGGCGCTACGTGCATTTCCCATATCAGACAATGGAGGTGGAATGATTTGCCGGCATGCAGTTCCCCCTCACACTACTGTTACTACACGTCAGTATTGGCTACAATGAGTAAGCACATTGCAAAGAACGACCAGAGCTTTCTCGGACTTCATCATGACAATGCACGGCCTCACGTCGCAAATCAAGTCATGCAGTTGCTGGCTCGATTCAACACTACCCGTCTACCGGATCCACCTTATACTGTAGGCCTGATCTTGCACCATGTGATTTCTTTTTTCATTCCCATCACTAAAGGCAAAGCTTAGGGGCATTCGATTTGAGAACTCTGAAGCAGTGCTCAAGAAAAGTGAGGCGATTCTCAAGGACCTGACAAAGAATGGTCTGCAGCATGTGTTCAAGGACTGGTAGAGACGCTATAAAAAGTGCATTGAAGTAGGGGTGCAGACAGCTAATCCTAAATTAAACCCATCACAGCCCACCATGAAAAACAAGCGACCCCGCCACGAAACACAACCCCTCACCCACGCCGCCATTGAAAAGCCCTCACTTCCTTAAAGCACTGGAATAGAAGCGTAAGATTCATTGACAGTTAAGCAGCATCGGGCGTGGTCACTCATTGGATGGGTGGCTAACGTCCGTACCGCTGCTTAACTCTCAAAGGGCAATCACGCCACTTCATAATGCTTACCAAATAAGCACTGTATCCTGCGCCCATCCGCCAGGCCACACACTGGCCAATTAATGACTATAAAGAACTCGCTAACCCGCATTTCCCCAACAACATTAAAGCTACAGAAGACACATTTAAGACAAGGCATTCAAGACCTATAGAGGTCGACAAGCCACAAACTTCACGGCCCTGGGACTATGCCTCAGTGTCGATGAAAGAAAGGGTGTGCTGGAGGGGACTACTTTGAAATAGATCATGTTTGAAATGGTGTAATAAACATTTATGACAAAAAAATCAGTATCACTCTTTGTTGATCAGCCTTCGTACAACGTATTCGTACATTCGACAGTCCTGCGCTGTGATCGTTGGAATTTATACTTCAACTTCCTTCCTGCTTGTTATGAATAATAGTGGACACTCAGGCCTTGTGTTCCGAACGTTCGGCGGATGAAATTCAGACAGGTAGTGGATAAAAAATTGAGACAGACACTTGGTAACCTTGGACGGATGCGTGCGTGAGTTTAGCCCGAACCTCGCAGACTTCTTATGCAATCAACTGCTGCACACGATTTGAGGAAGACTGTTTCTCGCGGCTGCAAAGTGGCAGGCAATACAAGCCTTTGTTTAACACTGTAATCTTCTCAAAACGTGCTCTGCTCCACGAAACATTCTAAAATACAGAAAGAGAACAGTTTTTTTTTTCCCATTACTATAAAAATGAAACATTTAACCTGTGCTTTATGAAAATTGGCCACTTCATTTCCCTTAAAAGCCTTTTCAGATCACCAATTTAATTTCTGTCCGTCAATCTGCCTATTCTCCTGTGGGTGGGGGCGGTATAATACTCCCACGGTATCCCCTGTCTGTCGTAAGAGGCGACTAAAAGGGGACGATTATCGTAATCATTTATACCGTAAGAGGGGAATTACTCAAGGCAGTGTTATTAGACATTTATGTTTTCTTATATATGTAAATGATATGAGTAAACAAGTGGAATCAGAGATAAGGCTTTTTGCGGATGATGTTATACTGTATAGAGTAATAAATGAGTTACAAGATTGTGAGCAAATGCAAAAAGACTTCGACAGTGTTGTGAGATGGACGGTAGGCAATGATATGATGATAAACGTTAGAAGTCAGGTTGTGAGTTTCATACATACATACATACATTATCATTATAGACTGTTATGCCTTTCAGCGTTCAGTCTGCAAGCCTCTGTGAATTTACTAAACGTCGCCACAATCCTCGATTGGCAACTAGTGTTGTGGCCTCATTTAGTTCTATACCTCTTATCTTTAAATCGTTAGAAACCGAGTCTAACCATCGTCGTCTTGGTCTCCCTCTACTTCTCTTACCCTCCATAACACAGTCCATTATTCTCCTCCATTCGCCTCACATGACCCCACCACCGAAGCCGGTTTATGCGTACAGCTTCATCCATCGAGTTCATTCCTAAATTAGCCTTTATCTCCTCATTCCGAGTACCCTCCTGCCATTCTTCCCACCTGTTTGTACCAGCAATCATTCTTGTTACCTTCATGTCTGTTGCTTCTAACTTATGAATAAGATATCATGAGTCCACCCAGCTTTCGCTCCCGTAAAGCAAAGTTGGTCTGAAAACAGACCGATGTAAAGATAGTTTCGTCTGGGAGCTGACTTCCTTCTTATAGAATACTGCTGATCGCAACTGCGAGCTCACTGCATTAGCTTTACTACACCTTGATTCAATCTCACTTACTATATTACCATCCTGGGAAAACACACAACCTAAAAACTTGAAATTATCGACCTGTTCTAGCTTTGTATCACCAATCTGACATTCAATTCTGTTGAATTTCTTACCTACTGAAATCAATTTAGTCTTCGAGAGGCTAATTTTCATACCATACTCATTGCACCTATTTTCAAGTTCCAAGATATTAGACTGCAGGCTTTCAGCACAATCTGCCATTAAGACCAAGTCGTCAGCATAGGCCAAACTGCTTACTACATTTCCACCTAACTGAATCCCTCCCTGCCATTTTATACCTTTCAGCAGATGATCCATGTAAACTACGAACAGCAAAGGTGAAATATTACAACCTTGTCTAACTCCTGTAAGTACCCTGAACCAAGAACTCATTCTACTATCAATTCTCACTGAAGCCCAGTTGTCAACATAAATGCCTTTGATTGATTTTAATAATCTACCTTTAATTCCATAGTCCCCCAGTATAGCGAACATCTTTTCCCTCGGTACCCTGTCATATGCTTTCTCTAGATCTACGAAACATAAACACAACTGCCTATTCCTCTCGTACCATTTTTCAATTACCTGGCGCATACTGAAAATCTGATCCTGACAGCCTCTCTGTGGTCTGAAACCACACTGGTTTTCATCCAACGTCCTCTCAACGACTGATCGCACCCTAACTTCCAAGATTCCAGTGAATACTTTGCCTGGAATCAATCAATCAATCAATCAATCAATCAATCAATCAATCAATCAATCAATCAATCAATCAATCAATCAATACTGATCTGCATTTAGGGCAGTTGCCCAGGTGGCAGATTCCCTATTTGTTGTTTTCCTAGCCTTTTCCTAAATGATTTCAAAGAAATTGGAAATTTATTGAACATCCCTCTTGGTAAGTTATTCCAATCCCTAACTCCCCTTCCTATAAATGAATATTTGCCCCAGTTTGTCCTCTTGAATTCCAACTTTATCTTCATATTGTGATCTTTCCTACTTTTATAAACGCCATTCAAACTTATTCGTCTACTAATGTCATTCCACGCCATCTCTCCGCTGACAGCCCGGAACATACCACTTAGTCGAGCAGCTCCTCTTCTTTCTCTCAATTCTTCCCAACCCAAACATTGCAACATTTTTGTAACGCTACTCTTTTGTCGGAAATCGCCCAGAACAAATCGAGCTGCTTTTCTTTGGATTTTTTTCCAGTTCTTGAATCAGGTAATCCTGGTGAGGGTCCCATACACTGGAACCATACTCTAGTTGGGGTCTTACCAGAGACTTATATGCCCTCTCCTTTACATCCTTACTACAACCCCTAAACACCCTCATAACCATGTGCAGAGATCGGTACCCTTTATTTACAATCCCATTTATGTGATTACCCCAATGAAGATCTTTCCTTATATTAACACCTAGATACTTACAATGATCCCCAAAAGGAACTTTCACCCCATCAACGCAGTAATTAAAACTGAGAGGACTTTTCCTACTTGTAAAACTCACAACCTGACTTTTAACCCCGTTTATCAACATACCATTGCCTGCTGTCCATCTCACAACATTTTCGAGGTCACGTTGCAGTTGCTCACAATCTTGTAACTTATTTATCACTCTATAGAGAATAACATCATCCGCAAAAAGCCTTACCTCTGATTCCACTCCTTTACTCATATCATTTATATATATAAGAAAACATAAAGGTCCGATAATACTGCCTTGAGGAATTCCCCTCTTAATTATTACAGGGTCAGACAAAGCTCCACCTACTCTAATTCTCTGAGATCTATTTTCTAGAAATATAGCAACCCATTCAGTCACTCTTTTGTCTAGTCCAATTGCACTCATTTTTGCCAGTAGTCTCCCATGATCCACCCTATCAAATGCTTTAGACAGGTCAATCGCGATACAGTCCTTTTGACCTCCTGAATCCAAGATATCTGCTATATCTTGCTGGAATCCTACAAGTTGAGCTTCAGTGGAATAACCTTTCCTAAAACCGAATTGCCTTCTATCGAACCAGTTATTAATTTCACAAACATGTCTAATATAATCAGAAAGAATGCCTTCCCAAAGCTTACATACAATGCATGTCAAACTTACTGGCCTGTAATTTTCAGCTTTATGTCTATCACCCTTTCCTTTATACACAGGGGCTACTATAGCAACTCTCCATTTATCTGGTATAGCTCCTTCGGCCAAACAATAATCAAATAAGTACTTCAGATATGGTACTATATCCCAACCCATTGTCTTTAGTATATCCCCAGAAATCTGATCAATTCCAGTCGCTTTTCTAGTTTTTAACTTTTGTATCTTATTGTAAATGTCATTGTTATCATATGTAAATTTTATTTCTTCTTTGGCCTTAGTCTCCTCTTCTATCTCGACATTATCCTTGTAACCAACAACCTGTACATACTGCTGACTGAATACTTCTGCCTTTTGAAGATCCTCACATACACACTCCCCTTGTTCATTAATTATTCCTGGAATGTCCTTCTTGGAACCTGTTTCTGCCTTAAAATACCTATACATACCCTTCCATTTTTCACTAAAATTCGTATGACTGTCAATTATGCTTGCCATCATATTATCCTTAGCTGCCTTCTTTGCTTGATTCAATTTTCTAGTAAGTTCCTTCAATTTCTCCTTACTTCCACAGCCATTTCTAACTCTATTTCTTTCCAGTCTGCACCTCCTTCTTAGTCTCTTTACTTCTCTATTATAATAAGGTGGGTCTTTACCATTCCTTACCACCCTTAAAGGTACAAACCTGTTTTCGCATTCCTCAACAATTTCTTTAAACCCATCCCAGAGTCTGTTTACATTTATATTTACCGTTTTCCACCTATCATAGCTACTTTTTAGAAACTGCCTCATGCCTGCTTTATCAGCCATGTGGTACTGCCTAACAGTCCTACTTTTAAGACCTTCCTTTCTATCACATTTATTTTTAACTACCACAAAAACAGCTTCATGATCACTAATACCATCTATTACTTCAGTTTCCCTATAGAGCTCATCTGGTTTTATCAGCACGACATCCAGGATATTTTTCCCTCTGGTTGGTTCCATCACTTTCTGAATCAGCTATCCTTCCCATATTAACTTATTTGCCATTTGTTGGTCATGCTTTCTGTCGTTCGCATTTCCTTCCCAATTGACATCTGGCAAATTCAGATCTCCCGCTACAATCACATTTCTTTCCATGTCGTTTCCCACATAGCTGACTATCCTATCAAATAATTCTGAATCCGCGTCAGTGCTACCCTTTCCCGATCTGTACACTCCAAATATATCAAGTTGCCTATTATCTTTAGAAATGAGCCGTACACCTAGAATTTCATGTGTCTCATCTTTAACTTTTTCGTAGCTTACAAATTCTTCTTTCACCAGAATGAACACTCCGCCTCCCACCCTTCCTATCCTATCTCTACGATATACACTCCAGTGCCGTGGGAAAATTTCTGCATCCATTATATCATTTCTCAGCCATGATTCAACACCTATTACAATATCTGGTGAATATATATCTATTAAATTACTTAATTCTATTCCTTTCCTTACAATACTTCTACAGTTCAACACTAACAATTTTATGTCATCCCTACTTGATTTCCAGTTCCCTGTTCCCTTATCACCGCTCCCTAGGCCATCCCGTTTCCCTGAATGTACCTCCCTATTACCCTTCCAAACAAATTTCCTAACTTATACGTACCACTGCGGTTTAAATGAAGGCCATCTGAGCGCAGATCCCTATCTCCTACCCACCCATTTGGATCTAGAAATTTCACTCCCAGTTTCCCACATACCCACTAATACTAATCAATACTAATCAATGAGATACCTCGATAGTTGTTGCAATCCTTCCCGTTCCCTTGCTTATAGATAGGTGCAATTACTGCTTTTGCCCAATCTGAAGGTACCTTACCAACACTCCATGCTAATTTTACTACTCTATGAAGCCATTTCATCCCTACCTTCCCACTATACTTCACTATACTATAGTTTCACTAATAGCAAAATGGGATGAAAATTCCTTATGAGGATTATTATAAGTTCCTAGGTGTTCATACCAAAAGTGAAACGTGAATTATATAAATTCACAATCAGTGAATGGTCAAAGCTGTGGAACTCAAGTAACAAGGGTGAAGTTACAAGAAAAATCTTTTTTCCCACGGTACAGGACCGTTTGGACTGCAGTTTATTGAAACCAAACTTCACCAGTACTCAAGTTTCTTTCGGGTCACGGAAAATTTAAATTTTATTTACATAAATTCAAAATTAGTAGTAATAACAGTTGTGTTTTTGGAGATGAAGAAACTGCAACTCACCTTATTTTTGATTGTCCATTCTTCAGCAAAGCTAGATATATGTTGGAACAACACTTAAATTGTTGTACAGTAATGTTAGTCAAACCTATTTTTAGGATATTTCACAAGATCTGTTGTTTGAATGAATTTTTTAAGTTTATGCAGTTTATTTTAGAAAAAAATTAAGAATAGTTTTCCTTTTCTCCCAGTTTAATTAATTTGTGTGTGTAATCACTCACTTCAAAAATTTTGTAGTATATGTTTGTACTATTTAAGGTAACTAGTTATAACCTACAGTCCTAATATGCTAGACAAAGTAGGGCTTTTCCATGGATAAAAATTAAATAAATAAATAAATAAATAAATAAATAAATAAATAAATAAATAAATAAATAAATAAATAAATAAATAAATAAATAAATAAATAATATAAGGAATGATCTTCATTGGGGTAATCATATAAACAGGGTTGTAAATAAAGGGTCCAGGTGGTTATTATTATTATTATTATTATTATTATTATTATTATTATTATTATTATTATTATTTTGCTATTTGCTTTACGTCGCACCGACACATATATGTCTTATGGCAACGATGGGATAGGAAAGGCCTGGGAATTGGAAGGAAGCGGCCGTGGCCTTAAATAATGTACAGCCCTGGCATTTGCCTGGTGTGAAAATGGGAAACCACGGAAAACCATCTTCAGGACTGCCGACAGTGGGGCTCGAACCCTCTATCTCCCGATTACTGGATACTGGCCGCACTTACGCGACTGCAGCTATCCAGGTGACCAAGGACGGTCGGATAGGACAGATGAAATTGAGGAGCCTGGCGCAAGTAAGTGTAAGCAATTCCAGGACTCAGCTAAGGGCCCCGTGGTCGCCAAACCACGCTCCAATGTTCAGAGCCCCTCGGGCCCCTTTTAGTCGCCTCTTACGACAGGAAGGGGATACCGCCCCACCCACAGGGGGAATAAAGGGTACAGATCTATGCACATGGTTATAAGGGTAATTAGGGGCTGTAGTAAGGAAAGAGGTATTAAAATCAACCGGAATAAGACTGAATACATGCGTCTGGGAGGAACTGGGAATTAAACTGTTCAGATGGATGGAAACCAGCTCCAAATAAGAACCAGTTTCAAATGCTCAGGATCCACTAGGTATTACCTACCGAATTCAGGCTGCCTGGTCTAACTGAAAAAGGTTGTTTGGTGTTCTCTGTGACAAACTAAATATCCGAACAAAAGGGAAGGCCTATAAATGTACGGTGAGACCTGCAATTCTACTTGGTGAACAGTGCAGTCACAATGCAAGCGGCTGGAAGTATCTGAAATGAAGATGGGAGATGGATGTGAGGGGTTACGAGCAAAGACCATATCAAGAACACCTTTATGATAAATGAAATGGCGTATGGCTTTTAGTGCCGGGAGTGTCCGAGGACATGTTCGGCTCGCTAGGTGCAGGTCTTTTGATTTGACACCCGTAGGCGACCTGCGCGTCGCGATGAGGTTGAAATGATGATGAAGACGACACATACACCCAGCCCCCGTGCCAGCGAAATTAACCAATGATGGTTAAAATTCCCGACCCTGCCGGGAATCGAACCCGGGACCCCTGTGACCAAAGGCCAGCACGCTAACTATTTAGCCATGGAACCGGACAACACCTTTATACAAGGCAGCGTTTAAGTGACTGAAATATCTAGAAGGGTCCAAGAAAGACGATTCCTTTGGTATGGCCACATTAAGCGCAGGGATGCAAATTATGTGGGAAGGAGAATGCTTGACATGGAGGTGGAAGGTAGGAGGGAGAGAAGTAGACCCTAAAGAAGATGGATGGATTGTGTGCGGTAAAAGAAGTTGAGAGAAAATGCCGTTTAGGGCCGAGAGAAATGGAAACGACTTGTCAGAAATGGGAAAAACAAAGAAGAAGAATAAGAAGAAGTAAGGATGAAAAGAAGAGGCCATATAAGTCTCTAGTAAGACCCCAACTAGAATATGGTTCCAGTGTATGGGACTCTCACCAGGATTACTTGATTCAAGAACTGGAAAAAATCCAAAGTAAAGCAGCTCGATTTGTTCGGGGTGATTTCCGACAAAAGAGTAGCGTCACGATAATGTTGCAAAGTTTGGGCTGGGAAGACTTGGGAGAAAGGAGGCGAGCTGCTCGACTAAGTGGTATGTTCCGACCGTGAGTGGACAGATGGCGTGGAATGACATCAGTAGACGAATAAGTTTGAGTGGTGTCTTTAAAAGCAGAAAGATCACAGTATGAAGATAAAGCTGGAAGTCAAGAGGCCAAACTGAGACAAATATTCGTTTATAGGAAGGGGAGTTAGAGGTTGGAATAATTTACGCAGGGAAATGTTCAATAAATTTCCTAATTCTTTGCAATTATTTAAGAAATGACTATGAAAACAACAGATAGGGAATCTTCCACCTGGGCGACTGCCCTAAATGCAGATCGGGGGTGAATGATTGATTGACTGATTGACCCTGTGCTGTACAACTTAAGACCGTAGGGTGGCGACCACAGTTCCTCGAACTGAATCTCGCACAGCTTCCATTTTCTTGTATCAAGTCCCTTACCTCCTACCTCTCTTGGTCAAATCTTGTTGTCTTCCTACCCCGTCAATACTAGGTTTGCGACGATTAGGGAGTTTATTTTCATGCCCTAAGCTTTCTCTTGCTAATTCCTTCATTCTTCGAAGTGTCGGAACTCCTCAATTTTCCTTGTGATTACAGTTAATAGAGGATGCTTACCCAGTTGTTCTTCCTCTTAAAACAATAATCACCACTAGTAAAAGAAACAAAGCACGTGCTTAATTAAATAATGACGTATGGCCGGCCTCGGGAGAGGCCTGTTGCAGGTCGCCGAGCTGGCGCCTATTGGGGAACTGGGCGTCTGTGAGGATGGAACCCTACCGCAGGCGGTGCAAACACCCAGCGTCGAGCCGGACTAATTAACCAATGGAAGTTAAAATGCAAAGGCCACCATGCTGACCATTCAGCTATGAAGCCGGTCAGTTCTATTACAGGAAACTGAAGATCTGGAGACATCACTAAACTGTGTGGTTAAACACAGTGCTGGAGCAGGTCTGCGTTTAAACACGAAAAATACCAAAGTAATGGACATTGGCAAACATGGCATTCAACCTTTTAAGTTGACAATAGATGGCACATCAGTGGAGCAAGTCGAACGCTTTAAGTACTTAGGCAGCGTACTTGATCACAGCTGGAACAGTGCTGTTGAAATTAGGACTCGGATTGGTTGCAACAAGTACAAATAGGCAACCGTGGCTCAGGCGGCAGCGCGCCGACCTCTCACCGCTGGATCCCGTGGTTCAAATCCCGGTCACTCCATGTGAGATTTGTGCTGGACAAAGCGGAGGCTTTCCGGTTTTCCCTGCCATCTTTCATTCCAGCAAAGCAAAAGCAAAGTCACCCCCGTACAGGCCATGAAGGCCGTTGGAGGAGTGGAAGGTAAAGGCTTCCACCATTGTTAACCGCGGCACGTGATGAAGTAGAGTGGTTAGCTCTACGCCCGGCCGCCTTTGCCCCCAGGAATTAACCTGGTACTCATTTTTGGTGTAGGCTGAGTGAACCTCAGAGCCATATGCACCTCCGGAAGTGGAAATCTCATTTCTTAAATTTTACGACGTCCTGACGGAGATTCGAACCCACGTCCTTCCGGGCGAACCGAGCACGCCTTTACCGCCTCGGCCAGGCAGCCCCTTTTCATTCCAGCAACTCTCTCCAATATCATTTCATTTCATCCGTCAGTCATTAATCATTGCCCCAGGGAAGTGTGACAGGCCTCTGCAGCCGGCACAATTCCTATCCTCGCCACAGGATGGGGGCTTCATTCATTCCATCCCTGACCCGCTCGAATGACTGGAAATAGGCTGTGGATTTTCATTTTCAAAATTACTTATCATAAAAACTACCCATCGGATTTCGTTCAAACCACTTCCTACACCCTCTCAGGAGTAATAAGAACAAATTGTGAAATGTTCAGCGAAATCGGCCCAGTACTTTTTGAGTCCAGTCGAGACGAACAAACAAATATTCATTTTTTAGAGTTGTGGTGGTGATTATTGTTTTAAGAGGAACTACAACTAGGCAACCATCCTCTATAACAGTAATCAGAGAGAAAAAATGGAAGGGATCCGACACTTAGAAAAATTAAGATATCGGCCAAAGGAAGTCAAGGGCGATGAAGGGCGTGAAAATGAAGGACTCCCTAGGCCTCCATACGTAATACCGTCGGGGTCGGAAAAGAACAAGAGTTGACCAAGGGAGTTCGGATAGGATAGATGAAAGTGAGGAGGCTGGCACGAGTAAGTGAAAGCAATGCCAGAACTCAGCTAAGGGCCCGTGGTCGCCAACCCAGACCCTCTGGGGCCCCTTCTAGTCGCCTCTTACGACAAACAGAGGATACCGTGGGTGTTATTCTACCGCCCGCACCCACAGGGGCATCACTTTTCAGAAAGAAAAAAGATAAGAAAGAAAAAAAGATGAGCTGGCTCAACTCGAAACAGTTAGAAGCTATGATAATTTTGCGTACCCCTTGAAGCAACCCCGCGTACTCCACTTTGAATACCACTGCTTTATTTATTTATTTATTTATTTATTTATTTATTTATTTATTTATTTATTTATTTATTTATTTATTTATTTATTTATGAGTGCCCTTTTTACAGTGGCGAAGTTAGGGCTCGAGGCCCTCTCTTACACTTAACCACATTCTACTCAAAATCTTAAATAAAATACTGAGAAACTTAAAATAATTCAAACTACAAAAATTAATAGAATTGAAAATGAATTTAAATAAATTACTAACTAAATTAATATTTACAGTAATTAATGTTAAAAACGCTCAATAATGTGTAACCCTCAGGTACGCACATTCATACTTCAACCATTCAGTCAGCTGTTCAAATCTTAAACATTAATCTTTTGTAAAGAGCTAGTTTCTCTGAGCTGAGTTGGCAGGGAATTCCATAGTCTGGCACCGGTAACCACAAATGATTAATTTTATATGTGCGGTGCACTGGAATAGAAAGAAAGGATCTCGAACGTGTATTTAAGTTGTGAAATGGTGATAAAAAGGTGAATTTAGAAGAAATATAAACTGGCTGACTTTCAGCTAACACTCTAAACACCATCGTGAAAAGGTGTAGCTGCCGACGTTTATCAGGCTTCAGCCATGAGAGAGCCTGCTAGTGTGGGGTGATATGAACATCAATGCAGGCAGTATTCAGTGCTCATTGAAGTTTAAGTGTTTCTTCTCTCGTCATGGCAACTAAAACAACGTCACAATAAATAAGAATAGGGAGAACCAGTGTCTGTATTAGTTTAGCCTTTAGCTCAAATGGAAATACATCCCTCTGCCGTTTAAGAGGGTTACGTATTTGTTTCGTGTGATCAGACCAATCAAGTGTTTCATTCATAATTACGCCGAGATTTTAACCGTTTTACTGTAGGGAATAATGTTACCATTCAGTAGGGAATACCACGTCACACATTTGATTTTAGGTGATCTCCAGTCATAAGACATTAGTATGTCAATAGACTTATTTTCCACACTGTGAAGTTATACTTAACAATGGTTTATGGTAACTATGACTCGGCTGTTGACGAAGTAGGGCCCCAGAAAAAAAAAAAAAAAATGTTGCATTCTACGTTAACAAACTGAAATAAAATACACTACTATTAGTAAAATGGCAACTCTGAGAACTTTTTCTATGCAGTCCCACTATTTTCTTGATTCTGTGTTGTCCCTCAACAAGTGTACACGCATTCACAATTCACAACGAATATTGCGGGCGGGTGTGAGTAAAAAAAAAAACCTATCTCTCCTCACCTCAATTTTCTCCTCTTCCCCCTTTTCTGCTGCGTCCCTCTCTACCTGTCTAAAAAAAGTGTAATAAGCAAGAAGCTGTATAAGACTCAGGGCTGTACAACACCAATTTTGGCGAGGTCAAATTTACTCTTCAAACTTTCCAGTCCGAAGTAGGGGACGTAGAATGAATGGCCGGTTTCTGGTACACCACAGTTACCTGTGAGTTACCTAAATGCGCTTGTAACTCTAACTCAGCTGTTAACTTTAATGAGTTTCCGGAAACTTAAATCCATAATTATAAGCCCTGTTAATAAACAGTACAGTTATCGTCATGTTTAATATATCTCGTCCTCCAATAGATGTCTCTACGCAAATGTTTTGCTAATATCTATACTGAAATTCAAGTCAAGAGCTTAGGAAAAGTATCCTTCCGCATGTGAGCACGTCCCCCGTTCCCCCTTCCCGTCTCGTCAACGTTCTCCATCTCCGCCACAACCAGCTTATCATTAACGCCGTGCGTCCATCTGACAAGTACAGTACTTCATTCTGAAATAGTGAAGCATCAAACGAAATCACTTCCTTTCACATAGCTGTACTTTGATTACGTACTATACCTATTTATTCCTTTATTGACCATGTAAAACCTACAGATTACTGACGAATACCGAGGCAAGAGAAGCAAGGTTTATTTTTCTTTCATAATGAAATTTGTGTGAGGCACATGGAGACTAACAACATAAGTATACGATTCCGCTCTCGTGCAACGACTGTCAGTGGCAGTTTCTCACAGTTAAAAAAGCTGAAAACCCCACCCGTGAGTGGGATTGCAAAATACAATGCTTCCAGGAATGTTTTAAATATTGTAGTCTCGTCATTCGGAAGGTAAAAACGAACTCATGATCCTCTCATGACAACATTTCTGCAGGTAGAGGGCGGTTAGGAATATAAAGTACACATTATTATTATTATTATTATTATTATTATTATTATTATTATTATTATTATTATTATTATTATTATTATTATTATCGAATAAGCCAAGGATCCTATTCCCATACCGTGTTAAGGCCCTTCCTGTCTTATTTACGGCGAGTGCATAGTTTGAACTGAGCTGACACATCGACCTTTCGCTGGAGACTTGGATTTTCCGTGGAGTTTAAATTCCAAGCGAGCGGCGTAAACACTGTACACAGAAACGCCGATCAGCTCCACGGTCTTTTTCACGTCTTCTACAGTCCACAGTGGATTCTAACCTCGTAGGCTACTGTAAACGTTTAAAACAATTTGGTTTAGATTTTCTACTTTATTTTTCTCCACTTTTGTTAGCTTTAAAGTATTTCACAGGGGACTCAAGTGTCACAGCATCACGCACAGCTGGCAGCCATTATGAATACTTAACACGCTGTTGCAGCCAGTATTGCCAACAGTTTTCTTGGATCCATCTTCAACGTCGCACATATGCGAACTTATCAGCAGTGGAATGAACTCGAACATACTTACTAAGTACACAGTGCAATAAGATACCAACATCATATTAAATAATTATTATTTTGCTACATACACCACTGAGAACAATAACTATTCATAGCAATCTACGTATGAAATATAAGAGTTGGTAACGAACCCAAATAACATACAACCTGTGATATATTTTCCATATTTGTACAGGGCAAAAATTTTAATTCATGAAGTCAGTTCACCAGAATATCTAACCAAACTGAAGAAAGCTCCTAACTTTAGGTTCAAGTAACAAACCTAGGGAACTATTTGGCGCTGCAGAAGCCTTTTCACCGACCAGAAGTCTGACTAACATCAAAGGGACCGCTAAGGTCTTGAGTTGACTCTCAGTATAGTTACTTTTACTAGTGGAAGTTTTCTACAATGAAAAAATGGTTGGCAAATAATTATGTACAGAGCCATCTCAATCAATCTGATTCAGCATGTAATAATCTCTCATAATATGAATGTGTGTACGATCTAAAAATGCAAAAATTAGATATATTTCCCCTTCTTTCTTATCAATCACCAATCAATCACTACTGATCTGCATTTAGGTTATTATTATTATTATTATTATTATTATTAATACTTATTTTCCACTACAGCCCAGGTAAGGATCGCTAAAGCGAAACCGGTACTGGGATAATAAGCAAACCACAGGATATTTGGACAGTCGCCCAGGTGGCAGATTCCCTGTCTGTTGTTTTTCCTAGCCTTTTCTTAAATGATTGCAAAGAGCAGTTCCTGAATCAAGTAATCCTGGTGAGTGTCGCATACACTGGAACTATACTCTAGTTGGGGTCTCTTTACCGAGCGAGTTGGCCGTGCGCGTAGAGGCGCGCGGCTGTGAGCTTGCATCCGGGAGATAGTAGGTTCGAATCCCACTATCGGCAGCCCTGAAAATGATTTTCCGTGGTTTCCCATTTTCACACCAGGCAAATGCTGGGGCTGTACCTTAATTAAGGCCACGACCGCTTCCTTCCAACTCCTAGGCCTTTCCTATCCCATCGTCGCCATAAGACCTATCTGTGTCGGTGCGACGTAAAGCCCCTAGCAAAAAAAAAAAAGTTGGGGTCTCACCAGGGAAAAATATGCTCTCTCGTTTACATCCTTACTACAACCCCTAAACACCCTCATAACCTTGTGCAGAGATCTGTACCCTTTATTTACAATCATATTTATGTGATTACCCCAATGAAGATCTTTCCTTATATTAACACCTAGGTACTTACAATGTTCCCCAAAGGGAACCTTCACCTCATCAACGCAGTAATTAAAACTGGGAGGACTTTTCCTATTTGTGAAACTCACAACCTGACTATTATCCCCGTTTATCATCATCATATAAGTTAGGAAATTTGTTTAGAAGGGTAATTTTATAGATATATACTTACCAGATATTGTAACAGGAGTTGAATCATGGCTGAAAAATATAATGGATGCAGAAATTTTCTCACGGAACTGGAGGGTGTATCGTAGAGATAGGATAAGAATGGTAGGAGGGGGAGTATTCATTCTCGTGAAAGAAGAATTTGTAAGCTACGAAGAAGTTAAAGTTAAAGTACGCAGACATTGTCTTAAATTTCACCTCGATCGTTGTCGTGAGTAAAATTGTACAAACACACCGCAGTTGCCAAACAGATTACTTTTCACTGATCCAGAATCCAGAACACAACAAGCGTAAACGAAAATAATCACATAAATGAAAACGTGTAGCAAACTTTGGAGTTTATCATTCCGGCACTGACGGTGCGATATCCGTTTGTTCTTGCTGCAACTGTTGCAGATTTTTTTAGTAGACTGCAAACAAACCAAAAACTCCTACTTAAAACACCCATATGCTGTTTTTCTCTTCAAGGATGCTGGACATGTACGGGAAGATTGCCGTTTCTTCTGTTTTTCTTCCGTATCTCTCGGCTTGCTGCAGTTACCTACCAGTTGCTGCGCAGATAACTGTGAAGAAGCCGACAACTGTTGTTTCAGAAACTCGTTTTAAACGTAACACCACGTTAAGTTACTGATAACTACGCATCTACAGACAACTGCCATTCCAGAAACCGGCCAACTCGCTCCGTCGTACAAGTAGCAAGCAACTGAAATTTGTATAACTAAAATATTGCCCTTGAAATATATTTATACCACTGAAAGTCTTTTATTGTCAAGATTCGCGATTTAACGTATTTTCGATTGTAAAGACAGCCACTAGCCCCTAATGGTCCGTAACGAATGATAAATTGCTTAGAAGGATTGGTGAATGTCCTTTTGTTGAATATTCTGACCCAAAACAAGAGACCATTGGATGGGGCATGCATTATGGCATAAAAGTCTTCTGAAAGTTAGTGGGGAAAGGAAGAATTGCAAACGACGGGCCACAGTTCACATGTTGTTGTTGTTGTTTGAGTCATCAGTCCATAGACTGGTTTGATGCAGCTCTCCATGCCACCCTATCCTGTGCTAACCTTTTCATTTCTACGTAACTATTGCATCCTACATCTGCTCTAATCTGTTTGTCATATTCATACCTTGATCTACCCCTACCGTTCTTCCCACCTACACTTCCTTCAAAAACCAACTGAACAAGTCCTGGGTGTCTTAAGATGTGTTCTACCATTCTATCTCTTCTTCTCGTCAAATTTAGCCAAATCGATCTCCTCTCACCAATTCGATTCAGTATCTCTTCATTCGTGATTCGATCTATCCATCTCACCTTCAGCATTCTTCTGTAACACCACATTTCAAAAACTTCTATTCTCTTTCTTTCTGAGCTAGTTATCGTCCATGTTTCACTTCTATACAATGCCACGCTCCACACGAAAATCTTCAAAAACATCTTTCTAATTCCGATAGCAATGTTTGAAGTGAGCAAATTTCTTTTCTTAAGAGAGCTCTTCTTTGCTTGTGCTAGTCTGCGTTTTATGTCCTCTTTACTTCTGCCATCGTTAGTTATTTTACTACCCAAGTAACAATATTCATCTACTTCCTTTAAGACTTCATTTCCTAATCTAATATTTCCTATATCATCTGCCTTCGTTCGACTGCACTCCATTACTTTTGTTTTGGACTTATTTATTTTCATCTTGTACTCCTTACCCAAGACTTCATCCATACCATTCAGCAACTTCTCGAGATCTTCTGCAGTCTCAGATAAAATAACAATATCATCGGCAAATCTCAAGGTTTTGATTTCCTCTCCTTGGACTGTGATTCCCTTTCCAAATTCTTCTTTGATTTCCTTTACTGCCTGTTCTATGTAAACATTGAAAAGGAGAACGGTTCACATAGCTCAATCAAATACGTTAATGGGAGGCAAATTCTGCCACAGCTGAAAAGGTTATCTAATGAATGGGCAAGTTGCTTCAAACCAATCACTTCAGAAGAAAACCTTTGTTAAACTCAGTCGTTCGTCGAATCTTAACCAAGAATAACAACTCTCTATCACGATCTATGATTTGCCAGTCTGTGCAAGCAAGACAGAGCTTTCTTCTATTTCCTCCCGCCTTTACTGATTACGTAACGTTATAAGTGTACGCCATGATTAAACATTACCGAAGTTCTTGGAACATCCAGCAGAACAGACACATTATTTGTGCAGCTGGCTTGCTGAGAAAGATGTCATAAAATTTTGACTCGTGAACAAATTAACAAAGGAAATGATTCTTTTTATTTTGTCCTTTCTCATTAAGAGAAGCGCGGAGCGTTTTTCTTTTTGTTATGTATATAAGTGATGGTTTCTTTTCCCCGCCTAAGCAAAGCATATGATTTCTCTTACTATGTAACCTTGTCCTATTTGGAACTGAAACAATTTCCGGTGCTATGTGTCTGTCGAGATGACTGAGGCTTGTTACTCATTCTGAGCTCTTTTCTTTCCCCGGTTCACAAAGCACACTAACCGCCCCAGGGCATCGTTCAAGGTCAACCACACGTCTCGCTCTCCTCCAAGCGACTCTGCCTGAAGTTACAGCAGAAACCCATTGTTGAGGCTGTTCCAGTTTATAAAACTATATAATAATAATAATACGTGGGCTTCAAACTAAAACAGCAGAATGGAAAGAGTTGAAACTAACTTGGAAGATCAATATGGCTTCAGAACAATGTAGGAACACGTGAAGCAATCATGACTTAACGTCTAATTTTAGAGGATCGAATTAAGGACCAAGCTATTTGAGATTCTGAAGATGATGGGGATCGGACACCGAGAACGAAGAGTTATCTACAATGTATAAAAATCAATCAATGATCAATTACTGCTGATCTGCGGCAAGTTGCTCGAATAGTTCATGTGACTTGCTCTCGTCAGTGAAGTGAAGCAACGCGATTATCAGCCTGCGTTTGTTGAGATACGAAATCAAATTCGAGACGGAAGAAAGTTCTACAAAGAGTAGAACAAATTGGTCTGTGGTTGGATGTAACTATTCCTATACAAATTGTCCTCCTGGAACGAAATTCTTCGTATTCCCAAACAATAAGCACACATTTGTACCTAACTCTTTTAGTCAAAATTGTTCGTCTCGTAGGTGTCTTAGTGAACTTCAGTCCTCCGATCAATAAAACAGACGACTAGTATATTTTAGGTAAAGGCCTAAACTTAAACATGATTATATAATTATTGAATTGCACATGATTACGTCGATTTAGTTCACTATTTTTAATTTATTTTTTTACTTCTAACTCAAGTAGAAATTATAGCATGTTTGAAATGTCTGAATAGTGGTAAAATCTATGCTTGAGTATGGTAACAATGTAACACTATGCATAACGCTTGACAATTAGTGGAAGGTAATGTTCGAAATAAAACCTCCGTGCCGTGAGAATAATATTTGAAAGGAATTCTTCTTTTCTGGAGACACCCACTTTCACACTTTTCTTTGGAGAATTTACAAAAAGTCACGGGAGTTGTGGTTCAAAATATACAATGATGCCTGTACCTGGGTGTAATATACGTGTTTCCTTAACTTGATATCACCATCAATGTCAATATACAAATTTGGAACATTACACATGTTCTCATCAATCACGGGCTTTTCCCAACACGAGTAAGGGAACTTAATCTCCAAAAGAGAGGATCAGTCCTGACCTAGCACTATCCCATCCAGGCTACTAAGGTTGCTCTTCGTTTATTTAACAAACCCAGCTGTGACACGCAAAATTGGGACGATAAACAGAACTCCTGAAGTGCCTTCAGCTCATTATCTCTGCCATATCTCACTGCAGGACTGTTTATGTCCTTAGAAAGAAGCTGAGTTGGCAGTTTATTAAAATCTCCACTCTGCAGTGTCATGTTCTTGTGAACACTCTGGCTGGCAGATATGTGTAATTGTCTTTGATCGAACCACGCAGAGCCCTAGTCGCAATCGCAATAGCATACGTCTACGATTTTGTGACTTTTACGTTGTCATAATAAAAATTCAGGATGTCACTTTGCAACGTGCACTCATAATAATTGTTTGGCACTATTGATATCTTACCACTTGACAAGTAATTTATTCCATAGCATCTAAACAGTTTATTAACGTTCTGAAGGTCTAATTGCTGTAGACACTGAAGTAAAAGTCTTGTTTCGCTCTGTTCTACAGCCATCATCCACGGTAGCTTCAACAGTCGAATTGGAGATAATTAAGGATTCACCTTCACACTCGGCCTTCAAAATTCTTGTAAAAGCAGTCTATAAATTTAATTTTATCATATAGTTCAGTTTTGCTGAATGTTTCAAATCCCTCACTTTCCAGTACGCTACAAACTAGCCGCTTACTTAATCTGTCCTTGAACATTTCTCCTAAATGTTCACCTTTAGAATATTCTGCGGCAACATTTTTCGGTTTTTCCCATTGTTGCATAAAGGAAATCTTCGAAGAATCTTTCTGTATTAATATAAATGCAAAGCGCAGCAAAATGCTTACAGCATTTGGGAAGGCTTGCTTTGCATTCACACTCGGCTGGCTGAATATTCCTGTTGCAATCAATCTGTTAAATGTTAAAACAAGACTAGCATTAATTAATGAAAAAATAATTTACAACGGCAATGGACACGGAAAATGTGTACTGTATATTAAAGTTATGTTTGAAATTAATAGTCTGTATATACATATGACTTATGGTGCAAAAAGAAAGGTAACTATTACTGTAAGTTTAACTGCATAAGGCGTTTGATTAATGCTCGTTTCCCTCAAACAGAAGCTGGATATTTCTTCTCCCAATCGTTCTTTCACCTGGAATATGTGATTACTGAAATATGACTTATCCCAACGAATATTCAGAAAGTCCACACAAATCTCTATGGACGACGACAGTTCAGCTTTAAATAGCTTCCTTCACTGTCACGCTTGATTCTCCCGCACAAGCCACTACACACAGTCGTCACATGAATGTTTTTTTTTTTTTTTTTTTTTGCTAGGGGCTTTACGTCGCACCGACACAGATAGGTCTTATGGCGACGATGGGATGGGAAAGGCCTAGGAGTTGGAAGGAAGCGGCCGTGGCCTTGGTTAAGGTACAGCCCCAGCATTTGCCTGGTGTGAAAATGGGAAACCACGGAAAACCATCTTCAGGGCTGCCGATAGTGGGATTCGAACCTACTATCTCCCGGATGCAAGCTCACAGCCGCGCGCCTCTACGCGCACGGCCAACTCGCCCGGTCATGAATGTTCTGAGCGAGTTGCCGCTAGGAGCGCCAGCAGATAAAATATCGCCATTCGCACGAGGTCTATAACTGATTCGTCTATTAATGTCATTCCAAGCCATGTCCATCTCCATGGTTAAATGGTTAGCGTGCTGACCTTTGGTCGCAGGAGTCCCGGATTCGATTCCCGGCAGGGTCGGGAATTTTAACCGTAATTGGTTAATTTCGCTGACGCGGGGGCTGGCTGTGTGTGTGGTCTTCATCATCATTTCATCCTCATCACGACGCGCAGGTCGCCTAAGTGCGTCAAATCAAAAGACCTTTATCTGGCGAGCAGAACTTGTCCTCCAAGTCATCTCCCCATTGACAGCTCGGAACATACCACTTAGTCGAGCAGCTCGTCTCCTTTTTCCCTAGTCTTCCCAGCCCAAACTTTGCAACATTTTTGTAACGCTACTCTTTTGTCGGAAATCACCCAGAACAAATCGAGCTGCTTTTCTTTGGATTTCTTCCGGTTCTTGAATCAAGTAATCCTGGTGAGGGTCCCATACACTGGAACGATACTCTACTTGGGGTCTTACCAGAGACTTGTATGCCCTCTCCTTTACATCCTTACAACAACCCGTAAGTACCGTCATAACCATGTACCCCTTATTTACAATCCCATTTATGTGATTACCCTAATGAAGATATTTCCTTATATTAACACCTAAGTGCTTAAAGTGATCCCATAAGGGGCGCAGTAATTAAAACTGACCGGGCGTAGAGGCGCGCGGCTGTGAGCTTGCATCCGGGAGATAGTAGGTTCGAATCCCACTATCGGCAGCCCTGAAGATGGTTTTCCGTGGTTTCCCATTTTCACACCAGGCAAATGCTGGGGCTGTACCTTAATTAAGGCCACGGCCGCTTCCTTCCAACTCCTAGGCCTTTCCTATCCCATCGTCGCCATAAGACCTATCTGTGTCGGTGCGACGTAAAGCCCCTAGCAAAAAAAACAAAACAAAAAACAAAAAAAAAAAATTAAAACTGAGAGGACTTTTCCTATTTGTGAAACTCAGAACGTGACTTTTAACCCCGTTTATCATCATACCATTGCCTGCTGTCCATCTCACAACATTATCGAGGTCATTTTGCCGTTGCTCACAATCTTGTAACTTATTTATTACTCTGTACAGAATAACATCATCTGCAAACAGCCTTATCACTGATTCCACTTCTTTACACATAGCATTGATAAATATAAGAAAACATAAAGGTCCAATAATACTGCCTTGAGGAATTCCCCTCTTAATTATTACAGGGTCAGATGAAGCTTCGCCTACTCTAATTCTCTGATATCTATTTTATAGAAACATAGTCACTCTTTTGTCTAGTCCAATTGCACTCATTTTTGCCAGTAGTCTCCCATGATCCACCCTATCAAATGCTTTAGAGAGGTCAATCGCGATACAGTCCATTTGACCTCCAGAATCCAAGATATCTGCTATATCTTGCTGGAATCCTACAAGTTGAGCTTCAGTGGAATAACCCTTCCTAAAACCGAACTGCCTTCTATGGAACCAGTTATTAATTTCACAAACATGTCTAATATAATCAGAAAGAATGCCTTCCCAAATCTTACATACAATGCATGTCAAACTTACTGGCCTGTAATTTTCAGCTTTATGTCTATCAGCCTTTCCTTTATACACAGGGGCTACTATAGCAACTCTCCATTCATCTGGTAGAGCTCCTTGGGCCAAACAATAATCAAATAAGTACTTCAGATATGGTACTATATCCCAACCCATTGTCTTTAGTATATCCCCAGAAATCTGATCAATTCCAGCCGCTTTTCTAGTTTTCAACTTTTGTATCTTATTGTAAATATCATTGTTATCATATGTTAATTTTAATACTTCTTTAGCCTTAGTCTCCTCCTCTATCTGGACATTATCCTTGTAACCAACAATCTTTACATACTGCTGACTGAATACTTCTGCCTTTTGAAGATCCTCACAAAC
This sequence comes from Anabrus simplex, assembly GCF_040414725.1. Lineage (NCBI taxonomy): Eukaryota > Metazoa > Arthropoda > Insecta > Orthoptera > Tettigoniidae > Anabrus > Anabrus simplex. The sequence continues at coordinate 64,255,386 of NC_090278.1, read as the reverse complement.
ACACTCCCCTTGTTCATTAATTATTCCTGGAATGTCCTTCTTGGAACCAGTTTTCACTAAAATTTGTATGACTGCCAATTATGCTTGCCATCATGTTATCCTTAGCTGCCTTCTTTGCTAGATTCAATTTTCTAGTAAGTTCCTTCAATTTCTCCTTACTTCCACAGCCATTTCTAACTCTTATTTCTTTCCAGCCTGCACCTCCTTCTTAGTCTCTTTATCACTCTATTATAATAAGGTGGATCTTTACCATTCCTTACCACCCTTAAAGGTACAAACCTGTTTTTGCATTCCTCAACAATTGCTTTAAACCCATCCCAGAGTCTGTTTACATTTTTTATTTACCGTTTTCCACCCAGCATCACTCTTACCCTTTCTCTACTTGTTAACTGTTCCTAACAAAACACAAATGCCGTATTTGCACAGTTAATGTTGCACAAAATTCGAGATTCGACTGTATTTTTTAAAAATTACTTATCAGTATGACCAACGCTCTAACGCTCATATTCCCGGTTCACATTCTTTCAGACCACCGTAGTAGCGTGCTTGCTGTGAGTCGAGCCTATCAGCAGTTCTCCCCTGGAGAAGTTTATTTCTTCTGTTGCCACTCTCAAGCCGGTCATAAGTCACGTGCAGCCATTTAGCAACACCGTGATCTGATTGGCTAACTAGAGTAGTTGATAAAAAGATAACGGTGTGACTGTTATGCCTTTCAGCATTCAGTCTGCAAGCCTCTGTGAATTTACTAAACGCCTCCTCCATCCTCTATTTGTAACAAGCTCTGTGGCCTCGTTTGGTTCTATATCTCTTAACTTTAAATCATTCCACAGTGAGTCTCACCATCGTCGTCTTGATTCCCCTCTACTTCTCTTACCCTCCATCACAGAGTCCATTATTTCCTACGTTACCTATCATCCTCCATTCGCCTCACATGACCCCACCACGAGCTGCCCCTATGGATCAGTGGTAGAGTGTCGGCTTCCGGATCCCAGGATAGCGGGTTCAAACCCCGCAGAGTTAGTCATTCGATACCCCATGTCGTACGATGTCGGCGTGTAAAAGATCTCTGGTGACACATTTGGGGTTTACCCGACAAAAATAATTAAAAACTCGGCCATAGACGCCCAAGAGAGATTTAGCTTACCCTGCCATCTAGTAGACCTAGAGTAAAACATTTTATTTTTTGCTATTCGCTTTACGTCGCACCGACACAGATGGGACGTAGCGACGATGGGATAGGAAAGGCCTAGGAATGGAAAGAAAGCGGCCGTGGCCTTAATTAAGGTACAGCGCCAGCATTTTCCTTGTGTGAAAATAGGAAACCACGGGAAACCATCTTCAGGGCTGCCGACAGAGGGGTTCGAACCCACTATCTCCCGGATGCAAGCTCACAGCCGCGCGCCCCTATCCGCACGGCCAACCCGCCTGGTAGGGTAAAACAGAACGTCGAAATTGACGAGCAGACAGCCAGGTGGTGTCAAATTAAAATGTCTGCACCCGGTATCTGAGGCCATTCTTCTTCTTCCTCTTCTTGCCGGTTTATGCGTACACCTTCATCCATCGAGCTCATTCCTAATTTAGCCTTCATCTCCTCATTCCGACTACCTTCCTGTCATTGTTCCCAGCTGTTGTACCAGCAATTATTCTCGGTACATTGGTGTCTCAGAAGGTAATTTGAAGTGTACAGATAAAATTCTTGTTCTTTCTTGGTTTTTCCTCTCAGACTCAGCGAAGGATCCCACCTCTACCGCCTCAAAGGCAGTGTCCTGGAGCGTGAGACATTGGGTCGGGGGATGCAACTGGGCAGCAAGGCCAGTACCTCGCCCAGGGGGCCTCACCTGTTATGCTGAACAGGGGCCTTGTGGGAGATGGGAAGATTGGAAGGGATAGACAAGGAAGAGGGAAGGAAGCGGCCGTTAGGTACCATCCCGGCATTTGCCTGGAGAAGTAGGAAACCGCGGTGGGAATCGAAACCCCCTCTACTCATTTGACCTCCCGAGGCTGAGTGAACCCCGTTCCAGCCCTCGTACCACTTTTCAAATTTCGTAGCAGAGCCGGGAATCGAACCCGGGCATCCAGGGGGTGACAGCTAATCACACTAACCACTACACGACAGAGACGGACCAGATAAAATTATTTGATTTATATATTGTATCTATGTTCAGTGGTTGATAAATAGCTAACGAATGAAATGAAGCAACACAGCTCAAAAATGTTGGCCTGTGTGTGGTGATGCACGTACCTCGCAGACGGACGGAAGTAATTTTTCTTCGCGGAATGTGCTGAGGTAGCAGTACCGGTGCAAGGTCTTGGAATTTGCTGACATTATCGTCATGCGTTCCTCGACACGATGATATTCAACGCGAACACTTTCCCAGAGACCTGGAGCAGTGCTGCCAACATTGATTTGTTTCTGCGCTGGCGGGCTATCTATTGTAACACTATTGTGACCATGGCAACCAATGTTCGTCTATGTATACTAGGTCAGTAGCGTCATCTTCTTACTGTGTACTAGTGATGGGATAATCGAATACTTTTAATAATCGAATAACCCCCTTCCGATTATTTAAATAATCGAATAAATAATCACTAAAACATTCGAATGGGTTTCAAATATCATTCAATTGTATCACATAGAATATTCAGATGTGTCATGAATCAAATTTATTTATGTAACATTACATTACATTTACCATTGTTTGTTGTGATGTGCTTTTTTTTATCTTCTGTTGCCACTCATCTCCGATAGATAGGATTACTGCTGCGTACCGAGTATTTTTTTAAATTTGCTGTACGTCACATCGAAACAGATAGGTCGTATGGCGACGATGGGATAGGAAAGGGCTAGGAGTGTGAAGAAAGCGGCCTTGGCCTTAATTAAGGTACAGCCCCAGAATTTGCCTGGTGTGAAAATGGGAAACCACGGAATACCATCTTCAGGGCTGCCGACATCGGGGTTCGAATCCACTATCTCCCGGATGCAAGCTCACAGGTGCGCGCCCTTAACCACAAGGCCAACTCACTCAGTAATACCGAGTGTAACAGCCTGCCTAAATATTGGCGGGAAGTAGCTGGACTGGTTCATCATAGCATTCGAGCTATTCAATCCTTACTCTGAGGCACTGATTGGAATGAGCAGTGTGCATATTTAACGGAATGAAATGAAATGCCGTATGGCTTTTAGTGCCGGGAGTGTCCGAGGGCAAATTCGGCTCGCCAGAGGCAGGTCTTTTGATTTGACCCCCGTAGGCGCCCTGCGCGTAATGATAAGGATGAAATGATGATGAAGACGACACATACACCCAGCCCCCGTGCCGGCGAAATTAACCAATTAAGGTTAAAATTCCCGACCCTGCCGGGAATCGAACCCGGGACCCCTGTGGCGAAAGGCCAGCACGCTAACCATTTAGCCATGGAGCCGGAATTTAACGGAATAATGCCAGAGAAGTGTTCACGGCTGTCTGCGGCCTGGTCATTGCAGCGCTGGAACTTTGGACTGTTAAATCAGCACCGTAGTACTGTTCGTTAAAAGTGAGAAAATACGCAGTTTTTCATTTGATTTATATGATAACATTGCTTTTAATCGCTACATTCCTACTGACGTTTTTGTAATGACGTATGTTGAATTAAGTTAGGAAAACCAGTCAGTATGTCTGAGAATCCCGCAACGAAGCACGGGTACATCAGCTAGTATATCAATTAGGTATAAGAAATATGTTTTTGGAGACTTTCGTCTGGAGTGTGGCATTGTACGAAAGCGAAACATGGACGATAACTAGCTCAGAAAGAAAGAGAATAGAAGCTTAAATGCGATGTTACAGAAGAGAGCTGAAGGTTAGGTGGGGAAATCGAATCACGAATGAAGAGATACTGAGTCGAATTGATGAGAGAAGAATGATTGGCTAAATATGAGGAGAAGAAGAGATAGAATGATATGACACATCTTAATTAATTAATTAATTAATGGAGTGTGGCCTCCGAAGAGTCCGAGTGCAGGTCTTTCGTGTTGACACGGTATAGGCGACCTGCGTGTCTATGAGAAGGGGGGCCTTACCTGTGATGAATTCTAATGCTGAAGACGACACACACACCCAGCCCCCGAGCCATTGGAATTAACCAATGAAGGTTAAAATCCCCGACCCGGACGGGAATCGAACCCGGGACCCTCTGGACCAAAGACCAGTACGCTAACCATTTAGCCATGGAGCCGGACATGACACATCTTAAGACACACAGATCTTTTTCAGTTAGTTTTTGACCGAGCTCGATAGCTACAGTGACTTAAGTGCGACCAGTATCCAGTATTCGGAAGATAGTGGGTTCGAACCCCACTCCCAGCCCTTTCTTCTCTCATCGTCGTCATAAGACCTATCTGTGTCGCTGCGACGTAAATGTACTTGCAAAAAAATAGTTATGAGGGAAGTTTAGGTGGTAAGAACGGTAGGGGTAGACCGACGTATGAATATGACAAACGGACTATTAATAGAGTAGATTTAATAGTTACGTAGAAAAGGAAAGGTTAGCGCATGATAAGGTGGTATGGAGAGTTGATTCAAACCAAACCCAAACAACTACAACAACAAAGAAGAATTAGAAAATAATAATTTAATCTAGATGTCAAAACAATCCTATTTTATAAGTGTCAAAGTGGTGGTGGTGGTGATTATTGTCTTAAGAGGAAGTACAACTGGGCAACCATCCTCTATATTTATTTATTTATTTATTTATTATGCCTTTGTAGGTGGCGAAGTTAGGGCTCTTGGCCCTCTCTTACACTTAACCACTGTAGTGAATACAGTCTGAGTACATCATATTATACAGTAAATAATAACCTACACCTACACAAAAATACATTACACTTTTCGGAAAATGAAGGTATCGGCCAAAGGAAGAGAAGGGCCGCGAAGGGCATGAAAATGAAAGACTCCCTAGACCCCAATACGTAATACCGTCGAGGTCGGAAAAGAACAAGAGTTGATCAAGGGAGGTCGGATTGGATAGATCAAAGTGAGGAGTCTGGCACAAGTAAGTGGAGGCAATACCAGGACTCAGCTAAGGACCCCGTGGTAGCCAACCCACGCGCCAAAGTTCAAAGCCCCAGGCACCCCTTCTAGTCGCCTCTTACGACAGGCAGGGTATACCGTGGGTGTTATTCTACTGCTGGACTGTTGTACAGCGGGAAGAGAATTTACAGAGTACTCAACTCGGGGTACCGATACCTGTACTTGTCTTAGTGCAATTACAATAATAATTTTCGTAAAATCTACTTCTAATACGACAGGTCGTTCTGGAACTACAGAGGTTTCATTGGAGGCACGTCAAAAATGAAGGAATTCTATAAAGACTAAAAAAACCCATACATTATTCATGAATGTGTTTTATATAACAAATACCAATGAAATGAGGAACTTCTAAGTGTTGTGTGGAATGGAGATTTAGAAATATCAATCTTTTCGACTCATCTCCCCTTATCCTTAAAACCTTTTTGTAAGGAAACTCCAGTATTAATATTGATAGCTACGTAATATTGCAAGAAGGATAATGAAAGTGTGTCAAAACTGGTGAAAGTCTATTGTGCACCCCCAGCGTTGAGCAAGGTAGGTGCTGGCTGGCTGGTCGGTGGTTCTGGGAACCCAAGCCGCCGAGTGAGAGAAAGAGCGAGCTAGCGAGGCGAGGGTCCGGTAAGGAAGGAATGCACGCCAGCCATGCAAGCTCAGCTGAACAACGCGTGGGAAACGCAACCTCCACCTTCTACTGCAGTGCTCACACGAGAAGACCCTCTTATTTACTCAGCGAATTTCTTAAAAGATCTGACTACTTGAAGGGCACAAAATAAGCAACGTTTCCTCTACGATAACCCTTTTAATAATTCAAGGCATAAACTTGCATTGTCGGCAGCCCTGAAGATGGTTTTCCGTGGTTTCCCATTTTCACACCAGGCAAATGCTGGGGCTTTACCTTAATTAAGGCCACGGCCGCTTCCTTTCCCATTGTCGCCATAAGACCTATCTGTGTCGGTGCGACGCAAAGCCACTAGAAAAAACAAAACAAACCAACTTGCAGTTATTTACTTTCAGTTTTGAAATTAGCACCAAAAATTGGTATTCATTACTATCTTATACAATTTTATAACTCCTGATTATTGCTCACTGATTAAAAATGCGTATTTCGTTACTAACTTTTGCATCTTTTACTTATCATTTTCAGTAGGCCTAATTCGTTATGTAAATTTCTTGTTTTTCTTTATTCTACATTATTATTTAGTCATTTTTATGCATTTGCATAGGGCATTCAAGGTATTTCAAGATCGTCGGATATCCTACAGAATGGTAACATTATTCCCTACAGTAAAAAGGTTAAAAATCTCGGCGTAATTATGAATGAAACACTTGATTGGTCTGATCACACAAAATAAATCCGTAAAAAGATGTTTGGAGTGCTTCACCTTCTTAAACGTAAAGAGATGTATTTTTTTAATTTTTTTTACAAGTTGCTTTACTTCGCACCGACACAGATAGGTCTTACGGCGACGATGGCATAGAAAGGGCAAGGTATGAGAAGAAAGTGGCCGTGGCCTTAATTAAGATACAGCCCCAGCATTTGCCTGATGTGAAAATGGTAAACCACGGAAAACCATTTTTAGGGCTGCCGACAGTGGGGTTCGAACCCACTATCTCCCTATTACTGGATACTGGCCGCACTTAAGCGACTGCAGCTATTGAGCTCGCTGAGATGTATTTCCATCTGAGCTAAAGGCCAAACTAATACAGACACTGGTTCTCGCTATTCTTGATTATTGTGACGTTGTTTTAGTTGACATGACGAGAGAAGAAACACTTAAACTTCAACGGGCACTGAATTCCTGCCTGCGATTTATTTACTCTATCGGGTACGATGTTCATATCACCCCATACTATCGGGCTCTCTCATGACTGAAGCCTGATAAATGTCGGCGGCTACACATTTTTTTTTTTTTTTTTTTTTGCTAGGGGCTTTACGTCGCACCGACGCAGATAGGTCTTATGGCGACTATGGGATAGGAAAGGCCTAGGAGTTGGAAGGAAGCGGCCGTGGCCTTAATTAAGGTACAGCCCCAGCATTTGCCTGGTGTGAAAATGGGAAACCACGGAAAACCATCTTCAGGGCTGCCGATAGTGGGATTCGAACCTACTATCTCCCGGATGCAAGCTCACAGCCGCGCGCCTCTACGCGCACGGCCAACTCGCCCGGTGCTACACAATTTAACGATGGTGTTTAGACTGTATATTTCTTCTAAATTCACCTTTTCATCACCATTTCACAACTTAAATACACGTTCCAGATCTTTTCTTTCTATTCCAGTGCACCATACAAATATGATGATGCTCGTTGTTTAAAGGGGCCTAACATGTAGGCCATCGGCCCCTAATGGCACGAAATGTAAGGACAATTAAAAATCCATAATCCTCCACTGACCAGAATTCAAAACGTGAGGGCGAAGAATGAACGGATGGATATGAATTTAAAACAATCAGTGGTTCCGACCCGCAATGCACCACATTCCCAGAAACCAGCGTTAAACAATATAGTATTACTGACCAAGGGACTGCTTCTAAAGCACAATACGGAATCGATGACGCTTGCAGTCTAAACGGCTCCAATATCCAGGTCATCACCCCCTCATAATGTTACTTATCGCTAGGAAAGTAGAACCGTGGTATTTGTCATGTCGCGGTACTAATTAAGAGTAGTGCAGACTCGCGGTATTCCACACATTATGGTACTACTCACAGGTAATGCAATTCGCACATATAATACAGACCTATGGTGTTTCGCACATTGGGGCGCCATTTACAGGCAACGCAAACCTATGGTGTTCCTCACATAGTGGGTACTAATCATAGGCAAGACAGAAAAATGGTGTCGCTCACCCATGGTGTCGCTCATAGAGTGGTACGAATCACAAGTACTGTAAAATGCATCATGAGTACACACTGTCGCTACTAATAATAAACATATTGTGTACCTAACATATGGTACTACGCGCAAGTAAAAGCAACCCATAAAACAAAACAAAAAATGCTATTTGTTCGGTGCGTCGACCTAGAAAGATGTATTGCCCCTACTTGCACCATATGTGAGGAACCTGAGTGTATTTTGTAAATGGAGGAAGTGTAAAGTGTTGAATGTGAGGAAAGGAACGTTAAGGACGACACAAACACCCAGTCCCCAGATATTAATCATTTACTATTAAAAACCCCTGGCCCGGCCAGGAATCGAACCCAGGGCCGCCGGGTGACAGGCGGACGCGTTGCCCCCTACACCACGGAAAAGCGACCCATGGTGTTCCCTGCGTGGTGGTACTAATGACAAGTAGTATCATGGCTCTAATTTGATCATCCCTTGGTCGCCCCTTTTAGTCGCCTCTTGCGACAGGCAGGGAATACTGTGGGTGTATTCTTCGTCTGCGTCCCCCACCCACAGGGAGTACCACACAAATAAAATAAATAGATCATTTATGGTGACCGGCGCCATATTATGGAACTCCCTGTCAGCTCAGGTCAGAGAAACTAGCTCTTTACCAAGATTCAAGGTCACCTGCTGAGGACAGCTGACTGAATGGTTAAAGTATGAATGTGTGCGTACCTGAGGATTAGTCATCATTAAGAGTTTTTAATATTAATTCGTTTTAATATTAATTTAGTTAGAAATGTATTTAAATTTATTTTCAATTCTATTAATTTATCTAGTTTTAACTATTTTAAGTATCTCAGCATTTTATTTAAGACTTTGATTAGTATGTGTAAGACAGGGCCTCGAGCCCTAACTTCGCCACTGTAAAAAAGGAATAAATAAATAAATAAATAAATAAATAAATAAATAAATAAATAAATAAATAAATAAATAAATAAATAAATAAATAAAACATGAAAAGATTCATTACTCACTTCGAAAACTGGGAAATAAAGTAACCTTCTACAATCCTTATCCCTATTATTAATAATAATGTTTACCGGGCGAGTTGGCCGTGCGTGTAGAGGCGCGCGGCTGTGAGCTTGTATCCGGGAGATAGTAGGTTCGTATCCCACTATCGGCAGCCCTGAAAATGGTTTTCCGTGGTTTCCCATTTTCACACCAGGCAAATGCTGGGGCTGTACCTTAATTAAGGCCACGGCCGCTTCCTTCCAACTCCTAGGCCTTTCCTATCCCATCGTCGCAATAAGACCTATCTGTGTCGGTGCGACGTAAAGCCCCTAGAAAAAAATAATAATGTTATTGTTTTTACATCCCACTAACTAATCTTGGTGGTTTTCCGTGGTTTCCCATTTTCACACCAGTCACGGTAATTAAGGTAACGGACGCTTCCTTCTCACGCCTAGTCCTTTCCTATCCCATCGTTGCCATAAGACCAATCTGTGTTAGTGTGACGTAAAGCAAATGTATAAAAGAAATATTCTTGACGGTTTTCGGAGACGCCTAGGTGCCGGAATATTTCCCGCAGGAGTTCTTTTTCGTGCCAGTAAATCTACCGACGTGAGGCCGACGTATTTGAGCACTTTCATATACCACCGCATTGAGCCAGGATCGAACCTGCCAAGTTCGGGTCAGGACAGCGCCTCAACCCTCTGAGCCCCTCAGCCCGGCACTTTTTATCCTTATTTTAGGAAATCTACAACCCTAAAGAGTGACGAGGCATTGCTTGTAATCTGGCTGGGCTTGCGAAGAGAGAGGGAAGTATTTTTCCCTTTAGTGTCTAGTGGGTACAAATTTAGATTTCAGTCAGGTTGTTGAAGTGCAATTCGGCGAAGAAATTCTTATCTACAGATGGTCAGATACCTTTCTGAGAAATATGCGAAGTGAAAGGGACAGGCTTACCATTCAGGAACAACAGGTACGTCGTGCCAAACACGTGGTATACAGTAAATCCAGAATATCAGTCGATTGCATAATCTTAATAATGACGAAAGCAATTTTTCTTGAAAGAACTGCATTTTTAAAATGGACGGTTTAATAAGCTATTTTGCTACCTGGACGGGGAGTCTCAGAATATTCCAATTTCCTGTAGTGGTACTGTTTTAAAACACCCTGCTTGTATACAATAACATAATTACAAACTAATGCAAAAAGGTGGGAAACGGTTAACTGTTGGTACCGGCCGGGAGTGTATGCCTCTTCTAAAAATGGTACTTCAATCTTGAGGTGTGCCTGACGCGAAGTTAATGCAGCTGTTGTTTGTTTACAGACTTAGATCTTGTCCCATTTTTTAAATGGGACTATTGCTTTGGCATATACAGGATGAAGCGTAATTCGCGCACTCGGGCGTCGCAGCGCGACTCATCACATGCCAGCAATAAAAAAATGTCTCTTACAAATTTTCGTCTTGTGAGTATATCCGGTAGAAAACGGACGTTGAAGAATAGCAATCTGGCAACACTGTAACCATATGTAGGGTAAGTACCGCTGTCAGCACGTCCTCGTCGTGCTGTACAGTTGGTGCAGTGGGTAGAGTTTTTGGTTGGCATGCAGGAGGTCGATGGTTCGATCCTGGGTTGAGGCGTATTTTTATTTGCTAATTTCCATCTGACATTCATCATCATCATCATCTGTTTACCCTCCAGGTTCGGTTTTTCCCTCGGACTTAGCGAGGGATCCCACCTCTACCGCCTCAAGGGCAGTGTCCTGGAGCTTCAGACTCTTGGTCGGGGGATACAACTGGGGAGTATGACCAGTACCTCGCCCAGGCTGCCTCACCTGCTATGCTGAACAGGGGCCTTGTGGAGGGATGGGAAGATTGGAGAAGAAGTGGGAAACCACGGAAAACCACTTCCAGGATGGCTGAGGTGGGAATCGAACCCACCTCTACTCAGTTGACCTCCCCAGGCTGAGTGGACCCCGTTCCAGCCCTCGTACCACTTTTCAAATTTCGTGGCAGAGCCGGGAATCGAACCCGGGCCTACCGTCACATGTATCCTACATTTACAACATTTTGTAACGCTGAAACAACAAATACCTGGTTATTAGACTAATAAGAAACAGACAGCTGAAACAAACAGGTTTCACATCTAGTAGATGAAGTGGTGCGAATAAATTCACGCCCACGACGTGGAAAGGGCGCCTTTCAAAGTTGACTAATGAAAACGATTGTTCGTCCATTTCTAGGATCGTAGTATGCAAGTGCAAATGGTTTCTAGAGGACCCACTGCAATCGCTGTTGACGATTAAGATGCCAGATACCATACCACCTGGACTACATTTACGAAATAAAAAACATACGCCTCAACCCAGGATCAACCACTCGACCCCCTGCATGCTAACCCAAAACTCTATCCACTGCACCAACTGTACAGTACGACTAACCGCTGCTGACAGAGGTAGTTAGCCTACATGTAGTTACAGCGTTGCCAGATTGCTACTCTTCAACGTCGTTTTTCTGCCGGATATACTCGCAAGACGAAATTTTGTAAGAGACATTTCTTTATCGCTGGCATGTGAGGAGTCGCGCTGCGACGCCCGAGTGCGCGAATTACGCTTCACCCTGTATATACCGGTACAATCTTGATTACTTACAAATTTTAATATGCAAATATTTACAATTTTTCCCCCTTCAGAATGTTGCCACAATTTTCAGACCATTTTGATAACGTAAGAGATTGTTCTCAATCGAGCGAGTTGGCTGGGCGGTTAGGGTCGCGCAACTGTGAGCTTGCATTCGAGAGATAGTGGGTTCGAGCCCTACTGTCGGCAGTCCTGAAGATGGTTTTCCGTGGTTTCCCATTTTCACACTAGACGTAAAGACTATTCAATAAAGGCACTTAAAATGTTAAAAATGACTATTAAATGACCGTTTAGTTATTAATGGCTCTGATTTGTGGTGTTATTTAATTATTGATTTAATTAAACATGACTAATAATAATAATAATAATAATAATAATAATAATAATAATAATAATAATAATAATTTCGTGTGGCAATTTGTAGCCGAGTGCAGCCCTTGTGAGGCAGACCCTCCGAAGAGGGTGGGCGGCATCTGCCATGTGTAGATAACTGCGTGTTATTGTGGTAGATGATAGTGTTATGTGTGGTGTGTGAATTGCAGGGATGTTGGGGACACCACAAACACCCAGCCCTGGGCCACTGGAATTAACCAATGAAGGTTAAAATCCCCGACCCGACCGGGAATCGAACCCGAGACCCTCTGAACCGAAGGCCAGTCCGCTGACCATTCAGCCAACGAGTCGGGCAATGACTAATAAACGCACGTGTGAGTGTTTTAATTTTGCTTTTTCACACCAACGTGATGGAAAATATAATATCGCACCCAATCATGGCGAGTTTGTTTCTAAAACAAATCAGTTCATGAGGAAATATTTGATAAAATGCTTTATTTCCGAATAAACATCGTACAGACAGTCAAAGTGCATACAATTAACTGTTCCGCATCTTCTTGTTATTTGACTTACGACAGAGTTCGACACAATAGAGACAAACAATCCGCACGCATGAATGTGATTGGAAACTGAAAAGTGTACACCTATGGGTGGATTAAGATGTTCAAATTAATTCACTGTTCCTTCTGCCTTAGCACAAATGAGAACAACAATTCATTACACCTTCGAGGCTGCACAACGAATGTCTGGACTTGGTGATTCTTGTTCTGTACAGAACTGGATCATAAGACAAGTTGTCAGAACTGTATTACAGATCAATATTGCTTTTTTTTTTTAAATGTCGGGGGGCTCCACCCCGCCCCAATCCGAAAGCGTGGCGATCAACCAGATCTACATCGCCCCCGCACTTAACAGAAATATCAAGTCGCAGTGCTCATAAAATGAGCCAAAGGACTTGGTATTTTCTGAGATAAAGAAAGATGATCACTTGAAGAGCCGCTGAAAAGTTAAATTACGTTACGTTATTTAAGTAATGACCAAAAGGTGCCTTTATACAAAACGTATTATATGCTTAGTGTTGAGGCAGAAGGATAAATGAAAAGAATTTCGTCGCCTTGCCAGGTATCAACACGTCACTGTACACAATTTTATTGGCACACAACTTAAATTGTCACCAAGGCTGAACAGGTCGTAGCTGATAGTGTAAGCCAAATTCGCGGATTTTAAATGACTACGATGTTAATTGGATTAAATATGAATCCGAATATTTGATACAATATTGGAGCTGCCGTTTCCTGAGGTAGACTGGGCTGACACAAACTCAGTCAATATTTTGAGAGAATGCAGCGTGTTTCATTTCAGGTCTTGTTATATTTACTCAAACACAAGACATTAATGACACATTAGTCCGCACCAATGAACCAGACCAAACAAATCTAGGGCTCAACTGTAGACTTATCTCCACAAAAATGAAATATCATTCATGGCTGAGAACTGACAGAGTATGACACAAATAGGACCAATTCACTGAGAGATGATAGGAAGTTCGAAACAGATACTGAGAATCAAAGCATTGACGGAACCGAATTTTACGGAACACATTCGTTAATAGACTGATTGATTCATTTCGAAGATAACAATTAGAAAGAGAAGTATTTCGACGGTGATGTCAACTCGCAGAGGGACTTATTATTCAAGACTTACTGATTTAAAGAGAAAATTTCAGGAATAGTGGATAATAAGTAATGCACACACCGTGTTCCATTTGCACATAACCTAGAATGAACAAGCACTATCGGCTGTGAGGTCAGACTGTGCCATTTCTTACTTATATTAACCCTCTTCCTCTTCTCTCTTCACCATTGGGCCGAGGAAGGGGAGGATAAAATAGCACGTATGTCATCCAACCATGGGGGCTATGAGACCGTAGCCACCTCTGGCTGACATATGACATCTTTCATAAATCCATCCATCCATCCATCCATCCATCCATCCATCCATCCATCCATCCATCCATCCATCCATCCATCCATCCATCCATCCATCCATCCATCCATCCATCCATCCATCCATCCATCCATCCATCCATCCATCCATCCATCCATCCATCCATCCATCCATCCATCCATCCATCCATCCATCCATCCATCCATCCATCCATCCATCCATCCATCCATCCATCCATCCATCCATCCATCCATCCATCCATCCATCCATCCATCCATCCATCCATCCATCCATCCATCCATCCATCCATCCATCCATCCATCCATCCATCCATCCATCCATCCATCCATCCATCCATCCATCCATCCATCCATCCATCCATCCATCCATCCATCCATCCATCCATCCATCCATCCATCCATCCATCCATCCATCCATCCATCCATCCATCCATCCATCCATCCATCCATCCATCCATCCATCCATCCATCCATCCATCCATCCATCCATCCATCCATCCATCCATCCATCCATCCATCCATCCATCCATCCATCCATCCATCCATCCATCCATCCATCCATCCATCCATCCATCCATCCATCCATCCATCCATCCATCCATCCATCCATCCATCCATCCATCCATCCATCCATCCATCCATCCATCCATCCATCCATCCATCCATCCATCCATCCATCCATCCATCCATCCATCCATCCATCCATCCATCCATCCATCCATCCATCCATCCATCCATCCATCCATCCATCCATCCATCCATCCATCCATCCATCCATCCATCCATCCATCCATCCATCCATCCATCCATCCATCCATCCATCCATCCATCCATCCATCCATCCATCCATCCATCCATCCATCCATCCATCCATCCATCCATCCATCCATCCATCCATCCATCCATCCATCCATCCATCCATCCATCCATCCATCCATCCATCCATCCATCCATCCATCCATCCATCCATCCATCCATCCATCCATCCATCCATCCATCCATCCATCCATCCATCCATCCATCCATCCATCCATCCATCCATCCATCCATCCATCCATCCATCCATCCATCCATCCATCCATCCATCCATCCATCCATCCATCCATCCATCCATCCATCCATCCATCCATCCATCCATCCATCCATCCATCCATCCATCCATCCATCCATCCATCCATCCATCCATCCATCCATCCATCCATCCATCCATCCATCCATCCATCCATCCATCCATCCATCCATCCATCCATCCATCCATCCATCCATCCATCCATCCATCCATCCATCCATCCATCCATCCATCCATCCATCCATCCATCCATCCATCCATCCATCCATCCATCCATCCATCCATCCATCCATCCATCCATCCATCCATCCATCCATCCATCCATCCATCCATCCATCCATCCATCCATCCATCCATCCATCCATCCATCCATCCATCCATCCATCCATCCATCCATCCATCCATCCATCCATCCATCCATCCATCCATCCATCCATCCATCCATCCATCCATCCATCCATCCATCCATCCATCCATCCATCCATCCATCCATCCATCCATCCATCCATCCATCCATCCATCCATCCATCCATCCATCCATCCATCCATCCATCCATCCATCCATCCATCCATCCATCCATCCATCCATCCATCCATCCATCCATCCATCCATCCATCCATCCATCCATCCATCCATCCATCCATCCATCCATCCATCCATCCATCCATCCATCCATCCATCCATCCATCCATCCATCCATCCATCCATCCATCCATCCATCCATCCATCCATCCATCCATCCATCCATCCATCCATCCATCCATCCATCCATCCATCCATCCATCCATCCATCCATCCATCCATCCATCCATCCATCCATCCATCCATCCATCCATCCATCCATCCATCCATCCATCCATCCATCCATCCATCCATCCATCCATCCATCCATCCATCCATCCATCCATCCATCCATCCATCCATCCATCCATCCATCCATCCATCCATCCATCCATCCATCCATCCATCCATCCATCCATCCATCCATCCATCCATCCATCCATCCATCCATCCATCCATCCATCCATCCATCCATCCATCCATCCATCCATCCATCCATCCATCCATCCATCCATCCATCCATCCATCCATCCATCCATCCATCCATCCATCCATCCATCCATCCATCCATCCATCCATCCATCCATCCATCCATCCATCCATCCATCCATCCATCCATCCATCCATCCATCCATCCATCCATCCATCCATCCATCCATCCATCCATCCATCCATCCATCCATCCATCCATCCATCCATCCATCCATCCATCCATCCATCCATCCATCCATCCATCCATCCATCCATCCATCCATCCATCCATCCATCCATCCATCCATCCATCCATCCATCCATCCATCCATCCATCCATCCATCCATCCATCCATCCATCCATCCATCCATCCATCCATCCATCCATCCATCCATCCATCCATCCATCCATCCATCCATCCATCCATCCATCCATCCATCCATCCATCCATCCATCCATCCATCCATCCATCCATCCATCCATCCATCCATCCATCCATCCATCCATCCATCCATCCATCCATCCATCCATCCATCCATCCATCCATCCATCCATCCATCCATCCATCCATCCATCCATCCATCCATCCATCCATCCATCCATCCATCCATCCATCCATCCATCCATCCATCCATCCATCCATCCATCCATCCATCCATCCATCCATCCATCCATCCATCCATCCATCCATCCATCCATCCATCCATCCATCCATCCATCCATCCATCCATCCATCCATCCATCCATCCATCCATCCATCCATCCATCCATCCATCCATCCATCCATCCATCCATCCATCCATCCATCCATCCATCCATCCATCCATCCATCCATCCATCCATCCATCCATCCATCCATCCATCCATCCATCCATCCATCCATCCATCCATCCATCCATCCATCCATCCATCCATCCATCCATCCATCCATCCATCCATCCATCCATCCATCCATCCATCCATCCATCCATCCATCCATCCATCCATCCATCCATCCATCCATCCATCCATCCATCCATCCATCCATCCATCCATCCATCCATCCATCCATCCATCCATCCATCCATCCATCCATCCATCCATCCATCCATCCATCCATCCATCCATCCATCCATCCATCCATCCATCCATCCATCCATCCATCCATCCATCCATCCATCCATCCATCCATCCATCCATCCATCCATCCATCCATCCATCCATCCATCCATCCATCCATCCATCCATCCATCCATCCATCCATCCATCCATCCATCCATCCATCCATCCATCCATCCATCCATCCATCCATCCATCCATCCATCCATCCATCCATCCATCCATCCATCCATCCATCCATCCATCCATCCATCCATCCATCCATCCATCCATCCATCCATCCATCCATCCATCCATCCATCCATCCATCCATCCATCCATCCATCCATCCATCCATCCATCCATCCATCCATCCATCCATCCATCCATCCATCCATCCATCCATCCATCCATCCATCCATCCATCCATCCATCCATCCATCCATCCATCCATCCATCCATCCATCCATCCATCCATCCATCCATCCATCCATCCATCCATCCATCCATCCATCCATCCATCCATCCATCCATCCATCCATCCATCCATCCATCCATCCATCCATCCATCCATCCATCCATCCATCCATCCATCCATCCATCCATCCATCCATCCATCCATCCATCCATCCATCCATCCATCCATCCATCCATCCATCCATCCATCCATCCATCCATCCATCCATCCATCCATCCATCCATCCATCCATCCATCCATCCATCCATCCATCCATCCATCCATCCATCCATCCATCCATCCATCCATCCATCCATCCATCCATCCATCCATCCATCCATCCATCCATCCATCCATCCATCCATCCATCCATCCATCCATCCATCCATCCATCCATCCATCCATCCATCCATCCATCCATCCATCCATCCATCCATCCATCCATCCATCCATCCATCCATCCATCCATCCATCCATCCATCCATCCATCCATCCATCCATCCATCCATCGAATGCTGTATGGAATTATACGAAGTAATAGGAAAGAGAGTTTTTATACCAAAAATGTGAAAAATTGCCCAGAGGAGTTGGTGGTAATACACTGTGATGGCTCAACAGTACAAGATGATATAACAATATTAAAGGTGGAGATAGAAGTTCGAAAAATGATAACTGGGAAGACACCAGTGATGGATGAAATTAGTGTGGAAATAATAAATGCTGCTGGACCCGTTGGACAAATAGGTGTACAAGGAAGTCGGAATGGACGACTTAATTGAGATAATAGATAAGAAAATCGAAGATGGTTTTGAGATGTAAAGAGGATGGAAGAGTAGAGAAGACCAAAACAGATTATGGAGATGATGTTCGAGGCAAGGAAAACGACAGGGAGACATAGAAAAAAGTGGATCCATTCAATAAATAGAAGTGCAAGAAGAATAAAAAACCTGGACTGGGGAAACAGGTGGAAAAGATACGGTGGAAAGAGGGAGGGAGGCGAAGAAGTGCCTTAAATGCCCAGCAAGGCAAACGGTGGACAAGGGAAAAAGCGGAGGGTCGGGTCATTCTTGGTCTTGCGATCTTCGCCATTGGGTGGGGGAACGGGAGGAGAACAGCTTATGTGTTACCCAACCCTAGGGGCTATAGGAGCGTAGCCACCTTCGGGACCCCGTAATAAGTTCATCGTTCGGTATGGCAATACATGGAGTGTTTGCATTACTGTGAAGTAGAAAAGTAGGTGTCTCCGTGGAGACTGAGTGTAGCAATAGGCTTGACCATGTAGTGGTGGGAATATCGCTTTAAGAGGAAGTACAACTGTCTTAACGCTAATTAGAGGAAAAAGCCGATGAAGTCCGGAACTTTTGATGAATGGAATTATCTGTAAAGCGAAGGGCAATGCCACGAAGGGTGTGGATATAAAAGATTCCCTATATCTCGTCAGGATACTAATGTTAGTGATCAAAGGGTGTAGGATAGGAAAGAGGAGACGGGGGAGGCTCTAACAAGTAAGTGGAAGCAATGTCAAACTCAGCTGAGGACCTGTGGTCGCCGAGCAATATCCCAAGTCGGCAACCCCTATCGTTCTAAACTACATTTCTTCTAGCGACTTTTATCTGATTTAAATAATAATTATTGCGAAGAAAACAACGTTACCATCTCACGTAATTTGATACATCAGGTTCTCCTACTTCTTAGTTATTCTGGATATCAGGGGCCGAAGTGCTACTAGGTGTTAGGCCCCCTTAAGCAACAAACACCATCATCATCATCATGGAAATTTTGACAACACAGGCAACAGAACCACATGGCAATGTTAACATCTGTATCTCCCACATGAACGGCGTTACAAAGAAACTTAAGATGTTTTTTGGGACACTAATATCGAACGGTCTAGTAAACGTTTGCCCTCTACCACTCAACTATGTCTGCTTTCGGTGTCATAGAAACGGAACAACAATACCACTGCAGCCCAACAATTAGATCTTGAATCTCCTTTAATTCGATTGCTGATGATGCTTATTGTTCAAAGGGGCCTAACATTTAGATCATCGGCCCCTAATGGTTGCGTTCACAAAATACGACTCCGAGTAGAGTTGGAGTAGAGTAGAGTATCGCGGAGTAACTGGTAAAGTTAACTCTGAGTAACGGTATTTCGTGAACGCTTCGAGTGAATACAGAGTAACAGAATATGGCTAATCAATTAAGGAAGGTTATTTGTTTTACCATAACCTCATTTGCGAGGAATTTAATGTCTAATTTCCAGGCGAGTTTCTTCATAACAGCGTGCTATATGAGTTATTACTACTTTCCTCACCAAGTTGTGCCTTAAAACAGTATCCGTTATTCTTTACCTCGTAGGAACAATCTGATTACATTGATGATGAATACCAATACATCGGCTCCGCACTGATGCACGATAAGCCATTTAGGACAACTAACTGTAAAGATTATGTTGTTAACAACTACGACGAAACTGAATTTAAACAACATTTCCGATTGCCAGATCAGCATTCGAACATCTACTCAGAGTCATTGGCCGTAAACTTTTTAAATACAAAATCGGGGAACGAGGAAGACGATTGCAAGACCCACGAAAAAAAAAAAATTCTGGTTGTAATTTGGCTCTTAGCACCTGATTCGTACATATCGGTTTCGTGAGAATTATAAATGCACTGTGTGGTATTTCTGATCGTATAATTAAATGGTCTCATTCAGAAGGTCATCTAAAATATTAAAAAGTTACGTTGCATTTTCCCAAGGAAATCTCACAAAGTTGAGGTTAATAAATCAGCTGCTCATTCATAACATAGGTTTTCTTATAAAAATTCAATCATGTTATTTCCGCCGATTATTAAAATTGGCATGGTGCCTATTTTTCCTGTTTTAAACGAAAATATCCCCTTCTTTATTCAATACATAACGCCCTTCTTTGTCAACAACTGAAAATAATTTGAATTCATTGCCATGTCAATATAGCCGCAGTTAATATTTCTGACCGCCACCAATGAATGCATTACTGCGCATGTCGAGTTAAATCTACCCACCTATTTACGCAGAGTAAAAAGAGTATACTCTAAGTTAATTCGAAAGCATTTTCTGAACGCCTTGTAGAGTTGACTCTTTACTTTTATGAACGGATAGAGTTAACTCCGAGTTTACTCGGAGTTGGAGAATAGTATTTTGTGAACGCAACCCACGGTACGAAATGAGACGAAATGTAATGACAATTTAGAAGTCCAAAATCCTCCACTGACCTGGATTCAACACGTGAGGACGAAGAATGAATGGATGGATGGTTATGAATTTAAAACAATGAATGGATCCGACCCGCAATGCCCCACATTCCCAGAAACTAGAGTTAAACAACAGTATTACTGACCAAGGGACTGCTTCTAAAGCACAATACTGAATCGATGATGCTTGTAGTCTGAAGGGTTCCGAAATCCAGGTCATCGGCCCCTTATAATGGTACTTATCGCTAGGAAAGTAGAACCAAGCTATTTGACATGTTGCGGTACTAATCAAAAGTAGCGTAGACTCGCGGTATTCCACACACTATGGTACTGCTCACAGGTAATGTAAAGCGCAGATGTAACACAGACCGATGGTGTTTCTCACATTGCGGCGCCATTTACAGGCAACGCAATCCTATGATGTTCCGCACGTAAGTGTACTAACTACAGGTACTCGTACTATCCCGTGGTGTTGCTCATATAGTGGTACTAATCACAGGTACCGTAAAACCCAGCCGGAAGCACACACTGTCGCTACTAATCACAAACCTATTGTTGACCTAACATAGTGGTACTAAGCGCAAGTAAAAGCAACCCATGGTGTTCGCAGCGTGATGGTAGACTACTAATTACAAGTAGTCTCATGGTTCTAATTCGATCATCCCTTGGTCGCCCCTTTTACTCGTCTCTTACGACAGGCAGGGGATACCGTGAGTGTATTCTTGGTCTGCGTCCCCCACCAACAGGAGGGAATTCGATTGCACGTTAACTGTTACATGAGGAGAATAGTATTGGAATAAAATAGACCATCACGTGTTGGCTCTGAATTTTTAAGCAGTTATAGATTAGGATACAAACTTATTTGTTCAGAAGGAACTAGTACCCTGCCCGTTCTTCTGTTATATAGCGAGAGTAACATAAATTCTAGGGAATCTAATGGACTGTACCCCTAGTGTTTATGCAGGCCTCACAGCATAACTGTCGTGCAGTTAATATATACTTGTTATTCGCTTCAGAAGATTGCAATCTAACCTATTACCGCATTAAATTCCGGGCTCTATCATGCGTTTCGGATGAATCAAGTGAAGCATTTCCTAACCATTAGTAAATATTATACCGTGATGTTGGAGCTGTACCTTAAGAAAGGCCTTCCCAAGCATAGCCCTTTCCCCTGTTTGTATCGCCGAAATACTTCGATGTGTTAATGTGACTTTAAAACAAGCAAAAATCATTAACACAAAAATGCTGTTCATAAAATTAGGGGAACATGTTTTGTATCGTCTGATATGTGAATGCTAGTTTGGTAGATGGTGTTCCAATGGTCGTACAGCATATCTTGAGACCACTGATCTCTATACATGGATCGCTGATGGCAGGTCTCCGCTGCAGGAGAAAGTACGCCAAGTTGAGCGCGCGGTTCGCCATGTTGGCGTACCCAACCTAGAGCTCTCCTTATGGGGAAGCAATGATAATATAGTCAATTTTAAGTCGCATTTAATGGCGCATTGGAATAATTAAAAATATAGAGACATGTTCACTCAAAGCATAAGGACATTGGGATCACTGACACGTCATTCCGAGGTCAGTAAATCTCCGGGATAGTATAATAACGGCCGACAAATATTAACTTAGGTGCTGAGTACATGCAATTAGCGATCGGTAACACAATACGAGTGAAAATCAGTTTCTGGAAACATTGCTGTAAATTGTATACATGTATGCCACGAAATTATACATTCTTAAAATGATGTACCTATAAACGTAGCTCACTATACAGGCTTGATAATGAATTTCTGTTTCCTGTTTCCATGAAATAACGCGCATATTATTAAATTAAAATAATATTGAAGCAAATGTACACATTTATAAAACCAGCAAATATTCAAAACTTGTCAATATATCACATTACCTGCAGCTTAATTTACTATTACGGACCTCTTTAATTAAATTCAGCTAGCAAAGCGATATTGATAGTCATCATCAGAAATATGTAACACCAGTTAAAAGAGTCCCAAATACCACGAATAGTATAATGGGATAGCCTCAAACACCCACCACACTCTCCCTTCTCCCACAACTCCAGTGTCTGAAACCCACAATTATTACTAATGTAAATAAGGTCTAGAATTCCTCCAGACTTCATTTTCTAAGATTGTTATAAGGTCACGTCAATTATTTCATCGAAACCGTCAGTTTAATTATGAGAAATAAAAAAAAATATATAAATATCTTTACTTGCAGTTAATATTCAGTAAAATTGAAAACAGTTGGCAGTACATTACTTCTAAGGTGTACAGTTTGTCCATTTCTATCAAAACAGTCTTCCTCTAAGTGATCCGAGCAGAGAACAGCTGTTTTAGAAGGCTCCCAATTCTCCCGCCTGATACTCCTAATCCATGATCTTGGAAGTTCGGGTCTGGAGAAAGGAAACCTACAAAAATTAATTGCCATTTTGCTCCCGGAATATGCGAAATAAGATACAATAAACCTTAAACTCAAAACACTACCCTAGGAAGATTCTTATGTACAGTATAAAACTCCCCGATGAAATGATTTCTCCTTCTGCTGATCGGTTCTGTTTGTACATCCATAAGCTGAACACTGCGGTATGTTAATACCCCGTAGAATGTTTCTTCATTCATATTTCAGATAAACACATACATATTTAAATTGAATCTTGTAATCCACAAGTATACTACAAGGCAACGAACCTAAATTCGTAAAATACAGTACTATTTACTTTGCAATAACACAGCACAGAACACTTGTGGAACTACAATCAAGAGACCTGGCGTCACTGAACTAAGCATAAACAAAGCAAGCGCGCTCCTCGTGGTCTATTGCACCATGCACTCGCTGCCATCTTACTACGCCAGTCATCTTCTATTCGGCTTACTGCTACCCAAGCTACCAGCCATCCAGGTATAGAGATCAGTGCTTGAGACCTTAGTTACTCAGGGTATGTCAAATCGAAGTTATACTCCATCTGTAGGCATAGCCATGCATTAAACTGCCAGGTGACCCCTCTAAACAAAGTGAATCTGTGGATCTAAATGTCTCTCCGTCAGTTATTGAACGCTTGTGGAAGCGCTACAGTGAGACAGGCCAGTACACAAGAAGGGTTGGATAATTGCGTGGACCATGACAACACCAAAGGATGACCGATATCTGACCATTTGTGCGTTGCGGCGTCGTTCAGCAACTGCCAGAGAACTGCAACAAGACCTCAGGAGGATCACTGGAGTCACGGTGTCTGACCCGACAGTAAGGAACAGATTAAGAGAAGTATCCTTACGACCCAGACGTCCTATTCGAGTGCCCCATTTAACGCAGTTCGCCTTCTGTTTGCCCGTAACCACGTCAACTGGCAACTTCGCCAATGGAGACCTGTGTTGTTCACAGACGAGTCCAGATTTACCCTGACACAGCGTGATGAACGTCAACGTGTATGGAGACGCCGTGGTGAGCAGTACATGCCAAATGTTGTCCAGGAAGGCGACCGATTCGGACATGGTTCTGTGATGGTGTGGAGTGGCATCAGTATTGATGGCCGTACGGATCTTGTTGTCGTCCCTGGTAATCTTACCGCTGCGGGGTACATCGAGCAGATAGCATGTGTTGGTTGCTGCATATGGTGTTGGCCCTGAATTCATACTCATGCACGACAATGCCAGGGCTAGTATACCGCGAATCACTAGAGCTGTCTTGCGAGAACTGGACATTCAAGAGATGGAATGGCCAGCCGTGAGTCCCGACCTTAATCCCATCGAGCATGTGTGGGATAGGCTTGACAGAAGTGTTCGTGGGCGTCCTGTTCCACCACACACTCTCCAAGACCTCGAACAGGCTCTCATTGAAGAATGGGACCTGATACCGCAACGTGACCTCCGTCGACTTATAAGGAGCATGCCACGTAGGTGCCAAGCTGTAATAAATGCTCGTGGAGGACACACACCATACTGAAGCTTTCCAACTGTGATAAAAATCCACCCTGGAAGACTGTTATCACTTTGTTTTCGTCCCTATTTGGACATTTCCGTTTGTGTTCTGAAAATGAACACGAATCCATTGATGTTCTTTCGTATACTTCAACGGTAAAGAATAAAGGTTTAGTTAGTAATATACCTCGGTGTGAGATGTTGTTTGGTGGAGCATGGGATACGTTCAAAAACATGTTTCCCATTTTCACACCAGGCAAATGCTGGGGCTGTACCTTAATCAAGGCCAGGGCCGCTTTCTTTCCACTCCTAACCCTTTCCTATCCCATCAGCGCTATAACACCTATCTGTGTCGGTGCGACGTAAAGCAAATTGAAAAAAATGGAAACAACAGAAAACCATCTCAAGGCTGCTGAGAGTGGGGTTCGAACTCATTATCTCTCGAATGCAAGCTTACAGATACGTACCTCTAACCACATGGCTAACTCGCCCTTTGTTAGGTAAGATGATAGATGACATCAAAGAAGGGGGAACTTGCAAGGATCTGAAGAGGATGGCCGAAGAGCATGGAAAGTTGCCGTGTGAACACCTGCCTGTTGGCAGAACACATGATGATTCTAAACAATATAGAAGTATTCAAATCCCTAGCATTTTGATATATCTGTATGAGTTAGTAAAGTGGCTTTGTGGAGCAGTGGCGGCTCGTGGCGAAATTTTCAGAAGGTTCACAATATTTTTATTCACGTCTCAAATGTACCGTACCAAAGTTAAAAATAATATACTGTACTTAAATCATTTTAGGTCCGCCTCTGTGGTGTAGTGGTTAGCGTGATTAGCTGCCACCCCCGGAGGTCCGGGTTCGATTCCCGGCTCTGCCACAAAAATTTGAAAAGTGGTACGAGGGCTGGAACGGGGTCCACTCAGCCTCGGGAGGTCAACTGAGTAGAGGTGGGTTCGATTCCCACCTCAGCCATCCTCGAAGTGGTTTTCCGTGGTTTCCCACATCTCCTCCAGGCGAATGCCGGGATGGTTCCTAACTTAAGGCCACGGCCGCTTCCTTCCCTCTTTCTTGTCTATCCCTTCCAATCCCTCCACAAGGTCCCTGTTCCGCATGGCAGGTGAGGCCGCCTGGGCGAGGTACTAGTCATTCTCCCCAGTTGTATCCCCCGACCAAGAGTCTGAAGCTCCAGGTCACTGCCCTTGAGGCGGTAGAGGTGGGATCCCTCACTGTGTCCGAGGGAAAAGCCGACCCTGGAGGGTAAACAGATGATGATGATGATGATGACTTAAATCATTTTACTAAAAGTTATTTATACGGTTCCTTCTCCACTCATATAACAGAACCCCTATAACCGAGGATCCATTTTATACAGCAAAATTAAAATTACTCCTACTAAAATGTTTATATTATGTACTCTGATGGGGTAAGACGAACCTCCTAGTCTTCTGTCAGGTCAGCAGATGGGTTGCAGTGAAGGTGAGCGACCGTGCCTATACAAGGAACTGTCCGGACATTCGTCTTAGTAGGGAGGATGGAAAACCACAGAAAACCATTCTCAAGACAGACGGCGGCAGAACCAGCCCACCGTCTCCCGAATACAGAGCTGAAAAGCCATGCTCACCGTAAACCGAAGCTACTCTGCTCGATGAAAGTAACTTTTACAGGAAATTTTCTACAATGCTGTATTGTAGCGAATAATAAAGGATTCTTGGTTTTTACATAGGACAAAGTTCACCTAGGTATGACAGCAAGCATAAAAACTATGCGTACCACATTTATCGGTACTAAAATGAACTTGAAACGATTCCCCAATCCCAACGTAAAGCAAACTTCTCCCCATGTTTACAAACACCTGTCCAGAATAGGGAACATGCATGATCCGGGGTTTTATTTAAAAATATGCCAATCTGATTCAAAATTTCATGCAGAATTCAAAAATGTGATCAGAATGTACAAATAATAACTCCAAACATGATAAAAATCTACGAAAATGTCACGTCACGCAAGTACGCGATCTCATTGGTCTGACGTCACTGTACAGGTTGACTGTATTATTAGCAGACGAAATAACACATAGTGTGCTGTGAGAAGCAGGATACACTTCGCGTATTTCTACTTTACGTTAGTGTCTAGTATGGTTAAATTCGAGGTCTATACATCGGATAATAATCTGAGTGGTATATTTTAGACTGAAAATGAATCCTGCGCAGACAGTGAGGCAGAAAACTTATAAATGGTGTAGAGTTCCGATGTGCAATAGCACATCGCATACCATACCAAACAAATTGTTTACAAATGTTCCAAAGACGCTAAAACTAGGGAAAAATGGATTTTGGCGAGCCGGAGAAATGCTGGTGATATATCGGAAAAGTCTACAGTTTATTTTTTTGAAGATTTTAACGTAAGATGAATTTGTTTGAATTTTCAAATCATTTTTCCATGTCAGCTGTTCTAGTAGTAAAACAAATTGTAATGTATGATGCTTTGTTTAAATGCTTCAATTACAGCTTGGAATATGAAAGTAATAAACAGTGCATTAAATAATGCTGATTATTAAAGTATTCTCCAAACCTAACCTATGTTTTGGGTGATCCATGTCAAGATAATAAATCAAAGGGGTTATGAACCATTTTGACAGCTCTTTCTACCAATATATCTTGGCATGGGACAGTTATGTAGGCTATGTCTTTATTGAAGAGCTTAATTGGTAAAGGAATTTAGGCTATATCTAAATAGGGGAAGAGGGGGCACAGTGTTACACTGGGTACAGTGTTACATAGCCTTTATTCATCAAATGTTGGTAGCTCTACCTTCACTTGTTCCAGCAATTTGTTAGCCATATTGTTTTCCATCATCATCTGTGTTTTGGAGGCATTTGCAGCATCAGTCAGATTTTGGTGAGTAAAATATTGTTTTTGCATGTTAAAAGTAAAATTTCTTGTTTGAAATCAATATGACCTCTTTTATAGAACATATATCTTCAAGCACTGAAAATTATTTTATTGAATACCTCTGGTTCTTTAATTTAAACTGAATACAGTTACATAACCTAAATGAATAGCACATGGTCATAGCATATTTTCATTGTAATCTATGACGCATGGGGCACAGTGTTACACATTTACATGGGGCACAGTGTTACATGCATCATCTCCGTTCAAGTGATTTATATTGAAACGGTACATATTTGAAACACATTTATTTGTTTCAGCAAATGTGTACTGATCAAATGCTAATGATTTCAAACAAGAATTGAGGTTATGAGATCAACAAATTTCTTTTTTCTGACTTTATAATGATTTTTAATCTTGTTTTGGTACAGGTAGCTACTTCAACATGAGGAACAGGCCAAAAGGAAGGAAGATAGGATCAACATCTGGAGAGCAGATGAAAGCTGCAGTGTTAGAAGTAGTAGAGCAGAAGAAATCTGTACGAAGTGTTGCTTCAACTTATGGAATTGTGCACATGACATTACAGCGATATGTTAATAAATACAAATCGGCTGCCGATCAGCTCAACTTCCGCTTTACGCCCAATTATGAAGTAAATCAAGTGTTTCCAAGGGAGCTTGAAGAAATGTTGTGTAATTATTTGATTATAGCATGTAAAATGCATCATGGACTCACGAGGAAAGCAGCTCTTGATTTGGCCTATCAATTAGCAGTTAAGAACAAACTAAAAATTCCCAAATCCTGGGATTTAAATAAACAAGCAGGATTGGACTGGCTTTACGGCTATTTACAGAGATTCCCTGAGCTGTCAATTAGGAAACCTGAGGCTACAAGTTTAGGACGTGCAACGAGTTTTAATCAGACAACAGTTACCGAATTCTTTGATAACTTAACTATCGCTTATCAACAGTTTCCAGATGGCCCGATACCAGGAGACATCTATAACCTTGACGAAACGGCACTAACAACCGTTCACAATCCACCCAAAGTAATAGGGAAGAAAGGTCAAAAGCAGATTGGTCAAGTAACGTCTGGTGAACGAGGAGTGTTGGTAACGGCGTGCTGTTTTATAAATGCTATTGGGAACAGTGTAGGCCTACTCTATAATGTAACAAAGAATAGGCGTGTACATCATGAAAGGAAACAACGTGAATTTAACAAATGTATAACTCTACACAAAAGCAATGCTTGTCTGTTGGGGTCTTATAAGTTAACAATGCTCAATTATAATAATTATCATAATATTAATGAAATAAATAACATAATTGCACACAGGTGAAAATAGTGATGTAGGTGTTTAAAATATTATCCAACTTAGCCTAAGTTTTAGGTTATACAAGCCAAGTCAATAAACCGAAGGGTAAAAATACCGCGCGAGTTGGCCGTGCGGTTAGGAGCGCGCAGCTGTGAGCTCGCATCCGGTTGATAGAAGGTTTTGAACCCCACTGCTGGCAGCCCTGAAGATGGTTTTCCGTGGTTTCCCCATTTTCACACCAGGCAAATGCTGAGGCTGTACCTAAGGCCACGGCCGCTTTGTTCCCATTCCTAGGCCTTTCCTGTCCCATCGTCGCCATAAGACCTAGATGTGACGGTGTGACGTAAAGCAAACAGCAAAAAAAAAAAAAAAAAAAAGGGTATAAGTCACAGCACCCAAAGACATTCCTGTATTGAGCGATTAAAATGTCACCAGGACACTTTTCTTTCCTGATATGCTCAGCTTGTTAAAAGCCCAATGTAATTAATGTTATTGGCTTCACGCCCCGCTAACTACTTCTACGATTTTCGGAGACGCCGATGTGCAGGAATTTAGTCCTGCAGGAGTTCTTTTACGTGCCAGTAAATCTACCGACACGAGGCTGACGTACTTGAGCACCTTCAACTACCAACGGACTGAACCAGGATCGAACCTGCCAAGTTGGGGTCAGAAGGCCAGCACCTCAACCGTCTGAACCACTCAGCCCAACTTGTGAAAACTAGATGAAGTCATATTTATCTTTATCATGTTTAAATTTTTCCCTCCACATAGATATTTAATTCTCTTTCATGGGCCCCGGAAGTGGGTAGGCCAGTTGCCCCAACCATAAATATATATTTTTTCAGAAATGATAGGTTATAGACCTACAGTACTATGATCTTTCTTTCTTTCTTTCTTGATCAGTTTATCCTTCAGGGTTCGTTTTCTCTCGGACTCAGCGAGGGATTTCACCTCTACCACTTCAAGGGCAGTGTCCTGGAACGTGAGACTTTGAGTATGGTGATGGAACTGGTGAGGAGGGCCATTACCTCGCCCAGGCGGCCTCACCTGTTATGCTCAACAGGGGCCTTGTTGGAGGATGGGAGGATCGGAAGGGATAGACAAGGAAGAGGGAAGGAAACGGCCGTGGCCTTAGGTGCCTGGAGGAGAAGTAGGAAAATACGAAAAACCACTTCGAGGATGGCTGAGGTGGGATTCGAAACCCTTCTACTCAGTTGACCTCCTGAGGCTGAGTAGACCCCGTTCCAGCCCTCGTACTATTTGTTTTCAACTTTCATGGCAGAGCCGGGAATCGAAACTGGGCCTCCGGGAGTGGCACACATTAACCACTACACCACAGAAGCGGACTAGTACTATAATGCTACCTATATGTTTATGTTAGTGCTGAAATCCGATTTCTTACTTTACTAATGCTGAAAGCCCGAAAATGTAATGTTATTCTTTAATAGGGGAATCAGTCTAGAAGGAAATGTTGAAAGTGATGGGATATCTATCCAGGTTCATTGTTATCCTAATACTATGGGTTACAGTACATTGCACGTATATAAAAGACGCCACGTACAAAGTGGCTTGTTATCCGCTAATTTCTGCGGCCACAAAAGTCGCATTTTTCAAGAATAATGACATCTATACATGGTAGATTGTCTGACTGTGCTGTTTTGAGCCTTTCTTCTGTCATTTCGAAGTTATTCGCGATCATGAATAATAAACAATCGGCTTTTAGCAACGGCTGGTAGAGCTCCATGCGGTACTGGATCGTGATGTCACAGCGCGCCGCTTACGTCAGAGGCCGTTTCACTCGCCTTGCGGAAAGGCACTATTAAATATTTTTTTAATGGTAGAAAACAAGGCAACACACCACAATGTAATACGTTTACGTACTATTTCATTGGTGTACTTTTCAAAATTTTTTTTTTTGAAAATGATGCATGTTCCCAATTACTAGCGAAATCTTCCGGCATGGTTATGCAATAGTAATTTCTAGGAGGCTGTGGCCAACAGTAGTAGGGGAAGTGGCGCACCCTTCTGGTCGACTGTAATACTATCTCTTGTTAGAGGGTGGTTGCACACACCTTATCGTGCTCGTCGCTTATGAGAATACCTGTGCATAAACCATGACATCTTCGGCACGCGCATGCGTATTGTCTTCAGGATCGTAGCACAAAATCTGGTGTGCTCCCTTGATTGTCAGTCAAAACGAGCAGTGGTCACAGTAACAGAGCTTCGATACAAGTCGAATGCTTTAGATCGATTGATTAAATCAAGCGGAAACAAAGGAAACAATTTTGAATTACCCATGGATGCGTGAGTATGCGTGAAAACCGGGTGTTCACGAACTAATGTGCTCTTGAGAGCCCACCACCACTGTTGCGGAGCGTGTAATTCTGTTCATGTTGCCAAAATCTACATCGGCTATTTTTCAGCAATAAATTAAAACACTCCCATTTATTTTACACCCAAGTTATTATCACCATTAAATTCTGGCTATGTTAACTGATCATTCATGCAAGTTTCTTTGTAATCTGTCTGGCCCAGCCCGAAAGCTTCCCTTGCAAATTTTATTTACTGCAGACGATTACGGATTGGGATTTTACAGAATATGGGGAAATCAATAACAAATACATTTAACATAACTGTGTTCATTCTTATTATCTTCTCTCTTACAATCACTGTTTCATCCAGAGAAAGAAAATTCACTTATACAAAATAACACACAGTACAAGCACACAACTTACAACAGTCTTCCAGAAATACAAGAAAATCATATAATTTTCCTTTCTGAAAATATTATCACAAATCTTTATGGGTACACATGAATAGTTAACACATGAAAAATATAAACCAAACCAAACCAAACCCCATGGCACTACAGCGCTTAAAGGGCCTTTGTCTACCAAGCGACCGCTGCTCAGCCTGAGGGCCTGCAGATTACGAGGTGTCGTGTGGTCAGCACGACGAATCCTCTCGGCCGTTATTTTTGGCTTCCTAGACCGGGGCCGCTATCTCACTGTCAGATAGCTCCTCAATTCTAATAATGTAGGCTAAGTGGACCTCGAACCAGCCCTCAGGTCCAGGTAAAAATCCCTGACTTGGCTGGGAATCAAACCCGGGGCCTCTGGGTAAGAGGCAGGCACGCTACCCCTATACCACGGGGCCGGCTATGAAAAATATAAAGAATGGCAAAAAAGCTTCAAATGTGAACAGGCAACTGCATTCTTACTTTCACTGAGGCATACAAGACAGAACAGGATAGGTACAAGGATAAGTCAGTTCAGGAAGAGGAGACCAAAAGAAATATGACAATACAAAAGGAGGATGACTATCACTGCATCCTCATACGCAGCTGCCTTCACATAAATGAGCTGCATAGACGGATCAGTGGCAGAATGTCCAAATAATTATACCAAGTTTGTAAGTTTGACCTGGACCGAGGACTTTACAATGGCGAAAAATGAGAGTATCCTCCTATTCAATACATCATATATTCCGTCATTAGACGGAGCAAACAAATTCAAACATGTTTCGGCTCGCTTGAGCCATCTTCAGTGAAAAAATTAGGGGGGTTGGAATAATTTACATAATATAAGTTGAAAAAATGCTAAAAAACATAATGAAAGAGCAAATGAAAAAACAAACAAAAGAGAGTCTAGACGGAAACAAAATTAGCACAAATATACAATATTTAAATCAATATGCAGAGCAAAAAACAACTTATTGCGACAAAATTCAGTGAAACAGGTGTTAATTTAAAATAATAATTTAAACTAAAAACTGTGTTAACCTAAGAAACAAGGGAATGAGAAAACAAATGATGCAGATGGAAATGAATAATAGTAGCACATGGAGAGGTTGTGGACCTCATAGTTTACAAATTATCGGTTTAGTAAAAATGACAAAACAATTTGATTGCTGTCAAATAGGAGGATACTCTCATTTTTCGCCATTGTAAAGTGAAAACCGTCAATACGGAAGATTCTAATATCTTGTAATGGACCAAGGACAGTAAATTTTTGAAGGATGTACACAAAAAAAAAAAAGAAAAAAGAAAATCAGTGCAGAGAAAAACAAGACCATGGGAAAGGCATTGTAAAAATTGTTGGTCAAGGTGGTTTTTGTTTCAAGAGGAAGTACGACTAGGAAATCATCCTCTCTGAACAAAGTAAGTGTAAAAGAAATTTAAAATAAAACTTACCGGTAATTATTTATTCGACAAATGAATTTCAAAACAAAGTACAAAATGAAACAAAAAGTATTGATTTAAGCAAAAACAGGTAATGCGAGTTCCCTAACAGTACACTTGTAATTTACACACCCTTGATTAATCCATTGTCGCCCATGAAGCAGATGAGGGGGTCAGCAGTAGATGCGTCATCGGTTAATATGCGTTTGAGTGTTTCCTGCAGGCCGAGAGACTGACGCACTCTGTGAGGATGTGGGCCACGGTGAAGTTGGGACCACAAGAAGTCACTGGGCGGTCTTCCCTCTTTAGGAGAAGAGTGTGCTCAGATCGTAAATGACCTATCCTCAGCCAACACAATACTATGGCTTCTCCCCGTGAAGGCTGAAAAGAGGACCGCCACACGGTAGCCGTCTTCTTAATTGCTCTCAGCTTGTTGGGAGTTCAGATAGCTAGCCACTCAGATTCCCAGGACGCCAAAATGGTTTGACGTAGCTGAGAACAAATATCTATAGCAGGTACGTTCAATAACAAGTTTCAATCAATCAATACTGATCTGCATTTAGGGCAGTCGCCCAGGTGGCAGATTCCCTATCTGTTGCTTTCCTAGCCTTTTCCTAAATGATTTCAAAGAAATTGGAAATTTATTGAACATCTCCCTTGGTAAGTTATTCCAATCCCTAACTCCCCTTCCTATAAATGAATATTTGCCCCAGTTTGTCCTCTTGAATTCCAACTTTATCTTCATATTGCGATCTTTCCTACTTTTATAAACACCATTAAAACTTATTCGTCTACTAATGTCATTCCACGCCATCTCTCCGCTGACAGCTCGGAACATACCACTTATTTTACATGTAAACTTCTATTCACCAACTTCATATCCTCAACGTGTTCTACAACTTCACCACATGCATCTGACTTTCGTCTTTTATCTTCAAGATCATGATTAACTTCGGATCTCTTGACTAACTTTGACTTTTATTCTCTCTTCTTTACTTTGATTATATACGATTTTTCGCCATCGTCTAATTATAACCGCCAGACTATCAACTTTACTTTTATGCAATCTTACTACTTGTTGTATAACAATCTGTTGTTTTATCCATTGCACTTATTTTAGCAGCCTTCTAATGTTAATTTTGTTAATACTTCCACTATTATATCTCATCACATTGTATTTTCAAACCATCATTGTTATTTTTAATGTTATTTTACTTCAAATCTCTTAAAGATGTTAGAATTCATTTCATTACTACATGTTATTTAGACGCTTATTTTTAATTTAAGGTTAAGACTATGGCTGATGATGCCTTCAGGGAAGGCGAAACATGTACCACTATTAGTTAACAAATTTATGTAAATCATCCAAGACTATTTTGTATTGATTAGGTGGTCTAATAAATAACTTAATGTTATTATTTCAATCACATACCACTTAGTCGAGCAGCTCTTCTTCTTTCTCTCAATTCTTCCCAACCCAAACATTGCAACATTTTGGTAACGCTACTCTTTTGTCGGAAATCAGTCAGAACAAATTCATAGGTCTTGGAGGTAAAAGTACTGCTTCCTTTGCAGCTTCATCTGCAAGTTCATTATAGAGAAGGGAGGGGCATGCTTTGGACTTTACATGAAAATTTTCTAGGTGGAAGGAAGGCGATTACTGGTAATCCACTTCAAAGGTTGGCACCTCTGCTGTACACACCTTTTCTTTTTTTATATATTTCAAGAATGTTTGAATAAATTTGAGTGGTTATTATGAGCCTCGTATAGAGGAGAGTCGTATAATATCATTTACTTTTGGCAGTATAACTTCTTACCGAAATCAGTTATGAAATATAAATAAATATGGTTTGAAAATTCAAATAATTAGCCAAGATTCTCTATATTTTTAAATTGTAAATTGTTAATGTCTTCACGTCAAAATTATTTCTTTCAAAAAGTTGCACTTGGTGGGTAATACGGAATAGTCGGCTAATATGGAATAGTAGGGTAAATAATATGTAAATTAAAATACAACTTCAATAAATTCATTCAGTTATATTTAAGGAACGTTCTTACAGGTGGACGTACAGAAATTTTAAAAATCGAAAGAATAAAATTGGTAATTAACTTAAATGATAATCTGTATACACTAATTATTCAGAGTTTTCTTTTTACAGTCACTTGTTCATTCAATGACAAAAGTCACAGATGCAGAAACTGAGATCTATAGGTAATTAAATGTTATAATATACCAGGATTAATGCAATTAATTTTAATTAATTTTAAACGTCATTTTACTTTGAAACTAAAACAGTATTCCATATATCCCGACACACCATGTTTGAATTAAAGGATTCGTCATACCATAAACTTTGCACAACAAGGAAGTTACACTGGTGTAGCGATATAAGCAACTCTTGTACAATATGTAACATTGGATTTCCCAGGACTAAACTTAGTTTTGGTAATTAATACAAGCTTTAAAAGAATTACCTGCAAAAGCTTTTCAAATATGAAAAACAAATATTCTTGCTCCACGCACTAACCTCACTCACGAGCATGTCGAAACTGAATACAAAGCATCATGAGAACATTTACCGTAAATTGATGAGTTTCCACGTGAGAGCAGTACCTTACAGGCAAGATATTGTGGTATTCCTTATTGCCCGACTATTCCATATTACCCGATTCCTCTCTAGCCATGGCAAAGTAGAGCTTTGCTCAAGAGTGGGCAGCGTCATGCAGGTCAAAGACTGGCACATAAAATAGTTCCCAGCAATACTTCCTAAACTTTCAAATAAATGAGCTGAAGCTCTAGGGAGCTACTTTTATGGGGGATGTTATGTAGATTTATTTGTGCATTACAAACCATACCCAGAGACTTCTTAAAGCTAAAGCAATGGAAACATATATAACACTGGTCTGCGATGATCCTGCTATTTAGGTGGAGACTAATTTGGAAAAGTACGCACTGATTTACAAAACGTGCATCCTCTTGTTCTAATACAAACAGATTTTAAGAAATTTATGAAGTGTATTCTGTGTTGGTAGATTCACTGGGATGTAAAAGAACCCCCACAGGACAAAGTTCTGGCCCCTCTTCATCCCTGAAATCTGTAAAAGACCGGGTGAGTTGGCCGTGCGCGTAGAGGCGCGCGGCTGTGAGCTTTCATCCGGGAGATAGTAGGTTCGAATCCCACAATCGGCAACCCTGAAGATGGTTTTCCGTGGTTTCCCATTTTCACACCAGGCAAATGCTGGGGCTGTACCTTAATTAAGGCCACGGCCGCTTCCTTCCAACTCCTAGGCCTTTCCTATCCCATCGTCGCCATAAGACCTATCTGTGTCGGTGCGACGTAAAGCCCCTAGCAAAAAAAAAAAAAAAATCAGTAAAAGAAATACTGAACTGCTTGGGAATTGAACATAAGGTAATATTAATAAAAGTAATATTGGTTTCAGGTTCCAGTCATAGACACACTGTTGCCGGAAATTTCATTCTACAGGAGTTTACTATTTGCTTTACATCGCACCGACACAGATAGGTCTTATGAGACGATGGGACAGGAAGGGCCTACAAATGGGTAGGAAGCGGCCATGGCCTTAATTAAGGTACAGCCCAAGCATTTGCATGGTGTGAAAATGGGAAACCACAGATCTTCAGGGCTGCCGACAGTGGGGTTCGAACCCACTATCTCGTGGATGCAAGCTCACAGCTGCGCACCCGTAACTGCATGGCCAACTCGCCCGGTCTACAGAAGTTCCTTTCAGATCCAAGTAGTATTAGGTTTTCAAGGTCAAGCGAGTCTTTCATTTTCCTGTCTTTCAGTGCTCCTCCGCCTCCTCTTCTTTTTTGCCAATCCCTTTATTCTTTGAAGGATCAGACCTTGTTCTATTTTCATTCAAAAAGTAAACTTGTGTCGTCATCCCGAGATGATGCAGCTCTTTACACATTTCCCCCACTGGAGGTGAGCTCCATATACCTAGGGGCCTATGACCTTCGATGTTAGGCCCCTTAAAACAACAAGCATCATCATCATCATAAAATTTCTGGCCATATGGGGAAGGTGGTGGTGATTATTGTTTTAAGAGGAAGTACAACTGGGCAACCATCTTCTATATAACACTAATCAGAGAGAAAAAATGGAAGGGGTCCGACACTTCGAAAAATGAAGTTATCGGCCAAAGAAAGAGAAGGGCCACGAAGGGCGTGAAAATGAAAGATTCCCTAGCCCTCGCAAACCTAATAGCGGCGTTGGGGTCGGAAAACAACAAGAGTTGACCAAGAGAGGTCAGATATTATAGATGAAAGTGAGGAGCCTGGCATAAGTAAGTGGAAGCAACGCCAGGACTCAGCTGAGGGCCCCGTGGTCGCCAACCCATGCTCCAAATTTCACAGCTCCTTTTAGTCACCTCTTACGACAGGCAGTGGATACCGTGGGTGTTATTCTACCGCCCCCACCCACAGGGGTGCCATACGGGGAATCGAACATGGGCTGCAGAGGATGAGAGCTAATAGTGCTGTTACGCCACGGAGGCAAACATTATCATTAGTGTTAACAGAGGATTGTTATCCAGTTGTGCTTCCATGTAAAGCAATCACCAATCAAACTCCTGGCCCACTAAAATTCTTTACTTCTTTTTTTAAAAGCATGTACAGAAAAGCTCCGATTATCCGTGAGTGCCGCGATTTTTAAAAAATTACGAACCTTAAAAAAAAAAAAATTAATTCAAGCCAACAACAGGGAAAATACAATAGGCCCTACAGTGCAAAGGTCGAAAATTACTGATAGGTTTATTGTGCATCGTAATCATACAGGCCTTCTCACAATTTGTGAACAGTAGCGGCGATTAAGAGGGGGGGGGGCAGTCGCCCCTTCCCCACTTTGTGGAGAAAACATTACATTTTTATTTCATTTTAGCCGACTGAAAACTAGGAATGATTAAAAAAGGCAATTTGTACAAGCCCTGTTTATCAACTAATTCTTTCCTTTAAGTACAAAATAAATTATTAGCGGAAACACGCACAAAATGTCGTGTTACGGCTAACAGATTTGTATAGCTCCACAGCAAGTAGTAGAGACTTTTGCATGTGCTGTGAGGAAGGGTAGCAGGGGTATATTTTTGCCAAGATCATGGACACCAAGATATGATCTACCCGTCTGCCATGCGCATTCATCAGTCTGGCAGTCTCTTTAGTATCTGTTAGTTTCTTAGTTTGTAGTGTAATACTAAATGATTTTTAATTGTATAATCATGCCGCACTTCTATTTAATTGTAATAAATGTGTAATATTGTTCCTTTGGTGAAAGTTTTATTGTATAGTATTGAATAAACATCTCAAAAGACTATTATTACTGCAGTTAAGTTGGTAAACTCTGTCAAAATTCGCTCAGAGAGCATCAAACTCTTACCTTTCTATAGCTAGTTTTTTAGTTCTGATGTATATACCCCCTCCTGCTATATCCCAGAAATCTGGGTACTGTTTGTGGATGAGTGGCAAGCTCTTGCTCTTCTGTTTTGGTCATGGCTTTCACATTCTCTGATCACTGACCATCCCTCTTCTCTCGGCGTGCCAGTGGTGTCATTTATCAGTAACCATGCTTAATGATCAGTTGTGTTTTAAGTTTCTTTGTCAGTTCCGGGAGATGAGAATGTCCACAGCAATTATAATAAGAAACTTGTGGGCACTCTATTTTAATTTACATTCTGGAAGCACTACGTCACATAAGTTGCATTTTAATTTTCGTTTTTCCGTAAGAATGGTGTTCACATTGGTGCTGTTTTTATAGAAAAACATTTACGACTGTTTTTAAGATGGAGATTCAACAATAGTTTCAGACACAAGGTTTTGAATGGACATTGTGATAATTTTAAATGTTCATGTAATTTGGTTTTTAGACTACTGTAATTTTAATTTTGACTATTGTCTTTTTAATATCTTTACAACTGTTCACGAACATCATTTTAAGATTAAAATTAATGGCTGAAGATGCTTTTTATAAGAGCGAAACATGTCCCTTGGAAGAATTAATTGTATGAAAATGTAAACACCAATAAAGGTGATTTGTATTGAATAGGTGGACAAGAAATACTTCTTATTATAATTGCTGTGAATAATATCATTCAACACGGAACAACCACGAGGATAATGACCTGTAATAAAGGTGAGAATGTCGATGAAGAGAACATAGAAGAGTGGTTGGAATGCAGCACAAGTGTGCCAGGGTTAGAATGACTGACTGACTGATGTAGAGATAACGAACAAAGCAATGCGAGTGAACAAGAACAAAGTGAAAGTGAAGAAGACTGACAAAACTGACTTACAGCACGTAGACTGAGGGCTTCAATATTTAGAGGAAGAAGATGATGATGCACATCTGGCAGGAAAAGTCATATTAAGAAAAGTACAATCTATAATAATAAAAGGAAGTGTTTGTTCGAGTGTGCGCCCGCGCGATGCCCAGCCAAATCTACGGCATGCAGAGATTTGAAATTTTGAGCATAGGTAGATGAAAAGGCGTCCAAATGTACCTCAAAGCCAGATTTTCAATTTCGCTTTTGTTGGTGAGTTATGAGCGAAAAACCGTCCAAAAACGGATGTTGAGATATGACTGTCTACCGTGCTGTCACCAAGATTAAATGCATAGATTCAATGTTGCTAGGCAATGTACAGAAGATAGGTAATACAAGTCAAGGAGCCATTTTAAGTCCATGATGTAGGAAGCTATTTTCAGTTCCAGACACGAAGAGCCACATACAGTCTGTAATATCCGGAAGTGTTTGTCTGCCCAGGCAAATATACGGGATGCAGATATCTGAAATTTTTAACATACATGGGCACAGCACTTCACCGTTCACTCATGGCTGTGTCAAAGAGCAATTTTTGCTCCAAGAAATGAAGCTATCAGCATCATCAGCAAACAACTTTTACAAGAATTACTCGGTTCTACAAATTTACAACTCTATCGCCATGACATGTAATACAGGTGAGGCTGTCAACTATACAACAAAGCTTTTGAACATTGGAGACAAGTCATCTGGAGTACCCTCGAAAATTTGCGAGCAGACAATTGTGGTGCTTATTGTACTTCTCAGGTATATGAATCCTCCTTCCCTCTGAAACAGGACACGACTCTCAATCAAGAAACTGATGCCACAATCATGATTGGACATACCGCGGGCGAAGTAGTATTCATTCCTCGGATTCAAACCACCCCTTCGGATAAAACGGTTCAATTTATATGACTGGAATTCTCCGTTTGTTTGAGTTTCACAATGGGCATCCAAAAGGTGCAACGGAATCGCTTATAGATATAGGACTTGATCTTCGGAAACAGTGCTTCTCCCATGGTAAACTGTACATGAGCTGTTCAAGAGTCGAAAGGCAAACACACTGTATGTCTTAGCTCTAAATGGAAGGATACTAATAATAATAATAATAATAATAATAATAATAATAATAATAATGACACTTAATACAGTTTACCTGGAAGTTACATAAGGAAAAATTAGTTTGTTTTATATATAAAATTATATTTATATTGTTAACCTGTTACATAAGCATTAAAAGTAACAATACAATTATAAATAAAATAATGTATTTCATGCAATTCATGTAAAACCGATGTATGTTAATAAACATATTTTTTCTTTTCCTTCTAAATAAAGTTTTTTTTTTGTTAGTTGTTTTACGTCGCACCGACGCAGATAGGTCTTATGGCGACGATGGGACAGGGAAGGGTTAGGAGTGGGAAGGAAGCGGCCGTGGCCTTAATTAAGGTGTGAAAATGGGAAACCACGGAAAACCATTTTCAGGGCTGCCGACAGTGGGGTTCGAACCTACTATCTCCCGAATACTGGACACTGGCCGCACTTAAGTGACTGCAGCTATCGAGCTCGGTAAAAATAAACAGTTTAGAAGCATCTAACACGGTTGAGTTAATAATCGTGGGCGAAGTCGCGGGCACATGCTAGTCAAGAATAAAAAAAGGTGTTTCCAAAGCAAGAAAACAAAAATGAGTGACTGATTTAGAAAGAAAGGCATAACTGAACACTTTTTGTTAACAGTACAGTATTGATTTTTGTTTACTATTCTTTATTTTAGCGATTCAAAATTTTACTAATTTTCTGCTGTAATGTACATATTTTAATTTTTTTAAATGTATTATGTTTTTTGTACATGAAACACCTTTTATGCGAAATTTCTTTTCATGTTTACACCTAATTTTTAGTCTTTTATCGGGTTCTCCATGATTTTTGCTATTCGCGGTGCTCTTGCCACCCAATTCCGCAGATTCCGGGGCTTTAGTGTACTCAATTCTATTTTGCAGAAGAATAATGTATTCCATTTTTCATTTTATAATGTTCATCACTACACAAAGAATAATTTTGTTGGCATTTTATTTCAGCAATTTGTAAGAAATCCTTAACAAGAAAGTTACAAAAAACCCATTCAATTTTGAATGCCAAAATCACCTTTCACATTTGAGACCCGAGAAAACAGGTTTTGTTTTGCAGGCCAGTATCATATGTATACAGAGAAAGAGAGAAAGAAAGGAATACTGTAGTAATTACAAACTAAAAAAAAAAAAAATACTGTCGGGTATTAATAATGATCTGCATTCCTTTCTATAAAAAGAAGTCTTTCTTCAACCACACACACATTGTGCACATTTATTTATATAAATATATCTGACTAGTTGTAAAGCAAAATGGCATTAAATATGCAATATGACACGATGCTGCGTATTCTAAACCGACCATGTTACGCTTAAAAAATCACATAGCTTAAAACAAAACCTGAAATTGTTACATTAAAACAAAAAAAAAAAAAAGAGGATAAATGCCATATTATTATACAAGAAAACATCACATTGAATTATAGACGTTGTTTCACGAAGAACGGGGAGCAAATTTGTTATGAAATATAAACCAATATCTTTGTATTCAAAGTCAAATATTTACAGAGATTGGAATTTACAAATTTCCAAAGGAATATATATGAGATCTCTTTAATGTATAATAACTGCTAGATAATAAAAATGGTGGAATCTGCATTGCAATCAAGTTCGCTTAACTTGACAAGGCCAAACCATCATAGTACAGTTCAGTTCATAAGTGGGAGACCTTGATGACATTTATTTTTTGTAATTTTACCCCTATTAAACAAAACGAGCTAATTCAACATAACATAACACATAAAATATTTCCAAAATTATGACATTTAAAAGAAAGTAATTAGTTCATTTTCAAAGTGTCCCAACTGCAACAATTTTTGGTTTATTATTTTTAAACCTGATTACAATAGGTTGTGAAGTTCACAGGAATAACCTGTATTATTTCTGGGTTCAGTATAATTCTTATGTTTTTAATACCAGTAACCTTTTTATTAATGTGTTATTCAATCATAAAATATGATTTTTTTCATACTACAGCATAAAATATTTCTGAAAATTATCAACTATTATTAAATGGATGTACAATGAGCATAATTTGAAGGCCAATCAGATTAAGACTGCTGCACAGAGAACACAACCGTTTAGTACTCCTCTAACTTATTCCTAAATACACTTTTGAAAAATCAAACAGAAGAATTGCCTACTTTCAGTGTGTGTGTATTCTGGCATCTTATGTCTTCTAAAATTACTTCCATAAATTACAGAAGTGAAAGGCCTATTTTCAGTGTGTGTAATCTGGTGTATATCAAACCAAATCAAGCCCCATGGCACAACAGCCCTGAAGCACCACGGTCTACCAAGCGACTGCTGTTCAGCCCGAAGGCCTGCAGTTTATGCGGTGACATGTGGTCAACACGACAGATCCTCTCGGCCATTGTTCTTGGCTTTCTTGACCGCTGGTGTGTATGTCAAACCAACTAAAATTACTCCAACAAATTGGAGAAGAGAAAGACCTACTTTTAGTGTGGGTATTGTGGTGTATTCTTCTAAAAGTACTTCCATAAATTAAATAAGAAAAAGGCCTATTTTTAGTGTGTGTATTCTGGTGCAGTCTTCCAAAAGATGATGATGATGATGCTTGTTGTTTTAAGGGGCCTAACATTGAAGGTCATCGGCCCATCTTCCAAAAGTACTTCCATATATCTAACTAGAAAAAGGCCTACTTTTAGTGTGTGTATTCTGATGTAGTCTGCCAAAAGTACTTCCACAAATTGAAAAAGAAAACGGCCTATCCTGCACCGAAAGCTCTTGCCACCACATAAAAAAGGCAAGGTGATGGATGAACAGCTGAAACCACTCTGAGTAGGAAGGACATCAGTCTTGCCTAGATACAGAAGCAGAGGGGATACTCTCTATGGGTCAGAAGAGCCTTAGGGATACCCTCAAGATAAAGTTTGAGTTCTCATTATATTACAACAGATTACATGCTTAAATATATTGCAAAGCTGAAAACTTTCAAAACAATATGTGCGCTTCAAAGGCCTCTGTGGGACCCCTTAAAAATGGTTACTCATGAAAATTTCAACCTATCATAGCTATCACCACCATTTTATTGTTTTGTTTTTATCACATATCACTGTGTGTCCCAACATTTGAAGTATCTGCTAGCATTAGAATCTCATTTTCAGTTTTCAGGCCATTATTTCAGCAGAGTCCCCACTTTAAATAACTACAGTTTATCTGCTAAACTTACAATCAAAATTCAAGAATTTTACATTGAATCTTCTTCTTTTTCTTCCTGATACATTTCTGCTTATGCAGATTGTTCATTTACATTGAATAATTTGCTTAATTTTTGTGCATGACATAGATTTCTTCATTTTATAAATAGTTTTAATCAATACAATATGATCTAATAAGGTCACTCTTGAAAATCTGAATATTCTTCCTAGAACACACTATATACAACAAACAAGAATCCTGTCAATTTGTCACAGGTATCAAGGATAATGTTCTTTATGAGGTGTCAAGAATTTTTTAAATTCTATATAAATAAAATCACTGGCAACAATCCTTTCTCAGGAATGTCATATACTATGAATCAAAAAATATTTAAAAAAT
This sequence comes from Anabrus simplex, assembly GCF_040414725.1. Classification (NCBI taxonomy): domain Eukaryota; kingdom Metazoa; phylum Arthropoda; class Insecta; order Orthoptera; family Tettigoniidae; genus Anabrus; species Anabrus simplex. Next base: position 64,211,356 of record NC_090278.1, on the reverse strand, counting down.
AAATATTGTTTCTTTATTATGGAAATATTTCACTGAAGGAGAAAACAATAAGATTTAATATTTTCTGTAAAATTCTGCACAAGAAAACAGCTTTTCTGAGATCAAGAGCTAAGGATAAGGTCCCTTTTTCTGTGAAGGGACACATTAAACAGCCGTAAATAAAGCTGCTGATATTTCAATAGGAATTGTGTAGCCTATTTCATTGCATTGACCAATACAGCCTGAGACAGCTGATCACAGAAGGAAAACGCATTGGTGTGGGCGGAGAAAATAAAAACCAGCAATGCAGAATCTTCCGACAGTGTTTCGACATTGGAATAATAACAGTAAGTTATTTATTAAATAGACCACCTAATCAATACAAAGTCTAGTCTTGGATGATTTACATAGATTTGTTAACTAATAGTGGTTTTCACACAATTATCTCTACGTTTCTTGTTTCCTTTTACAGATTCCACTATTCTATGCCTTTTCAACTAGAATATCAACAAACTCACATTTTTGCAACATTTGAGCATTGCTTCAAATGTGAGATGGTCCATAGAGATCCAATTTAAAACTGATCTTCAACTTCTATTCTACAACTTCATATCCTCAATGTGTTCTACAACTTCACCATATGCCTCCGACTTTCGTCTTTTATCTTCAAGATTATGATTAACTTCGGATCTCTCGACCAACCTTCGACTTTTATTTTCTCTTCTTTATTTTGAATATATACGATTTTTCGCCATCGTCTAATTGTAACCGCCAGACAGTCAACTTTATTTTTATAGCAATCTTACTACTTGTTGTAGAACAGTCTGTTGTTTTATCCATTGTACTTATTATAGCAGCCTCCTAATGTTAATTTTGTAAATACTTTCACCATTGTAACTCATCACATTGTATATTTTTAAACCATCATTGTTATTTTTAATGTTATTTTACTTCAAATCTCTTCAAGATTAAAAAAATTCATTTCATTATTACATGTTAATTAGACGCTTATTTTCAATCTAAGGTTAAGACAATAGCTGATGATGCCTTCATACAAGGCGAAACATGTACCACTATTAGTTAACAAATCTATGTAAATCATCCAAGACTAGACTTTGTATTGATTAGGTGGTCTATTTAATAAATAACTTACTGTTATTATTCCAATCAAATATCATCAATACGGACCAAAAATGATATTTATTACATGTAGTGTTTCGACATCCATTATATGCCGACTCTGATATGGAAAACTCAAAACAGGAAAAGTTATTCCACGACTGTCACCAACTTTCTGTGATGAGACAGCACAAGATTATTATGCTAGTATCCTATTAAAAATAAAAATGTGACGAGAATTGACAGGATGCTAAACTACATTATCTCTAAACAGTGTACAAAATACTTCACAAAATCTTTCATACATATATGATAATTCACAAAAATTCAGAAGGGTTTCAGAGACAGTCTTCAGAAGTCAATAGGATCTGGATATTATAGAACTACACAAATATAAACATTATAATAGTGGACAGTACCCTTATAACAGTATCAGTACAAAACTCATTGCTGAATTCTATACAGAACAGAAGTTGAGTTATTTGCGCTTCTCCACAGTATTTCGCTAAACGGAGCCTCCAACCCAGCACAATAAAAAAAACAAGGCACCATCCTGTTTTCATTTTTAAAAGAATGGCTGACAGTATGTTACACGTACCATTTGAATAATCAGCTCTACGGCATTGATAGTGTACCGGGAGGTACACCTCAATGCTGCGCATTCAAAGTAAGCGCCTCAATGAACTCCTCTATCGGTCAAAAGGTGAAACTGATAACATAACAAGTTGGAACTTTAATCAGAAGATGTCACCACTGAAATATTAAGTAATTGTTTTGTTGTGAAGTTTCATAAACTGACTGAATTTCTCCTTGTTTTATTTTGATATACATCAAGAAGTTAGGACATTTTTCTACAGATGACACTACTAAAAACCATGATCATGCACTCTGGTTCAAGGTGGAAGAACTTATAATTTAAAGTAGTTTCATATTCCTAGGTTTTCCATAACTAATCTCTGTTCATTTAATTTTGGGTTGGCTCTACTTCCTTTTCTTTCCGACAGTTTTGAATGTAGCCAATCATGAATTTTTGTAATTAATTTTCAACCAATCCCGCATTTCTTGTTCACTTTGAATCTTCAATAAAAATTAAGAGGGTGTGTCCTGATTTGTCTTGAATGATCTCGAACCTTCCCTGAGGGTGTATAAACTGCGGATTTTCATGTTTCCTTGCCAATTGATCGTCGTCTTTCTGAGTGTGTGTGTTAAAGCAGGAGGCGGGCGGCCTCTTTCTTCAGTCAGCAGAACATCTACAGGGTAATGGCTACATAATTCCATCTTTCTTGCTGTATCCGCAAATTATTCCGAGGGGAAGGTCCGAATCTTTACTATGTAACCTACCTTTCTAAAATGTAACTTCTCTTTCGGCTAATGTAAAAAGTTCATAAAATCTTTAATTGTAAATTGGGGATAGAGAGTGAGTTACCCTCTCGAGCTCCCCTTCATCTTAGTTTGAGGTGTCTGCGATTTTGCAACCTTTTTGTAATGGATTACAGTAAATTCTATGCGAGCCACCTCAGTAGTTTGGGAATAGCCACTGTTTCATTGGCCTAGAGCCCTGTAGGTTTTTTAGTTTTCATTATTTTGGAGCGCAGTGTAAGCCTCCATTCATTTTGTGTTTGGGCCAGTTATCTAACCTGTTCTTTTTCTATGAAGGCCCAGTAGCTTGGGTATTAAATACCCCTGTAAAAGTAAGGTCAATTTGTAAATGGTGGCTTGAGAGGCCAAAGATTGTAAATTTTGATGTAATGTTGCCTTGAGTGGCCAGTAAGAAACAGAGCATGTTTGCTCTTTTTCAAAGTTTTTGTAAGTTTAACGAGTGCCTCTGGAAGGCTAGATATTGTATTTTGGGAGTAAGTGCTCTTGAATGAGGGGATTTCTGCCCTTAACTAAATAATTCCTTATTTTTAATTTAAGTTTTTGTAAACGGGATCCGGTATCTTGGGAATTGTAAAACTAGGGGCTCGAAGCCCATAATCTGTAAAATTCACTATCTTGGATCTTCCTTGTCTTGTTTTAAAGTTGCTTTTATACCTGACATGTTGTTATGTAGCCTTTGGTTGTGGCACCATACACAACCATTAACTCGGCTCAAGGGAGATAGGGTCACCTTCCCTATTCCTCCACTTGAGTAATTCCTGTCTGGCGCGTCCACGTCGCGGGGGTGGGCACCCTACACTTCAGTAGGCCGGAGTGATAGGATGGCTGAGTTCAGTCGGGGACCCAGTCCTGTGGGGTATAACACAGAACCCATGCCCAGGGATACGGGTGAAGACCTCAACGGCAGTGAAGGCGAAAGTGAAAATCATTGGTACGGCGGATCTGGCGGAAGAGGCAATATCTGATCCCTGAGATCTGACTCAGGGCCTTCTGCCTTACAGGTTGATAGGGGATTATTAAAGGCTAAGGGAGATACCCCCGACAGAAAAATCTTCGGAAGTGATAGGCCCAGCAAGTCAGCTTCTGAATAATTTGGAATTGCTTTCAAAACTAAACGAGGCCTCGGATGGAATTATTGTAATCACCACAATAATGACTCTTGTTCCCTCATTGGTAATGATATTAATGATGGTTCAATACCCGATGCTCCATCACAACCAAAGAGAACACACGAAACTCGATATGAGACTGAAATCAAAATTGACACGCTAAACATTCTGACACTAACTGGCAAAACAGAGGAATGTGTAGACTTAATGAAAACAAGGAACATAAACATACTGGGACTCAGTGAAACCAAGTGGAAGGGAAAAGGATTAAAAGAACTCAGAGAGGGATACCATCTATTTTGGTCAGGTGGAGATCAAGCAAAAAATGGAGTTGGTGTTGTTATGGATCATCAAATGAAAGATCATGTAGTAGAAGTAAAATATTTCTGATTGGATTCTTCACATAATGCTGAAATTGGATTCTTCCCAGAACATCAACATCACTCAGTGTTATGCACCACAGACTGGTTGTAAAGATGAAGAAGAACAACATTTTGAAGAAGACATAGAGGCAAGAATAAGAGGAGATGGAACAATTATCATAGGGGATATGAATGCTCAAGTAGGAACTGTGAGAGATGGATATGAAAGTATTCTAGGAGCACATGGATGAGGTCCACGAAACCCAGAAGGAACTAGACTACTAGACCCCTGCCTGAGGAACAACCTTATAATAGGGAACTCATGGTATCAAAAACAAAAAAGCCATAAGGTCACAAGATATGGATGGGATGGAAAAAGTGAATTTCTTATAGATTACTTTTTGATCGAGAAACAACTACAAAATAGACTGTTAGATGTAAAAGTGATTCCTAGTGTCTCCCTGGAAAGTGATCATAGACTCCTCATTGGATACTTAAAGTTTAACAAGTTAAAAGAAGTAAGAACCACGCAGGTAAAGAAACTCAAGACCTGGAAGCTGAAGGACAATGATAGAATAATAGAGTTCCAAGAAAACATCAAAACAGTGATACCAAAGACAGATGAAAGAACAGTTGAGGAGGAATGGAAGGATCTGAAAGAAAATCTAGTAATGATAACTGAGAAGGTTTGTGGACGAACCAGTGGCACAAGAAGATGGAACGAAACTCCATGGTGGAATGACAGAACAAGAACTGCTGTCCTGAACAAGAACAACATGTTCAGAAAATATTTCAAGAACCGGACTGATCATAATAAGAAACTATACAGGGTTGTTAAAAAACAAGCAAACAAAGTTGTTACAGAAGAACGAGAGAAGTGGATGAACAAGTGGAGTGATGAATTGAAAGAGGATGTTAATGGTAATAAGAAAATGTTATATGGGATGATGAAAAATAGAAAAAGAGATAAAGAACACTCCAAATACCTAAGAGATGATAATGAAAATCTAATCACTGAAGATGAGAAGATACAAGAGACTTGGAGGACTTACTTTGATGAATTACTAAATGTGAATTGCATGCAGCCTACACAAAAAGGCAGTACCGGTACTACCTCCTGCAAGTCTGCCTCTGACAACAGGTTAGACTTAACATGGAATGATGTAGAATATGCCTGGAAATACATCAAAACTGGAAAATCAGCAGGGGCTGATGAAATTAATGGAGAAATGATCAAGGCAATGGGCATTTCTGGAAAACATTGGATCTACAGACTCTTTCGTAAGATCTGGAAAGAAGGGGACATACCAGTCGATTGGAAAAAAGGCATTATCATTCCAATCTTCAAGAAAGGAGACAGAAAGAAATGTTCCAACTATAGAGGCATCACTTTAACATCTCAAGTTGGTAAACTTTATGAAAGAATTATACAGCTTAAAATCAGACCCCTTATTGAAGAGAACCACTTCTAAGAACAGTATGGATTCAGGAAGGGGAGATCAACAACTGATTAAATCTTTACAGTCTGTCAGTTAATGGAAAAATACTATGAACACAACGAGATTTGTGGTTAGCCTTTCTGGATATCAAGAAAATATTTGATGCAGTGAATAGAGAGAAGGTGTGAGAAACACTGAAGAAAATTGGAATACAGGATGACATGATACACAGGCTCAAGAATTTGTATGAAGATACCCGAAGTAAAGTCAAAACACCTGTAGGAATGACTGAAACCTTTCATATAAAATCTGGGTGTTCTGTCTCCTGTTCGTTTCATCACTGTGATGAACGAGATTCAGAGAAAAGTTCACCAAACCATTGGAGGTAAGAAAATGAAAGTTATATTGTTTGCGGATGATATATACTTGTGGGAAGACTCAAAAGAAGATCTTCAAGGACAAATAAACTCCTGGGCAGAATCTGCTAAAGAATATGGACTCATCTTCAGCCAAGAGAAAAGTGAGGTTATGGTCATGAAGAGATACGGTCAACCAATGGGACACATTGAAATGGAGGGGAAATAGCTAAAGATGAACCATCAATTCAAATATCTTGGAAGTGTTATCTCTGATACTGGTTCTATAGATAAGGAGATTTCCCACAGAATTCAGGCAGGTAGCAACTTTTACAAAATAGTTATAATATGGAACAAGAAAATACCAACCCAATGTAAGAGAGTCATATATGAAACTTATTATGTACCAATCCTGACCTATGGTTGCGAAACATGGACCATGAGAAACAAAGATGTTAGTAGAATCCAGGCAGCAGAAATTAAATTTGACCGTAACATGATCGGCAAAACACGGAGGGACAGAGCCCGTAATTGGGAAATCCGCAAGCAGGCTCAAGTTGTAAGACTGCAGGACAAAATAACAGTGCAGCGACTGAGATGGTATGGACATATGCGACGCATGGGTGATAACAGATTACCAAAAAAATGTATGATCTAAAACTTGAAGACAAAAGACCTAGAGGGCGACCAAGACTCTGGTACAAGGACATGGTGAAGATTGACATTCAACAGAGAGGACATACTTTGGAAAGCACTGAAGAAGGAGAGAAGTTCAGGGACCGCAACTGGTGGAGAAGCCTCGTTTGCCGACCCATCGCTTAAGATGGAACGACGTGGGATATGTATGTATGTATGTGTGTATGTATGTTGTTATGTGGAAATTTGTTGAGTTGTTGTTTTTGAAGAAATATAACCTTCAGTTCAAGCTTTAAATTAATTTTGGTATTGTAGATAGACCCATTCACCCCGGCACCTTCTTTCACCATCTCTGCGTTCCACACAAACCCCGGAACAGATAGTATTGAGGAGTAACCATAGATCAAAAATCTTTCAAAACACCACCTTGAAAACACAGCTCCCAAAATCAGAAGCTGTACTAACATTTTGAAGCTTTGTGGTACAAATTGGGGTGCTTCTGTAGCAACTCAAGTGTTCTCATTAAGGCCTGGTCTTCTCTACATCTGGATATTGTGTCCAGGATTGGTTGAACAGCCATCATGACCAGTTAATAAATACCTAACTTAACAATTCCAAGGAGACTAATGACTGGCCTAATCCCTAGACTCCAATGAGTTCTGCATTTTTTAAAACCTTTTGCTGTATCTGTATGACAGTTTGTGTTGTCTGTCTCACTCTCAAAGAAATACGTTTTCGTAAGCGCTAGAAACAAAAATATCTTCACGGTCTTGAATGTGGTATATTCTTCATCCATTATCAAATGTTTTGAAACTGCCAATTCCCCTCTGCTACTACTCTGCAAGTATATATCACTTGCACTTTCTCCAGCTTTGCTTTGTAGAAACTTAAAAGCAGTAGAGCCACAAATGTACAGAAGTACTGAGCCAAAGTTCATCTTCATCCCCAGAAGAATTGGAAACTTCAGCCAAAAGTGCCCTTAGTGACTTTTACCTTTAACCCAACGACATAGATCCATACGATAATGTTGTCACAACCAGGTACATGATCAATTTTCAGCATTTAAACAGCAAGAAATGAATGCTGTTAAGCTGGAAACACACTGCCTCTGAAAATCAACTCTGCCAATATACATGCCTTCAATAAAGAGTGCCATGGTGCATAGTTAAGAACCTACCTGTTTCATTTGAAAAATTAAGTGCCTTGGCAAATTTAATGTACCATCATTGATAATAGTATCTATCTGCGCTGAATTCTGGGAGAGCACTTTGACACAAGTAGTATGGTAAAATGTTGCATGATTTGTGATATCTTCTTATAAAACTAAAGGTATAATAATTTAATTCATGCTGCAGGTCCTATAGAAAAAATTTTAACTCAAAAAATGTATATCCAGCAATGAATTTTACACTGTTCCTGAATAAATTTCATCAAACACACTGTGGTAACTTCTGATTTAACGCCGGTATCGCAACACTCACACTCACACAAACACAAACACACGTTCATTCTAAAGCAAACACCATACTGAGAGGAACCGTCCACTAGTGTTCTTTAGGAGGAGGCTCCTTGCAATAGCAATATTTCCGAAGCTGCTCTTGGGTGTTCGTGATACAGTGAGCATCCGAGCCGTACTTATTGATGCGGCTGATGTCCGATATCTGAAATGGTAAAAAGAGAAAAACATTTAGCTTTCTCTCAAGAAGGGTCTTAGTTCTCTCTGGCAAACATCTCAGCATACACGATAAACTCTCAGAGGTTGTTCAGGGATACTTTCTGAACATACAAGGTGTATCAAAACTATATGAAAATCCACAGCCTGTTTCCAGTCATTTGACCAGGTCAGGAATGGAATAAACGATGCCCCATCTAGCGGTGAGGATGGGAATTGTGTCGGCTGCCGAAGCCTGTCACTTTCCTCTGGGGCAATGATTAATGGATGACCGACGAAATTAAATGATACTGGAGAGTGTTCTGTTTGAGAGCTCGCTGCGTACGTCACCCAACCACAACAACAGCAATAACCATAGCACTGGTACACAAATATAGACAAGGAAGAAGTTACCACCAAAAATCGAAATTCAACCAAATCCCATAAAACCAAGACTTCATCATCTGCATCAAACTTTTAAGAACAAGCTTACAGCTGAGCCACATATTGTCTTTGTCCACAATATTGGACCATTTAATGATTTGTGTTTTTATTGTAAGCATACATGAAGACATCTTTTAGTCAAATAGAACACTCTCAAGAACCTACACCACTGTTTATGAGCACAAAATCAACCAATATAAATATATGCACACAAGACTAACTAGGAAGTCTGAACAAGGAATACACAAGCTATGAACTTTAAATTCATCCCAAGTGTTTTATATACATGTTTTCAATGTTATTAATGTGTTTAATGTGTACGTACAATTAGTTTTAAGTTTAGGTTAAGTTTTTACAACAATATTTAAATCTCAAAAACAATTTTACTTTCACGGACTTACAAATGAAATGACGATAACATCCAACTCATATCCCCATTAGACATCCGGATGTGCTAATGGATGAAGACATCCTTTTAGATAAGCAATACAAACCAAGCCTAACAGATGCAATATTATGATTTGTCAGCTGATGATGACCAAATAGAGTCAAAACCAGTACTGATGTTAAGTCTATATTTACAATAAACAGTATTGATAAGGTGGAATTTCTTTCTTATCCATATACACGTAATCAGTCAATACGGACATGAAACTCATAAATAACTATGTGGCAGGGAAATGGATGGTGGGAAGACCAAGAACCCACTGGATGGACATCGTAAAGATGGACATTACAGATCGGGGAAGGACACTGGAGGACGTCATTAACAACAGAACGTATCTCAATAAGACAGAATGGAAGAGGTTCGCTAGCAGTACCTAGGACACTGGACTGCAAAATGAACAGCCGTAACTGCACACACAGTACAAGAACACACTGTAATTAAGACGCACTTGTCAGTCAAGTAATCCACCAGATCATTTCCCTTCTCGCCTATTGGTTGCAGTAACGTTCTTTATTATTTAACATGCTCGAAGATGCAACGCTGCCATGCCACGATTGTGTATTCCTTTACTCACATGGAATTAAATACTGATCGAAGGAAACAATACGTCCAATGGTTTGATTACAGTAGATGTTCAATATGGCCCCCTCGTACTTGGATGTACAGTATTGACTTCTGGACTGTGTTCAGGATACGTGGTGCGTTGCAAACGACCTGGAAATCTGCCCATTCTCTTCGTACAAGTTAGTCTTCTCTTTCTATGGGGTTCGCATAGTAGTAAATTTGTGCGGAACAAACTGTAAACTGCCTACTGGGGCGGCGGGGAAGTGACTATGCAAAATGAATGAGAAACATGTGCATTTGCACCACCATTAGCTCTATCTCACTATCTATTTCCCCTCCCTTCCCTCCTCTGATGCACAACAAGCAATGGCTGAAAATGTTGAAAATTACACACTATCAGTTGCTTAATGCTGCGGAAAAGGAGTTAAGAATGCAATGGTGGTATTTCCCAACACATTTAAGGTGTCTTCTGTTAGTAGTCTAAGTCTCCCGTACAAAGTATGAAGAAGTATTACTATGGCATTATAGACATACTCGATGACTAGTATGATTGTCTTCCTCAGGGTTAGTTCTTAAATGACTGTGGAGGCCAATCCTCAAACCACAAATTCTTCCACAGTGGTGGCAAACATTGCCAGTGTTGAGATCCAGTTATTGAGGGTTATTCACTCTGAGGAACGCCTGCTCTTTCCGAGCAATTCTCTTCTCAGTTTCAAATCTCCGGCGTTGCTGTTTGAAGTTCTTAGTACCTTCGTGGATAAGACAACACCATTTCAGGCAGTTAGCTGCTTTCGTTTCCCAGTTAGTGGTGTTGATATGGCGTTTCTTCATGTCAGAATTTAGTATGTCCCTGAATCTTTTTTGTTGTCCACTGTGGTGTCGACGGCCACCCTTCAGTTGCATACGTAATTTGCTTTGGGAGGCAAAAATCAGGCATATGAACGACGTGACCTGTCCAACAAAGTCGATGTTTCACGAACATAGCCTCAATGCTGATGGTGCAGGCTTTTTCCAAGATACTGATGACAGTTTGGTGATCTTGCCATTTAACTGTAAGGATCCTCTTCAGACAGCGCTGATGATATTTCTATAGGCACGTTATGTGCCTCCTGTAAGTGGTCCAAGTTTCACACCCATAAAGACATAGTGATGACATTTTTTGATATTGAGAAAGCTCATGACAGTATGCCCAGACAGTTGGTATGGGACACATTAAGGAAAAAAAAAGAAGTTAACAGAGTGGAAGTGCAAATGATATAAGCTATGTACAAAAATTGTGTTAGTAGTGTGAATACTAGCATAGGAAAAACAAAATGCTTTAAAGTTGAAACTGGTCTCTGACAGGGAAGTGTACTATCCCCCCATACTATTCATCATAGTCATGGATGAAATTCATAAGAACATTAAACAGAGACTGGGAAGACAGGCAACAAAAGCCATGTTGTTTGCAGATGATATAGTGATATGGGGTGAGGATGAAACAGAAGTGCAAAAACAAGTAGATGTATGGAATCAAGATATAGAAAAATGTGGGAAGAAAGTAAGCACAGAGAAAAGTGAAATAATAGTGATGACAAGAGGAAGGAAGGAAGGAAGGAAGGAAGGAAGGAAGGAAGGAAGGAAGGAAGGAAGGGGAAAGATAAAACTGAATGGTAAAATTCTGGAAATGGTTAAAAGTTTCAGGTACTTGAGAAGTGTGATCACAGAAGATGGAAAGATAACTGAGGAAATTGGGAAAAGAATACAACAAGCAAACAACTTCTACCAGAGTGTAAGGGGTATTTTGTGGAACCAAGATGTCCTGAAGAAATCTAAGAAAGTATTATATTCAACCTATTATGAACCCATACTAACTTACGCAGCTGGATTGTGGACTACAACAAAACGAGAGGCGAGTAGAATACAGGTAGCAGAGATGAAATTCCTAAGAGGTATTGAGGGCAAGACCAGAAAGGATAGCATTAGAAATGAAGAGATCAGGAAAAGGACAGAAATCTTGAAACTTCAAGACAGGATAGAAACAACAAAGCTAAAGTGGTATGGGCATATGATGAGAATGGGAGAAGAGAGAGTGCCAAAAAAAGTTTTTTCAGAGATGTTAACAGGAAAGAGACCACGAGGAAGACCCCGAAAGAGGTGGACAAATTCAGTGTGGGAGTGCATAATAATAAATAATTTCATGTGGCTATTTCTAGCCGAGTGCAGCCCTTGTAAGGCAGACCCTCCGACGAGGGTGGGCAGTATCTACCATGTGTAGGTAACTGCATGTTACTGTGGTGGAGGATAGTGTTATGTGTGGTGTGTGAGCTGCAGGGATGTTGGGGACAGCACAAACACCCAACCCCCGGGCAACTGGAATTAACCTAGTAAGGTTAAAATCCCCGACCCGGCCGGGAATCGAACCCGGGACCTTCTGAACCGAAGGCCAGTATGCTGACCATTCAGCCAACGAGTCGGACGGGAGTGCATAGAGAAGAGGGGAGAAGAACCAGAAGTGTTGTTGTTTGAGTCATCAGTCCATAGACTGGGTTGATGCAGCGCTCCATGCCACCCTATCTTGTGCTAACATTTTCATTTCTACATAACTATTGCATCCTATGTCTGCTCTAATCTGCTTGTCAAATTCATACCTTGGTCTACCTCTACTGTTCTTACTGCCTACACTTCCTTCAAAAACCAACTGAACAAGACCTGGGTGTCTTAAGATGTGTCGTATCATTCTATCTCTTCTTCTCGTCAAATTTAGCCAAATCGATCTCCTCTCACCAATTCGATTCAGTATCTTTTTATTCGTGATGCGATCTAACCATCTTACCTTCAGAATTCTTCTGTAACACCACATTTCAAAAGCTTCTATTCTCTTCCTTTCTGAGCTAGTTATCGTCCATGTTTCACTTCCATATAATGCCACGCTCCAGATGAAATCTTCAGAAACATCTTTCTAATTCCTGTATCAATGTTTGAAGTGAGCAAATTTCTTTTCTTAAGAAAGCTCTTCCTTGCTTGTGCTAGTCTGCATTTTATGTCCTCCTTACTTCTGCCATTGTTAGTTATTTTACTACCCAAGTAACAGTATTCATCTACTTCCTTTAAGACCATCTCCTAATCTAATATTTCCTGCATCACCTGACTTTGTTCGACTGCACTCCATTACTTTTGTTTTGGACTTATTTATTTTCATCTTGTACTCCTTACCCAAGACTTCATCCATACCATTCAGCAGCTTCTCGAGATCTTCTGCAGTCTCAGATAAAGTAACAATATCATCGGCAAATCTCAAGGGTTTGATTTTCTCCCCTTGGATTGTGATTCCCTTTCCAAATTCATTTTTTGATTTCCTTTACTGCCTGTTCTATGTAAACACTGAAAAGGAGGGGGGACAAACTGCAGCCTTGCCTCACTCCTTTCTGAACTGCTACTTCTTTTTCAAAGCCCTCGATTCTTATCACTGCAGACTGATTTTTATACAGATTGTAGATAATTCTTCGTTCTCGGTATCTGATCCCAATCACCCTCAGAATCTCAAATAAATTGATCCAATCAAAATTATCGATGTACTTAAAAAAGGAGAAGAATGGTGGAGAGACAGACAGCGATGGAGGTCCTTGATTTACAAACCGACCCGGGAAGGTGGAAACGGGAAATGAAGATGATGATGAAAGGAGTGTTGGTATAGGGTGAGAAACAATGTGAACTTTATAGGACGGTCATCTGATCTGCCCCATGCAGATTTAGCAATACCACCTCTCAAAGTGTTTTTTTTTTTTCCCTTTCTTAATTTTTTTTTTTTTTTACAGGTATGTTACAGTGTAGTATTTATATTGTACTTGTGTGTTTGACAGAGTGAAAAGTATGGCTTCCTTCTTAATACAGACTAATGATACTTACCCTGATTGCGAAACTTTTGTCGTTAACATCATATCTTAGAGATACCTCAAACAGCCCATTTCCTGGTGTGGTAGAGAGCTTCAGTTGGTACGTTTCCTGGGAGATGCCAGTGCGAGCTGTGAGGTCAGCGACGAAACCATCTTTGTCTGCATTTTTGAGGAAGCGTAGCAATCCTTGGGTAGGTACCAGTTTGGCAGCCCACGTAACTTCATTAAGGTGAAGTATATGGCACAATTCTCGAGATTCTTCTGTGTACCTGAAAACAGAATTCAGATCATAAAAGAATTAATTATCAATTAAAAGGAATATTCAGGAAAGGCAACATTAACTTTTATAAAGACGAACAAGATTCTGTAGAGATTAAAAAATGGGACTCAGAAGTAAAACATTACTTACGACTGTATCCATAGAGAATCCCTGCTTAAAATTTTAAGACGCCTTGGACTATACCCCAAATTAATAAACATGATAAAATTGATTCTTACTAACACCAAATCAAAAGTTTAGGGGTGAAATATAAGAATCATTTGAAATTAAAACTGGACTACAGCAGGGAGATGTACTCTCACCACTATTATTTAATTGTGCTCTAGAAATGTTAATGACAGAATGGTTTAGGAAATGTTTCCCAAAAATATGGATTGGCCAAAAAATCAAAACAAATTGCCTGGGTTTCGCCAATGATTTAGCATTACTAGCAGTTGACATCATCATCATCATCAATGTTCCACTCCAGTTGCCCGGGTATGGTTAGCAGTCGACATAAAAGAAGCAAAAAAACAGATATCAGAACTTCAAAATATTGCAAATAAAATTGGCCACAAAATATTATTTGAAAAAAAACCCCCCCCAGAAATTCACCATCCTCTTCATTTCCCATTTCAAGCTTCCCGGGTCAAGTTGTGAATCAATGACCTCCATCGCTGCCTGTCTCTCCACCACTCTTCTCCTTTTTTAAGTACATCTTCTGGTTTTCCTCCCCTCTCGTCTATGCATCCCACACTGTATCTATCCACCTCTTTTGGGGTCTTCCTAGTGGTCTCTTTCCTGTTAATTTCTTTGAAAAAAGCTTTTATTGGCACTCTCTCTTCTCCCATACCACTTTAGCTTTGTTGTTTCTTTCCTGTCTTCAAGTTTCACAATTCCTGTCCTTTTCCTCATCTCTTCATTTTTATGGAAAAACTCCAGAAATTATGCCCCAAAAACCAACATAACTAAAAGAAGTTACCATGAATGGTAATAAAAACAAAATAGAAACACAATTTAAATATCTTGGAGAAGAACTAACACATAACCGAAATGAAAAAATTCTCAGTGCAAACAAGAACAAATAGATTAGCTAAAGCACAAAAATTAACACGGGATATCTACAAACAGAGCCTCCGTGGCTCAGACGGCAGCACGTCGGCCTCTCACCGCTGGATACCGCGGTTCAAATCCCGGTCACTCCATGTGAGATTTGTGCTGGACAAAGCGGAGGCGGGACAGGTTCTTCTCCGGGTACTACGGTTTTCCCTGTCATCTTTCATTCCAGCAACACTCTCCATTTTCATTTCATAGCATCTATCACTCATTAATGTAAATCACTTAGGGAGTGGCGACCCCATCGTAATAACAGCCTATATATGATTCATTCATTACATCCCTGACCCGGTCAAAGACTGGAAAGCAGGTTGTAGGTTTTCATTCATTCATTCATTCATTCATTCATTTTCATTCATCTACAAACAGAAATGTCTATCAATAAATGCAAAAATAAAACACTACAACACAGTTATGAAACCAGAAGCTACATATGTATCAAGAACACTTTTCATCTGAATAAACAATCAAAGACTGACAGACTTAAGAAAATTGAAAGGAGGATTGGAAGAACCTGCATCAACAAAAAATACCAGCAAGACGGACAGTGGTGGATAATACCAAATACATTAGAGACAATACGCGACACTTCCGGATTTAGCCTTGTTAAAATGGGAGATGCCGGGCTGATTGGCTCAGACGGTTAAGGCGCTGGCCTTCTAACCCCAACTTGGCAGGTTTGATCCTGGCTCAGTCCAGTGGTATTTGAATGTGCTCAAATACGACAGCCTCGTTTCGGTAGATTTACTGGCACGTAAAAGAACTCCTGCGGGACTAAATTCCGGCACCTCGGCGTCTCCGAAGACCGTAAAAGTAGTTAGTGGGACGTAAAGCAAATAACATTATTATTAAAATGGGAGACAAGGTGCAAGTGGCGCTCCTAGTGGCGTGACCTGAAAATTTGCGCTAAATTCATATATTAATGGAAATGTATTAACGGAAATGGATAAACAAATTATGTCTTGAAAGAAAGTGTTACTGATACTAAGATATTAACTTCAAAGTTGCTAAAGCAATTCTGGATAAATGAATGAAGAATTATTTAACAGGTTATTATTTAAAGACTGAAATTAGACATATAATCAAGATGTGAAATGGACTGCTGTGAAAGAGCTTGATCTTTCATTCATGCATTACTTTTTTTAGCTTTAGCATCCCTGCCTGAACTTTCACGGCTAGATTTTTCTTTTTTCTCATTTAAAAGCATTGTATCATCACATTAAAACACTTATCAACAAACAAATCGGCACATTCCTTACACACATGATTCAATGAATTTACATTTAAGAGCTGGACAATTTTCTTTTTAACTTGAAGCCTGCTAACAGAAAGAAAATCTATAAATTTAGCCTCAAAATCATTCAAACTTTCCCTATAAGCAATACTGCCATTACATTAGGGTAAAGCAAATTTGCATCATCATATTGTTCCAACAAAATATGTACATTTCTTAAAGCACCCATATTTCCTTCAGTGCTTGACAACGCATTACGGCATTCCAAATGGGGTAACTTGGAACACAACCAGACACACACATACAGTATATAGTTTCCTAAATTAAATCAAACCCACAGATCACACCTACAACAACACATCGGTATTGAAGGTTAAGTGCTGCATTATACAATAAAATAAGCTTATTATATTTTAAGCCAGTTAAAATGTAGGCCGTGCAGGTCAGAAGTTTAGGAAGTACTATACAAATCTCTTTGTAACTGGAAGAATATCTATGCAAACACAATATTTACTTACATTTTCTTGTCATGAGGGAAACGGAAGAAAGACCGCGAATCCTTCTGCACTTCATAGTTATTGCAGTCAAACACAGCACATATCTTTCCACTCGTATTGAGACGAGATATAAAGGAATGACACACGCTACTATTTACTTATGTCAACTTAATGCAAACGCGTAAATAACGCCACAAAGTTCACAAACAAATACATGTGCTGTTATGACAGAATCAGTAATTCTCAGGTCACTCCGCTAGACAGAGCTCTAATCGCTGTCCCTCGATATCTTGCAGAGTGTCACGTATTGTCTCTACTGTATTTGATAATACTTAACAAAGTCATGTACAAAGAGCTAGAACCCATTACAGATACTATGCGTAAGAGGAGACTGGGATTCTTTGGACATATCATGAGGATGCAGGATTCAAAACTTCTGAAACAACTAGTACCAACACAATCTCGTCTCAAAATATACCACAACGGGATGTAAATGGATCAGAGAAGAAAGAGAGGATCTGAAGGAAATAGGCCTTACAACAGAAGAAACAACAAATAAGATAAAATTGAATACAAAACTCAAGAATTAAAACCTCCGCTTTACCCTTACACGAAACAAACTAACAGCACACATATTTTTAACTGAGGAAAGGGCACAAAGATTGGAGCGTCTGAAGAAGTACTGGGAGGACCGCAAAACTCAAACAATCCCTTCAAAGAGATATGAACGATGGACTGACTAAAGTGATCATATGCGGTTATAAAACAAGAAAAAGAAGAAGTATTTGTCATGTAAGGCTATACACTAAGAGACAAATATCACCACCCTATTCTCTTTTTCTTAAATGGCTCATTACAAAATACAAAAATAGTTCACGCATGCTGTGTCCTTCACATTTTGTTAGAGAAGGAGATGGTACAATTTTGAAGATAAATGATATAACGCTTTCCAAAACACGAGACCACTGGTATTTCCGACATTAAAGTTATTAAGTTCTCAATGTCTATTTCAGGTTCCATAACGACCACTGCACATCATACGGGAAAAGAAAAACGCACATGAATAACTTTTAAATTGAAAATGAGAAATAAATACAGCATGTCAAATGGGTGAGAGCAGGCCTACTTTTGTTTATTGTCTAAAACCATTTCTACTTTCTTATAGTGCACTATCGGATTCTGTACTGGTGTCGCGAGCACGGTCGATCCGTTATGTATGACGACATGCATAAAAACTAATGTCCAATTACAAGTAACTGTGGGCGTGGGACCGCGATTCACCACGGACTGCCTGCCCAAACATTTTTCCTGCACGCTGTTACTCTCCGCCTCTGCATCATCTGAAAGATTCTATTTGAACAATCAGTTCTTAGTTTAGGCCTAGGCTGACCAGAAGCGGGTCGAACCCACGCCATCTGAAAGAGGCCTCACGAAGTACCAATACGCTGATGATGATGATGCTTGTTGTTTTAAGGGGCCTAACATCGAAGGTCATCGGCCCCTGATCAATACGTCAGACGCAAAGAGAATAAGACTGGCTTGGGACTGATGCCCCCTGCAACTGTAGGCCAACACGCAACTGCGCTCTGCGGCTGTGAAATTAAGTTCTCT
This sequence comes from Anabrus simplex, assembly GCF_040414725.1. NCBI lineage: Eukaryota > Metazoa > Arthropoda > Insecta > Orthoptera > Tettigoniidae > Anabrus > Anabrus simplex. The sequence goes on along the minus strand of NC_090278.1, from coordinate 64,193,277 downwards.
ACCAAATGCCAAATGCTTACCCAGGCCAGCAACAACTGTCGTGCGCGCAACGTGGCCGGGAATGGTAATTTAAATTGCTTATGGTGGGAGTTACGAATGTACTAAAGTGACGTAAATGTTCTATCTAGGTTTCTTTAGCATGTATTTAATAGGACACGTCCTGGGACTTTGGAATAATGGCATAATAACCAGGGAAACGTGCTAGAGAGGAATGTCTTAACCAGTATATTTACACTGGTTTTTTTTTTTTTTTGCAAGTTGCTTTACATCACATCGACGCAGACAGGTCTTATGATAATGATGGGACAGGAAGGAGCTAGGAGTGGGAAATAAGCAGCTGTGGCCTTAATTAGGGTACGGCCCCAGCATTTGCATGGTGTGAAAATGGAAAACCATGGAAAACCATCTTCAGGGCTGCCGACAGTGGGGTTTGAACCCACTATCTCCCTAATACTGGACACTGGATGCAATTAAACAACTGCAGCTATCGAGCTCTTGGAGTGCGATTAATTTTAATTGGAACGTTTTATTATGATTACACTATTCTTGATTTTCAATATACTGTATTAGAGGTAATTTTTGTGTATTTCAGTACGCATTTCTATTGCATTAACACAGAATCTGATCTACGTATGCGCAAAATATGTTTGGAGTTTGCATTTGTTTGTATCGCACGGTTCAAAATCCGCAACACTGTCTGAGAAACATCAGGGTCGGACAGCCGGTGGCTGGACTATAGTCCCACTATCACAACAAATGTAATGTAATCATTACATAATAAAGGTAATGTAAAGGTGGACCATTCAGATATAACTGTTACTATTGTGATCACCGGGCTGAGTGGCTCAGACGGTTGAGGCGCTGGCCTTCTGACCCCAACTTGGCAGGTTCGATCCTGGCTCAGTCCGGTGGTATTTGAAGGTGTTCAAATACGTCAGCCTCGTGTCGATAGATTTACTGGCACGTAAAAGAATTCCTGCGGGACTAAATTCCGGCACTTCGGCGTCTCCAAAAACTGTAAAAGAGTAGTTAGTGGGACGTAAAACAAATAACATTATTGCTATCGTGATCACAATTCAATAGGGTCAAACATGAAGTTTATAACTTACGATAAGGCACGCTATTCATGAGCCAGTCAGCTGCCGAATCACTTACTTTACAAAGAAAAAAATTAAATGTATCCTCCTAATTCAGTACATAACATAATTACATCATTAAATGAAGCAATAAAATTCTAACAAGTTTCGACTTGTTTGAGCCATCTTCAGTGAAGTAGGGGGCGGGGGGTAAAGTAATCTACATAATACAAGAAGGAACAAATAAAAAACAAAAGAGACAGACCGAAATAAAAACAATAACAATATACAATATTTACATTACTAGATGGAGCAATAAATAACTTTGCTGAGACAAATTCAGAGAAAAAAGGTTAATATAAAACATAATTGAATCCAAAAAATGTGCTAAACCTAAGAGGAAAATAAAATAAAATAAATGATACAGACGGAAATGAAACAATAAGTGCTAATAGTGAGGTTGTGAACCTCTTAGACTAAAAATTTTTTGATAACAATTCCAAAACAGGACAAAATCACTGTGTTGAAAATTCAGGCTGACAGTCTGTCTTTATAGAAGCACCATCCCACAAATGGTTAGGAGGGGAGCGAAAAAGCTTGAGAAACCAAGTTTGAGAGGAGACAACGTGCCAGGTGAAATGTATTTGACAAGGGAAGGAAAAACGCCGATGAATTTAAAATTTTAGAATAGCAGCATTCTCAATTTCTTCTCAATTTAGCAGTCCCTTTATCGAAGATTTTTTCCAATATTAACTAGGTGTGTTTGCCTTATTTTAAATGGTCGGGAGGGCAGGGACAAAATTGTGAAAGCTGTGTTAGAGAAGTAATAGGTGCATGGTAAACTGTAAGTGACCATAGTGGAAACCTTCAATGAAGTTTCAATCTGTAATGGATAAAACGAGGTTGTGTGAGAAACTTGGGCTGATAAGTAAAAAGTGTAAAATGGGTGTGAAGAAAACGTTAAACTTACGGTATTTAAAAGGTGGTTGTCTTATCGAACCAGCCTGGCCTTCTTAAAGTTAACGGCCCTGTTCGTATGATCGAGTCTATTGTTGGCTCAGCTGTGTTTGTAAGGATGGGAGGAGCGGAGGGAGAAGGGTGGTGCAGGTCTCATGGGAAGAGGGTGGGGATGAGGGAGTGGTGGCGAGTTGGAGAGATGGAGGCGGGTTTTGTTTTTATTGTAGAAGTTCTGACAAACATGGATGGAATGATGATATTATGTATTGTACTGAATTAGGAGGATACATTTAATTTTTTCCTTTGTAAAGTGAAAACTGTCAATACGGAATGATTCTAGTATCTTGTAATGAATCACTTACTTGTTAATGAAGTCAACTACCGCATCTGCTGCTCGTTGGACCATGCTGTCCGAGAGGCTGACGGCTTGCCAGTCTAGACAGGCACACCAGTGAGGCTCAATATAGGCATCAGCACAGGTTCGCTCCAAGGGAATCTGAAGCAAGGGAAACTATTTTCTTGTGAAAATTACTTGAATATTTAAGTACATAAAAGTTCAAAGCTAAACGCAACAAAAATTTGGATTTTAATAAACACATGGAAATGAAACAATTCTTCTCGTTAGTTTTCCCTCAAATACTAAGTAACAGATCAAGGATGATGGATAATCACTAGGAGTGGATGTGGTTGACAAAAATGAACTGAAAATGATCAATAAAATGCCCTTACATGTATGGGAATGCCTACTGAAAAGGAATGTACCAAGAAAAGGTCTCAAGCAAGGAAGCGCACTGTCACCATTATTGTTTATTATATTGATGGATGAAATGATAAAATGTGTAAAACAGAGTATCAGTAGTGATGAAGTTAATGCTTTGGTATTTGCAGATGATGTGGTGATATGGGGAAAGGGAGAAAAGGAAATACAAAGGAGACTGGACATTTGGAATGAAAATCTGAAGGAGTTTGGGAAGGTAATTATTAAAAAGAAAATTGTAGTCATGCACTGTGGAAAAGAGAACAAGAGAAGCCAAGTGAACATAGACGGTTAGAGAATGCAGAACTGTTTACATATCTGGGTAGCATTATTAATGGAAGTAATGAAATCAATCCTGAAATTAATAACAGACTAATTAAACGTACAGAATTTTATCATCAAGTCGGAGAGCTTTTATGGGATGACAAAGTACCCAAGAGAATGAAATTAACATTATTTAAACAGTGCTTCATACCAATTATAACATACAGACTAGAAACGCTGGTAACTAATAGCAGACAAGATAGTAAGATCCAAGCAGTAGAAATGAAATTTTTAAGAACGTTGGTTAAAAAGACAAGAAGAGATAGAATTCAAAATATTAAAATCAGAGAAGAGCTAAATATACAACCATTAGTACAGAACATACAGAAAGCAAGACTGAGATTGTTTGGACCTGTAAAAAGAATGGGAGAGGAACGGGTAGCAAGAAGGGAATTCGAAAGAGAAGTTAAGGGAAAGAAACCACTTGGAAGACTGAGAAGAAGGTGGATGGATCAGATTTGGAAGGACATTAGAGAAGCTGGGTTGGATGTGGCAGAAGTAATGGAGTAGGAAAAGTGGAAGGACAGAAAGGAGTGGAGGAGGCTTGTTAACCACACCCAGGCAACGGGAGTGGGACATTGAAGAGAATGATGAAAATGATGATTCATGGAAAAATGTTATAAAATAAATTATTTCTATAAAATTTTGTTTGAAAATACAGTGAAATTACGCTTTTCCTTAAATTTTCATCAAAATATCAGGGTGCATCTTATGGTCCAAACAATACATGATATTGTTCTATTGGGCTATTTTTCTCTTTTTGTCTTTGCCCTGCAGAATATTGAAAAAGGAGGAGGAGAAAAAGTATTAAAAGGGTGGTGTATTCCTTAACAAGTGTCGAACACACACTCACCTCCTTGAAGAGACTGATAGAGCGGTTGCGTATGTCTCCCTTACCAACACCTTGGTAATGGAGTACGTTTTGTAGGGTAGGATGTATGTCAAAAGGCGAGGTTAGACGCTGTATGTTGCGTTTGAAGTTAGCCACAGCCTGAGGAAACGAGCGTATGAACCATGGAGGGAACACAAATGAGAACATGGGCAATCGTTCTTCTTGTTTACCCTGCTGTGTGTTGCGGATGTCTGCGAACCTGTGAACAAAAAATCAATGCAGTCAGATGTACTTCATCTACATGTGCCTGTAAGTTAAATAATAGAAAAAATGTATATATATGACTTTCTTTAGTCACAATCAGGGCTTTTAGAAACTCCACTCTTTAGCCTGCCCCAATCTCTTATTTTTAAAAACATCTTCATCTTTGTAGTTTCCCCTATATGAGGATGGTTTAAAAAAAAAGAAGAGGTGTCCAAGAAGGGATTTCTCTTTCCCCATTGTTCTTCATTTCACTCATGGATACTATTATAAGGGAACTCAAAGGAATAGCTAAGGAAGATCTTAATGTATTTGTTTTTGCTGATGATGTTGCCATTTGGGAAGAACCAAACCCCATGGCACTACAGCCCTTGAAGGGCCTTGGCCTACTAAGCGACCGCTGCTCAGCCCGAAGACCTGCAGATTACGAGGTGTCGAGTGGTCAGCACGACAAATCCTCTCGGCCGTTATTCTTGGTTTTCGAGACCGAGGCCGCTATCTCACAATCAGATAGCTCCTCAATTCTAATCACGTAGGCTGAGTGGACCTCGAACCAGCCCTCAGGTTCAGGAAAAAATCCCTGACCTGGCCGGGAATCGAACCCGGGGCCTCCGGGTAAGAGGCACGCACGCTACCCCTACACCACGGGGCCGGCATAAGGGAATTGAGCCAACGGCACGTGGTGTTCCCAAGTACCCATCCAAGTACTGACCACGCCCAATGTTGCTTAACTGCTGTGATCGGACGAGAACCGGTGTATTCAACATGGTATGGCCGTTGGCCATTTGGGAAGAAACTGAGAGAAATATTGAGGAGATTGTACCTTTGGAACACCAAGTTTAAAGAATATAAGTTAACTGTGAGCAAGAGCAAAACAGTGGTAATAAAAATTAACAGGACGAATATACCCTGTAACTTCACCCTCAAGGGAGAGAAGATTGAATGTGTGAATACCTTTAAATATCTGGGGAGTATCTAATGATGGAAGTGCCAAGAATGCAGTGTTGAATAGGGTGCAAAAAGGATCCAACTTCTTCCATCAAGTACGGAACATGGTATGGGACAAGGAAGTTTCTCGGAGCTAAACAGACCCTGTTTAAGACTTATCTCCTGCTCATCATGACATATAATCTGGAGAACTGTGTCATACATAAAAGAGAAGTAAGTCAACTGCAAGCTGTTGAAATGAAGTTCCTTAGATCAGCTGTACAGAAAACAAAGAAGGACAGAATCAGGAATGATCAGATACAAAGAGACCTGCAGGTCTGCCTGGCCATGGAAGAAAGGATGAGTGCTGCAAGGCTGAAGTGGCTAGGACACATTTAGCAGATGCAGGCGACTCGAACTCCAAAGTTGTATTTTGAAAAGACCCATAGAAGAGAGAAATGAAATGGCGTATGGCTTTTATTGCCGGGAGTGTCCAAGCACAAGTTCGGCTCACCAGATACAGGTCTTTTGATTTGACTCCTGTAGGTGACCTGCACGTCGTGATGAGGATGAAATGATGATGAAGACGACACATACAGCCAGCCCCCGTGCCAGCGGAATTAGCCAATTATGGTTAAAATTCCCGACTATGCCGGGAATTGAACCTGGGACTCCTGTGACCAAAGGCCAGCACGCTAACCATTTAGCCATGGAGCCAGACAGAAAAGAGAGAAGAAACATAAAAAGACCATTATAAATGGAGGCACATTTTCAAACACACCATACCCGGCTCGCTGGAAGGAATTCATGATGACGATGATGATGATGATGATGATGATGATGATGATGAGTCTGCCTTCTTGCAATGTTTCCTCCACTTCAATTGATCTATAGTTTTGTGAGCTGCATGTCATCTCTCACCCAGTCAGCCAGAGTATTTGAGGTTACCCAACCCTCCGCGTACAGTTGAAGGACAGTCTTTGAAACTGAGGTTTTCACTGCCATTGAGAGTTCATGACCACACCATCGCAGCCGTGATTAATGCATTTTCACTGTGATTGGGGCAACCCTAAATTTTTTTCTGCAAATCATCGTTCCCGATGTTGTCTAGTCATGTCAAGCCCTGGCCAGGTTCATCTTGCTGCGGTAATAAAGCAGACTGTGGAGCCAGTGTCTCTGCTCCAAGAGTTGGGCGGCAGGAAATAACCGAACACGCTGAAGGAGCCAACGGCTTTGGTGGTGATGATGCTTATTACAAGATATTAGAATCATTCCGTATTGACGGTTTTCACTTTACAAAGGAAAAACTAAAAGTATAATACAAATCATAATTCCATCATTAAATGGAGCAATAAAATTCAAACATGTTTTGACTCATTTGAGCCATCTTCAGTGAAATAAGAGGATTTAAAGTAATCTACATGATACAAGCTAAACATGTGCTTAAAAACATAATGGAGGAACAAAAGAAAAAACAAAAGAGACATGACTGAAATAAAAACAATAACAATATTAATAATATTCCCCCTCTGCTCCTCCCATCTTCACAAACACAGCTGAGCCAACAATAGTCTCAATCGTACGAATGGGACCGTTAACTCTTGATAAGGCCCGGCCACTTCGAGAGGACAACCACCTTTTAAATACCATCAGTTTAAAGATTTCTTTACACCCATTTCACATTTTTACTTATCAGCTCAGGTTTCTCATGCAACCTTGTTTTTTCCATTACAGATTGGAACTTCATTGACGGTTTCCACTATGGTCACTTTCACTTACATTTTACCATACACCTGTTACTTCTCTAACACAACTTCTCAATTTTGTCGCTGCTCTCCCGATCATTTAAAATAAGGCAAACACACCTAGCCAACAATGGGAACAATCTTTGAGAACGGGACTGCTACACCGAGAAAAAACTGAGAATGATGAAAATCTAAAACTTTAAATTCATCAGCGTTTTTTTCCATCACTTATCACTTACATTTCACCTGGCACGTTGTCTCCTCTCAACCTTGGTTTCTCAAGCTTTTTTGCTCCCCTCTTAATCATTCGTGGCGAATTTTCAACAAAAATTTCGCTTTGTTTTTGAATTGTTTATGAAACTAACATTTTTAGACTAAGAAGTCTGCAACCTCACCATTAGTACTTATTGTTTCGTTTCTGTCTGTATCATTTATTTTTTCTTCTTAGTTTTAGCACACTGTTTGAATTCAATTATGTTTTACGATAACCCTTTTTTGCACTGAATTTGTCTCAGTGGTGGTGGTGGTGATTATTGTTTTAAGAGGAAGTACAACTAGGCAACCATCCTCTATATAACACTAATCAGAGGGGAAAAATGGAAGGGATCCGACACTTCGAAAAATGAAAATATTGGTCAAAGGGCCAAGGAGGGCATGAAATTGAAAGACTCCCTAGCCCTCGCAAACCTAATAGTGTCGGGGTCGAAAAGAACAAGAGCTGACCAAGAGAGGTCGAATAGGATAGATGAAAGTCAGGAGCCTGGCACAAGTAAGTGGAAGCAATGCCAGGACTCAGCTAAGGGCCCCGTGGTCGCCAACTCACGCTCCAAAGTTCAGACCCCCTGGGGCCCTTTTAGTCGCCTCTTACGACAGGCAGGGGATACCGTGGGTGTTATTATTATTTATTGCTCAATATTTTGATGTAAATATTGTATATTGTTATTGTTTTTATTTCCATCATGTCTCTTTTGTTTTTTCATTATGTTTTTAGCACATTTTTAGCTTGTATTATGTAGATTACTTTAATCCCCTTATTTCATTGAAGATGGCTCAAATGAGTCGAAACATGTTTGAATTTTATTGCTCCATCTAATGATGGAATTAGGAGGATACTTTTAATTTTTCCTTTGTAAGGATGAGAATGCTTGTCGTTTAAAATGGTCTAACATCTAGGTCATAAGCCCGTAATGGTATGAAATGCAATGACAACTTTAAAGTCCAAAATTCATACACTGATCAGAATTCAAAACCTGAAGATGAAGACCGAGTGGATGAATATGAATTTAAAACAATCAGTGGATCCGACTCGCAGTGCCTCACCTTCTCAGAAACTATATCAAAACAATATTATTAATGACCAAGGGGCTGCTTCCAAATCACAATCCTGAATCGATGATGCTTGTTGTCTAAGGGGCCCTTCAAAATGGTACTTATCGCTAGTAAAGGAGAACCATGGTATTTCTCAAGTTGCGGTGATGTAAACTCACAGTGTTCCAAACATCATTGTGGTACTACTCACAAGACTTATGGTGTTTCTCACATAATAGCGCCATTCGTAGGCAACGCAAACCCATGGTGCACCTCACATAGTGGGTACAAATCGCAGGCAAAGTAGCCTGTTTATGTTCCGCATACAGTGGTACTAATTATGGGTACTGGAAACCCACAGTGAACCACTCTCTGCTGATACTAATCACAAACCTATTGTGTACCTAACATAGTGGTACTACTCGCAAGTAAAGGCTTATATAACACTAGGTCGTGTACACGAAAACAGTCCCAAGGCGGTGGAGTATAAAAACCATTCCAGAAAGATCGTGAAGCAAGCTGCCCAAATCTGAGGACCGCCATTTCACGCAACTTAATAGAGAAGTCACCATAGGACCATTGTAAATTAACAGTTCAACACAACCTGCTACTAAAATTAAAAAGCATCTTTCAACGAAGATAATCAACACAACAGACAATCAATAAGAAACATGAAGACTGTTAATACACATCAATTTTAACATAAGCAAGATCAAGCCACCTAGAGTTTTTACAAAAAAGTGCCTAATTACAGATTTTTTAAGAGTTTTTAAATATGTTTGATTAGAAAATAAGTTTTTAATATTACCATAGATGCAAATTGTAATTTAAGTAACTTTTTACACACCACATCACAAAAATCCCCCCACCCCCCAAATTTCAAGTGCTTTACGCAATAGTTATAAGTTCCCATGGGAAAGTAATTTAAGATTTTAATGTACTTACTAGTTAAATTGTTTCATCTAAGCTATTTAAAGACAGCTGAAGATGACCACTAAGTGGTCAAAACATGTCCTGTATATGATAATGTTTCTATAATTCTGCCAAAAGGCAAGAAAAAGTATCGATTAGGTGGTGTATTAAAATTAATTTGTTTAATAATTTATTGGTATTTCATATTGACCAAAAAAAATCTTCACCTAAAAGCAGCCTTTAAACATTATTATCTGGCGCAAATTTCAGTGTTCCGACTGTTCCTTAACGTTCTGTGCAGCTTTATGCCGGCCGTAACTTCACACGGCACGTCTGGTACAGCAGCACATTCCTGCTGACGTGGAGCATGTCATCTTGCCTCACAAAGTTCTGTCTACTGCGCAGTTACAGTTGCGTGTTCCGTGTGCTGTCAAACTGTACCAAAACACTCCACCTCAAGCTCCTAATGTTCCGGAACAACTGACAGTTCCGGTCTGCCCAACCCTAATTCATATACTTCCCATCCGTTATCGTGAAAGGCTTTTGCAATAAGGCCGCAAATTGTGTGATGGCGAATATTCCAAAGCAATTAGCTGAATGGACAGACATATCCCAGTGGGCGAGTTGACCATGCGGTTAGGGGTGCGCAGGTGTGAGCTTGCAACCGGGAGATTGTGGGTTCAAACCCCGCTGTTGGCAGCCCTGAATATGGTTTTCTGTGGTTTCCCATTTTCACACCAGGCAAACGCTGGGGCTGTACCTAGATTAACACGTTCCCTGCGGCAGTGAATTTCGATGACTTAATGTTACGCCGTATCGGCCCACCGGTGACCTGACGAATTTGACTTTGTTTACTCCCTAGTATGACATCCTAAACCATGCATGTGCTCTTGTTGTGTGTGTTATTGTTGAGGAGACATTCCAGCGTATTTACCTATGCGACAGTGTTCTGATTCAACAAATGCGTGAAACAGAAATGACCCCGGAAATAACTGGGTCACCGGTGGGCCGATCAAAACTAGCAGTATCCTTTACTTCAATTGGAACACTATGTTGCCATTAGTTAACAGAAATTCGTAACTAGGGCGTAGTTACTTACTTCGCAATTCTGGGAAGTTCGCACCGACAGATAAGAGTAACATGTTTCGGGGCACATGGTGACCCGAACCGCATGGAACGTGATATAGGCCCACCCCAGTGCTGTCCTAACCCTCTTTCTTTTCCGTGCCACCGGTGTGTCAGAATGTGAAAGCTCCATACCTAAAAAAGGACGTGAAATTGCTTGTAAATATTATATACGGAAGATAGTAAATATGTCAATAACTATTCCAATAACTCCAATAACCTCTATTGGCTTTCCTAAGAGCAATGTAGAAAGCAGATATCAGAAGGGTGGTACTCCTTAAACAACAATCTATGATCTGCGGGCAGCAACACTCTAAGCTTCATTAACCGTAACCGCGCTAAGCGATTCCCGCGTAAAAATATAGGTCAGACAACAATCGGGACTCAGGGTGACCCGAAGCGATATGAATGGAAGATGAAAAAAACTTCCTTCGGGTCACCGGTGGGCCAATCAAAACTAGCAGTATGCCTCGATCCTTTGCTTCAATTGGAACACTATGTTGCCATTAGTTAATGGAAATTCGTAACTAGGACGTAGTTACTTACTTCGCAATTCTGGGAAGTTCGCACTGACGGATAAGAGTAACATGTTTCGGGGCACATGGTGACCCGAACCGCACGGAACGTGTTAAGGCCACGGCCACTTCCTTCACACTTCTAGGCCTTCCCTATCCCATCATCGCCATAAGACCTATCTGTGTCGGAGTGACGTAAAAAAAAAAAAAAAAAAGAAACATATCCCAAAGATTCAATCTCGCCGCAAGCACACCTGCATAGGTTGTTCTCCTGGCTTCCACCATACAAGATTCTTACTGGAGCCACATCTGCCATCATTTTGATGCTTCCAGTCCACTTTGATGTTGAATGGCCTACCTTTTCTACGAATCACTTACTTCCTTGAGGATGCTGTGCGAAGAGAGCAATTCCTTTACCTTTTTGAACTAGTCATTTATTAGCTTTTCCCTGATAGCTTTGCTATTTGTTTTTTTGATGCTGTTTTTCCCACAGGCAATGTTTAAATTACGGAAGCAATCTGCTTTTTCTTTCTCTGTATTTCTCCCACAGAGTGCATATATGTTCTTAGATTTTTCTAGAATGTTACGTTCAGATGTTGAATAAATCATGGCAGATGTAAGGCTTTTCAGGCGTTTGCTCTATTAACCAGCGTTTCGTCTTAGGTCTGACACTAGACTCTTCAGAGTGGGATGTGTCAGACCCTACCCACTGACGCTGGGTGTATGCAGGTGAGCTTATCAGAAGCCTATATATGAGGCACAGTCTGATAACTGCATAGGGGAGATAAATCTCCACAATGGAATTATTGCCCGCCTAGCAATTCCGAATGGAAAATTCTGATTCCCATGGAGGGAATTAGATATTTTTCACAAATAGAGCATGACAAAAACATATCAGATGTAAGGCTTTTCAGGCGTTTGCTCTATTAACCAGCGTTTCGTCTTAGGTCTGACACTAGACTCGTCAGAGTCATGTGTCATGCTCTATTGGTGAAAAATATCTAATTCCCTACATGGGAATCAGAATTTTCCATAAATCATGGCATCCGGAACATATATTTTTTTGCTATTTGCTTTACGTCGCACCGACACAGATATGTCTTAATGCGACGATGGGATGGGAAGGAAGCAGCCGTGGCCTTAATTAAGGTACAGCCCCAGCATTTGCCTGGTGTAAAAATGAGAAATCATGGGAAACCATCTTCAGGCCTGCCGACAGTGGGGTTCAAAACCACTATCTCCCGATTACTGGATACTGGCCGCACTTAAGCGACTGCAGCTATCGAGCTTGGTCCGGAACATCAATAGGAAGGGAAAGAATCTCTTAGGCACTCCAGTTTTCAAGATGGCATTTTCACAAAAGGTCAGATTAAACTTGCAGACAAGCCCCTGGAAGTAGTGGAAATGTTCAAATACCTGGGGAGTGAATTAATGGAGAATGCTCGACTGGATGCTGAGATAAGCAAGAGGATTCAAGTTGTTTCTATCATAGTGTAAGAAACATGTTATGGTACAAAGATGTGCCAATGGAAGTGAAGGAAACTATGTACAAGATGTACTGCGTACCCATAACAACTTACAGAGCAGAAACTTGGACAATGACGCAGAAGGATGAGAGTCGAATATAGGCAGCCGAAATGAAGTTCTTGAGGAGTACGATACAGAAGAGTAGATGAGACAAAATAAGGAATGAGAAAATCCGGAAAGAAATTGGAGTGGAAAAAATGAATGACAGAATAGAGAAGAGCCGACTAAGATGGTTTGGGCACATAAAGCGAATGAGTGACGAAAGAATGCCAAAGAAGGTGATGGAAATGCAAATGAAATGAAGGGGAGGCCCTGGACAACCACGATTGAGATGGAAGGACACAATCCAATGCAGTATTATAGAAAGAAACCTGGACTGGGACACAGTGTTGGAGGAGGAGCGGTGGAAAGACCGAAGAAAGTGGAGAGGAACCATATTTGCCCCTACCTGGGTACAGATGGATAAAGGGAAATGATGATGATGATGAGGATGATGATTTTCTCAAGGAAAGTGTGTTTAAAAATTTTGTGCATAGGGTTATTTTATTTTATGACAAATGAGATAGTGAGGAAGAGGTTTAACAAACACAAAAGAAAAGGACTCACCTATGCCCATGATCACTCATGATTATGAGTAGTGTGTTATTAAGGTGGCCCTCCTGGTTCAACGTTTGCAGCCACTCCAGCAGGTCCAGGTCCGCACTACCTACGTTGTTGTACGAGTCGTGTGACAGCTCCCCGTGGAATGCGAAGAGAAACTTGGGTTTCTCCCGATATACTTTGAAGAAGTCGTGGACGTAATTCATCATCACCTGGAATAATAATAATAAACAACGTACACACTATTAAACAAATGACTTGTTTTATTGTACAAGAACATCCTCAGATTTTATCAAATCACTTCATCATCATCAGTTAACTGTCTCCAGTTTCCCAGGTGCGGTGTATGAGCGCTCGCCACTTCAGTCGATTCAGGTACCATTCTTCTTCCTGTACTTTGTTCCAATCCACTCCTCTGTGTTCTAGATCTTGTTTGACTTGTTCGATCCATCTCCTTTGAGGTCTGCCTCTAGGTCTTTTGCCGTCTAAGATTTTCTCCAATCATTCCTTAGCTACTGAGCAAGAATCCATTCTCATTACACGGCCATATCATTTCAATCTTGATCTGATTATGGTATCACATAACGATTTTCTTATTTGAATCTCTTGATGAAACCTCTCGTTGCGGACCTTGTCTCTCCTGGTTTTTTTGTTGCACTGTCCGGAGGAATTTCATTTCTGGAGCTTGGAGTATACTTTTATCTCTGCCTGTGATGATACAAGTTTCATGGCCATAGGTTGTTATGGGCAAGAAGTAAGCTTGATAAAGTGTTCGTTTGGCTAGTATTGGAATCTGGCTGTCCCAGAAAAGGCTTCTAACCTGATGGTAAAGGACAGCTCCTCTTTGAACTCTGTGATTTCAGCATTTGATCGGTTATCTTCAGTCAGGATACTACCGAGGTATTGGAAGTGGTTAACTTCTTTCAATTTCTGTCTGTCTACTGTGATATTTGCTCCTGACTTTTGTCTGTTGACTGTCATAACAACTGTTTTCTTAAGGCTGATTTTAGGTCCAAATTCCTTAAATTCACATCATCATTTCCCTTTATCCAGCTGTAGCCGGGTAGGGGCAAATATGGTTCCTCTCCACTTTCTTCGGTCTTTCCACCACTCCTCCTCCAACACTGTGTCCCAGTCCAGGTTTCTTTCTATAATGCTGCGTTGGATGGTATCCTTCCATCTCAATCGTGGTCGTCCACGGCCTCTCCTTCCTTGGATTTGCATTTCCAGCACTTTTTTTGGCATTCTTTCGTCGCTCATTCGCTTTACGTGCCCAAACCATCTTAGTCGGCTCTTCTCTATTCTATCATTCATTTTTTCCACTCCAATTTCTTCCCGGATTTTCTCATTCCTTATTTTGTCTCTTCTAATCTTCTGTATCATACTCCTCAAGAACTTCATTTCGGCTGCCTGCATTTGACTCTCATCCTTCTTTGTCATTGTCCAAGTTTCTGCTCCGTAAGTTGTTATGGGTACGTAATACATCTTGTACATAGTCCTTAAATTCACAATTCCAAGCATTAATCTTTCCTTGAACCTTTTCCTCATTACCTCCCCAAATAACCACATCATCTGCAAATGCAAATGCCCTGAATGCACTGTTCGTGCTGTGCTGTTTCACTCTTTTCATTATCTCATCCACAAATTAATTTTAGTAATATTTACATGTCCTCAAGCAATCAGTGAATCGTCTCATCAACAGAGGTTCGCCATTAACATCTGGGCAGGCATTGTTGGCGATTCCTTGTAGGGACCCTACGTTCTTCCGAATAGGCTTACTGGACAGAACTACACTCGTTTCTTGCGTAATGCATTGCCTGATTACTTGGAATACATGCCACTTGTATCCTGTCGACAAATGTTTTTCATGCACGATGGTGCTTCCGCACATTTCAGTTTGCTGCCCGCAGGTACCTGAATACCCATTTTCCTGAGCTATGGATAGGTAGAGGAGGACCGACTGCTTGGCCACCACCACGCTCTCCTGACTTGAACCCCCTGGACTTTTACCTGTAAGGACACGTTAAGTCTCTCGTGTATGCAACTCCTGTTCCTGATGAAACTACTTTATATGAGCGCATTGTGACAACCTCGCAGGCAGTACGCACTACACCAGGCATTTTTGATCGCGTGCTTAACTCCATGCAATGATGAGCGGAGGCTTGTATTCAAGCTGAAGGTCGTCGCTTTGAACATTTCCTCTGATACACGCTCAAGGTGTTTCAGCTGCCGTTACAGATGCACGGTGTAAATGTACAAAAGTTTGAATAAATCTGTAAGTATAAGTCTCCGGACCCATGTCATAAACTTTTTTCTTCTCTGTATGTGAGGAATCCATTCCTAAATTTTTGCTGTTGAGTTTTGGTACACCCTGCATATGTACTGTAATGTTGTCAATGATTGTGAACTGGTGATGTTATGAACAAATAAGACAAATTATGATTGTAGTAGTCCTCCACTGTCACCATAGTAAAAGCTGTTTCTCGTGCATGCAAAATTGTCAGACCAGGTATTAACAATTAAATTGAAATAACAAATAATGTAGTTCAACCTATTCAATACAAGTAAATAAGAAATGTAGTGTTACATTCCTATTTAATTATAAGCAGAAGTGGTACCGGTTTCAACCCCAATCTGGGTCATCATCAGCTGTGACCCATGTAAGAGAAGGCTTTATGTTTAGCTTGGTTAGCTTGAACATTTAAAGATAAAAATTTCATGATGTTTCGTATTGAACTGTAACACTACATTTCTTATTTACTTGTATTGAACTACATTATTTATTATTTCAATTTAATTGTTGATACTGTTCAATACGGAACAACATACATTTTTTTAAATATTTAAAGACCAGGTATATCGAGGTGATGAGCTAAGTGGTAAGAGCGAAAAATCATGACGCAATAAGCAAAGTATTTTTATATAAATTCAATATGGTGGGAATTGGAACTTTGAATTTACAATGTGTTAAGCGAGGAAACGTCTTGAGGATTGCACTAATGAAGTTTCACAGCTAATGTGCATGTTATAGCATAACAGTGAATTGGGCACCACGTGCTTCTACACAGCTAGCGTAGAGTGAGATGCGAGGGCGGGGGAGAATGAGATAGTGTGACAGTGATGTGAGGTGCCTTTCCAATACAAGTGTTCTGTACAGCGAGCAGTCTTACTCAAAATAAATCATCCTCATTTTACAGTTGCAGTTTCCCGTGTACTGTTGGCGAGCCTCTTCCATTCTGTCTTGCTTCCTTCGTCCGCATCCGCGAATGGTTATCCGCGGATATTATAAATATTTACCTACAGCATGTTCAGCTGGCCCCGTGGTGTAGGGCTGCCTCTCGCCCAGACACCCGGGTTCGAATCCCGGCCAGGTCAGTGATTTTTCTCTCGACCTGAGGGCTTGTTCGAGGTCCACTCAGCCTATGTGATTAGAATTGAGGAGCTATCTGACGGTGAGAATGTGGCCCCGGTCTTGAAAGCCCAGAATAATGGCCGAGAGGATGCGTCGTGCTGACCACATGACCCCTTGTAATCTGCATGCCTTCGGGGCTGAGCAGCAGTTGCTGGGCAGGCCAAGGCCCTTTCAAGGGCGTTAAGTGCCATGGGGTTTGGTTTACAGCATATACATTTTGCTTATTCGAACTTTATCACCAATTTTATATTTTGGCTTATACTTCAAAGTTATATCTCTATTAATATCAATATCAAACTGTTTCCACATTTTTTCTTTTAAAGTTCTATTAAATCTTTCTACAACAGAAGATTTTATTTCTGAATAAGCTGAATAATGATTAATATTCATTTTAAATTTATTCAGAAAATTCTTTATTAAAACTTTCTTTATCATTATCGGTTTGCACCGAGCTCGATAGCTGCAGTCGCTTAAGTGCGGCCAGTATCCAGTATTTGGGAGATAGTGGGTTCGAACCCCACCGTCGGCAGCCCTGAAGATGGTTTTCCGTGGTTTCCCATTTTCACACCAGGCAAATGTTGGGGCTGTACCTTAATTAAGGCCACGGCTGCTTCCTTCCCACTCCCAGCCTTTTCCTGTCACATCGTCGCCATAAGACATATCTGTGTCGGTGCGACGCAAAAAAAAAAAAAAAAAAAAAAAAAAATATATCGGTTTGCAGATTCTTTTAAGAGTCTATCTTTTTAAAATAGTTTTGAAAATTTTAACAATATGTTTGCCAGTTTTATCTTCAACGAAGTTAACATCCTTCTGCGATTTGCAATGTCCATCTTTATCATGTCCATCCAGTGGGTTCTTGGTCTTCCCACCATCCGTTTTCCTGCCACATGTCTCCCTCAGAGTTAACCTTTTAAGTGCTGAGTTACCAGTTGACTGTTTGGTACCTCAGTGCTGAGTTTTTTCATTCGTATGTAAACATTTTTGTAGAAGCCTCAATTTTTAACTTATCAGTGGGGTGATTAGCTTAAAATGTTTATAAATGTTGATTGTTTATAAATCTAAATGCAAATGGAAAATCCTACACTTATGTTCAATATTATTTTCAGAGAAAACAAAATTACACTTATGTGCCCATGTGTGCATTATCTTTATACAAAGTAAAGAGCTCAAAATAATATTATTTCTTAAAATCTGTAGGCAACTAATACGTGTAACTTCTTAGAAATATATAAGTTGATTATTTTACTTTCCAAACCTGGAATGTGATGATAGTTACACGTTTTCCACGAGTTTTTTGTGATGCCGATTTGCTAAACTATCTGTACCAACTCGACTGGCAAAATTTTTTCTAAAAAATCAACGATTTTCGGGTTGTCATCAAACACTACTTGGCCCTCAGAGCCTGTCACAGTTACTTGAAACTCTGGTGGAAAAAAGTAATCCGTCCGCCACGAAAATAGTGATAAAATAGCTTTTGTACTCATCGTGTTTTTCTTCTTTCGTTTAGAAGAAGGCTCTGTTTCTCTCTCAAATACAATATTTTCGGCACTCTCTCTATCACTAACTTTCAAAATCGCTTAACAATTCATTAAGATGATCATCTCCATAATCACTTTCCGCTGTGGTTAATAACTGAAAGATTCTCTGATCCAAAATAACATCGCTGCAAGAGCAAGTAAATTGTTGTTCTGCCATGTTTGTTTACATCACAGATGTCTACAAAAAGCTCTGTAAGTTACTTCCCGAAGCTATAATCTCTGATCTGTTAGTTCTATATAATGCCCAATAGATGGCAGAACATGTCAGAGATCAAATTGGCACTCAAAAGTGAACCGAGAAACTCAAAAAAATTAAAATTCTCGCGCACCGTCTATAGACGGGCGTAGGAGCGGTGGACCGGCCACGTCAGCCCGTCTATAGGCGGGCGTAGCACTCATCGGGTTAAAATACGCCGTCCTTGTTGGCTCCATCCTCATTACATGCCTAAACCACCTCAATCTGGACATGCTGACCCAATCTAATAACGATGTAACAATCCCAGATTCCTTGCTAACCATATCATTCCTTAACTTGTCCAGTTTGGTTTTCTGAATCGTGAACCTAAGGAACTTCATGTTAGATGCCTGCAACCTTGATGAGTCTTTCTTAGTGTTAGTTAAAATAAACATTGTGTGAAGTTATTTAAATTCCATCACCAGTAATATCTGGTTATATCAGAGGCTCACTTTACTGACATTTTTCTCCCCTTGCTAGCTTACTGGGCCTAACACAAGGTCAGGGTAAACTCCCTTAGCCGTTGCAAGGCAGCAGCGCTGTGATAAATTTGTGTTATTTCCTACACACAGGTTTTATCAAACCTGCTAAGGGAGAACTCCTCCGCCCGCAGCCACTGGTTCACCCTTATGGTGCGTCCACACCAAGATGTTTTTGTTAACTTTGTTAACAATGTTAACCCATTCCAGTCTGGGCCTTAATATCCCTAACAAACGTTCTGGACTGGGCATTTTTAAGGATATTCAAAACATTATATCTCTGTACCTGTAGGAGATATTTGCATGATTCTTTTTTCTTTGTGCTTGTTTGAGCATCTAGTTTTGAAAAATGCTGTTTGTATTATGTCAACTATCACTCGACATTTTAAAATTGTTTATATATTACACCATGTTTTGCAAATGGGAAAAAAGGTCTGACGGATAACTAAGCAAGTACAGTGTTCTGAAATACTGTTATATTTACCCTATTTTGGTAATATAAAATGTGCATCGCAATTACAAAACAACAACAATAATGAGTAAGATATAAAAATAATAATTTTTCAATGATAATGGTAATAATTACAATAATGAAAATGGGAGCTCTTATGAAATTTTATTTTAATTGATAAATTCTGTCAAAAGTTACTGAAATGTAAAAATATCGTTCCATTTACCACAAAAGACTTCTGAGAAAGAGAAAATATAGTCTTCTAAGCCGACAACTTTACTAATATGTAGACAATCTTACGTATTCACGCAAATTTGAAATATGCGGGAACAAGCGCTTGGCCATAAAACGAACTCCAATCATAATAAGAAGTTGTTTTGAATTCATCATAATAAGAAGTTGTTTTGAATTCATATGTCAATAATATGTTCATTTGCGCATTAACTTATATCATAAAATATCGAAAATATCACTTTCGTCAGCACGTTTCTAAGACTTATAACAATAAAAATCTTCCACCTTTTTGATACTTATATTTGCATTTTAGCAAATTAATTACACAAGTACATGTTTAATTCTTTTTTAGAACATCTTCAGCTGTTTATATAGCTTAGGTAATTCACTAAGGCCCGGTTTCACAGTTTGAGTTTAAGCCGAAGCTTTAGTAAGCCACACACGCCGCTTAAGCAAGGCTTACGCTTTGGCTTAAACACTACGAGTTTCACAGTAGGGGGACCATGTGCAACTTTACTAAGCTGAACATCTCCGAAGTTGGTAATGCTTGCGCATGCGCAATGATTCAATTCTCATCTTTGTTTACATCCGTAGCCTATGATTGATTGACTTGTAGGTTATACATTGTTTATCAGCCAAGATAATTGAGAAAAATGAACGGAAAATGTGATTCCAATAATAGTAACAAAAATAAAGTTTAAAAAAGGTCACTCGCCCGTCCTGCTGAGACGTATTACCACTACAGTCTAAAATGGCCATAACTTCTGAACCATTCATGCAAATAATGTCCTGATAAGGTTATTGTAATCCTTATAAAATACTGGAGGAGGTCAAACAATTTATTTCGATGAGGAATTTGAGGATAATATAGAAATATTTATTTAATACATACATACATACATACATACATACATACATTATCATTATAGACTGTTATGCCTTTCAGCATTCAGTCTGCAAGCCTCTGAGAATTTACTAAACGTCGCCACAATCCTCGATTTGCAACTAGTGTTGTGGCCTCATTTAGTTCTATACCTCTTATCTTTAAATCGTTAGAAACCGAGTCTAACCATCATCGTCTTGGTCTCCCTCTACTTCTCTTACCCTCCATAACAGAGTCCATTATTCTCCTAGGTAACCTATCCTCCTCCATTCGCCTCACATGACCCCACCACCGAAGCCAGTTTATGCCTACAGCTTCATCCATCGAGTTCATTCCTAAATTAGCCTTTATCTCCTAATTCTGAGTACCCTCCTGCCATTGTTCCCACATATTTGTACCAGCAATCATTCTCGCTACTTTCATGTCTGTTACTTCTAACTTATGAATAAGATATCCTGAGTCCACCCAGCTTTTGCTCCCGTAAAGCAAAGTTGGTCTGAAAACAGACCGATGTAAAGATAGTTTCGTCTGGGAGCTGACTTCCTTCTTACAGAATACTGTTGATCGCAACTGCGAGCTCACTGCATTAGCTTTACTACACCTTGATTCAATCTCACTTACTATATTACCATCCTGGGAGAACACACAACCTAAATACTTGAAATTATCGACCTGTTCTAGCTTTCTATCACCAATCTGACATTCGATTCTGTTGGATTTCTTACCTACTGACATCAATTTAGTCTTCGAGAGGCTAATTTTCATACCATACTCATTGCACCTATTTTCAAGTTCCAAGATATTAGACTGCAGGCTTTCGGCACAGTCTGCCATTAAGACCAAGTCGTCAGCATAGGCCAAACTGCTTTAATGTTGAGTTATATTTTTTTACCGCTGAGTATAGCATAAAATCGCTTCTAGAGGGCAAACGGTTGGAAATAGGTATATACCATCGCAGACTTTTTTGTAGAGGTTTCTATGCTCTACAATTCGTATGCTTACACTTGGGGTCTATCGTTGATGGTTCACGCAGCGTAAGCCAAGAAAGCAAGTGACCGACCGACACGTTTGTCTCTTTTACTGTATATCGGAACACGGAAACTGTATTATTTCACAAGCCTCGAAATATATTCAGAAATATAAGTTATTTAATGTTAATGTTATTGGTTTTACGTCCCACTAACTATGAATTTGAGCACCTTCACCACAGGACTGAGACAGGATCGAACCTGCCAAGTTAGGCTATAAGAAGGCCAGCGCTCTACCATCTGAACTGAATCTTTAGCTCGCAGTTAGACCAGAAAGGGTTAACCAACAATGTTCATGAACATTTTTGACTGTTAATAAACAAAATAACCCGTCCGTAAACTTTTTGTGCATGTTGATAAACAAAATGGGCCGATGGCATAAACGGTGTTTAGACGATGTCTATGGTTAAACAATGCCTATGTATGGCTGCCGCATTGCAGAGATGTTATTTATCACTTGGACACTGTCTAAAACCGATGTTCAACCGGTCATGTTTAAACACTGCCGAGAA
This sequence comes from Anabrus simplex, assembly GCF_040414725.1. Taxonomy (NCBI): domain Eukaryota; kingdom Metazoa; phylum Arthropoda; class Insecta; order Orthoptera; family Tettigoniidae; genus Anabrus; species Anabrus simplex. The sequence goes on along the minus strand of NC_090278.1, from coordinate 64,171,639 downwards.
CACTCTTTAACCTCAAATGAGAGGAGTGAATCACAATCAGAGGTTATGTACCATGAAACATGTGATTATGCCGAGACAATTCCGGGAAAAAGGTTAGTCCAATGGCCTCTCTGTGGGTCGCCCGCTGCTAAATCGCAGCAGTTCATTTGGAATGTATGGGGAGGTAGAACACAAAATATGATTTCGCTTATTTCTTGAGACTGACAAAGGGACAGTCCGGTAAATATAAACTTGAATACAATTCTTGGCAACCGATATATTTTATCATGCATGCGGTGATTTCAATGGAATTATAGGTCACTTTGACTACATACATGTCAGAATTACTTGTCTCAATCGTCAGAGGGTTGTCACATACATCAATCGGCAGGGATTCACTTATATTTACTGCCAAGTAAGCAAACATAAAAGTTAAGAACTAAAAAGTAGTTTGTATGTGGTTTTTATATACAATCGTCGCGCTAATTCAGGTAAGTTTTCGGCAACTATAAGATAGGAAAAGGCAAGTGGTGGTGATTATTGTTTAAAGAGGAGGACTGGGGAAGAAGAGCTGTGGCCATAATATCAGGCCTAGTATTTGCCTGGTGTAAAAATAGGGAAACTACAATTTCCAGAATGCAAGCTACATCTGTATGGCCCATACAACACATTCGGTTACACATTACTATTGTTTCATCTTCCCTTCGTCGAAGCTATTTACGAATAGATTACACTCACCATAACAACGCTATAATCAAAGCTACACTTCCCTGTACAGTGGCGTGTCGCTTTAGTGTCTATAATATTATGAGATTTAATTTCCACCGAAAACGATACTCTTATCTGTGGGCAGGTCATGCTCATGCTCAGCCATATCTGAGTCATGTGTAGGAAGACAAACAGCTGACTGGCGTTCGGCGCATGCATCGACAAGCAAAGAGTTGCATAAAGATACTTCTGTCACCATTTTTTAAAGCAATATTGAAACTTTAAACAATGTCTAGTTAAATACCAACTGAACACTGTTTATGCAATAGAAGATCGTGATTGATTTAGACGTTGTTTAGGTAGACGTGGTCTAAGGCTTAAAACTAGTCATCGTTTCTGCTTAACTTTTGTGAATGAAACTTTTAATTAACTTTTCGTGTTTTTGTTAAATTTCGGTTTGCACACGTCCAAGGACACACACAGAGCATGCAAATTCATAGTTCAGAATATGGTGCTTTCTTATTTATAGGTCACTGACTATCAAATTGCAAGCAAAATTTCTAATATACGGTATTTTTAATTCTGTATGATGTTCAGTGTTCTCTGCAGAAATTTTTGTCAGTCGGGTGGCAGGAATAAGTTGCTGGAAGGGAAGAACTAGGTAAAAAAATGAAAATAATAAAATTTCAGTTTATTCCCCTCAGGGCATTAACAGCAATGTCCGGCTCCATGACTGAATGGTTAGCGTGCTGCCCTTTGGTCACAGGGGTCCCGGGTTCGATTCCCGGCAGGATCGGGAATTTTAACCTTAATTGGTTAATTTCTCTGGCACGGGAACTGGGTGTGTGTGTCGTCTTCATCATCATTTCATCCTCATCACGACGCGCAGGTCGCCTACGGGTGTTAAATCAAAAGACCTGCACCTGGCGAGCCGAACATGTCCTCGGACACTCCCGGCACTAAAAGCCATACGCCATTTCATTAACAGCAATAGGTAAACATTAACTGCAAAACTGAACTATTTTAGTGTTATTATCATGAACAAGATGTTCTACTGCTCATTCATAACCATGTAACACCAGGGCTTACCACTCTGTTGCTGTGAAGTGCCATACAGGTTCGTGACGTTATGCGAATAGAGTGCTCGCACGCAGTTCCACACTAATCCAAACCCCGCTCGCGCATGACACTATATGATAGTCAAACTAAACATTTAAACTCTGATATAATTTATGCAATTATGCTAACAATGAATAAGATTTATAATTTACGTAAACAATTTTACAGTACCGTATTTACATTTTAATTTGGAGCACCTAATTACTCAAATATATGTTAATATAATGTAACTAGCATAATATATCTAGGTTATGTTAGCCGGGTGGTCTGTAAAAATGGCAGGGTGGTGCGCTTATTAAAAAGGTCCTAGGGAGAACACTGATTATTATTTTAGCCATGTTAATGTACAGAGAGAACTCTAATTCAAAGTTGGTTAATTCGAAATACGTGCATTTTGAAGTAAATGCCATTCCCCGAATTCAAATATAGGCCTTCATGTGTTATTTCGACTGGTTAATTCGAAATATGGTTAATGTGTAGTTCGAAGTTCTCATCAGGCCCCTATTCTATGTAATTCGAAATCAGTACTGTAATCTGGTTGCTGCAGCGCAGGTAACAAATAAAGTCAGTGTAGACAACAATTGACAATAATTAACAACGAGAGACATCTTACATATCTCATTATCGTATATGCCGTACTTCAGTTTTTCAGGAATTAAGGCTTACATTGTTGCTTCTTTGTTACATTTTTATCGCATTGTCAATCATCATCATCCTTTTACAGTTCCAGTTTCTTGGGAACTGCTGGCGAGCCTCTTTTCTGTCTTACTTGAGATACATTCTGTTGTTAATGACATCCTCCAGTGTGTCCTTCCCCGATATGCAATGTCCATCTTTACGATCTCCATCTAGAGGGTTCTTGGTTTTCCCACCATCCGTTTCCCTGCCACATGTCGCTCCAAGTTAACGTATGCTGTCCTTGTTGGCTCCATCCTCATTATATGCCCAAACCACCTCAGTCTGGACATGCTGATCTGATCTAACAATGATGTAACAATCCCAGCTTCCTTCCTAACCACATCATTCCTCAACTTGTCCAGTTTGGTTTTTTGAATTGTGGACCTAAGGAACTTCATCTCGGATGCCTGCAACCTTGGCGAGTCTTTCTTAGTGAGGGTGCAGGTTTCAGTACCATATGTTAAGACTGGTATGAAGTACTGATTGAACATCACCAGCTTTGATTTTGTTGGTACTTTGGGATCCCAGAGGAGTGTTCATACTTGTTGGTAAAAGGGAGAGCTCTTTTGCACTCTACTTGCCACCTCCTTTGTGGCTAGTGTATCTCGAGATATTACACTGCCGAGGTATGTAAAGCTTTCCACACTTTCTAGTGGATGGTTTCCTAGCATGATGTTCGCTGGTCATCCCTCTCTGTTTATTGTCATTGTCAATGAGACTTCTTATTGTCATGAGGTACACGTTTGGTACGGTCGTGGAGTTATCTTTGTTCAAGTTTCGTAGAGTCTAAATTTGTTTATAATGGAATCGCAAGCAGCAGATGAAACGGAGTCTCTTCTCACGCACCCACTGGCGACGACTTGGTGGCGTACTTAACCAAATTTCTAGCCTGTCAAGTGTGCATAACTTGTCAATTTCAAAGTTCTTGCTGCGTCCGCATTTTATTGCTGTATGCTTTTCGTGATTGTAGACACTGCCTATGAATTGTTTCCAATTGTCTAATGGAATTTGCTACAATTGCCCATCCTTTCTGCCAATAGCAGGAGATCGACAATAGTTTTGTTGCTTCAGTTTATTGTTTTGTATTTAGGAAAGAAGTAATCAAAATAATGGATAGGTGTGTTCTAAACATTCAGGAATAGCTGGCCAGTCTATTTTAAGACTGGTGAACCCTGGACTTCTTTATTATTACGTGTCTCTGTACTGGTACCCTATTTTGTGAACTTCCTTTCATTCTTGTTTTATTCTAGATTGAGAAAATGGGAATTATTATCTTTCTTACAATTTCTGCTCTTTTTGTCTTGAAGATCAGAGGTATCTGGGTTCAAGTCGCGAATACATCACTAACATATTTTCAATACTTTTTGTTGCGCAGAAATTAGTTTAATTCAAAGTTACTATCGTTCTGCGACGCAATTTTATTTGACGTAAATAAATATCACACGAGAACACGTTCACTTCCTTGTATAAACTACTTTATTTACACTGTACGTCACAACACACAATTATACACAGTAGTAAATGACACTACATATAACACTCAATAGCGGAGTACCCTGAACTCGATTCTGACAAGTACAGATATCAACAACACTGACGCGTGCACTATAACATACTCTCCTGAATTCACCGCCTCACTCACTTGACTTCACCTCGGAGCCCAACAGTCACTCCCAGTCCATCACTTGCCTGAGTCCCAAGAACTAAGAACTGCGAACTTAGAACTCAGAACTGACTTCACTGACTGACAGCTCGATATTTATACTACTCGATCAACCATCTAGAATGATCGACTTCTGGAAGAATTCTTACAACACTCTAATGAAACACACTCGAAACATTGATTGACTAGCTAGTCGAATGGGTACTCGAACATTCGTTTCGTATTTACAAACACCTATGGAAATATCTACAACATTCGTAATGTCTCTACATGTATGTGGATAATAAAACCTTACAGTAAGTTTCCAGAACCCTTCATATGTACCAAATGTAGTAAAACAAGTCTAACATATGAACATTATGGAATTTTCTACCGCTTTCGACTATCTAGATTTTGAGGTTACACAATACATATTTGAGGTTATACAATTTTATACTACATATTTACAGGGAAACCATATACTAGTCATGTTTAACACTTAATAAAAGATAATTTAGCATTAAATAAACTATAATTAAAATATATTAAACATACTAATTGAAGGTTTTACACCAATTAAGATGTCGTACCTACGACATTACATAACTCAAAGTCCGATTTTTTGGTTCCGACCACTTTGAATTATCAAAGTTTTACTGTAGTTTCATTTCCAGCTTCACTGCTCGCTGAATAACCTAACCTTCCATAATCACTTGTATATCATCAAAATTATACTATCCTAACTAGTTTAAGTGAAGATTTTCATTATTTCGTACCTTGACCAATTCCTTGAGACTGGTATAAATCTTCAAACACCTCAGGCAAAACAACTGAAATGGCTTGTGTTGATACTCTTAGACAAATATACACAAGTGAAATGTAAGAGTCACAAGTTGCTAGGAATCAAAGTTATACCTAGCCTGTCATTAGCTGAACTGGCTTTCTGATAATCTGCATCGTTTCTTGCAATTTCAGGCCCAATTACTGTTAACAAGAACCTGAAGACATGTGGGGGCATTCTCAAGAAAATTTTGAAAGCCTGCTGCACACCTACCAACTTAACAAAACCAAAAATCAGGAGGTTTAGATATGAAAATCAGGAAAAATCAGGAGGAATCAGGAGATACAATTGCTCAAAACTGCTTATTCTACATATCTTGCACAATACAGGAGTACTATGGTACCGTATATTATAACACTTATTGTCTCAAAACACGACTGTTGTTATATGAGGCTCACAGGAAGTATGTGAGCGAGATAATCGGTCTCTGATAAGCCTATCGAAAATAGGATGGACTCATGCTCCACACATGTAAATCAGTCATGCACTTAGATGCCATTACTTAGAAAATGCATAGATTAATATACTGCTTCTCGCGCCCGCACAATTATGAGAAGCGCAATGCTATTTTTAACAAGTAATAAATTAAAACTCGCCAGAATTGTCTCCAAATGGCTCCTAAATGGTTATCATTGAAATTCTGTCACTAAATTACTAAAACAGACTCCAAATCTAGTGACTAGTCTGTAGAATCAACTAGACTGATGCGAACGAACAGGAACATAGCACGCGAGAACGAGAGATTGACAGTAGATATACGCATCGCGATACACAGGTTTCAATAAACATCGCACATTCGTGCGCATTTCTCGTATTAATAAACGTCGATATTTTTCAATTCAAAGAGGCCAATGAGCGAAGGACTTTCAGCCACTTGCGTACAAAGCTGAAATGGTGGGATTTGAAAACAAATGTTTAAAGTTCACTAAAATAAGCTAAAATCGGGAGAAATATTATAATAATCGGGAGGCGGGAAAAACTGTCGAAAATCGGGAGTCTCCTGCCTAAATCGGAAAAGTTGGCAGGTATGCTGCTGCATTATGAATTTAAAGTTCTGACAAAAGTGTTCTCTTCAAACTTAATTCTAAACTCCTTTCCAATATTTTTCTTTTCCACACTTTGCGTCAATTTTCTTCTTCCTGACTCTATGCATCGTAACCTCACAAACAGCTACTTTTTTTGTGTGTGGAAATAATGCTTAAGAAGTTTGTTAACAAAAGTTTATTAACTATGTTGAGAAATTTTTTCATTAAACATTGCTTATTAACTTTGGTGTGGACTAGCCGTAAGTCTGCAGCCAGACAGTCACAGGTAGTACAGTCTACCGTCACATACGGTAGCAGGATAATCCTGACCTGACAAGTGAGATCTGTGTCAAAGCCAGTCTGAAATGGTTTGGTCATCTCCAGAGAAGCAGTCAAAGATGATGTGTACCGACTTCGGAGCAACTTAGAAATATACAACCACACCAAAAAGATTTCAGGCGTAATCCGGAAACGAAGGTTTACGCTCGCCTCTTCAGACTGCCAAGTGGAAGAATCTGGAAACGTTTGTTATCCTACTTGAGAAGTCTCAAAACGATTCCTCCTTGGGCAGTAAAGGTCGATAAGAATCTTTTAAAGTATGGTATCACAGAAACAGACATTCAACTCCAAGCATCACTAAAACCCAAACTTAGACAGGTTCACCAAGAAATAGTCCAATCTCGCAAGAGGACAAACAGTTGAGATCTGGCAGTCCTTAGTGGGCCTAACGATGAATAATAATAATAATAATAATAATAATAATAATAATAATAATAATAATAATAATAATAATAATAATACCAAGCTCGATAGCTGCAGTCGCTTAAGTGCGGCCAGTATCCAGTATTCGGGAGATAGTAGGTTCGAACCCCACTGTCGGCAGCCCTGAAGATGGTTTTCCGTGGTTTTCCATTTTCACACCAGGCAAATGCTGGGGCTGTACCTTAATTAAGGCCACGGCCGCTTCCTTCCCACTCCTAGCCCTCTCTTGTCCATCGTCGCCATAAGACCTATCTGTGTCGGTGCAACGTAAAGCAATTAGCAAAAAAATAAATAAATAATTCTCAGCAGATGAACGAGCATGGATATAGACTGAGATCACGCAAAGGGACAGAAGACCTTTCCAACATTGCCGGCAAGTAGACTGACACACAAAATTCTCACCTACATAGAACATCTAAAAAATATTCCATGGGTACTGGAAGCGAAGAAGGATCTGGAAAAAACCCAGATAAACTCAAATGATACCACGGACAGAAACCTCTACAGGAAAAAATTAATCGATGGATAGTGCAACCAGAGAACGAAGTGAAAAAAGAAGATTGGAGCAAAGTGGACAGAAGAACGAAAAAGGAATAATAATAATAATAATAATAATAATAATAATAATAATAATAATAATAATAATAATAACCCGTGTGGAGATTTACCGGTTACCTCCATCAGGCGCGTCCCATTGGAATTGGGGAACCTCGCTGGCTCTGCCGCCAGCAGAGTTAGAGGGTAGTAGGGAAATAAAATACCACCGTGAAAAAAAAACTGGTCCCTTGCCAGGGTTACGGCGAAGACTGGTAAATGACCAGAAGCCAGAAAACATCTTGAGGCAACCTCTAGGGCTAATAACCCTAGCTGTAAAAGGATAGGTACCCGTCCAAAGCAAAGTCAAGTCAAAAAGCATGATGGCACAACATTTCAAGAAACATACCCCAGGGGGTAAATCTTCGGATAAATGCCTCGTCGTGAACACCGCGGCGCACGAGTCTCGTTCGGATTCTGGGGGAGACTCGACATCATGCAAGAGACGAGTCGGAGCGTCTCGGTGTACCCCGAAGAGTCAAAAACTCAGGCCAAAATCTAAAACCTTTCTAGCAACTTTCAACATAAATTCACTTACACAAACTGGCAAGCTGAAAACCCTCACCAAAGCTCTTCACAAAAATCAGATATCCATAATGGCCCTACAGGAAACAAGGTACCCAGATGAAGAGATTTTTGAATCCGAAGGCTACGGATTTTTCAAGAGCAAAGCGCAAAGAGGAATCCTCAATGGAGCTGTGATGCTTGGAACCGCGTTTGCTGTTAGAACCAAGATCCTTAAATTGGTTGCAAATTTCGAACCTGTGAATGACAGATTGTCTATACTCACAATTAAATGCGCGAACAAAACCTACGCCCTAGTTAACGCACATGCTCCTACAAATTATAAGAACAAGTCTGATGATAATTTCTGGGACCTACTGGATGAAAAATTAAACAAAATCCCCAAACACCATGTCAAGCTTCTTTTGGGTGACTTCAATGCCCAACTAGGACGTGAACAGAAGTACAAGAAAGTTCTAGGAAATTACCCTGCTCACAAAAGAACCAATCCCAACTGAAAAAGACTGGTGTCCATTTGCGAAAATCACAACCTGCAGGTCATGTCGACCCACTTTCGCCATCTACCCAGAAAGCAAATGACTTGGCGTTCTCCCGTCCAAGCTCTCGGAGAGTTCCAAATTGATCATGTTGCAATCTCCAGGAGAAACAGCCCTGAGATTATGAATGTCAAGGTAAAGAAAGGCATCAATGTCACCTCAGATCATTATATGTCTCTTATCAAATTCAAACCAATTCCCGCAAACACAAGGAAGACAACCAAACAGATCACACGCTTCGACAATGATAAACTTCGGCAAAGGGTCGAGGAGTTCCAGGAGAAGGCTAGACCAAATGACTGTGACTTTAACAATGCCAAAAGTCTCCTTGTTGAGGCCGTTGCAGAAATCAAGAGAAGCAAAAAGCATGCCTGGTGGAATGGTACCTGCGAATCAGTCCTCCAAGAAAGACTCAATGCGTGGAAACAGTACTACTCTACGAAATCCGAAAATGATTGGGAAACCTACAAAACCTAACGTGCCCAAGCAGCTAGGGTGTTCAGAACTGAGAAACGTAAATAAGAAAAATCTCTCATTGAAAATATAGAACAAAACTTTAGGAAGAATGAAAGCAGAGAGTACTACAGAGCCTTCAAACGCAAACTCACTGGCTATAAACCACTATCTCTATGCTTTGAGCGAAAGGACGGCATACTGGCGACGTCAAATGAAGAAAATTGCAGCATTCTGGCAGATTACTTCAAGAATTTACTTAACTGCTCTAAACCGCAAAGCGCCATTGAGACCAAGGAACCCTTACTCAGATACCCAGATTCCATACCACCCGACAGAGATGAAATCAAGCGCCACATTGCCCGTCTCAAAAAAAACAAAGTGCCGGGGAAAGACTCAGTAGTAGCAGAACTATGGAAATATGCCCCAGAAGAATCACTTGATATCTTGCAAAAGCAAATAGAAGAAATTTGGAACAAGGAGACCCTACCTGAAGATTGGAAAATAGCTTTGATCCATCCATTACACAAAAAAGGCAGCATGAAGAACATCAACAACAACAGAGGAATATCTTTGCTACCCGTGACTTATAAAATTCTATCACTTGCCATCCTGGAGTGTTTGGAAGCACAAGTCGAACATCAAATAGGTGAATACCAAGGAGGGTTCAGAAAAGGTCGCTCAACAGCTGAACATATCCAAACTCTCAAAACGATCATCAGATATTGTACACTAAGGTCCAAGCAGTATGTGTCTGTCTTTGTGGACTTCAACTGTGTTCTTGAAAAGATCATCAGAACCTGGCGGGTGAGATTACAGGAAACCAACTACAGTCCATTGAGAATAGGAACCAAATCTATGGGGATCGCAACAGACTGCTTAGCATTTGCTGATGATATTGCTGTTCCCTCAAACGACATAGAAACCGCTAGAACTCAAGTTGAAATTTTAAAGGAAATTGCCGAACAAACTGGTTTGCAGATATCGTTTGAGAAAACAGAAGTTATGACTAACATCAAAGAAGCTCCACCAAAACTCCATACAAAATACAGGGACATCACCCGAGTAGATAAATTCAAATACCTGGGTGAGATAATCATGAAAAATGGACTGGACAAAGAAGCACTTCAGGAGCGAGTACGCAAACTGGAAATAGCCTACCAAACATCCCGCACAATCTAAAACAAAAAATGCCTTTCCCAAAACACCAAGATACGTCACTATGAAACAGTTCTGAAGCCAGTAGTTCTATATGCAGCCGAAACCCTGTCTCTAAATGCCAACAAAGGACTCCTTGAAGAACTGGAGAAAAGAGAAAGCAAAATTGTGAGAGGAATCTTGGGATCAAAGTACAGAAATGGAATCCATCAAAAGAGATCCAACAAGGAAGTCTACAGCAAAATAGAGAAAATTACCGACACAGTCAGAAAAAGACGGGCACGATTTTACGGTCATCTGAAAAGAATGGACGGAAGAAAGTTAACTAAAGAAATCTTTCACTTTTTTGATTCAAACCCCAAAACCACAATTCCCTTGTTTAGAAATACCAAAGAAGACCTTCAAATGCTACATATCTCAGCTGAAGACGCCCTTAACAGAGACCTCTTCCGCAAGAAAATATTGACGAACGGGATAAACCGAGACGAGCAACCGAAGAGAAGACACGGTGCCCCTTGGACAGAGGAGCGTAAGCAGGCCCACTCACAAAGAATGAGGGAAATTTGGGCTCTAAAGAAGGCCAAGTTCAGTGTCAAATGCAACGAGACTTAACGTGGTCCTTGATGGCCCCAGCGAATTATATATATATATATAATAATAATAATTGCAGCTAGCTGCATTCACTTGATATCTACTTACAGTATGAATTGTAGAAACAATGTTTTTCCATCAATTCTACAAAAGTATCATTATGTAAACTTTCCTGTTCAGAATGGCTTTCGGGTAAATTATTTACTAATTTACTTATGCTGGTGAGGAAAGCTGTGCCAGGTCCACCTGCATTGCAGGCCTTTTAGGCCCTAATGTTATGCCGCTGTTCAATTCAAAAGAATGAACCTACAAGGAACAGCTAAAGTGTGGTTCAAGAGATGGATCGATCAAATTAGAAATGATCTAACTGGACGAGGTCTGGATATGCAGCAGGTTATAGCAGAAGACATCTACATAGACAGAAGAAAATGGCGAGCGCTCATTCACCGCACCCGGAAACTGGAGGTGGTTCATGATGATGATGATGATGATGACCGTAATATCATTAAATCTCGGAAGCTCTGTGGCACACCCATTGAGAATAATGAAAATATCTGTGAGTGATAAAAGACTTATTATTTCTTAAGACTTACCTTATGTCTAGGGATTGATCCTAAACAAAATTTCTTATTCTTATTGTACATTTTCGAAGCCTCCACGTAGAAGGTCCTCATATAATGATCCGTTGGGGGAGAGTCAAATCCCTTCAGGCGGTAAGTGAAGGTGCCGATACTGGGACAATCCTCAAGGTAACCTGTCAATACAAAATTTCACATTTAAAAACTAATGGTCGGTAGTTTTAGTACAGTAACTTTTTCTGGCACATAGAGACAGATTACATTGAAAGGAAATACACAGGAGGATAAACATAATGACAGGTCAATGCAGAAAGAGAACACAAGGACAAACATGAAAACACAAAAGGGCAAATACTGTATTTACTCAATTCTAATGCACACTTTTCTGCAGCATTCACATATGAGTTAAGCCTAATATGTAAGACGTGACCAAAAAGTTTCCGTTTGAAAGCATCGTTGCAGTAGACATGCAACGTAGTGTGACTCCGATGCGGGTATATAAGCATGGATATGTAGGCAAAGGGATTATACCCTATCTCAAATAATCTGGGAGATAAGGTAAACACAAAAAACATGTGACAAATGCGGTGGTCCTGTCTATCTTTTGGTAAAGAGTTAAAAATACTTTACATGTGTTAAGTGAAGTTATTTCCACGAAAAATGTACGTATATCGTTAAAATCTGTTTATCTTCACTTCTAAAAAGCTGTTTAATTTCAATTTACACTGACTGACAGAGCAAATGCAACACCAAGGAGGAGTGGTTCGAAAGGGATGAAAGTTGGGGAAAAAACAGAGACGGCACGGACGAATAATTGATGTTTATTTCAAACCGATATGCAGGTTACACAATGCGCACGGCATCGACTCAGTAGGATGTAGGACCACCGCGAGCGGCGATGCACGCAGAAACACGTCGAGGTACAGAGTCAATAAGAGTGCGGATGGTGTCCTGAGGGATGGTTCTCCATTCTCTGTCAACCATTTGCCACAGTTGGTCGTCCGTACGAGGCTGGGGCAGAGTTTGCAAACGGCGTCCAATGAGATCCCACATGTGTTCGATTGGTGAGAGATCCGGAGAGTACGCTGGCCACGGAAGCATCTGTACACCTCGTAGAGCCTGTTGGGAGATGCGAGCAGTGTGTGGGCGGGCATTATCCTGCTGAAACAGAGCACTGGGCAGCCCCTGAAGGTACGGGAGTGCCACCGGCCGCAGCACATGCTGCACGTAGTGGTGGGCATTTAACGTGCCTTGAATACGCACTAGAGGTGACGTGGAATCATACGCAATAGCGCCCCAAACCATGATGCCGTGTTGTCTAGCGGTAGGGCGCTCCACAGTTACGGCCGGATTTGACCTTTCTCCACGCCGACGCCACACGCGTCTGCGGTGACTATCACTGACAGAACAGAAGCGCGACTCATCGGAGAACACGACATTCCGCCATTCCCTCATCCAAGTCGCTACGTCTATGCTGTGGAGTCAATGGTAGTCTTCTGAGCGGACGCCGGGAGTGCAGGCCTCCTTCAACCAATCGACGGGAACTTGTTCTGGTCGATATTGGAACAGCCAGGGTGTCTTGCACATGCTGAAGAATGGCGGTTGACGTGGCGTGCGGCGTGCGGGGCTGCCACCGCTTGGCGGTGGATGCGCCGATCCTCGCGTGCTGACGTCACTCGGGCTGCGCCTGGACCCCTCGCACGTACCACATGTCCCTGCACCAACCATCTTCGCCACAGGCGCTGCACCGTGGACACATCCCTATGGGTATCGGCTGCGATTTGACGAAGCGACCAACCTGCCCTTCTCAGCCCGATCACCATACCCCTCGTAAAGTCGTCTGTCTGCTGGAAATGCCTCCGTTGACGGCTGCCTGGCATTCTTAGCTATACACGTGTCCTGTGGCACATGACAACACGTTCTACAATGACTGTCGGCTGAGAAATCACGGTACGAAGTGGGCCATTCGCCAACGCCGTGTCCCATTTATCGTTCGCTACGTGCGCAGCACAGCGGCGCATTTCACATCATGAGCATACCTCAGTGACGTCAGTCTATCCTGCAATTGGCATAAAGTTCTGACCACTCCTTCTTGGTGTTGCATTTGCTCTGTCAGTCAGTGTATAATTGATACTTGTGCATTAAAGTGCCTTTTGAGAGGGGCGATGTGTCAACAGCAGAACAGCCATTGCAGTGTTCAGTAGTGGTTCAGTTAGCTAACACACAACCCATGTGCTTTCTGTTTATTGCTGTGTTCCGGGTGTTATTGGTGTGCTAACGACTTTGCATATTATTACGAGTTGGTAGTCAGTCTTTGTCTTGGTGTTTAGGATTAAGTTAACTGTTTTAATTTATGCTTACTTAACCTTTGTATGTAATTGTAATTGAAAATTGTATATAAATTTGAAACAATTAAGTTTATTGAAGTGGTCAACCTATTCAATACAATACATTTGTGAGAATGTTTATAAATTAAGCATGACACTTAAATTGGGACGAGTTTCACCCTTGTTGTGGGTATCGTCAGCCTATCTCTCAGCCTCAAAATCACTCACCATTGGGATCCCGATACAGTCATATTAAACCATCATATAACTAAAATAGTACTACGAGTTAAAAATACAATGTGATGGTCCTTTACTGACAGGTAAACAAGATTTTGTGGGGTTCTTAAAAGAGTCTTTGAAATAATTTGTAAGATATCTGGTGTTGGCACCTATTAAAATGATTATCATCTGGTTAGGCACTCTCAGTCTTATGAAACAATGTTTAACTTTTAAAGAATACACTAACACTTGATACAAAATAAAACACTACGTTAAGACACTACGTACAGTCACAGGATAAATATTTAAGCGAAAGTTATCTGGATGCCAATTACAATGTTTGATTTTTGATAACATCTATTAATCGTGCTCGAAGGATGTTATAAAACCTCTTGGTGTTTCTATGATCATGGTCATATTGTTCTAAGTTGAAGTCTTCTTTACAAAAGGCATATCAACAGACTGTGGAATTGAAACAGCTGTGAGTTGTATTGTAGTCAACCCTTGGTTCACGCTATTTTAAATGGTCTATTGTTGACTGGTGACCTAATTTGCACGCTGTAATGGTTTAGAAAATAAGCAAATAATAAGGATAGGTAGATCAATGATAGTTCCAAAGTGTTTGAGGGGTGGTGTCGGCCACTGTCTTGATCAGTGTTGCCAACTTATATTTTCAAGATCCGCGAAAATCTGCTAAAATTCCACCAAAAAATCCGATCTCAAATAATAAGCAATGAAAAATGAAATGGCGTATGGCTTTTAGTGCCGGGAGTGTCCGAGGACAAGTTCAGATCGCCAGGTGCAGGTCTTTTGATTTGATACCCGTAGGCAACCTGCGCGTTGTGATGAGGATGAAATGATGATGAAGGGAACACATACATCCAGCCCCCGTGCCAGCGAAATTAACCAATTAAGGTTAAAATTCCCGACCCTGCCGGGAATCAAACCCGAGACCCCTGTGACCAAAGGCCAGCACGCTAACCATTTAGCCATGGAGCCGGACATGAGCAATAAAAATGAGCAATAATAATAATAATAATAATAATAATAATAATAATAATAATAATAATAATAATAATAATAATACATGTCTGCACTCACCTGATCTGCGAGTTTCACTGGGATTAACCCCCTGCCTCGAAGCCGGCGAGCTAAAATTTGTAGGCGTTTTAGTGCTGGGTGCAAACTAGGTGAATCCCCTACCTACAGGGCCACACACAGAACTGGCCAGTTCATTAAACGGTCTTCCTTCATAGCACAAAATAAATGCTACTCTCACAGTTTCATTATCTGTCGTCATTCATCAACTAAGAGATAAGCAACCTTTCCCCACGCATTACAATTTTATGATACAATGATCTCATAACATCAGATCCAAATAGCTTGTTTTCCTCATGTGACTGCTAGCTCCTGACAAGAAATATGGAATAGCTCGGACACAGACTGGAGTACAATTTTTTTTTTAAACGTAAAATGGATAAAACACTAAATTCCGCTGTAATAAATCTAGAATTCCGCCAAAAAATCCACTGTCCGCTAAATGATATATTTCTCCGCTGACAGTCTTCTAATTCCGCCCAATTTAGCGGAAAATCCGCTAAGTTGGCAACACTGTTTTCCTCATGTGACTGCTAGCTCCTGACAAGAAATACGGAATAGCTCAGAGACAGACTGGAGTACAATTTTTTTTTTAACGTAAAATGGATAAAACACTAAATTCCGCTGTAATAAATCTAGAATTCCGCCAAAAAATCCGCTGTCCGCTAAATGATATATTTCTCTGCTGACAGTCTTCTAATTCCGCCCAATTTAGCGGAAAATCCGCTAAGTTGGCAACACTGGTCTTGATGTTGGTTGAATGGGAGACTCACAAAATACTAACTTTTTAGATGGAAGAATGATATCCATTGGGGAAATGAGGTTGTTAGAAATGTCTGTAACAAAATTGAAAAATGATGTTTTTTTTACAAAGATAGTGTTATTAATTGCTTAAATTGTATTGAATAGGATGACCACTTCAATAAACTTAATTGTTTCAAATTTATACATAAGCTTTGTTAAAGTTCCATGTAGAGGGAAGACGGTGAGCCCGGCCATTGTCCGTAAAGGATAAGAAGGGAAAAGCATTGAGAAGTGTAGAAAAACAACGTGTTCTCAACGTTTCTAAGAAGTTTAGTGGCGCAAATCCTGGTAGCGCCCTTGAAAATGTGACGAGCTTAGTAGCCGCTACTTCTTAATGCCATCCCACAGCATATTAAGGACTCTTGTGGTGCGTATCAAGTAGATGATATCGCATTCCAATCGGGCAGGCAAGTTTTAAGGTGTCCAAACCATTGTTCTTTAAATATAATTGAAAGTGTGCGGAGCCGGTTACGGGTCATGCGGCTAGGAACAACAAAACTGCTGCTGGAAGGGATTGAACTAGTGACCCCTCAATGGTGGGAAATGTATGTAAAACACGTGATCAAGATGGAAGAAAAATGAATTTGGGACATAGACCATTTAGTAGACAATGCCATTGAATGGATAATGATAAATGTGAATGACTCCAACAGTGATGACAACTATAAGAAATAAATTGACAAGAGGGTCCACCCTTTCAGTACAATAATATATCAAGTAAATAGTATTACAGGTAATTTATTTCTTATAATTGCACTCCAATACGCAACAAAAATGAAATTTATAGCTTATAATTAAGTGATGACGACGACGACGACGACGACGACATGGAGGGAATTGAGTAACCCATCTTTCTTCTGAAGGCGACACTGGTGAGTACATTAACCCTTTGCAGTCCAATTTTCTATCACTAGTTCCAATAGTCTGCTCCAAATTAATTTTGCACAATTTTACCTAGTCAGATTAAACTCAGAACTTTTATTAGTAACTATAATTATATTATTATGATTATTATAATATTCTATAAACGTGAGTCCAGTGAATTATTTACAGCTTCACATGAAAGTCATCTGTGCAGGAGTGAAAAATAACGTAAAAAACTGAAGTGGAGTGATTCAGCTAGGAGGAACCTGCAGTCTTCTAGTTTTCTGACCTGATGAATAACTTAGTCTAGGAGGCTCACGATCATGAAATGTTACATTCCGCTAAACACTATTGTCGTTTGCATTCCCATTTTCTGCATCACTGTTAGGCCTACTCAAATTATCAACACTGACCTGAGAAGCGTCATTGCCATGTGCCGTATCCCCTCCTCCACTCCGGCCAACTACCTTCACACGTCTTGCTTTTGTAGCATTAACTGGAACTTCCTCTTCCGAATCTTCAGAAACAGAATATGACAGCCCGGGATAATTCTGTGCTTTTTTACGCACAGGTTCAGTTGCTGAAGTTTCACTTGCAAGTTCATTACACCTTCATTTTCACTAGACAGTTCTCTAAACTCTTCGTCTAATTCAAATAAATAATCATCTTCAGTGCTGTCTAAATAAACGTGCTTAGGTATTTCGTCATTCACATTTGCCACTTTTATATCACAAATTCAACTGAGACAATTCACATTCACAGATAAACACGCCTAGTACAACACGCGTGCAGCTCTACTCAATGCAAACACAGGTGACAGGCCACGGGTAACCATGACGATACACGGCTACAAATATCTCGTACTATTTCCATGGAAATAACAGAACGCTTCCTTTGTGCACACAAATTTGCTCTAGAAACTCCAGGGATATTGATCGACCTCAATGAGGTCAAAGAAGTTCAATGAATAACTTCTCAAGTAGAACGAAACATGTCGAGGTAACCTCGACGTTGGACCAGAAAAGGTTAACCTTTAGAATTGTATTGAATATCATCTCGATTCATTCTAGTGATTGTATAAATGTTGTATTCTTCTTATAACATGTAGGGAACGATGACCTAGATGTAGGGCCCCTTTAAACAGCAAGCATCATAATCATCATCTTATACATGTTCGTTACAGAATATTTGAACTAGTTATCGATTAAGAAGTAAGTATAAATAACCACCTAATCGATACTTTTATACTTACTTCTTGATTAAACATCGATACGGTCATGAAATGGACAACTTGTAATAGTTATCGATTAGCGATTTCTTGACTGATGTATGTATGAGACTAGTACTACAATGCACACGTGGCCGTACTTGTTATTTGAGATAGAGTATAGTGTGGCAGTTGTGTCATGCCGAGGTGCGTGCGTTAAATCACGTGAATTATGGCAACATTATTACCAAATACCAGTATTCGGGAGATAATAGGTTCGAACCCCACTGTCGGCAGCCCTGAAGATGGTTTTCCGTGGTTTCCCATTTTCACACCAGGCAAATGCTGGGGCTGTACCTTAATTAAGGCCACGGCTGCTTCCTTCCCACTCCTAGCCCTTTCCTGTCCCATCGTCGCCGTAAGACCTATCTGTGTCGGTGCGACGCAAAAAAAAAAAAATTACCAAATACGTCCGAACTGGACCAACGTGCTGTTATTCTGTTCTTGGCTGCCGAAGGAACAAACACCGGGGGACATCCATCGGAGAATGAAGACTGTGTATGAGGCAACCTGTCTGCTGAAAACCACCGTTGCAAAATGGTGCACCAAGTTCCGTGCAGGTCGCATTTCGACACAAGACACCGGTCGATCTGGGAGGCCAACCTCATCCATTACAGACAACAGCAAGCAGGCAGTGGATGAGGTGATTAGGGTGGACCAGTGCATAACCATTTGTACGCTAGCAATGGATCTCTACATCAGCTTCGGTAGCACGAAGGGTCGACGCTTCCTGTCGGACGAGGATGTGCAGTAGGACATGGTGATTTACCACATGGGGATTTTCAACCTGGTGCATCGGTGGAGCGAGGGTCTCAATGCTCACGGCAATTTTGCCCAATTGGCATCCCGATTCAGGACTGTACGGCCATCGAATGGAAACTTTTTGATTGCCCCTTATACTTTTACAGTTCTTTTATATCCTATATAGGCTATGTGATTTAACATTTAACTTCTGAAATCTCTCGTCTGACATTAAAACAAACTTCTTCCTTATCCTCAGTGGACAACATTTTTCAATGATAGAAAGGTGGCACAGAAAGTTTGCTATTTTCTTATGTCACTGTCACTTGCAGCTTAACCCACCCGATTCATTTGACGTGACGTTCATGCGAGCATTTAATCTCCAAAGTCGGACTGCGAGTTAAATTGTTGGTGTATTATATTTGGCTGATGTTTCTTGCTTCTTTAGAAAAATGGCAAAAAAACATCAGGATTTATACACCAGACGGACTTTTATAAAAATTCATGCAAATATTATCAAAATGTTTATCTGTTAAGTCATTGCTGGCCATTTATTTTGTTAACCTGCAATAGACTAGGGTATTGACTGTACTTACTATGAACGAGAGTTAACAGACAACACACAAAAATATGCTCACCTACCAGTCACATATCCGTTGTTCTGGAACTCTTTCCACACAAAAGGGTAAACATTTACAAATGTAGCCTTGTCGCCCATCCTTTTCCTCGTCTCTGGTAATTCAAGTTCCGTCTTGCCTGGAACAGAAAAGTAAACTTATACAGTTGGACCCGAGTGATAAATATATCAAGGAGAAGAAGGCATTATGAAAACTGGTGGTTAACCCTTTCCGCTCGTGCGTCGAACTCAGGTCGACAGCCGTCACTCAGCGTTATAGCTTGTGAGTCGACAATGTTTTGCCGCTCGTTGCTAGGTTACCTGGCATGCCAGGGCTTTGTACTCCGTTTCATAAGTGCTGGTTCCTTCCAGAAACCGAAAGAAACCAAATAGGAGTGTTTTAGTTTCTTTTTGCTTAGCAAAATTGCTCCGTTTCCTTGACAATGGAAAGCAGTTATGTGAAGCAACATGGTGGCACACAGTCTGACCGAAGCTGAGATTCTTGTGTCTATTTCGCCTGATTTTGATGATAATGACCATGAAAGTGATCATAATTTTGAATCTGGCGATGAAAGTGATATATCCATTAGTTATTCAAGTGACGATATTGATATTAGCGTCGTAAGACATCATGGAGGAGGCGATAGTATTATGACTCGTCCTGGTCCTGGTCATACTATGCTGACTTCAAACATACCTTGGAGATCGTGGAGAATGGGTGATGCAGGATTGCCCAAATTTCCTTATAGGTGAGTCAGTGGATTCATATGTTGTGGCAATAGACCTAAAATAGAACTAGGGTACTGGCAGCTATTTTCTACTGATCAGTTGCTAACCTCTATTGTCCATGAGACAAATATGCCGAAATTAAAGTACAGCAAAACACTCCACTCCAGAAGAGATCTGTCTGGTTGTCTTGGAGAGCAGTGACTTCAGAAGAGCTGAAGGCATTTATTGGTGTAATTATCAACATGGGGATGAACAGTAAGGTAGAAATGCAGGATTATTTTAGTGAAGACTGGTTGGATAAGTAACCAGGGCTCCATCCAGGCATTTGCTTTGAACGCTTCCACACACTCAAGACATACCATTAAGAAAGTGAAAAAACATTACTTTTTGTCATGTAAATACCAAACATTAATTAATTTGGTAGTTCCTTCCTGTATATATTGTTACAACCAGTACTTAATACCAGGTTTTAAAATGTGAAGACCGAGCTCGATAGCTGCAGTCGCTTAAGTGCGGCCAGTATCCAGTATTCGGGAGATAGTAGGTTCGAACCCTACTGTCGGCAGCCCTGAAAATGGTTTTCCGTGGTTTCCCATTTTCACACCAAGCAAATGCTGGGGCTGTACCTTAATTAAGGCCACGGCCGCTTCCTTCCCACTCCTAGCCCTTTCCTGTCCCATCGTCGCCGTAAGACCGATCTGTGTCGGTGCGACGTTAAACAACTAGCAAAAAAAAAAAAAAAAGTGAAGAATGCAGACAGAAATAAACACAAGTTGGGAGAAATGAGGACTTACAAATACGGTATGTGCCAAAACATACAGTACTCATTTTCGCGCAGTGCGCATGCGCACGCCTGAGTGACTGCGTGTTGTTAGATTGCCATGATGAATTGTGAGTTGTGTAAAGAACGTTGTGCTCTGTGATTGGAAGTTACAATGGGTCTTGCGACGGAGGAAAAAGTGTTTATAGTGGAGTATTATTTTTGCTTGTACGGAAACGGTTATCCAGGTGGGCCGAGTTTAAAGTTAGTGGTGGAACAATATTGTGAACACTAGAATAAGCCAGCACCTAGCTGCTATCTACTGTTAAAAAATTTCGTCGTATGGGTAGTGTATTGTGTCAACGCAAGGGAAGGTCTGGTAGACCAGTAACTGTGTCCATAAATGACAATCATGGATGTGTCCTCAATCAGGTGTTGCAGTCTCCAAAGTGAAGTCTTTGGCGAACAGCCCTGAAATTAAACATCAGCCCTACGTCATTTCGACGGCTGTTTAAAGACATAGGTGGATTTCCGTTCAGAATACAGGTTGGACAACGATTGACGGAGCACGATAGGCATGTGCACGATTTTTGGCCATGGTGTACGAGGATCCAGATTTCTTGTTCAACGTGTGGTTCTCCGACGAAAGTCACATGCACTTGGACAGTTTTATCAATCGCCGAACAACTCGCTTTCTTGATTTTGAGAGGCCAGACACTATAGTCCAGAAACCGCTACATAGTGTGCGTGTGACAATTTGGTGTGCAGTGTCAGGAAACGGTGTGCTAGGTCCATACTTCATAGAGAATGATGATGCTGCACCTTTTACTGTTAACCAGGAACACTATAGGAACATGGTGATCAGGCCATTTATTCAGTATCTAAGAAGGTTTTGTCGTGCCAGGAACATGCAGATGAATAGACAGTGGTTCCAACAAGACCTGCCACACCCCTTGACAGACTACGGCTATGCTGCAAGAAACCTTTCCAGCACGAGTAATTTCCCGTGGGGCTGAGTTCCCCTACTCATCACATTCCCCCGATCTCACACCAGCTGATGCTTACGTGTGGGGGAATGTTAAAGGAGCAAATTTTCAATTGTCCAGATCCATCCAAAACTGTGCCTGCATTACGTCAGAAGATTGCCTCATTCTTTGGGACTCTGCAGCAACCTATGTTCCAGAATATGTTGGAAAATCTGTGTGATTGTTATGAACACTGCCTACAGCGCAATGGATCACATTCTGAACATTCACACTATCATCTTGACAAGTAAGGTAATTTAAAGATAAAAATTTCATTGTTCCGTATTGAAAAGTATAGCAGTTAAAATTGAAATAATAAATAAAGAGGTTCAACCTATTCAATACCAAAGAATAAGAAATGCAGTGATTACATTCTTATTTAATAAGTAGAAGTGATATCGGTTTCGACCCTAGTCCAGGTCATCATCAGCCGATTAAAACATGAAAAACAATGCATAGGAAAAAGAAAATAAAAGATCGAGTTCACTCCGGATCAGTAGAAGAGGCGATATAAGAAATGACGGGGGTAGACACTGTAAAATTCAGAAGTAAAATGTAAGTCACTTAAAAGAAACAGTGCGTAATTTTCTGAGCAGCAGTATGGCACACGCAGTGTTAGGCAAAGTCTTATAATGTTTATGAAAAGCTTTTTTTTTTGAGCACGGTTAAATGAGCTAGCTTGTATACACTGTTATAATAATAATAATAATAATAATAATAATAATAATAATAATAATAATAATAATAATAATAATACAATCGAACACATATGAAGATCCATAGTCGTGCTGAAGCTGAAGATGAGTAGATCAATTGAAGTAACTTGCCAGCTCCCGGTGATCAGCACGATATATTCAATGTCAGGCAATGTGGTTTCTTTTTTTTTTTTTTTTTTTTTTTCTTTTTTTTTTTTTTGCTACTTGCTTTACGTCGTACCGACACAGATAGGTCTTATGGCGACGATGGGACAGGAAAGGCCTAGGAGTGGGAAGGAAGCGACCATGGCCTTAATTAAGGTACAGCCCCAGCATTTGCCAGGTGTGAAAATGGGAAACCACGGAAAACCATTTTCAGGGCTGCCGACAGTGGGGTTCGAACCTACTATCTCCCGAATACTGGATACTGGCCGCACTTAAGCGACTGCAGCTATCGAGCTCGGTCAATGTGGTTTCAAACGCCAACGTAAAATGAAGAATAGCTTAAAGATCCAGTTTTTTTTTTTTTTTCACAATTTTTTTTTCACGTCAACTGTTCCAAAAATTCTACAGGATCACAATTACTTATTCAATTATATTGAATTTTATTACATGTATCTACATATACCTACATTCCCGCAACCGAAACAAATACTGATCTTTAAGCTATTCTTCATTTTACGTTGGCATTTGAAACCACATTGCCTGATGTTGAATATATCGCGCTGATCACCGGGAGCTGGCAAGTTACTTCAATTGATCTACTCATCTTCAGCTTTCGTAC
Organism: Anabrus simplex; assembly: GCF_040414725.1. Lineage (NCBI taxonomy): Eukaryota > Metazoa > Arthropoda > Insecta > Orthoptera > Tettigoniidae > Anabrus > Anabrus simplex. The sequence goes on along the minus strand of NC_090278.1, from coordinate 64,148,521 downwards.
GATTATGGATCTTCATATGTGTTCGATTGTATTATGACTTTGTGCCTAACAGTGTATACAAGCTAGCTCATTTAACCTTTCTCCGCTTTTCATAAACATTATAAGACTTTGCCTAACACTGCGTGTGCCATACTGCTGCTCAGAAAATTACGCACTGTTTCTTTTAAGTGACTTACATTTTACTTCTTCTGAATTTTACAGTGTCTACCCCCGTCATTTTTTATATCGCCTCTTCTACTGATCCGGAGTGAACTCGATCTTTTATTTTCTTTTTCCTATGCATTGTTTTTCACGTTTTAATCGGCTGATAATGAGCTGGACTAGGGTCGAAACCGGTACCACTTCTACTTATTATTAAATAAGAATGTAATCACTGCATTTCTTATTCTTTGGTACTGAATAGGTTGAACCTCTTTATTTATTATTTCAATTTTAACTGTTAAGTAAGGTAATGACAATAAGACTAGCATAATTTCCAGTACTGTATATTTTGGCGCATACTGTAATTTGAGTGGAAAAGGTTAAAGCCTTGAAATTGTTGACAGTTTCAAATACCTAGGGAGTGAATTTAAGACAGAATACAAGGCTGGATGTGGAGATTAGCAACAGGAGCAATGCATTCTACTAGGGCGTAAGAAACCTTGTCTGGAATAAGGAAGTGTAAAGAGATAATGTAGAAAATGTATTGTGCACCTATACTGACTTATGCGGCTGAGACCTGGACGATGACAAGTAGGGCAGAGAGTAGAATTCAGGCCAGCAAAATGAAATACCTAAGAAGTGTGATAGGAAAGACTGATTGAGAAACAAAGATGTAAGAGACTAGATCGGAATGCAAAACCTGAATGAGAGAATTGATACTACGATGGTTTGAATATGTGAAGAGGATGGCTGAGAAAGGAATACCAAAACAGATGATAGAGATGAAGTTCTACGGAGAGAGACTAAGAACAAGGTGAACTGATTCAATAAAGGGGAGTGCAAGAAGAAGAAGAAGAAGCCTGGACTGGGACAAAGTGATGGAAGAGGAATGGTTGAAGGAGAGAGGAAGGTGGAGAAGTGCCATAAATACCCCGACCTGGCAGGAGCTGGATAAGGGGAAAGGAGGAGGATGATCAGTACAGCAGGATAAACATTTTTCACTTCCTCATCTTCTCAGGAAACAAGTTGCTTCAACAAAGCAACAGTTACAAGGTGTACAGGGAAGTTGTTTGCCTGTCAACAAGTGCTGGCTGATTCTGGGATAGAGTTCTACTGTGAGATAAGACGTACTGAAGCAGAAAACATTGCAATGGAAAAGTTTGGCGATTCCATGCATGTGTAAAATCTCTCTGTCCGTTATCTCTCTCGCACAACAAATGTCACGAGTTGCATAATTACTACAGCCCATCTCTACGGCAATGTCTACAAAATTGTCAGCTGTCAAGTGAAATTTTACAGTGAAAAATCCATATAATCCTATTTTTTAAATATTTTTTTTTTGCCCACCAGACTTCACGATGATTGTTAACCAAATCACGTCATTTGACAAGATGAACTTGCCTTATAGAGCATGAATCGTTGACAAGGTCAGCTGGCAGCAATAAAAGGCCAAGTATAAACACATGCAGTTCAAATCCTAATCTAAAGATGTCTCTTGAATGCATTACAGAATGAACTACAGTCTTGTGTCTTTGGAAGTATCCCAACCTAATACACACCCCTATACACCTTCGATGAGAAACAACAGTTATTTGTTGTGTGTTCTATCAAGACCTCAATTGCCATTATGATGGTGAAAAGGTGTAGTTGCACAGAGGAAGAAGAGATAAGAAATCCCCTAAAAAAGTTTTAGACCGTGATTCTGAAGGTGCAGATTATTAGTGATCACACAAAAAATTGTGCAAAGGAAATTTCCATGATACTGATAACAGTATATGGGAGAGCCTCTCAAACGCCCCAAATCTCACGCGTGCAAACAGCGGTGCAGGGTTCCTGTGCACAGTGCATCGGTCCCGCTTGGCTCGGACCAACGCTTCGTCTCTGGGCTACTCGGCTAAGCTCGGCTCAACTCAGCTCGGATTTGGAGCGCTACGGAGCAAGTGAGAAAGAGGGAGACAGGGGGAGCGAGCGGGACAGGCGTGGGGAAAGAGAGAGACAGTGCTATTGCTCCAAATCGAGGAGTGGGGGTCTGCACTCTGGTCAACCAAGCAAAGTCATCTTTTGCGCAGTGCATGCACCAGGCACATGCATCCTGAGAGGCCCTGGTATAAGGAGTACTTTACAAAGGAAAAATTGCAGTAAGTGTATCCTCCTAATTCAATACATCATATAATTCCATCATTAGATGGAGTAATCAAATTTGACTCATTTGAGCCATCTTCAGTGAAAAAAAGGGTAGGGGGTTAAAGTAATTTACATAATACAAGCTAAAAATGTGCCAAAAAACATAATGAAGGAACAAGTGAAAAACAAAAAACAGACTTGACTGAAATAAAAATAACTCAGTATACAATATTTAAATCATCATATGGAGCAATAAACAACTCGCTGCGATAAAATTCAGTGAAAAAAAGGTGTTGATACAAAACATAATTGAATCTAAAAACTGTGTCAACCTAAGAAGAAAAGAAATGAAAACAAATAATACAGATGGAGGCAAGTAATAAGTGCACATAGCGAGGTTGCAGACCTCTTAGTCTAACAAATTTTGGTTTTATAACAATTCAAATTAGGATGATAACCGTGTCAAAAATTCAGGCTGAAAGTCTGCCTATGTAGAGACGCCATCACATCAAATGGATAGAAGGGGAGCAGGAGCATAAAAGTTTGGGCTTCTCAAACTCTACAAAGGCAGACTTTCGGCCTGAATTTTCGACACAGTGATTTCATCCTATTAGTATCAACATTTGACAGTCATTCAATGGACGACCAGGAAAGGCAATTAGTTGACGAAGAAATGGATGAAGAAATTACAATGAATGAAATTGAAATGGCAGTAAGAAAGATGAAGAATGGAAAAACTGCTGGGATAGATGAAATTTCAGTGGAGATGATAAAGGCAGCTGGAGCTGTAGGCCTGCAGTGGACATATCGGGTTCTCAGGAATGTCTGGGAGAATAAGGAGGTCCCTGAGGATTGGCAAAAAGGAATAATCATCCCAATTTTCAAGAAAGGTGATAAGAAAGTTTTGAAGAACTACAGGGGAATTACTCTAATATCCCACGTTGCTAAGATAATGGAAAGGATACTGGAAAGTAGAATAAGGTTGAGGGTTGAGAAGCAGATACAGGAAAATCAGTTTGGTTTCAGAAGTGGAAGGTCAACAATAGAGCCCATTTTCATTATGAGACAACTAATGGAAAAGCATTGGGAGTACGGGAATGATATGGTGATGACATTCATTGATATTGAAAAGGCATATGACAGTGTCCCTAGGACGAAAGTTTGGGACAGTCTGGTGCAAAAAGGAACTGGACAGGGATTAATAAAAATGATCATGGCATTGTATAAGGAATGTTGTAGTTGCATGCAAACACAAGTTGGCAGGACAAGTTGGTTCAAAATAACTAGTGGGCTGAGACAGGGAAGTGTTCTATCACCAATCCTGTTTACAATAGTAATGGATGACATCATGAGAACGGCAAAAGCAGCATATGGAGGAAGAGAAATGAACATGATGTTATTTGCAGATGATATTGTAATTTGGGGAGAAGACGACAGGAAGGTTCAAGAACAGTTGAATGTGGTGAATGGGAAGATTGAAGAATGTGGATTGAAAATAAGTGTAGAAAAGAGGAAAACTCTTGTTATGACTAGAGGGGAGAAAGAAGGGAAAGGTCAGATTAGACTTGCAGACAAGCCCCTGGAAGTAGTGGAAACGTTTAAATACCTGGGGAGTGAATTAATGGAGAATGCTCGACTGGATGTTGAGATTAGTAAAAGGATTCAAGCTGGAAGTTGTTTCTATCATAGGGTAAGAAATATGTTATGGGACAAAGATGTGCCAATGGAAGCAAAGGATACTATGTTCAAGATGTATTACGTACCCATAACAACTTACGGAGCAGAAACTTGGACAATGACAAAGAAGGATGAGAGTCGAATACAGGCAGCCGAAATGAAATTCTTGAGGAGTATGATACAGAAGAGTAGAAGAGACAAAATAAGGAATGAGAAAATCCGGGAAGAAAATGGAGTGGAAAAAATGAATGATAGAATAGAGAAGAGCCGACTAAGATGGTTTGGGTACATAAAGCGAATGAGCGACGAAAGAATGCCAAAAAAGGTGATGGAAATGCAAATCCAAGGAAGGAGAGGCCGTGGACGACCACGATTGAGATGGAAGGATACCATCCAACGCAGCATTATAGAAAGAAACCTGGACTGGGACACAGTGTTGGAGGAGGAGCGGTGGAAAGACCGAAGAAAGTGGAGAGGAACCATATTTGCCCCTACCCGGCTACAGCTGGATAAAGGGAAATGATGATGATGATGATGATGATTATCAACATTATCACTATCACTTGCTTGGCTATGTACAGTCACAATCCGCACAGGTAGTTCATTGTCTGAGGTGGAATCGGCACTTGATTCATCACAAGATCGGAATCACTGTCCACAAAGTCCGAGAGTATACCAGTCATTAAGTATATGGCAGTTTATTTTCACTGCCATAATTTAATTGTGTTTACTTGTGTGACTGCCATTGTTTGTGTATTAATATGCTAGATTTTTAGAATTTTGGATTTCTGACACTCCTGCAGATATTTTTAGCACAAAAAATGTGTTTCTTTGTGTTTCTTTGCCTTCCAGTGTTCATTCTTACTCCATTTGTATGCATGTGGTAGCAGGAATAATAACATTTTCCAACTTTTATTTTCCTGATCAAATGATTTTAATTCATTAATTAATAAAGTGAGAAATACATTTCATAATGATCTCAAAATTATCCTTACCGAGCTGGATAGCTGGAGTCGCTTAAGTGCGGCCAGTATACAGTAATCGGGAGATAGTGAGTTCGAGCCCCACTGTCGGCAGCCCTGAAGATGGTTTTCCGTGGTTTCCCATTTTCGCACCAGGCAAATGCCGGGGCTGTACCTTAATTAAGGCCACGGCTGCTTCCTTCCACTTCCTAGGCCTTTCCTATACCATCGTCGCCATAAGACCTATCTGTGTCTGTGCAACGTAAAAGCAAATAGCAAAAGAAAAAGAAAATCCTGAATTTAGATCACTATGTTTTGCACACCCTGATTAAGTTTCGGTTTCATATCTTGAACAGCAGAGGAGTTACATACATTTTTTCAGAAAGCCTTCATTTTTCATTAAATCACTAAAAGGATTGAACATCGCACCGACATAAACAGGTCTTATGGAGATGATGGGATAGAAAGTAATAGGTCAAATACGTCAGCCTCGTGTCGGTAGATTTACTGGCACGTGAAAGAACTCCCGCAGGACTAAATTCTGGCACCTCGGCGTCTCCAAAAACCGTAAAAGAATAGTTAGTGGGACGTAAAACAAATAACATTATTATTAGAAAGTAATAGGAGTGTGAAGGAAGTGAACGTGGCCTTAATTTGCCTTCAGGGCTGCCGACATTGAGGTTCCAACCCACTACCTCCAGAAAGCAAACCAATAGTTACGTGACCAGAAAGGAGCGTTGTTTGCTACTTTTGGGAGAAAGGAAGTGGAAGCTCTTGACAATGTAAATAGCGTGGTGTTACTCTTCATTTAGAAGAATGTTTTGAGGTCTACCATTCCAAGCAATCGTGGTGAGGCAATGTAAAGCCGTGTATACACTTGAGCATTCGCCCCGAATGAGCATGCGTTTGCCCAGTTTTGCTCAGATGAGTACAGGGCGAACTGAATGGATCCGCATGCCTCAGCCCGATCCAAATGTTGTCGGTACCTCAAAGTGAGCACGTGCTATGTTCGTGCTCAGTGTGGACGCTTGATGACGAGTGGGGTAGCCCGAACAGTATGAGCTGACTGCTTCCGCCTATGCATATGCGATCTCGCTCGTGCAAGTCAAGTGAAGGAAGAGTGTGAAAGTAATTTCAAGTTGAAATGGAATTGTCCCAGGATAATTCTCTTATCCTCCTGGGGTACTACCACAAGTATCCCGTTCTGTGGAACCCCAAGGATGAGTTCTATTACAATACCTTAAAATCATCTCTCTTCGTACAGTTTTCTTTGCCACCACGCTTTCTCCTTTTTGTTTTCAAGGAATGCAATAAATACATATAACAATAACTGGCGAGATCAATTTTCAATTCACCATTGTAGCCTCAGGTCAGGTAAAACAATATACCACACCTAAACACAGACTGTGTTTTTGGTCCGCTCGAGGTCCGAACACAGTGGAAACTTGCTCAACAAATTGGCATGCGAGTCGTGCTTGTGCGCTCCCGCATTGACAACACATGCTCATTCGGGGCGAATGCTCAAGTGTATACCCGGCTTAACTGGCCAGTTCATAACTACATACAAAATTAAAAAAAAAAAAGAAAAAAAAAAACAAACAACCTTTCCTGGTAGATTTTATATGATATTTTTATATGTTAGCATGCTTCCAATCTCTCTGCTAGGTCATTTAAATATGATTTGTAACTGAATTCATCAAGGTATTTAAATACAATGTTACATATTTTTATTTTACAATTTGTTTTATGTTTTACCGACACAGATATTTATTTATTTAATTATTTATTTATTTATTTATTTATTTATTTGTGTCTTACAGTGATGATGGGACATGAAAGGATAGGAGAAGGAAGGAAGGAAGGAAGGAAGGAAGGAAGGAAGGAAGGAAGGAAGGAAGTGGCTATGGCCTTAAGGTACAGCCCCAGCATTTGCCTGATGAGAATGGGAAACCACACAAAACCATCTCCAAGGCTGCCGACAGAGGGGCAGTGTTAACTGAATCCCAAAGGTTAACGAAAGTTATTCCAAACTACTCATTTTAGGATTTGTAGAAAATTAATAGTAATACCATGTAATAATCCATTATACCAGTAAGAATGGGTATGAGAGCTTGAGGCGTGCCGTCTCCCACGATGTTGTATCCCTGAAGCTCGATGGACTTCAGAGTCTCCCGCATGTAGTGGTGAGAGCGCGGCAGCTTGCGGATGAACATGTTGCGAGACAGAGAGTCGAAACCCCACATCAGTACGTTCAGGCGGAGACTGTCCTTGGGTACTTTGTCCCATCCTGTCCGGTCGACCACGTCCTGGTCGTGTCGAATACCTGCCATAATGTTGTGCCACCTGGAAGAGGATAAAGAATAAATCATCTATCTTTCACTAATGTTAGGTTATTCTACTTGCAACCAGGGTTGATTAAATGACCAGTTCTGTTTAAAATTACTTAGAAAAAAAAAAAAAAAAGAAACAGCTAACAAGTTAAAAATTTCCACCTTTCCACCATTTTAATAATATTTGATTATATATTAAGAGTTTACTAAAAAAAGCTTTGGCAAATCCATCCATCAGTTCTACCGGACCGATGTGCTTCATTTTTGTTGTATTCTCTCCGGAATTACCTGACAGTGAATCATGAGGCATTGATAGGTCTCTAAGTTCAGTAATCATAAAATCAAATCATTAAATGATCACTCCAGTAATTGCAGGCAAAGGCTTACCCTAATCCGCAATACACTCTGTACTTAGCAGGTTGCTAAGCAACTAACACTCATTAACTCTTTCTGGCGAGCATAGCTCGCAGCGGCTGAAATTACGCTCAGGCCGCACTGCGGGCATAGCCCGTAGTAAGGTTTGACAATTCACTAAAAATCGAACGAGCTATGCACGCATTCTAGTGGTTACATAGTGTTTCTTCATGTATTAGTTATGAGAGTATTTAAACAGATGGCAGTATTATATGTGTAAGTCAGAGAATTTACGATATTTTCGATAAACATGCATAAGTAGATGTTGTCACTCAGTCAGCTCTAAGACATTGCTTCTTGCAGCAAACATGTGCTTGACGAAAGTGATATTTTCGATATTTTATGGTATATTATAACTTTATGCGCAAATGAACATATTATTGACATATGAATTCAAAACAACTTCTTATTATGATTGAGTTCGTTTTACACCTAGCGCATGTTCCCGCGTATTTCAAATTTGCGTGAATACGTAAGATATTAGTAAAGTTGTCTGTTTAGAAGACTGTATTTTCTCTTTCTCATAAATCTTTTGTGGTAAATGGAACAATATTTTTACATTTGAGTAACTTTTGACAGAATTGATCAATTAAAATAAAATTTCATAAGAGCTCCCATTTTCATTAATGTATTGTTATTATTAAACTATTATTATTGAAAAATTATTATTTTTATATCGTACTCATTATTGTCGTTGTTTTGTAATTGCAATGCACATTTTATGTTAGCTAAATAGGGTAAGTATAACAGTATTTCAGAAAACTGTACTTCCTTAGTTATCCATCAGACCAACGTGGCATAATACAAACAGTGTTTTTCAAAAACTAGATGCTCAAACAAGCACAAAGAAAAAAGAATCATGAAAATATCTCCTACAAGTACAGAGATATAATGTTTTAAATATCCTTAAAAATGCCCAGTCCAGAACGTTTGTTAGGGATATGAAGGCCCAGACTGGAATGGGTTAATATTCTGATATATGTGATTTTCATCCTTGGTAATGTCATTGCAAGCAGCCGTGTTTGATTACTAACTGTCAAGCCAGAGAGTATACACTTCCTCTGATCACAGAAGATTAGTATTCCCTGCTAGATATATTCAACAGATGGTAGAGTATTCCTAATAACTTACATGCTGCTAAGGGAAAAAATGTCTACACACAAACAGATCTCATCATGACACACGTCTCAAGACATTATCTGGGAAAACCTATTGAAGGATAACCTAGCTACACTAGAAAGAGTGGAGGTCATTTATCTTACGAAAGTTCTCTGCCGGGCAAAAAACGCTCCTTCGGGACTAACCCATGAGCTCACAAGACAACCATTCTATATAGGCAGAGCTGCCAACCTCTGGAATGGCTTTTCCGTAATTCCCCTTCCCTACCCTCGGAAAAATGTTGGAGTCAAATCCAAAGCACACTCATCCCTTCTGGACACTCTCTTTGTCTTTCCCGACAACAATCTGTTCTAAAATATATCCTATTACACAATACGTTTGCACATTACCTGTTCTGTCATAAAATATTCTTTATAGCTTGTTTCACATGCAGCAGGTGCTTTTGTGGGGGATTTTTCTTTTAGCATCCTTCCTCCTGTGAGGACATTTTCCGCTTATGAACAATAAGCGATTCCAGTGTAGATGTGATTATTGTAGCCCTGAAGTCCTTCTGTTTTTTCCTATTAACACTGAGAAATCTTTCTGTGGGAGAGTTACTGGAAGGTATACTTAATACTGCAATAATAGAAAATTACATTTTATAGTGAAAGATAGCAGAGTAGAGTTCCTCACAATGAATTTCACAACGCTCACGGGTATGAAAAGGAAGTGACGATCGAATAAAAATCGTTGCCAACTCATAAGCATTGAAATGAAGAGAGTCGAGTACTAATGCTCGAAAAGATTCATTTTTCCTTTTTTCCTTATTTTTTCCGTAGAAATTATAATGTCGCTTTTCCGTAATAATTTACCCTTTGGCCGTAATCCCGTAATCGTGAGGGGAAATCCGTTATAATTACGGATAATCCGTAACAGTTGGCACCTCTGTATAGGAGAACTGTGATTAAAAGTACCACTGCCTTCTACAACATAATACCAAGCTTTACATCAAGAACTGCAGGATTAAAAAGCAAATACAGGGTGTCCCAAAAAAACACCGACAACGCTTAGTATGTTGTGCGGGAAGGCAAACTGATCCATTTTCACGAAGGAACCCATATTCAGAAACGCACGGCTTGGATGCTGTAGCGCATTGAACTGTGAGATGGGTGTGCGCTCCGCATGTCGTCTGTAAACCCAACACGAGTAAAACATCGGGCTCATTACAAACGGTGTTAGAACTGTGAACCTCCTACATCACTGCACAGCCTACATCGCCGGTGGTGAGCCTCACACACATAACTCGATAGTGTGGTTGTCTTTGAAGAATTTCAATCACTCCGTGGATTTGAGCAATAAAGTCCTCGGCTGACGTTACTGCGGTGTCATACACCATGCTCTTCATACTATCTACGTGGAACTGTCCGGTTTCTCTTAGTCGTCTCTCGATGGCCGCGAACGTGGAATGATGTGGGGTACATCTGTTTGGAATACGTTCCGCATACAACCTTGCAGCAGCTCTACCATTGCAATTCGCTTTACCGTATGCAAGCACCATGTCAGTCATTTCCTCAGCTGTGTACTGGTACATGTCGCACTGCTGTTAACGACGTTACTGCACCGGCAGACTGCAGTACTCAAATAATGCAGCAGAATGCGCATCAAGAAATGTTGTTAGGCTGAAGTTGTCCAACCGCAGTACACAGATAGCTAAAGGTATGCATACCTTCCGTGTTAAGACACCAAATCAGAACAAATTTTCACAACCGTTCTCAGACTTTGACGCTCTCTAGCGCCCTACTGGTGCATTTCTGGACAGAGGCTCCTTCATGAAAACCGATCAGTCCACCATCCCGCACAACATACTAAGCCTCGTCGGTGTTTCTTGAGGACATCCTGTATATAGATAGAGTTTTACCAAACACGGCAATATGATGTCAGAATGGATGAATTCAGACTACAAACTGCGGCATATCATAATGCGCTTCTTACTAAATGTTCATAAAACTATTGAAAACATCACGCAAAACAATATGACTACGACAGACATATCAAGACGAGTTTTCTGACCTATTTATAACCAATGCTACGGAGCAGCGCGGGTCCTTCAGTTCTTGTGCATGTTTTCAAAATATCCTCAGCCGTGTTCATAGTTCAAGATTAAAATACATAGAAAGTACAGGTTTCACAGATATACACAGTTAACAATGCATTGTTATGAACATCTTGCCCTAATCGTGGGAAAGGCTTAAAAAAAACTGAGTCTTTGAGTCTTGAGCATGCAAGATATCTCGTTTGTAAAGGCATATTACACGTGAAATCCACTTAATATTTTGTCTTCAATTATCTTAAAAACCTTCCAAAGAATGAAGAATTACAACTATATACAATTATTGAAGAGTAGAGCGTTCAGCAGGTCACTTCCTGTGAGTGAAAAGGGAAGGTTTTTAAATTCGGACGAAATAGACCAACTATGTTTGAATTAAAAGAGCATCTCCATGTGCAGTTGTATCCAAATCCCGTGTCACCTCCCACAGCTGATTCACATCTGACCACCTACTGTCCTCACAGCTGCCTTCCTCCTATAAAATTACGCACCGTTTGCAAAGGGAGAAAGACAGGAAAATGATGTGAAGCACTACATGAAGTAACGGTGGTGGTGGTGATTATTGTTTTAAGAGAAAGTACAACTGGGCAACCATCAAATCATATCAGTGTTTTTCGGGCTCGTAGGCCGTGCGACGTTTCACTGAAGACTGTGCTCCGAACTATCAAGGGTTACAAACCATCATTTTCGTCATTATTCCGTACTGAAAATAGCTTTTCTTTTTTTTTGCTAGGGGCTTTACGTCGCACCGACACAGATAGGTCTTATGGCGACGATGGGATGGGAAAGGCCTAGGAGTTGGAAGGAAGCGGCCGTGGCCTTAATTAAGGTACAGCCCCAGCATTTGCCTGGTGTGAAAATGGGAAACCACGGAAAACCATCTTCAGGGCTGCCGATAGTGGGATTCGAACCTACTATCTCCCGGATGCAAGCTCACAGCCACGCGCCTCTACGCGCACGGCCAACTCGCCCGGTCTGAAAATAGCTAATCACAAAGTTTACACAAGGAGTAATTTATAATACCACCTATTCAATATAATTTATTCTACTATTGTGTGGTCAAATACACATAGAAATTACCAGAATTTTAAATGTACATGTTTCGCCCACTTTTTATTGGGCATCATCAGCCTCGTTCAATCTTAAAACGCACACTGCTCTGAGGAATCTTAACAAATTACATAAAACGTATCGATGAGAAGTGAACTCCATCGCAGCAAATGGTCACATATTTCTCCAACAGAGTAAAATGAACCGACAGATCTAAAATCGAACTTACGTGTCTCCTTTTTCAGACTTGCAGTAAACCTTGACGAAGTCTGACCCTTCTAAGTTGTATTCGGTATGCGACTTGGTCGTCAATCCATCGTGCGTGTTTTGGTCACTACCCCTCAGCACATCTGTAAGAGGAAAATACAGAAGTGAGTAACAATTCTAAACGCTGGGGAAGTATTCAGTACATTACTATGGTGGTCTGATGAGAAGTCACGAGAGGTGTGAGGGGTAAGCATGACTGCCGCACATGTACGCATCTCAATTCTCAAGGGCTGACAAACATCTTTTCCATCCATGGTGACTTGTGAATTGAGGTGCTTAATATTAAAACTTTTTAAAAAATTATTATTATAATTTTTTTTTTTACACAGTCCGCTTTACATTGCACTGACACAGAGATATCTCATGGTGATGATTGGGATAGGAAAGGGCTTGGAATGGGAAGGAAACGACCGTGGCCTTACTGAAGGTTGATGCAAGTGTGATAACAGGTATAACTTGAAAACATTACTCTTTCACCCATGGGTAGGGGCATAATTTTTTAGCATTAATTTTTGTTGGATTCCGCGAAAAAGGAAACAATTTTTCACGTTATTTCGCGAAAAAGGGCTGACCTCATCGCTTTAATTTCGCGTTAATCATTTCCTAAAATTATCCATAAAAGTTCAATTCGTGAGATTTGTGAATTATTCATAAACCAAACAAAAAACCAAACCCCATGGCACTACAGCCCTTGAAGGGCCTTGGCCTACGAAGCGACAGCTGCTCAGCCCGAAGGCTTGCAGATTACGAGATGTCAGCACGACGAATCCTCTCGGCCATTATTCTTGGCTTTCTAGATCGGGGCCGGTATCTCACCGTCAGATAGCTCCTCAATTCTATCATGTAGGCTGAGTGGACCCCGAACCAGCCCTCAAGTCCAGGTAAAAATCCCTGACCTGGCCGGGAATCGATCCGGGGCCTACGGGTAAGAGGCAGGCACGTTACACCTACACCACGGGGCCGGCTCTGTGAATTATTCATGTGAAAGATAAATAAATAGAAACAATATTGATAATGATTTATTATTCGTTATGTAATCTTGATGAGACTAAAATATAGCCCTAATCAAGATTACATAACAAATTACACTTTCACCCTACATGGCCGTAGCTTTCACCCTATATGGCCATGCTTTTAAGGGATTTTATACAATGTTAATAAGAAGAAATACTTCTGTCGAAATGATAAACCTTATTCTGTATCCTGTTTCCCTTCACACACGTGATATTGGAATTAAATTTCATTATTTTCCATGAATTTCGCTGAATTTTGGCACTTATCGCAAAATAAGTAAATTTCGCTTTAAATAGGCCTTGGCGCTGTAATTCGCGAAAACAAAATGACTAATTTCTTAACTAGAACCATATGATTCATTATGATATCTCAAAATCGCTTCAAAATATTTCTTGTTGCGCTTATCGTTAATGAAAAAAATCATGCCTCTACCCATGGGTAATTAATACAAGTATTAAGCTTGAATTATTATTATTATTATTATTATTATTATTATTATTATTATTATTATTATTACTTGTATGTATAGCTATGAAGTGTACATCCATTTAGTATTAGTGTTGTTATTATTTACATAGTTCAATGATCACGCTGTTTTTTAGGTTATGTAATGAAAGAAGCACTGTATCTAGACATTTATATCAGTTAATGTAAATACCTATTCTTACCTGTATATATATAAATTGTAATCCCTAATTGTGAAACACACTGTCTCCCAGAATGGTATAGACCAAGGTAACTAGAATAAAAGGTAGGCTACTCCGGCGGTTGAAGCTTCCATTGGCTGGAGCGCTATGACGTCACGGGATATGAACGATAGCGAGTAAGGTACACAGTCGCAGTACAGCAAGCCTGTGAGTTCTCCTGCCTGTGAAACATCTTCTCAATCTTTCATCAAATAATAGTCTGGTTTAGTCCGATTCGATAAGTAACGGCACTTCCAATAGATTTAAAAACGTGAAAATGCGTTAAATTTCGTCACATGCTGAGCAGGTAGAACATCAACTATCAAATACACAACATATAATACGATAAGAAATAAAATATTGCCATGCAACTCAAAATAATTAATTTATTTCCTGATGAAGTAAATGTTTATATCAAATGGCATAGGAAAATATGCATCATATGGACATCTTATGGAATTATATTAAATTATTAAAACGTACGTATCAGGAGACTTAATTACTTGATGAACCAGCCCAAAGCTTAGCCTTCTTATTGGCATATTTTCTCAGTGCTAGCTCCTTACCCTTTGCATTAAAATGCCATATCCTAATAAATGTCCTGGTCCTTATGTAGAGACAAATTATTTTGTCATGGAATACTAGAAATTTTGACTAAATAATAGAAATAAGAGTTTTCATTATGTTTTTGCAACTGGATACAGTCTTACTGTGAAATACACCATATGAAATTTCGAACTGGGCTATATTATTTAACTACTCATGACTCGGATGTGTGAGGCCCTCTTTTGAAATAACCGAGATCCAGTAACAGGTCTGTTTTCGCATGACATTTTTGTCTCTTTCTTCGTATTTACTATATATCGGATCACGGATACTGTATTATTTCACGAGCTTCAAAATATATTCAGAAATATAAGTTATTAGCACATAATAATGTTAATGTTATTGGATTTTACGTCCCACTAACTATGTATTTGAGCACCTTCACCACCTGACTGAGACAGGATCGAACCTGCCAAGTTGGGCTAAGAAGGCCAGCGCTCTACCATTTGAATTGTTACTCAGCCCGGCTATTAGCACATAACAATAATTATAGAAAATGTGATTTTCATTCAGTCATTTATATCCGACACCTTTTTACCGTATGAGCTGTAATAATGGAGATATTCAAGAGTTTATTACAAAGTGTTTCAACAACCAAGCATTGCTGACGAGGAAACATTGTTATGCCATCACAGTAGCAAACTAACTGGCTATGATGGTTGTTGTCGTTATTGTCTTTATAATATGCAAAATAATAATAATGTTATTTGTGTTACGTCTCACTAACAACACTTGCGGTTTTCTGAGGGTCGAGGTGCCATAATTTTGTCCCAAGGGAGTTCTTTTACGTGCCGACAATTTTTAGCGCCACACACGTTTCCATAATACGTTGACTGCATTTTAACCAGTACAGTGGTTCTACTTCAGATACTGACAACACGAACACTTTTCACGTAGTGAACCACTATAAAAGTATTATGTATCCGTGATCTGACATACAGTAAATATGTAGAAAGAAATAAAAATGTCGGGCAGTCGGTCACTTGATTTCTTGGCTTACGCTGCGTGAACCATCAACGATAGACCCCAAGTGTAAGCGTACGAAATGTAGAGCATAGAAACCTCTACAAAAAAGTCCGTGATGGCACATACCTACTTCCAACCGGCTGCCCTATACAAGCGATTTTATGCAACAGTCCGCGGTAAAAAAATAACTCCTTAAAATTAAATAATTATTTCGATATTATCCTCGAGTTCCTCATCAATAAATTGTTTGACTTCCTCCAGTATTTTATAAGGATTAGAATAACCTTGTCAGGACATTATTTGCATGAATGGTTCAGAAGTTATGACCATTTTAGACTGTAGTGGTAATACGTGTCAGCAGGAAGGGCGAGCGCTGTCTCGTATCACATGACGTCACTCAGAAGGCGGCCAGGGAGAGAAAAAAGTGAGCGCGATGCGGGAAGAGACCTCCTTGGGTATAGACATTAGAATGACTGAGAATATTCTGTACACTATTTCTATGTATTGGGCACTCTAGAATATTCAAGAAGGTATTTTTTTGTAACGTATCTTTCTGGAAGACTGGCCAGCATATATATAAAGAGACGATCTTGATGGTGAAGTGAGTGACAGTTGTTGGATGAGTTGTGGTTTGGAAGAGTGTTACTGTTTAGTAGCACAAGGCTGTCACGCCGAGCCAGGCAGTCTCCATGTTGAATTGAACAGTAGTCATCTGTTTTATCTTTGTTGCAAAGTGTAACCTCTGCGGTATTCGGTGTCAGTTGTCAACTGTTTAAAAATGGGGGCTTTGCTGATATCCTACAAGTGAAGTGTTTTTGTTTTGTTATAGAGTGATTTAAGGTTGTGTGTGTATTAATTTGTGAATATGTAAATAAAAGTATTGTACTAACTGACAGCATCTCGTGTGCACCTGTGTGGCTACATTAAGGTACAGCCCCAGCATTTGCTTGGTGTGAAAATGGGAAACCACGGAAAACCACCTTCAGGGCTGCCGACAGGTGGGTTCGAACCTGCTATCTTCTGAATGCAAGCTCACAGCTGTGCGACCCTAACCGCACGGCCACTTGCTCGATAGAGGTGCTTAATTAATAGAGCTATGAACATAACTAAGTCTAAGAAGAATTATAACAGAAAAGTAAATATAATATATAATCCACCAAACTGCTCGTAACAATGGATACTTCAGAAAATGTATTAATAGAATGATAAATAAAGTGAAAAATGAACCAAAAACAACTTTAGTTAAAGATCGAAAGGAGGAAAATAAATCTGCAGTTCTAACTTTTCTAAATAAGCACTCTTATCAACTGGCTAACATTTTCAGAAAAAGGAACATCAATATCGCATACAAAACTGATAATACTAATAAGATAATTTTGCGTCTGGTGAAGTAAAGCAGCATCAAACGTTCCTCCAGGGTCACAGTAGATTCGGAATTCAGTTATAGCAAGAAATTTGAAACGAGGCTCCCTTCACATTAATAGATCAGCAATCAGCTCCAAAGTTTCCACATTAGACTCAATCAAAAGCACTATAAGCAAGCACACAACATACAAAAACTTACCTGGAAGGAAAGGAAGAAAAACTTTCAACAATTCAAACAATGTTATGAAGTTAAACATTTTTTAAAAATTTGTAATTGTATACAGACTTTTTATGTAACAAAGTGAAAAATTTTTTGAACAACTATTCTAATGAATAGACAGTTTTAAGTCAATCAACCATGTAATCATCTACTCTCATACCAGTAACACACTAACCCCACATTGTTTTTAATATCATCTATCTTAATTCGTATTTAGTTTTTAAGTGAATCAATGTATTGTAAATCTATGTGTTTAAAATCTTAACCATTCACCTAAGCCACTATAACAGCTGAGGATGTTCCTACATAGGGAACGAAACATGTACTGTTGACATATAAATAAAAAATTTGCCAAAAGGCAAAATAAAGTATCAAAATGGTGGAAGAATCTCAATAGTGTAAAATTTAGTGAATAGATTTTGATACGGAAAATGAAGCTGATTACTTGCAAAGTGTCCAGTGAGCCGAAAAGGAGCCGTGTGTATCTTGTGTCTCACTGAGCCGTGCTCGTTCACGATTCTTTCGATGTGCCATGATTCACTGTCTCACTGCAGTGGAAGCTCGGCTCCCCGTCAACGTCCAGTGAGTGTGCCACTCAGCACTGTCCGCTGGGAGTAAACTGAATCGTGTGCCGTGAGCTTGCCTTTCCTGTGAATCAATTCACTCGGATACTTGAATGAATCGATACACTGCTTCGAATCATGCATTCAGTAACCAACACTAGTGTATTGACAATGTGGAGCAACACATACTATTTTAAATAGTTTTTAATAGCAAATGATGTACTGTCATGAAGTTTCAGAATGGTAGAGCAATTCTGTCTTAGTTACACATTTACTGTTCGTACCTCATAACGAACAGTTAGATAACGAATATACATTGATTCAGAGAGCTCGCATTATCTGTCCCAACTGTTGTTTGTAGTCAAGAGTGTAGTATATGTTACTCATGCCGCACCTACAAGCTGCCGCGATTTCTCATCAGTCGCAGATTGTAATTATTTACCTAAATCAGAGTGTGTAACAAAATTGAACCAGTGATACTAACAGAATATACTTTATGTCAAATACTCTCTTCCACATCATTTTAAACAAACAATATAATGAACATAAAAGTATAATTCATCATCTGAAATCTGTGGCCAGCAGTAATCTTGCTAGGAAGGATGCAAAATTTCTGAGTGTCATGTCATCGTTGAAACAGGCGACCTATTTTTAATTCACAAATGACAATAGCCGATGGCAGTGGTTTCTTATTGATTTACATGTCTTATATTGTGTTCCAGTATTAGAAATCTTATTTCCATTTCTGGCAGGCTATTGAGAAATGCATTAATTTTTTGTTAACAGTACTTTTCATGAATTGAGTGTTCAGCAAAACAATAAATACTAAGTATTTCATGTTATTTTCTTTTATAAGGAGTGGTCATCTTATTTCACATAAAAATACACATTGCCACAAATTTTTTACAATACCAATATAGTTGGTCCGTTATTGGACATTATAAATTTTCCAGCCAACTCATTCCTGGTTGCCAGCGTATTGCCCCAGCGTACCACGTCAGGCTCATCATTTGGTAAATACCACACCTACCAAGACGCATGGCTACGGCACACCGTGGAAGCCTCTGCGTAGGCTATTTGGAGCCACCGGCAGTGCCAATGTGCTATGAGAGACTCTGTCTCAATTTCAAAATCTGATGTCTGCCCGGCCATCAGATGATATAGATGTTGATTCCAATAGGAAACCTGAAATACCGTCCTTAATGAGCAAATTTATAATACCAATTTTGTTGGTCTGTTAGCTAGAAGTTATAAATTTCCAGCTAACTCGTTCCTGGTTGCCAGCGTTTAGCCCCATTGTGCCCAACTAAATTTATATTATAAATTTGCTAATTCGGGATGATATTTCAGGTTCCCTATTGGAATCAACATCTGTATCAATTTTTTAAATGTAAAAATGTAAATGTTGCATCTTGCAGCACCAGTCAGTGTCCGTATTCATAGTGAGAGAGATGGAGCAAGAGGTAGGGCCATCGTATGCAGTGAAGCACAAAAGAGGAAAAATTCTCAGAAGTGACCATAGGCAGTGCACTGTGAATGTGTTCAATAAACTAAGTGAACAGAATCCAGGTTTAGTCGTAAAAGAGGTAGAGAAAGTAAGTGCAGAGTTGTGTGGTGTGTCGGCTAACTAACTAACTAACTAACTAACTAACTAACTAACTAACTAACTAACTAACTAACTAACTAACTAACTAACTAACTAACTAACTAACTAACTAACTAACTAACTAACTAACTAACTAACTAACTAACTAACTAACTAACTAACTAACTAACTAACTAACTAACTAACTAAAGTAGGCCTCAATCTTCAGCAGATCTCCCTTCAAACCGCTCCGTTTAGTTTCACACAGCTCAAAAACTGTTCCTAGTCTATTTTAGGTACGGTACACAAATATGTTTATTCAGAAGTTCAGATCTTCGCACTGTTGTCATGTGCGATGCACAGCTCTGTACGTCTAAACACGAGACGTTGATTGAGTGGAGCCGGTACTACATGCTCAGTGAATCACAACTCTTTCTTTGGTGGAGGCATGGGATTGTGTCATTCCTAAGAGTAACTTTAGTTGTTCAGGTCCATATATCATTCCTGTGGTCATGTGATTTTGTCTGAATTTCTAAGAGACAAGAAATATTTCCTTCACTGTCTGCTGATATTCTTTTCATTGAAATAGTGATTCACTGTAAATGCGTGCGTAACCTGCAAAACAACAACAAAAGTGAAGTTGAGTACAGGAGCAAGTTTTCAACAATATGTAGAGAAATTTAAAAACTTTTTCACTACTGATGGAAGAGTATTATTTTGCCCACCATGTGGTAAAACAGTAAGTGCAGATCAACGTTCTCAAGTAACCCAGCATTTGTCTGGAAATAAGCACATTGCGACTGCTTCACGTGTGCATTTGCGACAATTACTAATAGATGAACCAGCTACTTCAAATGTAGGCCCATTCAAATACTCTCAGTATTATTTAGATTTATGTAGAGCATTTGTTTGCACCAACACTCTTCTTGGCAAAATAAATAATCTGGGACTGAGAAATTTCTTAACAAAATACATTAATTTTGAGCCTCCGCTTCCTTCCCACTCCTAGGCCTTTCCTATCCCATAGTCGCCATAAGACCTATCTGTGTTGGTGCAACGTAAAGCAAAATATCAAGCCTCCAGATGAATCCACATTAAGGAAAAAACTATCTCCCAATATGTTACGAAGAACCTTTACAAAGAATTCGGGCAGTAAGTGATAGCGAAAAACTGTGGGTGAGCATTGATGAAACCACTGATTCAAGTGGCAGAAAAGTAGAAAATATTGTAGTTGGTGTGTTGAAGAATGACAAAACTACTTGTGAACATTCTTAGTTGCTAGCATGTAAAGAAATGCCTGCTGCAAACCATGTCACTGTAGCTAGGTTGTTTAATGAAACCATGTACTTACTTTGGCCAAAAGGTGTAAAATACCACAATGTATTGTGTTTCTACTCACTGATGGTGCAGCTTTCTGAAAATTAAGCATGTCACTTGCGTAGCGTAGTTCATGCTTTACACAGGTTATGTGAAACTATAAGCGCTCAGTATCCTAAAGCGGATAAATTACTTTCTAATGGAAAAAAAAAAAAAAAAAAAAAAAAAAAAGTCTTTGTAAAAGCACCCTCAAGAAACAATCTGCTTAAAAACAAAACCCCAAGTCTTGCACTTCCTCCTCCGCCTATTGTCATCCGGTAGGGGTACCTGGCTTAGCGATGTGGTATACTATGTAGACAATTTTGAAAGTTTCACATCCATTGTGAATGCTATAGATAAAAGTTGTCAATTGAGATTATTCAAGAATTACTGAAAGACAGCTCTTTGAATAATGATTTAGCGTTTATATCTGCCAATCTAAGTTTCTTGTGTAAAACCGTAGACATACTTGAAAAATCCACTAACATGTTGTCTGAAACATTACAGGAAGTGTGTGCTGTTGGAAATAAATTAGATTCGCTCTCGGCTTCGCAGGTACGGGGACTGTTAAAGGTCAAATATCAAAATTTGTCTAAAAATACAGGATTTTTTAAAAAATGTGCAAAGTTGCTAAAGTATTGGAGGGTGCTCATGTTGGTGACATCGAAGGCTGACAGTCCCCCCTTTAAATATGCAAGTCTGATGTCCTGTGATATGAAGTGATCGTTTCCGCAGTATAAGGCATTCTTTAAAGATAATTGGCACGAATTTGTGATGGACAATTTGGAGATGACCTTCGTTGTTCACTGAAATTCTGAAACTACTTCTAGCAACGAATATTCCTTCGTATGATTGGCGAGTTCAAACTGGTACGATGTTTTCAAAGATGACAGGTTGTTTTTGCTATATTTAAATGAAACATTATCATTTTTGTGAATACCGTAATATCTACTCGGGCATATCAAAAATTAATATAATGGTACCATATTGTACTTTTCATATACAGACATCCATTTGCTTTAAGGAGCACGTTTGGTAGCACCATACAGGGTCGTCCAAAAATGTACTCGCTATTGGATAATCTATATATTTTGACACATTTAACTTGCAGGTACACCCTTTGGCACTGAAAGAGTTATGTCACAGCATGCTCGAAATGACCACCACCAACTTCCATTATTGCTGATGTGACCGAGGTGGGTACTCAGCAACAGAACCTCTGCGACCTACCCACTATCCTGGTAGAGTGTCTTCCAAGTACAACCTGACATCTCAATGGTAGTGAGGTGGGACTCCATCTTTTCGGAAGTAAAACATTTCATTGCCATAAAGGGTTTGGATGGCAGGCAAAATCCTTGTCTGAAGCATATCGAGGTACAAGTGACCAGTTGCAGTACCCTCAAAGAAGAAGGGACCAACTGAACCACGTGATGACAGGCCGCACCAAACAGTAAGCCCCTCTAGATTCACTGCTTTGTCCACATGAACTTGTAGATTTACAGACGCCTATTAGACACAACTGTGGCAGTTTACTGTACCGTTAAGTTTGAATTGCACCTCGTCAGACCACACAAATTTCCCAGCAAAATCCTCATCCTCGCAAACCACGTGCCCAAACCAATCGCAGTATTCATTCCTTTAGCCCGTGTCATTTTTGTTCATCACGTGTAGCAGTCATGGAACGTACACTTTCTACTTTACATCCTTAAGAACGTGTCTCACGCTCGAATGGCTCACCCCACTTTCGTGCGTGCCCTGGCATGTTGATTTCTGTGGTGATCGTGTATAAAGTTGCAACACCGCAGCACTGGACGCTGGGCTTGTCGCTGTTCGTCATCGGCCAGATCCTGCCTTGTGCACATCATGCACCGTTCTGTCACTTTCAAACTTATCATGAATACGGGTAACTGAATGTGTTGGTGGAGGTGTTGCAAACTTCTACTGCCAACGCCTTTGTACCTCCTGAGTGTTCTCGCACTTCCAGCACTGCTTCAACACAGCAAATCACAACCTTACTGCGACCATTGTCCCTACTCGACTGTTGTCCGTTGTTCTGGCCACCACCACTTGTGCACGTGCAGCGAATTGCCAGCGTTACCTACCCATGATAAACGTAACGGTTACACTTATTAATCTCATGTGCAAGTATAATATAAGTCCCTTTGTTTTGAAATGATTGAATTAAGTTACAAACAGTGTGTACAATTTTTTTGAACCATCCTGAATTTTGATACTTTATACTTATTTACTTCTTGAACCAGCCCTTGCTGGCAAGATGTAGTGGTTTTTTTTTTTTGCTAGTTGCTTTACGTCGCACCGACACAGATAGGTCTTATGGCGACGATGGGACAGGAAAGGGCTAGGAGTGGGAAGGAAGCGGCCGTGGCCTTAATGAAGGTACAGCCTGGTGTGAAAATGGGAAACCACGGAAAACCATTTTCAGGGCTGCCGACAGTGGGGTTCAAACCTACTATCTCCCGAATACTGGATACTGACCGCACTTAAGCGACTGCAGCTATCGAGCTCGGTGATGTAGTGTTTACAGTGCACTACGTCTTCTGGTATGGGCTAGAATAAATTTGTTACTTTCATTGACCTGTGTCAGTCTTATCCTTGGCTTTGACAATATGAAAGTGGCTGGAGTATGAGTGACGCTAGTAATGCCATTCCTTATGCAGCCAGTCCCTGCTATGAATGGTGTGAAAATGTCGCCGATAGGGTCAGTTGGTGCATGCATTTCAGTGGGCTTGGCAGACTGATATGCAATAGCAACTTCTGGCTCAGTGAGGAAAGCAACGGGAAACTACCTCACTCCTCACTTCCCTAGTACGCCTCTTCAGTGACACCTAGGCCATCTATGACAGCTAATGGTGAACCTGTTGAGGATCCAACCAGCTTTCGGGCTGAAAACCCAACATACATACACTTCTTGAACATGAGTTGTTATTTGATATATACAGCAGAATATTTTAAAATTTTTATCAAATGATTTTAGGTTTTTTAGCACATAAAAATCTGCTCCCTAGTTTTCACACATAACTTAAATTGTTTATCATGTAATAACCTTACTCTGCCTTCACTACCTTTCGATTCATTTGCTCATAACATTATCTACAATTAATAAAGTTTCCATTTAATTCTGATGCATAACATGGCCTGTATTCAAGACTACTAACTAGAAAACATGTAGACCTGTGAAGTCGCACTCGATGTTGCCGAACTGCTCACGGGCGTGGTCTGTGATGCGCAGGGTACTGCCATCTACTTCCACCCAGTCCTGCACATTTGAACATTTGATTGGGCCGATGTCTTTGATGAATCGCATTATGTCACTGTTCTGAACCTCCAGGTGTGGATGCCGGCACGCCTGCCCTCCAGCACTGCAAAATAACAAGGTCATTCTTTAGAACACCAATAAATCATAATTAACAGCGAAAGGTACCAACGATGTCACTTCGATGTCATTACCTTTTGCTGTTTTGACATGGTTTTGACATTACATATTTAGTATGTGGATTTTCCTCCCCTGCGAACCACGTGACCTTGCCATGGTGGGGAGGCTTGCGTGTCCCAATGAAATAGACAGCCGAGCCGCAAAATTATGTTTATGTATGAACAACAGCTTATTCATTTAGGTTGAAGTGAAGAGCTACCACTCTAGGGAGTGTTCGGGGACAGATAGAAATACCATCAACATTTAACTGACGCAATTACTGAACTGGAAGATTTTAGTAAAATTTTAAGACCCGCTAATTTTAATAAGTTGATAGTATTTTTAGGGGCTGCCTGGCCAAGCGGTAAAGGCGTGCTTGGTTCGCCCGGAAGGACATGGGTTTGAATCCCCGTCAGGAAGTCGTAAAATTTAAGAAACGAGATTTCCACTTCCAGAGGTGCATATGGCCCTGAGGTTCACTCAGCCTACACCAAAAATAAGTACCAGGTTAATTCTTGGGGGCAAAGGTGGTCAGGCGTAGAGCTAACCACTCTACCCCATCACGTGCTGAGGTTAACAATGGTGGAAGCCTTTACCTTCTACTCCTCCAAGGGCTTTCATGGCCTGTACGGAGGTGACTTTGCTTTGGTTTGCTTTGCTTTGCTTTGATAATATTTTTACATAACAGACAAGGATGACATTTTAAGAATATTGTAAATAGAATAATGGTGTTTAGTGTTCTTTTATGACATTTAAAATATATTTTATTTCATTTATGACACACATTAGATATCAATTAAGATACGTTTAGAACTTTGATGTTTGGTGTTAAAAAATAAGTAAAGAGGTCCAAGAGATATTTGGTAGTGTGAAAAAAAAATGCTGAGAAAGAGGACAATACGGTCCTTGAAACATGTGTGGTGTATTAGGTGATAACAAATAATTAATTAAATAACTCTAAGTATTGACAAGGCTGATTTTAAATGTCCAATGTGTATTTATTGTAGTAGAGATTGTAGTCAGTATGGACCATTATAAAAATCAAACCACAATGGTTACGTTAATAAAGACCAGACTAATGAAGGGTCCATTGTAGGGAGGTAGCAGCCTTTCGGAAGGTGCAAGGGCAGCAGTCTGACTGATATGGCCTTGTAATAATACTCAACATGGCTTAGTTGTTGCTACACAGCTGAAAGCAATGGGAAACTACAGCCATAACAAACTCCCGAGAAAGCGCAGCTCTCTCTGTATGAATGATGTACTGATGATGGCTTGCTCCTGAGTAAAATTTTCCAGAGGTAAAATAGTTCCCCATTCGGATCTTCGGGTGGGTGTGGAATGTCAGAAGTCTGAATCATTGTGGTAGGTTAGAGAATCTGAAAAGGGAGATGGATAGACTAAAGTTAGATGTAGTTGGTATAAGTGAAGTACGTTGGCAGGAAGAGCAAGATTTTTGGTTAGGTGACTACAAAATTATCAACACAAAATCAAACAGGGGAAATGCAGGAGAATGTTTAATAATTAATAAGAAAATAGGGCAGTGGGCAAGCTACTACGACAAGCATAGTGAAAGGATTCTTGTTGTCAAGATAGACACCAAGCCAATGCCCACCACAATAGTGCAGATCTATGTTCATACTTGTTCGGCAGATGATAAATCAAAAGAATCTATGAAGAGATAGAAGATTTTGTACAATATGTAAAAGGTGACGAGAATCTAATTGTGATGGGAGACTGGAATGCAGTGGTAGACCAAGGAAGAGATTGTAATACAGTAGAAGAATTCAGATTAGGACAAACGAATGAAAGACGAAGTCGGCTGGTTCAATTCTGCACCGATCATAATTTAGTCCTTGCTAATACTTGATTCGAACACCACATGGCTGTATATGTGGAGGAGACCTGGAGACACTGGAAGGTATTAAATAGATTTCATTATGATTAGAACAGAGATTCAGAAACGAATTGTTGGATTGCAAGACATTTCCAGGAGCAGACATGAACTGTGAACACAACTTACTGGTCATGAAATGCCATCTGAAGTTGAAGAAATTGGAAAAAGGGAGGAATGCAAGGAGATGGGATCTAGACAAGTTGAGAGAACAGAGGGTGAGCGAAACACAATAGAGGAAGAATAGACAGTTGTACAGAATGAGGTCAATAGGCCTGTTGAAGAAAGGTTAGGAAGAAAGGAAAGATCAGCTAAGTATCAATGGATAACTCAGGAGATACTAGAATTGATTGATGAACAACGAAAATACAAGAATGCTAGAAATGAAGAGGGCAGAAAAGAATACAGGCAATTAAAGAATGAAGTGGAAAGAAAATGCAGGACAGCTGAGGAAGAATGGCTGAAAGGGAAGTGCAAGGATGTTGAAGGTTGTATGGTCCTACGAAAGGTAGATGCTAAATACAGGGAAAACAAGGAAACTTTTGAAGAAAGGAAAACTATGTGTATGAATTTTAAGAGCTCAGATGGAAAACCACTTCTAGGGAAAGAAGACAAGGCAGAAAGGTTGGGAAGAACATATCCAACAGTTGTATCCAGGTAACGATGTAGATAATATGATTCTGGAGTAGGAAGAGGCTGTTGATGCTAATGAAATGGGAGACCCAATTTTGAAGTCAGAATTCAACAGAATTTTGAGAGACCTAAATAGGAACAATCCTATTTTTGGCAGAATGTTGTTATACCTATTCCCAAGAAAGCCGGTGTGAAAAGTGTGAAGACGACTGCATCATTAGTTTAGTACCTCCTGCCTGCAAAATTTTCAGACGTATTATTTACGTAAGAATGGACAGACAAGTCAAAACTGAGTTGGGAGAAGATCAATTTGGCTTCAGAAGAAATGTAGGAACACGTGAAGCAATCCTGACTTTACGTCCGATCTTAGAGGATCAAATTAAGTACAAGCCCATGTACATGGCATTCGTAGATCTAGAAAAGACATTTGATAATGCAGATTGGACCAAGCTATTTGAGATTCTGAAAGTGAGTGGGATCAGATACAGAGAACAAAGAATCATGTACAATCTGTATAAAAATCAGTCTGCTGTGATAAGAATCGAGGGCGTTGAAAAAGAAGCAGCAATCCAGAAAGGAGTGAGGCAAGGCTGCAGTTTGTCCCCCCTCCTTTTCAGTGTTTACATAGAACAGGCAGTAAAGGAAATCAAAGAGGAATTTGGAAAGGGAATCACAATTCAAGGAGAGGAAATCAAAACCCCAAGATTTGCGAATGATGTTATTGTATCTGAGACTGCAGGAGATCTGGAGAAATTGCTGAATGGTATGGACGAAGTCTTGGGGAAGGAGTACAAGATGATAATAAATAAGTCCAAAACAAAAGTAATGGAGTGCAGTCAAACAAAGTCAAGTGATGCAGGAAATATTAGATAAGGAAATGAAGTCTTAAAGGAAGTAGATGAATATTGTTACTTAGGTAGTAAAAAATAACTAACGATGGCAAAAATAAGAAGAACATAAAATGCAGATTAGCACAAGCAAGGAAGGCCTTTGTTAAGAAAAGAAATTTGCTCACTTCAAACCTTGATATAGGAAGCAGAAAGATGTTTTTGAAGAGTTTCGTCTGGAGCGTGGCATTGTATGGAAGTGAAATATGGATGATGACTAGCTCAGAAAGAAAGAGAATAGCTTTTGAAATGTGGTGTTACAGAAGAATGCTGAAGGTGAGATGGGTGGATCGAATCACGAATGAAAAGATACTCAATCAAATTGGTGAGAGGAGATAGATTTGGCTAAGTTTGACCAGAAGAAGAGATAGAATGATAGGACACATCTTAAGAAACCCAGGACTTGTTCAGTTGGTTTTTGAGGGAAGTGTAGGCAATAAGAACAGTATGGGTAAACCAAGGTATGAATATGACATGCAGATTAGAGCAGATGTCGGATTTAGTAGTGACGTTGAAATGAAAAGGTTAGCACAGGATAGGGTGGCATGGATAGCTGCATCAAACCAGTCTACGGACAGATAATTTAGAGAACATATGGTTTTTAATGCTGGGAGTGTGCGAGGACATATTCGGCTTGCCTGGTGCAGGTCTCCAATTTGACACCACCCATCTGCAAACTTTTCTTCTGGATGGGTAATACACCTGTTTCTTTTCCTCTCCCCTAAATCATCGTTCGTACTTCTGCAGCAATTAACTGATCTGCCGGTTCAATGTCAGCTTGGCTGGCAGGCAGCACACAGCAATTCGAGGCCACTGGGGAGTGAATATGTAAAAACTGTCTCTTGTTTCTTTTCTTCTTCTTCTTCTTCTTCTTCTTTTTTTTTTTATTTTTTTGAATAATTTTTTCTTCTTTCATTTCTACACATTCTTCAAATCTACTTAAAAGTAACACACCTTTTGCTGCCTCCATTTTATCTTTATGCAATATCAAGCTTTTCTGGCAGGAAGTTTTTTAACAGAGACTTTTTTTAGGAGTGGTGGTGGTGACTTTTGTTTTAAGAGGAAGTACAACTAGGCAACTATCCTCCCTGAACAAAATAAGAGGAAAATAAAACTATTTATCCAACGGAGGAATTTAAAAAAGATTTTAAAAATAAAACAAACTGCTATATTAAAATGAAAAAGTCACAAATGTATTAAAATGGAACGAAGCTTCCTCAGTAAGAGAACACTTGACATTTATATGCTCTTGATTATTCCACTCTTACACATAAAGCAAATGACAAGATTAGCAGTATTTGTTAGGATGAATTTGAGTCTCTAATACGGGCCAAGGTTCCTGGACTTCTTTTATGGGTACCCGATATATACTGGCTGGACCTAGGTAAAAATCGAGAACTACGGACAAGAGCACCAGAAAACCAGATCAAAAATCAAACAGAAAGGAGAGACGTGGCTAGGACACACAGTCGGGAAAGCAGAGAGTGGCAGTGAGAAAGAAGTACTTGATTGGAATCTCCGAGGTGCTCAAAGAAGGGGAAGGCCTAAACACTCGTGGAGATGTTCCACAGAGGACAAGAATCGACAACAAGGAACGACAGAGAGGTGAAGAGGATCATGAGCAATAGTGAGAGGGCTCGGCTTCATGGATGCCCTACGTTCCAGTAAAAACTAAAGGAAACAATAATTATATCGCCATGGGGAGTATACATAGTTTGGAAACTGAGAATTCACTTCTCCTTTAGCGGGTTAGCAATCCCTATTTGCTAACACGACGGGACCACGCAGATTTTCTACCACTGCTAGGTAGAGCCTTCGAGGGGCGTGTCAATCCGACTCATCATCATTATCATCATAATCATTTCCCCTTGTCTAGTTCCTGTCAGGTCGGGGTGTTGATGGCACTTCTCCACCGTTGCCTCTCCTTCCACCACTCCACTTCAGTAATTGTATTCCAGTCTAGTCTTTTTCCTACGTATACTGTTCTTAACAGAGTCCATCCATCTTGCTCTGGGCCTCCCTCTTGGCCCTGTTCCTTCTGTCTTAGCCCCTAACACTTGTTATGGCATACCTGCCAACTTTACAAAACAAAAATTCAGGAGATTTTGATATGAAAATATGGAAAAATCAGGAGATATAGTATTGGTCAAATCTGCTTATTCTACATGTATTGTGCAATACAGGAGTACTATGGTATATAGGCCTATTATAACACTTTCTGTCTCAAAACCCGACTGTTGCTATACGAGGCTACAAGGCTAAAAATCACCTATTGTATTTCTATACATTGAATCACGCGCCCACGCGATTATGCGAAGCGCAGTGTTATTTTTATCAAGTAACAAATTAAAATTCCCCAGAATTGTCCCTAAATGGCTCCTAAAATCTTAAGAAAGGTCACTAATCGCTATCTTTGAAATTCTTTCACTAAATTACTAAAAAAGACTCCAAATATAGCGACTAGTCTCTAGAATCAACTAGGCTGATGTGAACAAACATGAACATAGCACCCGGGAACGAGAGATTGATAACAGATATGCGCATTGCGACATACAGGTTTCAATAAACATTGCATATTCGTGCATATTTCTCGTATTAATAAACGTCGATATTTCATTTGAAAGCGGCCAATGAGCGAAGGACTTCCGACCACTGGTGTACAAAGCTGAAATGGCGGGATTTGAAAACAAATGTTTGAATTTAACCAACAAAATAAACTAAAATCAGGAGAAATAATAGAACAATCGAAAGGCGGGAAAAGCTGTTGAAAATCGGGAGTCTCCCGCCTAAATCGGGAAAGTTGGCAGGTATGTTATGGTATATTCTCCATCCTATCACTCAGTATTTTTCTGACCTCAACATTTCTTACTCTGTCTCTCCTTGTCTTCACTATCACACTGCTCAGGAACTTTCATCTCATTGGCTTGAATTTTACTCTCATCTCTTGCTGTCAAAGTCCAAGTCTCGGATGCATAAGTGTTAATACAGGGGTATAGTACATCTTGTAAGTTATCTCTTTACATTTCATAGGAACTTCTCTGTTCCACACCAGATTCCTGACATTCCTGCTTGTAACCTTCTGCAGATCTCCATATCCAACCCTGCATTATTTGACTTCCCAAATATTTGAAGTATTCAACAACCTCAAGGTTTTGTCCCCTGATACTAAAGATTCCTTTTCCTTCTCTTTCTCCTCTTGTGATCGCCATTGTTTTTCTCTTCTCCACACTGATTTTCATACCATATCTTTCAATATTGTCATTTAAAGCCTCTAGTTAGATTTGAACTTCTTCCAAGTGATGAGCCCAAGTGGCACGTCTAGGCAAAACTCTGCAAACATACACAGCCTAACCATCCAAAAGCTAGTTCTATTCCTGTGATTTTTAAAGAAAAAAAGTTAAAGCAAATCATAATCATTTCCAAAAATCAGGTGACCTAACAATACCAACTGAAAGAAAAATGGCAGAATAATTATAAGTACTTACCCCAATTTTTTCCATACTGCACCTGACGACACATCCAACAAAATAGAAATCTGCTTCCTACAACAGAAAAAAAAAAAAAGAGAATATTTTAATCAAATTCTGAATGAAAGAGTCAAAACTTCACCTCGAGCATTATACCTAAAACTTGACAAAAACAGTAATAGCAAGCTCGATAGCTGCAGACGCTTAAGTGTGGCTAGTGTCCAGTATTTGGGAGATAGTGGGTTCAAGCCCCACTGTCGGCAACCCTGAAGATGGTTTTCCGTGGTTTCCCATTTTCACACCAGGCTGGGAAGGAAGTGACCATGACCTTAATTAAATGACCTTAATTAATTAATTAATGTTCAGTCCCAGCATTTGCCAAACTTCCAAATGGATTCCAGCTACCACGTAAAACATGGTCTGCTCTGAACAGAATAAGAACAGGCCATGGCAGATGCAGGGACATGTTGTTTAAGTGGAACAAGTTGCCGACACCCGCATGTGACTGCGGAGCTGCACGACAAACCATACACCGTATTGTCAGAGAGTGTGAAACGCGGCCATACACAGGCAGCAAAGTGGATTTTCTGATGGCAACTCCAGAAGCAATACAGTGGATCAATGATCTTGACATTCAGTTGTAAGGAGTCTTTTCTTGTTCATTGTTTTCTTGTATGTAAACATGTATATAATTTATTTCTGTGCTCAACTTGATTGCATGCGCCATACGCTAAATAAATAAATAGACAAACAATGGTTGCCATGGTTACAGCTGTGTCAGGAAATTGATGAGCCTAATTCCCGATAGACTTCCAGCCTTTGTTAACAAGATAAAATACAGTGACTGGAAGCAACAGAAAGAGGAGATGGGGACAATCTCCATATCTTCAATTACTGTTGTCTTCATATTGATCTCATCAACCCATTCTTAAAACATTCATTTCTTCTCAGCCTACAATGAGCTTGTTCCTGCTTCGCAGCTTCACCACGTGGGTGGGCATCAACACCTGACTTGACACATCGCAAGTCTTGACAGGGATAAAAACAAACCGACAAAAAGACAGAAACAACAAGTTACAATGAGCTCTGGACGAAAATAGATCAGCCACTCCTAACATGTGGCACAGACACTGTCGGGGTACTGTCACTAACATGTGAAACCGTCATGCCCTTTGTCCGTATCAACCTTGGACAATAGGTTGTCTCCTCCACCGTCTTTTAACATCTGTATTAACTCTTTCCCCCTCCGAAAAGCAATGTAACAACCATATGGCCTATTTTAATTTAACGCCATTTCAGTGTTGACATATTTCTCTATCAGATGGCAGAGAAATCAGAACTCTACTGGGCAACCTAGAGTCGAGTTTTAATTACTTTTGTCAGGCAATAAAGGAATGTATCACTAAAGATCCTTTACATGCCGACACTGTATGACGTAGAAGATCAGCTGGACTTTTATTCTGTCCTGCACAAATCTGCCTAGAACCAGGGACTGTGGGATGTGGAAGCCGGCCATCAAAATTACTGATCCACTCAGGGAGTTTATGAGATTACAATGGTGATAGCATGAGCAAAAAACTTGACAATATGTCCCTAATTAATCAAGAACAGAATTCACTGTTTATAAACCAATCTAGTACAGGCTAAAACTTAATTTTAAAAAAATTAACAGACTGAAGAGCCAGGTGCGACCAATATTAACATTTTTTTTGCATCATATTTCCAAGTTTGTATGTCATATTTTGTTATCATTTGGGGGAGAACTGCATGCATTTTTCCAGAAATTTTAGGTCATAGTAAATCAAGCCCAAGTAATAACACTGTATTGTTAATCAATATAGACCAAAACTTGTTCTTCTTCTCCTACCCTCCTCCCTTATCACTCCTAGTCATACAGTTTTGACTTCCTTAATCTCAAGGTGCCATTTTTTTTTTTTTTTGCTATGTGTCTTTTTTCAGTGTGACCCAACTATTTCATGTCCCTGATCTTCTGGAAGGCATAACCAGAATGTTCTTGTTCCGGCTGCACCCTGAAAAGTCTGGACATGCTTCAGCAGGAATATAAAACAGGCTTGCTGCGAACAGACAGTCAGTGTAGGAGAGTTGGACAGCAGTACTGCTGGCTGTCGTCGGAGTTAGACAATGTGGCACTTGAAAACAGTGTCTGGGCTGTACTGAATGAAGAAGCTTTCGCCAGTATTGAAATTATGAACAATTTCTTCAAGTATACTATAGTTAGTGCAGTATTATTTATTCATTTATTTATTTTCCAAATAATGCTTTTCCAAAACATCTGCAAAACATCTTCCTTTGTGCACAGTGATGGTAAATGCGGACAAACCAGAAGGTGGTCTTCATCCTGTAGTAGTCCACAATCACAGTTCATGTCTCCCTGTACATAGCCCCACTTAACTAGGTTAGACTTGCACTTTGAAACACCGGTCCGCAGTCCATTGAGGGTCTTCCAGACGGCATACGGAAGGCGCAAACCTGCAGAAGGTTCTTCCTTTAAACTCAGGGATGAATTACGTACTTCTTGTTGTCACAGTTCATGCCTTCGTTTTTCTGGCATATCAACAAGTGGTATGGTTGTTCTTAAAAAAACCTCTTACTTGACCCGAGTCAAATGGGCTGCATTTGATGCCCATAAAGGCAGTAACGTGGATTGGTTGATTGCTTCCGACATTCAAGGCAGAGTTCCTCCATATGCCATACACACCTTTTGTTTGGTGTTCTGTCCAGTTTAACACCAAGGTACTTTGGTGTACAGCAGTGTTCAAGGACTACTCCTCACCATTCCACGCGCACTTGCTTCTTTGTGACATAGATGAAAGGCACAAACTTGAGTTTTGCTGGGGTTGGGTCTTAAATGATTGTTCTCGTAATTTGTAGCAAGTTCTTCGAGAGATTTTGCCAGTTTTTCTTCAACCTGTTCAAATATGTTCCCCTGTGATGCCAATGCTGTGTTATCAGTACTTCGGTAGGATTTGGTTGGTCGTTAGTGTAGATATTATAGAGCAATGGTGCAAGAACACTTCCTTGGGGTAATCCATTCTTTTAAGTTCTCCAATGGCTGTTCTTGTTTTGAAGAAAGATGTAGAAACATTGTTCTCGAAGAATGCATTCAACAGATTTTATAAAACCATAGTCAAATACCATCAGATTGGCGACGGAGCATTACCGTACCAATCTTCAAGAAGAAGGGAAGTCCTGCTGATTGTTCTAATTATCGCCCAATCAGACTTCTGAGCCACGCGATGAAGATCTTCTAACGTATTCTCGACAAAAGGATTCGCCAGATAGCTAAACTTACAACGAACCAAGCTGGATTCGTGAAAAACTGTGGCACAACGGATGCAATCCACGCTGCACGGCTGTTGGTTGAGAAACACCATGAAAAACATAAGCCTCTTCATCTCGCTTTTCTGGATCTTGAGAAGGCCTTTGATCGGGTGCCACATGACCTAATCTGGTTAGTGCTACGAGAACATAGCATTCCAGAGCACCTTGTTAAGTGGGTACAGATGCTCTACGTAGAACCAAGGAGTTATGTTCAAGCTGCCGCAGGAGCGTCCGATGATTTCCGCATCACTGTAGGAGTACATCAAGGCTCTGCCTTATCACCACTGCTGTTCATTCTTGTGATGGACACTGTTACATCCAATCTGCACAAGCCAATACCATGGACACTTCTCTATGCTGATGATGTCATGTTGGCTGCTGAGAATAAGTCTGATCTCCAGCGCCAAACAGAAGAGTGGAACAACCGACTAGCGAAATACGGCCTGCGCCTCAACAAAAAGAAGACAGAGTACATGACATTAGATCCTCGAGAAGTTGGAACCATCCACGTTGATGGTGAAGATCTACCACGAGTAGAGAAATTTAAATATCTTGGCTCCACACTCTCTGCCGATGGCAGACTTACTGATGAGGTCAATACAAGGATACACGCAGACTGGCTGAAGTGGCGAATGACAACGGGCGTCACCTGCGATCGTCGGATGAAGGAGCATCTGAAATCTAAGATCTACCGGACTGTTATCCATCCCGTCGCTCTCTACGGCACCGAGTGTTGGCCTGCTACGAAGGAGGTAGAACGTCGACTAAGCGTCATGGAGACAAAGATGCTTAGGTGGACAGCTGGCATCACTAGACTGGATCATATTTCAAACGACAATATTAGGAAACGCTTTGGCGTTGCACCAATCCAGGAGAAAATGGAGGAAAATCGTCTGCGCTGGTTTGGACATGTATTGCGTGCAGAAGACAATACATTGGCAAAGTCAGCGTATACACTGGAAGTCGCTGGAAAGAGGCCCAAGGGACGACCAAGACAGCGATGGATCGATACAGTGCACAACGACCTGAAAGCTGTAAGACTACATCCTGACGTGGCCCGTGACCGAATTAAATGGAGACAATGAATCCATACAGCGGACCCTGCCACCAGACGGGACAAACGCTAAAGAAGAAGAAGAAGATAGTCTTTTGTTATTTGATACAAGTTATAAACCAATCTTAATAATGTTATTAGCTTTACGTCCCACTAACTACTCTTTTATGGTTTTCGGAGACACCAAGGCACCGGAATTTGGTCCCGCAGGAGTTCATTTACGTGCCAGTAAATCTATCAAATACCACTGGACTGAGCCAGGATCGAACCTGCCGAGTAGTTGGGGTCGGAAGGCCAGCGCCTCAACAGTCTGAGCCACTCAGCCCAGCTTATACACCAATCTCTTATGATTAATGATATCATAAGCGGTAGAAGTCCGCAACTATATGCCAAGTACGATGACGAGCTGAGGAGGCAGAGATCTTACAGTGGCAATTTCCTTTCTTTTTTTTTTTGCACTCGTACTGGAGCTTTGATGAAGATTTTTTAATAAATTTCTGTGATTATTTTGTCCACATGAACACATTCACGCCCATCATCTGAGCGGCTAATTAAAGGGCTGGCCCAGCTATTCCAGCTGTTAGTGGCAGAGCAAACAACAGTGAATTCTTTTCACAATAAGTCCTAAACTAAACAAGATACGGAAACAAAAATGTCCACATACCTTAATGAAGTCCTCTAGTATCTCTGTAGGGTGTGGTAGGTAATGTCACACTTTCCTGGGTGAATGGGAACACCACACTTTCAAAAAAATAGCGTGTTTCACTAATAATTTTATTTTTGAAGCACAATTTGCACCTTCTTCAGGGGAACTTGATTATATTTAATGAAGGAAACTTCAAGAGAATATGCTCTTTTCTCTTCCCATCTAACCTAAATGATGGATCGTTGGCCGGTACCCTTTTTGGCGGCACAATCGCGAACGTTTACTTGGAGCTGATGAAGTAGATGGAGCTGAGATTTCGGAGAGAAGTGACTGTTTTTGTATGTCGGGTTCACTTCCCCCTCCCCCCGTTTGAGAATTGCCTGGTGTTCCTTTAGATCTTTTGGTACACCCCTATTTGACCGTATTGTTCAACATATGGCAGTGTTCTGTTCCCGTAATAGTTTCGCGAGTCCAACGCTATTTGTAATAATTGTCCGTATAGACTGTATACCCCTGGCCAAGATAATTTTCAAGCAGCTAAAAAACTGTGCTTTGTAAATTCGCATCACTTGCATCATTTATATTGTCCCTACATGCCAAGTTACACTACAGAACGCGATTATACCAAAGGATTATACACACACTTGTGCAATCACAAACCAACTACGCAGCTAGTTGTGCCAGCGCTAGGCTATCTTCAGAAACAAACGAAGAAAGTGCATTAGGAGGGAAAATCGCCGTGGCCATGTGGTTTCTGATGAGTAGAAGCATTCATAAGGGTATTACTTTCATCTCTCTCGCACAAATTTGTGACCAAAATAGATCCCAGCTGCGTAGGAACGGCTCCAGTTCAAGGTTGTGCTTATCCGGGCTAACTCGGATACGCTCCACAGCATGGTCACGCGCTATAGGCAATAACTCGGATACGGGCGTGAATGTGTTAAGATAACTTCCTTCCTTGAATATTTTCAACCAACGTTTGTAACAAACGTGCATCATCATCACCAAACACCTTTTATGCATTAGTGCAAACTAAATTGAAGACGCGTATCCCAACATAACGATACGAGTTGAGAATTTTCCTCACAATGCCAGTCTCAGTCGTCTCATATTAGAGGAGCTTTAGCAAACTAAAGACAATTAAAAAAATACTACAGAAACTTAACATACCACAAGAAATGCATTTCATAATTAATCCGTATTGTCAACCTCAACAAGATAGAAGGTCTTAATGATTGGGTAACTCCACCTTTACAATGCTGTATAATATTATTCCTTTTTATTTTATTTTTAAAAGGGACATGTTTCGTCTCTTTTGTGTGAGGCATCTTCAGCTTATATATAATTATAATAAAAGACACATCATATTCTTGGTAACACTGAAACAATGACTTATCCATACATTTTTTGAGAGTCAAATGACTCAGTCTATCATATGTGGACATAGTTAAAAAAAAAACAGTTCATGTTGCTAAAATATTTTGTGTCACAAGAACAAATTACTAGATGATAAAAGTTCCATTGAGTTTTGATTTTCAAAATAAAACGTTCTAAAAGTTGAAAGTAATATCTTGATTAAGTTGATGTCGTCTCAAGTTTATGGACGCTTGATTGCATATGTATCTGGTTGAATAGGGTTTGTTTTTCCCAGGTGGAATTTCCCAATATACCGGATGTGAACCGGACAAATCGCATGGTCCATATATTGAGAAGGTAAGAAACTCGTACAAATTCTAAGGTAAATTAGGTTTTTACGGTCTGAGTACTTACTTCTCCGCCGCGTTTTTTCTTCCAGGCAGTGGCATGCGGTGAACATATTCATTAACCCAGCTGCAAAAAAGTTTTTTAAATATAAATAATCGTAGCCACACTACACTCTCTAAAGTCAACGTTACCATTTTATAAGGCTGTATTTTTCGTGGGAAAGGTCTACCTGGGAAAGATTTTTCAAGAATATTTTCAACCATACGATCACACATATTTCCAAATTGATATTCACAGCAGTGACCACACCATCACAACTTAATCTATAACAGATTTTAAACAACGCACTTACAGTTTCATCCGGTGACGCTTCGTGATAGTACAGTCATGGTTTTCACAAAAATACACTGGGAATATTTGTTTTTTACTTAAAAAGCCTAATCTAAACTAATCAGCAAAATTTAACTGGTATTTTACTGTCGAAATTTTATAGTTTCACTCGCATACTGAGTGTATGTGCATCAATGACAAACGAGGGAAAATATCTGGCACGACGTATAACACGTTTTATTCATGAAGAATGCCACAGAACTCGCAAAACCTTCACCTACAATCCAAGAGGAACACTATAAAAATTCACCATATACCATCATCACAGACAACCATTTGCGCTTGACACTGTGTTCATGCTGGGCAACTAAATATTTTTCTGCGGTTATTGGAACACGTACTCTACACGTGCCATCAATGAATCGCTCAAAAAAAACTGTATACATGCCGAAACACAAGACTAAAATATATTCTTCTATATTATAATTGATTTCATACACTGGCCATATTTTTATTAGCAAGACGATGTGCAAGTGGCTATACTGTTAAGATGTTGATATTTTTCTTGCAGTCTCTAGTGTGTGGCACTGAAGACTTCGAGTGTCAAGTATTAAAACTAACACCCCTTACCTAAGCTAGCTGGCCTGTCACCGTAAATTGTTGTCAGGGGAGGGGCCACAGCTCCGCCTCGAGGAAGCTTCAAGTGCATGCGTCACCCAAGCGACCTTAAATTTCACTACGGGTAGCTCTCTATCACGCCAGCAAGAAAACCCAGCTTGCTGGAGAAGCTGAACTGCGGTAGTGCGAGCGGATTGTCGAGACAGCTGTACTTGGGTTGGCTTAGATATTCACAATTTTTTAAACATTATAAAAAGCGTTCTAAGGAATGAGAAGATGTTAATACAAAGTTCTTTACCCCAGCAGCAACAGGGTAGATGGGGTTCAGTGCACGCCACTGCTTCCAGGCTCATTACGGGTCACTTTTACTCCTTCCATCCATTCAGAAACAGAGAGACCTGACTGATTTAAAATCCACTAATTTACACGTGAGTATTCTCCATATAAAATCAATCCTTTTCCTTTATGCCGTAACGCACACCAAGAATCAAATTTGTGATCTTGTAATATAGATCTGACTTTTCTTCTTTGCAATGTGCAATGCAGTTGTCCTTTGTGTTGAAAAGGGTTGGATCAGTTGTTATACAGTATCAAGGGCTTGCACACAGTGCTCAGTTTCACTGTCTATAATTCTTGTGGATTGGATGTGTATCAGATTTTGAGAGCACTTCTCTCTCTCTCTCTCTCTCTCTCTCTCTCTCTCTCTTTCTTTCTCAGTCTCATAGAATCTGGTGTGTCTGATGAAATCTGCAATACAGTCGAAATAGGTTATAACGACACCGAAGGAACAGTCAGTCAACAGTCGTTATAGTCGCACAAACCGATTTTTCTATGTTTTGTTGCTAAAAATGTCGTATTTGTAAGTTTTAGGCTGCACTCTTACATGGTTAATTAACATAATTAAGTTAAATCTTCAAAAAACGTAACTAAAAGAAGTCATCATCACATCATCATAGGCATTTATTTGTCAACGAATATATAGTAAATAAATACCATATCATTTGGACATATTAACTGTGTCGTCTCAGATGGCTGAACAGTCCGATTCTGGATGCACAGATTTTACTGCAGTGACAGCACACACTAGTTGTTGCAGCTGATGGTTCTTTCCTGTGGTTCCTCCTCTAAGCTTCTAATCTTCTATCTTGTTCTAGATGTTCAATTCCGTTGTATAGAATGCTACGCCATTTGGGCCTCTCCTCGGCTGTAGTTTCCCAGTTGACCGTATCAATGACACATTTTGAGATTACACTTTAGAGCATCCTTATATCGTTTAAACTGTCCTCCATAGTTACGCTGGCTATTCTTAGTTGGGAGTACATGATTTTCTTTGGGAGGCATGTATCTGGCATGAGGACGATATGACCAGCCCAACGTAGCTGATGCCTGACTATCTTTGCCTCCATGCTTATAGTGTTGGCTTCCTCGAGGATACTAATGTTCGTTCGACGATCTTGCCATTTAACTTTCGGTATTCTCCGCAAGCATCGTTGATTGTATTTCTTCAGGCATTTTAGGTTTATCCTGTAAGTTGTCCAGGTCTCGCAATCATAGATAAGAGTAGGGATTACAACAGCATTGTAAACGTAGAGTTTCGTTCTCACACTGATATCGTGATTGTCAAACATTCTTAGGAGCCAACCGAAAGCCGCACTAGCACATCTTAAACGATATTGGATTTCTTCATCAATGTTTGCACATGTTGAGAGGTAGCTTCTAAGGTAAGGAAAATGATTTATGTTCTGCAGAGATTGGCCATTGATTGTAATAGTTCTCTTATTGGAATTTGGTGCCGGCTGGTAAAAGATCTTAGTATTATTAATATTAAGAAGTACTGTATTTACAGCATGGTACAGTATTTGTGGAGTCGGACTGCGAGGAATTTAATTGGTTTTCACTCGAAGAACAGGTCCATTGATCGGCACATTATTTGTTCTTTGCTGCTCAAACCATCAAAGTTAAGATTATTCAATGCCTTTGTGTTCAGATATTGTGGCACGCTTTATTTTTAAATAATATTCTGCGAAAAGAGACTGGATTTTCTCTCTGACCTTCGAAATTGTGGAAATCATTCAGTGTGATTCACACAAATCCTCCACGATGCTGACATTTCTTTTTCCAATTTTCTAATCGCAATATTATGTGCGACTTTTCTACAATATTAAACACTTTCCTTTAACTTTTCAACGTCTTCCACAACGATGCTTGCCTTGACTATTTAACAGAGAGAGTAATTTGAAATCTACAATAATAAGCGATACGTTGTTGTCAGCAATCCCCATTTACTTAACAAACAAAAATCAACATTGGACGTTATAGCCGATACATTTTCCCGGAAATATGATGAAAATATGTCGTTTCGTACGATGTCGTAATAAGTGATTTTTAAAATACAGTGTTTATATAGGATTTGGACAGGACAGTTAGATTTTGCAGTTATATACTGTTGTGTGTGTCCTCCACGCTCAAGCGCCGTGCCTACAAGCTCCACAACCCGCCGCATCACCGATGTTTCCAGAGTTTACAAGAGGACTGCACTGCGCCTGGCATGCTCGTCGGTGACGTCAGCCAAGCGCTATATAAGGAGCAACATTCCTCGCCTTGCGGGGTCTACCCCAGTGTCCAACAGCCAGCCCACACCGCAAGTCAAACACGGAGGCATTCCTCTTAAAAAGGTGTCTTGAACAGGTGGACAGATTGCTGGTTGTGAGGTCTCACCTCAGGACTCTGCCTCATCTTCCCTGATTCCCGTAGCTACGTCGAGCCCCGAGTCAAGCATTCTGCTACACTCCCAAGTCCTCACCAGTGCTCCGATGACTATCTTAGCATTCTGCGAATTAAGATACTGATGCAAGTTCCTTGCAAGCCTAAGTCCAATACTAGCATTATATTAACGCGACTCTCTCTACAAGTTACACTTGTTATCCCACGACAGATAGTTTTCAACTATCTAAGGACATTTCCCAGTGAAATAGACTATCTCTTCAAGATAGGTGTAAATGTGTATATAGGACTCTCCCTGTATATAAATGTATATATGTTACAGACTTTCAGTCTACCCTTAATCTCAACATTAACTGCGTGCAAATCATTCAAGTTTCGAGACAAGTTTTGTTATATTTATTGTAAATACTGTGTCAAACTATTGAAACAATAAACTTTATGTTGTGTTACTGTATACCAAGTTCCTTATATACAACATATACAATACATCGTTAAATGCAATGTCGCAATAAATGGTTTCGACTGTAATTCTTTTTGCAAGTGATAAATATCATTATGGTTCCGTATTGAAGATACTATACTTGTACGATGCTAATTAGTTTATTATTTAACCACCTATTATATACATGAACATTCTCTCAAATTACTGGAATATTTTTCCTAACATTCCAAATAATGTAATATTTAAATTTTCAGATCAGACCACTGCTACCAAGCACTGCATATGTACCTTTGTCACAACTGGTAATCAACAGCCAGCGGCTGATATTGTTGTTTTACTCATTAATACTGAAAATTGTATTCTTTTTCCTTAGACTGCTCCTATTGTAAATATGTTAATATTAAACTTAGTAGTTATATTTCCTATAACATTCCAAATAATGTAATATTTAAATTTTCAAATCAGACCACTGCTACTAAGCACTGTATATGTACCTTTGTCACAACTGGTAATCAACAGTCAATCAGGTGCCTGATTTAACCTTGAGGAGGTACAAAGACTGATGATGCCTTCTACGAAAGGCGAAACGTCTCACATTCATAAGGTAACAATGATCACCCTAATTGTATAAAATTTTTAATGTACTGAATAGGTGGTTAAATAATAAATTAATTAGCATCTTACAAGTGTAATTCTTTTAGTGCATTTTTGATAATTTTATCGCCATCCAACAAAAATTGGTGCCTGGCTTCAAATATCTAAAAAAGATAAAAACTGAGTGGTTATCTACTTCAGAAGCATTCTATGTTATGACTGAAGCATTGTATTTAACTACAAAGTATTTAAATATTTCAGGACTGAAACAGAATTTAACGTAAATTTCTATACATTTATAAATGTTTTCAAGGGTGATTTTTGAAATGTGATGATTATCTTTTAAGAACAAAACATGTAATTCTATTTTGAATTAAGTAGTTTCATTTTCAGGCATAATTCTGTTCTAATGTGTTTTATTTTTCAGGCAGTTTCTAAATTTATTTATTCGTATGTTAATTTCAACAGACTGAAGAAATTAAGAGTCTTAAATTGACCAAATCGAAACTGAGAAAAAATGGCTTCAAATATGGCAAGAAATAAAAATTGAGAGATATCTTCCTCAGAAGTATAGTCTGAAAATTGATAGATTAACGATGGACAGTTGGAAGATTTCATTATAGTGAATATCTGGTCAAAGTGCAGAAGTGGTGATGATGTTAACAGGTCCAGTTTTGTCCTCAACTCATCCAAAATAATGCATGGATTGAAAACAGGAATGTTAGCAAAATTAATACCCAAGTAAAAGACTTATTCTTCTGGCAATATACAGGCAATTTTAGTATACAAAAAACAGGAGAAAATAATTGAAAGATTAAAAATAAACAGTAACATTAATAGACTACTCACAGCCTGGCATTTCTATCCAAATCGTCCACAAATCCATTCCCCATCTGTGTGCGCATGATCTGTATGCCGACATAGACGAAACCAAGAAACACAAAGATGTACAGCAGTCGCCTCAAGTGGAACGTTGATGTCATGCCGTTCCACGTGCCAATGCGGGCAGACTGAAAAATACAAGAAAAGACACACAATAAAGTATGGGGCTAAAAGCTCTCAGGGGGTCTATTATGAAAAATCATATCTCAACTTGTTCTTATAACTTTCTTAATGCTTTTTCACTATTTTTTTTAAAGAATTGTTTGAAATGGTAGATCGAATTTCACCAATTTCTTAAAAAAATTATTTGAGTTACTTAGAAACTATTTCTTTTTTAAATTAATATTTGACCAAATAAACACTTCATACCTCATTTAAAGATGCACTAATTTTTATACCTTATATAGACCCAAGTCAGAACTAATTCATTCTTTTATATCATTTCCTTGTTTAAATATTCATTTGGTCTGAATAGATTATTTTTGATTTAGAAAATATAAAATCCAAACTTCAGCAGTAGATGAGCCCTCACAAATGCCAGTGCTAAGTCTTAACCATTATAAAAATGGGTATGGGATCCATACCAAATCTTTAACTCCATGCCAACGTCACTGTGGACATTTTATGCAACGTAGCATTCATGAACAGCTGAATGTGGTGAATGGAAAGATTGAAGAATGTGGATTGAAAATAAGTGTAGAAAAGAGGAAAACTCTTGTTATGAATAGAGGGGAGAAAGAAGGGAAAGGTCAGATTAGACTTGCAAACAAGCCCCTGGAAGTAGTGGAAACGTTTAAATACCTGCGGAGTGAATTAATGGAGAATGCTCGACTGGATGCTGAGATTAGTAAAAGGATTCAAGCTGGAAGTTGTTTCTATCATAGTGTAAGAAACATGTTATGGTACAAAGATGTGCCAATGGAAGCAAAGGATACTATGTACAAGATGTATTACGTACCCATAACAACTTACGGAGCAGAAACTTGGACAATGACAAAGAAGGATGAGAGTCGAATACAGGCAGCCGAAATGAAATTCTTGATGAGTATGATACAGAAGAGTAGAAGAGACAAAATAAGGAATGAGAAAATCCGGGAAGAAATTGGAGTGGAAAAAATGAATGATAGAATAGAGAAGAGCCGACTAAGATGGTTTGGGCACATAAAGCGAATGAGCGACGAAAGAATGCCAAAGAAGGTGATGGAAATGCAAATCCAAGGAAGGAAAGGCCGTGGACGACCACGATTGAGATGGAAGGATACCATCCAACGCAGCATTATAGAAAGAAACCTAGACTGGGACACAGTGTTGGAGGAGGAGTGGTGGAAAGACCGAAGAAAGTGGAGAGGAACCATATTTGCCCCTATCCAGCTACAGCTGGATAAAGGGAAATGATGATGATGATGATGATGATGATGATGATGAGCATTCAATGAACAGTGTTGCCAACTTATATTTTCAAGATCCGCTAAATACTAATAAAAATCTGCTAAAATTCCGCCAAGAAATCCGATCTCAAATAATGAGCAATAAAAACAAGCCATAATAATAATGGTAATGATAATAATAATAATAATAATAATAATAATAATAATAATAATAATAATGTCCGCCTCTGTGGTGTAGTGGTTAGTCT
Source organism: Anabrus simplex (assembly GCF_040414725.1). Classification (NCBI taxonomy): domain Eukaryota; kingdom Metazoa; phylum Arthropoda; class Insecta; order Orthoptera; family Tettigoniidae; genus Anabrus; species Anabrus simplex. Next base: position 64,103,707 of record NC_090278.1, on the reverse strand, counting down.
GATTAGCTGCCACCCCCAGAGGCCCAGGTTCGATTCCCGGCTCTGCCACAAAAATTTGAAATGTGGTACGAGGGCTGGAACGGGGTCACCTCAGCCTCGGGAAGTCAAATGAGTAGAGGTGGGTTCGATTCCCACCTCAGCCGTCCTGGAAGTGGTTTTCCATGGTTTCCCACTTCTCCTCCAGGCAAATGCCAGGATGGTACCTAACTTAAGGCCACAGCCACTTCCTTCCCTCTTCCTTGTCTATCCCTTCCAATCTTCCCATCCCCCCGTGCAAGGCCCCTGTTCAGCATAGCAGGTGCGGCCGCCTGGGCGAGGTTCTGGTCATCCTCCCCAGTTGTATCCCCAACCCAATGTCTCGCGCTCCAGGACACTGCCCTTGAGGTGGTAGAGGTGGGATCCCTCACTGAGTCCGAGGGAAAACGAACCCTGGAGGGTAAGCAGATAAAGAAAGAAGGAATAATAATAATAATAAAAGTAAATGTCTGTACTCACCTGATCTGTGAGTTTCACTGGGATTAACCCCATGCCTGCGAGCCGGCGAGTTAAAACTTGTAGGAGTTTTAGTGCCGGGTGCAAACTAGGTGAATCCCCTACCTCAAGGGCCACATACAGAACAGGCCTGTTCATTAAACGGTCTTTCTTCATAGCATAAGAATATAAATGCTATCCTTTCACAGTTTCATTATCTGTCGTCATTCGTCAACTAAGAGATAAGTAACCTTCCCCCACGCATTACAGATTTATGATACCATGCTCTCATAACATCAAATCCAAAAAAAACATGTTTTCCTCATGTGACTGCTAGCTCCTGACAAGAAATACAGAATAGCCCAGAGACAGACTGGCATACAAATTAAAAAAACGTAAAATGGATAAAACACTAAATTCTGCTGTAATAAATCTAGAATTCCGCCATAAAATCCGCTGTTCGCTAAATGATATATTTCTCCACTGACAGTCTTCTAATTCTGCCAAATTTGGCGGAAAATCTGCTAAGTTGGCAACACTGGCAATGAATACCAAGAAATATTTTAATTGCCACTGGTGTAAGAAGTGGTTTCAATCCTTCGTTCTTCTCTCATTGGTAGTACTGGCTGGCACACAGTACTGTACACTCTAAGAAATTTTCATGGAAGCACTCCTGGAAGTAAATCGCTCGGATTCTAGTTTTGCCTACATTATTCATTTCAATTTGTCTTTAGGTATTTTTCTTCCCCTTTTTGTCATTTGACAAATATTATTTCAAATGAACTGACACTGGTGCTCCCCTTCCAAATTCAATTGTCCTGGGTATAATAGTATTCACTTTTTAATTTCACTCTTTTATGCAATTGTGAAATAACGTTTTAAGCAATTAAAATTATTAAACGTTCATTTCAATTGAACTACGCATGTTCTTTCATACGGGTACTTCTATCTGCGGAATTTTATAAAAAGTGGCCTATTATTAAAGTGCGGCCTGCGAACATGCCGTCGAGCCCTTGCTAATTGGAAACCCCTGCTCTAGGTGTCACTGAATGGGTGGCTATATTTCTAAAAAATAGAACTCAGAGAAGTAGAGTAGGTGAAGCATTGTCTGATCTTGTAACCATTAAGAGGAGAATTCCTCAAGGCAGTATTATTGGACCTTTATGTTTTCTTATATATAAATGATATTCTGTTTAATCTAGTGCTTGATAAAGTCATCAAGAACTGGGAATGTACACTGAGGAATCTAGAAATCAAACCAGTTGCCATTGGAGCCGGGACCCGAAAGATTGAGATCAGGTGCCTAGCATTCGCAGATGACATTGCAATCTTAACCAAGAACTCTAAGGATGCTGTCATTGCTATCGAAGCCCTGCATGAGATAGTGGTGAAGGCAGGATTACACATATCGTACGACAAAACTAAGTACTTTGAGACTCGGCATCCCGGAAACCCCCCTTTGACGACCATACATGGAACGATTGGGAGAGTCAATCGCTTTCGCTATCTTGGTGAATGGGTCCACCCCAATGGCAGAGACGGTACATCCATCCTAGAAAGGTGTAACAAACTCAATGCAGTGTACCAACTATCCCACAACCATTATAATGAGAGGTGCATTTCAAAAAATCTAAGATCTATCTGTCATTATAAAACTGTTGTCAGACCACAGTTTTTGTATGCCTCAGAGACCCTCCTGATGAACAAAAAAGACACTATGGATGATCTAGAGAAAGCCGAAAAACGTATCCTCAGGAAAATTTATGGACCGAGATTGCTCCCAGATGGAACCTACAGACTTAAATCAAACTCTGAGCTGTATCGACAGTTACAATCAGCCAATACCAGCATGCGACGTAGGAGGCTTAAGTTCTACGGACACCTACAACGAATGGTCAGCAACAGGCTTAGCAAGAAGATCTTCTCTTTGGTTAAAAGCTACAAGACTGGAAGCTTGTGGCTTAATGAAGTAAAGAAGGACTTGGATTCGGCTGGGATTTCAGACATTGATATAGAAGATCGTTCCAAATTTTGTGCTATGGTACAGTCTTGGACCCCACCACCTAGAGTTCCTAGAAGTCGGAAGCCCCTTTCACAGGAGAGAAAGGAGAAATTATCAGCAGGGCTCAAGAGATATTGGGAACAAAGAAGGGCATCGAGAAAGAACTAGTCATCAGCGCTCCTTAGTGGGCTTAAATCATTAATAATGATATGAGTAAAGAAGTGGAATCAGAGGTAAGGCTTTTCGCAGATGATTTATTCTGTATAGAGTAATAAATATGTTACAAGATTGTGAGCAACTCCAAACAGACTTTGACAATGTTGCGAGATGGATGGCAGTCAATGGTATGATGATAAACGGGGTTAACAGTCAGGTGGTGAGTTTCACTAATAGAAAAATTCCTCTCCAGTTTGATTACTATCTTGATGGGGTTAGAAGTCAGGTGGTGAGTTTCACTAATAGGAAAATTCCTCTCGGGTTTGATTACCATCTTGATGGGGTGAAAGTTCCTTTTGGGGATCACTGTAATTACCTAGGTGTTAACATAAGGAAAGTGCTTTACTGAAGTAATCACGTAAATGGGATTATAGTAAGGATGTAAAGGAGAGGGCATTTAAGTCTCTGATAAGACCCCAAATAGAGTATGGGACCCTCACCAGGATTACTTGATTCAATAACTGGAAAAAATCCAAAGAAAAGCAGCTCGGTTTGTTCTCGATGATTTCTGACAAAAGAGTAGCATTACAAAAATGTTGCAAGGTTTGGGCTGGGAAGACTTGAGAGAAAGGGGACGAGCTACTCGACTAAGTGGTATGTTACATGTAACTAATCTCATGATTAGACCCGTATTGAAATTTGAAATTGAAATTTGTATTGAATAGGTGGATTAAAATAATCATTATATTGTAAGCATTTATAAGTGGTATGTTACAAGTAACAAACCTCGTGTCTGTTCCGTATTGAAGATAACAATAAGTAAAATTCTTTCAAGAATGAAATTTACTGTATCCACCTATTCAATACAATTCACAGTTTATAGTGATTAAATTCTACATGAATTACGGTACATACACTTTTCAGGTACATGTTTTGCCCGTTTTGGGCATCTTCAGCCTATTGACTCTTTGTCAGATGATCAGATGCAACTGGAACAGGTGGATCCAAATAACATCAGACTGGATGAACAATATTCGTAAGGCATTCCAGGGTGGAACAACGAATCAACGAGAACAGTAGTCTAATAAGAACAGCATGAAAAATCCAGGAAGCATTTTGTTAGAGGAGCAGCTGCCTATGAAGGATATTTGAAAACAATTTCAACACACATGAAATTTAACCCATAATTATACCAAATTCCTTAAAAAAATAGTATCGTCCAACGTCGTTTCTTTCCACATGGGATATTCAAGCTCTGCATGATTGACAACATGCACAGTTACGGTTTTGTTGCTGCCAAACGTACGACATAGGTGATTAAAAAGCACCTCTGGATGAACATACTTTTCACAAACTTTATTAACATAAATATTCATCCAATAATTGATGAAGATCCAATTTTTGCTTTGGACAATTTTAGTTAAATGTAGATAATTTTATTGTATTCATGTAACAAATTTTCGTTTTATTCAAGGTACACATTTTAAACCCATGTGTACAGCATCTAAAGAAAAAACTTTTTTTTTCACAACAAATTTTTAGAATAAGATCATTTTGTATAGTATTAAGTTCAAATGTTTAACTCAAACAAGGCCTTGGACTTGACCTTAAGATTGTCAATAGGCTGAAGATGTCCAAAACAGGCAAAACGTGTACCTAAAAAGTGTATGTAATTCATGTAGAATTTAATCGCTGTGAATTGTATTGAATAGGTGGAAACAGTAAATTTTATTCTTGAAAGAATTTTACTTATTAATTGATATGTTCCGAGCTGTCAGTGGAGAGTTGGCGTGGAATGATATTAGTAGACGAATAAGTCTGAGTGGTGTTTTTAAAAGTAGGAAAGATCACAATATGGAGATAAAAGTTGGAATTCAAGAGGACAAATTGGGGCAAATAGGAAGAGGAGTTAGGGATTGGAATAATTTACCAAGGGAGATGTTTAACAAATTTCCAAATTCTTTGCAATTATTTAAGAAAAGACTAGGTAAACAACACATAGGGAATCTGCCACCTGGGTGACTGCCCTAAATGCAGATCGGTGGTGACTGATTTATTGATTGACTGATTGATTGATTGATTGATTGATTGATTGATTGATTGAAAAGGCATTTTCAAATAGGCAAAAACGTTATTTGTATTTTTAAAAATGTGTATCTCTATTCAACATCTCAATATATCCACACAAAATAAGAGGCATTTTTCCCAACTTACAGGCTCTGCAGACAGTAAACAATACAAACACACCCACTCTGCTCGTCATTGTGAAGTTCCTTCATTTCCATGTTTAACCTTGCCGAGGCGTACCCAGCATTAGAAACCACGCCATAACAGGCCTCATAGTGAGAAAAATGAGTCCCCTATCCATCCCACAAAGACAGACACTGTTGATGAAACTGTTATTTGAGGAAAGGAGGAATCCAAAAACAGCCAGATGTAGTAAATAAGAAGTTGGGAAATTGGACAACTAGAAACTGTGTGGTGAAAATCAAGATAAAAGTGATAGCATGAGGAGAGGGAGGAGAACAACGAGTAGGGCTCGGAAGTTAAAACCTATAAATTGCATAAAAAGAGACCTAAATCTGGCAAAAGGGCACAAAAATGCGATCCAAATTGATTCATAATTTTAGTTTTATTTACATATTTAATGAAGGAATATACACTGAGTGGCTAAAAGTCATGGGAAGACACTGAATGTGATGTTAATAACGAGTTGCTCCTCCGCGAGCCCTTAGAACGGCAGCAGTACGGTGAGGCATCGACTCTACAAGGTGTTGGAATCGTTCTGGAGGGATCTGGACCCACACATCTTGCACTGCTACCCAAAATTGGTCTTGTCTAGTTGGTGCAGGGTTCGTGGAGCGTACACCAGCATCAGCAGCATCCCATTAATGCTCGACTGGATTATGATCGGGGGAACTGGAGGGCTAATCCTTGGTCGTAACTTCACCAGAGTGCTCCTGCAACCACCTGCGTGCCACCACAGAGCGGTTGAAACATGGCATCTCCATCAGGGTACTCCAGGGCCAGAAAGGGATGCAGATGGTCTGAAAGGATGTCCACATAACGTGCACCTGTCAGTGCCTCCTGCAGCCGGACAATGGGGCCTGATAGCGACCATAAGAACGCCACACAGACCAGACCTGTGCCGCCTCCCGCCTGGACACGACCTTGTTGACACGCAGGATCCATAGCTTCATGGGGCATAAGCCACACTCTCACGCGCCCGTCAGCTCAATACAACTGGAACCGGGATTCATCGGACCGTACCACACGCCGCCACTGTTCCATGGTCTATTGCCGATATTTGTGGGCCCACGGACGTCGTTGAGCTCTGTGTCGAGGTGTCAGCAAAGGGACACGAGTTGGTGGTCGGCTGTTGGAAGTCTATGCAGCGTAATGTTTAAAAATGCAAATTTCTGGTGGTGTGCAACATATAGTGCAAAAATATATGAGTGAAAAACTTCTCTCAGATATTACTGTATAGTTTTAGTTTCAAATAAAGGAATTCTGTGCTCGATAATAAAAGTACTTCCAGAATTTAGAATGAAATACTTTTTCTGCCTAGAATGAATTCAGTGAACCCACAATGGACATCCTGGAGGAAGAAATTGAAGTTACTGTAACTGGAATCATATTTTTCTTAACCACACTAGGGTTTCACAAATTGGAATTCGGAAATCAATCAATACTAATCTGCATTTAGGGCAGTCGCCCAGGTGGCAGATTCCCTATCTGTTGTTTTCCTAGCCTTTTCTTAAATTATTTCAAAGAAATTGGAAATTTATTGAACATCTCCCTTGGTAAGTTATTCCAATCCCTAACTCCCCTTCTTATAAATGAATATTTGCCCCAATTTGTCCTCTTGAATTCCAACTTTATCTTCATATTGTGATCTTTCTTACTTTTAAACATGCCACTCAAACTTATTCATCTACTAATGTCATTGTTTATAAATGAACGCAATGAACACAACCAAAAGCATTGCCTTTTTGAAGGAATGCATTTCAAACAACTTAACACCAAAATTTCTCCAGAAATACAATAATAAACACAGACGAACTGCTCAGACACGCAAAACACAAAACAGGACTAATGAAATTTGGTTAAAAGAAGAAATAAAATTCTTATATCGTAAGAAACAACACCTTAATAAAGAACTTTATTCAACACATCTGAAAGCATCCCATGAACTCCCACACAGCTATTGGAATTACTTTCAACAAATTTCCAGAGATAAAATAGAAGACTTAGCCATAAAGAAACAAAACACACTAAACAAAAAACGGGAAGCACTGAAACAACAAAGTAAACCAAAACCACTAACCATAATCCAAAACAAAGATCCCTCTCTTCCTAACAAGGATTCCCAACATAAATTCCATCCACCTATAAAAAACCTTACACTAACCACATCTGACGACGTAGAAACGGATATGTTGAGCAAGGGACCCAAACACGACTGGGGTAATGCATCATCCTACAGAATGTTATAACTACCGTTACCGAAACAGAACATGCTTTACAAAGGATCCCATATGATATACGAGACGAAGTTAGACATGAAATCAGTAGAAAGATCCCGCAATACATCAATAATATTCACAATAATGACTTTAACACGAATACCACCAATAGATCAAACTTAAACAAACTCAAAAATAAAATAAAACTGAATAATCTACTAATAACGAAGGCTGACAAAGGCAACACTACGGTCATTATAGATAAAAATGAATACATAACAAAGACTAAAAAATGCTTTCAGGACAACACCTTTTCTATTAAACACAGAGATCCAACCAATAACATACAAAGGAATTTAAAAAATTTACTCAAAAACACACATTTTCTTCTTACCAAAACTGAATCTGCTAAACTTATAACAATGAACCCCCAATTACCATCCGCGAAAGCCTACCCGAAAATTCACAAAGAAGATGTACCCATGAGACCAATTAGAAACTACAGAGCCAGTCCAACCTATAAATTATCACAATTCATCCAAAAATTTAAAAAAAAAAAGCATTTTTAGCAAACAAAACAATACAGAACTCAATAGATTTTTGCAACAGATTCAAAGAACTAAACAAACATGTACCCGAACATTCCTGTTAAACAAACAATCAAAATAATAGAATCTAATTTTAAAAACCATAGCAACTTGAGCACCTTAGAAATAAACAAATTCATAAATTTACTTGAATTCACCATAAACAATAACTATTTCAGATTTCATGACACCATATATCAGCAACAAGGCCTACCTATGGAGTCTCCTGCCTCTGAAATATTAGCAAAAATATATATAGATTACTTAGAACACACGTCAATTAATAAAATAGATAATATACATTTTTGGTGCAGATTTGTTGACGATATCCTTGTAATTATAGATAATAGATCCACTGACGCACAAACTATACTAGATAAACTTAACATTTAGACCCCCAAATTAAATTCACTTAAGAAACCGAAATTAACCGTACACTAAATTACTTAGACTTGACAATAACCAGACACGACAACCACTTATCTTGATGATGATGCCTATTATTTTAAGGGGCCTAACATCGAAGGTCATCGGCCCCTAATGGTACGAAATGAGACGAAATGAAATGACAATTGAAAATTCCAAAGTCCTCCACTGACCAGAATTCAAAGCATGAGGACGAAGAATGAATGAATGGACGGATATGAATTTAAAATGATCAGTAGATCTGACCCACAGTGCCTCACATGTACAAAAGCTGGCACAAAACAATAATAGTACTGACCAAGGAACTGCTTCTATAGTACGATGCTGAATCGATTATGCGTATAGTCGAAACGGGTAAAAAATCCAGGTCATCAGCACCTCATAATGGTATTTATCGCTAGGAAAGTAGAACCATGCTGCGAATATTGCGGTACTAATCAAAAGTAGCGGAGACTCGCGGTATTCCACACAGTATGGTACTATCCACAGGTAGTGTAATGCGCACATGTAACACAGACCTATAGTGTCTCGCACACTGCAGCGCCACTTACAGGCAACGCAAACCTATAACGGCAACGCAAACCTAAGGCGCTCCTCACATAAGTGGACTAACCACAGGGAATCGTACTATCCCGTGGAAATACTCACACAGTGGGAACGGAGCATAGGTAAGGCAGAACCATGGTGTCGCTCATATAGGGGTACGAATCACAGGTACTGTAGGATCCCCATCCTAATCCGCACACTGTCGCTACAAATCACAAACCTATTGCGTACCTAACATAGTGGTACTACGCAAGAAAAGGCAACTCATGGTGTTCCCTGCGTGATGGTACTAATTACAAGTAGTTTCATGGTTCTAATTCGATCGTCCCTTGGTCGCCCCTTTTAGTCGCTTCTTACAACAGGCAGGGGATACCGTGGGTGTATTCTTCGTCTGCCTCCCCCACCCACAGGGGGTGTGTGTTTGGTCCGCGAGAGGTATTTTATTTCCCTCAAGTCCGCCGGCAAGCCGGGATGCGCCACGTGGGAGTATCACCTCTCCCCCTGCTACGCCTGCATAGCAGGTTCGTGGACCACTCATCTTACAAGATCTACAGGAAATCCACATGCACCCAAATACCATAAAAAATGACTCCATTCATCCCAATACACACAAAAGAGTAGCCTATTATAGTATGATATATAGAGCTTTTAACATCCCAATGACAGTAGAAGACCAAAATAATGAATTTAAATTAATCCACGACATAGCTAAACATAACAGAGCAAAGAAATGGTCAACAAAATCATTCACAAAATAAAATCCCAACCTAAAACTAACTAAAACAACCAAACCCAAAAAAGATTATGCCCTATTTACCTCTAACAACACCTGTATATATACCATAACTAATATTTTCAAGAAGCACAACATGAAAATAGCATTCAAAACCACACACAACAGCACCAACATTATACATAACACTAAAACAGTCAATAATTTAACAAATATAACCAATCAGGTGTCTACCGTATCAAATGTAACAACTGTGACACAAGTTATATTGGACATACAGGCAGAAATTTCACCATCCGCTATAATGAACATATAAATGCAGTAAAACATAACCATTTCTCATCAATAGGCCAACATGTAGAAGAATCTAAGCATAGCTTCACAGACATCAATAACGGTATGACGATACTAAACATAAACTCTCAGGGCCCCCTGCTCAACATAACCGAAGATTTCTATGTTTTTTTGGACCAATATACTAATCCTAATCATAACATTAACGATATTACAGAGAAAACCAGCATCATTTTTTATAAAGCCATTCCGGCATTAAAGAATGATTACCCCAAAATAGTAAACACACGCTCTAACAAACCAACGAATCACAAGCCTGACCCTGCCCCTACTTCCCCAACAGTCACTCCTTCTTCCCATCCACCTATATCCCTCTCCACAGCAAACATGAGCCCCAGATGCACTCGCAGTAGAACAACAGCAAGCCTTCAGACATATTGGTACAAGACCTCCACAACAACAATAGTAAGTACTCTTTCCATATACACACAAGGCATTCCTTCATACATACACTATACTTATATTAGCTTATCTTTACAGACTACACCACAAACGAACATAGACGAGAGAGGTGTTGCCACCAACAGCTTCCAAATTCAAACTCAAGACCTGCAGTTTATTATATTAAAATTTACTGGAGTACATCACAGTTGGATCATATAACACAAAACTTTTTCATGACGAAGGTTCATACCAACATGACACATACCAGCCTCAGAACATTCTCGAAGATTACCTCACACAGCTAAGCCAACATGACATAGAAGCAAAGGAACCACACAGAAGATAGAAGAATGGAATCTAAGCAACATGAACTTTCAACAAGCATTTTAATGTGTTAAAACTTTTTAAGTGTTTTATACTGTGGCCCATATGTTTTAATGTGTTCTGTATACTCATGTACACCCAGATACTTACAATGATCCCCACAAGGAACTTTCACCCCATCAATGCAGTAATTAAAACCGAGAGGACTTTTCCTATTTGTGAAACTCACAACCTGACTTTTGACCCCGTTTATCAACATACCGTTGCTTGCTGTCCATCTCACAAAATTATCGAGGTCATTTTGCAGTTGCTCACAATCTTGTAACTTATTTATTACTCTATACAGAATAACACCATCCACAAAAAGCCTTACCTCTGATTCCATTCCTTTATTCATATCATTTATATATATAAGAAAACATAAAGGTCCAATAATACTGCCTTGAGGAATTCCCCTCTTAATTATTACAGGGTCAGATAAAGCTTCGCCTACTCTAATTATCTGAGATCTATTTTCTAGAAATACAGCAACCCATTAAGTCACTCTTTTGTCTAGTCCAATTGCACTCATTTTTGCCAGTAGTCTCCCATGATCCACCCTATCAAATGCTTGAGACAGGTCAATCGGGATAGAGTCCATTTGTCCTCCTGAACCCAAGATATCTGCTATATCTTGGTGGAATCCTACAAGTTGAGCTTCAGTGGAATAACCTTTCCTAAAACCGAACTGCCATCTATCGAACTAGTTATTAATTTCACGAACATGTCTAACATAATCAAAAAAGAATGCCTTCCCAAAGCTTACACGAAATGCATGTCAAACTTACTGGCCTGTAATTTTCAGCTTTATGTCTATCACCCTTTCCTTTATACACAGGGGCTACTATAGCAACTCGCTATTCATTTGGTGTAGCTCCTTCAAGCAAACAATAATCAAGTAAGTACTTCAGATATGGTACTATATCCCAACCCATTGTCTTTAGTATATCCCCAGAAATCTTATCAATTCCAGCTGCTTTTCTAGTTTTCAACTTTTGTATCTTATTGTAAATGTCATTATTATCATATGTAAATTTTAATACTTCTTTAGCATTAGTCTCCTCCTCTATCTGGACATTATCCTTGTAACCAACAATCTTTGCATACTTCTGCCTTTTGAAGATCCTCACACACACACTCCCCTTGTCCATTAATTATTCCTGGAATGTCTTTCTTGGAACCTGTTCCTCCCTTAAAATACCTATACATAACCTTCCATTTTTCACTAAAATTTGTATGACTGCCAATTATGCTTGACATCATGTTATTCTTAGCTGCCTTCTTTGCCAGATACAATTTCCTAGTAAGTTCCTTCAATTTCTCCTTCCACAGCCATCTCTGACTCTATTTCTTTCCAATCTGCACCTCCTTCTTAGTCTCTTTATTTCCCTATTTTTTTTAAGGTGGGTCTTTACCATTTCTTAGCACTTTTAAAGGTACAAACCTGTTTTCACATTCCTCAACAATTGCTTTTAACCCATCCCAGAGACTTTACATTTTTATATACCGTTTTCCACCGATCATAGTTACTTTTTAAAAACTGCCTCATGCCTGCTTTATCAGCCATATAGTCCTACTTTTTAAGACCTTCCTTTCTAACACATTTATTTTTAACTACGACAAAAACAGCTTCATGATCACTAATACCATCTATTACTTCGGTTTCTCTATAGAGTTCATCTGGTTTTACCAGCACCACGTCCAGGATATTTTTCCCTCTAGTTGGTTCCATCACTTTCTGAATCAGCTGTCCTTCCCATATTAGCTTATTTGCCATTTGTTGGTCATGCTTCCTGTCGTTCGCATTTCCTTCCCAACTGACATTTGGTAAATTCAGATCCCCCGCTATGATCACATTTCTTTCCATGTCGTTTCCCATATAGCTGATTATCTTATCAAATAATTCTGAATCAGCATCTGCACTACCCTTTCCCGGTCTGTACACTCCAAAGACATCAAGTTGCCTATTATCTTTAGAAATGAGCCTTACACCCAGAATTTCATGTTTTTCATCCGTAAATTTTTTGTAACTTACAAATTCTTCTTTCACCAGAATGAATACTCCCCCTCCCACAATTCCTATCCTATCTCTACAATACACTCTCCAGTTCTGTGAGAAAATTTCTGCAGCCATTATATCATTTCTCAGCCATGATTCAACTCCTATTACAATATCTGGTAAGTATATATCTATTCAATTAATTAATTCTATTCCTTTCTTTACAATACTTCTACAGTTCAACACTAACATTTTTATGTCATCCCTACTTGACTTCCAGATCTCTGTACCCTTATCACCGCTCCCTAGGCCACCCCATTTCCCTGAATGTACCTCCCTATTACCCTTCCAAACAAATTTCCTAACTTATGCGTACCACTGCGGTTTAAGTGAAGGCCACCTGAGCGCAGATCCCTATTTCCTACACCCACCCATTAGGATCTAGAAATCTCACTCCCAGTTTCCCACATACCCACTCCATAGTCTCATTTAAATCCCCAATCACCCTCCAGTCAGTATCCCTCCTACACAGAATTCCACTGATAACAATCTGTGCTTTCTTAAATTTCATCCGTGCTTCAAGTAACAGATCCCACACATCCCCAACTATGTTGGTACTTATATCAGCTTGCCTTACGTTGTTGGTACCAATGTGAAACACTACCACCTTCTCCTTCCCCTACTCTCTCTCTCTTCTACTTTCCTCAACATCTGCCTCAACCTAATTCCTGGATAACACTCTACCCTGGTTCCCTTTCCTCCACACACTTTCCCGACATGTCTAACGATGGAATCCCCCATGACCAGAGCCTCAACCCTACCCACCTCATTTGATCCCCTCCCCTCCTGGCCAGCCCTATCTTTCCTGATAGCTGCAGAAGTTACTTCCTCCTCCTTTTTTTCCTTCCCATCACCCTGTTCCACCTGTCTTTTCCTATCTGCTACTCTACATTTCCCTTTCCTACCTTTATCCTTCCTCCTACTTCCACACATCTCAGCAACAGTTCGCTGTCCCTCATCTTCCCTCTGTTGTTCTACCTGGAGTGACTCGTACCGATTTCGCACAGACACCTGTCCTGAATTCTGATCCTGAATAGAGCCCTTAGCCTGCAATCTCGTTCCCCTTAAAACATAAGTCCACCTGTCTTCTACAACTCCCCCCTTTCCTTCCCCTCCCTCTTGTACACCTACTGTAACCTGTACATTGTTTGAGGGAGTCCTATCTTCCTTCCTGTCTTCCGTGAGAATCCTAATTATCTCCCTCAAACTCTCCATCTCCTCCATCATACCTCTCAATGCATCGCCACACCCACAGTCCCTACACTTGCACTCCTTAGCCCTTTTTTTCCGGAAAAAAATCAAAATAAAATAACTTCTGTGCGAAAAAAATGAACGGAGGGATATATTGTCTGGAATAGTACTCAAAGATCGCACGACAATAAGGTTATTAATATACAACTACGCTACAATACTACTTAGTCGAACTCTATTTTTATCCTACAACACCTGTTAATTACTGAATACCGAAAGGAATACAGAAGAATTACACAAATCTAAACTGCAATTAAGCCTATCCTAATTACAACAACAGAGTTTTAGTAAAAGAGTTTCTACAGATACCTCTACTATACCGGCACTACACAAATATTTTACAATAATAAAATAAGCACGCTAAATTCTAATAAGATATTACTCGTATACTACTGTACAGTACACTACAATAAGTTTAAACTACGTTCAGACGTATCCTAATTACAGTTGTGTAGGGCCGGTATAGTAGAGGTATCTGTAGAAACTCTTTTACTAAAACTCTGTTGTTGTAATTAGGATAGGCTTAATTGCAGTTTAGATTTGTGTAATTCTTCTGTATTCCTTTCAGTATTCAGTAATTCTACTTTAACTAGAATATCTTACTATATATAAAAATGTGTGTGTGTGTGTGTGTGTGTGTAAATGACATCTCCTCCTAAACCACTGGAGCCATTTCAACCAAACTTGGTACACTTATGGCTTAGTACCAGGAGACAAACCTCGTGGGGGTAAGACGCCCCGAACACCCATAGAGGCGGGGGGGGGGGAGGCGAGGGGGGGTCGGATATAAAAATAAACGAAAGTAGTGTCCAATCCATACTTTTCGGACTCGCTGAAATGAATAGTGATAATATGGAATTTTTTAATGTCCTAGTATATATATTAAAGCAAGTCGATTTGGAGCGATCTATATATACAAGGTATAAAGTGAAAATAGACTTGGCTTTTAGTGCCGGGAGTGTCCGAGGTCAAGTTCGGCTCGCCAGATGCAGGTCTTTTGATTTGACACCCGCAGGCGACCTGCGCGTCGTGCTGAGGATCAAATGATGATGAAGAAGATACATACACCCATCCCCCGTGCCAGCGAAATTAACCAATTAAGGTTAAAATTCCCGACCCTGCCGGGAATCGAACCCGGGACCCCTGTGACCAAATGCCAGCACGCTAACCATTTAGCCATGGAGCCGGACATTAATGAGGCACTTCCAGGCATCTCAGAAACGCACAACTTGGTACCAGAGAAGCCGATGACCTCAGGATCCCTAGAAAAATAGAAAATTCTCAAAATTTCCTGAGGGTGCACGCTGGGGGGGGGGGGGGTTTCAAATTTGGAGCTCAGCATAAGAACGCAGTCGGATATAGCTTATTTATCCAAAGCGGTAACCTATAGGTTTCGTGGGCTTAAAAACTTCCAGGCTATTCCTAATTTTTACTCCCCCCAAATCAAGATGACGGCACAATCTGCCAGACGAGGTAGAAAATTGAAATTTGGTGAAATGATAGCTTTTAGCCTGTAACCGATGGAGACATTCCAAGATGTTTAAATGTTTCACTTCTCACTCTCGAAAAATATCGAAATTTGGAGGTAATTTTAATGACGGTGCAGACCTTCATTTCGAGGTATTTGGTGGTTAAGCCGTAAGTGGTATCACAGAACGGATGACACAATCATGTTCAGTTTGGTGTGATCTACAACTTTGGTCCTAAGACTTTTTGTCACATCTCTCTCCCTTATACGTTAGATTTTTTTGTGTTTCTCGATTGTACGCAAATGTCGTGCTTTTTACCGTATATTTCATAGTTTGACACATTTATAGGAAAGATAGTAGAGTCATCTAAGTTGGCACGCACATTGACACGACCGACCGCCACAGGCGTGCCAAATTTCATAAGTATGCAAAAATAATGTGAAATGTTAAAAATGTACCCAAATTTCACCCTATTCAAAGTTTCCAACTCAACCTACGCCATAAATAGAAGAGATACGAGAAACTGTTATAGGAACAACACTGTAAATCCCTAAATGAGGCGTCTTACTGTACAATCCGTTTGTCGATATCACGTATCGTTAAGGTGCACTTAATCTGTAAACGAATGCCTACAAAATTGTAAATGCACATACTTTCGAATATCATTGAAGTCGATTTGTAGCGAGCTAGGAAGGGCGTGTCTGCTAATGTTATCAGTACTTTACAAATTGATAGTGACTGTCAGCAGGAGGGCATCTGCTATTGTAATGAATACTTCCCACATCTGCTTCGACTGGCACTAGGAATGGTGTCCTTCTCCAACCTCTGTGTAAATGGCATTAGTAAGGAGTGCCTACCACTGTAATGAATAATTCCCTTCTCGATTTGACTGGCAGAAGGCAACGGAGCATGCAATTGTGATCAAAACTCCCCTGCCTAATTGTGTCTTGTAGTAGGCAAGGTTGCCCGCCATTATAAACAAATTTACCCATCTAAAATATGACTGGCATTATAAACGAAACAACTCGAGTGTAAGTGGCAGTAAGCTGACTGGCATTAGGGACGGTGCCTGCCATTATAATGAAAACTCCTCAAATGGAATGTGTCTAGAAGTAGGAAAGGGGGCCTGCCATTGTGACGAAAACTCCTCAAATCGATTGTGAATGGCAGTGGACAAGTGAGCCTGCCGTTATCATCACAACTCACACCTTCCACTGGAAAGAACGTATGGGGACCTCCACATGGAGTTTCTTCGATAACGCTAAGAGACATGTAATTTAATAAAATTCCCACTCACCGCGAGTACAGTAATTTACGTAGAAATGCGTATACAACGTAGAATACCGTAGCGAAGCACGCGTACATTTACTAGTCACTAACTGTCCGGCTCCATGGCTAAATGGTTAGCGTGCTGGCCTTTGGTCATAGGGATCCCGGGTTCGATTCCCGGGAGGGTCGGCAATTTTAACCACAATTGGTTAATTCCCCTGGCACGGGGACTGTGTGTATGTGTCGTCTTCACCATAATTTTCACCACGACGCGCATGTCGCCTACGGGAGTCAAATCAAAAGACCTGCACCTCGGACGCATCCCGGCACTAAAAGCCATACGCCCTTTCATTTCATTTTCGGTCACTAACTAACCCCATGGCACTACAGCCCTGAAGGGCCTTGGCCTACCAAGCGACCGCTGCTCAGCCCTGCAGATTACGAGGTGTCGTGTGGTCAGCACAACGAATCCTCTCGGCAGTTATTCTTGGCTTTCTAGACCGGGATTTTCTGGTCACCGATACGGCTTTATGCCGATGTTGTTACACTGTATAGAGTAATAAATAAGTTACACGATTGTGAGCAACTACAACAAGACCTCGACAATGTTGTGAGGTGGACAGCCAGGTTGTAAGTTTTACCGCGAGGAAAATTCTTTTCAGTTTTAATTGCTGTATTCATGCGGTGTAGTAATGGGAAAAAGCAATTCACCTCTGGGAACTAGTTCATTCTCTCTCGCTCCCAAGAAAGAACTACTTCACGAACTACTTCGCGAACTACTTCAAAATGTGTAACTTTCCCGCCAGAGCACTCTGCAACATCTGAAGTAGTTCGTCCGCGAACGACTTCCTTCTCATTCCCTTCACACAAGTCTTGATCGTTTCGCTAGCTTTCGAGAACGAGGAAGTACACAAATATGGACAACAGGTAGCACGCAGGTGCACTTCTCTATAACATTCGTAGTTTCTACAGAGATGAACGTTCCTATTACCGGCAATGTCAGCTCACGCTCTCTCTCCCTGCCCTCAACCCCTCAGGAATGGGAGTGTAAGAAAAACCTATTTCTTTTCAAGGATAATGACAATTTCTGTTAAATATTGTCGACTTGAAAATGAGATGTTTTAAACGCTGATCTGTTATCGCAAGAGAACCCTTTTCTTGGTGGTGATTGATTTCATCCCCTGACTTAAAAGTAAATTTATAACATCTGAGCGTTGGTCAAATTTTTCTCGTCGGTGGCGCTAAACGTCAAGGCGGATTTAAGTAAAACTACTTTAAATAGTGCTGTAATAGATTCAGACTAGTCAGTACGGATCAAACGGTCATATTAATCTATCATGGTTAAGTTTATCAATAGACTCCAAGACTCTCGTTCCCAAGAAATAACTACTTCAAAATGTGTAATTTTCCCGCCAGAGCACTCTGCAACCGCTGAAGTAGTTCGTCCGCGAACAAGTTCCTTCCCGATACCCTTCACGATCGTGAAGTTCTGCAGATCGCGAAGTAGTTCTCGAGATACGAGCGAATACTTCACAATTCATTCGTGATGTTCTTTGCTCTGTGTATATGTAGTTCGCGAAGTAGTTCTCGAGAGACGAGTAAACACTTCACAGTTCGTGAGAGTGAAGTAGTTCCCGAGAACTAGTTCGTTCGCGAACTACCCATCACTAATGCGGTGATACCTCACGGGGATCACTGTAAGTACTTACGTGTTAATATGAGAAATAATCTTCATTGGGGTAATCACATTAACGAGATCGTAAATAAAAATTACATATGTCTTCATATGGTTATGAGGGTATTTAGGGATTGTAGCAAATTAAGATTGACTGAACAGGGTTGAGTTAGTGGAAGAACGCCAGACTTAACTAAGGTCCTAAGCAAGCCATCTTTCCCGAATGAATGGTAAACCGCTGGAGGATAATCCTTGAATATCATCTACTGCACGTTTATCAGCTCAATTTCACAACCTCGAGAATCTTTCCGTACAATTAAGAGATATAAAATCAAAGTATCAACTCAAGATAAAATCTGAATGGAAGAATCTTAAAGCTAACATGGAAACCATATCAATGATTTATTACCGTACTTTAGGCCCCTATTTACTTTTCAGGTTTGAAATCTCACAGTATTGATAAAAGAATAAGAACCGAAAGATCAAAGCCATGATACGTAACTGCGTTAACAAATACGGGAATATTAAAGAGAAAAGAACAAAGATTTGTAAAATAAATAAATAAATAAATAAATAAATAAATAAATAAATAAATAAATAAATAAATAAATAAATAAATAAATAAATAGCTCTTTCTCTCCTATCGCCGCTGTAAGACCTATCTGGGTCTGTGCGACGTAAAGCCAATTTGTTTAAAAAAAAAAAAAAACGGTAGGCTATAAAGACAGAGTGGAACCTTACAAGACCAACAGAACACCTTTTCTGTATTCATGAATAAAATTGTAATTTTGTCTTTCTGCTAATTTTCCTTCCTTTTCGTCTCGGAGAAGATGTACAAAAGTTGGTTTTAATTTTTTATCACAACAATTTGTTTTACGTCGCACCGACACAGATAGTTACGATACCAAAGCTAGGTATTGGGAATAACAACGTGTAATTCTGTTGTTCAGTGACTGAAAACTATCGACCTTTTCTGAGTGAATTGGAAATTCAAGTGCGTGAACAAGGATACGAGAATGTACCAATATTGTAGCCCGATTTTATTTCCAATGTTGAAGGTTGCGTATAAATGCATACTCGGCCATTTTTTATTGCTTTGGTCGTATTTTGATCATTTTAGTCATATGAGGTCATATTTGGTTATGTTTTAAGAACTTTTGTTCAAACTGAGGCGTCGTTTTTAACAATCTGCGTCGATTTTCAAACAGGATTTCTATATGTGCTGCACTTCGTTTTTGACAAAACAAGCGAGTCCGCTCTTATTACGGATTCCGTCCGATTTTTTTTTTTTTTTTGGAAAAGAGACAGAACTACGTCTCAGGGTTATGATACCGTAATGAATGTATAAAGTTTTAATATGCCTACTGTTGCTCTGTCCGTTTGTATGCTTAAATGTGTCTGCTGTATTGTCGCTTTCATTTCTTGATGGATACAGTACTTTTGCATCCATCTCTTGGCACAGGCCAGAGTAAAGTGTAGCTTCCACCGAAGTCCCAGTCAACATCCCTGGCTGTGACAATATGGAAGTTGCTGGGGTATGGATAGTGCTGAGTAATGACATTCAGAGCACAACTAGTGCATCTGAGTGTTATGAAAGGTGTTGTTCATAGGGTCAGTCGTGCTGCAATAGTACTTTCTGATCCAATGAGGAAAGCAATGGCAAACTACCTCACTCCTCATCTTGCCTAGTACGCCTCATTTTGGTGCTGCCATTGGTTTTTGGGGTTTCCTTATAACCGCATAACCCTTGGTGGTGCTATTTGAGGATCCAACCAGCCTCTGAGCTGATGACCTAACAGACAGACAGACAGTATTGTCGCTTATCACTTTTTAACACGTTTAATGTTAGTAATACGCTAATACTATTTATTGCAATTTGTTTTACGTCGCACCGACACAGATACGTCTTATGGCGACGATGGGATAGGAAAAGCCTAGGAATAGGAAGGAAGCGGCCGTGGCCTTAATTAAGGTACAGCCCCAGCATTTGCCTCGTGTGAAAATGGGAAACCACGGAAAACCATTTTCAGGGCTGCCGACAGTGGGGTTCGAACCCACTATCTCCCGAATACTGGCCGCACTTAAGCGACTGCAGCTATCGAGCTCGGTGCCTCTGGATGTAGCTAGCAGCATTGTGTGCGGAATCCGTTGCCAACAATGCGGAAGCCATAGTATATCTGCTACAAGGTCTGTTTTCCCGATGGTGAGAATATTATGGTGCAGTTGTGTTCAGTGTTGACTTCCCGCCATGGCTCTCAAGCCGGGCTGGTTTACACGGGTAGAGTAGCGAGGCGAGTAGAGTGGATAGTAGAGCTACTAGCATCGTGTAAACGACCGGGATAGTAGCAAGTAGAGTAGAGTAGTTAGTAGGCAGTAGAGTAGAGTGGGTTTCCGCTGCGGTAAAGTAACTCTACCACTATCCTTCCCCCTCCACCGGAACCGAGCTCCGAGAGCTGGCGGAGAAGTCCGAGGACGTTCGATTTTTCAGCTGACGCGTCATTCGACTGCTGTATTTGCATGTGTGTACATACGGTGGTATTACGTCGAGCGTTTATTTGGCGGCAAAATAAAGTGGACGGAAGAAGAAACTTGCAAATTTGTGGAGCTCTACAGCGAAAAAGAATGTTTATGGAACATAAACAGCGTTACTTATAGAAATAAGAATATGAGACGGGCGGCGGAAGAGGACTTGATTGCGAAAATGGGTAAAGAGGGTTTTGGGTTAACGGAACTGAAACAGAAAATAAAAAAAATGACGATGTACATACAATCAAATACTCATGAAAATACGAAGATCCAAAAAGTCTGGAGGTGGTGCCGCAGACATCTACACTCGAAGATGCAACATAAAATATAAACAAGTGTCAGCTGGATTTTCACTTAATATGAAGATTTCTCAAGTTTCAATGTTACACAGCGTGTTCGTCATGTGTCTCGACATGTTTAAGTTAGGCAATACAATGGTGCAGGACTGTGTACATTAATCATATTAATAACATACATAGGGATCTTCTACACATCACTTGCCACTGCCGTTAATTTTCAGCAATAACAGTAATTTCCCCAACAAATTGAATAGTTCCATATGTTGTTTGGAATATCCAAAATAATTATTGTTTACAGTACAGTGTCAGATCTAGAAGCTTAAGCTCTACACCTGGGCCGTACAAGCAACGAAAAAAAAAATGATAATAATAATAATAATAATAATAATAATAATAATAATAATAATAATACACCTCTGTGTCATTCATCGACCATTATTTTCCCCTGTGTGTTGGGGTGGCAGAGTAACATCCACAGTATCCTCTGCCTATCGTAAGAGGTGACTAAAAGGGGCCCCAGGGGTACTTACATTTTTTAGAAAAGGCCCTTGTCTTTCTTTGCCCGAAACCTTCATTTTCTCGAAGTATGGGCCACCTTCCATTTTTTCCCTCTGATTAGTATTAATAGAGGATGGCTGCCCAGTTGCACTCCCTCTTAAAACAGTAATCACCACCACCACCACCTTTTCCTTCATTGTTTTCAACACTTATTGATTTTTAATGAACCTTTCCACATTTTCTTGGCTGGGGAAAGAACCACCATCATAAAATATCATCAACATCAGTGCTGTGGAGTCTTTTTTAAGTCATATAGCAACAGAACGTCAAAGATAGCGATTGGCTACTTCGCTATATTTCAGATAAAATTCTGACACATTTTAATTTATGATTTTATAAATTTGGTGAGCCAAGTAGTCAATACTACAAGTATATAACATTGCGTATCGTGTAATCGCGTGGGGGCGTGATGTAATATATTAATCTATGCTAAGTAAGGCATCTGGGAGTACATGACTCAGTCATACGTGTGGAGCATGAGTTCATATTATTTTCGGAAAGCGTATCAGAGACCGTTCATCATACTCGCCCACTTTCTGAAGGGAATGGAGATAAGTAATTTAATTTCCCTGCGATGAGATTCATGACCAAATTAATCTCTAATGAAACTAAATGAGTGAATTAACAGTCGTAATATTTAATATCGAGAAAATAAAGTTTCTTATACAAGTAAATGCCGTCTTCTGGCCTCATAATAGAACTAAGCCCCGGTAATTACTACCAACTGAAAATTTATTTTAACTAGCAGCAGGCAATATACCTACTTTAATTTTATGTCGTCCGGCTGCATGGATACATGATTAGCATGCTGGTCTGTGGTCCAATGGGTCCAGGGAGTCCCAGGTTCGACTCCTGGCCGGGATTTTCACTTTCATTTGTTAATTCCTATGGCTCGGGAACTGAGTGTTTGTGCCGTCTTCAGCATTGGACTTCATGGATTCCAAAAAAAGGGGCGTATTTCTATTTTTCATCTATTCACATAATTCAATCGATTATCCATCCGACACACTTACACCGAAAAATGTATTCATGACGCAACCGATTATTCTACGCGATATAACTGAATGATATTTGAAATTCATTTGATTATTTATTCCATTATTTAAATAACCGGATGGAAGCTATTTGATTTTAAAAAAATATCCGATTATATCATCACTAGTAGGGTGGGCACATATCCATTCAAAGAAGAACTGGTCCTGCTCGTGAGGTTTGAGACTGGCCCAGATAGAGAAACCTATTCTTGCTAATCCTCTTCTTAGAATTCGTGAATTTTGATACTCGTGAGTTTTGAGACTCGTGGGTTCTGAGACGACACACTGATGGCCAATGGGTATTCTTTCTATAACTTTTGAAATGAATTCTGTAAAATTCCATTCGGATAAGATTTAGGTTTGCTGAAAAAAAAAAAAAAAAAAAAAAAAGAGGAAATAAAAACATCACTACAGTCTAACTGGGGAAAGGAGTACCTCACCCCTTCACCGTGGAACAAAAACCTTCGCCAGAATTATGATCTATAATTAGACTGGAGTTCGTTCATATAGTTTTATCTTAGAAATCACCACTACAGTATTTACAGACGAAGACTAGTAAAATCCTGAGGGGATGATTACACTGTCGTTACTTTCTGTACAATAATGAATAAAGTCATAACAATTCAATCGTTTGTGTTCCTGGGTTAAAATACATGCTTGTAATGCCAGGGAACTGCTCCTTCATTAACAAAATGATTCCTGAGACGATCCCTCATGTTCTTGGCCAACTGTGTCGAGTTTGTTCCCCCATATTTCTCCAAATTGCCAAGTTCTCTCAGAATTAATGCCGATGCCCCGAGTGTATCTCTCCTACTAAGCCAGCCTCTTACCCATTCCCTTTTTTCCTCATTTACTTCTTCTAACGCTTCACTAACCTCTTGCAGTAATATGTTTGTAAATGTCTTTAAACACTTCCTTACGATGTGCTTACGTCTTGACATGGTACTACTACTGTACTCTACTCTACTGTATGACTCTACTCCCGTATGAACGATACGAGTGTCAACTCTACCAGACAGCGGTAGAGTAGAGTAACGTGGCTACTCTACTAACTACTCTACTCGCCTCGCTACTCTACCCGTGTAAACCAGCCCTTATTAAGTCACGTGCAGATTTGGCAATACCGCCTTGAAAAGACCATTTGAATTCGCCCGCGAAGCTCTCTGATTGGCTACATCCAGCAGCTGATAACATTATAGCGGCACCAGATATCGAATTATTTTTCTCAACTTATTTATCAGTATTACCAACCCCCTAATGCTCATATTCCCTGGTGCATATTATTTCCGACCATCCTGTACATTCATTATAGACGGCTATGCCATTCATCGCTCAGTCTGCAAGCCTCTGTGAGTACTTTCTTTTAAAATTAGATTTACGTCGCACCGACACAGATAGGTCTTACAACGACGATGGGAGTGGAAAAGGCCTGGGGGTGGGAAGGAAGCGGCCGTGGCCTTAAGTAAGGTACCGTCCCAGTATTTGCCTGGTGTGAAAATGGGAAACCACAGAAAACCACCTTTAGAGCTGCCGACAATGTGGTTCGAACCCACTATCTGCCGAGTGTAAACTCACAGCTTCGCGGCCCTAACCGCTCGGTATTCTGTAAAGAAATACAGCGCAAGAGCCAACAGACTTATTTGCATTTAGCCATAACTTGAAGTCTATCACTTTCTAGCATTTTTTAAATTTATTTTTTTATGTTCTTCTTACTTTCCATGTCTTAGTTATGTATACTTCTGTATTCACCTCACACGACTGAAGGCAGCGCATCAGAACAAATTCATCCATGGAATTCAATCCTAACTTAATATTTATCTCTTCATTATGCCTTCTTGTTATTTACACCTAATTTAATTCATTCTCGCATCCAGCTTACCATATGTTAGTTTTTTTTAGGTCATATTTAGCTAACTTTAAGGACATATTTGCTTGCATATTTTGTACCTTTTCAGGTAATACACTTTCGAACACTATTATAAGCATCGTGTACGAGGAAAATAAATAACTACTTTAAAAGTTGTCATAAGCAATGAAGTATAAAACATGAGGCATTTATTTTGACCGTTCAGAGAAATATTTCCAGTCTCTTGTGGACTACGTGAAAAGTGAAAAAAAAAAGAAAAGAAGCAACCATATTTTAACTTAGTCTTCTTACGTAACAACTGAATAATGAGTAACCTTCACTGAATAATGAATGCAAGACAAACAGGCTATAAAAGTCAATAGCAACAACAAAGGCTTCAGAAGATAAAGAAGGGTAGAGAAGAGAAGAAAAGAATCTTGTTTTCAGATGTATCTGCAGAATTGTAAAAACTTACACAGCATAAATACAATTACATTACACAATATATCCCATAGGTGAGCCTGCGTGGCTCAGGCAGTCACAGGCAGCCAAGCGCTCGTACTGAGCAGACCTACCAGATCCAAGCTCAGTTAATCAACAGACTAGTTCCCTGTAGACTAGCCTCATCGCCGCCAATTGCGAGATCTACGGTACAACAATACCCGGTACCCGCCAGGCCACCTGCAACACAGCCTGTTCAAACGCAACAATCACCAACTGCCACCAAGAATCAGACAGAACCTACCACCGCCTGCCAGCCGACAGAGGAGCGCAACGAAGCGCACCGATATCGGTAGCTCACATACCACCTATCTTGTGGCTCATACGAATGACCAGGGCCCAGGCAGTAGCGCGCCGGCCTCTCACCGCTGGGTCAAACCTCAGTCACTCCACGTGAGATTTATTTTTTTGCTCAACTCTGCTATGAACAATTATGAAGCAGAATTATACCGAATACTATGCCGCTACTGTATCGTTTCTGTAGCAAAGTCATGTATTATAAACTTAAACAAGAAAAAATGGGCTATGATAAAAGTAGCATCACTTCAAGCAACCGTGTTGATACAGAAGTTCACAAACACAAACTACGAGGGCGAATCAAAAAGTAAGGTACACTTCAAAGTTACGGCCAATTATGAAACCATCTACACATAGAAAACACGTCTATGGCAACATACAATGTAGGTTCACTTTTCACATACCGGTAGTCCACAAGAGACTGGAACAATTTCTCGGAACGGTCAACCTACTTTTCGCTTCTCGATGCGTAGAAATAACCTCCAGCACTATGTAAACACCTCTGCTGCTTTCACCTCCTCGTAGTTTCCGAATCGTCGTCCACCAAGAATCTTTTTCAGCTTACCGAAAACATGATAATGGCATGGCGCTAAGTCCGGACTGTATGGAGGATTTCACCATACCTCCCCACTTGAATCGCTGCAGCAGTTCGGACGTTTGGCGGGCCGTATAAGGTGTTGCGTTATCGTGCAACAAAATCACATCGGCGCTCAATTTTCCCAGCCACTTTTCTTTAATTGCCTTACGCAACCGGTTCAACGTTTGACAATAAGAACCCGTGTTGATTGTCGTGCCTTCCGGCATAAATTCCACGTGCACCACATCCTGCATGTCAAAGAACACTGTCGCCATTACCTCCCTGCTGAAAGTTGGACCTTGGCCTTTCTTTCGTGCTGGTGACGTGGAGTGCACCTATTCCATCGATGTTTTCTATGTTTCAGGGGTGAAGTGGAGGACCCACGTTTCATCCGCTATGATGATTCACCGCAGAAACTTGTTGCCCTCCACAGAATACCGTTGCACAAATGCCAGTAACGATTGGAAACGTTGTCAACATCGGTGAGCAGACGTAGGGCCCATCTTTACACAGTTTACGAAATCCAAGGTGCTGGTGAACAATGGGGAACACACTGACATACGAAATGTTCAGCATGCTGGACATTTCCTGCTGTGCTATGCGCCCATTCTCTCTAATGATCCTATCCACACGGTCAACATTTGCAACGGTACTGGACGTTGCGGGCCTTCCTTCGCGATTTTGTCCGTGAAATCCGTGCGTCCGGCGTCAAATTGCTTACACCACTTTAAAATACCTGGGCGAGAAATTGTACGCGCACCACATACAGCAGTGATTTCTTTATGAATGTCCGTGCAATTGAGCCGTTTAACCCACAGAGATCTGATCGTTGCACGCACATCCAATTAGGAGTGGAACATCCAGTAGGCGCGCCATTGAACCTTGCCCACTCTGCACACACAATACGACGGGATTCCACACCAACCTTCCTATCGGACGTGTCAGCAGTTACTGTAGCTTGCTCCGCATTGGCCACGGTCACGACACACCAATAGCGGTGATTGGGAATTAAAATGGGAGAGGGGGGGGGGCTGGTAGGGAAGAAGACGGCGTGGTGTATCCATGTAAACTGAAAAAAAACCTCCAAAGTGAGAATTATTTATGCTCTCTGAGCTAATTTCCACAGAGAGGTAAATGTTTTACCAACTTAAGTGTGGCAATAATTTGAGATTCTGATTCAATAATAGACTATACAATAAAAATTTCACCAAAGGAACAATATATACATCTATTACAATTAAACAGAAGTACGGCGTGGTTATGCAATTAAAATCATTTAGTATTTGACTAGGCCTATACACTAAGAAACTAATAGACAGTAAAGAGACTGCTACACGGACGAATGTGCGCGGAAAGTCGGTGAATCATACCTCAGTGTCCATGATCTTGGCAAAAAATTATACCCCTGCTACCCTTTCTCACAGCATATGCAAAGTCCCGACTACTTGCTGTGGCGCTACGCAAATAAGTTAGCTGCCACGAGCGACATTTTGTGCGTATTTCCGCTAACAATGAACGAAAATTAAGTAAAGAATTAGCTGACAAGAAAACAGGGCTTGTACAAAGTGCTTTTATATATAAAAAAACTCCTATATTCCTAGTTTCAGACGGCTAAAATGGAATAATTTTTTCTCCACAAAGTGGGGGGGGGGCAACTGCCCTCCCTCCTCGCCCCCCTTTGTCGCCACTACTGCGACACACATCTCCTCTCGCGGCGAGCTAGTGTAACTTACTTTTTGATTCGCCCTCGTAACAAATTACTGTGTCTATCTTTACGACCAAAACAGGTAACTGGAGCTTGTCACGGCTAGGCGTGCACAGACCTGAAACAGCAACGTGGGGAAGTGCAAGTCGACTTGCGCCTCCGTGCACAGGTATTCCTAGCACTGGCACTGCGCTTACGGCGGACGAGCTTTGACACCTGTGCAGTAGGCCTATACAAAAATTCGAAAATACAGTCCCTTCTCCCACGACTCATTTCAGATGGGTTAAGTCAACGAAGGGTTCAGCTAGTCGAAAAACAAAACAAAACAGGTATTTTCTATACATGCCACAACGAGCACTAAGAACTGGAAGGACAAGAGCACGGGAATTAAAATGCCCAGACTAGAGAGCCTTGAACTTTCAACTGGCTGAGAAGTCTTACCTAATATTTATGCATGGGCCTTTGTGTAAAATGCTTTGAAAACATCAACTAGATGACGGCAAGTAATGAAAGAAGCAGCCATATCTTAGTCTTCTGACGTAAGAACCTGAATAATGAGTAACCTTCACCGAATAATGAATACATGACCGACTATAAAAGTCAATAGCAACAACCACTGCCTGCTCGATCTGCATCCGATCGGATACATCGTTACTTCACCAGGTCGCGGTCAAAGACAGACCCTCTAGACAGCGCAGAATAAACATCTTTTCCAAACAAGAACGAGAGGCAAGATGTCCTATTCTGATGACCTCCATTTTTATCAAAGGAGTCTCCAAAGAATTTTTATTTGTGCTTATTGTCATAATGTTTTTTTCTTTTCAGTTCTTTATTTATACAGCTGAAGAGGACCACTAAGTGGTCGAAACATGTCCTGTAAGTTTTAATTTTATTCAATTTTGCCTGGGGCAATAATAAAGTATCGATTAGGTGGTTATTTATACTTACTTCTTGATTAAACATCGATACGGTCATGAAATGGACAACTTGTAACATTGTAGAAGGTAACATCAGGAGCTTGGGAGAGAACAAACTGCTTCGCGCTACGAAATGATGTGTTCAATATTAGACATTTCTTCGCCAGTTGCTACATAACCTTGGTAACACCGTAATTTCTCTGACCCGCCTAATATGGTGGCCGCGACAATAGACCATTCCGCTGAAGTGCAGGCGATTCGGAACAGGATGTTGCGGCGTCCTGTTCATTTACAGAAAAGTTCCGTGTTATTTTTTTTGCCCACCTCTCCTAGTTAATCTCCGTACAGAATATGGAAGGTTAACGAACGTACAATTAAGCAAATAAAACAACTAGAAAAAAACGCTAAGAAAGAAAATGTCAATGGCAGGGGGAAGAGATACAGCGCAGGATTAGGAACATACCAGCTAAATTATCGGAAAAGTCGATGAAATATGCAACATTTTTGTGATTCAAAGATGCGTATCAGAAATGCTATTGTATGTTGGCCCGGCTCTGTGAATGGCAGCACTATTTTCAGTAAATGTCAGGTCAGAGCACAATATTTGAAACTAGAGAAATCACTGAAGACATTTTATAGAGTGACTAGCTGTTACCTGCGGCTTCGCTCGCGTAAATTTCTTAATTTGATAAAAAGTAATAATTCCTCCGTGCTGCACAAAGATAGCTTCTGAAAATGCCGTAAGTATAAAAATCACCGAAAAATTGAGTTTCTTTTAACCCAGAATCTCTTTGTAAATCACGTGTGTGGTATTGCCTTTTGGGGCTAAGATGCTAGCTGCTTTACGTCGCACCGACACAGATAGGTCTTATGGCGACGATGGGACAGGAAAGGGCTAGGAGTGGGAAGGAAGCGGCCGTGGCCTTAATTAAGGTACAGTCCCAGCATTTGCCTGTTGTGAAAATGGGAAACCACGGAAAACCATTTTCCGGGCTGCCGACAGTGGGGTTCGAACCTATTATCTCCCGAATACTGGATACTGGCTGCATTTAAGCGACTGCAGCTATCGAGCTCGGTGGGGCTAAGATGACCAGACTACTGGCAGAGCTAACTCTGGAACGTGCGACATAGAACTGTACATGCGAGAAACTGTCCCAGTCGAAAAGAAATGCGTTTCTTTATTTTTAAAGGAGGTTCCAAAAACCTATTTCCACGTCAGTAATATATTCAGCTTTTAAGATATAAGTATCCTCATAAAAATATTTAACCCCTTTTTAACTTATTTTTAACCCTCTTAATTGGATTTTACGAAAACAAAAATACATCTTTCTTTATTTTGAAAGGAGATTCCAAATACCAATTTTCACGTCTTTGAACTATTAAGTTCTTGAGACATAGATATGCTCATTTTAAAAATTCACCCCCCTTTTCACCCCCTTAGCGACGCAATATCCAAAAATCCCTCCTTAGTAAGCAGATACACTGTAAAACAAAATGTATCCCCAAAATTTCACTTCTTTATGTCCAGTAGCCCTGGCTCGGCGATGATTCAGTCAGTCAGTCAGTCAGTAGATGCTATTATATATAATAGATACCTTCTCAAGGAATAACCATTAATTCAAGTATTAAATCCTCAAATAAGAGCAGAAATAAGGTACAACAGAGCTCACATCAGAACTAGGGTCCGACTCGTTGGCTGAATGGTCAGATTACTGGCCTTCGTTTCAGAGGGTCCGGGTTCGATTCTCGGCCGGGCCGGGGATTTTAACCTTAAATGGTTAATTCCAATGGCTCGGGGGCTGGGTGTGTGTGGCGTATTGAGCATTAGAAATCATTCTAGGTAGGGTCCCCATCTTCACAGACATGCAGGTCGCCTAATATGCCGTCTACGAGAAAAAGATCCGCACCAGGCCTCTCCGGAGGCCATACGCCATTATTATTATTATTATTATTATTATTATTATTATTATTATTATTATATTATTATTATTATTATCACTAGAAACTGTGTAGTAAGGATGTAGGGTATATGGAAGAGACGTTCTATGAACTGCTGTTCAGTAAAATCATTGAGTATAATTGAAATCACCGTAAAACAAAATGCCATTTTCTACAAGGATTTTGTGGTGTCCTTGATTATTCTTTCGTTTCATTCTCTCTTCTTAGTGTCCAGTATTTCTTCTTTTTTTCTTTCAGATCTTGGTTTCCTCTCTTCTGCCGAGATAATAGCTTTGGCTTTTAATGTAGATTTGTCTTAGAACCTTATATTTTCGTCTTCAGTTATTACTTCAGCTGTTCGATCGAATAGTAAATTTTCTGTACATTTTAATTCTACTGGGTCTTTTTTCATTTTCTTTAAACCAGTTGGCTTTTGTTTTGTGGTTACGGAAGAAGTCAGAAATTTGTTTGGTTAATCTAATAGAGTTCATTCTGAGAAAATGATCGTAAACATTTATCCTTTCCCGCATAGTAGAGTTTTAGAATTGTCTTGTAGAATGTTTCATCTTTTATGTATATTACCTTATTATCCTAAAATTTTGGTCCTATGATCTTTCCTAAAAATTTTCCTTTCTTTTAGTTCGAGTTTCTCCATCTGGCCTTTGAAATTTATGTTTACGGTTTCAGCTTTATTAGGTTTAATTTTGGACCTCCATATTGTATACAGTGTTGCCAACTTTGCGGATTTTCCGCTAAATTTAGCGGAATTAGAAGACTGTCGGCGGAGAAATATACCATTTAGCGGACAGCGGATTCTTTTGGCGGAATTCTAGATTTATTATAGCGGAATTTAGCGTTTTATCCATTTTACTTTTTTTTAAAATAAATTGTACTTCGGTCTGTCTCTGAGCTATTCCGTATTTCTTGCCAGGAGCTAGCAGTCACATGATAAAAACATGTCATTTGGATTTGATGTTATGAGATCGTGGTATCATAAATTTGTAATGCGTGGGGAAAGGGTACTTATCTCTTCGTTGACGAATGACGACAGATAATGGGACTGTGAGAGAGTAGCATTTATATTTATGCTATGAAGGAAGGCCGTTTAATGAACTGGCCTGTTCTGTGTGCAGTGTCGCCAACTTAGCGGATTTTCCGCTAAATTTGGCGTTTTAGAAGACTGTCGGCGGAGAAAAATATCATTTAGCGGACAGCGGATTTTTTTGGCAGAATTTTAAATTTAATATAGCCGAATTTAGTGTTTTATCAATTTTACGTTTTTTAAATTTATACTCCAATCTGTCTCCGAGCTATTCCGTATTTCTTATCAGCAGCTACAGTCACGTGAGTAAAACGTGTTATTTGGATTTTATGGTGGTGGTGGTGATTATTGTTTTAAGAGGAAGTACAACTAGGCAACCATCCTCTATATAACACTAATCAGAGTGAAAAATTGAAGGGACCCGACACTTCGAAAAATGAAGATATCGGTCAAAGAAAGACAAGGGCCATGAAGGGCGTGAAAATGAAAGACTCCCTAGCCCTCGCAAACCTAATAGCGTCGGGGTCGGAAAAGAACAAGAGTGGACCAAGAGAGGTCGGATAGGACAGATGAAAGTGAGGAGCCTAGCACAAGTAAGTGGAAGAAATGCCAGGACTCAGCTAAGGGCCCCATGGTCGCCAACCCACGCTCCAAAGTTCAGAGCCCCTGAGGCCCCTTTTAGTCGCCTCTTACGACAGGCAGGGGATACCGTGGGTGTTATTCTACCACCCCCACCCACAGGGGGATTTGGATTTTATGTTATGAGATCATGTTGTCATAAATTTGTAATGAGAGGGGAAAGGGTACTTATCTCATAGTTGACGAATGACGACAGATAATGAAACTGTGAGAGAGTAGCATTTATATTTATGCAATGAAGGAAGACCGTTTAATAATCTGGCCTGTTTTGTGTGTGGTCCTTGAGGTAGGGGATTCACCTAGTTTGCACCCGGCACTAAAACGCCTACAAGTTATAGCTCGCCGGCTCGCAGGCAGGGGATTAATCCCAGTGGAACTCACAGATCAGGTGAGTACAGACATTTATTATTATTATTATTATTATTATTATTATTATTATTATTATTATTATTATTATTATTATTATTATTATGTGCGTATGGACCCAATGGATCACGCAAAGCTCTAACGATTCTGTTTTCTGAGTTGCCAAACAGCTCTCATCCTTTCTCCGTAGATCCTTTTTCGTTGTCTACCTTGCTCCAGTCTTCTTTTTCACTTCGTTCTCTGGTTGCACTTTCTATCCATTAATTATTTTTCCCATAGAGGTTTCTGTCCGCGGTGTCAGTTGAGTACATATGGGCTTTTTCCAGATCTTTCTTCACTTCCAGTACCCATGGAATATTTTTTAGATGTTCTATGTAGGTGAGAATCTTGTATGTCAGTCTCAGTCTGCGGACGTGCCCATAAAATTTCAGACGTCTTTTGCGGATGTCCGCTGCAATGTTGGAAAGCTCTTCTGTCACTTTGCGTGACCTCAGTCTATATCCATCTTCTGTTTTTCTGGGGCCGAGATTTTTCCTCAGATTATTATTATTATTATTATTATTATTATTATTATTATTATTATTATTATTATTATTATTATTATTATTGCCCATGATTTGAGATCGGATTTCTTGGCGGAATTTTAGCGGATTTTTAGTAGTATTTAGCGGATCTTGAAAATATAAGTTGGCAACACTGGTTGTATGTATCTTATTAGTTCGAAGGCCAGTTCAAGTTTGTTTTTCCTGGATTCCCCTGCTTTGCATTCCGCAGCATTTCAACTAATCCATTCTCCGGGATATTTGAATTATTTTACTATTTCAATCTTTTGTTCTTATACTTTGACGTATTTATGTGGGTGTTTGTTGTTAGTCATGATTTTGTTTTTTGTTTTCGAAGGAGATGTGAAGACCTATTTTAGCTGCTTGTTTCTTTAGTTCAAGGATTTGTTCCCTTGCTTCCTACACTGTTTCAAACAAGGCCATATCATCGGGTGTCCATTTGTTATTTACAGAAATAATTATTTAGATTTCACTGTACTAAAAAGTACACATTTCCTTTAAGCGAGGATAAACCTGTAACTATTTTGGTCTTGACCGTGACCTTTGTAGACATCAGTGAAATGAACTGCAACCTAGCAGACTAACAAGTGGATACACTTAATAATAACCCTTAACAAGTCTTAATTCGTCACTTAGCAGCTAGCCGACAGCTGCGATGTCCACAAGGGACCCCTTATACGTAGTGGGTAGATAGTTCAAAAGGATGATGATATTATTACTGCTTATGTGGGGGTTCTCAAAATAGTACCATCTACTTCTTCGATGGTTCTCAACTTGTGATGCTTTACATGTGTACGTAACTATAGCTCATTGTTAAGAAAATAGTATTGCTCTTCTGAGAACAAGGTTGCCATATTGAACGGCTCTACTCAACAGCATTACGGGAAAACCGTGGTGGAACTCAGTACTTAATCATCATCATCATCTGTTTACCCTCCAGGTTCGGTTTTTCCCTCGGACTTAGCGAGGGATCCTACCTCTACCGCCTCAAGGGCAGTGTCCTGGAGCTTCAGACTCTTGGTCGGGGGATACAACTGGGGAGTATGACCAGTACCTCGCCCAGGCGGCCTCACCTGCTATGCTGAACAGGGGCCTTGTGGAGGGATGGGAAGAATGGAAGGGATAGGCAAGGAAGAGGGAAGGAAGCGGCCGTGGCCTTAAGTTAGGTACCATCCCGGCATTCGCCTGGAGGAGAAGTGGGAAACCACGGAAAACCACTTCCAGGATGGCTGAGGTGGGAATCGAACCCACCTCTACTCAGTTGACCTCCCGAGGCTGAGTGGACCCCGTTCCAGCCCTCGTACCACTTTTCAAATTTCGTGGCAGAGCCGGGAATCGAACCCGGGCCTCCGGGGGTGGCAGCTAATCACGCTAACCACTACACCACAGAGGCGGACACTCAGTACTTAATACAAAATAAAATAAAATAAAATAAAATAAAATAAAATAAAATAAAATAAAATAAGGAAGAAGGCTAGCTTCCCGCGGTTCAAATCCCGGTCACTCCATGTGAGATTTGTGCTGGACAAAGCGCAGGCAGGACAGGTTTTCTCCGGGAACTCCGGTTTTCCCTGTCATATTTCATTCCAGCAACACTCTCCACTACCATTTCATTTCATCTGTCATTCATTAATCACTGCCCCAGAGGAGTGCGACAGGCTTCGGCAGCCGGCACAATTCATATCCTCGCCGCTAGATGGGGGCTTCATTCATTCCATTCCTGACCCGGTCGAATGACTGGAAACAGGCTGTGGATTTTCAAGGAAGAAGGCAAGATGCAATTTTTCAAAAAAAAAAAAAAAAAATCAAGGCACAGGGGTTGTAGGGCTGGGGAGGGGGCTTATTTCGGATTTTACAGAGATATGGATAAACTAGTGCACATACAAAATCTCAGTATTGAAGTTCAAGGCAAACTGGGAGAAAATAGACAACAGATAAAAAAGTGCTAAAAATGTGGGAAAAAAATGCGCTTAAGAAACAAAAGCTAAATAACAAAACCAGGCACAGATAAACATCATAGCTAATTTCTATCATGCCGTGATGTATCGCTGCACACCATAACATCAAAATCTTCAGTAACAACTGCTGTACAGTACAAGAGTATTAGAACATGACTAATAGTAGCGGCGATTGGGGATTAGAAGTGGGGGGGGGGGGGATATACAGACAACAGAAAATAGCCGGGTTGAGGGATATAGCGGGCGGGGGGTATACACATCAAAACTGAACAAAAAAAAGCTACAAAAAGGTAAGATTTTATGCTCTTTGAGCGAATTTCGACAGAAAGGTAAAGGTTGATAGTTTACTAACTTAAGTGCGGCAATAATAGTTTTTTGAGATTTTGTTTCAATACTGTACTTTCACCAAAGAAACAATATTACACACGTATTAAAATTAAATAGAAGTAGGGCGTGACTATAAAATTTAAAAAAATCATTTAGTATTTGACTACACTGCATTTTTCTTGTGCTCTAAAGGCAGTAGAGTACTTGTCCAGAAAGGTGAAAAGAATGTGTATAATTTCACTAACATTGATGAGAAAGAATGTCTCACGACTTTAGTAACAGCTAATGCGTCTGGTAAATTAGCGCCGCCTATGGTGATATATTCTTACAAACGGATCCCAGCTTCCATAGCTAATTCAATGCCTCTTAACTGGGGAATAAGTAGATCCGAATCCGGGTGGATGACAGGAGGAACATTTTTTGAGTACGTTTCTAATGTGTTCCATCCATGGCTAGTGAAGACTAACATAAAATTTCCAGTTCTACTTTTTGTTGATGGGCATGTTTCACATCTTACAGAAACGCTCAGGAATTTCTGTTCTGAAAATCGCATTATTCTGGTGGCATTATATCCCCAGTCTACGCATATTTTACAGCCCATGGATGTGTCTGTCTTTCATCCTATTAAGAGTGCTTGGAGAAACGAAGTGCATCAGTGGAGAATAGATCATCATGGTCAAAGATTAAAGAAGGAAGATTTTGCTCCACTTCTAGATAAGGTGATGAAAGATTCTGTGACACCCTTGACTGTAAAGAATGGGTTTAAGGCATCTGGACTATATCCATTTAACCCTGATGCTATCGAATATAAGAAATTCATGAAGGAATCCAGAAGGTCGGTACAGTAAGCTCATGATAGCTCTATAAATAATCCAGATATCAATGGTCACTTGTTATTCCTAGAGCAGAAGATTGGTCCAGATCAAATCAATATGTTTTCCCTGTCTGGCAGTACATGGACATGTACTATTGAAGATACAACCCTGTTCTACTTGTGGAAGTCGATTAAAGAAGAAACTATTCAGAAGAATGCTGGTGGTAATCAGAAAGACACGCCCGATGGTGCCGAACAGACTATTGATAATAGGGATAACTTGATACCTAGACCTAGCACATCGAAAGCTACACCAAGCAAAGTTCCACAGCAACATCTAGGCAGTAATTCTCAAGAAGATTCCACATCAATTCATGTGGCCAAATAATTCCTTCGCCATTCAAGAAAGCCTTCAAGCACACCTAAGAGCAGATTTAAGGAGAAGATCCCATCAGTGGTAACATCGAACGAGTAGAAGAAGTATCATGCTAAAAAGAGGGAAATGAAGGAACGTACTCAAAGAGAAAAGGAAGAAAGGAAAAAGAAAAGAGAAGATAATAAGAAGCAAGACAGATTCAAATAAAACACAATAAAAGAAAGGGAGACATTTCAGAAGATTCATCTAATTCTTCAGACAATGTGGTGTTGGAATCTGAAGGGGAAGGAGATGACTTGTGGAAAGATTCATCTTCATCTACCAGTTCTGATGAGGTGACCCATGTAAAAGTAAATGATTATGTAATAGTACAGTATGAGGGGGAGTTCTTCCCTGGAAAGGTATTGCGTGTTAAATCAACAGCAACTTACGTTAAAGTAATGTTGATGAGTTCCTGCGGTTGGAAGTGGCCACAAGTAGAGGACAAACTTTGGTATGATTTTAAGGACATCTTAGAAACAATTGGTCATCCGATTTATGACTCTAGAAACAAGTGTATCGTGTAAAAGAGATTTCAAAATACAAAAATGAGCAATGTCACATTCACTTAAAAGCCATGTGCAGTTAGTTTTGTGAGTATGGTGTTGTTCGTTACTATCCTCACAGATGTATTTGCAAAGTTTCGAGTTAATGAAATAAAGCACATGATCTGCTGTGGTAATAGAATGTAATATTATGTCAACAAAACACTTGAAAATACATCACACAAAGAAATTGAATTAAACGTTCCTTGGAACAACACTACACGCCGAACTGTTAAAAAGTTCTTCAAAGTTCTTCGTCATGGAGACAAATGTACTCATAACTTTTCTCAAAATCTACCAATTTAAGTAGTTATCACTTCAAAAGAACGCGCTTGGTCCACTGAGTGTTTTTAGACCAAATCTAACTGCGTACCTCAATTAGAACGAAAGATATGATTGCTTTAATGAGAAAAAAATGTTGAAGAAATGAGACGTCAAATTGAATGCGCACTCATAACTTTCTTCAGAATCAACCCATTTGAATAGTTAAGAGCTGAAATGAAAGAACTTGATCTGTTGAGTGTTCTTAGGCCAAACCAAACTCCGTACCTCAATTAGAACCAAAGATATGATTGCTTAAACATCAATATGTCAGCCACTGGAACACTCAATTTTTTGACCTGTGACTTGTAAACTGTATGCATAATCCGATATTTCTTTCTTAAAGTGTTAGGCTTAGATGCACTTACCTTACATTTATAAGCGTACTGTACATGCACCTACGGAAGGAAAGGACGATGAACTGCAGGATAAGATTTATGAAGAGGGGTATGATGCGCAAAGGTATCACCCAAATATCACTATAAAATTTGTCATAAATGGAACATAATAATTACTTTTACACATATCAAGTGAAAAATCCCTGGCAAATTAAGAAATACCGTCGTTATTTGAGAAATATGAAAACATACTTAAGGCTTGTAGACAGGGCTGATTTATGTCGTACTGCGCCGCTGATGCCGTCTTTTGTTACTTTCTTCAGATCCAGGGCTAGCACCGTGAAATGGGAGTGCTATGTCTGTAGATTCCCATTATCTTTGGCCAGTACAAACAGCAAAATGGAGGTCAAAAGAAAAATAGCATGATCCCTGGACCAATAAATATTTTTATTTCTGTTCGAACGAAAGTAGCTGGATCCCTGGACCAATAAATCACTAGTCTACTGAATTTTTCTTATGTACATTGGCCATACCATTTTGTCGCCTATTAAATATTGCATATCGCGATACAATTCATGAAAAGATGTCATTGACAAGTGAAGAATGAAACGAAAGCGAAGATCTTCAGTGAACACAGATATCACACACGAAATTGTTCAAAGTGTAAGACAAAAGACATACGTGTGTCACTGTGAGCGCAACACTAAATGTACTTGTAAAGTGGTAAAGTACGTATTAATATTCTCCCAAAAACATAATTTCTTAATTTGCCAGGGATTTTTCACTTGATATGTGTAAAAGTAATTATTATGTTCCATTTGTGACAAATTTTATAGTGATATTTAGGTGATACCAATGCGCACTATACCTATGAAGAGCTTGAGAAACATTACGATGAGGCACCTAGACTTGACATTAAAATAGTAATTGGGGACTTCAATGCAAAAGTGGGACACGAGGAAGAATTTAGACCCACAATAAGAGCACAGAGTTTACATTTGGAAAGTAACAACAATGGGTTATGGTTTATTGACTTCGCTACAGCAAAGGATATGGTAATCAGTAGCACTACATTTTGAGCACAAGATAATTCATAAAGAAACTTGGGAGGCACCAGATGGGAGCACCAAAAATCAAATCGACCACATACTGATTGATAAAAGACAGGCGTCAAATGTAGAGGATGTGCGTACTTATAGAGGTGCGGATATAGATTCAGACCACTATTTGGTGAAAGCTAAATTGAAACAAAAGCTTGAGGTAAAAGTCAGAGGTAAAGCAGAAAGGAGGAAAGGATTTAACCAAGAACAACTTAATGATGATGCAAGGAGAAAGGAATATGAAAGACAAGTTGAAGAAGGTTTGAAAAACCATAAAAATGCAGTAACAGTGGATGAATCATGGCGGGTGATTAAAGAAGCCATCACGAATGCAGCCCAGGAGGTACTAGGCGAAAGAAAGAAAGAAACAAACAGCCAAAGAAGGATTGGTATGATGAGGAAGTAAAGCTAGCCTTGGAGAAAAGAAATAAAGCAAGGATGATATATATGCAAAGGGCAACAAGAGCTAGGCCTACTCACCAAACATATGCGAAATGCAGAAGGGAAGCTAAGAATCGTTGTAGAAAAAATAAATGGGTAAGGATTTGATAAAAGAGATTCAACAAGATTATGAGCATTAAAGAAGTAGAAAGTTTTATAGAAACGTCAACTGTATCAACTGTATGTTGATTTTAAACAAGCGTACGATTCAGTACGAAGAGGAAAACTACTCGTCGAAATGGAAACCCTTGGTTAACCTGGGAAACTGATTACGTTTGTAAAAACAGCTTTGAGCAGAAGTAAATCTAAGGTACGTGTACAAGGGAAAGTATCGCGAACCTTCGATGTAAAAGTGGGTTTGATGCAAGGAGATCCAATGTCTGCTGTCCTCTTCAATATTGCTTTAGAAACAGCTGCGCGTACCATCACTGCAAATCGTGAAAGGAACATAAATCATAGACTAATTCAAATATTGGCATATGCAGATGATGTGGCCATAATTTCTCGTACAAAGAATGCACTTCTTGAAATCTATGAAGAATTGGAGAGGGGAGCACAGCAAATTGGACTGGTAGTGAATAACAACATAACGAAGTTCTTAGTGAGTTCCAGATCTAGTCAACCTGCAAATGCACTTAGGTGTGGAGAAAAGTGTTTTGAAGGGGTACAGGAATTTAGATATCTACGCTGTCTGGTTACTTCACAAAATGCAACCAAAAAAGGAAATAAGCGCTAGACTGGCTGCAGGAAATCGATGCTATGTTGCCTTAATTCCAACATTAAGAAACAAACAAATATCCAGTAAAGATAAGCTGAACATTTATAAGACTGTCATTAGACCATTGATTGCATATGGAGCTGAGACCTGGGTATTAAATAAAACAGAAGAAAATAGGTTAATGACATGGGAAAGAAAGGTATTGAGTAAGATTTTTGGGCCATTTAAAACTGAGCTGGGATGGTGTATTAGATCTAATCAGGAGCTTAGAGACCTGTACCAAGAACAGGATATAGTATATTTGATGAAGACTTCTATGCGTTGGCTAGGACATGTCCATCGAATAGAGACTGCAAGAGAACCCAAGAAAGTGCTAGAGGGGCATCCAGGTGGAAGACAGTGTAGAGGTACACCAACAAAGCGATGGATAGAAGAGGTGGAGGCTGATCTACGTACCATGGGAGTCCGGAGATGGAGGGCCAAGGCAATCGATAGAGAGCTTCGGAAGAAGATTGTTGCGGAGACCAAGGTTCTACAAGGACCGTAGAGTGAGTGAGTGAGTGAGTGAGTGAGTGAGTGAAGTCCAACATTGGAAAAGTCACTTTGGGTAAATATGGACTACGACAATGTAAAGAAAAATTAATATCTGGAGTATGGAGAGCAAAGAATTTGCTCCACTAACATCAACGGCGTTAGCTTTCCTAACACAATCATCATCATACACCAAAGGCTTCAATCATACTCCTCTCGATCACAGTGCTGTTCTCTTCACTTCCTTGTAGGCTTTACACCCCATCAAGTCTTCACATCCTCGAAGTATGTCTTCCTTGGTCTTCCTCTTCCTTTCTTCCCTAGTATTTTTTCTTCACAAAGACGTTTACTAGGAAGTCATTAAGTCTCAGGATATGACCTACAAGTTGTTTCTTCCTTTTCTTTCCATATACTTTATCAGTCCCCATTTGTTCATTGATTTCCTTTAGAACATCTCAATTCGTCTTTTTTTAAATTCAGTCCTCCATGTCTCCGTCATTTTCCTCCAAATCCACATTTCAGTTACTTCCAATGAATCTCTTCCTTTTTTTCGATAGTCCAGCTCTCACAACCGTGAAGTAGTACACTCCAGACAACGGATTTTACAAATACCTTTTTTGTTTCTAAACTTATATGGGTATTTGTTAAAAGACTTCTGTTATTCTGAATGGCCTGTTTAGCAAGAGCTATTCTTCTTTTGATTTCCTAAGTAACAGAAATGTTGCACTTGTTCTATTTTGGAATTTCCTATTCTGATGTTTGTCATACTGTGAATTTTAAGTTTGTAATATTTCAATGCATCACACAGAACAATCAACATTCTATTTAATTCCTTTAATTCCTTCTCAGAGTCTGCTACTATGGAAATATCGTCACCAAATCTTTTCCCATTTATCTTTATTCCTTTAGTCCTGCCCTTTAAAACATATACTGCATCTTCAATAAACAAACTGAAAAGTTCTGGTGAGAGTGGACAACCCTGCCTCACTCCTTTCTTAATTCTTGCCATTCTTCTATATCCATTCACCACTAATTTGTACAATGATTCTTGTAAATTTTCCAGATGAGCCTGCTATCAATCCAGTCAATTTCTACTTTCTTCATACATTTAAATAACAGTTCCCAGTTTATTATGTCAAAAGCTTTTTCCAAGTCAATGAATGTTATAAACACCTTTTATAAACACCTTTCTGTTCATTCATAACCTTCTCTCCGGTATCATTCTTAATGCAAGGATTGCTTCTCTCGTTCCTTTGTCTTGTCTACAACCTAACTGATCATCATCTATATACATACATACATTATCATTATAGACTGTTATGCCTTTCAGCGTTCGGTCTGCAAGCCCCTGTGAATTTACTAAACGTCGCCACAATCCTCGATTTGCAACTAGTGTTGTGGCCTCATTTAGTTATATATCTTTTATCCTTAAATCGTTAGAAACAGAGTCTAACCATCGTCGTCTTGGTCTACCTCTACTTCTCTTACCCTCCATAACAGAGTCCATTATTCTCCTAGGTAACCTATCCTCCTCCATTCGCCTCACGTGACCCCACCACCGAAGCCGGTTTATGCGTACAGCTTTAGCCTTTACATCCTCATTCCGAGTACCCTCCTGCCATTGTTCCCACCTTTTGTACCAGCAATCATTCTTGCTACTTTCATGTCTGTTACTTCTAACTTATGAATAAGATATCCTGAATCCACCCAGCTTTCGCTCCCGTAAAGCAAAGTTGGTCTAAAAACAGACCGATGTAAAGATAGTTTCGTCTGGGAGCTGACTTCCTTCTTACAGAATACTGTTGATCGCAACTGCGAGCTCACTGCATTAGTTTTACGACACCTTGATTCAATCTAACTTACTATTTTACCATCCTGGGAGAACACACAACCTAAATACTTGAAATTATCGACCTGTTCTAGCTTTGTATCACCAATCTGACATTCAGTTCTGTTGAATTTCTTACCTACTGACATCAAATTAGTCTTCGAGAGGCTAATTTTCATACCATACTCATTACACCTATTTTCAAGTTCCAAGATATTAGACTCAAGGCTTTCGGCCCAATCTGCCATTAAGACCAAGTCGTCAGCAAAACCCAGATTACTTACTACATTTCCACCTAACTGAATCCCTCCCTGCCATTTTATACCTTTCAGCAGATGATCCACGTAAACTACGAACAGCAAAGGTGAAAGATTACAGCCTTGTCTAACTCCTGTAAGTACCCTGAACCAGGAACTCGTTCTACCATCAATTCTCACTGAAGCCCAATTGTCAACATAAATGCCTTTGATTGATTTTAATAATCTACCTTTAATTCCATAGTCCCCCAATATAGCGAACATATTCTCCCTCGGTACCCTGTCATATGCTTTCTCTATATCTACGAAACATAAACACAACTGCCTATTCCTCTCGTAGCATTTTTCTATTACCTGGCGCATACTGAAAATCTGATCCTGACAGCCTCTCTGTGGTCTGAAACCACACTGGTTTTCATCCAACTTCCTCTCAACGACTGATCGCACCCTACCTTCCAAGATGCCACTGAATACTTTGTCTGGTATACTAAATCAATGAGATACCTCGATAGTTGTTGCAATCCTTCCTGTTCCTTTGCTTATAGATGGATGCAATTACTCCTTTTGTCCAATCTGAAGGTACCTTACCAACACTCCATGCTATTCTTACTACTCTATGAAGCCATTTCATCCCTGCCTTCCCACTATACTTCACAATTTCAGGTCTAACTTCATCTATTCCTGCTGCTTTATGACAATGGAATTTATTTACTATCCTTTCCACTTCAAGCGTAATTTCACCATCATTTTCCTCCTCCCCATGAGTTTGGCTGTTCGCAACACCACCAGGATGATTTCCTTTTATATTGAGAAGATGTTCAAAATATTCCCTCCATCTCTCCAGTGATTCCCTGGGATCTATTATGAGTTCGCCTGAATTACTCAAAAAACTGTTCATTTCTTTTTCCCTCCCTTCCTGAGATTCTTTATTACAGTCCAGAAAGGTTTCCCTGCTGCTTGACCTAGCCTTTCCAGGTTATTACCAAAATCTTCTCACGACTTCTTTTTGGATTCAACAACTATTTGTTTCGCCTGTTTCTTTCATCTACGTACAAATCCCTGTCTGCCTCGGCCCTTGTTTGGAGCCATTTCTGATAAGCCTTCTTTTTACGTTTACAAGCTGCTCTCACTTCATCATTCCACCAAGATGTTCGCCTTTTCCCATCTTTACACACAGCTGTTCCTAGGCATTCCCTTGCTGTTTCTACTACAGCATCCCTGTATGTCACCCATTCACTTTCTATATCCTGAACCTGCTTACTGTCTACTGTTCGAAACTTCTCATTAATCATATCCATGTACTTCTGTATAATTTTCTCGTCCTGGAGATTTTCTACCCTTATTCGTTTGCAGACAGATTTAACTTTCTCTACCCTAGGCCTCGAGATACTTAGTTCACTACAGATCACACAGTGGTCTGTATCATCGAAAAGTCCCCGAAAAACTCGTACATTCCTAACAGATTTCCTGAACTCGAAGTCGGTTAAGATATGGTCTGTTAAGGATCTGGTACCCCTGGCCTCCCACGTGTAGCGGTGAATAGCCTTATGCTTGAAGAATGTATTCGTAACTGCTAAACCCATACTAGCACAGAAGTCCAGCAAACGCTTCCCATTCCCATTAGCTTCCATATCTTCCCCACATTTACCAAACACCCTTTCGTATCCTTCAGTTCTACTCCCAACTCTCACATTGAAATCGCCCATTAGCACTATTCTATCCTTGCTGTTGACCCTGACCACGATGTCACTCAATGCTTCATAAAACTTGTCAACTTCATCCTCATCTGCACCCTCACATGGTGAATACACGGACACAATTCTAGTCCTGATTCCTCCCACTGACAAATCTAC
Source organism: Anabrus simplex (assembly GCF_040414725.1). NCBI lineage: Eukaryota > Metazoa > Arthropoda > Insecta > Orthoptera > Tettigoniidae > Anabrus > Anabrus simplex. Next base: position 64,059,242 of record NC_090278.1, on the reverse strand, counting down.
CAACATCATTCGCTCATTTACATACCTAACAGAAACTATGTTGCGTGCAATGGTATTCCTGATAAAGAGCCCTACCCCAGACTCTGCCCTTCCCTTTCTAACACCCGTCAAGTATACTTTAATCTCCTATCTCTTCCTCGTTATCTCCCATTACCCGAATATCACTTATTCCTAGCACATCTAGATGCATCCTTTTAGCTGACTCAGCCAGTTCTACCTTCTTTCTTCCATAAGCCCCATTAATATTGATAGCTCCCCATCGAATTCCATTTCGTTCGCCAAGTTGTTTCAAAGGAGCCCCTCGCCTGTCAAATGGGAATGGGACTCCGTTACTCCCATAGGTCCGAGGCTTGCTTAAAATGTTCCGAGCTCGGTAAATTCATGGAGCAGGATGCTACCCTACTTGCACATAGTCCAAGTGGAGGATCTCTCCTCTAACGGGTTATGGACCACCGGTGAATTGTATAGTCCTAGCCGCCTGAGCACAAGGAGGGCCATGACTCAGAATATGTCCGAGATGCCCACTCCCATTCCATAGCAACTGGTATCCCGACTCTCAGGACCACTTACTAGGCCACTCAGCCGTTGCCCATGGTTCACGAACTAGGACGTGACTACAGTAACCCACACACTGCTCTATCTTAAGTTTTATACTGTTCTTTATTATATTTAAAGTTAAAAACTTCATGATTGTTCCGTATTGAATATAGAAATAAGAAGATGTACAATATTATAGGGAAGGATCCACCTTTCAATACTCCGTAGTAAAAAGTAGTTACAACCTGTTTATTGGGACCGGTTTCAACACATTTCAAGTGTCATCATCAGCCAATTAGCGAAGATCTTAAAACAACTAATATATTGAACACAGGCAAAATATTAACATTGTATCATATTGTAGCAATTCAGTTAATGTTCAAAACACAATAATCACAGTCAAGAGAGTAAACAGAACATCACTATCTTGCGCCGAAAACAAATATATTTGAAGTTCATAAGCAGATCAAGTATGCACTTATGTAAAGTCGTTGCTAGGCAGGTCTTGTAGGCATTTGTTTCTCTGGCCGAAGAGTAAAAGGTGACGTGAATGAAGTCTTAGGAAAACAGTGTAGGATTTAATTTCGTCAAAATCAAAGTGGATATATAGGTTTTAAAATAATTTAAAACGTTAAAAAAGAATAAAGCCAAATAAAAATATATTAAAAAATGGGAAGAAATAATGAAAGAAATACGAGGTTCAACTCGAAACAACTTGCCGTAGTAATTGATAAAGAAATGATAAATAGAGAAAGGGGGTGGGGAACGTTTATTAGAGGGTGGTGATGGTGGTTACTGTTATTAGAGGAAATAAAATTTGGCAACAATCCTTTATATAACATTAATTCGAGGAAAAAAGAGGAAGAGAACCGACACTTCGAAAAATGAAGATATCGGTTAAAGGAAGACAAGGGCCACGAAGGGCGTGAAAATGAAAGACTCCCTAGCCCTCGCAAACCTAATAGCATCGGGGTCGGAAAAGAACAAGAGTTGACCAAGGGAGGTCGGACAGGATAGATGAAAGTGAGGAGCCTGGCACAAGTAAGTGGAAGCAATGCCAGGACTCAGCTAAGGGCCCCGTGGTCGCCAACCCACGCTCCGAAGTTCAGAGCCCCTGGGGGATGGAGGGTGGGAAGGAAAGAAAAATGGAAGGGATCCGATACTTCGAAAAATGAAGATATCAGCCAAAGGAAGACAAGGGCCACGAAGGGCATGAAAATGAAAGACTCCCTAGCCCTCGGAAACCTAATAGCGTCGGGGTCGGAAAGGAACAAGAGTTGACCACGGGAGGTCGGACAGGATAGATGAAAGTGAGGAGCCTGGCACAAGTAAGTGGAAGCAATGCCAGGACTCAGCTAAGGGCCCCTGGGGGATGGAGGGTGGCTCTGAACTTCGGAGCGTGGGTTGGCGACCACGGGGCCCTTAGCTGAGTCCTGGCATTGCTTCCACTTACTTGTGCCAGGCTCCTCACTTTCATCTATCCTGTCCGACCTCCCTTGGTCAACTCTTGTTCTTTTCCGACCCCGATGCTATTAGGTTTGCGAGGGCTAGGGAGTCTTTCATTTTCACGCCCTTCGTGGCCCTTGTCTTCCTTTAACCGATATCTTCATTTTTCGAAGTGTCGGTTCTCTTCCTCTTTTTTCCTCGAATTAATGTTATATAAAGGATTGTTGCCAAATTTTATTTCCTCTAATAACAATAACCACCATCACCACCCTCTAATAAACGTTCCCCACCCCCTTTCTCTATTTATCATTTCTTTATCAATTACTACGGCAAGTTGTTTCGAGTTGAACCTCGTATTTCTTTCATTATTTCTTACCATTTTTTAATATATTTTTATTTGACTTTATTCTTTTTTAACGTTTTAAATTATTTTAAAACCTATATATCCACTTTGATTTTGACGAAATTAAATCCTACACTGTTTTCCTAAGACTTCATTCACGTCACCTTTTACTCTTCGGCCAGAGAAACAAATGCCTACAAGACCTGCCTAGCAACGACTTTACATAAGTGCATACTTGATCTGCTTATGAACTTCAAATATATTTGTTTTCGGCGCAAGATAGTGATGTTCTGTTTACTCTCTTGACTGTGATTATTGTGTTTTGAACATTAACTGAATTGCTACAATATGATACAATGTTAATATTTTGCCTGTGTTCAATATATTAGTTGTTTTAAGATCTTCGCTAATTGGCTGATGATGACACTTGAAATGTGTTGAAACCGGTCCCAATAAACAGGTTGTAACTACTTTTTACTACGGTGTATTGAAAGGTGGATCCTTCCCTATAATATTGTACATCTTCTTAGTTCTTTATTATATTTAGAAGTACCTTTGAAACAAAATGACAAATTAATTTAAATATTTCGGATAAATCATCGTTTCAGACTGCGATACGCTGCCAGATGAAAGGAACAGAATAAATGCAGCCTGGATGAAGCGGCGCGAAGCTACGGGAGTTCTTTCTCAACCGGAAGAATCCGTTGTACTAAAAATGTAAGATTTATAGAACGGTCATTCGTCTTGTAGCACTATACGGGGAGGAATGCTGGCCAATTACAACAAGACATGAACAACATCTCCATGACACATAAATTAAGATGCTTTGAAGGTCTCGGCAACACACTAAACTGGACCGCGCAAGAAACCAGGATGTCACAGCGGCATTTGGAGCGGCTCCAATTACTAATACAATGGGGGAGACTCGTCTGAGATGGTATGGCCATGTACTGCGCAGCAGTAATACCTCAGTTGCGAAGATGGCACTAAATCTGAACCCTGAGGGCGGTTATGTAGACCAAAGGTATCCACGAAAAGTCACTGTAATATTTGTCCCAAATAGAACATAATAATTGCTTTTACACCAATGAAGTGAAAAATCCGCGGTAAATTAAGAAATACCGTCGTTACTAGATAAATATGTATACGTAGTTATGGGCCTAGACAGGACTTCCGCTGCTCGTGACGTCTTTTGTTTCTTTTTTGAGCAACGACATGAAAGATAAAGACTGCTACCTGCCGACCATCTTTGAATCTACTGGAACTGCTGGCAGCCATGACACTTACAGGCAAAACAAACGACAGGTGCCATGGCATCAAGGAGCTAGCTCGTTGCATGGCATAGTGGCTGCACTTGTATAAACGTCACAATAAATTAGTTATTCTTTATGTTTCATTCAATAAAACTGGCCTTAATTATTATTATTGAAGTTGTGTGATGAGAGTGTTTAACCAATGTGATTAATTCGTTTGTGGTAATGTGGCAATATACTGTGTTGGTTGAAAGGTGGCTCCAGTTTCCTGTTAAACAATAATATTTGTTAATGAAATAAAAAACTATGGTACCTAAATAACAATTAACAAGAAGTGCACTCATAAGGTGTATCGTAATGATGCAATATTAAATCCTTCTCTCTCCATTGTAGTCCTAGGAAAGGGGAGTGGTGTTGAGTATTGTTTTAAAAGGAAGTGCGACTAGGCAACCATCCTCTATAACACTAATCAGAGAGAAAGTATGGAAGGGATCGGACACTTTGAAAAATGAAAGAATCGGCCAAGGATAGACGACGACCACGAAGGGCGTGAAAAAGAATGAAAGACCCCCTATGCCTCGAATGCTCTAATACCATCGGCGACGGAAAACAAAAAGACTTCACCAATGGAGGTCGGATAGGGTAGATGAAAGTGAGGAGCCTGGCACAAGTAAGTGGAAGCAATGCCAGGACTCACCTAAGGGCCCCGTGGTCGCCAACCCACGCTCCCAAGTTGAGAGCCCCTAGGGAGCCTTTAGGTCTCCTCTTACCACAGGCAGGGGATAATCTTATGGCCTCAGCTACCGTGTGCAGACATTTCAATTTGACGCCATCTGGCTGTCTGCTCGTCAATTTCGACGTTCCGTTTTACTCTAGGCCCGCTAGATGGCAGACCGAGTAAACCGAAACTCTCTTGAGCGTCTATGGCTGAGATTTAATGAATTTTGTCGGGTAAACACCAAATGTGTGACCAGAGATCTTTTACATCCCGACATCGTACGACATGGAGTGTCGAATGGACTTTTTTCCGCCCTTCAAAAATCCGACTACCTCTGCCGGGTTTGAACCCGCTATCTTGGGATCCGGAGGCCGACACTCTACTACTGATCCACAGAGGCAGCTAACTGTGGGTGTTATTCTACCGCTACCACCCACATGGGCAGTTCAAAAGAAGCCTTGAAGAAAAATAACATGTCGTTATTAGAATGACCTACGGGATATGAAATTGGGTTTAGGCCTATACTAAAAGAACCCGCAAATAATTATTCATACATAAGGCCTACTTGTGAAATGTAATGTTAATGCCTTTCTGATGGCGACTGGTGGAGTTAAATATTGCGCGTGACATAGATATCTTGAAACAGAAAAACGCATAGCCTATTATTACAAATTAATACCGTTCATCTTCTTTCCAACCAAACGGCCGCCAGATTTGCTGCGTTTTATAAATTAAAAATCCTATAATTATTAATTGTAACAGTGTTTTCAAAGCGTCTGAACTTGATGCGTTTATATAAGACTATTTTTTGCATAAAAATAACCACAGCTATTCATGAACTGATAATAGGGCTAAGCTAAAGCGACATGCACTAGACCAGTATCGAAGTGTCAACTTCTCTTGCCTGCAACTGTCATGGCGGCCGTAGTTCAGTGAACTTCAGTAAGGGGCGCTGTAAGGAATATGTTTAGCAGTCTATATCTTTCATGTCTTTGTTCTTGAGATCCAGGGCTTGCACCGACGAATAGGAGTGCTATGTCTGTGAATTGTCATTATCGTTGTCCATATTACAAGCGCGGGCAGTTCAAACAGCAAAATAGCATGATCCCTGGACCAATAAATATACTTATTACTTGTTTGTTGAAAGGAAAATAGCATGAACCCTGGACTAATAAATATATCATTTCATGATAGAGTTAGGGCACAAAACGAATGAGCAATATGAAGAAAACGACACCTAATTAATTCAAACAACTTCAGTGAGCAAAGACATCACATACGAAAGTGTTAGACAAAAACAAAACACATGCGGAAGCGCTGCGACGTAGCAGAAAAAATAGTTTTAAGGTAGTAAAGTATGTATCCATATTATTCCCTGCAAGTAAAATATTTCGTACTATTTCTTAATTTAGGGGCTGCCTGGCCGAGGCAGTAAAGGCGTGCTCGGTTCGCCCGCAAGGACGTGGGTTCGAATCCCCGTCAGGAAGTCGTAAAATTTAAGAAACGAGATTTCCACTTCCGGAGGTGCATATGGCCCTGAGGTTCACTCAGCCTACATCAAAAATGAGTACCAGGTTAATTCCTGGGGGCAAAGGCGGCCGGGCGTAGAGCTAACCTCTCTACCCCATCACATGCCGAGGTTAACGATGGTGGAAGCCTTTACCTTCCACTCCTCCAAGGGCCTTCATGGCCTGTGCGGAGGTGACTTTGCTTTGCTATTTCTTAATTTACAGCAGATTTTACACTTTATTTGAGTAAAATGAATTATTATATTCCATTTGGGACAAATATTAGAGTGACATTTCGTGAATACCTTTCGTCTACATAACCCCTGAGGGCCGTCGAACCCGGAGACGGCCGAGGCAGAGATGGCCTTTTTTTCCTAGTTGCTTTACGTCGCACCGACACAGATAGGTCTTATGGCGACGATGGGACAGGAACGGCCTAGGAATGGGAAGGAATCGGCCCCAGCATTTGCCTGGTGTGAAAATGGGAAACCACGGAAGAGATGGCTTGACGCACTACGGGAGGACATGGGCTTGGTGGACATTACTCCAGTTGACGTCAAAGTTCAGAAGCGATGCAAAGCGGGATAAATACTAGTAAAGAAGAAGAACTCCACTGGACTAAGCTAGGATCGAACTAGCCAGCTTGGCCTCGGAAAGAACTCTTGCAGTTTGAGCCAGTCCGAGGAGAAACCGATGATATTTTCAGAAGGGGAACGAGCTAAGACAAGCCAGAAAATGAAGAGGTACAGTACTTGCAGAACAGGATGGAAAAAGAAAATAACTTAAAGAACTCACGGCAACTGTAATCTTAGTCCAAAGCTGGCAGAAACGAGTACCAAAATAATCGTATGGCATCCGGGAGATAGTAGGTTCGAATCCCACTATCGGCAGCCCTGAAGATGGTTTTCCGTGGTTTCCCATTTTCACACCAGGCAAATGCTGGGGGTGTACCTTAATTAAGGCCACGGCCGCTTCCTTCCAACTCCTAGGCCTTTCCTATCCCATCGTCGCCATAAGACCTATCTGTGTCGGTGCGACGTAAAGTCCCTAGCAAAAAAAAAAAATCGTATGGCCTTAACTACCGTGTAGTAGGATTTTTAAAATCTGACGCCATTTAAGCAGCGTGAAGTCAATTTGGACGTTCTGTTTTTCTCTACCAAATGGCAAAGAAACTGGAACAATGTTGGGCGATCTATGGTTAAATATTTCATTAATGTGTCACCACCGTCCGACACGGAGTGCCAAATGGACATTATTTGCGTCCTCAGCCGGGTTTAAACCCATGATCATAGGATCCGAAGGCCGATACTTCATCAAGCCATATTAACTCTGCACTAAAGATCTCTATGGCAAGAACGCAATATACATGGCTTATCTGAAATGGTTCATCTAAATTTAATGTGATCGTAAAAATACAGTTATTGTTTTACTACACATCTTCACAAATTGCTTATCATCACGAGGCAGATATGGCAGACCTCTGATATCCACAGCGCAGCCCACACGCCCCTAGGATTCCAGTAACACGGGCGACCAGAATTTAAAATAACATTACCGAAAAATTTACATTCAAGTATGAAGGATGAGTTCTCCACCTAATCACCTCAGAACTCATCCTTCATACTTGTACTTGAACTATCGATACGGACCATGAAACTAATAGATTATAGTAAATTTACATTCTATAAATAATATTTCGAACTTTTTAAGCTTCGTTTTATCTTGTGATATCTATTACATAGTAATAATTCTACAAGTTAGACCTGAACTTTCTGATACACATATGAATTAATTATTTTCCTACCGAGTGTGCTGGCTGTGCGGCTAGGGGCGTGCAGCTGTGAGCTTGCATTCGGGAGATAGTGAGTTGGATCCCCAGTGGTGGCAGCCTTGAAGATGGTTTTCCGTGGTTTCCCATTTTCACACCAGGCAAACGCTGGGGCTGTAACTTTACGGCCACGACCGATTCCCACTTCTAGCCCTTTCCTATACTTTCGTCGCCATAATACCTATCTGTGTCGGCGCGATGTAAAGCCCACTGTAAAAAGAAAAAAAAAATTTATTGGGCTCATCAGTTGGATTGGCACGCCCCTCCAAGCAAATAGGAATGGTTAACGTGCTAAAAGAAAAGTGAATTCTCCATTTCCAAATTATGTATACTCTCCATGGAGATACAATTACAAAAATGTCTTTGCTAACACGGCGGGGGCATGCAGTTGGTCTGCCACTGCTAAGCAGACTGGAGAGGGGCGTCCCAATCCAACTGACGAGCCCAAATGGTACGTCTGGGCAAAACTCTGCAAACGCACAGGGCCTAACAACCCAAAAGCTGGTTCTATTCCTGTGGTTTTTTAATGCAGACTGAAGTTCCTCGACTCCCTGGTTATCGTATGTGCCACCTACCTCCGGAGAGATAGATGGTATGTGACGTACCGATACCGGTGCTGTTAATCGCATTCCTCTGTCGGATATTTTAATATCTTGTGTGTATTTAATTAGTAAGTTAATTGTTTTATTTGTTTTTAAACGTTAGCGGCGTGAAAAAAAAACATTTTAAGAATTATTGTTTACCGAGACGAAGCTCCTGGTGGTCGCCCATCCACAACGGGAAAGAAAAAAAAATGAAGACGCTTTTAGTGTTGGGTAGAACCACTGCCTTCGTTAAGTACAGGCCGTACTGCAGCAAGCGCGGGAAAGCAATCAGCTGATCGTTAGGGGGGAGTTTAGCACGTGAGTTAGTCGAGTTACATGTGAATTCTTCGTGTTTTATTGAAATTTTTAACGTTGGCCGCATGTTTACTCAGATATATATCAGACTGAGTCGTTATCGACTGCATTATTAAGTGAAAAGTCCTCAATTAGTGAAGAAAACTTACTGTGAGCGTGTATTCATGTGAGGCTATAGGTTAAGAATATCGCTCTGCAGTGTTTTAATTTTGTAGTCTGTGTAATGTTATATCCATAGTGTAAAATTAATTGAGTCAGTGCATTCAGCGTTTTATTATCAACCACGATATGTATATAATTGAATTAAAGTTATAAGTGAGAGAAATCACCATGCTAAGAGTTGCTGTATGCCAGGCTGCAATGCAAACTATAAAGGAGGAGAGTACATTCCAGTATTTGTTTCCTTCTGATGAAGAAAGAGTTAAGTTATGGAAAAAGGCTATTCCTAGGGAGAAATTAATAGTTAATCACCACACAGTTGTGCGTTTCTTATTATGTCAAAAATATGGGTAACATTAGATATATTTTTATGTAATCAGTCTTACGGCTTATTTGAATTCGGTGTATCTGAAAATTCAAGTCCAATTTATGCATTTTACCATTTTGGGTAGAAATGTATTGTGAAATAACTTTCACATCATAGGCAATAATAATAATTTCGTGTGGCTATTTCTAGCCGAGTGCAGTTCTTATAAGGCAGACCCTCCGATGAGGTAGGGCGGCATCTTCCATGTGTAGGTAACTGCGTGTTATTGTGGTGGAGTATAGTGTTAGGTGTGTAAGTTGCAGGGATGTTGGGGATAGCACAAACTCCCAGCCCCCGGGCCATTGGAATTAACCAATGAAGGTTAAAATCCCCGACCCGGCCGGGAATCGAACCCGGGACCTTCTGAACCGAAGGCCAGGGTTATTCCATAAAAATTGAATATGAAAATAATTGTAAAGGCATTATATGCTGTTTAAAAACCTACATTTTTAAACAATAACTGAATTTCGTGACAATGACAGTAAATGTTTTGTTATTGTTGGAGGTTAGCTTACTTGTAATCTTTATTGTAGGTACTGAATTGGTGATACAGAAATAATTTACATTTTTAGTATATTGAATTGATAATTGGTTGCTTGTTTTCTATCAGCGTGTATGATGTGAATGTTTCAGTTGACTAGAAAATGAATAGAAATCGCAAGAATATGTCTCTTAAGTGTTAGCCCGTATTCACGGAAACGAACGGATATACGCGAGAAATAGAACGTTACTGGGAGGTAGTTGTTGCCATGTAAGTGTGCCAGCAGGGATACTGCATTCTAATACAAAGAGTGCTCAAAATGTCCACCGCACCAAACTTGAACACGCCACCTCATTGATGGTCGCACACAGGCATTGCACATATTCGATTGCAACCTTGTTCTAACGAAGTACTGCCGTGTCCCTAACAGTGTACTTGACTTCAAATGGTAATCCTAAACCAAATAAAGTAGAGACAATACGCGACACTTACGGATTTAGCCTTGTTAAAATGGGAGAAAATTCGACGGTGGCGCTCCTAGTGACTTGACCTGAAAAATCGCGCTAAATTCAAATATCAATGGAAATGTATGTACGGAAATGGATAAATAAATTACGTCTAGAAAGAAAGTGTTATTGAGATATTAACTTCGAAGTTGCTAAAGCAATTCTGGATAAATGAATGAAGAATTATTTAAAAGTTTATTATTCATAGACTGAAATTAGACATATAAACAAGATGTGAAATGGACTGCTGTGAAATGGCTTGATCTTTCATTTATGCATTACTTTTTTAGCTTTAGCATTCCTGCCTGAACTCTTACGGTTGGATTTGTCTCTTTTCTAATGTAAAAACATTGTATCATCACATTAAGACACTTGTCAATAAAAATATCGGCACATTCCTTACACATATGATGCAATGAATTAACATTTAACAGCTGGACAATTTTTCTCTTAACATGAAGCCTACTAACAGAAAATCTATAAAATCCCGGCTTTAAACTGAGAAGAGGGATAAAAGAAAGAAAAGTATGAAAATGTTGTCGATAGTGATGCTTTGAGGAATATTTACGTACAATTAGAGTAAAAATGTAACATACCCTTGGCTGTATAGTCGAGGATTTTTAAAGTCGCTGGCCTGGAAATGACCGGAACAGATCTTATAATTCTTATATAAGCGTAACGTCCCTTCTTTCTTGTACACCTTATCCGAATCACTTATGTGATATTTCAAAACCCACAGATCACACCTACAACACATCGGTATTGAAGGTTAACTGCTGCACTGTACAATAAAATATGCGTATTACATTTTATGCCAGTTAAAATATGGGTCGAGCAGGTCAGAAGATTATGAAGTACTATAAAGATCTCTGTCACTGGAAGAATATATATCGTCGCTTCACCGGTAAAAGGTTGTAATCCACAAAGCTCTTCCTATCGATTATTCTCCTTAAGACTGGTCACGCCTCCCAGCCATATATGGATATGCAGCCCATCAGAACAATGTCCGCTGTGTTCGTTTTCCTATGCCGACGAGTAACCGAAAATGAACCTAACGTGCATTATACAATAGGAGTGCGTAAATACATAATGCAAGCATACATTCGTATAGTACGGTACAGTAAGGTTAATTTTCCTTTACACATCGGCATAGGAAAATGAACACAACAAAATTTGTTCTGATGGACTGCATAACCAGTGGCTGGGAGGCGTGACCTGTCTTAAGGAGAATAATCGATAGGAAGAGCTTTGTGGATTACAACCTTTTACCGGTGAAGCGACGATATGCAAACACAATATTACTTACATTTTCTTGTCACGAGGGAACCTGAAGAACGACCGCGCATTCTTCTCTACTTCATAGTTACTGCAGCCAAACACAGCACATACCTTTCCCCTCATGTTGAGAGGAGATATCAAGGAATGACACACGCTACTATTTAATTATGTCAACACACTGAAAACGCATAAATAACACCAAAAACTTCACACAAAAATACACGTGCTCTTATGAGAGAATCAGTAGTTTTCAGGTCTACTCGTTAGAGAGAGCTCCAATAGCTGTCCCTCGATATCTCGCTCAGTGTCGCGTATTGTCTCTACAGTATTTGCCTAAACACCCCCCCCCCCCATTCTATCTAGTAACTAAAACAGCTCGTAAATGATCGACGATAGGAACTTCTTGTGTGTTTTTGGGGCGTACTACCCATTCCCTGATTACTTCCTCTTTGTTTGGGAACACCTTGTATACACACGCATACGAATCTGATATCAGAGCTGTCCCTTGTCAGTAAAATAAATCATCGACAGTAATCACTGTTTTAGTATCATTACTGATGTCTAAAATTGAACAAGCTGCTGGGAACATTCTACGAGAATGGTATTCGTACAAACATGATTGTGTCACATAATTCAAGGAGAAATATATAACTGGCAGTGGACAGCCCTCACCAGCTCATTAAAAGGATATCTAGGATTAAAGTTCTTGCAGAAGATTACAGGGAGGTTGCTGTGCAGGTGGATGATACAACTATATCTTGGTTCAAATTAGTTATCGGCGTAAATTTGCCTAGAGATGGATACTGCAGAGAATATTGAGTATGTTATGATGGATTATTGAACTGAATTGAATTGAGAGCTGCTCCTTGGAATTGTGCTCTACTCTTCTTCTTCTTAATAATAATTCATGGACCGAGATTGCTCCCAGATGGAACCTACAGACTTAAATCGAACTCTGAGCTGTATCGACAGTTAGAATCAGCCAATACCAGCATGCGACGTAGGAGGCTTAAGTTCTATGGACACCTACAACGAATGGACAGCAACAGGCTTACCAAGAAGATCTTTTCTTTGGTTAAAAGCTACAAGACTGGAAGCTTGTGGCTTAATGAAGTACAGAAGGACTTGGATTCGGCTGGGATTTCAGATATTGATATAGAAGATCGTTCCAAATTTTGTGCTATGGTACAGTCTTGGACCCCACCACCTAGAGTTCCTAGAAGTCGGAAGCCCCTTTCACAGGAGAGAAAGGAGAAATTATCAGCAGGGCTCAAGAGATATTGGGAACAAAGAAGAGCATCGAGGAAGAACTAGTCACCAGCGCTCCTTAGTGGGCTTAAATCAATAATAATAATAATAATAATAATAATAATAATAATAATAATAATAATAATAATATATTATTATTATTATTATTATTATTATTATTATTATTATTATTATTATTATTATTCCGCTGCATCTCCCACACTCTGGTGAGGTCGTGGTTGTGACCTCTGTCGCACATGTGGACTTTGGCCCTGTGTTTCAGATGGATTCAGGTACATTCAGGGGAAACGGGGTGATCTCGGGAGCAGTGAAAAGGGTGCAGGGGTCTGGAAGTCAAGTAGGGATGAGATAAAAATGATGAGTGTTGAACTGTAGAAGTATTGTAAAGAAAGGAATAGAATTAAGTAATTTAATAAATAATCCTTACCATAATATATTGTAACAGGAGTTGAATCACGGCTGAGAAGTGATATAATGGATGCAGAATGAGTGTCTGGAGCAGCCACCCAGTGTCACTGATAAAGGTTGTGCACGTGCCATGTATATAACACCTTAGACTGTGATAACACTTCGATGACTTCCGGGCAGTTCATTGCTTAACATGACAGACGACAGTGTGGAATTCCAGTCCGCATGTTTCTCCATTTTAAAGGAACATACAATTATGTTTTCAAAGTCACAGTTACCGGATAAGAAGCACAAGAAAACAAGTGCAATAAATGCAGTTCAGTGTGAACTACAAGCTAAATTAAACTCAAACATTTCCGTCCAGCAACTGTTTGATTGGCTGAATGGTCAGCATTGAGGCCTTCGGTTCAGAGGGTCCCGGCTGGGTCGGGGATTTTAATCACATCTGATTAATTCTTCTGGCCCCGGAGACTGGGTGTTTGTGTTTGTTCCAACACTTCCCTCTTCATATTCACACAACACACTACGCTACCAACCATCACAGAAACACGCAATAGTGATTACATCCCTCCATGTAGGGTTGGCGTCAGGAAGAGCATCCGGCCGTAACACAGGGCCAAATCCACATGTGCAGCACAATTCACACCCAAGACCCCACAGAGGTGGGAAAATCGGTGTTGGTAAAACGACTACAAATCATGAAAACAAGACTGAAATGTAAAGTAGAATTAAAGCGTACGGGAAAACAAATGTAGGCCTATATCGTTAAAATAATGGAAGAAGCGGCTGATGAATCTGATGCAGGGGGAGAATAACCCTACCATCGGCCGTCTGAAAGGTAGGAAATCATAGCCTGAATATTACGACATTAATAAATTGAGGAAAATGGTAGGCTTATAACGTAAATGAAAATGAATGAAAACCTATAACCTGTTTTCCAGTCTGTGACCGGGTCAGGGATGTAATGAATGAACCATATATAGGCTGTTAGTACGATGGGGTCCCCACTCCCAAAGTGATATATTAATGACTGATAGATGCTGTGAAATGATAATGGAGAGTGTTGCTGGAATGAAAGATGACAGGGAAAACCGGAATACCTGGAGAAAAACCTGTCCCGCCTCCGCTTTGTCCAACACAAATCTCACATGGAGTGACCGGGATTTGAACCACGGCATCCAGCGGTGAGAGGCCGACGCGCTGCCGTCTGAGCCACGGAGGCTCTCCTATAACGTAAATAACAAACATTAATAATGATGAAAATAATATATTGACAATTGAATGAAATGTTGAAGGAGCCAGCTCTGCAGGACCGGATGAGTTGGCCATGCGGTTAAGGGCGCGCAGCTGTGAGCTTGCATCCGGGAGATAGTGGGTTCGATCCCCACTGTCAGCAGCCTTGAAGATGGTTTTCCGTAGTTTCCCATTTTCACACTAGGCAAATGCTGGGGTTGTACCTTAATTAAGGCCACGGCCGCTCCCTACCTACTCCTACGCCATTCATATCCCATCGTCGCCATAATGCCTATCTGTGTCGGCGTGACGCAAGCAAGTTGTAAGATCTGCAGAAGTTGTCATCTCTTCGACTTCCTACAGTGGCGTCATAACTCTGCAAACATCGGAGTTTCTCCAAATTCGGGAATCATAGACAGAGTCAGGCCGTGATGCACCTACGCTGGTTGAATTCTTCCTTTCCATGCAAGTGGCCTGTACATTAATGCTACGGACGCCTTTTCTGTAAATGTAGTCATTCCCATGAACATGTAGCTTCTAAATTTGTACATGAGTACAGTCTACAGTTGCGACAGCATAAGGGAACCTCAAATGTTCTTGTCACTTAGCCCGTGCTTACTACATCTAAGCAACATTTGTTGGAATTTTATCAATAATATGCTTTCATTTCTGTTCATGTCAAAACCTGCGAAAATGTTTTTGACACAGTTCTCCGAGATGTCTTCACCAACTCCACTCTGAAACCCAGGGTCACCAACAAAACGCAAGAAGATTTACATTTTTTCTTCATTTGTTAGTGCACCACCTTTTGTTTGTTTGGAGTGCCCAAGGAAATACTCCGCTAACCATTCAGCATGCTCCTTGAAAATCCACAGCCTATTTCCAGTCATCTGACTGGGTCAGGAATGGAATGAATGAAGCGGCGAGGATAGGAATCGTGCCGGCTGCCAAAACCTGTCGCACTCCTCTGGGGCAATGATTAATGACTGATAAATATAATATAATATAATATAATATAATATAATATAATATAATATAATATAATATAATATAATATAATATAATATAATATAATATAATATAATATAATATAATATAATATAATATAATATAATATAATATAATATAATACAATATAATGAGAGTGCTGCTGGAATGAAAGATGACAGGAAAAACTGGAGTACCCGCTTCAGCTTTGTCCAGCACAAATCCCACATGGTGTGGCAGAGATTTGAACCACGGAACCCAAAGGTGAAGGGCCGGCGCGCTGCCATCTGGGCCACGGAGGCTTTACAGGATGCTCCTTACTGGACCTTAATAACACTCTGTAATCAAGTTGAGGTGATTCTCTGCGAAGTTTATTAACCACCACCATCACCTTTGCCATGCTATTGAACTTGACACTATCATTTGGAGTCACCTGCTGAGTTAGCTCAAGGAAACAAGACCAGGCGCTTACCGGAAAGAGTGCCTGCTTCATCTTGATTCACCAGAAATCTGGAGCACCCACTCTGCTACTAGAGCGAGTGGAGTGTGTGCTCAAGGTCACAGGTCTGCTGTGAATGGCTGCTTCCGACAGGCGGTTTTTATTCACCTCATTGCGAGTGCCTGCTCTAAATTCGCGAGTAAAGAGTGCGTGCTCATTTTTATTCCAAATTATCTCACGGAACAGGAGTGTGTATCATAGAGATAAGATAGGAATGGTAGGAGTGGTGAAAGAAGAATTTGTAAGCTACGCAAAAGTTCAATATGACAAACATGAAATTCTTGGTGCAAGGCTCTCATTACTGCGTTGATGGGGTGAAAGTTCTTTTGGGTATCATTGTAAGTACCTGGGTGTTAATATAAGGAACGATCTTCTTTGGGGTAATCACACAAATATCATTGTAAATAAAGGGCACAGATCTCTGCACATGGTTATGAGGGTATTAGGGGTTGTAAAGATTTAAAGGAGAGGGCATACAAGTCTCTGGTAAGACCCCAACTAGAGCATGGTTCCAGTGTATGGGACACTCACCAGGATTACTTGATTCAAGAACTCAAAAAAATCCAAAGAAAAACAGCTTGAATTTTTCTGCGTGATTTCCGACAAACGAGCAGCGTTATAAGAATATTGCAAAGTTTGGGCTGGAAAGACTTGGGAGAAAGGAGACGAGCTGCTCGACTACGTGATATATTCCGAGCTGTCAGTGGGGAGATGGCGTGGAATGATATTAGTAGAAGATTAAGTTTTAGTGGTGTCTTTAAAAGTAGGAAAGATCACAATATGAAGATAAAGTTGGAATTCAAGAGGACACATTGCAGTTAGAGGTTGGAATAACTTACCAATGGCGATGTTCAATAAATTTCCAATTTCTTTGCAATCCTTTAAGAAAAGGCTAAGAAAACAACACACAGGGAATCTGCCACCTGGGCGACTGCCCTAAATGCAGATCAGTATTGATTGAATTCAATTGAACGGGGAAGGATATGCATTGTATGTCAGAACTAACAAATATTTATGAATGGTATTTGATTTTATAAGGTGTTAACTGTTTCTTACGTAATTTAAACGAGTGTGTTATTCAAGCGGAGCGAATGTGTATCGCCTCCAAGTCCCACCCAAAGCGTGATGTCATCAGAACTACAGTACGGCCTGTATATCACGAAGGCAGTGGTAGAACGCATATATCCCCGGAAGTATTCAACTTACATTTAAAAAAAGTAAGGCAAAATTGGTGCTAAATATGTGACATCACACCCATACTATGACTGGCGCGCTCAGTTGGAGGTTAGTTGAAACAGCGAACACAATTTAATAAGTAGGTCTAAAAAACTCTAAAAACCTTGCGGCTGTTACAATAATGACAGCGTACCACCAATTAAAAATTGCAATTTGTCTCATTACATGAAGGTGAACTGAAGGGATTGTAAATTTTACAAAAGAAAAACAGTTACAGAAATTCAGAATCAGCTGCCTGACAGCATCGAAGTCCGCCGAGAAATATCACTACGAAGTGTGAATGAAGCCTTAAAAAACAGTTACTTTTTTACAACTTTCTTTTACGTCGCACTGACACGTCGTGTGAAAATGGGAAACTACGGAAAACCATATTCAGGGTTGCCGACAGTGGGGTTCGAACCCACTACCTCCCGGATGCAAGCTCACAGCCGCGCGCCTTAACGCCACGGTCAACTCGCCCGGTAAACAGGTATATAAAGCCTATCACAGCCTTGGTTGTGTCCGACTCGTTGGCTGAATGGTCAGCGTACCGACCTTCGATTCCCGGCCGAGTCGGCGATTTTAACCTTCGTTGGTTGATTCCAATGGCTCGGGGGCTGGGTGCTTGTGTTGTCCCCAACATCCCTGCAACTCACACACCACACATAACGCTATCCTCCACCACAATGACACGCAGTTACCTTCACGTGGCAGATGCCGCCCACCCTCATCGGAGGGTCTGCCCTACAAGAGATGCACTTGGCTAGAAATAGCCACACAAAATTATTATTATTAGCTTTAGTTGTACGATTTGAAAGTAGAACTGAAAAAATTGAAAATTAGTTGAAGAAGTGGTTAAATAGGTCCCCCGTCACCGATTTTTTATTTTTTTTTTTGCTTTACGTCGCATCGACACAGATAGGTTTTATGGCGACGATGGGAGAGGTAAGGCCTAGGAGTTGGAAGGAAGCGGTCGTAGCCTTAAATAAGGTACAGCCCCAGCATTTGCCTGGTGTGAAAATGGGAAACTACGGAAAACCATATTCAGGGCTGGCGACAGTGGGATTCGAACCCACTATCTCCCAGATGCAAGCTCACAGCCGCGTGCCCGTGACCGCACGGCCAACTTGCTCGGTGACCGAATTCTGCCTTCTTGCCTTTCTCGTGGACAGTCGAGATTTTCTTCTGATGACGCAGAGCACAGTTCTCTGCGAAACGTAAATAATTTCACCTTATTTTCTTAACACGGCATAAGCCTAAAAGCATATACAGTATCATGTACATAACGTTTATTATGTTTTGTGGCCACAATGTGAAGAGAAAATACCACAAACTGCCTAGTTGTACTTCCTCTTAAAACAATAATCACCACCACCACCACCACCACCACCACGACACAGCTCTCTGAAATACATTCAACTCATTCAAGTTATGAACTAAGAATGAACACAAATATATTGAAATACGCGCAACTACCACATACTAAACAGATCAATATGTCTCATTCATTATTAACATACGACTTCGACAGGGAGAGAAGCACAGAACTGCAAGAAAAAGTCACGTCGCCTACAACTCCAACGAAACTGCGCAGTGTTGCCAACTTAGCGGATTTTCCACTAAATTTGGCGGAATTAGAAGACTGTCGGCGGAGAAATATACCATTTAGCGGACAGCGGATTTTTAGCGGAATTCTAGATTTAGTATAGCGGAATTTAGTGTTTTATCCATTTTACTTCTTTTAATTTGTACTCCAGTCTGTCTCTGAGCTATTCCGTATTTCTTGTCAGGAGCTAACAGTCACATGAGGAAAACATGTTATTTGATTTGATGTTATGAGATCGTGGTATCATAAATTTGTAATGCGTGGGGAAAGGGTACTTATCTCTTAGTTGACGAATGACGACAGATAATGAAACTGTGGGAGAGTAGCATTTATATTTATGCTATGAAGGAAGACCGTTTAATGAACTGGCCTGTTCTGTGTGTGGCCCTTGAGGTAGGGGACTCACCTAGTTTGTACCCGGCACTAAAACGCCTACAAGTTTTAGCTCGCCGACTCGCAGGCAGGGGGTTAATCCCAGTGAAACTCACAGATCAGGTGAATGCAGGCATTTAATTTTTTTATTATTATTATTATTATTATTATTATTATTATTATTATTATTATTATTATTATTATTATTATTATTATTATTATTATTTTATCGATTTTGGCCAGCTGTGGACCACGTAAATAACTCCTCTTGATTTAAATTTTCTTTAGCGCCAGTACTCCTTCATCCTCCTGCTTGCTGTTTCTTTCCTTTCAGCCGTCCATTGTTTCTTCTTGGTCGCTGTTTCTGGCTCTAGGAAACCCTTAAATGTGTGTAACATTTTTCTGAAGGTGGTTCTATTGTGGATGTCTTGATGTTCATTACTTGCAAATATTTCTTCGTGTTAACAAACCATTTTTCATGAGTTGCCTTTCCTATTGGGCTTATTGAAGTGGTTAAAGATTTTCTTAGCAAGTCTGTCATCAGGCATTCTTCAAATATGTCCAAAAAATTTAACTCTTCGCTTTCGAATGAGATCTGAAATTATTATTATTATTATTATTATTATTATTATTATTATTATTATTGCTCATTATTTGAGATCGGATTTCTTGGCGGAATTTTAGCGGTTTTTTAGTAGTATTTAGCGGATCTTGAAAATATAAGATGGCAACACTGAAACTGCGCAAAGAACCTATGTTAACAGCGCGCGAACAGGGCACTCAGAGTCTTTCGTCCCGATTAACGGAGGCGCTAGCGCGCGCTAGCCTCTCTCGCCGTCCCGAATTCTCAGCTGTAAAACACACATGATGCTGCAGTGAGTGGGAAAACGATACAGGAAGGAGACGGACGATACACTTGCCAAATAAATACACTTGAAAACGAGGTTGCGTAAATTACACAAGCACACAATCATTTATCCTAGGGGAAGAGTATTGACCGTACTCGAGATTATATTGGTGAAAAATGGAAGGAAAAAAAAAATATCGGAAAATCGGAAGAAGAGTTTAAAAAAACGGAAAGATTCCGGGTAAATCGGAAGGGTTGGCAGGTATGTGTTCACCCATTATCTCGTGGCTCTGCATTGATATGGACGTAGCAACTAAAATCGAAATTCTTGAATATCTCTTATGAAAGCCGGTACGGTAAAAATGTGTAAGACATAAATTATCGGAAATTTAAATCTGTATAACGTAAGTTACGAGTATTTATCGATAGCGCCACTAATAACAGATTACTGAATTGAATTTTAGGCTTTCCCCTGAAGTAACATTTCAGTCAGTGTGAATAAAATTATTTATAGCCTAGATTGTAGTGCAACATTCCCCGATTTTACATACCGACCTTCATTAAATTCTCTTCAGCCGTATTCTCGTGATACCCGTACAGACAGACAGACAGACATGAAGGAAAATTAAAAAAGTGCATTTTCTTCTTACGGGCCGATGACCTTCGATGTTAGGCCCCTTTAAACAACAAGCAAGCATCTTTTCTTCTTACTGAGGACATGGCCGGTACAGGAATACTATTTTACATGTACACACAAAACTCTTATTTTATATACAGATTATGACAGAACGACAGTATACTCCGTCGCGATCCGCGAAGACGTAGAAGTTACACTCGAGCACTTTGAAATGGTTACGTGCCAGATGCGACCCGGCCATTATCGTGCCAATAGCGACCGAGCGGATAAGCACCGTGCCGCATGCGACCCATCAATCACTTACAATTGGGAACATGCATCATTTTCAAAAATATTTTTTTTGAAAAGTACACCAATGAAATAGTATGTAAACGTATTACATTGTGGTATGTTGCCTTGTTTTCTACCATTAAAAAAATATTTAATAGTGCCTTTCCGCAAGGCGAGTGAAACGGCCTCTGACGTAAGCGGCGCGCTGTGACGTCACGATCCAGGACCGCATGGAGCTCTACCAGTCGTTGTGCATCAGCCGTTGCTAAAAGCCGATTGTTTATTATTCATGATCGCGAATAACTTCAAAATGACAGAAGAAAGGTTCAAAACAGCACAATCAGACAATCTATCATGTGTAGATGTCATCATTCTTGAAAAATAGTGACTTTTGTGGCCGCAGAAATTCGCGGATAAAAAGCAAGTTTGTAAGTGGCGTCTTTTATATACGTGCAATGTACTGTAACCCATAGTATAAGGATAACAACGAATCTGGATAGATATCACATCACTTTCAACATTTCCTTCTAGACTGATTCCCCTATTAAAGAATAACATTACATTTTCGGGCTTTCAGCATTAGTAAAGTAAGAAATCGGATTTCAGCACTAACATAAACATATAGGTAGCATTATAGTACTAGTCCGCTTCTGTGGTGTAGTGGTTAATGTGTGCCACTCCCGGAGGCCCGGTTTCGATTCCCGGCTCTGCCATGAAAGTTGAAAACAAATAGTACGAGGGCTGGAACGGGGTCTACTCAGCCTCGGGAGGTCAACTGAGTAGAAGGGTTTCGAATCCCACCTCAGCCATCCTCGAAGTGGTTTTTCGTATTTTCCTACTTCTCCTCCAGGCACCTAAGGCCACGGCCGTTTCCTTCCCTCTTCCTTGTCTATCCCTTCCGATCCTCCCATCCTCCAAAGGCCCCTGTTGAGCATAACAGGTGAGGCCTCCTGGGAGAGGTAATGGCCCTCCTCACCAGTTTCATCACCATACTCAAAGTCTCACGTTCCAGGACACTGCCCTGGAAGTGGTAGAGGTGAAATCCCTCGCTGAGTCCGAGAGAAAACCAACCCTGAAGGATAAGCTGATTAAGAAAGAAAGAAAGAAGGAAAGAAAGAAAGAAAGATCATAGTACTATAGGGCTGTAATCTATCATTCCCAAAAAATATATATATTTATGGTTGGGACAACTGGCCTACCCACTTCCGGGGCCCATGAAAGATAATTAAATATCTTTGTGGAGGGAAAAAGTTAAACATGATAAAGGTAAATATGACTTCATCTAGTTTTCACAAGTCGGGCTGAGTGGTTCAGACTGTTGAGGTGCTGGCCTTCTGACACCAACTTGGCAGGTTCGATCCTGGTTCAGTCCGGTGGTAGTTGAAGGTGCTCAAATACGTCAGCCTCGTGTCGGTAGATTTACTGGCACGTAAAATAACTCCTGCAGGACTAAATTCCTGCACATCGGCGTCTCCGAAAATCGTAGAAGTAGTTAGCGGGGCGTGAAGCCAACATTAATTACATTTGGCTTTTAACAAGCTGAGCATATCAGGAAAGAAAAGTGTCCTGGTGACATTTTAGTCGCTCAATACAGGAATGTCTTTGGGTGCTGTGACTTTATTTTTTTTATTTTGTTGTTGTTTGCTTTACGTCACACCGTCACATATAGGTCTTATGGCGACGATGGGACAGGAAAGGCCTAGGAATGGGAACAAAGCGGCCGTGGCCTTAGGTACAGCCTCAGCATTTGCCTGGTGTGAAAATGGGAAACCACGGAAAACCATCTTCAGGGCTGCCGGCAGTGGGATTCAAAACCCACTATCTCCCGGATGCGAGCTCACAGCTTCGCGCTCCTAACCGCACGGCCAACTCGCGCGGTATTTTTACCCTTCGGTTTATTGACTTGGCTTGTATAACCTAAAACTTAGGCTAAGTTGGATTATATTTTAAACACCTACATCACTATTTTCACCTGTATCAATTATGTTATTTATTTCCTTAATATTATGATAATTATCATAATTGAGCATTGTTAACTTATAAGACTCCAACAGACAAGCATTGATTTTGTGTAGAGTTATACTTTTGTTAAATTCACGTCGTTTCGTTTCATGACGTACACGCCTATTCTTTGTTACATTATAGGGTATTTAGATATAGCCTTAAATTTCTTTACCAATTAAGCTCTTCAATAAAGACATACATAACTGTCCCATGCCAAGATATATTGGTAGAATTAGAGCTGTCAAAATGGTTCATAACCCCTTTGATTTATTATCTTGACATGGATCACCCAAAACATAGGTTAGGTTTGGAGAATACTTTAATAATCAGCATTATTTAATGCACCGTTTATTACTTTCATATTCCAAGATGTAATTGAAGCATTTAAATAAAGCATCATACATTAAAATTTAAAGTTTTACCACTAGAACAGCTGACATGGAAAAGTGATTTGAAAATTCAAACAAATTCATCTTACGTTAAAATCTTCAAAAAAATAAACTGTAGACTTTTCCGATATATCACCAGCATTTCTCCAGCTCGCCAAAATCCATTTCTCCCTAGTTTTAGCGTCTTTGGAACGTTTATAAACAATTTGTTTGGGATGTGCAATAGCACATCGGAACTCTACACCATTTATAAGTTTTCTGCCTCACTGTCTGCGCAGGATTCATTTTAAGTCTAAAATATACCACTGAGATTATTATCCAATGTATAGACCTCGAATTTAACCATACTAGACACTAACGTAAAGTAGAAATACGCGAAGTGTATCCTGCTTCTCACAGCACACTACGTGTTATTTCGTCTGCTAATTCAGTCAACCTGTACGATGACGTCAGGCCAATGAGATCGCGTACTTGCGTGACGTGACAGTTTCGTAGATTTTTATCATGTTTGGAGTTATTATTTGTACATTCTGATCACATTTTTGAATTCTGCATGCAATTTTGTATCAGATTATCATATTTTTAATTAAAACCCCGGATCATGCATGTTCCCTATTGATCTGCATTAAGGGCTGTCACCAAGTGGCAGATTGCTTATAAGTAGCTAACTTGGTCTTTTCTAAAATAAAGGTCTGACACCGCTGTTAGCAGGTTCGAGTGCCATTGGTCGAAAGAAAAATATAATAATGTTGCTGGCTTTACGTCCCAGTAACTACTATTATGGTTTAAGGAGACGCCGAGGTGCCGGAATTTAGTCCCGCAGGTCTTATTTTACGTGCCACTAAATCCACCGACACAAAGCTGACGTATCTGAGCATGTTCAAATACCACCGGACTGAGCCAGGATCGAACCTGCCAAGTTGGAGTCGGAAGACCAGCATCTCAACCGTCTGAGCCACTTAGCATGGATGAAAAAAAAATTCACCATCAGAATGTTGGCCGGCAGGGTAGGAAAGTTGGTGGTAGTTTCTAATCACTAGATTGCATGCCAAAAGCCGGGATTCAAATCCAAACCTTTTCTCAGTGTTCAAATGGAGTGAGGGGATATGATGCTGTTGATGGTGATTCGGCCGTCGGATGGCGACGTAAAGCATTGAGCAGACCCCTTGGTATTATTCGAGAGGAGTAGGCTACGTGCCGAAACCGAATTTCATCTCTTCCTACTTCATTATCACAATCCCACATCCAGACGGGCAGGCCGCCCAAGGGAGTCAGGTAGAAAGACCTGCACCAGGCAAGCTGAACACGTCCTCGGACTCTCCCGGTATTTATAGGACACGATAAATAAGTAGGCCTAAGTCGTAAATAATTTCAGGGAATTAGGATCTTTTTTATTGCTAGTGGCATTACGTCACACCGACACAGACAGGTCTTAAGGGGACGATGGGATAGGAAAGGGCTAGGAATGGGAAGGAAGCGGCCCTGGTCTTAATTAAAGTACAGCCCCAGCATTTGCCTGGTGTGAAAATGGGAAACCACGGAAAACCATCTTCAGTGCTGCTGACAGTGGGATTCGAACCCACTATCTCCCGGATGCAAGCTCAGGGCCGCGCGCCTCTAACCGCATAGCCAACTCGCCCGGTTAAGACGTAAACGCATCACCATGTTTCGTATTGTAAAGCGAGTTTCCCCCAGAAGTGTTATGTAAAGTAGGGGCAGTAGCTGCTTATAGGACTTATTGAAATGGCATTGCACTTCGTTTAGCTCACCTTATCTTGGGTGATGACACAACTTATCGAATGACAATTTGTTTGTCAACGCCGGTCGCATCCGGCACGGTTAGAGATTATGCGGTCGCTAGTGGCACGGGTCGCATGCGGCACGGTCGCATCTGGCACGCCACCTTTGAAACTGTGCGAAGACGTCGCAAGTAGTGCTGGGAAAGGAGCGGTAGGAACGGAGCAGTTGTTCGCGCAACATGAATCGGTATCTCCGATTACCTCCGTTGCCTCCGCTTCCTCCGCTAAAACCGTTATGGAAGGAAAGGAGCAGTAGGAGCGGAGTAGTTTGTTTCAGTATGACCTATTTTAAGTAGAGTGTCAACACGTCCAAGCCGTTGGGCTGTTACGTAAGGTACTGTTTTTAAGCAACAGATGTATATTAGTAGTGTTGCTTTGAATGAAGAAACTACCGTATAGGGCCTAATACCGATACATAACTCAGGCCCGGTTTCATCAACACATGTTAAATATATACTAACAAGTAGTTAGTTAATACGGAGTTAAAAATTTAACATCTTGTTAGGTTTCTTGCGTTTCATCAAACTTTTCTTGTGAAATGTTTACTAATCGACTGTTAACTCTCCCAATATTGCGAACTGGTGCGAATCAAGGAGGCAGTGGTACGAATATGCTGTTTTACAGCGCGCTCCGATGCGCTTTTGTTTGAGTACAGCTGTAAAATATGGCGCGTGAAGTGAAACGGAATCGTAGTTCTAATTCTTCCTTCTTCGAAAAAGAGTTGTTAATTGAATTAATTAGCTTGCTTGTTGTTTTAAGGGGCCTAACATCGAAGGTCATCGGCCCGAATTAATTAGTAAATATATATGTTATTGAGTGCAAGCGCACAGATGGCTTGACGATAAAAGAAAAGGACGAGGCGTGAGAAAAGTCCGCGAGGGTTTCAATGGGGTTAACAGATACTTTTTTAGCGGGTATCCACTGTCACCTAAGAAAATCACTTCGTTAATTGTCCCACTTCAAACTGTGCTCCGATATGGGAGTTATTAAATATTGTCGTGTGCAGAACCAAACCACCTAGCAAGTATATCCCTGATTTGGAGGTTAGGCTCACTAATCACCTGAACATTAACATTAACAGAGAAATATCCCTTCCGATCACGATATATTTCGGCCCAATTGCCTCCAGGTGATTGGATTCTTACATGTGTGCTAGCTATTGCACCTAGAACAAACACCAGGAAAACGGCTTATTTCATAGAAGTCGCGGATAATTTGCTGACGCTCTTCTACTGAAGGGAATGTTATATACCTCCTTCTCATGGATGCTATTGCTGCAGACACTCGACAAACAACTCTACTAACAGTGGCTTTAGAAATTCCAGCATTGTCTCCGACCATTATGTGAAAATAACCAGTAGCAAAAAATCGTAATATTATCAGTAGCCTACCTGCAACATTGGAGAAAGAGGTAAGTTTCTCTTCGTAGGATATTCCAACCTCACTTGAATTTCGTCAACAACCTTAGCAACGACTATGTTCGATAACCTGTATCTATGAAGAAATTCCGCATCCGTCAAATTTTCAAAGTCATTACGTCGCTGAACTTTTCTTCGATCAGGATTGTTTTGTAAAAGATCTAAATTGAGCAATACCGCCTCGAAAGCGAGATTCACAGCAGCCATTTTGGAACAGGTTGCTAAATGATAATGTTAGCCATTTAACATTGGAAATGGCTGATGTTAACTTTAATACGCAGTTTAACATTTGTTAATGTTAACAGTTGTTGATGAAACGCAAATTTTCTTTAATCGGATGTTAAAATGTTTTAACACCTTGTTAAGTACTAACATGAGTTGATGAAACCGGGCCTTAATGTAACAATAATTCATAATTTTTTGATATATTAAAGAGAAGTATGTTATAAAAAGGCAGCCTCATAATAAATACACCCAATTACTTCAGAGCCACAGCCATACACCAAACAATCAAACGCCAGTGTCAACCATTCGTCAACTGGAAAAAGTTGATGTCATACATTATATTTAAATGTTACATAAATACTGGGTTTTCAATACATTGCACTGTATTCGTAATTCTCATCCGTTAGTGCTTGCGGCGCTTTCACAAGTTCCGACTGAGCCACTATGAGTTGGTCCTTTACCTCGAGGAGACGGCGCATCATGGCAAACTGACTGTTCCTTCGGGTCGAACAGTACTGAATAAGCCGGAGTGGGTGCTCACCGGACTCTAACTGCTGATGTTTTAATTTATGGCTTGCAAAAGTACTTTGCCTAGAAGAAACATTAGGACACAAACACTAACAGCGTTGCGAGAAGGCCTGGAGCAAATAAATTTTTTATAAGCCATAGTTCGGCAACACCTTGAATTTAACATTTCCAAACTTACAACCCTAATCTTACTTTTACTTATGTTGTGACATACTTACTTGAAATCCGTGACAATATTTGAGGAAGTATCCAAAAGCGTACGAAAAGGGAACGTGCTCTTTACCACATCACTTATGGCCAAATTAAGTGTGTGCGCAACACAGGGAACATGGCGGATATTTAACTTTCGTACCGCAACTACCATATTTGCAGCATTATCTGTGATCATTGCTGGCACTTCCAGACAGCTGCCAAGAATTGATGATGTCTGACAAGCGGCTAGCGATATGCTCCGCGGTATAACTTCCTTCCAGAATTTCCGTTGCCAGACATGCGGACATCAGTGCAATTGGCGCCTTTAATATAAAATGGGCAGTCACAGTTATGTACGGGTCTTGTCTATTGGATGTCCAAATGTCAGTCGATAAAAGCGACATGTTTTGGTGCTGCCAGTTCGATGTTCAGCTTATTGTGTACTTCGTCATGTATTTCGCCTAGAAATCCATAAGAAAAAATAAATATAACATAGGTGTCGATCACAGGAAATAGCTGGCAATTAATTGTAATACTGTACAATAAATGGTGCAATATGAGTTCATTTTCCACCTACCTCAGATAGAGTTCAGCGATATGGTAGTTCATACGTCGGATTTAAATCGTTAACAAACTTCCTGAAACTATCATCCCGGACAATGTCGAGCGGTTGCATATCTATAGAAACAAACATACCGTAGCCAAACTTCGATTCAGTTAGCGTGCTGGCCTTTGGCCACAGGGGACCCGGGTTCGATTCCCGGCAGGGTCGGGAATTTTAACCATGATTGGTTAATTTCGCTGGCACAGGGGCTGGGTGTATGTGTCGTCTTCATCATCATTTCATCCTCATCATGACGACCCCTACGGGCGTCGAATCAAAAGACCTGCACCTGGCGAGCCGAACATGTCCTTGGACACTCCCGGCACTAAAAGCCATACGACATTCCATTTACTGTTTATGACTCCTCCTTAAATGATCAAATAAATTAGATGTGCCGTCTCCCGTTAAAAAAACTACGTGCACATAACTTGCACTTGGCAGATTTCTTCTGATCGCCTTCTGCATCGAAAAAATTCCAAACATCTGATGGTTTTCGTGGCATTAGCTTCACATTGAAGGTAACGGTGCCAGAAATTTCACAAGTTACACGCAGCAACTGATAGGAAGGAGTGTTTTGTCTGAATGAGCAGAGCACGTTCGCTCCGTTTCCTCCGCCACCCTCCGTATACCTCCGCAATTCTCCGCAGTAGTACCGGAGAATACCGGTGGAGCGCTTCACTTGCTACAACCGATTCAATTACTCGGAGGACTGCCTCCTCTCCCAGCACTGTATGTTGGGTATTCAGCCCGAAAGCTGGTTGGATCCTCAACAGGTTCACCATTAGCTGCCATAGATGGCCTAGGTGTCACTGAAGAGGCGTACTAGGGAAATGAAGAGTGAGGTAGTTTCCCATTGCTTTCCTCACTGAGCCAGAAGTTGCTATTGCACATCAGTCTGCCAAGCCCACTGAAATGCCTGCACCAACCGACCCTATGAGTGACATTTTCACACCATTCATAGCAGGGACTGGCTGCATAAGGAATGGCATTACTAGCATCACTCATACCTCAGCCACTTTCATATTGTCAAAGCCAAGGAAGAGACTGAGACAGGTCAATGAAAGTAACAATTTTATTCTAGCCCATACCAGAAGACATAGCGCACTGTAAACACTACATCTTGCCAGCAAAGGCATCTCCCAGCACTAGCCACAAGTAAAGTTTCTACCGCGTCGTAACGAATGAAGTGTTATAAAATTTTCTCAGACTAAATCGTCATTATATAATATTTAGGAGTGTGTTAACCGAGTGAAGTTACTGTAGAAATTGTGAATTGAAGTGTAATTGGAGACTCAAGTATTTCATTTACCAGTTAACAATATTGTGGCCTTTGTCATTTTCACGTAATTCTGAACTTTATCACTGACTGTGACAGTATTCTAAGACATTACGTGTGATAAACTAAACTTCTAATTTGTGACCATTTTAATGATTCTGAGACACATTTCTCCTATACTAGTACAATTGTGAACTATGTGAGATACTATTACACTAAACATTCAACCAATAACAGGTCTAAATGTGACTATTTTTTCGTGCATTTTCTCGAACTTTCGATCACTACTACGAGAAACTAACTGAATATTAAGAACATTTTATGTCAATATTAAGTCGTACGGACTCGTGTTATGCAAATTCAGTCATAAAATCTTCTTAATCTATGAACAGTGTTATTGTAGAGACTGTTGATAATGACTTTTTTTCAAGTGTTTTATGGACTGTGATGATTATTCTACGGTCGAACCTAAGACATAATCAGTGACTATTATGAAGTGTAACAGCGTTAAATCCTTATTCCATAAACTGGGTATGTGTGAAAAACTGTGTTTTCCGTGTTAAAAACGATTGTAAGTCACTACTTCATTAACCTGACTTACGAATCATATTGTAGCATAGACTGTGGTATTCTAAGTCACATATTCAACACCGTAAAACCAACGTGAGAATTCGAACTGTGCACTGAGACTTGTGCCAGTGTATCGTACTAAATGAAAACCTACAACCTGTTTTCCAGTCATTGACCGGGTCGGGGATGGAATGAGTGATGCAGATATAGGCTATTAGTACGATGGGGTCGCCACTCCCAAAGTGATTTATTAATGACTGATAGATGCTATGAAATGCGAATGGAGAGTGTTGCTGGAATGAAAGATGACAGGGAAAACCGGAGTACCCGGAGAAAAAACTGTCCCGCCTCCGCTTTGTCCAGCACAAATCTCACTTGGAGTGGCCGGGATTTGAACCACGGTATCCAGCGGTGAGAGGCCGACGCGCTGCCGTCTGAGCCACGGAGGCTGTATCGTACTAAACTTAATGATAATTGAGAGCTCCACAGTCAATTATTTGGTGCCATTTGAACTTTCCGTGTTCCGACATTATCTTCAAAAGAACATCGGAAATCTTGGCAAAGTGTTGTGAGATTCTGCTGCGTCGAACGTGGTTTCATCGATCATGGTACCCATCGAGGGACGTCGACGAGGGATAATAACGTGGTATCTTCATTGAACGGACTTGTCACGCTGCTGGTGCTGAGTTCGAGCCTTGGCTGTACGCTGCAGAAAGTTCCAGTCACCAAGCCGCAGGACAGCACTTCACCAACACTTATGAGCAGATTCCAGGTGATTTTTGAGCGAGTAATTCCACTAACTGACATTTAACAAAGCACTCAGTTAATCATAGTGCTCCATCCAACAACATACAAGTGCTTCGTGTGAATTGCAGCTTGCTATTCCTAATAATTTAAGAAGACTTCATGTCTTGTTTTTGAACTGTAAATTCATCTTTAAAATCTTTTATAACTTCAAGCAATTTCACGTAGATGAACTCTAGGGTTTGCAAGTGCACTATTTTATTTTCAACTTAGATGAACTGTAGGAGTATACAGCAAATGATCAAATATTTTTATTTGAACTATCAACTTATTCATGGAAGTGTGTGTTAATACATTGACTGACAGAGCAAATGCAACACCAAGAAGGAGTGGTTCGAAAGGGATGAAAGTTGGGGAAAAAACAGAGACGGCACGGACGAAAATTGATGTTTATTTCAAACCGATATGCAGGTTACACAATGCGCAAGGCATCGACTCAGTAGGATGTAGGACCACCGCGAGCGGCGATGCACGCAGAAACACGTCGAGGTACAGAGTCAATAAGAGTGCGGATGGTGTCCTGAGGGATGGTTCTCCATTCTCTGTCAACCATTTGCCACAGTTGGTCGTCCGTACGAGGCTGGGGCAGAGTTTGCAAACGGCGTCCAATGAGATCCCACACGTGTTCGATTGGTGAGAGATCCGGAGAGTACGCTGGCCACGGAAGCATCTGTACACCTCGTAGAGCCTGTTGGGAGATGCGAGCAGTGTGTGGGCGGGCATTATCCTGCTGAAACAGAGCATTGGGCAGCCCCTGAAGGTACGGGAGTGCCACCGGCTGCAGCACATGCTGCACGTAGCGGTGGGCATTTAACGTGCCTTGAATACGCACTAGAGGTGACGTGGAATCATACGCAATAGCGCCCCAAACCATGATGCCGCGTTGTCTAGCGGTAGGGCGCTCCACAGTTACTGCCGGATTTGACCTTTCTCCACGCCGACGCCACACTCGTCTGCGGTGACTATCACTGACAGAACAGAAGCGTGACTCATCGGAGAACACGACGTTCCGCCATTCCCTCATCCAAGTCGCTCTAGCCCGGCACCATGCCAGGCGTGCACGTCTATGCTGTGGAGTCAATGGTAGTCTTCTGAGCGGACGCCGGGAGTGCAGGCCTCCTTCAACCAATCGACGGGAAATTGTTCTGGTCGATATTGGAACAGCCAGGGTGTCTTGCACATGCTGAAGAATGGCGGTTGACGTGGCGTGCGGGGCTGCCACCGCTTGGCGGCGGATGCGCCGATCCTCGCGTGCTGACGTCACTCGGGCTGCGCCTGGACCCCTCGCACGTGCCACATGTCCCTGCGCCAACCATCTTCGCCACAGGCGCTGCACCGTGGACACATCCCTATGGGTATCGGCTGCGATTTGACGAAGCGACCAACCTGCCCTTCTCAGCCCGATCACCATACCCCTCGTAAAGTCGTCTGTCTGCTGGAAATGCGTCCGTTGACGGCGGCCTGGCATTCTTAGCTATACACGTGTCCTGTGGCACACGACAACACGTTCTACAATGACTGTCGGCTGAGAAATCACGGTACGAAGTGGGCCATTCGCCAACGCCGTGTCCCATTTATCGTTCGCTACGTGCGCAGCACAGCGGCGCATTTCACATCATGAGCATACCTCAGTGACGTCAGTCTACCCTGCAATTGGCGTAAAGTTCTGACCACTCCTTCTTGGTGTTGCATTTGCTCTGTCAGTCAGTGTATTATGTTGAAAATTATTAGAAGAACTGTAGGTTTGCGTCACAAGTGTTGGACTTAATGAAATTCAATGTGCAAAGTGCTATTTTGGTATTTAAATCCATCTTAGATGAACTGTGGGGTGTTTACAATCTCAAAAAAGTGATTATTTTGGACATTTCTAATCAAGTGGATGTTTCAGAATACAACAGCATCGATATTTTATTTTGCATTTTTGAAAATTTAAGTTTGACGATTCAATAAATATTGTCAAAAAAGATTTTTACCATCTATTATTCGCCCTGCCATACTATCCATCTCTGTACCTGCTCCAATAAGTAACCGAACACTTCCTGAGATCCTTCCCATGCTCTGGCCCCATAATCATTTCCTGGTACAGTACCTATGCATACCCTTTCATTTTTCACTAAAATTTGTATGGCTGCAAATTATGCTTGCTATCATGTTATCCTTTTTTGCTAGTGGCTTTACGTCGCACCGACACAGACAGGTCTTATGGCGACGATGGGATAGGAAAGGTCTAGGAGTTGAAGGAAGCAGCCATGGCCTTAATTAAGGTACTACCCCAGCATTTGCCTGGTGTGAAAATGGGAAACAACGGAAAACCATTTTCAGGGCTGCCGACAGTGGGATTTGAACCCACTATCACCCGGATGCAAGCTCACAGCCGCGCGCCCCTGACCGCACGTCCAACTCGTCCGGTCATGTTATACTTAGCTGACTTCTTTGCTAGATTCAATTTCTCCTTACTTCCACAGCCATTTCTAACTACAGTATTTCTTTCCAACTTTCACCTCCTTCTTAGTCTATTTATTTCCCTATTAAAATAAGATTGGTCTTTACCATCCCTTACCACCTTTAAAGGTACAAAACTGTCTTCTTAGGTACTCTTTGGGGAATGCAAAAGATTCAAATATTATTCACACAAACTGACAACACTTCTTGCAAAAACGTTTATCTTCAATGTTAAAAAATGAAATTAACTTGAAATTGATAAGCCTGCCATAACGTCTCGTACGGAATTAATGGACTAAAAGTTTTTGCAATTAGTGTTGTCAATTTGTGTAAGTAATGTATATATATTTATATCTTTTGCATTTCCCGATCAGTCCTTAAAAAGACATTGAATTCTTCTATTTATTACATTTTTTTTTTCAGTTTCTGATTTGAGTTTTGTAATCTACCACGTGATTTTATGGCTGATGAAGTTTCAAACATAGACGAAACATGCTCCTAAATATTTTAAATATGTTTTTAATTAAATAGTTCACTTGTAAAGTGATGTGTATTGATTAGGTGGACGTAAATGACTGTATTTCAGGCTACGGCATAATGCCAGATGAATAAATTATTGCCTCTTTTTCCTAGGCAGGTAATGACGTGAGTGATGGTGAATTCGAAAATGAAACCATTGACGAATGGAAATGCAACAATGCAGTTGGACAAACTGGTGGCCTATTTATTATCCCAGACTGGAACCACACCGGCATAACTCATGTTAGTAAAACGTCTCCGTGATCGTGCTGCGCGCAAACGATATACAAATGTAAAACAGAAAAAAGCTCACACATTATTTTAGTGCATAAAACAAAATCGTAAAAGTAAGAAAAGTGTGCTTATATTGTTTTGTACAATTGAGAAAAAGGTATTACTGTACAACTATGTTAATCTATTATATAACATGTACTTATTTTTTCCAGATTATCCGGATTTTCGATAATCCGTATCACCTCCGGTCCCACTTAATCTCGATAAACGAGGTTCCTGTGTAATACCGAAAACGAAGGATTATCTACAATCTGTATCAAAATCAGTGTGCTGTGATAAGATACAAGGGCTTAGATAAAGAAGCAGCAATCTAGGAAGGGGCGAAGCAAGGTTGCAGTTTGTCTCCCCTCCTTTTCATTGTTTATATAGAAGAGGCGGTAAAGAGAACCAAAGAGGAATTTGTAAAGGGAATTACGATCTAATGAGAGGAAACCAAAACCCTGAGATTTAACAATGATTTTGATATTTTATCTGAGACTACAGAAGATCTGGAGAAGTTGCTGAATGGTATGAACGGAGTCTTGGGTGAGAAGTACAAGATGAAAATAAATAAATCCAGAACAAAAGTAATGGAGTGCAGTCGAACGAAGTTGATGAAGGAGATATCAGATTAGGAAATGAAGTAATAATAATAATGTTATTTGTTTTACGTCCCACTAACTACTCTTTTACGGTTTTCGGAGACGCCGAGGTGCCGGAATTTAGTCCCTCAGGAGTTCTTTTACGTGCCAGTAAATTTACCGACACGAGGCTGACGTATTTGAGCACCTTCAAATACCACCGGACTGAGCCAGGATCGAACCTGCCAAGTTGGGGTCAGAAGGCCAGCGCCTTAACCGTCTGAGCCACTCAGCCCGGCAGGAAATGAAGTCTTAAAGGAAGTAGATGAATATTGTTACTAGGATAGTAGAATAACAAATGATGGCAGAAGTCAGGAGGACATAAATGCAGACTAGCACAAGCAAGGGAGGCCTTTCTTAAGAAAAGACATTTGTTCACTTCGAACATGATATAGGAATTAGATGTTTTTAGGGTGGCATGGAAGCTGCATCAAAGCAGTCTATGGAATAATGACTCAAAAACAAGAACAACAACAACAACAACATTAATGATTTACTAGGTAAATGCAAAATCATTTCAAATGCTAAAAGTCGTTAACTAAAATGAAAATGACAGGAAAAGACCATTTCGAAAAATCCAAGATATTACCGTATTTAGTCTTACCTAGTGATAATAGCCAATTAATGTCTGTGCTAAAAACCACACACACAAAATGAAGCAATATCTCGGAGAATTACTCTTTGCCTTGTAAGCTGAAACAATGCACACTTCTGATTCTTCCTCTGAAAGAAGGGTATGCAAGACCTCATATACACTTGTACACACGTTTAAGAGCAATTCTAACGGGACCGATAACTCATGTCTGTTTAAGCTATTAAACCTGTTGTTTTCCACTGCTTCGTTTGATATGTTTGAAATACAGCACCAGCAATTAAGTTTACTAGCTAGCTTAAAAGCTACATGACCAGAAATGTAATGACAGGAAACATGTTATCGAAGTCTACTTCTATTTCATTTACTCTAACTAGCACACAGGAAAATTCAGTGCATACATCTGTTTCCTCAGTTATGTTCAATGAATCGGAATCTAATTCAGACATGTCCCTGCTTAAAGATTTTTCTTTATATTTTGCAGACCTTAATCCTAGCAAACACTGCACTCTTATCTTCTTCTCAGCTTCAAAATCTTGTAAAACAGCAACGCCCTGGCAACTGAAATTAAGCCTAGCTTTAGTTGTGGTTGTCATACTTGTGCAACGTAAAATAAAATACCACAATCATGCTGCACTTTTAAACTATTGCAATTTGAAAAATACAAACACAGAATGGCTTTAAAAAATATGTGGATTGTCACTATTATACATACTGCAACATAAATTAGCGTAAATTAACGTAAATAAACATAAATTAATGTCGTTCTAGGATACCAAATAGCGTGTAGGATAATTTTTAAAACTATCTATATATTTTAAAAAATTATGATTTTTTTTTTTTGCTAGAGGCTTTACGTCGTACCGACACAGATAGGTCTTATGGCGACGATGGGATAGGAAAGGCTTAGGAGTTGGAAGGAATCGGTCGTGGCCTTAATTAAGGTACAGCCCCAGCATTTGCCTGGTGTGAAAATGGGAAACCACGGAAAACCATTTTCAGGGCTGCCGATAGTGGATTCGAACCTACTATCTCCCGGATGCAAGCTCACAGCCGCGCGCCTCTACGCGCACGGCCAACTTGTCCGATTATGAAAACTAAAATCCGGTCAATTTCCTTCATTTTTTACTGAAAGGTATTCATGCACAGATTTATCATCAGGTACTATAAATCACTTAACTTCCGCCTTCCTCAAATTATTTGATTTTTCAATTTTTTGTCTCTTTGAAGCAATCATATATTTGGTTCTAATTGAGGTACGGAGTTCGTTTTGACCTAAGAACACTCAGTGGATCAAGCTCTTTCATTTTAGCTCTTAACTATTCAAATTGGTTGATTCTGAGGAAAGTTATGAGTGCACATTCAATTTGACGTCTCATTTCTTCAACATTTTTTCTCATTGAAGCAATCATATCCTTCGTTCTAGTTGAGTTAAACAGTTCGTTTCGGTCTAAAACATTCAGTGGATCAAGCGCTTTCGAGGTAATAAAAGACTTAAATTGGTAGAATCTGAGAAAAGTTATGAGTACATTTGTCTCCATGACGAAGATCTTTGAAGGACTTTTTAACAGTTCGGCGCGTCGTGTTGTTCCAAGGAACGTTTAATTCAATTTCTTTGTGTGATGTATTTTCATGTGTTTTGTTGACATACTATTACATTCTATTACCACAGCAGATCATGCGCTTTATTTGAACTTTGCAAATACAACCGTGGGGATAGTAACGGACAACAGCATACTTTGTACATCGCAGGCGGAGCCAGCGGAAAACTGCTAGTAACACATGCAAAATCATTTCAAATGCTAAAAGTCGTTAACTAAAATGAAAATGACAGGAACATAATCTCTGTTTATATAACTTGACAATATAACATTGCATTACTTCCACCTGCTGTAATTAAATGTATATTATAAGTTTTTACAATTTGAGGGGGCCCGAATTTTTATTTTGGCAGTCGGGCTCGTGGCACGTTCAGTACGCCCTTGGCTGACAGCCAACTCGTTCCGTGTGTTTGTTACATAAATATTGCAAGGTTACGCAACATACCCTAGAGATTTTTTTCCCTTCTTTTTTTTTTGTAGGATGCTGCGGAAATCAGCACATCTGGTCACGTTATGACGAGCTCCCCTTCTGGCGAGTAGAATACAACTTGTTTCCAGCTTGTGTGTCCTGTCGGTTTATTTTTATTGTGATGGCCTTGTCACAATCACTTGGAGGGTCAGTTTTAAATGGGAACGAAAGTGCAGAGTAAATCTCACGTACCGTACATAAATAAATACGTCTGAAAAGAGAACGCTAACACGAAAAGACATGCAACTTCCTCAACACGATATACAAGATTTTCAGGCATCAACAGAAGATTCAATATATTATTATTATTATTATTATTAATCTTTTTTCCTAGCATTAGTACAGGGTCCGATTTTAAACATGCCATCCTCCACTTCCTGCAATAAGGGCGTTAGTTTCAGTGATGCCCAGAAGACGCATGTCTTCCTTGATGCAGTCGAGCCGGGATCAGGAACCTCCAGAACCAAATTGGAGAGCTGTATCATTTGAGTCTGCAGGGCTTCGGACGACATGACCATACCATGTAAGTCGTGCATGTCGCATCTTCCAATCACCTTCGGACATCTTAATTTCTGATATGGTCCAGTCTCGTGAGAGCCAGTGACCAACATAACATTTTCATCTCTATACCATGTAGAACCTGCTCATGCTTCTTAGTAAGTTGTAGGCCAACATTCCGACTCACTGGTCGGACCATGGATTTGTAGACTTTTCCTTTCAGCCGGGTGGAAATTTTCTTGTCGCGTAGCTAGAGACGGGAATTTGCCAATTTTATTCCTGAGTTCAGAAACGTAGGCTTTTGAGATATACATCCTTTTTAAGGTCTTTTAAGCTAGATTTCGTTGGTTTTATTGTGCCTATAAATGCCTATTTCAGGGGTTTGTGCCTATTTGGAGTATAATTGCCTATTTGATGCCTTTTGAATCTATTTTAAAGAAGCCGATCTTCTTCCAGTGCATCATATTGTAATTGATGTGCTCAACAATATTATCTTCTCATTTCTCAAGATCTGTTTACCCCACAAACAAAAATGGAAATTCTCGCAAGTCACCAGAAATAGTTCTTGGGAAATTTCCGTCAGGAGAAACAAGGAACAATTTGACCTTCATCCTTCTAAGACATATACGAAAACCATTCAACTTCGAACTACGTTGCACAGCCCATATCCCTTATACCTCCTCGATGTGAACTGTCGTACCCTTGCGCTTCATCTTCAGAACGTGTTGTGATTTGTTGTGAAGAATTGTATCTGTGGCAATGCCCAAAGAAAAATCACCGGGCGAGTTGGCTGTGCGCTTAGGGGCGCGCAGCTGTGAGCTTTCATCCGGGAGATAGTGGGTTCGAGCCTCAATGTCGGCAGCCCTGAAGATGGTTTTCCATGGTTTCCCATTTTCACACCAGGCAAATAATGGGGCTGAGCCTTAATTAAGGCCACGGTCGCTGCCTTCCCACTCCTAGGCCTTTCCCATCCCATCGGCACCGTAAGACCCATCTGTGTCGGCGTGACGTAAAAAAAATGTAATTGCAAAGAACCACGTGTGTAAGTCCTACTGGCTGAAGCGGAGGATCACAGGGGATCCCAATTTCACTACGGATGGAAGGGTAGTCTTCTGCCAAGCTTGCTGTAAGGAGGTAAGTTAGTTTGTTCCTTTTATCTCTTTTTGGTGAATGGACTACGATCGCATTTCATTGTAGCATTTATAGGCCTGTTAATTTACGTACTGTGGAAAGTTGTTTTGCTGCGATGCTGTATTAGTCGTGAGCTTTCAATCATTTATAGCCTACTGCTAAAATATAAATAATAATTTAATTACTGAACGAGGAGTTAGAACGCCAGTGGTCTCTTGTCACAGACTGGATGAAAATTAAAAATCGGTATTTTGAACTCTGATTCAATTTCCTGTGAAAATAGAGATTTACAACTGAAATATTTTCTTTCTTTCTTTCTTTCTTTCTTTCTTTCTTTCTTAATCGGTTTACCCTCCAGTGTAGGTTCTTCCCTCGGACTCAGCGAAGGATCCCACCTCTACCGCCTCAAGGGCAGTGTCCTGGAGTGTGAGACTTTGGGTCGGAGGATACAACTGTGGAGAATGACTAGTACCTCGCCCAAACAGCCTCACCTGCTATGCTGAACAGGGGCCTTGTGAAGGCATTGGAAGATTGGAAGGGACAGGCAAAGAAGAGGGAAGGAAGCGGCCGCGTCCTTAAGTTAGGTACTATCCCGGCATTTTACTGGAGGAGAAGTGGGAAACCACAGAAAACCACTTCGAGGGTGGCTGAGGTGGGAATTGAACCCACCTCTACTCGGTTGACCTCCCAAGGCTGAGTGGACCCCGTTCCAGCCCTCGTGCCATTTTTCAAATTTCGTGGCAGAGCCGGAAATCGAGTCCGGGCCTGGGTGGCGGCTAATCACGCTAACTACTACACCACGGAAACGGACTACACTGAAATGTAATTTTAAAAAATCGTGAGTAACTTTTACCAGAACCACGTGTAGGCTCTAGTGAACTCTATTACGCTTCCGCTAAGCCTTCGCGAAACACAGGTTGAAGATCAAATGTGGTGCAACTAAGACGATGTCACAGAGGCTAAGCGTACAAAATGGCACGGCTATCTTTACAAGACCAAAGCAAAGCAAAGCAAAGCAAAGCAAAGCAAAGTCATCTCTGTACAGGCCATGAAGACCCTGGGAGTGATGGAAGGTAACGGCTTCCACTATTCGTAACCTCAGCACTTGATGGGGTAGAGTGGTTAGATCTACGCCCGGCCGCCTTTGCCCCCAGGAATTAACCTGGAACTCATTTTTGATGTAGGCTGAGTGAACCTCAGGGCCATATGCACCTCCGGAAGTGGAAACGGGGATTCGAACCCACGTCCTTCCGGGCCAACTGAGTACGCCTTTACCGCCTCGGCCAGGCAGCCCCCTTTACAAGACCAGGCCAGTGAAAAGACCGTTGGTCCGGATTGGTGAGGTCCGGTTGGTAACCGTTGTGCTGGGGAGGGGGGAGAGGGGGGGAGAGGGGGGGAGAGGGGGGAAGAGGGGGGGAGTAAAGACGTCTGGGGTGCATAAGCTCTAGCATCCCATCTGCTAAATTGTGACAAAAAGTAAGGTTATGGGCCCATGCCACGACCATTTCAAATCACGCGGTTTTCTAATTTTCAACGAGGGTGGCAGCCTTGTGGGTACACATGATGCAGGATCTATTGCAGGCAACAAAGCCGGTGAATAGCAACATATAAAATGTTCACGAATCTGAGATTTATAGTGCCTCCGTTTTAATTCTTCTATATACGTAAGAATACTGTCAGGGGCAGCTAGGCGAGTCCCTGGCAAGCATATAGAAAGTATCTTTCCTCTACGTTACTCAGGTATCGTTTCACGTCATTTTTATAAAAAAAATTCACCCGGTGAACTCGAAAGGAAACGGCCAGATTTTAACTGAACATTTTTGAAGACATATTTCCATGTAAATTACGAATTTTCTTGTTCCTACTTTGAAGTTTTGTACTTCTAGAAACATCACCTCTAATAGTCTTTCTTTTTTTTAATGAAATAAATGCATGTTTATACTAAGAATTGTTGAATTATCGCCAGATAGCCCAGGTGTAGAAAGTTAAGACATAGGAACATTGTAATTTAAGTCAATTTTATTATTTTTCAGATCAAATGTGAAAAGATACCATATAGATCAACATAGAAACACTGCGATGCATTTGACACGAGTACAGAAAGCGCTGTCATCGCAGCTTTTCTACCAATTCACTGTGAACAGCGACCAACAACAATTTTCTATAGACCTGTGCACTACAATAGTGGGAGCTAATACCCCCCTGCATAAACTGGAGCACCTTCAAACTTCAACAAGCTGCCAGGAGCAATCACTGAGTTGGAGAAGAGTGGCTTTCCCCTGGTGGAGTCATTTAGAGTAGTGGAAGAAGTCAGGAGACGTTTTGACCGAACCTCTGGGAAGGTAGGGGTAGAACCACAACAGATAACAGTCACCGTAATGTAACAAAGTCCACAAGGTTTTGTAGTAGCAGTCAAAGGGACGCACCATCATTCAAATATTATGAAAGAAACAAATCAACCCCTCAAGATTTTGGATTGACGTCCCTTTCGACTAAAAAGCTCATAAATACAAACTACTACCAACGGAAAATCTGATCGTAAAAACAAGACTAGTTCGATGAAACTAACTAATTCCACATTTTACTGTTCAAAACTATTAAATTACAGTAGCAAGCCTCAAAATTAAAACATGAAGCTGAATTCCAACGGATCCAAGATTTTAATTTTCAGACACCAATAAGTTTTAACTATAATTACGACTCAAATTTTAACACAGGAGCCAAATTACAATTGTTTTTAATAAACTAGAACTTTGAGAAAACAATTTTCAACATTTGAAGGTACTGTGTTTTGGATCAATCAATACTGATCTGCATTTAGGGCAGTCGCCCAGGTGGCAGATTCCCTATCTGTTGCTTTCCTAGCCTTTTCCTAAATGATTTCAAAGAAATTGGAAATTTATATAACATCTCCCTTGGTAACTCCCCTTCCTATAAATGAATATTTGCCCCAGTTTGTCCTCTTGAATTCCAACTTTATCTTCATTCACATTGTTTAGATATTTTATTACTTTATTTTTAGAATTATAATTAAGCACAAATTTGTCAAAACAAATCAAATACGACAGGTGTTAACCTTGAGATGATTACATAAGCTGAGGATGCTTGAAATTCAAGCGAAACATGTCCCTATAAAATAGTGTTGTAGCATTATGATCTAACAACATAAAACAAATTGTATTGAAAAGGTGGAATAAAAAATCACAATATTGTAAGCATATTATAAGGTAGCCGTTGTCAGCAAAAAGTTCCATAAGAGTCCTGCAGCAGAGTTTATGATGGAAAGCGACGGTAAAAGTAGCCAGGTTGCTACGAGGTGAGGTAGATGAAGCAGATGAACTAAAACCAGATGAAGTGGCTTCATTGAAGTTTTGTACAATCACTTCCTGTGATGTTGAGAGATCTTTCTCTGCCCGACAGGAGAACAAGACTGTTACCAGAAAACACTGAAAAGTTGCTTGTTGTAAATTCCTTTTACATTAATGTAAATCACAGATGGATTCCCCCTGTGGGTGGGGGCGGTAGAATAACACCCACGGTATCCCCTGCCTGTCGTAAGAGGCGACTAAAAGGGGCCCCAGGGGTTCTGAACTTTCGAGCGTGGATTGGCGACCACGGGGCCCTTAGCTGAGTCCTGGCATTGCTTCCCCTTACTTGTGCCAGGCTCCTCACTTTCATCTATCCTATCCGACCTCCCTTCGTCAACTCTTGTTCTTTTCCGACCCCGACGCTATTAAGTTTGCGAGGGCTAGGGAGTCATTAATTTTCACGCCCTTCGAGGCCCTTGTCTTTCTTTGACCGATATCTTCAATTTTCGAAGTGTCGGATCCCTTCCCATTTTCCCTCTGATTAGTGTTATATAGAGGATGGTTGCCTAGTTGTACTTCCTCTTAAAACAATAATCACCACCACCACCTCACAGATGGATTCAGTGAAAACAATAGATATGGAGTTTACAATTGTGACGTGTCAGAATGGACAACGAAAGCGTAGTGTGTAGGTGGCGCTACTTGATGGTGGCTCAGCCAGAGTCATATGAATATATATAAATATTCTCAATAATAATAATCATAATAATAATAATAATAATAATAATAATAATAATAATAATGAAAACCTACAACCTGTTTTCCAGTCATTGACCGGGTCAGGGATGTAATGAAT
Organism: Anabrus simplex; assembly: GCF_040414725.1. Lineage (NCBI taxonomy): Eukaryota > Metazoa > Arthropoda > Insecta > Orthoptera > Tettigoniidae > Anabrus > Anabrus simplex. The sequence goes on along the minus strand of NC_090278.1, from coordinate 64,016,437 downwards.
GAATCATATATAGGCTATTATTACGATGGGGTCGCCACTCCCAAAGTGATATATTAATGAATGATAGATGCTACGAAATGAGAATGGAGAGTGTTGCTGGAATGAAAGATGACAGGGATAACCGGAGTACCCGGAGAAAAACCTGTCCCGCCTCCGCTTTGTCCAGCACAAATCTCACATGGAATGACCGCGATTTGAACCACGGTATCCAGCGGTGAGAGGCCGACGCGCTGCCGTCGGAGCCACGGAGGCTCGTAATAATATTATTAATAATAATAGTTACGAATAAAATAGCGTCTGTTTTATTCCTAGTAGTGTTACGGACGCCACGATTTATTCACCTACAAAATACAAATGTTTAGCGTTAGTTAAAGCCCAGTAGGGAGCATTTATTCAACATTTTAACGTGGTGAACATTCTGGAAAAGTCTAACAACGTATAGGCACTCTGTGGGAGAAATACTGAGAACGAAAAAGCCGATTGTTTTCGTAATTTTAACACTGCTGCGATTAAAAAAAAAAAAAAAAAAAGCAAAGCTGTCAAGGAAAGGCGTTGGGTGAAGTTCTCCCAATCACTATCACTGCGGTGATACACGAGTTTGAAATGGAGGCAGAAAATAATGAGAGAAAGAGGGTAGGCCATGAAGGCCCTTGGAGGAGTGGAAGGTAAAGGGTTTCACCATTGTTAACCGCGGTACGTGATGTGGTAGAGTAGTTAGCTCTACGCCCGGCCGCCTTTGCGCCCAGGAATTAACCTGGTACTCGTTTTTGGTGTAGGCTGAGTGAACCTCAGGGCCATATGCACCTCTGGAAGTGGAAATCTCGTTTCTTAAATTTTACGACTTCCTGACGGGGATTCGAACCCACGTCCTTCCAGACGAACCAAGCAGGCAGCCCATTTATTTATGCTCACTGCAGTTTACGTGTTTCGACCTGATACAGTAAGGAGTTAGGACTACAACCTCAAATATTTTTGTAATGTACGTACCGGGTGAGTTGGCCGTGCGGTTAGGGGTGCGCAGCTGTGATCTTGCATCCGGAAGATAGTAGGTTCGAATCCCACTGTCGGCAGCTCTGAAGATGGTTTTCCGTGGTTTCCCATTTTCACACCAGGCCACCTTAATTAAGGCCACGGCCGCTTCCTTCTAATTCATAGGCCTTTCCTATCCCATCGTCGCCATAAGACCTATCTGTGTCGGTGCGACGTAAAGCCACAAGCAAAAAAAAATGTAATATACGTAATGAATTACAATTTTCACTATTACATTTTAAGAGGTGCTTTAGAAGCATTTCTACTATAATATAGAGTTAACGTGGATAAGCTGTGGCTTGTCGTTGCTTGGGTTTAAATTATCTGATACATAATGTACATTACCATCAATAACATCAGTTAGGTCATTTATTTGAAGACATACTGTACATCTATTTTGTAGATAAATTTACATTGTTGTGGTAGATACATTTACAATGTCGTTGTACTTTAATCTTGGATACTAAATATCCATGCCCCCACTCAATATGAAACTCATTCGCTATTTAGTTATTATTAGGGCTCGGATGTTTAAGACCTAATAATAGCCCAAATAAGCAAGCAAATATGACCTCTAAAGTGACGAAATATGACCTCAAAAGTAGAGAAATGTGACGTAAAAATTACAAAATATGATCCGAAAATGATTAACCTAAGTGGACATTTTAAATAAATTATAAATCGAAAGGGTAATTCCTACGATACATATTTGTTAAATAAATTCTTTATTCTTACTTTCACATTCATTTTCTGAATATATATGTTTAGCAGGTATTCACAGTCTATTGTCCTTGATTCACTTATCGAACATTTGTGAATACATACCTATAAACAAATACAGTAGAGACAATACGTGACACTTACGGATTTCGCCTTGATAAAATGGGAGACAATTCGACGGTGGCGCTCCTAGTGACTTGACCTGAACAAATCGCACTAAATTCAAATATCAATGGAAATGTGTATACGGAAATGGATAAATAAATTACGTCTAGAAAGAAAGTGGTATTGAGATATTAACTTCGAAATTGCTAAAGCAATTCTGGATAAATGAATGAAGAATTATTTAAAAAGGTATTATTCAAGGACTGAAATTAGACACATAAACAAGATATGAAATGGGCTGCTGTGATATGGCTTGATCTTTCATTTATGCATTACTTTCTTAGCTTTGGCATTCCTGCCTGAACTCTTACGGTTGGATTTGTCTTTTTTCTCATTTAAAAAATATTGTATGATCACATTAAGACACTTGTCAATAAAAATATCGGCACATTCCTTACACACATGATGCAATAAATTAACATTTAAAAGCTGGACAATTTTCCTCTTAACATGAAGCCTACTAACAGAAAGAAAATCTATAAAATCCCGGCTTTAATCTGAGAAGAGGGATTAAAGAAAGAAAAGTATAAAAATGCTGTCGATAGTGATGCTTTGAGGAATATTTACGAACAATTAGAGTAAAAATGTAACATACCCTTGGCTGTATAGTCGAGGATTTTTAAAGTCGCTGGCCTGGAAATGATCTGAACAGATCTTATAATTCTTATATAAGCGTAACGTCCCTTCTTTCTCGTACACCTTATCCAAATCACTTCTGTGACATTTCAAAACCCACAGATCACACCTACAACAACACATCGGTATTGAAGGTTAACTGCTGCACTATACAATAAAATATGCGTAGTACATTTTATGCCAGTTAAAATATGGGTCGAGCAGGTCAGAAGATTATGAAGTACTATAAAAATCTCTTTGTCAGTGGAAAAATATATCTGCAAACACAATGTTACTTACATGTTCTTGTCACGAGGGAACCTGAAGAACGACCGCGCATTTTTCTCTACATCGTTATTACTGCAACAAAACACAGCACATACCTTTCCCCTCATGTTGAGAGGAGATATCAAGGAATGACACACGCTACTATTTAATTATGTCAACTCACTGAAAACGCATAAACAACACCAAAAACTTCACACAAAAATACACGTGCTCTTATGAGAGAATCAGTACTGTTCAGGTCTATCCGCTAGAGTGAGCTCCAATAGCTGTCCCTCGATATCTCGCTCAGTGTCGCGTATTGTCTCTACTGTATTTACTATAAAGTACCGGTACTAGGTTCGATAAGATTATCAGATCACACAACATTTTAAAAGTCAAAACATGTTTGCACCCTGTAGTGGTGATTTAAAATACGAGAAAACTAGAAATCAATCTATTTTTTAAAAATATTTTGGAACGTTCAAGCCCAGATTCATTAATATTATTAAATGCGTTAAAGTTTAAACTGAGCACCACGAAACGAATTAAGTAGATGTCTTTCAATACATTATGGTAGGGCGGCAGGGCCTACAGTGCAAACTGGCATATCTTTTTCATTCTTCTCCGCGGGTGGAATTGAAGTGTATGACAAGATTCATCTTCAAACCCATCAGGCGCAAAAGAACTCCGATTAATACTTAACACATTTTTGTGAGTAGAGAAGCTCGTTTCTACGTCACAAGGTTATTGGTGCATATTTAAATCATGTAAACGGTGCAGTGAAGTCGAGGGCCTTTATTCTATACCACCGGTATTCCACTTGTAATAACTGCAGATGTGATACCGAGAAGCAGTTTTGTGAACAATAGTTCGCATTCGATAAGTTGATTTTGTATAGCTATAGCTGTCGTCAGACCACCGAAATATGACAGAAATATGGCGTTTCTACGAAAATAGCTCAAAATATGACCTTAAGCCAAAAAATAGCCAAAATATGCATTTATATGACAAATAAAAATCGCTTAATTTTGACGATAATCACCCGATTTGCACCAAAATACAATCAGGCAAGAAAATAGACACAAAGAAAAAATATGACTTTTCCTAAACATCCGAGCCCTAGTTATTATTATTATTATTATTACCATCGGACGGCTGATAAGTTTTAAATACTATTGCCAAATTCAGTGAACATGGAAATTCAAACAACACAGCAAAATCAAGCACTAAACTGGTTGAATTATGTAAATATAATACTTTCTGCTGAATGTATAACAGGAATTTTACTTTTCAAGAAATGGAAATGTCCACCTCTGTGGTGTAGTGGTTAGTGTGATTAGCTGCCACCCCCGGAGGCCCGGGTTCGATTCCCGGCTCTGCCACAACATTTGAAAAGTGGTACGAGGGCTGGAACGGGGTCAACTCAGCCTCGGGAGGTCAAATGAGTAGAGGTGGGTTCGATTCCCACCTCAGCCATTCCTCGAAGTGGTTTTCCACTTCTCCTCCAGGCAAATGCCGGGATGGTACCTAACTTAAGGCTACGGCAGCTTCATTCCCTCTTCCTTGTCTATCCCTTCCAATCTTCCCATCCCCCCGCAAGGCACCTGTTCAGCATAGCAGGTGAGGCAACCTGGGCGAGGTACTGGTCATCCTCCCCAGTTATATCCCCCGATCCAATGTCTCACGCTCCAGGACATTGGCTTCGAGGCGGTAGAGGTGGGATCCCTCGCTGAGTCCGAGAGAAAAACCAACCCTGGAGGGTAAGCAGATTAAGAAGAAGAAGAAGAAGAAGAAGAAATAAAATACTGCCATTCCCATCCAAAGAATGGTAAATCGTAGCTTGTACGCTTAAACCATGTACCTTTGTAAATTATTGTAAAACAATAATGCGTTAGTTCTCTTTGAATGTATGAATGTAAACAAATAAAACTGTTTGCATCAAGCGCACTATTAATCAAACACGAATATCTTGAAGAGATCTGTTTTCTTGCAATTATAGCGTTTTTTCTTAAACACTCTACCCCATTCAGCTTTTCGCTGAGTAATAACGGAAAGCTTTGTAATGACAATCGAACAATCCTTTTAATAGTTTTATTAAAATATCAATTAGGTTTGTTGATAAAATACTTACAAAGACGGGATAATAAAAAGAGTCGTAACTTCGGCAGCGGTTATAGTCAATTAGTGCAGGCATTTGACAGGGTATTTCAAATAGCAGTTCAACGGTCCTACCTATCACGAAGGTAACAACTTCTTTGAATAACGCGATACTGTTGTAAATTTTGTTTAAAGAAAGGATTTCAACAGAATAGACAGTATTTCACTGGCCAAATAGTTAACAGTCGTAACTGTTATTTATTATTGTCGCTCTTTGGATTCAAATATTGGCATTGGTGGCTACAGTAGTGCAGTGTACCAAGAAAATATAAATAAAAATAAGCTGATTCTTGTATTCCGATCATTTGTAGTTCTGAGTAGGCAGTTAGAGTATCCGTGATTTATATTTCACACCCTCGATATTTCAGTAGTTATGAGCGGTTAGCTAATAATCAAGTTTCTAAATTCCAATAATTGCAATTCAAGTCCCTGGCGTAGTTTAGACAGAAATACTTTGGAGAAATTATTGTAAACAAGCTCATATTTTTCAGTATTTAAGGACACTTATTCTCCGTCCCCCGGGGGAGTAGGGATAATAATAGTAATCCACCATCTGTAATAATCACATAACCACATTTCAGTTGAGAATTGTAGTGTAGATACGGTATATCAGGTAGTATCTTGCTTGTTATATTCGTGCAGTGGCGAAGCTATTAGTTAATTAATGGGTAGGCAGGAAATTTTACCTTAAAGTTTCTTGTTGAGGAGTTCCATAAGTCGAGTTGTCTTGGTTGTAAAATGGTCAATCATACGGCCCTTCAATACTTGATCACTCATCAATTCCTTCACAAGCATTTTCTCGATAGAAATGGTACTAAGACTGCTGAGTCTTTCAATGTTAATTGAATTACGCAAAAATGTTTTTATCCTCTTCAGAGTGATCATACTCCTTACAGAGGAAGCCGTGGCCACAGGAAATGTTTTTTTGCTAGCGGCTTTACGTCGCACCGACACAGATAGGTCTTATGGCGACGATGGGATAGGAAAGGCCTAGGAGTTGGAAGGAAGTGGCCGTGGCCTCAATTAAGGTACAGCCCCAGCATTTGCCTGGTGTAAAAATGGGAAACCACGGAAAAAATCTTCAGGGCTGCTGACATTGGGATTCGAACCCACTATTTCCCGGATGCAAGCTCACAGCCGCGCGCGCTTAACCGCACGGCCAACTCGCCCGGTACAGGAAATGTTCATATTAAATGAATCAATTTTGACACTTCCTCATACACTGGTCAATCTTTCCCTATTAAAAAGGTATAAATGTTCATAAGACTGCTCTGTTTAATACCAGGGAAGCTCTCTTTGTAAACTATGAACTGATTTCGATCTAACAACTCAACAAACCGGATGCTTTCAAAATCGCCAAACCGTATTTCTATTTGCATAATTAAGGTGTCACCACCAAACAAAACACACGTATAACAAAAAATGTTATTGCTTTCGGAACAGGCTGTTAACCACGAATATCGTGTATACCAAGAAAATTGAAATTTTCTCGCTACTTTACCGTCAAAATACTTAATAAGTTAATAACCAAATTAGGCATACGTCTTTTGTATTTGGCTACACACTTTTCTTCGTAAGTCCAAGATAAGAACGCTTTACGTTTTAAAGAGTTCAAAAGACTCGTTAATTTCCCGAAGGGGCCTACATCACATATCATTTCAACGCGATTTTCAACCGGATGATGTCAGTCTCGTTTTAAGCAACTAACAGTCCATGACTCAGTTGTTACAAATAAATCATATAACCTAATGCACGGATTTCCCACTAATTCCAAAGAAAAACACACACTTAAAAACAGGGTACCGCTACTTCATTGTCACCTTCGCGCTGGGAGTTACTACGCTCTCAAGTAACACAGGAGGCTTGCCTCTCTGGTGTTTTCCAGAAATATAGCCAACCCATTCAAACACTTTTGTCTAGTCCAATAGCCCTCGTGATAACTCGTCACCAGTAGTGGAGTTCGACGGCTTCTTAAGAGCTGATGTAAATCTATTAATGTTCTGAGAGTGCATATTTTTGTAGATAAGAGGATGGTTGACCTAGGGGTTAGCTCCGCACAGGAAAAGGATATCTGATATCAACCGTAGTCTGGCAGGAAGTGACATTTCAGTGGCTTCGACTAAGAAAACGTTCGTGAGTGATGATTTCATAGCTCCTGAACAGAGCCTGATAGCTAGATACCAAAGAACGTAAAGTTTACGAAGAACATAATGTGGAGCGTTGCCGAAGAAATCCAGGACAGGTCGAAGAAGAATGCGATGGAGTGTTAAACATAGTGGATGGGTCCTCTCCCCACCGTGTACTAGTAACAGCTTGAAGAACATTGAGCGCACACTGGACGAAATTTGGATCATAATGGGCTAGGGATGGAGTAAAGTCGAGTCCTGTGCCTGGAAATCGGTGCTACTTATAGTCTGGAATCGAGTCCTGAGAATGTGTAAACTAGGACGATGAAATGAGGCAAACCTCGATATGGGACAGTTTTACGATCATTGATCTGTATACTGTAGTTCTTACACAGGTATTAACGGTCCAATACCCTTCTCTATTAAACCAACTGAACAAGTCATTGGTGTTCGATCATTCTACCTCATCGTTCGGTCAAATTTAACCACATCGTTCTCTCGCCAATTCGATTAAGTATTTCTTCGAGAGATTAGGGAGACACCACCCTGGCATTTACCTGGAGATGAATGGGATGCCACGGAAAAGCCTTTCGAGGATCGTCGGTGATGCTATTCGAACGAAGGTGTCTCCCGAATCCCTCGAAGAAATACTGAATCGAATTGGCGAAAAGAGAGCGATGTGGTTAAATTTGACCGAAGGATGAGATAGAATGATCGAACACCCAGGACTTGTTCAGTTGGTTTAAGAGAGAAGTGTAGGAAGTAAGAACGGTAAGCGTAGATCAAGGTATGAATATGCCAAACAGATTAGAACACGTTAAGTAGTTACGTATAAATTAAAAGATCAGCAAAGGATAGGGGGGCATGGAAAGCTGCATCAAGCTAGTCTACAGACTAATGACCCGAACGACAGCAAAAACAACACGATCGGACGAAAACTAAAGTTGATTACTGAGGTCTGGTAGGAAATAAACTTATAAAGTGAATGGATCCTGGCACAACTACATAAAGTAATGTCAACCTCACCTAGGATCTCGTGTTCGCCATTCAATGTTCATAAAGTAGAGAATCCTGGTAGAAAAAAAAAAATATATATATATATATATATGCGTACGTCTGTTAGTGTCGGGAGTGTCCGAGGACATGTTCGGCTCGCCAGGTGCAGGTTTTTTGATTCGACATCCGTAGGCGACCTGCGCGTCATGAGGATGATGAAATGATGATGAAGACGACACACAGATCCAGACCCCGTGTCAGCGCAATTAACCAGTGACTGTTAAAATTCCCTACCCTTCCGGGAATCGAACCCGGGACCCCTGTGACCAACGGCCAGCATGCTAACCATTTAGAATTATTATTATTATTATTATTATTATTATTATTATTATTATTATTATTATTATTGTTTCCTGGTCTTTTCCCCAAACCTATATGCAGGAATGTAGTCAATATTGCGTGTTTCTGTGGAGGCAAGTAGTGTGGTGCTTTGTGTTTTATGTACAAGAAAAGTATATTAAGACGAACACAAAAATGCCCAGTCCCCGAGCGGGAGGAATTAACCATACATAGTTAAAAGTCTTCTCGAAACGACCGGGAATTGAACCCGGGACCAACGGAACTGAAGACCAGTACTCTGACCATTCATCCAAGGCGCCGGATGATGATTAATAATAATAATAATAATAATAATAATAATAATAATAATAATAATACTTTTTTACGTCCCAATAGAAATAAGACTACATAGGTATGAGGATAGATTTTAAACGTTAAATTTTGAACAAAATAAAGCCCATTCACAAAAACGCTCGAACAGGGCTGAAATATTTTTAATGAAGGGCAAAAATCTCAAAATTTGAACACTTTTCTAGAAAATCACATAGCCACCTCTTGTGAGCCAGGATCGAACCTGCCAAGTTGAGGTCAGAAAGCCAGCACCTTAACCGTCTGAGCCACTCATCCCGAGAATAATAATAATAATAATAATAATAATAATAATAATAATAATAATAATAATAATAATAACAATAACTCGTGTCCCGCAGCTGTTTTCAGGCGCACCCCAATGAAGGTGAGCTGTCTGTGTAGCATTTTAATCAAATACCAACCAGCCTTCCTGCCGTTCTTAAATCATATTCTACTACTACTACTACTACTGATAATAATAGCCTACACTATTTTCACCGGGGTCCGACTCCTTGGCTGAATGGTCAGCGTTAGGCCTTCGTTTAAGAGAGTGTCGGGTTCGATTCTCGGCGCGTCTGGGATTTTAATCGCGTCTGATTCTTCTGGGTTGGGGACTGGGTGTTTGTATTCAGTAGCGGCGATTGGGGGAGAAAACACTATATTTGTATTCCATTTTATCCAGCTGAAACTAGGAATTATTTAAAAAGAACAATTAGTACAAACCCTGTTGTATTATCAGCTAATTCTTTCCTTTATTTTATTTAATTAATAACAAAATTATTAGCGGAAATACTCACAGAATATCGTTAGTCGAGGTTAACCGATTTGTATAGCACCACAGCAAGTAGTGGAAATTTTGCATGTTCTGTGAGGAAGGGTAGCAGGGGTATATTTCTTTTGCCAAGATCATGGACACTGAGGTATGATTTACCCGCTTGTCCCGCGCATTCGTCAGTCTGGCAGTCTCTTTAGTATCTGTTAATTTCTTAGTGCGTAATCCAATACTAAATGATGTTCAATCAATCAATCACTACTGATCTGCATTTAGGACAGTCGCCCAGGTGGGAGATTCCCTATATGTTGTTTTCGTAGCTTTTTCTTAAATGCTTACAAAGAAATTGGAAATTTATTGAACATCTCCCTTAGTAAGTTATTCCAGTCCCTAACTCCCCTTCTTATGAACTAATATTTGCCCCAATTTATCCTCTTGAATTCCAGCTTTATCTTCATATTGTGATCTTTCCTACTCTTAAAGACTTTAAAGACGCCACTCAAACTTATTCGTCTACTAATGTCATTCCACGCCATCTCTCCACTGACAGCTCGGAACATGCCACTTAGTCGAGCAGCTCATCTCCTTTCTCCCAAGTCTTCCCAGCCCAAACTTCGCAACATCTTTGTAACGCTACTCTTTTGTCGGAAATCACTCAGAACAAATCGAGCTGCTTTTCTTTGGATTTTTTCCAGTTCTTGAATCAGGTAATCCTGGTGAGGGTCCCATACACTGGAACCATACTCTATTGTCGCGGCCACGAAATTAGGCGGGTCAGAGAAATTACGCTGTTGCCAAGGTTATGTAGCAACTGGCGATGAAATGTCTAACTGAACACATTATTTCGGAGCGCGAGGCGAGTTGTTCTCTCTCAAGCTCCTGATGTTACTTCATACAATGTTAGAAACAAATTATAGTACAAGCTTCAGAAAAGACTGCTGATTCCAGTGGTATAACTATTTTCCATATAAACCACTTTAAATAATTATGAAAAATAAAATCTTGAACGACTAAGTTTAAATCCGTAGAATCATGTATTAACAATTTCAGTAAGCGGCCAAGTTTTTATTTCTTCAGCCAATAAAATTTTGTCTGCGGGAAAAATGTTAAAAATAGCCTGACATATTTTTTATCTGAAACATAGTTCCGTGAGTCTTGTAATTTTCCTGGAAAATGGCCCGGAAAGCGATCATGTAAATGCCGCTAGCCGAGGCAGTTCGGGGCGCGTGCACCAGCACAGGCTGCAGGACGCCGTAAATACTTTCGGATTACATATTAATCCGTATCAGTTTTAATTTATTTTGAATGTCTTGTTCCTCTCTGCCACTCCTCTCTTGACTTGAGCGCAAATCAATTCACATTCACTATCCATCTTTAACTGCACTTACGATTCGAACTCAACTGCTTGACAGGGAATGACGGGTAAGGTGGCCTGGAGCGGATGGGCTTCAGTTTGACAGCACTACACGATCGGCGTTGCCAATCCGTGCCCGGAGGTAAGCGACTTTCGACCATCTGTCGCTTCGCCGTTCCCATATCTGACGACAGCGCGGTTTTCCTCACCCGCCAAATTTGGTGGCCGCGACAAATAGTTGGGGTCTTACTAGAGACTTACATGCCCTCTCCTTTACATCCTTACTACAACCCCTAAATACCCTCATAACCAGGTGCGGAGATCTGTACCCTTTGTTTAACTGCAGAATCACACCGTACTTCCATTTAATTGTAAAACATGTGTAATATTGTTCCGTTGGTGAAAGTTTTACTGTATAGTATTGAATCAAAATCTAAAAGAAAAACTCATTATAACACTTCAGTTGTTAGACTGTCAGCCCTTACCTCTATTTTTTCAGTTTCAATTTATATGCCCCCACACTCCCACCGCGGCACTATATCCCACAAACCCAGGTACTTTTTGTTGTATGCCCAAACACTTCTAACTCCCAATCGCCGCTACTGTAATTGTATTTGTCCCAACACTCTCCTCTTCATATTCAGACAACACATCACCACAGAAACACGCAATAGCAATTACATCCCTCCACTACGGTTGACGTCAGGAAGCTCGTCCGGCCGTAAAAAGGGCCCAAATCCACATGTGCTACACAGTTCGCAGCCGCGACCCCACAGGTCTTAATATAAGGAAAGATCTTCATTCAGGTAATCACATAAATGGGATTGTAAATAAAGGGTGCAGATCTCAGCACATTTTTATGAGGATATTTAGGGACTGTAGTAAGGATGTAAAGGAGAGGGCATATAAGTCTCTGGTAAGACCCCAACTAGAGTATGGTTCCAGCGTATGGGACTCTCACCAGGATTACTTGAGTCAAGAACTGAAAAGAAAAAGAAAAAACAAAACAAAGAAAAGCAGCTCGATTTGATCTGGGTGATTTCCGTCAAAGGAGTAGCGTTACAAAAATGTTGCAAAGTTTGGGCTGGGAAGACTTGGGAGAAAGGAGATGAGCTGCTCGACTAAGTGGTATGTTCCGAGCTGTCAGTGGAGAGATGGCATGGAATGAAATCAGTAGACGAATAAGTTTGCTTTTTTGCTAGTTGCTTTACGTCGCACCGACACAGATACCTCTTATGGCGACGATGGGACAAGAAAGGCCTGGGAATGAGAAGCAAGCGGCCGAAGCCTGGTGTGAAAATGGGAAACCACGCAAAACCGAATAAGTTTGAGTGGTGTCTTTAAAAGTAGGAAAGGTCACAATATGAAGATAAAGTTGGAATTCAATAGGACAAATTGGGGCAAATATTCGTTTATAGGAAGGGGAGTTAGGGATTGGAATAACTTACCAAGGGAGATGTTCAATAAATTTCCAATTTCTTTGCAATAATTTAAGAAAATGCTAGGAAAACAACAGAACAGGGAATCTGCCACCTGGGCGACTGCCCTAAATGCAGATCAGTAGTGATTGATTTGTTGTTGTTGTTGTTGTTGAGGTGAGGTCCGCCTCTGTGGTGTAGTGGTTAGCGTGATTAGCTGCCACCCCCGGAGGCCCGGGTTCGATTCCCGGCTCTGCCACGAAAATTTGAAAAGTGGTACGAGGGCTGGAACGGGGTCCACTCAGCCTCGGGAGGTCAACTGAGTAGAGGTGGGTTCGATTCCCACCTCAGCCATCCTGCAAGTGGTTTTCCGTGGTTTCCCACTTCTCCTCCAGGCGAATGCCGGGATGGTACCTAACTTAAGGCCACGGCCGCTTCCTTCCCTCTTCCTTGCCTATCCCTTCCAATCTTCCCATCCCTCCACAAGGCCCCTGTTCAGCATAGCAGGTGAGGCCGCCTGGGCGAGGTACTGGTCATACTCCTCAGTTGTATCCCCCAACCAAGAGTCTGAAGCTCCAGGACACTGCCCTTGAGGCGGTAGAGGTAGGATCCCTCGCTAAGTCCGAGGGAAAAACCGAACCTGGAGGGTATACAGATGATGAATATGATGATGATGATGATGATGATGATGATGATGTTGAGGTGAGGTGAGGTGGGGGGACGCGGTAAAAGAAGCAGAAGAATAAAAGTAAGAAGAGGCTGAGTGGCTCAAAAGGTTAAGGCGCTGGCTTTCTGACCTGGGATTGGCGGGCTTCGATCCTACGTCAACCTCGTATCGTTAGATTTACTGGCACGTAAAAGAACTCCTGCAGGACTATATTCCGGTATTCGGCGCCTTCGAAACCGTAAAAGCAGTTAGTGGGACGTAAAAAAACAACATTTTTATTGATCCTGACTCAGTACGGCGGTATTTCAAAGAGCGCATATAGGCTATCAATCAATCAATCAATCAATACACCAATACACCAATCAATACACCAGTCTCGTGCCGATAGATTTTATTTATTCTTCTTCCAGACCTTTACCATTTATCTGGGGTCGGCACTCTATGGTTTTAGCCCAGCTTCACGGTCAGATGCCAGATGGAGGGATTTATTACGTGTTTCTGTGGTGCGTGTTATACACAAATTAATCCGTTACGAACACCCAGCCCCCAAACGATATATAATTACAGTAGAAGTCCGATAGTCCGACACGATCGGGACCGGCCCGGTGCCGGATTACCGAAAATGCAGGACTATCCGGCGGTACCTGTTACTACAATATAGGTTAAGGCGTACAGCGAAAAAAGCTGTAACATGGCGTTTTTCAGTAAAATCTTTTTGTTTTTATAATGTCGTAAATTTTTGACGAGCCAATATTAAATTCATTCAACAAAATATTTATATTCTCACCTTTCTCCAGGCGTTCGATGATTTTCAGTTTCTGGTTGATGGTCAGAGTTACGTGCTTACGTTTCTTTCCTGATTTGAAAATTGAAGAATATTTCAGTTTCGAGAACATTGTCACTGCTTAAATACCAGGAAAACATACACAGGGCGCTTTGATATGTATGTTCACTACAGTACTGCACTACTGTAATACGGATCCTAGATCGCAAGAGGAAAGTACTGTAGCGAAAAGTGCTGGCAATCAAAACAATGAACTGAACCTGTGTGTGGTGACAGCCAACAATGCCTATTGTGTCTAGCAATTGCAGACGCGGAGTGGACACTTCCGTGTGGTTTCGAACTGCGCCGTGTGCTTTAACTGTCACAAACGCAAAAAAAACAAAATAACATTAAAAAAATGTCCGACTCGTTGGCTGAATGGTCAGCATACTGGCCTTCGGTTCAGAGGGTCCCGGGTTCGATTCTCGGCCGGGTCGGGGATTTTAACCTTCATTGGTTAATTCCAATGAGTCGGGGGCTGGGTGTTTGTGCTGTCCCCAACATCCCTGCAACTCACATACCACACACAACACTATCCTCCACCACAATAACACGCAGTTACCTACACATGGCAGATGCCGCCCACCCTCATCGGAGGGTCTGCCTTACAAGGGCTGCACTCGGCTAGAAATAGCCACACGAAATTAAAAAAAAAATTAAAACATAAAAAATCCTGGATTGGTGCCGGACCATTGGGCGTTCCGGACTGTTGGATGCCGGACTAATGGAATTCTACTGTAGCTGGACGCGGTTAAAATATTCCCAACCCGGCCAGGAATAGAACTCGGGGCCTTCTGGACATAGTCCCTACGCTAATCATTCAGTCAAGGGGCCGGACTAGAGTCGATATATTTACCGGCATGAAATATAACTCCAACGAGCTAAATATTCCGATAAGCTCAGTAATAATAATAATAATAATAATAATAATAATAATAATAATAATAATAATAATGAGGGATGTATTTCCCTTCCTTTCTGAACCACTTTCCAAACCACCAGCATACAGGCAAAGGCCAGTGCTGACTGTATTACACTGTCCTATTTATTGATCTGTTCTCTTTTTCAGTAGTTGATGGATTAATGATGCATTCTAAATCTATTCCTGTTCGTCTATTTTAACAGTATCATCCAGAATTAAAAAAGAAAAGAAACAGTATCGTTTACATCTTATCACCACTGCATTTTCCTGTATTAAAACACATGGCAAAGACTCGGAATGATGTAAGAAATGCAAATCTCTGATTACTGGTTAATGAAAAACAGCATTAATTCAATATCTCAGGAATATAATCCTCTTTTTTTTATGGACAGGTTTTAACAATCGGCCATTAAATTATGGAATTAAGAAGGAAGAAAAAGGTTGTCGCAACAAGAAGCTAATAAATATTGGATTTATGGCGGCAGGAAAGGACTTACTCGTTTGATAGTTTTTTATTTGTAGGCAGAGAGATAACGTACTGTAATCTTATCCATACGTTCTCCTTTAATAACCTATTACAACTCGCGCCGTATAAACCGATACCAACCACAAAAAAAAATCCGCCAATAATAATTCTTAAATCATATTGTATGTATGTATGTTCAGTCCGTCAGCGATGCCGCTGGTGGGATCCTCAACAGCTCTGCCATCAGCTGTCATAGATGGCCTAGGCATCACTGAAGAGGCGTACTAGGGAAATGATGAGTGAGGTAGTTTCCCGTTGCTTTCCTCACCGAACTAGAGTTGCTATTATATATCAGTCTGCCAAGCCCACTGAAAAGCATACACCAACCGACCCTATGAGCAACATTTTCACACCATTCGTAGCAGGGACTGGCTGCATAAGGATTGGCATTACTAGCATCGCTCACACCTCAGTCACTTTCATATTGTCAAAGCCAAGGACAAGACAGAGACAGATCTATGAAAGTAACAAAATTGCTCTAGCCTATACCAAAAGACATAGTGCACTGTAAACACTAGGTCCTGCCAGCAAAGGCGGTTAAATAATATTAAGATTAGTAAATGTAATATTAGAAACAGTCTGTGGCTGTTTGTTATTTATCTATAAACATATCTATACTTAGACACGATGGTAGTAAGAAACAGTGTACCAATCTTTAATTATAATCATGTCAAATAATGAATTGTATGTTTTAAACAAATACAAAGGCCTTGTTAACTGTTTTAACTTACCCTCCCAAGATGAAATCGCGGCGTGACGTAGGTGGTTGCGGTTTTAAAAGGTTATAAGATGGCGCCTCCGCCCCTTTCGCTTTAAATGGTGAGCTCCATCAGGGTAACTTTGTATTCGTTGGAACAACCTTCTGATGTCACACTGAACAGAACGCACTCACTCACTCACTCACTCACTCGTAACATAATAATAATAATAATAAAATACACTTTTAAAGGGTTATTGAATTTCGAGTAATATAAAAGTAACGTAACAAGAAGGGAGGCGTATTTATAAACACAAGTTATGATGAAGATTCACTTTATAAATAAAACAACTACTGGTACTCGATGTGTATTTCCAGGCTACTTAGCGCGAGACAAGAATATCCAGCTGCAGCAGCATAATCCAGGCACTGACAACAGTCCCACTGGCAGCGCGGCTAACTGAAAGACTAAAAACGTACGTACTCGACATCGATGAGTTTCTAGGTGGCTAGAAACGGAACTGCGCATGCGTCAGCGAAGCGCAAGGGATGATTAGACGCAGGGGTATCAAAAGCGCATTCCATTACATCCAACAGTCAGTCCTTGTTCGGTGGCAATGTTTATCTTTTTTCTTTCACGACACCTTAGCGACACTAATATTTCCTTTTCTTGCTGAAGTACTATGGAAACATTCCAGGAACGCTGAATTGATACAGACGCTGCAGGAGAAGCAGTTTTATTATCTATCTATCTATCTATCTATCTATCTATCTATCTATATATATATATATATATATATATATATGTTACGGAGATCTCCGTGGTAGTTAGAGGTGAAAGAAGGTGCGGGCTGGAATAGGTCTCAACTACAGAAGTTCGAAAGATGAATTAAAATTTCAACAAGGTTATATTTTCAAAACTTAACAATGGTAACATATATTTTGAAAACTTAACAAGTCAACAACAAGCCAAAACTCAAATACAGAAAAATTACAAGTGTTAGAGGATTATTACAAGGTCTGGGCTTCGAGCCCCACAATCACAATCCTTGAGCTATTAGCCCAACTTTACCAAGGTACAAAATCGAACAAAGGGGCAGAAAACCCCATCATGCCAAGGAGCACTTGCTCCTAATTACAATGTTAAGCCTCCTAGAGGCACACATAAATCAAATTTAGGAAAGAGCAGACCCGCTCTCAAAGTTCAAGTCCATCAAAGGCCACAACGAATTTTTACTTCTATCTGCCCTCAAGGCACACAAGGAAACAGGGGTATTTAATACCCAACCTACAGGGTCTTCGCAATGAAGAAAACAAAACATCAGGATGTGTTACTGGCCCAAAGTACAGAAGGAACTGGAGGCGTAACTTTGCACTCCAAAATACACCTTTAAAACCTAAGTGGCTCTAGGCCGATACACAGGGGCTAGTCCCAAGCTAGGGAGGTGACCCGTACGAGAAAACTTTAATACATTAAGGAAGAGAAGAAACGGTTATAAAAACGTGGTCACCTCAATTTCAAAATGAAGGGGAGTTCGAGAGGGAAGAGCACTCTCTATCCCCGCTTTACAGTAAAAGATATTTGTAGATTTTACATAGACAGAAAAGGAATTTACATTTTAAAAGGTAGGTTACATACTAAAGGTTTCGAACCCTCCCCGAGAGTTAAACTGCTGAGCTAGCAAGAAATGAAGATGTTAAACGGCCATTACCTTGTTGAAGAGCTGCTGCTTGAAGAAAGTGGCGCTTCCCGCCTCCTGCTACATATCCACACACTGAGTTAGATGTTATACTAGTGGCCCCGAGACAAGAAAATCAGCAGTTTTTATACCCTCGTGGAAAATTCGAGACCTTTCAAGAATGAATAGACACACCCCCTAAACTTTATTGGATCACTTAGAGCTACATATCCATATCGAAGAAGACATACACTATTGGTCAAAAATTAATTTTAAAAATTCGGGATTGGCTGAGTTCAAAACTGGCGGACAGAAAGATTAATATTGCCAACCCAGAAAATAAAAGAACAAAATGTAGTAAAGACAAAACTTAAGAATACAACATTTCTTCAAGAAAGTTCATTCCTTCTACCAGAGTGCGTAATTAGTTTTTAGTAGAGACATCTGGTAGAGAACGTCCACACTTCTTGATCAATTACAAACAAAAACACATCAAAATTCACACAGAGCCATCTTCGGAGAAACTGTTGAGTTAATACAGTTTTTTAAAGTTCAGGCTTTCTCCTGTAGAGGACTTTCAACTGGCGCAATATTTGAACTAGCGGCGTGGAGGTGTACCGTCCGGTACAATATATATATATATACAATATCATGTCCTGACTGATTCACTGATACATCATCGTCGAGGCAAAACTACTAGACATAAGGACATGAAATTTTGGGAATACACTTGTATTACGGTGTAAGTGCTCACTAAGGGAGTATTTAAGGATATTCCGTCAATAAGGGGGTGAGAAGAGGGATGGGGGTTAATTGTTTAAATGAGCATATCTATATCTCAAAATCTTAAGAGTTTAGAGATGTAAAAACGGGTAGCTAGTATCTTCTTTTAAAATTAAATAAACATTTACTTTTTTGTTTTCGGGAAAGTCCCTTTAAGGAGGAAGGGGTGAATAAAAGGTGAAACAGGGATTGAATACTTTTTTTTTCTTTGCTATTTGCTTTACGTCGCACCAACACAGGTAGGTCTTATGGCGACAATGGGATAGGAAAGCTCTAGGAATGGGAAGGAAGCGGCCGTGGCCTTATACAGCCCCAGAATTTGCCTGGTGTGAAAATCGTAAACCACGGGAAGCCATCTTCAAGGCTGCCAACAGTGGGGTTCGAACCTACTATCTCCCCAAGGGCGCCCATACCTGGGGGTAAGGGATTGGGGGACGCGGCCTCACCCTAGCTCTCAGGGAAAGGAAAAAATCTAATGTAGTCAGGTGTTTTTCTTTCAAGAAAATGATTTAAAAGTTGGTATTACGTAGAAGTGGTACGGGATACCGTGGGCGGTATTCGACCATGGAATACAAGTCGCCATTCATCTTCTAAAATATTAAAATTACTACAAACTCCCACGTCTAGCCCACAAGGGCGCCCATAGGATAG
Source organism: Anabrus simplex (assembly GCF_040414725.1). Lineage (NCBI taxonomy): Eukaryota > Metazoa > Arthropoda > Insecta > Orthoptera > Tettigoniidae > Anabrus > Anabrus simplex. The sequence goes on along the minus strand of NC_090278.1, from coordinate 63,997,380 downwards.
TTTGTACCCTATACTAATAAAGGAAAACAATTAATTAACTGTAATTTAATTGCGACGAAGTGTGCATGATGTAATCCCACCCCAGTATATGGCATTTAATTGTTTGATCAGCGCTGACAATAACTTCATAGGAACGGATTTCCAAACGCCCTCACGCCTCTGACAATCATAATTATTCAATGCCAGGTTATTTTTACTTTAATTATTGAGGATAACAATTATTATTATTATTATTATTATTATTATTATTATTATTATTATTATTATTATTATTATTACCACCGTGGTTTGGTGGATCAGCAGAGGTGAAAGAAGGTGTGGGCTGGAATGGGTCTAACTACAAGTCCGAAAGATGAATTTAAAATTTAAATAAAGGTTATATTTTCAACTGATAAGATTTAACAATTTTCACTAGGTGAAATAACAAAGAAAAATCAGGTACAATGCAACTTTACAAACGAAAGCACAAGTTAATGGGGCTTTACAAATTCTGGACTACGAGCCTCAAAGTTTAATAATTTCTGAGCTCTCAGCTCACAACCACAAATTACCAAAGGGCAGAAAACCCCTAATTACATGTAGCACTTGCTCCCACCTCGTAATGTCAAGCCTCCTAGGGGCACCTTTCAAAATACGAGAAAGAGCTGACCCGCTCTCAATTGTCCAAGCCTATTAAAGGCAATAACAGATTATTACACTAAACTGCCATCAAGGCACAACTTATAATGGAACAGGGGTACCTCGTACCCAATCTACTGGACCCTCGCAGGAAGGAAAACAAAACGGGTTAAGTTAATGGCCCAAAATACAAAGCTAAATGGAGGCGAGTACTTGCACTCCTACATGAAAGCTTGTTAAAACCTAAGTGGCGTTAAACCGATACACAGGGGCTATTCCCATACTATAGAGGTGACTCGTATAAGAAAAATAATTTAACACATTAATGAAGAGAAGAAAATCGGCTATGAAAACGTAGTCACCTCAAATCCAAATTGAAGGGGAGCTCCAGAGGGTAAGGCACTCTCTATCCCCGATTTACAGTTAAAGTAATAAGAAAATGTTTACATAAGCCGGCACTAAGTTACATTTTTGAAGAGGTAGGATACTTTGAAAAGGTTTCGAACCTTCCCCGGGGGCTAAACTGCTGAGCAAGAAAGAAATAAAGATGTTAAAAGGCCATTACCTTTGCTGAAGAGCTGCTGCTCGAACGAAGAGGCGCAACCCGCCCCCTGCTATACTTCCATACACTAAGCTAGATGTTGTTGAAGTGGCGAAGAGCCGAGAAAATCAGCAGTTTTTAAACCCTCGTGGAAGATTCGAGACCTTTCATGAATAATAAAGACACACCCACTCAACTTTATTGGGTAGCTAAGAGTTACACATGGAAATTCGAAGAAGAAACCTCTGATAGGTGGAAAATTAATTACAGAAATTACTGATTGTCTAAGTTCAAAACAGGCGGAAAGAAAGCTTAATATTGCCAACCCACAAATGAAAGAACAAAATTTAGTAAAGACCAAAACTTATAAATACAAAGCTTCTTCAACAAAAGTTCCTTTACTTCGCACCAGGGTGCATGTTCATAGTTTTTTTGGGTAGAGCCACCTGTTAGCGAATTTCCACACTTTTTGATCCATAGAAAACAAAACACGTTGAAATCCACACAGTATAGACAACTTTGTAATCCCAAAATTTATAGTAGAGACCTCTTCTGAGAAAACTCATGAATTAATACAGTTCTAAAAGTTCACAGTTTCTCCGGTAGAGGAGGATTTATTGGCGGAAGATTTAAATTTGCGGCGTAGAGGTGTACCGCCCGGTACAATTATTATTATTATTATTATTATTATTATTATTATTATTATTAGTAGTAGTAGTAGTAGTAGTAGTAGTAGTATTTAACAGGGCCTATATTGACGAAAATAAGGGTAATTCTTTCTTACAGTGGTTGAGCACGATGCCATTTGGCAATGAAGTCATAGTTGAAACCGAGACCGCTAACATTTCAGCCAGACCTCGCTGAAACTATTTCTAAAGGCTTAATTTACTAGAAACAATACTGTGAAAGTTTGTCATCATTCGATGACGAAAGATCACTGGAGGAAAAAAACATATTATGTACTCATCGGAAAATTACGATCTGTCCGAACACTGAAGGGCATGTCGAAGGAATCTTGCCTTTTGATCTATTCGAGATACGGTATGCAAGGAATTGCTGATCATGGTACCGTTGTGAAAGGAGAATTACAAAGAAACTGGAGAATTTGACCCTCAGTGAGTTGACATACACAAAACGTCTGTTGCCTTGAAAGAGGCGTGTGGTTCCTCCCTTCATTCCCCTCTCCCTTCGTCGTCGAGCCAGTGGAACGTGTGGGCAGGCAGAGAAGCAAGTACCTTCCTCTTTCGTTCATGCTAGATATCCTCGTACTTCCGTTTTCTCCACCTCCCCTCACTCTCCAGATGTGTGCATGTGTTAACGCGTCTGATGGATGTGACCAATGAGAGAGAGTGAGTAACCAGGTACTGGGTGGTTCTGAGAGCTGTACTAATTTATTGCCTGAAATGAATGTTTCTGGCCGCGAGATGCTAAAGATTTCGAGTGTTCTAGGGCCTGGGGTAATTGTTTTGTCAACTGACATTTCCATCATGCTAACAAGTTGAAGATAGTGGGGAGATCGATCGAAGTCGGTCTCAGGGATACAACTAAGATACTGAGCGTTTGAGGTTGCCTCAAAATGTTTCCAGATTTCTTGGCTGTTAATTTACGGCTTTAAGCCAACCCCCCTACTTTATCCGGGCTTGGGACCGGCAACAGCAACCACTGAGCTACTCACTCCACTCAGTGGCAACTGTAAGTGGAATTATTATTATTATTATTATTATTATTATTATTATTATTATTATTATTATTATTATTATTATTATTATTATTATTCATTGCGGGCGACAGTGTTGTTGGTGCAAAAATGTACACGCTGAAACTATTTCTAAAGGCTGAATTTACTAGAAGCACTACTGTGAAAGTTTATGTCATCATTCGATGACGAAAGATCACTGGAGGAAGAAAACATATTATGTACTCATCGGAAAATTACGATCTGTCCGAACACTGAAGGGCATGTCGAAGGAATCTTGCCTCTAGATCTGCTCGAGGTACGGTATGCAAGGAATTGCTGATCATGGTACCGTTGTGAAAGGAGGTGATGAAATGACAGGTACAACTATTGTAGTAATTCCACCTATTTATAATCAAGGGAACAGGAATGTATACCAGGCAAGGTGTACACTGGAAGGGAGGGTGCGGTCAATAGATGGAAGTTTTCTTTTGCTAGGGGCTTTACGTCGCACCGACACAGATAGGTCTTATGGCGACGATGGGATAGGAAAGGCCTAGGAGTTGGAAGGAAGCGGCCGTGGCCTTAATTAAGGTACAGCCCCAGCATTATAGATGGAAGTTGAATGTGAACCAGTGTGGTTTAAACCAGGTGCTATCAGGATCAGATTTTCAATATATCCCAGGTAATTGCAAAATGCTACGAAAGGAATAGACAGTTATGTTTATGTTTCGTAGATTTAGAGAAGGTCCGCCTCTGTGGTTTAGTGATTAGTGTGTTTAGCTGCACCCCCCCCCCCTTCGAGGCCCGGATTCGATTCCTGGCTCTGCCACGAAATTTGAAAAGTGGTATGAGGACTGGAACGGGATCCCTTAAGACTCGGGAGGTCAGCTGAGTAAAGGGGGCTCGAAGTCATACCTCAGCCATCCTCCAAGTGATTTTCCGTGGTCTCCCACTTCTCCTTCAGGTAACTGCCGGGATGGTACCTAACTTAAGGCCACGTTCGCTTCCCTGTTCCTTGTCTATCCCTTCCAATCTTTCCATCTCCCATACGGCCCCTGTTCAGCATAGCAAGTGAGGCCGCCAGGGACATGTCCCTTCGCTCCAGCTGTATCTGCGACCAACGCTCCAGGACACTGTCCTTGAGGCGGTAGAGATGAGATCCCTCTCTGAGTCCGGGGGGGGGGGGGCACCAAACCTGAGGGTTAAACAGATTAAGAAAGAAAGAAAGAAAGAAAGAAAGAAAGAAAGAAAGAAAGAAAGATTATGATATTGTCGAGTATAATTTTGTGTGTCGTCCTCGATTAAATTAGTTCTTACAGAATACTTTTGATTGCAGCTGCAAGCTCGCTGTATTAGCTTTACTGCACCTTGATTCAATCTCACTTAAGATATTACCATCCTGCGAAAACACACATCCTAAATACTCGAAATTATCTATCTGTTCATGAGATTGAGTATAAGACTTTGGGTCGGGTGTTACAACTGGGGTGGAGGACCAGTACCTCACCCAGACGGCTTTACCTGCTATGCTGAATAGGGGCCTTGTAGGAGGGATGGGAAGATTGGAAGGGATAGACAAGGAAGAGGGAAGGAAGCGGCCGCGGCCTTAAGTTAGGTACCATCACGGCATTTGCTTGGAGGAGAAGTGGGAAACCACGGAATACTACTTCGAAGATGGCTGAGGTGGGAATAGAAGCCTTCTCTACTCAGTTGACCTCCCGAGGCTGAGTGGATCCGGTTCAAGCCCTCGTACCACTTTTCAAATTTCGTGGAAGAGCCGGGAATCGAACCCGGCCCTTCGGGGGTGGCAGCTAATCACACTAACCACTACACTACAGAGCAGACGGATAAATAAATAAATAAATAAATAAATAAATAAATAAATAAATAAATAAATAAATAAATAAATAAATAAATAAATTAATTAATTAATTATTTAATTAAATCCTTCGTTGCTAGGCAAATGTGGACGGCAGATGAACAATAATATCAGTGTCGATGTTTTGCCGCTTACCGCAGTCTGAGTGGTGGTGGTGATTATTATTTTAAGAGGAAGTACAAGTAGGCAACCGTCCTCTATATAACACTAAAAAGAGGAATAAAATGGAAGGGAAAGGAACTACGAAAAATGAAGGTATCAGCCAAGGGAAAACATTAGAAGTGTGGTGTTCCAGGTGTACCAGGGGTAACAAGAACTAACTGCGTGCCGGGCTGAGTGGCTCAGATGGTTGAGGCGCTGGCCTTCTGACCCCAACTTGGGAGGTTCGATCCTGGCTCAGTCCGGTGGTATTTGAAGGTGTTCAAATACGTCAGCCTCGTGTCGGTAGATTTACTGGCACGTAAAAGAACTTCTGCGGGAGAAAATTCCGGCACCTCGGCGTCTTCGAAAACCGCAAAAGAGTAGTTAGTGGGACGTAAAACAAATATTATAAAAAACTAACTGCGTAGTTATTAATGATTACAAACAAAAAATCACTCCTTAGTTGGTAGAGAGTATTCTGTTTACATGACGTTACCAAAGGAGGAAATGACAGCAATCTGACAGAAGCTAATGTATCTCACACGGATCACCTGTTATGAGCCTCCGGAGGGCGTACACCACTATCATACACTGTCGCATCATTTCTGATAACGTTTCTCCATGAAAAGTAGGAGTTACGTTTTCATGACCGGAAGATAAAAACACATGGCGTTCACCTTACAAGGGCGTGGATCACAGCAACAGCCTCATCAGAATTCAGTGTGCATATTTATGCTTGTCTGTGCTGCTGGGTTGGCGGACCGCCGCTATTAGTGCGAAACCAACCTACGTTTATTAGGAGAGTTTGCATGGAGAGATTTCCCTTCGTATATCTTTAAACTAGCTGTATCCGCTGATACCTCGGGTTTAGAAAAGATTATTCCTGTGAGGCTCAACTTGTAGGATTCCAGCAAGAAATAGCAGATAATTTAGATTCATGAGGTCAAATGGAATACGAATCACTACTGATCTGCATTCAGGGCAGTCGCCTAGGTGGCAGATTCCCTATCTGTTGTTTTCCTAGCCCTTTCTTAAATGATCGCAAAGAAATTGGAAAATTATTGAACATTTCCCTTGGTAAGTTATTCCAATCCCTAACTCCCCTTCCTATAAACGAATATTTGCCCCAGTTTGTCCTCTTGAATTCCAACTTTATCTTCATATTGTGATCTTTCCTACTTTTAAAGACACCACTCAAACTTATTCGTCTACTGATATCCTCCCACGCCATCTCTCCATTGACAGTTCGGAACATACCACTTAGTCAAGCAGCTCATCTCCTTTCTCCCAAATCTTCCCAGCCCAAACTTTGCAACATTTTTGTAATGCTACTCTTTTGTCGGAAATCACCCAGAACAAATCGAGCTGCTTTTCTTTGGATTTTTTTCCAGTTCTTGAATCAAGTAATCCTGGTGAAGGTCCCATACACTGGAACCATACTCTAGTTGGGGTCTTACCAGAGACTTATATGCCCTCTCCTTTACATCTTTACTACAACCCCTAAATACCCTCATAACCATGTGGAGAGATCTGTACCCTTTATTAACAATCGTATTTATGTGATTACCCCAATGAATGTCTTTTCTTATATTAACACCTAGGTACTTACAATGATCCCCACCGAGCTGGATAGCTGCAGTCGCTTAACTGCGGGCAGTATCCAGTATTCGGGAAATAGTAGGTTCGAATCCCACTGTCGGCAGCCCTGAAGATGGTTTTCCGTGGTTTCCCATTTTCACACCAGGCAAACCTGGGGTTGTACCTTAATTAAGGCCCCGGCCGCTTCCTTCCCAGTCCTAGCCCTTTCCTGTCCCATCGTCGCCATAAGACCTACCTTTGTCGGTGCGACGTAAAGCCATTAGCAAAAAAGAAAAAAAAGAAAACAATGATCCCCAAAAGGAACTTTCACTCCATTTCCTATTTGTGAAACTCACAATCTGACTTTTAACCCCGTTTATCATCATACCATTGCCCACCGTCCATCTCACAACACTATCGAGGTCACCCTGCAGCCGCTCACAATCTTGTAACTTATTACTTGTATTTATTATTCTGTACAGAATAACATCATCTGCAAACAGCCTTATCTCTGATTCGACTTCTTTACACATGTCATTGATATATATAAGAAAACATAAAGGTCCAATAATACTGCCTTGAAGAATTCCCCTCCCCTGTTATAATGCCAGTATTCGCGTGTCGGAAGACTGATTGAAAATGAGGGCAATTGGATTAGACGAAAAGAATGACTGAACGGGTTGCTAAATTTTTAAAATATAGAACTCAGAGAATTAGAGCAGCTGAAGCATTCTCTTATCCAGTAATGATGAAAAGGGGGTCCCACAAACCGGTATTTTTGGACCTATGTGTTTGCCTTTATATACATTATTACTAAAAGTACCCGTGTTTCGCTACAGTATTCTACATTGTATACGGGTTTCTACTGAAATTACTGTACACGCAGTGAAGATTTTATTACTTTGCATGTCTCTTAGCGTTATCCGAGAAACAGCGTGGGGAAGCCCCCATACGTTATGTCGAATGTAAAGTGCAAGTTGCGGAGTTGTGATGATAATGACAGGCCCCCATTTCCACTCCCATTCACAACCAAGTTCAGGAGTTTCTACTATAACGGCAGGCTCACTTACCTACTGTCATTCACGTCACTATTGACTAACAGTGTACTGGAATTCAGACAGTAGTAGGACAGTGGACAAGAAATGCTAGCTCAGTAGCTGAGCAGACAAGGACATGCGCTAAGGATGTTGAAACGTAATGTCAGCGGACTATGGAGCAACGACCTGTTATAATTGCTGCGTATAAAATATGAGGATAGAGAAGGCCTAGCTTATATTTATTTAGGACTGGAATTGTAGGGTACTCAATTATTATTTTAAGTTTTATTGTATTTAATTGTACCAGTGAGAATTATTATTATTATTATTATTATTATTATTATTATTATTATTATTATTTCTGTCTGGTTTTATTTTCCTTATATTAATATATTACTAGTATTATTATTATTTTATTATTATATAGATTATTACTTTATTATTATATTATTATTATTTTTAGTACGTTAGCATCACGTCACTTAGTTGTATATATTTGGGCATGTGCTGTTTTCTCGCTATTTATGTGTAGTAAGAGATGGTAAGGAGAGATGGGTAAGGGAGAGCAATACTTATCCGTAAGAGGACGGGGTAAGACGGACCTACCACAAATACGAGGGCCATCCGGAAAGTAGTACCCGTTAGCGCCGCATGAAGCGCTGACGACTCAGGTAGCCGCTGGGCAAGGTCAGACCGCCAGTGTTGCCAACTTGGGGGTTTTCCCCCTAAATTTAGGGGGATTCAATCGTCCTAGAGGGCAAGTTGGGGGGATAAAAGAGTCGGGGGGAATTTTAGGGGGAAAATTATTTTTTGAGGAATTTTGAGGGGCTGTGCGAATAACATATTTATTTTTTTATTTATTTCTGTAATTATTTATTTATTTATTTATTTATTTCATTGCTATAGTATACTTGGGTCCGCTAGTGTGTCAAATTTTGTCTTGAGGTTTAATTTTTCACTGTTGGCCAGCCTGTCTCAGACACTGCAGTTAATCACGCAACGTCATTATTTTCTCTTCTAGCAGCTCTTAACGTACGATCCCTTCACGTGCCTCGGGATTCCCTCTTCTTGTCTCTTTTATGAACCAAACAGCCGCCTTATCCTTTACATTTCTGTTGACTGCCAGCGGATAGGTGTATTTATATGAAATCTACTGATTTTTTCAATTAATAAGAACTACAAACTACCGATACGGTACATCAAAACATTACAAATATGCATATCTCTCACTTTCTCTCTGTATCTCCTTCTCCTCGATAACCGCAGCAGCATTTATTCCTATTGGTACATGTTGAGGGGAATCAGAGACTTCGGGTCTCGCACATAGTTCATTGGTCTGTTTTGTCGAAAAAATGTCATGTAGGAGGAAAATCCCCGCAGTACGTGAATGTAACAGTCTGATAGCGTAACTCGAAGCAGTTTTCACTGTGACTGTGCTCTTCATGCAGTTGTAATGTTATTTGCTTGATGTGTTAATAATTCTGTGGAGTGATGTATTCTTTTTTGTGAATGTGTACCGGTGTAATATATAATGGCATCCAAATAGAAGAAGAAATACGTACAGAAGTATACAAAGACGTGGGAAACATTTCCCGTATAGTAAGATAAGTTATATATGAAATTTAATCAATTTGAGTATACTTAAAAGATGTTAAATACCACATTACAAAATGCTCTCATGAGATATTTATTTTGTCATCATCTCAAACAGAAAAGTGTACATTTAAAAATACGGTACAATATTGCTAGCTAGACATGAGGTGTCATTGGTAACCCACAACTGATTTTCCTACAGTCCTAAGAAATTAAGTCATTATAAACAGCTGTCTTGAGATGTTTGTAAATCGCTCATCAGTACACGGACACAGTGGATCAGTTTTGCTGTTATGGTTAGGTTATAAATATGTTCTTTTTCATCTTTGATGGTTAGTGAGTAACAAATCTCTTCATCACTTTTCAGAATGGTTAACACCCGACGCATCTGGGCAAAGCATTCTGCAGATATTTCCACGCTACACTCACAGCTCATAAAAAGGATTTGTTAGATCATGCAAAAACGAAAAAGCATTGCGATGACGTTCAGATGGAGAGGGTTACAAAATCGTGCCAAGAGATCAAACCTGTAGAAATTGGCAGGAACTTAAAATTGCTGATCATCTGGGGGAACTTATTTCTCTGTTAGAGTGTTCTACTTCTACTACTTTACAAAGTGTAAAGATCCATAACAAAATATACCATGCTTATTAAGAACGTTATAGGCCATTCTCTGCAAGAAAATTTGGTTCTCGAAATTGAAAATTCTCCTTACTCTATTATTATTGATGAAAGTGCCGATCTTACAACTCAAAAGCTGCTTAGCTTTATGTTACGGTACATTTCTGTTGTTGAAAAGACATTGTTTCTACATTTTATTGTATTTTGTAACTGACTACCGGTACTTGTGATGCAGAAACCATTTACTATTCACTGAAAGGATAGCTTGAAAGTGATGGCATTACACTTGAAAACTTAGTAGGCATTGGTGTGAATGGTGCAAGTGTAATGGTAGAGATCGATAATTCTGTAACAGATCTTCTGAAATGCACTGTCCCTGACCTTATCGTCATGAAGTATGTCATTCTCTTCATGTTTGTGACGAGAAAGCTACTAAAACTTTTCCTTGTCAGTTGGAGTTTCTAATCAGGGAGACCCGCAAGTGGTTTTCCTAGAGTCCTAAGAGACTAGGCCATTACAAACAACTGTTTAAAACAATGAATAACAATCGTAACCTCAAAAGGATTCAAGGGCTTTGTGGCACTCGGTGGCTCGCGAGATATGCTACCATTGAAACAACTCTGGAACAATGGCAAGATATGAAATTGCTATTTTCCTTAGCAAGAATTGAGGACAAATATTTCATGTCTGAACAACTTGATAATATAATGGACTGCTCTACGTAGCCTATAAAGCCTTTCTGGTGTTCCTCAAAACTGAGTTAAAAGCTATATGCAGGATTAATATGATATTTCAAAGTGAGCGAGTTGACGCAGAGAAAGCACTGAAGGATGTCTTTCTACTCTTTAAATCAGTACTGAAAAAATTGTTGTACCCACTCAGCTGGAAAAGCAGAAGGATGTAGATCTCCCATACTTTGACTTTGAGAAGTACGTGATGCATACTTCTGGTATGTATTTAAGATATGATTTTGAATGTTCGGTGCAAATTCCGAAACCTGATGAACGCAACGACGTTCATGAAAGATGCAAGAAGTTCTTAATTGACTTGTGCAAGGAACTACAGAAAAGATTACCAGAAAATATAGCAATTTTACAGACGATGGCAGTGCTACATCCTTCCACAGCAACATCACAGAAGAAACATGAAACACTTCAACTAGTCTCCAATTTCAGTGGTCCTAAAGTGGCTGGGAATATAGATGACATTGTCTCAGAGTGGAACAATCTCCCAAGATAAACAATGGCACAACACATCAAGTACTACGCCTTTGTGGGATGAGGTTCTTCAGGATAAAGATGCAGCTGGAAATGATCGTTTCTCTAATATTGGTAACTTTACAATTAGGCTGCTAACGTTACCAGTATCAAATGCCACAATGGAGCGCGCATTTTCAGTATTTTCTATTATAACAAACAAATTAAGGAACAGGATATCGTTAGAACTAATAAATTCTCTACTTGAATCTAGTTATTATTTAATAAGGAAAAAATGTGTTGTACTCGTTTTCAACAATCCCCTCGAGTGATTAAAAAGTTCAGTGAGTCCATGTATCATTACAAAAACGTTGAAATGAGTGAAAAAGAGGAGGTGCTAGAGGATCTGAGCAAATTTTGAGGATCACTCAGCAGGAATACAAGAAAGACAAACTTGTGAGTAGTTTTCTCTTCAACAGTAGCATGCACGGTTTCTAATAATTTTCTTGTATGTTTCCAATCATCCTTTTGTGTACCGTAGTATTTCTGTAGATTTTTTAAAATATTGTGTTTAATCAATATGATGGTGACGAAAATAATAATTATGATTTGGGGGGTTTTTGTCTCATTTAGAGGGATTTTGGAAGTGATCTGGGGGGAATTTGGACTTAGGAGTTGGCAACACTGCAGACCGCGTCAGTGGCTTGTCTGCCTGCTCTGTGCGAGGTTGCGTGACGCTAGCATTGCCTGTGTTGTGTCTGTGATCGTTTAAAATGTTTAAACAAATTGAGAACCCCGCCAGTTGGAAGTGAGGGCCGTGATTACATTTCTTAATGCACGAAACGTTCGACCTTGTGATATTCATCGCCAATTAACGGAGGTGTGTGGAGATAATGTGATGGACGAGTCGTTTGTTCGGCGCTGGTGTCGCAACTTCAACCTGGGGAGGAGCGTTCAGGGAGACCATCTGTCATTACAGAGCAACTGCTGAGCTCAGCAGACGAATGTGTGAGGAACGATCCGTGCGTCACAATTGATGAACTCTGTGAACATTTTCCTAATGCGTCTCGAACAATTGTTCATGAAATTGTCAAAGACCATCTGCATTATTCAAAAATCTGTGCAAGCTGGGTCCCTCGCATGCTTACAGAGGAGCACAAAACCAAGCGTATGGCTGCAGCACTGACGTTTCTGGGACGGTATTCCGATGAAGGAGACTCTTTCCTGACTCACATCATTACTGGGGACGAAACATGGGTTTGTTATGCATCACCTGAGAGTAAACGACAGTCAATGGAGTGGCATCATGCTCATTCACCAACCAAACCAAAAAAAATCAAGACAGTTCTGTCCACCAGGAAACTCATGGCAACCGTTTTCTGGGATCACCGAGGTGTACTGCTCATTGATTTTATGGCCCGTGGAGACACAATTAATGCTAATGCGTATTGTGAAACATTAAAGAAATTACGACGGGCAATACAAAATCAACGGCGAGGTCTATTGTCTACAGGCGTCATTCTCCTTCATGAAAATACCAGGCCTCATGCAGCTGCGATAACACAACTTTTGCAGTCATTCAAGTGGGAAACCTTCGACCATCCCCCGTATAGCCCGGGCTTGGCCCCTTCGGATTTTCATCTTTACGAAGCTTAAAGACTTTCTGGCGGAAAAAAAGATTTGACAGCGATGAAGAACTTAAACGAGCCGTGACTACGTATCTCAATACGCTGGCTGCAGAGGTCTATGACGCTGGAATACAAAAACTCGTCCCACGTTATGACAAATGCCTAAATTTGCTCGGAGATTATGTGGAGAAGTGGTGTAAAGTTCCAATAAAAATGTGTATATTTGTTATTATTTACTCCTGTGTCTTTATTGCGCATACGGGTACCACTTTCCGGATGGCCTTCGTCTGTAAAAGAATGATAGAGATATGAATGTATACCGAGGAGTGAGAGAGGCGGGGAACAGGAGGAGAGCAGTTTCAGCCTCACGTGGCCGGCCGCAAATGGAATGGTAGGGGTTGTGGAGTCTTCTTTTGGGTCCCAAGGACAGAGCCGGTCGTGTCATCACTGGGAGGGTGGCCTTTTTCTCACCAGGGGTGATGACACGGCCAGACAGTAGTAGAAGGTCGTTAACTTATCCTTCTTCTTCTTCTTCTTCTTCTTCTTCTCCTTATCATTATTATTTCTTGTTTTTTGTTTTGTCTTTCTTATCTTGTTTCTTAATATATAGTGGGGACGATGGACATGGCATGTAGGGACTGAGAATGACTGCTGTGGTGACCCTCCCTAGGGAGTGTCACGTTTCCAAAGTATCTGATGGACCTCGTGGCATGCCCAAAGATTCGTGTTTTTGTTGTTGTTGTTGTTGTAAGTTGTCTGTGCATGGAAGTGGGCATTGTGAACGTGTATCTGAGCTGAACGCCTGTTATATTCAATAAATACTAACTACTAACTAACTACTGTCATTCACAATCAAGTTCGGGTTTTCATTATAATGACAGGCACCTTCCATACTGTCAGCCAAAATTGAGTTGTGCTGTTATCATTGCAATGAAGGCCGCCCTAATGCCAATTGTAACTGATTGCGGCTTGATTACTCAAATAAAAGAATAAATGTGTTAAATTTTAAACACAGTAAAAGAAACCTTAAGGTTCAACAAAAGCCTTGCACCACAAAACGTGAACAACGGGTTAGGAAAGCGGCATGGAACTCTGAGGAAAAAAACGTAGAGGATAATTGCCCTTGGATTACACACATTTATTTCATTAAAAAGGAAACAAATCAAACCTCATAATAGAAAGGAACAAATTAAGAATTCAAAATAGAAAGATCTTTATAAAACGCAAATTAAATAATTGTTAAGCATGCCTGTAGACATGCCCATAACGTAAAAGAAACAGAACCACTTAATTTAAATTGAAATAAAATTATCCAACGATACACGATGATTAAAATGAGGGCTGATCCAAATCTACACAAAGTAGAAATAAAACCAAACACAGAGGCACAGCAAACTTGCATCACTACCTAAAACACTTCAGGAATGAGCATCGATTTTCAGTATTTGTGTAAGGCGACACAGAAATACGGTGAGGCAAACCCGAGGGATAAGTTAATTACATTATTAGCTAAAAGGTTAAAAAAAAAAGGATTGTCTCCGAAACAAAAGGTACAAGATCTTACGTAGCTGAAAAGCTGCCATTTCGACAAATTTTAACGGTGAACGTGAATGTCGACGATAAACTCCTGCGTAAGAAAAATAAATTATTACAATTTAAATGAATTGCAAGTTGTCCACTTCATGACCGTATCGATGAGTACAATCAACAAATTAATTTTAAAAAACACCTAATCGATACTTTATTTTTTGCCTTTGGTAAAATTAAAAATACATTAGCAAACACAGAACATGTTTCGACCACGTAGTGGTCATCTTCAGCTGTATATAAATAGCTTAGATAAAAACATTTGGATAGTAAGCACATTAAACCTTAAAACTGTGTCCCATGGGGTCGTAAAAACTGTTGCTCTAGGTTCTCTAAATGAAAGGAGTGGGGGGTGGGGGTGGGGGTGAGATAATATGAGTGAATGGTACTTAAATTACGATTCGCGTCTACAATTGTGTTTTAGAACTTATTTACAAATATACATATTGAAAATGTTTAAAAGCGACTACGGTGATACACTTTTTGTAATAACACTAGGTGGCATGAATAAAAAGGTCAATGTGTGTAACAGTCTTCAGGCATTTGTGAGAAGGATACTTAAATTAAAATTCGCGTCTAAAATGATGTTAAAAAACTTATTTACTAGTAAACATATTTGAAAAATATCTTAAAGCGTCTACAAGCTATATATTAATTATTTTTCTGAAAACTAAAATCAGTCAGTCCGGCCACTCTATCCGGTCGATTTCCTTCATTCTTATTTTAACTGAAAGGTATTCATCCACAGATTTGTCATCAGGTACTATAAATCACTTAACTTCCGCCTTCCTCAAATTATTTGATTTTTCAACTTTTTGTCTCTTTGAAGCAATCATATCTTTGGTTCTAATTCAGGTACGGAGTTCGTTTTGGCCTAAGAACACGCACTGGATCAAGCTCTTTTATTTCAGCTCTTAACTATTCAAATTGGTTGATTATGAGGAAAGTTATGAGTGCACATTCAATTTGACGACTCATTTCTTCAACATTTTTTTCTCATTGAAGCAAACATATCCTTCGTTCTAATTGAGGTACGCAGTTTGTTTTGGTCTAAAAACACTCTGTTGAGGCAATAACTACTTAAATTGGTAAATTCTGAGAAAAGTTATGAGTACATTTGTCTCCATGACGAAGATCTTTGAAGGACTTTTTAACAGTTCGGTGCGTAGTGTTGTTCCAAGGAACGTTTAATTCAATTTCTTTGTGTGATGTATTTTCAAGTGTTTCGTTGACATAATATTACATTCTATTACCACAGCAGATCATGTGCTTTATTTCATTAACTCGAAAATTTGCAAATACATCCGTGAGGATATTAACGAACATACATTGCGGGCGGAGCCAGCAGGAAACTGCTAGTGATGTTAATAAACTTATTTACTAGTAAACATATTTGAAAAATATCTTAAAGCTTCTGCGGTGAGGCACTTTTTTAAAACACTTGGGCTTGAATAAAAAGTCTACCAGTATTCGGATATTTGTTGTTTACTAGTAAATTTTTTAACATAATTTTAGACGCGAATTTTAATTTAAGTATCCTTCTCACAAATGCCGGAAGACTATTACACACATTGACTTTTTTATTCATGCCACCTAGTGTTATTACAAAAAGTATATCACCGTAGACGCTTTTAAATATTTTAAATATGTATATTTGTAAATAAGTTCTAAAACACAATTGAAGACGCGAATCGTAATTTAAGTATCATTCACACATATTACCTCACGCCCAAACTCCCGCCCCCCTCCCACTCCTTTCATTTAGAGAATCTAGAGCAATAGTTTTTAGGATCCCATGGGACATAGTTTTAAGGTTTAATGTGCTTACTATCCAAATGTTTTCATCTGAGCTATATACAACTGAAGATGACCACTAAGTGGTCGAAACATATTCTGTGTGTGCTAAGGTATTTTTAATTTTGCCAAAGGCAAAAAATAAAGTATCGATTAGGTGGTTTTTAAATTAATTTGTTGACATTTAAATGAAGTTAAAAACCGAAATAAACTTAGAAACAGTGCTTACCCTGAGACCAGTAATCCCATGACGAGACCGAAGGAGGAGCGCGGCAGCTCACTAAGATGGACAGATGATCAAAGACAGAGATCCTACCTCGCTCCCCCGGCGTCAGATCCAGAAACAGGAAATGGTTCAACCACCAAAGAGAACCAATGAGAATTTAGAATTTACCCTCGACTTTCACATTCACCAATTACATTAACTCTTATTTTGTCCAATCAAGAGTCTCTTCATTCTTGCTGATAAATGTTCGAGAAAAGTCTTCGTTTACGCAACAGGAAACGCGGTTCTAGAACTGCACATAGGGGCTGATGACCTTCGATGTTAGGCCCCTTAAAACAACAATCATCATCATCATCATCATCATCATCAGAACTGCACGTGTAGGTACAGGCCGTTTCACAAATTTTAACAAATAATTATTAAAATTCACAGATAAATTATAGTTTTGATACAACACATAAAAAAAGAGTTTCTAAAACAGAATTCTTCCAAGTCCAAAGGTCCAAACAAAAAATAAATTTTATACAACAACAAAAACAATAAATTAAGAAATTTCAATCAATTCCCACTTCTGTCTTAATACTGCCACACCAGTCAGAATCAAGTTGGCGAGTTATTATTATAATGCCAATGATAATAGACATTGGGAGTTTTAATTATAATGGCAGGCCCCCTTTGTGTACTATATACTATATGAGTAAGGGACTGGAATCACAGATAAGGCATTTTGCGGATGATACTCTACTGTTGTTTTTGTTGTTTGAATCATCAGTCCATAGAATGGTTTGATGCAGCACTCCATGCCACCCTATCTTCTGCTAACCTTTTCATTTCTACGTAACTACTGCATCCTACATCTGCTATAATCTGCTTGTCATATTCATACCTTGGTCTATCCCTACCGTTTTTAAAACCTACACCTCCTTCAAAAACCAACTGAACACGTCCTGAGTGTCTTAAGATGTGTCCTATCATTCTATCTCTTCTCGTCAAATTTAGGCGAATCGATCTCCTCTCGCCAATTCGACTCAGTATCTCTTCATTTGTGATTCAATCTATCCATCTCACCTTCAGCATTCTTCTGTAACACCATATTTCAAAAGCTTCTATTCTCTTTCTTTCTGAGCTAGTTATCGTCCATGTTTCACTTCAATACAATGCAACGCTCCACACGAAAGCCTTCAAAAACATCTTTCTAATTCCCATATCAATGTCTGAAGTGAGCAAATTTCTTTTCTTAAGAAAGCTTTTCCTTGCTTGTGCTAATCTGCATTTTATGTCCTCCTTACTTCTGCCATCGTTAGATATTTTACTACCCAAGTAACAATATTCATCTACTTCCTTTAAGACTTCATTTCCTAATTTAATATTTCCTGCATCACCTGCCTTCGTTCGACTGCACTCCATTACTTTTGTTTTGGACTTATTTATTTCATCTTGTACTCCTTACCCAAGACTTCGTCCATACCATTCAGCAACTTCTCGATAACTTCTGCAGTCTGAGATAAAATACCAATATCATCGGCAAATCTCAAGGTTTTGATTTCCTCTCTTTGGATTGTGATTCTCTTTCCAAATTCCTCTTTGATTTCCTTTACTGCCTGTTCTATGTAAACATTGAAAAGGAGAGGGGACAAACTGCAGCCTTGCCTCACTCCTTTCTGTATTGCTGCTTCTTTTCCAAAGCCCTCGATTCTTATCACTGCAGACTGATTTTTATACAGATTGTATATAATTCTTCGTTCTCGGTATCTGATCCCAATCACCTTCAGAATCTTAAATAGCTTGGTCCAATCAACATTATCGAATGCCTTTTCTAGGTCTACGAATGCCATGTACGTGAGCTTGTCCTTCTTGATTCGATCCTCTAAGATCAGACGTAAAGTCAGGATAGCTTCACGTGTTCCTACATTTCTTCTGAAGCCCAATTGATCTTCTCCCAACTCAGCTTCAACTTCTTTTTCCATTCTTCTGTAAACAATACGTGTTAAAATTTTGCAGGCATGAGATACTAAACTAATAGTGCGGTAGTTTTCACACCTGTCAGCACCGGCTTTCTTGGGAATAGGTATAACAACATTCTGCCGAAAATCGGATGGGACTTCTCCTGTCTCATACATCTTGCACACTAAATGAAATAACCTTGCCATGCTGGTTTCGCCTAAGGCAATCAGTAATTCCGAGGGATTGTCATCAATTCCATGTGCCTTGCTCCTATTTAGGTCGCTCACAGCTCTGTCAAACTCTGACCTCAAAATTGGGTCTCCCTTTTCATCAGCATCAACAGCCTCTTCTTGTTCCAGAACCAAATTATCTACATCTTTACCTTGATACAACTGTTGGATATGTTCCTGCCATCTTTCTGCTTTGTCTTCTTTCCCTAGAAGTGGCTTTCCATCTGAGCTTTTAATATTCATACACCTAGATTTCCTTTCTCCAAAGGTTTTCTTGATTTTCCTGTATGCAGCATCTACCTTTCCTAGGACCATACAACCTTCGACATCCTTGCACTTCTCCTTCAGCCAGTCCTTCTTAGCTACCTAGCACTATATATCCACTTGATTCTTTAATCGCCTGTATTCTTTTCTGTCCTCTTCATTTCTAGCATTCTTGTATTTTCGTCGTTCATCAATCAGGTCTAGTATCTCCTGAGTTATCCACTGATTCTTAGTTGATCTTTTCTTCCTTCCTAACATTTCTTCAGCAGCCCTACTGACTTCATTTTTCATGACTCTCCACTCTTCCTCTACAGTGTTTCCTTCAGCCTTTTCATTTAGTCCTTGTGCAACACGTTCCTTGAAACAATCCCTCACACTCTTTTCTTTCAACTCGTCTAGATCCCATCTTTTTGCATTCTTTCCTTTCTTCAATTTCTTCAACTTCAGATGGCATTTCATGACCAACAGGTTTTGTAATCCAACACCTGGTTTCTGAATCTCTGCCTAATCATAATGAAGTCTATTTGATATCTTCCAGTGTCTCCAGGTCTCGTCCACGTATACAGCCGTCGTTTGTGGTGTTTGAACCATGTATTGGCAAGGACTAAATTATGATCAGTGCAGAATTCAACCAGCCGACTTCCTCTTTCGTTCCTTTGTCCCAATCCAAATTTTCCTACTGTACTACCTTCTCTTCCTTGGCCTACCACTGCATTCCAGTCTCCCATCACAATTAGATTCTCGTCACCTTTTACATATTGTATTAAATCTTCTATCTCTTCATATGTTCTTTCGATTTCATCATCCTTTGAGCTAGTAGGCATATAGACCTGCACTATTGTGGTGGGCATTGGTTTGGGTCTATTTTCACGACAATAATTCTTTCACTATACTGGTCATAGTAGCTTACCCGCTGCCCTATTTTCTTATTCATTATTAAACCAACTCCTGCATTTCCTCTGTTTGATTTTGTGTTGATAATTCGGTAGTCGCCTGACCAGAAATCCTGTTCTTCCTGCCAACGTACTTATACCAACTACATCTAACTTTAATCTATCCATCTCCTTTTTCAGGTTCTCTAATCTACCACAACGATTAAAAATTCTAACGTTACACGTTCCGACTCGCAGGTCAGCATCCATCTTCCTGATGATCGCCTCCTCTTGTGTAGTTCCCACCCGGAGATGCGAATATTTTACCCGGGAGGAAGCCATCATCATTACATCATTCATACAGAGAGAGCTGCATGTCCTCGGGAGTTAGTTACGGCTGTAGTTTGCCGTTGCTTTCAGCCGTGTTGCAGTATCAACACAACCAAGCCATGCTGAGTATTATTACAAGATCATATCAGTCAATAATCCAGACTGCCGCCCTTGCAACTTCCGAAAGCCTGCTACCCACTGTACTGCTACTGTATGGACCAATAAATAAGATACAGGATTATGGACGACTGCAAACACACCTTGACCATGACGAATATAAGACCGGATGTATGAGGACTCAGCCATTATAGCATGGTAGTTCGTGGTCCCGCCACCCCAAGCACTGCAAGCGATTATATCCAACACGTGCTCCAGCTGTTCCGGCAAGCCGGATATAGAACAGTGCGGGAGACGATACTGTGTGAGATATTTCGGTGAATAAGTTGAATTTTCTTTAATTTCAGTTCCTAAACTCAGTTAATTGTGTGTTGTGTACTTCAAGCATGTATCTTAATGTGGCTTGATTAATTTAATAGTTCAGCATGCCGTACTGTTTTGTGCCTGGCTGTAAGCCAGGCTATGGTAGAGTAGCTAATGATACGCCATTTTTTCACCGCCGAAGGACAGAAATCAATTTGAAAAATGGGCCAGAACTATTCCACGGAAGGATACTGAGTTAATGCGTAATAGCAAAATTTGTCATGTTCATTTCTCTGATGATTTGATAATAAAATCAGATAATTTTAAAGTGAACGGTGAAAAGGTGGATTTAGAAAAAAATTCAGTTGATCCTTGAGGAGCTGGCTGTTGTAATCAACATGTTATGGATATAATCCCCAGACTTGTTTATCATTATCTGAAGTGCCGATTTTTCTTCAGAACGAGGAAATCCGGCGATATTTACTATCTCGAACATCCGCCAAATCTTCATGCAAGCTTTCGAAAGTCCAGTGACCGACAAAATGAGTTGGTAAGTTAAATAGTTCATGGCTGTTTGTTTTAATATGCTGGAAGTTATGTGCTATTTACATGTATATGTACACTTTAGTAACCTGTGCTTTCCGCAGCATGAAATGAAGGCCATAGCTCTTATTTCCATGTATGATTTTTTCCATTGTACCCTGCCGTGGGATTTTAATTGTAATACATCATTGTTTTTTCAAAGACAGTGTAAATACTTAACAGTTACGGAGTGATACGTTTCCTCTGGCATCATTCCTGAGACCAGCTGATTGGTACTGTGGAGCTTGCTCACTCTACCGCTGCCTGGAGGGGCGCGCTTGAACTCGAGGAGTCCTCACACCTGTTCTTATATTCGTCATGCCTTGATTAAGTTGTGAGATGTTCAATAGACATTGGAATGAGTGAACAGTCAGGATATAAATTGTGCCAAGAGAAGTCCTCTCAGTTTTAACTACTTCGTTGATGGCGTGATGGGTAGAGGCATGATTTTTCCCCATTAATGTTTGAACGATTTCGCGAGAAGGATATTAATTTTCGCTTTATTTTGAGAAATATATATTGCCGTATCACTTTAATAAAATTCTAAAATTAATAATTGAATGTTTCATTATTGTTCCAGAGTTTGTTTGATGCTTGCTAGTACTTCGTTTGAGCAACGGGGGACGTATTGTTTCCTGTTGGTTGGCTGTGAGAAGGTCTCTAGATCGTAACCAATAGAAGAAAGAAAAATCTTTATCAGACAGAGGTCTTAGAAAACCTAGTCATACTATCACTTATCGTTGATTGTGGAGGTTTAGTTGATAGACGGTACATACCTGGTACATACCTTTGAAGCCATTTCCGGACTGCAGGGTCGTCTACCTTCTCCAGCGGGATGTTGGCTTTGAGTAGCATCGCTGTTGTTTCGTGAATAAATTCTATTTTTTCACTCTTAGCTTTCTTTTGCATATCTAAAGAAAGTTCTATTGTTCCCTGCCGTTTCACTGTTGGAGTGCTAAATTTACGTTCTGAATGTTCCTTATTTTTAAAACAATGTTTTGAGACAGTATCTTTTTTCTCCCAGTCGATACGAACATCTACACATTAAAATATTGCTTTCCGAAACGTCTAAACCTTCACTCGCAAACTGTTTAGCTCTGCTGTGCACCGTAACACTTGTCGAGCGACCCATCTTCTCTACAGTCTGTGATCACTTAATTTTACCTCACCACAAAGCCAGTCCAGTCAATTGTGCTCCTTATAGACGTCATTAGGGATTCCAGGATTACACAATGCCACGAGGAGACAGGCTGGGGTGAGATTGCCAGCCACCACAAGAACAACATTTCGTTTGGCAAGAAGCCTGGAGCCAACCACTTTTCTTTGATGCCATGTCTTAAAGAGATTTTCCAGAACATTAATGATAACATATTTCTTTTCTTTCGATAACTCTTTGTTCGTTCTTTCTTTTCTTTTCATAATCTTGGAACAAAATGACAAGTTCGTTATTCACTACAGATTACGCTGTAATATCGCGCATATCGCGAAATAATTGAATTTCGCTTTAAAATGGCCTTTTCGCTTTAATTCGCCAACATAATATCAATATTTTCTTAACCAGAAACATATGATTCGTAAATATATCGCAAAATCGCTTCAAAATATTTTTGTCGCGTTTATAGTTAATGCTAAAAAATCATGCCTCTACTCATGGGGATCACTGTAAGTACCTGCGTGTTAATATAAGGAATGAACTTCACTGGGGTAATCAGATAAATTGGATTGTAAATAAAGGTTAGAGAACACTTTATATTGTTATGAGGGTATTTAGGGGTTGCAGCAAGGATGTAAATGAGAGGGCGTATAAGTTACTGGTAAGACCCCTACTAGAGTATGGTTCCTGTGTATTGGACCCTCGCCAAGATTATTTGATTTGAGAATTAGAAAATACTAGCGAAAGCATACAAGGGAAATGAGGAGTGAAGTAGTTTCTCGTTCAATCAATACTGATCTGCATTTAGGGCAGTCGCCCAGGTGGCAGATTCCATATCTGTTATTTTCCTAGCCTTTTCCTAAATGATTTCAAAGAAATTGGAAACTTATTGAACGTCTTGCTTGGTAAGTTGTTCCAATCTCTAACTCCCCTTCCTATAAATGAATATTTGCCCCAGTTTGTCCTCTTGAATTCCAACTTTATCTTCATATTGTGATCTTTCCTACTTTTATAAACGCTACTCAGACTTATTCGTCTACTAATGTCATTCCACGCCATCTCTCCGCTGACAGCTCGGAACATACCACCTAGTCGAGCAGCTCTTCTTCTTTCTCTCAATTCTTCCCAACCCAAACTTTGCAACAATTTTGTAACGCTACTCTTTTGTCGGAAATCACCCAGAACAAATCGAGCTGCTTTTCTTTGAATTTTTTCCAGTTCTTGAATCAGGTAATCCTGGTGAGGGTCCCATACACTGGAACCATACTCTAGTTGGGGTCTTACCAGAGAATTATATGCCCTCTCCTTTACATCCTTACTACAACCCCTAAACACCCTCATAACCATGTGGAGAGATCTGTACCCTTTATTTACAATCCCATTTATGTGATTACCCCAATGAAGATCTTTCCTTACATTAACACTTACAATGGTCCCCAAAAGGAACTTTCACCCCATCAGCGCAGTAATTAAAACCGAGAGGTCTTTTCCTATTTGTGAAACTCACAACCTGACTTTTAACCCCGT
Source organism: Anabrus simplex (assembly GCF_040414725.1). Lineage (NCBI taxonomy): Eukaryota > Metazoa > Arthropoda > Insecta > Orthoptera > Tettigoniidae > Anabrus > Anabrus simplex. The sequence goes on along the minus strand of NC_090278.1, from coordinate 63,973,941 downwards.
TTATCAACATACCATTGCCTGCTGTCCATCTCAAAATATTTTCGAGGCCACGCTGCAGTTCCTCACAATCTTGTAACATATTTATCACTCGATAGAGAATAACATCATCCGCAAAAAGCCTTACCTCCAATTCCACTCCTTTACTCATATCATTTATTTATATATAAGAAAACATAATGGTCCGATAACACTGCCTTGAGGAATTCCCCTCTTAATTATTACAGGGTCAGATAAAGCTTCACATACTCTAATTCTCTGAGATCTATTTTCTAGAAATATAACAACCCATTCAGTCACTCTTTTGTCTAGTCAAATTGCACCCATGTTTGCCAGTAGTCTCCCATGATCCACCCTATCAAATGCTTTAGACAGGTCAATCGCGATACAGTCCATTTGACCTCCAGAATCCAAGATATCTCCTATAAGTTCTGGAATCCTACAAGTTGAGCTTCAGTGGAATAACCTTTCCTAAAACCGAACTGCCTCCTATCGAACCAGTTATTAATTTCACAAACATGTCTAATATAATCAGAAAGAATGCCTTCCCAAAGCTTACATACAATGCATGTCAAACTTACTGGCCTGTAATTTTCATCTTTATGTCTATCAGCCTTTCCTTTATACACAGGGGCTATAGCAACTTTCCATTCATCTGGTATAGCTCCTCTGACCAAACAATAATCAAATAAGTACTTCAGATATGGTACTATATCCCAACCCATTGTCTTTAGTATATCCCCAGAAATCTGATCAATTCCAGCCGCTTTTCTAGTTTTCAACTTTTGTATCTTATTGTAAATGTCATTGTTATCATATGTAAATGTTAATACTTCTTTGGCCCTAGTCTCCTCCTCAATCTCGACATTATCCTTGTAACCAACAGTCTTTACATACCGCTGACTGAATACTTCTGCCTTTTGAAGATCCTCACATACACACTCCCCTTGTTCATTAATTATTCCTGGAATGTCCTTCTTGGAACCTGTTTCTGCCTTAAAATACCTATACATACCCTTCCATTTTTCACTAAAATTTGTATGACTGCCAATTATGCTTGCCATTATGTTATCCTTAGCTGCCTTCTTTGCTAGATTCAATTTTCTAGTAAGTTCCTTCAATTTCTCCTTACTTCCACAGCCATTTCTAACTCTATTTCTTTTCAGTCTGCACCTCCTTCTTGGTCTCTTTATTTCTCTATTATAATAAGGTGGGTCTTTACCATTCCTTACCACCCTTAAAGGTACAAACCTGTTTTCGCATTCCTCAACAATTTCTTTAAACTCATCCCAGAGTCTGTTTACATTTTTATTTACCGTTTTCCACCGATCATAGTTACTTTTTAGAAACTGCCTCATGCCTGCTTTATCAGCCATATGGTATTGCCTAATAGTCCTACTTTTAAGACCTTCCTTTCTATCACATTTACAGTATTTTTAACTACGACAAAAACAGCTTCATGATCACTAATACCATCTATTACTTCAGTTTCCCTATAGAGCTCATCTGGTTTTATCAGCACCACATCCAGGATATTTTTCCCTCTGGTTGGTTCCATCACTTTCTGAATCAGCTGTCCTTCCCATATTAACTTATTTGCCATTTGTTGGTCATTCTTCCTGTCGTTCGCACTTCCTTCCCAATTGACATCTGGCAAATTCAGATCTCCCGCTACAATAACATTTCTTTCCCACATAGCCGACTATCCTATCAAATAATACCGAATCCGCGTCATTGCTACCCTTTCCTGGTCTGTACACTACAAATATATCAAGTTGCCTATTATCTTTAGAAATGAGCCTTACACCTAGAATTTAATGTTTCTCATCTTTAACTTTTTCGTAGCTTACAAATTCTTCTTTCACCAGAATGAATACTCCCCCTCCCACAATTCCTATCTCTACGATACACACTCCAGTGCCGTGAGAAAATTTCTGCATCCGTTATATCATTTCTCAGCCATGTTCAACTCCTATTACAATATCTGGTAAATATATATCTATTAAATTACTTAATTCTATTCCTTTCTTTACAATACTTCTACAGTTCAACACTAACAATTTTATGTCATCCCTACTTGATTTCCAGTTCCCTGTTCCCTTATCACCGCTCCCTAGGCCACCCCGTTTCCCTGAATGTACCTCCCTATTACGCTTCCAAACAAATTTCCTAACTTATACGTACCACTGCGGTTTAAGTGAAGGCCATCTGAGCGCAGATCCCTATCTCCTACCCACCCATTAGGATCTAGAAATTTCACTCCCAGTTTCCCACATACCCACTCCATTGTCTCATTTAAATCCCCAATCACCCTCCAGTCAGTATCCCTCCTACACAGTATTCCACTGATAACAATCTCCGCTTTCCTAAACTTCACCCGTGCTGCATTTACCAGATCCCACACATCTCCAACTATGTTGGTACTTATATCAGCTTGCCTTACGTTGTTGGTACCAACATGAAACACTACCACCTTCTCCTTCCCCTCCTCCCTCTCTTCTACTTTCCTCAACATCTGCCTCAACCTAATTCCTGGATAACATTCTACCCTGCTTCCCTTTCCTCCACACACTTTCCTCACGTGTCTAATGATGGAATCCCCCATGACCAGAGCCTCAACCCTACCCACCTCATTTGATCCCCTCCCTTCCTGGTCAGCCCTATCTTTCCTGATAGCTGCAGAAGCTACTTCCTCCTCCCTTTTCTCCTTCCCATGACCCTGTTCCACCTGCCTTTTCCTATCCTCTACTCTACATTTCCCTTTCCTACCTTTTCCCTTCCTCCTACTTCCACACATCTCAGCAACAGTTCGCTGTCCCTCATCTTCCCTCTGTTGTTCTACCTGGAGTGACTCGTACCGATTTCGCACAGACACCTGTCCTGAATTCTGATCCTGAATAGAGCCCTTAGCCTGCAATCTCGTTCCCCTTAAAACATAAGACCACCTGTCTTCTACAACTCCCCCCTTTCCTTCCCCTCCCTCTTGTACACCTACTGTAACCTGTACATTGTTTGAGGGAGTCCTATCTTCCTTCCTGTCTTCTGTGAGAATCCTAATTATCTCCCTCAAACTCTCCATCTCCTCCCTCATACCCCTCAATGCCTCGCCACACCCACAGTTCGTACACTCGCGCTCCTTAGCCATTCTTTACGAAAAAATGGAAATAAAAATAAAATAACTTATTTGCAAAAAATAAATGAACGGAGGGATATATTGTCTGGGATAGTACTCAAAGATCACACAGCAATAAGGTAATTAATATACGACTATACTACAATACTACTTAGTCCTACTCTATTTTTTATCCTACAACCCCTAACAGGATAAAAATTGCTGTTAATTACTGAATATCGAAAGTAATTTACAAGAACTACACAATTCCAAACTGCAATTAAGCCTATCCTAATTACAACAATAGAATTTTAGTAAGAGTTTCTACGGATACCTCTACTACACCAGTACTACACAAATATTTTACAATAATAAAATAAGCATACTAAATTCTAATAGGTACTCGTATACTACTGTACAGTACACTACAGTGATTTATAAACTATTTTCAGACGTATCCTAATTACGATACCGGTACCGTATGTCACTACTAAGCACAAACAGAAATGAAACTTGCAAGAACTACTATACTCAAAGATTACCAACAAAGCTAAATGCTTAGACAAATTATTATTAATACCAAATACAGTAGAGACAATACGCGACACTGAGCGAGATATCGAGGGACAGCTATTGGAGCTCACTCTAGCGGATAGACCTGAAAACTACTGATTCTGTCATAAGGGCACGTGTATTTTTGTGTGAAGTTTTTGGTGTTATTTATGCGTTTTCATTGAGTTGACATAATTAAATAGTAGTGTGTGTCATTCCTTGATATCTCCTCTCAACATGGGGGGAAATGTATGTGTTGTGTTTGGCTGCAGTAACTATGAAGTAGATGAGAATGCGCGGTCGTTCTTCAGGTTTCCTCGTGACAAGAAAATGTAAGTAATATTGTGTTTGCATATATATTCTTCCAGTGACAGAGATCTTTATAGTACTTCATAATCTTCTGACCTGCTCGACCCATATTTTAACTGGCATAAAATGTAATACGCATATTTTATTGTATAGTGCAGCAGTAAACCTTCAATACTGATGTGTTGTTGTAGGTGTGATCTGTGGGTTTTGAAATGTCAGAGAAGTGATTTGGATAAGGTGTACAAGAAAGAAAGGACGTTACACTTATAATTATAAGAATTATAAGATCTGTTCAGATCATTTCCAGGCCAGCGACTTTTAAAATCTTCGACTATACAGCCAAGGGTATGTTACATTTCTACTCTAATTGTTCGTAAATATTCCTCAAAGCATCGCTATCGACAACATTTTTATACTTTTCTTTCTTTTATCCCTCTTCTCAGATTAAAGCCGGGATTTTATAGATTTTCTTTCTGTAAGTAGGCTTCATGTTAAGAGGAAAATTGTCCAGCTATTAAATTTTAATTATTTGCATCGTATGTGTAAGGAATGTGCCGATATTTTTATTGACAAGTATCTTAATGTGATGATACAATGTTTTTAAACGAGAAAAAAGACAAATACAACCGCAAGAGTTCAGACAGGAATGCTAAAGCTAAAAAAGTAATGCATAAATGGAAGATCAAGCCATTTAACAGCAGTCCATTTCACATCTTGTTTATATGTCTGATTTCAGTCTTTGAATAATAACCTTTTAAATAATTCTTCATTCATTTATCCAGAATTGCTTTAGCAACTTCGAAGTTAATATCTCAATAACACTTTCTTTCTAGACGTAATTTATTTATCCACTTCCGTATATACATTTCCATTGATATTTGAATTTAGCGCGATTTGTTCAGGTCAAGTCACTAGGAGCGCCACCGTCGAATTGTCTCCCATTTTAGCAAAGCTAAATTCTTAAGTGTCGCGTATTGTCTCTACTGTATTTGTTAATACTACGCTCTAATAGATAGACACGTAAGATAACACATGAATATAGCAGGCATGAAACGGCACTATCTAAATGTACTGTATCTACACTACAATTTTCAGCTGAAGTGTGGTTATATGAACTTCTACCGCTGGTGGATTAGTATTATTTTCCCTACTACGCGGGACGGAGAATGAAAGTGTCCTTAAATACTGAGAATAAGAGGTTGTCTACAATAATTTCTGTCAAAACTACGCCGCGGGCTTGAAGTGCAATATTATTGGGATATAGGAATTTGATGATTAACTTTTACTCGATGAATAAATGAAGGTGGTAAATACAAAGTATGCAGGGAACTAAGACTACAAATTATCGGAATAATGAATCAGCTGACTTTTTATTTATTTATTTACACTACTATCATGTGCATGTAGCAACAATCGTCAACAATCCAAAACACTGTTAAGTACCGTAATAATCCAGTGAAATTACCGTGAATTCTCTTTAGCTTCACTTTAAATCGATGTTTACAGGCTTATCGTGTCATTTAATGTAATCAATTATTACTTTGTGATAGTTTGAATGGATATCTGTACGAAATATCGGAAAAGTAGTGGCGGAAATTACAATGAGTTACAACTCTTTATGATAATCTGCTTTGTAAGTATAATACCAACGAACCTACAGATATTTAAAAATATTGTTTTACAAAAAGTTAATAAAAGTTAATATTATTACCTAAAGTATTTCCTAAACCTAAATTCGAAACTAAATACACCTAGCTAGCCTACTTAACCTAGAAAACGTAATCTACTGAACACCAAATGAATTACTTGTTATAAAATTCAAATAAATAACACTACTCCCGATTTCTACTAACAAGCACTAAACACCAATGTACAAATAGCACTAAATGGAACGCACGCGCACACACACACACACACACACATACTCTCTCTCTCTCTCTCTCTTTAAATAATTTCAATAGGTTTTAACTACTTTTTCACTACAATAATGCAAGAGCTCTCTCAACAGCCAACCGTTCACAAGCGCATCCAACAATGCAACAATCCAACAAAGATTCAAAGAACAGCAGCTCGATTTGTTCTGGGTGATTTCCGACAAAAGAATAGCGTTTTGAAAATGTCGTAAACTGTGGGCTGGAAAGACTTGGGAGAAAGGAGACGAGCTGCTCGACTAAGTGGTATGTTCCGAGGTGTCATTAGAGATCTGGCGTGGAATGTCATTATTAGACAAATAAGTTTGAGTGGAGTTTTCAAAAGTACGAATTATCACAGTATGAAGATAAAGTTGGAATTCAAGAGGATACTTTGCGGCAAATACTCGCTTATAGGAAGAGGTGTTAGGGATTGGAGTAACTTACCAGGGAAGATGTCTGATATATTTCTGAGATATCATTAAAGAAAACAGTAGGTAAACTAAGGATAGGGAATTCGCCACGTGGTCGACAGCCCTAAGTGCAGATCAGTAACTTTACTTACTTTTAAACTCCTCTTGACTTATACTAATAATAATAATAATAATAATAATAATAATAATAATAATAATAATAATAATAATAATAATAATAATAATAAAGTTGTGTCCTCATCCTGACGTACCGGGCGAGTTGGTCGTGCGGTTAGGGGCGCGCAGCTGTGAGCTCGCATCCGTGAGATAGTGGGTTCGAACCCCACTGTCGGCAGCTCTGAAATGGTTTTCAGTGGTTTCCCAGTTTGACACCAGGCAAATGCTGGGGCTGTACCTTAATGAAGGACACGGCCGCTTCCTTTCCATTCCTAGGCCTTTCCTATCCCATCGTCGCCATAAAACCTATCTGTGTCGGCGTGACCTAAAGCCACCAGCAAAAAAAAAAAAAAAACAAAGCATCATGAGGTGATGCAGCTCTTTTCAGGCACATCCCCAATGGAGGTGAGCTTCATGTACCATTTCAACTGTAGGCGACCTGCGCGTCGTGATCAAGATGAAATGGTGATTAAGATGACACATACCCCCAGCCCCCGTGTCAGCGGAATTAACCAATTATGTTTAAAATTCCCGACCCTGCCGGGAATCGAACCCGGGACTCCTGTGACCAAAGGCCAGCACGCTAACAATTTGCCATGGAGCCGAACACAACAACAACAATAATAATAATAATAATAATAATAATAATAATAATAATAATAATAATAATAATAATAGCCTGCAGTGATAAGAATCGAGGGCTTTGAAAAAGAAGCAGCAATCCAGAAAGGAGTGAGGCAAGGCTGCAGTTTGTCCCCTCTCCTTTTCAATGTTTACATAGAACAGGCAGTAAAGGAAATCAAAGAGAAATTTGGAGAGGAAATCAAAACCTTGAGATTTGCCGATGATATTGTTATTTTATCTGAGACTGCAGAAGATCTCGAGAAGTTGCTGAATGGTATGGATGAAGTCTTAGGTAAGGAGTACAAGATGAAAATAAATAAGTCCAAAACAAAAGTAATGGAGTGCAGTCGAACGAAGGCAGGTGATGTAGGAAATATTAGATTAGGAAATGAAGTCTTAAAGGAAGTAGATGAATATTGTTACTTGGGTAGTAAAATATCTAACGATGGCAGAAGTAAGGAGGACATAAAATGCAGACTAGCACAAGCAAGGAAGAGCTTTCTTAAGAAAAGAAATTTGCTCACTTCAAACATTGATATCGGAATTAGAAAGATGTTTTTGAAGACTTTTGTGTGGAGCGTGGCATTGTATGGAAGTGAAACATGGACGATAACTAGCTCAGAAAGAAAGAGAATAGAAGCTTTTGAAATGTGGTGTTACAGAAGAATGCTGAAGGTGAGATGGATAGATCGAATTACGAATGAAGAGATCCTGAATCGAATTGGTGAGAGGAGATCGATTTGGCTAAATTTGACGAGAAGAAGAGATAGAATGATAGGACACATCTTAAGACACCCAGGACTTGTTCAGTTGGTTTTTGAAGGAAGTGTAGGTGGCAAGAACGGTAGGGGTAGACCAAGGTATGAATATGACAAACAGATTAGAGCAGATGCAGGATGCAATAGTTACGTAGAAATGAAAAGGCTAGCACAGGATAGGGTGGCATGGAGAGCTGCATCAAACCAGTCTATGGACTGATGACTCAAACACACAATAATAATAATAATAATAATAATAATAATAATAATAATAATAATAATAATAATAATAATAATAATAATAATAATAATAACCTTTACTCTTCAACTGTGTCCTTGAAAAACTGATACCAGAATGCCGCGAACAGAAATTGGTCCTCAAAATTCACCAATCAATCACTTTAGGCAGAGGACCACTAGCGATAGATTCCCTAGCATTTGCGGACGACCTAGCGATATTAACCCGAGACATTTCAACAGCCCAAAATCAGATTGAACCTCTCAAGGTACGTGGAATACAAGGTAGGGATCACGAGAGAGGTGCGCAGTGGCAAAGCAGAGCTGTGACGTCACGCAGGACCCTCGCGTTGTATCTGCTCTGAGTGAGGTAGAGGTAGTTCGAATAAGAATCGCTGTGCACGCACAAGCTAGGTGCTAATAATACACGATAGTAACATATCTTTGGTGCATAAGAAACCGTGTGTGTTTATTTTATGTGATAGAACGTATAAAACGCAGTAATAGTGTACACTTTTCAGTATGTTTTGTCATGCCATTTTGCAGGCTGCACAAATCATAGCAGGCACGCGAAGGAACGAAACATACACTTTCATGTATTCCCTAAAGACACTGACCTAAATAAATGGTGACAGAAGTAATCAAGACATTATCGAAAGCTATCTTTCTCAGCTTCGAGGGTTCGGAAGGCTTTATGACGATCCTCTTCCGACAGCTGTGACGCAAAAGGTGAAATCATTGCTTCTTTTAGCCACAATGCTTCCGAGGCGATAAGAAATTCCATCTGTTCTCCGGAAGATTATGCAACATTACGCCCAAATATGTTACGTGCTACTGATGAACTCGTCGGATATTATGTGCGAGTCTAAGGCCAGCGTTGAGCCCACAACATCCTAATTCTTTACCGGAGGATGAGCAAGGATTCGTTAAAGCCCTTGAAGAGATAGTAAAACAGCTCGAGGACAGTCGCGAAACCAAGGACCGTGATGAGCTGCTTGAAAACTTCACGGGCTATATTGTAGCTCTTAGGGTAAAGAAGAAGAACCTCAATATAGAAAGCAATTACGGAGAGAAAACAGGTCAAACTACAAGGGATGGAAATTAGATTTCAAAAAGAGATTTTTTTTTTTTTTTTTTTTTTTTTTTTGCTATTTGCTTTACGTCGCACCGACACAGATAGGCCTTATGGCGACGATGGGACAGGGAAGGGCTAGGAGTGGGAAGGAAGCGTCCGTGGCCTTAATTAAGGCACAGCCCCAGCATTTGCTTGGTGTGAAAATGGGAAACCATCTGCAGGGCTGCCGACAGTAGGGTTCGGCCCACTATCTCCCGAATACTGGATACTGGCCGCACTTAAGCGACTGCAGCTATCGAGCTCGGTAGTTTCCATTTTACCACGGTAAAGAACTGAAAGAGGGTTCTAACATCATCACAAACCTTACGGATATCCTGAAGAAGAAATTCCCCGAAATTTATGAGCTTGCAAGTTGCTTCATGAGAAGCCGTTCTTTTATTCGAATGGACGCTTTAAACAAGAGTAAGACATTCACGAGACCGGGTTTCAGTTAATACAATATCGATAAAGAAAGAATAAAAGCAAAGAAATTCCACTGATGCTAGGTATAAGTGTGCTTGATCATCATCATCATCATCATCTGTTTACCCTCCAGGTTCGGTTTTTCCCTCGGACTTAGCGAGGGATCCCACCTCTACCGTCTCAAGGGCAGTGTCCTGGAGCTTCAGACTCTTGGTCGGGGGATACAACTGGGGAGTATGACCAGTACCTCGCCCAGGCGGCCTCACCTGCTATGGTGAACAGGGGCCTCGTAGGGGGATGGGAAGATTGGAAGGGAAGTTAGGTACCATCCCGGCATTCGCCTAGAGGAGAAGTGGGAAACCACGGAAAATGGCTGAGGTGGGAATCGAACCCACCTCTACTCAGTTGACCTCCCGAGGCTGAGTGGACCCCGTTCCAGCCCTCGTACCACTTTTCAAATTTTCATGGCAGAACCGGGAATCGAACCCGGACTTCCGGGGGTGGCAGCTAATCACGCTAACCACTACACCACAGAGGCGGACTACAACCTTTTATACAGGTTGAAATACTTCAGAACAGAGGTGTGACAAACGGTTATTTTTCTGTAACTGCTACGTATGTCACTGCTACAATAAAGTAACTGTGAAAAGTAACAGTTAAAAATAACGTCCAACGTACTCACGTTTTATTGTATTTATTGTATGGACTCGCACATGCGCGCACTCATCACTACACTGTTGAAAGTCGGTGCAGCAAAACACGCATTCCTATTTGTTTTAAAGTTAACGAGAGGCAGACAACGGATGAAATGAGAAGACAACATCGCGCCTTTTCTGAAATCTAGAGGAGTAATTTTTGACAATGCCCCGATCAAGGATAGAAGACAAGAAAACATGATGATCTGTCTGCCAAAGCTCGACACAAACCGCTACAAGAGGATCGATTAAGTAAAATGAAGTAATGTTATGTTACCTATAATATCAATATGGAAAGTTAGCATACTAATTTATCCCTCAACTGGTATCATACGTCTGTGAGACGGCCGAAAATTTTCCCAAGGCCATCCCCTCTCCTATACTCAGCCTACTGCTTTCTTCCCTTGTGTACCTCTCAGTTCAGTTGGAATGTTGTTTCCCTGCAGGGAAGGTGATGTACCGCTCGCTTTGTTTCACCTTGAATAAGTGAGTATTAAACTTATCGCGCCGTCTGACAGACGTATGATACCAGTTCCGTGACTATTGTTCGCGAACCCGTTATTCAGTATTGAGTGTTTATTGAGATAATGGCTAGGCTTGATTTTATGAAGACACTTGCCAAGTCACTGGTATATCCTCAAATGCATCGGAAGCTTACTGAGGTGGAGAAAATTCCACGTGAACTGACAAACTGGATGAGGAGGATTCATCAGATTGATGACGAACAAGAGGAACCTGAATTCTACGAGGTTCGTAAAACGTGCTACTTTTGCGATCCTCAACTGAAAAGAAGAACAAGTACCAGTGCCAGAAGTGCGGAAAACCGATCTAATTGGAGTACGCCAAAAAACTATATCCTGTGATAAGGAAAATTGTGCTTTCTAACAAACAGTGACTTTGAACCTTAAAATTTTAATTTATGTTTTGAGTTTTCCAGTAATTTTATGGTTTATTTGCTTGGATGGTCTTTGTATAATACTGATATATCAGCGAAATGATCGTAATAATAATATTTTCTAGATTTTTAAGAAAAGCAGAAGCGTCCACATTTTTGGAGCATCATTCTAATTTTTTATTATTTTTTTCTGGGTTTGTAATTTTTTCTACTGTTTGCACTGACATATTTGCAAACATATATTTAAAGGAATTAAGTTGAATAAATAACAAAAAATTAAGAACAATTTTTTAAATTTAAAAGTAAATATCTGGAGTCTGACAGACGTATGATACCAGTTACGTTACAAACGTAGATGATACCAGTTGAGGGTTATTTATGGTACAAGAAAGATTATACGGGCGAAACTTATAATAATATTATAATGTAGGTAGCCCTGCGTGAGTCAACTATTACACCTGAACAGTTGAATATGCCATAACAGTTTACACTTGATAGTTACCAGATGACAGCAGCAACTTAAACATATACACTAGAGTGTATTTCACTTAAAGCGCTCTCATTTGCAAGACATGCCTACTATCTGTACTCTGAAGGTCACATTCTGTGTCTGTAAGCTGCTACTTGTGACAGTTCCCACTTCCCAGTTACTGTTTTCACTAGAACGTTATTTCGTTGTCGTTACTCGCTAACCTGTTTTTTTTTTGTCCTCGTCACATTTGTAACAGTGACGAGCATGTAACTCTATCAAAGTAACTGCTACGTTATTTTTCAGCCATTTCTACTTCAGAAACGCTGCTGGATTCACACTGCATTTGATCTCCTATTATTACTCTACTGTAATAGTGAAGTGGAATGCCTTTTGTGAGGTGATGTTAAAATATCAATGAAGTTCTCTTATCTCTAACTTGTGGCTAAAACAGAATAGCGTACAGCAGTGTATTAGCCTACCTCATATAGAGGACAAGGCGCTGAGGGTTCACATTGACGTCATCGACCGCCAAGCGTGGTGGGGAGGTAGCGTGCCAGATGCGACCGTGCCCAATGCGACCGCATAATCTGTAACCGTGCCGGACGCGACCGGCGTTGACAAGCAAATTGTCATTTGATAAGTTGTGTCATCACCCAAGATAGGGTAAGCTAAACGAAGTGCAATGCCATTTCAATAAGTCCTATAAGCAGCTACTGCCCCTACTTTACATAACACTTCTGGGGGAAACTCGTTTTACAACACGAAACATGATGTGCGTTTACGTCTTTACCGGGCGAGTTGGTCATACGGTTAGAGGCGTGCGGCCCTGAGCTTACATCCGGGAGATAGTGGGTTCAAATCCCACTGTCGGCAGACCTGAAGATGGCTTTCCGTGGTTTCCCATTTTCACACCAGGCAAATACTGAGACTGTATTTTAATTAAGACCAGGGCCGCTTCCTTCCCATTCCTAGACCTTTCCTATCCCATCGTCACCTTAAGACCTGCCTGTGTCGGTGCGACGTAAGGCCAAATTCTCTGAAATTATTTACGACTTAGGCCTATTAACTTATCGTGTCCTATTAGTACCAGGAGTGTCGGAGGACGTGTTCGGCTTGCCTGGTGCAGGTATTTCTACCTGACTCCCTTGGGCGGCCTGCGCGTCTGGATGTGGGATTATGATAATGAAGTAGGGAGAGATGAAACCCGGTTTCGGCACGTAGCCTACCCCTCTCGAATAATACCAAGGGGTCTGCTCAATGCTTTACGTCTCCATCCGACGGCCGAATCACCATCAACAGCATCATATCCCCTCACTCCATTTGAACACTGCGAAAAGGTTTGGATTTGAATCCCGGCTTTTGGCATGCAATCTAGTGATTAGAAACTATCTACCACCAACTTTCCTACCCTGCCGGCCAACATTCTGATGGTGATTTTTTTTTTCATCGAGGCTAAGTGGCTCAGACGGCTCAGACGGTTGAGATGCTGGTCTTCCGACTCCAACTTGGAAGGTTCGATCCTGGCTCAGTCCGGTGGTATTTGAACGTTCTCAAATACGTCAGCTTTGTGTCGGTGGATTTACTGGCACGTAAAATAAGACCTGCGGGACTAAATTCCGGCACCTCGGTGTCTCCTTAAACCATAAAAGTAGTTACTAGGATGTAAAGCCAGCAACATTATTATATTTTTCTTTCGACCAACGGCACTCGAACCTGCTAACAATGGTGTCAGACCTTTATTTTAGAAAAGACCAAGTTAGCTACTTGTAACCAATCTGCCACTTGGTGACAGCCCTTAATGGAGATCAATTGTAACTGATTGATGGGTCGCATGCGGCACGATGCTTATCCGCTCGGTCGCTATTGGCACGATAATGGCCGGGTCGCATCTGGCACGTAACCGGTGGGGAGACCTGCGTGTGATCCCTAACTACGTTGGAACCTCTGAAAGGAACTGCGGAAAAAGTCGGCCTCCAGATAACTTTTGAAAAGAGAGAATGCAATAAACAAGCACCAAAATTGATGGAGACATAATATCGCAAAATTAAACGAGTATCACAATGTAAGTATGGGGCTGCCTGACCGAGGCGGTAAAGGCATACTCGGTTCGCCCGGAAGGACGTGGGTTCGAATCCCTGTCAGGAAGTCGTAAAATTTAAGAAATGAGATTTCCACTTCCGGAGGTGCATATGGCTCTGAGATTCACTCAGCCTACACCAAAAATGAGGACCAGGTTAATTCCTGGGGGCAAAGGCGGCCGGGCGTAGAGCTAACCACTCTACCCCATCAAGTGTCGAGGTTACGGATAGTGGAAGCCTTTACCTTCCACCCCTCCAAGGGTCTTCATGGCCTGTACGGAGATGACTTTGCTTTTACAATGGAAGTATCTGGGTGCATTCGAAACAAAATCCAATAAAATTAGATGCCAAAATATGGAAACCGCATATCGACTAACCAAAAATGTCTATTTAAAAAAATATGTATCTCCAAGCGCACAAAACGAAGACAATGGATCAGATACGCTGATTTTGACCAGGAAAGAAGACATTGTAAACATTTAGAAAAAGGAACGCAAAATCATAAGAAAAATTCTAGGCCCAAAACTCACCAACGGGCAATACCAACTCAGAGGCAGACAGGAAATCAAACAATACACAAATACAGGTAAACCTCGTTATACGCGAGAGTTACGTTCCGCGGATTTGCCGCGCATAGCGAATTCGCGTAAATCGAGATTCATTTTATATGCAAAATACAGGATTAGCTTTCCGTTTACTCACATATTAAGTTTAATATAGCAGAGATTCTTAATATTTTTACAAAATATAACCATTATCCCGTCCCTGAAACGCATTTTAATGCAAAATTTATACACTTAAAAATTTAACACTGAAATATACAATAATAAACTAAACTCTGCATACAAGCTCTTGGCTTTAGCTTGAATAGCAGCTCCGGAGAGAGGCATGTGTTGTTGGTTGTGATGATCAATCCAATCCATTCTTTACATCGCTTCCGAGCGGGATTTGGTCACTCTAGTCACACTTTAGTTTTTTCGAATTGATTCCGCATTGTCACGAATAGTTCTCACAGTGGATTCAGTAAGTCCCAAAGCATGCTGAATGCCATCAATACGCTCACCTTTCTCATAGCGATCCAAAACTTCTAACTTTGTATCTAATAAATACGACTTTGGTTCACGCTTCTTTCTTTCGACAGCCTCAGTTTATTTCCTTTTGGCAGGTGTTTTAAATACGAAACCTGTAAAGTGTAACTTCACAGCTCTACTGACCGGAACTGACGATTCACGTCTCGACAAACACGATAGAAGACGCGATTCGAGATGCGCTTGCCCCGTTTATAACCTTCCCGCGCGCTGTAGTGTGCGTTGCACAGTTCGACACGCATGTCTGTATCCGCCTCAAGGCATTACAGTTTCCACACAATGTTAACAGATGGCAGCACTGGACTTGAAACCAAAATCGCGTATATGTGAAATCGCGTATAACAAATCCGCGTATAACGCGGTTTACCTGTATTCACAGTGGCATTCGAAAACGCAGGCTAAGATTCTATGGTCATATTAACAGAATGCATCCAGACAGACTTAACAAACAAATAGTCGAATTCTAAGAAAACAGGAGTAAAGCTAAAACAGAGACAATGAAATGGATTGCGAAATCAAAACCGATTTGAAACAGGCAGGAATTACACCAGCGGATGTCCAGAACTGGGTAATCTTCAGATCAAAAATTCACAAATGGCAAGTTGACCAAGAGGAAAGACCAGAGAAGACTGGAACAACCTCGTCTGAAGACAGAAAGGAAACCCACAGTAACAGAAGGAAAGAAATATGGGCACAAAAGAAGGCAATGCTCGCCTCTAAGTACTTTGCGTAATCCTAACGGGCTTATTCGCATATAATAATAATAATAATAATAATAATAATAATAATAATAATAATAATAATAATAATAATAATAATAATAATAATTGTACCGGGAGGTACATCTCTACGGCGCACATTTAAATCTTGCGCCTAAAAGAACTCCTCAACTGGAGAATTCGTGAAATTGAAACTGGACCAACTTATAAATTTATTCAGAAGATGTCACCACAGTAATTTGACGTAATTTTGATATTGTGAAGTTTCATGTATTGTATGAAATTCTACGTGTTTTGTTTACAATTCATCAAGAAGTTTGGACTTTCTTCAACAGAGGTCACTGCTAAAAAACTATGACCATGCACCCTGGTGCGAAGTGGAAGAACTTTTGATTTCAAGAAGTTTTGAATTCATAAGTTTTTTTGGGGGGTTGGCAATATTGATCTTTTCTTTCCGCCAGTTTTGAATTTAGCCAATCACGAACTTCTGTAATTAATTTTCCGCCTATCACAGGCTTCCTCTTCGATTTTGGGTGTAACATTTAAATTCACCAATAAAGTGAGAGGGTGTGGCTGGTTTATTCATGAAAAGTCTCGAGCTTTCCCCAAGGGTTTATAAACTGCGGATTTTCACGCCTCTTGGCCAATTGATCGTCATCTAACTTAGTGTGTGTGTCAAGCAGGAGGCGGGAGGCGCCTCTTTCATCAGGCAGCAGTACACCGACAAGGTAATGGCCAATTAACATCTTTATTTCTTGCTAGCTCTGCAGTTTAACCCGAGGGAAAGGTTCGAAACTTTAACTATGTAACCAACTTCTCTAAAATGAAAATCTCCTTTCGGCTCATGTAAAAATTTCATAAATCTTTAACTGTAAGTCGGGGATAGAGAGTGATGTACCCTCTCGAGCTCCCCTTCATCTTGGTTTGAGGTGATTATGTTTATTGCTGTTTCTCATTCTGTAATGTGGTAAATTACTTTCTTATACGAGTCACCTCCATAGTTTGGTAATAGTCCCTGTTTCATCGGCCTAGTACCTTTAGGTTTTAAGAATTCATATTTAGGAGTGCAAGCATTCGCCTCCTTTCATTTAGTGTTCGGGCCATTTATTTAACTTATTTCTTTTTACACGAAGGCCCTGTAGGTTGGGTACGAGATACCCCTGTTTCAATTTGTAAGCTGGGCCATGGAAGGCCAAAAGGTGTAAGATATTTTTGGTGTTGCCTTGAATAGGCTTGAAAACTGAGAGCCTGTTGCTCCTTTTCGAAGTAAGATTACTGAATGCCTTTTGAAGGCTGGATATTATATGTTGGGAGCAAGCGCTCCATGTGTTGAGGGATTTTTGCCCTTGTGGAAATTTGTGCCTTTTGTAAAATTTGAACTAGGAGCTCAGGAACTGTAAAGTGAGGGCTTGAAGCCCAAGAGCTGTTTATACCACCAATTTTGTCTTTCCTAGACTTGTACCTGTTACATTGTTATTCGTTGATTTTTGAAATTCTAAAGAAATATAACCTTTATTAAAGTTTTAAATCAATTCGTGATCTTGTAGTTAGACCCATTCAGCCCGGCACCTTCTTTCACCTCTGCGTTCCACGGGTAACCCCGCCAACGCCTTGGGTCTTTGAATGTTAAAATAACAGTGGCGCTAGAAGACAAGTGTGGAGTTTTGCATGGAAATGAAGCACACCATTGTTTTGTTTATGGTTGCTTGTTATTCTAAGCACGGCTTCGTGCGGTTCCGAGTGTTTGAGGTCAAAGGTGCCCCTTGTAAGAAAGTATTGAAATCCACCTCCGATAACAAAGACATTCTACTATAAGATACAAAGCAGCTGGAATTGATAAAATCTTTGAGGATATACCAAAGGTGATGGGTTGAGATATAGTGCCATATCTGAAAACTTATTTTGAATTACCGTTTGCATGAAGTAGAGGTACCAAACGAATGGAGAGTTGCTATAGTAGCCCCAGTGTACAAAGGAAATTGTGATACATATACTCGTAAAGTGGATGATCACAGGCCGGTAAGATCTGGGATACATTAGGTACATTTGCTAAATTATTAACTGGTTTCATAGAAGGCAGTTAGAGTTTAGGAAAAGTTATTCCAGTGAAGCTCAACTTGTTGGATACCAGCGAGGTAAAGCAAGCATTTTAGATTCACGTCAAATGGACTGTATCACTATTGACTATCACTATTAGAGTAGGTGAAGTGTTATCTGATCCTGTAATGATTAAGAGAGGAGTCTCGCAGGGCACTGTTATTGGACCTTTAGTTTTTCCTATATATATAAATGATATGCGTAATGAATTGGAAATATAGATAAGGCTATTTGCGAATGATGTTATACTGTATACAGTAGTAAATGAGTTGCAATATTATGAGGACTACAGGAGGACCTAGATAATGTTGTAGAATGGACAGCGGACAAACACATGTTTGTATATTCGGTTGGATGAAAAGTGAAGTTGAAAGTTTCACCAAGAGGAGAGGTCCTCTCGAGCCCGGAATTTTATGGGTTAATAGGTTAGAATGTAAAGTTTCTGAAGCGAGCAGCAAGTATAGTCTACATTCACAACAATTATGCTATGGGGTTTGCATAAACATTAAGGGTACGGCCCATCGGAATTCCTGTAACGTATGTTACTCTTGCTACATTATGGAAGAGCGGGTGGCCGACACTTCCAGTTAACCAAATTTAGTTTGCAATCTAACCTGTTACGGCATGAAAATCCGGGCTTTGCTTATTACTAATGTTGCTGGAAAGATCATACCTCATGGTGAACACCGTAAGTACCTAGGTGTTCACATAAACAATACTTTTGATTGCGGTAAAATTTTAATGAGGTTGTTAAGGAAGGTTACAGATTTCTTCGCATGGTTAATAGGGCTCGAAAATTTAAGATCTAAAAATTACCACAAAAACCTATAAAAATACCTAAAAGTATACAAAAAGGACCTACAAACTGACAAAATGCAATCCAAATTCATTCATAAGTTCAGTTCTAATGACATATTTAATGAAGGATTATAATGTTTAAAAACTTCCGGTGATATGCAGCATATAGTGCTGAAATATATGAATGAAATACTTCTTCTTTAAGACATATATTTTTAAATTAACATAATTTAAAAATGAATTCCGTGTTTTATTTTTAAAAAAGTTCTTGCAGAAATTTAGAATGAAATATTTTTTTCCACCAAGAATGAATTCAGCGAAGCCACAATGGACATCCTGGAGAAAGATTTAGTATAAATGGAATCACATTTGGCTTACCCACACTGGGGTTACAGAAATAGGAATTCAGAAATCTCACCTCAGTTGGCCTTGCAATATATCACAATAGTCATCTCCAGTGCAAAGGATCGACCGACCGACCGACCGACCGACCGACCGACCGACCGACCGACCGACCGACCGACCGACCGACCGACCGACCGACCGACCGACCGACCGACCGACCGACCGACCGACCGACCGACCGACCGACCGACCGACCGACCGACCGACCGACCGACCAACCGACCAACCAACCAACCAACCAACCAACCAACCAACCAACCAACCAACCAACCAATACTGGTTTGCATTTAGGACAGTCTCCCAGGTGGCAGATTTCGTATCGGTCGTTTTCGTAGCCTTCCATAATGATTTCCAAGAAATTGAAAATTTATTGAATATCTCCCTTGGTAAGTTATTCCAATCCCTCACTCCCCATCCTTTAAACCAGGGCCTCTCAGGGTGCATGCGCGTGGTGCATGCACTGTGCACGGTGCAAAAGACGACTTGGTTTGGTTGACCAGAGTGCAGATCCCCACTCCTCGATTTGGAGCAATAGCGCTTACTCTCTCTTTTCTCACGCCTGTCTCACTCGCTCCGCCTGTCTCCCTCTGCCCCACTTGCGCCGTAGCGCTCCAAATCCGGGCTGACTTGAGCCGAGTATAGGCGAGTTGAGCCGAGCTTAGCCGAGTAGCCCAGAGACGAAGCGTTGATCCGAGCCATGCCGAGCGGCAGCGATGCACAGTGCACGGAGCTCTTGCGCCTCTATCTGCACGCGTGAGATTTTGGGCGTTTGAGAGGCCCTGCTTTAAACGAATACTTGCCCCAATTTATGCTCTTGAATTCCAACTTTATCTTCATATTGTGATCTTTGCTACTTTTAAAGACGCCACTCAAACTTGTTCGTCTAGTAATGTCATTCCACGCCATCTCTCCACTCACAGCTCGGAATATACCGCTTAGTCGAGCAGCTCTTCTCCTTTCTCCCAATTCTTCCCAGCCCAAACCTTGCAACATGCTGGCAACGCTACTCTTTTGTCGGAAATCACTCAGAACAAATCAAGGTGATTTTCTTTGGATTTTTTCCAGCACTCGAATCAAGTAATCGTGGTGAGGGTCCCATAAGCTGGAACCATACTCTAGTCGGGGTTTTGCCAGATACTTGTATGCGCTCTCTTTTACATCCCTAAACACACTCATCAGAGATCTGTACCCTTTATTAACAATCATATTTATGTGAGTACCGCAGTTAAGATCTGTCCTTATATTAACACATGGTCGGTTTTCGGACAGCACGGGGCGAAACACCGAGAAACTTATCTTCACATCAATGGATGTTAAAGGTTCATAACACTCGGATCAAAATGTTATTTCACTTATCTTGCGCATAATTTGATACCCCAGGTTTCTTAAGCACCAGTTGCATTTTTCATTTCATTTCATTTCGTTTTGAATTTCTCTCTTTCCAGATATGGTTCAACTACATGTATCAAAAATCAATCAATACTGATCTGCATTTAGGGCAGTCGCCCAGGTGGCAGATTCCCTATCTGTTGTTTTCCTAGCGTTTTCCTAAATGATTTCAAAGAAATTGGAAATTTATTGAACGTCTCCCCTGGTATGTTATTCCAATCCCTAACTCCCCTTCCTATAAATGAATATTTGCCCCAGTTTGTCCTCTTGAATTCCGACTTTATCTTCATATTGTGATCTTTGCTACTTTTAAAGACACCCCTCAAACTTATTCGTCTACTAATGTCATTCCACGCCATCTCTTCGCTGACAGCTCGGAACATACCACTTAGTCGAGCAGCTCTTCTTCTTTCTCTCAGATCTTCCCAGCCCAAACTTTGCAACATTTTTATAACGCTACTCTTTTGCCGGAAATCGCCCAGAACAAATGGAGCTGCTTTTCTTTGGATTTTTTCCAATTCTTGAATCAGGTAATCTTAGTGAGGGTGCCATACACTGGAACCATACTCTCGTTGGGGTCTTACCAGAGACTTATATGCCCTCTCCTTTACATCCTTACTACAAGCACTAAATACCCTCATAACCATGTGCAGAGATCTGTACCCTTTATTTAGAATCCCATTTATGTGATTACCTCAATGAAGATCTTTCCTTATATTAACACCTAGATACTTACAATGTATTTACTAGAGGGATGTTTAAGAGGTGGTGGATGAATTAATGACGATTCTAATTGGGAATAGGCAGTAAAAATGTAGTCTAATGAAGGGAATGTTGTAAAATAAGACCTGAAAAGGGGCTTTAAAAAGACCAATAAGCCAAAAACTCCAAAAAGGGACAAATAAAACCTACCATTTTATGGCTTGCAATGACCCAGTCGGGCACTCCAGAAAAAAAGTATTTTCTCTCCACTTCCGATCCTTAGTGATGAGAGTATTAAGGAAGTGTGCCGGCCCCGCGGTGTAGGGGTACCTTGTCTGCCTCTTACCCGGAGGCCCCGGGTTCGATTCCCGGCCAGGTCAGAGTTTTTTACCAGGACTTGAGGGCTGGTTCGAGGTCCACTCAGCCTACGTGTTTAGAATTGAGGAACTATCTGACGGTGAGATAGCAGCCCCGGTCTAGAAATTCAAGAATAACGGCCGAGAGTATTCGGCGTGCTGACCACGCAACACCTCGTAATCTGCAGGGCTTCGGGTTAAGCAGCGGTCGTTTGGTAGGCCAAGGCCCTTCAAGGCCTGTAGTGCCATGGAGTTTGGTTTGGTTTTTAGTAAGGATGTATAGGAGACCAATAAGAGTATGCCTGAAAATGGTTTTCCGTGGTTTCCCATTTTCACACCAGACAAATGCTGGGGCTGTACCTTCATTAAGGCCACGGCTGTTTCCTTCCAACTCCTAGCCCTTCCCTGTCCCATCGTCGCCATAAGACCTATCTGTGTCGGTGCAACGTAAAGCAACTAGCAGAAAATAAGAGTATTATCCCAGTGTGTGGGATCGAGACCAGGAATACATGATATGAGAACTGGAAATGGCCCAAAGGAAATCAGCATGATTTATTCTGGGTGATTTCCAGTAAAAGAGCACGGTTACGAAAACGTTGCAAACTGTGGACTGGGAAGACTTGGGAATAAAGAGGAGAGATGTTCAACTGTGTGGTATGTTTAGAGCTGTCAATTCAGAGGTGGCGTGGAATGACACCATAGTCCATAAATTTGGCATAAATTTGTGAGACTCAGTATTTAAGTTCAAGATAAAAAGCGGAAGAAACTAAGCTACAAATTACTTTTAGGAACTAAAGGGGCCGGGGGGGGGGGGGGTTTACAGGAGCAATTTTTTTGTTTGTTTGTACGGAATCAGAGGTACAATACAACACATAACAACATCTCAGCATTGAAGTGCAAGGCGAATTGGGGCAGAAAATAGAAAAAAAATATTCATAGCTCATTGTTTTAGAAGCCTTTGTCGAGGGCAGTCAAGATTTTCTTCTGATGACGCAGGGCATAGTTCACTACGAAACGTAAAGAATTTAATCTTATTTTCATGACACGACATAACTTAAGCCCAACAGCCTATTATCAGCATCAATGGCAACATTAGAAAAATCATCATCATCATCATCATCATCATCATCTGTTTACCCTCCAGGGTCGGCTTTTCCCTCGGACACAGTGAGGGATCCCACCTCTACGGCCTCAAGGGCAGTGTCCTGGAGCTTCAGACTCTTGGTCGGGGATACAACTGGGGAGAATGACCAGTGCCTCGCCCAGGCGGCCTCACCTGCTATGCTGAACAGGGGCCTTGTGGAGGGATGGGAAGATTGGAAGGGATAGACAAGGAAGTGGGAAGGAGGTGGCCGTGGCCTTATGTTAGGTACCATCCCGGCATTTGCCTAGAGGAGAAGTGGGAAACCACGGAAAACCACTTCCAGGATGGCTGAGGTGGGAATCGAACCCACTTCTACTCAGTTGACCTCCCGAGGCTGAGTGGACCCCGTTCCAGCCCTCATACCACTTTTCAAATTTCGTGGCAGAGCCGGGAATCGAACCCGGGCCTCCGGGGGTGGCAGCTAATCACGCTAACCACTACACCACAGAGGCGGACAACATTAGAAAAATAATTTTTTTCATGGACTCGAAGACTGAGGGATGCATTTTATAAATTTCCCCAGGCAACTCAGGGTAGTACTGTGCTGTCGTATTGCTGATAAAAATAATAGAAAAAATAAAATGCGGTCATAAGTAAAAGTGGTAAAATTAAAATGCGCTTGAGAAAGAACAGTTAAATAACAAAAATAAGCACAAATAAAACACACTTTTTTTTTGTCAGTACATATCGCTGCACTCCATAAACACCAACATCTTCAGTAACAACTTTTATGCAGTACGAAAATAATAGAATAAACACAAATACTCTGCAATATAGAATCAACTCTCACTCAACACAAGGCAAGTTCGCACTGATTTAAATAGTAAACACACACGCGCAACAAATAAATACTGTATATGACTTCACAACAGAAGTGAGGCTTGTACAGAGCAACACAGAAGGAAAATGAAGGAAGGCAAGGAGGCGATGGCTGTTCCTGCCTACGAATATATTTGTAAAAAAGAAAATGTTATGCAGTTATTTTAATAACTCATGGGCATAATGACTATGATAATGCATTACAAAGTACGGTAAAATATCCCTTAATCACGACGAATTATGGGTGTCAAAGAGGGGGTGTGTTCACTCCTTATAGATCCGTAAGAGAAATACTGTTTTCTTAACGTGGAATGATACTAGTAGACGAATAAGCTTGACCTGAGCTTTTAAAAGTAAGAAAGATCATAATACACTTAAGAAAATGAAAATTGCAACACCATGAAGGCACTGGTCGTTTGTGTTGATTTTCAAGATATGGAACGATGCCATGTAGGTATGTAAACGATCAAAGTTTAAGACCCATGGGATTGTTGCTACAGGTCTCCCCACGTGATTGGTCGCGGAGGAATCAACTCCAGTATACGGACTCTGGTGTAGCGTAGTTGACTTGCAGTCTGTGCAGTAAAGTGTTCCCCGTCAAACATGCCTCGACGACAGAGAAGAGCACGCTATCAACAACTGTCGCCGTTTGAGAGGGCTCGGATAATTGGGCTGTGTGAGGCTGGATTATCGCTAAGGACTGTCGCTGCACGTGTTGGCCGACAGGCATCTACGGCACAACGTGTATGGCAGCAGTGGTCAAATGAAGGTACCCACACTCGTAGACCTGGCAAAGGCCCAGCACGACAGGCAACTGTGAGAGAGGATCGGCGCATCATTCGGATGGCTGGGACGGAACCCAATGCAACAGCAGCGCAAATTGGAACAGCTGTGGCACCCCACGTTACACACCAAACAGTTGGTAATCGCCTGCGTGCAGCTGGCTTACGAGCCCGTGTCCCTGCAGAAGGTGTTTCATTGACCCCACAACAGCGACGTGTAAGGCTGGCCTGGTGTCGAGAAAGATCGACGTGGGTCGACGAATGGCATAGGGTCGTCTTTAGTGATGAATCGCGCTTCTGCCTTGCCCGCAGTGATCGCCGGAATCGTGTGCGCCGACGTAACGGGGAGAGGGGCCGTCCAGATCTTATTGTCGAGAGGCACACATTATGGTCTGGGAAGCTATTGGCTTTAATGTGAAATCACAATTAGTGCTTGTTGAGGGCACTATGACTGCTCGACAGTACGTTGATAGGGTACTCAATCCAGTGGTTGTCCCTATGATGGCGAACATTGCTAATGGGATGTTTCAGCAGGACAACGCCCGGGTTCACACTGCACGCATCTCCAGAGAAGCTCTCCACGACATCACAACCTTAGAATGGCCCGCCAGATCCCCGGACCTCAGTCCTATTGAGCATGTGTGGGACATGATGGGTCGACAACTGGCCAACCGTCCTCAGCCACCCACAACTCTGGAACAACTGACCCGTGCAGTGCAGCAAGCATGGGCCACAATTCCTGAGGAAGCGATCCAGGGCCTTATTGACTCCATGCCTCGACGAATTCATCAATGTATTGCAGCTCGTGGTGGGCACATCCTGTATTGATTGTTGTCGAAACTTGCGGTCAGAGGGACCTGAAAATGTAATCATCGAAGCAAAACCGAACACTCGTCCTGCATGTTCAATTTCAGCAATGTAGCACCACTCCTTCTGGATGTTGCAATATCCTTTTTCTTCAGTGTATGAAGATAAAGTTGGAATTCAAGAGGAAAAATTGTGACGAATATTCATTTATAGGACGAGGAGTTCTGAAATGGAATAAATTATCAAGGGAAAAGTTCTATATAAATTCCCAAACCTTCGACAAAATTTAAGAGAAAGCTACGTAAACAACTGACAGGGAATCTGCCACCTGGGAGACATACACATCATTGATGGTTGATTGATTACAAGCACCTAGATATATTAGGGAATGAATCGACTGCATCACTTACCGTATTTTCCTTCACTGATCAACAATGTTATTCCGTATCCAAGGATACTGTCACATTTTGTTACTTATGCCACCGTTCAGAATTTCTTTCAGATACAAATCATTAACTTGACCAAAATGAGCTAGTTTCTTTATACACAAATACACGTACAACATGATGAAATAATACAAAGTACACGTAAAGTGAAATTCTGTTATTGTTAGGAGATGCGTTCATGAAATGGCGACTGAAGCAACAATGGATTGCACTTTGGCATATAAATAGTTAACAAGGTACTTTTCCACCGGTATTTATGAAGATGGCATCAAAAAAGTGTATAAATATGAGTATCGTACATTCTCCTTTCATATTATGTCAGAATATAAATAGAAAAATGTGAAACCTTCACGAAGTATTGTTAGGTGGCTCCATGTTTGCTGTGTGGTCCGCACAGAATCTGTAAGTTCAGTACCATTAGAAGAAGACCCTCAGTGTGTAATAATGAATGGTTTGTGCGGGAAGTGAGTTTAATTGTTTTGTGTGAATTGTGAAGAGGATCGCATGTTCCAGGACCAGCAAGGTATGTTTCTGTGCTAATTCTCAAGAGGATCGCATGTTCCAGGATCAACAACGTTGTTTGTGCGGGAAGTGAGTTTAATTGTTTTGTGTGAATTGTGAAGAGGATTGCACGTTCCAGGATCAGCAAGGTATGTTTCTGTGCTACTTCTCAAGAGGACTGCATGTTCCAGGATCAACAAGGTATGTTTCTGTGCTACTTCTCAAGAGGACTGCATGTTCCAGGATCAACAAGGTATGCGTGAAAGTGACATCAAGAAAGTGTATAAAATACGCTCGGTGAACTTTAAGCTTATGTTCGCATCACACGGGTTGGTGAGGTGGGGTGATGCGAGGTGACAATTCTTGGCATCACACGGGCTGGTGAGGAGTGGGGTGATGCGAGGTGGCAATCCTTCAACTCTTCGAGCTGTCACCTCATCTTGGCATCACACGGGCTGGTGTGGTGGGGTGATGCGAGGTGACAATTCTTGGCATCACACGGGCTGGTGTGGTGGGGTGATGCTAGGTGACAATTCCTTGAACATCTCTCTAAGCTCCTCCACATTGAACCTCAGTGCTCCACCCATGCAAGAAGCATCGTTCTCTCTCTCAAATCCCTCCCGGCCTATTATTTTTGTCCCAATATTTTTTTTATGTTCAAGGAGCCTGCGGGCCCATCCGCAGTGGATTGCCACCTCACACTACACGACAACACAGCAAGTATCATGCCGACAAGATTATCATCATCATTATCATCATTATTCTAAGAGGACGGTGTTAATTGTTGCGGAGCTGTCGATGAGAAACTTTCAGCTTAGAACGGTAATGGTTTCACGGTAGTGAGTGTAATTTAAGTTTCGTGAATGTCCGTAGCTCCTGATACAGCGATCGAAAGCAAGGATGTAATGTATGTATACAACGGACTACCGATTAACTATTTAGAGTACCTAGTCCAGTCTGCCTAGCGGGTGAACCACTGGTAATGACGGACAAATTCAAGTATCTGAGCTCTGTTATTGCCACCGATGCCACGATCGATGATATCATAAAGCACCACATCAATGTTGGATGGACGAAGTGACGTCTGCTTGACAGGTGCCTTGTGTGACAGGCTGATAGGCAAGATATATCAGAATGTCATCAGACCTGCCCTCATTCATGGCTCTGAATGTTGGGTAAGGCAGAAGACGCACGATCAGCAAATGCACGTCATGGAGATGTGGATGCTGCGATGGTCATCGGGTGACTCTCTGTCTGACCGATAGTGCAATGAGCCCCTATCAGTGAGACACTGGAGGAGCGGCAGTTAAGCTGGTACAACAGAGAGCGAGGACGTCCTAGAACGAGGTGGCGAACAGCTCAAAACGGCATTCCAGTGGCGCAGAATGGAGTACTCGGGGGTGTCCGTTACGGGCACATAGACATAGTTATTGCAAATAATCTCTTCGGTAGTTTGTTGTATACAGTAAATCCTCAATTACATATAATATACAAAGTTTATTCCACCTACTCAATACTGTACAGTAATTGCAAAGTTTATAAATACATTACAATATATTATCAAGGTACTAGTTTCGACCCTACATGGGTCCTCATCAGCCTAACTAAGATACACTTAAGGATTTGCCGAAGTCCTAAGGCAGAATTACATTGTAGAAATAAGATTTAAAAGAATGAACTGTGTATGTAATGCGATAATGTACATATAAAATGGTGGATTGATGAACTGTTATAGATAAAATAATGTTGTACTTATGAGTAACAATTAAATTTTTTTGGATTTACGTTAATTACAATTAGACTGTAAGAATAGTTATCATACAATTATTACAATAGTTATTAAAATATGCCCTTGTTAGTGAATACTCTAAAATTGCACTTTAAAAACGTAATATGCCGGCTGAATGCAAAGTCCAGATGCTTCTATTGATTTGGAATTCCTAGTGTATCTGCAGGTGGAGAATTGAAAGTTGAACATTGGCGCAGAGGGTATCTGTCTTGCTTGAGGTGCAATATTTAATTTCTTTATCAGAAATTTATTTAATTTAATTTATTTTATTTGTGTATCAGACATATTGGACCTCAAGCAAGACAGATACCCTCTGCGCCAATGTTCAACTTTCAATTCTCCACCTGAAGATACACTCGGAATTTCAGAACCCCTGGACTTTGCATTCAACCGGCATATTACGTTTTTAAAGTGCAATTTTAGAGTATTCACTAACAAGGGCATATTTTAATAATTATTGTAATAATTTTATGATAACTATTCTTACAGTCTAATTGTAATTAACGTAAATCCTAAAAATGTTAATTGTCACTCATAAGTACAACATTATTTTATCCATAACAGTTCATTAATCCACCATTTTGTATATACATTATCGCATTACATACACAGTTCATTCTTTTAAATCTTATTTCTACAATGTAATTCTGCCTTAGGACTTCGGCAAATCCTTAAGTGTATCTTAGTTAGGCTGATGAGGACCCATATAGGGTCGAAACTAGTACCTTGATAATATATTGTAAAGCATTTATAAACATTGCAATTACTGTACAGTATTGAGTAGGTGGAATAAATTTTGTGTATTGTATGTAATCTTAATTCAATACGGAACCAATAATGAAGTTTATAACCTTGAAATCCACAATTACTTCCAATCACTGTATCACGAATTTGGAATGCACGAAACTTAAAATCATACTCGCTACCAAGGAACCATTATCGTACCAGGAGAATCGACATGACAGCGTTTCAATTTGAGGACCTGGCCCGGTTTTACGGCCGGATGTCGTTCCTGACGCCAACCCTCTGTAGGGGGATTTATTCACCGTTGCGTGTTTGTGTTGTGTTTGGGGCGTTGTGTTGAGAGAAACACAGACGCCCAGTCCGAAAACCGTAGGAATTAACCGTACAAGTTAAAATCTCCGGCTCGGTTAGGAATCGAACCCGGGGCTCTCTGAACAGAAGGAAAGTACGCTGACCATTCAGCTAAGGTGCCAAGCAAAGTATATACAGAGTGTAACAATAATGTGGGCCAAATTTGAGGGCACATTCTTCACACATAGAAAAGGAAATTATGTTATCTGGAAATGGGTCTTTGGTTCCATGTTAGAGCGCATTTTCTACTTAAACACGACAAACGCAGGGGAATACAACGTACAAGCATACGACATGAAACCGTCATCAGTTCGTCCGGGATTCAATCCCTCGTCGAGTTAATACATGTATCAATACTAAGGGGGGACAGTTTTAACATGTTGTAGAAAATGATTTTTAATATGAAAATAAAGCGTTTCCGGACCCAAGTTAATCTAACATATTTTCTTCTTCTACGTGTGAGGAATGTGTTCACAAAGTTTGTCCTATTTTACTGTAACACCCTGTATATACACTAGTATACTGTCCGGTTCCTTAGTTGAATGGTCAGTGTACTTGCCCTCTGTTCAGAGAGACCCGGGTTCGATTCCTAGCCGAACAGGAGATTTTAACTTGTATGGTTAATTCCTACGGTTTGAGGACTGGGTGTCTGTATTTCTCTCAACACAATACAATACCAACCACCACACGAACACGCAACAGTGAATAAACCCCTCTACAGAGGGTTGGCGTTGGGAAGGGCATTTGGCCGTAAAAACCAGACCAGATCCACAATTGAGACACAGTTCGTACCCGCGCTCCAACCAGTAGAAGTAGAGGAAGAAGAGTCAGGAAGTAAGGAGGTAGGAAAAATATTTTATTAAGCTTATCACACCTACGAAGTAAAATGTAAATTGTAAGCTTCCAGAATGAAGTTTTATTAGGAAACTTATATTCACTAATATAACTTACTGTGCTGATTGTATTTAGGAAGAATTGTGACTAGCTGTATGTTTTACAACAAGCCAAGACCTGGAGGATGGACTCCGTATCTGTTCTCACATGCCCATGCCTTCACAGCGGACGACTTTGGTGGTTTTTTTAGATGTCTTCATGGTTCAGCCAAGTGACTTTCAGACACCAACGAAGCACCTCCATTTTTATTATGTGAGCTCCTGTTAATTCTGTTTTGTTGTAGGCCAACATTCTGGTCGATACTGTTCTACTGGGCGGATGACCTTCTTGGATTTCAAGTACACGGATCTTCTGGACGTACTGAAAGCCAGAGATCTAGTGTCACCTCAATCGAGAAGTACTTGTGGATGTCTAGCAACGCCTTGCCGATAGTTTTCATGTAACAGCGAGGTGATATTGGTCATAAACAAGCCGTCCGTTTGGGAACCGCACTCCAGGTATTCGTTCTTTGTAAGTCTCAGTAGCCGATCAAATATTGTAAGACGTTTGTTCTACTGGTCTTCAAAACGTGTACTTATGAATGTGATGTTGCCGTCTAGTCGAGAAACTATTAATATTCAACAGTGTCTTCGATCACCGACTACACTACCAATACTGTATCTATGGATTGCAAAGACTTGAGAAAAAACCGAGAATTAATTGAGATGAGAATGCTATGCTATGATTGATAAGAATTTTAAAAACGGAGGCGACAAATGTTACTGGATGATCGCCACGGGGGGAGGCGAGACCGGGGCCTCCCCCGGTGGGGAGGCGGGTGAGGCCTCCCCAGCATAAAAACAAAATTAAATTTAGACGAAGGACTAATACGAATTGTAAACGGAGGCGACAGATGTTACTGGATGATCGCCACGGGGGGAGGCGAGGTTGGGGCCTTCCCCGTTGGGGAGGCGGGTGGGCCTCCCCAGCATAAAAACAAAATTAAATTTAGACGAAGGACTAATACGAATTTTAAAAACGGAGGCGACAGATGTTACTGGATGGTCGCCACGGAGAGGGAGGCGAGGCTGGGGCCTTCCCCGTTGGGGAGGCGGGTGGGGCCTCCCCAGCATAAAAACAAAATTAAATTTAGACGAAGGACTAATACGAATTTTAAACGGAGGCGACAGATGTTACTGGATGATCGCCACGGGGGGAGGCGAGGCTGGGGCCTCCCCCGGTGGGGAGGCGGGTGGGGCCTCCCCAGCATAAAAACAAAATTAAATTTAGACGAAGGACTAATACGAATTTTAAAAACGGAGGCGACAGATGTTACTGGATGATCGCCACGGGGGTGAGGCGAGGTTGGGGCCTTCCCCGTTGGGGAGGCGGGTGGGGCCTCCCCAGCATAAAAACAAAATTAAATTTAGACGAAGGACTAATACGAATTTTAAAAACGGAGGCAACAGATGTTACTGGATGGTCGCCACGGGGGGAGGCGAGGTTGGGGCCTTCCCCGTTGGGGAGGCGGGTGGGGCCTCCCCAGCATAAAAACAAAATTAAATTTAGACGAAGGACTAATACGAATTTTAAAAACGGAGGCGGCAGATGTTACTGGATGGTCGCCACGGGGGGAGGCGAGGTTTGGGCCTTCCCCGTTGGGGAGGCGGGTGGGGCCTCCCCAGCATAAAAACAAAATTAAATTTAGACGAAGGACTAATACGAATTTTAAAAACGGAGGCGACAGATGTTACTGGATGGTCGCCACGGGGGGAGGCGAGGTTGGGGCCTTCCCCGTTGGGGAGGCGGGTGGGGCCTCCCCAGCATAAAAACAAAATTAAATTTAGACGAAGGACTAATACGAATTTTAAAAACGGAGGCGACAGATGTTACTGGATGGTCGCCACGGGGGTGAGGCGAGGTTGGGGCCTTCCCCGTTGGGGAGGCGGGTGGGGCCTCCCCAGCATAAAAACAAAATTAAATTTAGACGAAGGACTAATACGAATTTTAAAAACGGAGGCAACAGATGTTACTGGATGATCGCCACGGAGGGGGAGGCGTGGCTGGGGCCTCCCCCGTTGGGGAGGTGGGTTGGGCCTCCCCAGCATAAATAAAAATTCAATTTCGACGAAGGATTAATACGAATTTTAAAAACGGAGGCGACAGATGTTACTGGATGATCGCCACGGAGGGGGAGGCGAGGCTGGGGCCTCCCCCGGTGGGGAGGAGGGTGGGCCTCCCCAGCTTAAATAAAAATTCAATTTCAACGAAGGACTAAAAATAGTTTTAAAAATGAAGGCGACAGATGTTACTGGATGATCGTCACGGAGGGGGAGGCGTGGTTGGGGCCTTCCCAGCATAAATAAAAATTATCTTTGGATCAAGGACTAGTAAGATTCTTAAACGCAGAAGCGACAGATGCTACTGGATGGTCGCCACGAAAAGGCGGTGGGGTTGAAGCCTCCCCAGCATTAAAAAACACAAATTTTGACCCTAAAGAAACAATTATTTCATCTGTTCCTTCATTTCCAAAGCGGTACAATTTTCACTTAGTGTAGGACCCTTCGTAACCATCCCAAAATCTGGTTGTTTTGTTATGTTGTGATGTGAGCTGACAATACAGCCTCGTGTGAGGTATACTTTACTGTCTTAAATAACAATAATCTTGACATGATACATTTCTTTTCAGCAACTACGGAGCAGCAGAGTGATCATTGACGGGCGAGGAAGAAATGCCATCATCGTCTGCAATCATTCCCGAAGAAGATGTGCGTACTAGTCAACTTGAAAAAGATAACCAATGTATAACCAATAACACCTGTATTCAATGTTTATAGGTGTACTGTACAATAAAATACCTTTTGGATGAACTAAATAGTTTTAATTACATGAAATGATGATATGCTAATAGTGTAGTTCTTCTTAAAAGACAGTTTGGGTTTAAGAAAAGTTATTCCTCTGAAACTCAACTTCCAGGATTATAGCAAATATTTTAGATTCAGAAGGTCAAATGGACTGTGTGGCGATTGACCTATGTAAGACGTTTGACAGGGCAGATTATGGGAGACTGCTGATCAAAATGAATGCAGTTTGATTAGACAAAAGAGTTACTGAATGAGTGGCTATATTTCTAGAATATAGAACTCAGAGAATTAGAAAAGGTGAAGTGTTATCTGATCTTGTAATTAAGACGGGTACTTCTCAAGACTGTTATTTGGATCTTTATGTTTTCTTACATACCATATACAAATGATATGAGTACAGAACGGGAATCACAGGAGATGCTAATCTGAATAGAGTAAAAAATATGTTACTAGATTGTGAGCAACTACAAGACCTCGACAATGTAATACGATGGACAGCAGACAACTGTACGATGTAAACGGGGTGGAAAGTCAGGTTGTGAGTTTCAAAGAGAGGATAAGTCCACTCACCTTTAATTACTGCGTTGATGGGGTGAATGTTCCTCATGGGGATCACTGTAAGTACCTTGGTGTTAATATAAGGAAAGATATTGATTATGATGATGATGCTTGTTGTTTAAAGTGGCCTAACATCTAAGTCATCGGCCCCTCATGGTACGAGATTGAACGAAAAGACATGATAATTAAAATTTTAAAATATATCCACTGACTAGAATTTAAAACAAATGATGAAAAATAGATATGAAATTAAAACAATCAGTGGACCCAATTCGCAATACCTTATTTTCTGATAAGAGATTATATAAAATAGAGTACAATGGAATAAGGCATTGCCTTGAAGTACAGTGATATAGATCATTCAAGTTAGAAGTAACACATTAAAAACACAAACTAAAATAGAGTCAATGGAATAAAAGCGTAGTTCACAAGAAAAACATTAATAGGACATATACTTTTATACACAATAAAAAAGGACACTATCCCTCATAAAACGGATGACGAGGTCTACTGACTGCTCGTCATCTTGGAGGATGAGGGAGGTGGTACTCGGAAAGATCTTCGATGGGATAATCACATAAACAGGATTGTAAATAAAGGTCAGGCTATAGAACTCTTCATATGGTTATGAGGTTATTTAGGTGCTTTAATAAGGATGTAAAGGAGTATAATACACCAATACCGGATAGCTTGCCGTTTTCAGCGAGAAAGTCGATGGTGCTGCTACCTACATGGCTTGGTGTGACCAACTCTTCAGTAACATATTGCCATTTGTATGATTCTTGGTGCACTGGCGTGTTCTTTATAATGTATAAGCATTTGTCACTAAATAATCTTGCATTGTAGTTATATTCCAAGAAAAGTGTTATGCGCTGAACAAATTACCCAACAACATAATGGCATGGGAACTGATAAGGGCCACAAGTATTAAAAAAAGTAATGACCTCGCGAGATTACATTCTATGTCCCTTAAGAAATCAATCAGATACTCTACTGAAATAGTAATGGGACGTAAAAACCAATAACATTAACAAATATGAAACTCTTTTTTTCTCCTTGCTAGTGGCTTTACGTCGCACCGACACAGATAGGTCTTATGGCGACGATGGGATAGGAAAGTCATAGGAGTTGGAAGGAAGCGGCCGTGGCCTTAATTAAGGTACAGCCCCAGCATTTTGCCTGGTGTGAAAATGGGAAACCACGGAAAACCATCTTCAGGGCTGCCAGCAGTGGGATTCAAATCCACTATCTCCCGGATGCAAGCTCACAGCCGCGTGCCTCTAACCGCACGGCCAACTCGCCCGGTAGTAAGAAACTATAGTGCACTCAAACTTGAGGGTCCACATTGTTAAATAGTAGGCCTACCAGAAATTTCACAAATGAAAACTTGTGGGCCTCTAGCGTAATGGTTATCGCGGTTGTCTTGAAACTGAGAATTGAAAGACATGAGTTTCGAATCCGGTCAGCTTTTTTTATGCACTGTAAGATAATAATAATAATAATAATAATAATAATAATAATAATAATAATAATAATAATAATAATAATAATAATAATAATAATATGTTTCTTTACGACCCACTAACTACTTTTACGGTTTTCGAAGACGCCGAGGTGCCGGAATTTAGTCCCGCAGGAATTATTTTACATGCCAGTAAATCTATCTACACGAGGCTGACGTATTTGAGAAGGCCGGCGCCTCAACCGTCTGAGTCACTCAGCCCGGCGTAAGAAAATTATTTCAGTGCATTATTGGCATAGGCTTGAGCACCAGTCCAACTAATTTAATACGTATGTATGGTAATTCTTCATGCATAAATTACTGAAAGAGACTTCAGAAAATTCTGAACACGTCTTCCTTGTCAGGAACATCGCAATTCAGTCATGTAACCCCAATATATATAGCCTATAATTTATTTTTGTCTTCAGAGGTAAAACAGAAAATTCAAAGTACAGAAAAAACGATATAGCAGCGTGAGGTGAGTTCCTCTGTAGAGTTCGGGAAGATCGGCCGTACCGAAGGAGGATGAGGAGGTAAAGGAGAAGAAGAAGAAGAAGAAGAAGAAGAAGAAAATAAGTCAAAATAATGGACCAAAACTCCTGTTCTCTCTCTTTGCGTTTAGGCCATCTGTGGACCACGGTGCTTGTGTTCTAGCTGTGTTTTTGTCTTCGTCTGCCCCTTTTAGCATACTGGATTGTGTTCTTAGTGGCCTCTTGAGCCTTTCTGTTGGCCCAGTATTCCTTCATTTTCTCGCTGAATTCTTTCCTGCGCTCCTTTGACCAATTCCCGGCTCCTTTGTGGCTAGCTGATGTAAGGGATGTTAGGAAAGGTTTAGTTTTGACCATTAAACGGTATGCATTTCTGTCAGTAATGGCGGCTTGATTAATATTATGCTCTGCAAGATCTTTGTCCACTTGTTTGGTCCAGGGGAATCCAGTAGCTTTGCCTTTGTTAGCAACCTTGAAGATCTTATGGGATAATCTATTAGGATCCATTCTGTATAGGTGTCCATAGAAAGTCAGACGTTTTCTCCTGATGGCATCTATGAGGTTTTCTTGATGCTGGTAGAGCTCATTGTTGGGTTTGTACCATCGCCTTCCATCTGGTAGGATCCTTGGCCCTATTATTCTTCTCAGGAATTTCCGTTCTTGCACTTCCAGGGCTCTCAGTGGGTTTTTTTTAGTTAGGGATAGGCATTCTGCTGCATAGAGGACTGATGGTCTGACTACTGCATTATAGTGTCTCAGTTTTACATTCTTAATTAATTAATTACAGATTCTCTTTCCCGAAATTTTAATAAATCATGGATGTTGTTATCTGCCCCCTCTCGCGCTTTGGCTGAATAGTTAGCGCTTCGTGGCCCTTCTCTTTCTTTTGATGATACCTTCATTCTTCAAGAGTGTTGGACCTCATTCATTTCCCTTCTGATTAGTGTTAATAGAGGATGGTTGGCCAGTTGTACTTCCTCTTAAAAGAATAATCACCACCACGGAATGGTCAGCGTACGGCCTTCGGTTCAGAGGGCCCTGGTACGATTTCCGAGTGAGTCGGAGATTTTAATTGTGTCTGTTAATTCTGTAGACGGGGTCTACGGGTTTGTGTTCGTATTCATACGCATCTTCAAGTATATACAACACATCATACGAAAAACAACCACAGAAACACGCAATAGTGAAGATATATCCCTCCACATAGGGTTGGTGTTTGAAAAGGCATCCGGTCGCAAAACTAGGCTAAGTCCAAATTCTGCTTTTAATTTTTAAGACATAGCGAAAAGCACGGCTAACACAATGCTCGTTTGGAGGTTTATGAAGGAGGTATTTCATATTTTAAAATTGCATCCTTAATTATTATGATTGTTTTATTATTTTAACAAAAAGATTTCCAGTGAGTTTAGATGCATTCCTCTCAACTGCAGCGTAGACAAGTATGCAGTTCACACCAACACGCTAGATGTCACCACCGTCGCTGTTCGCATTCCACTCAATGCTGCTGAGATAGAACTGTCCTTATTGGTGTATTAAAGTATTTGGTATAAGTCTCTGGTATGACAACAATTACCGAGCTCGATAGCTGCAGTCGCTTAAGTGCGGCCAGTATCCAGTATTCGGGAGATTGTGGGTTCGAACCCCACTGTCGGCAGCCCTGAAGATGGTTTTCCGTGGTTTCCCATTTTCACACCAGGCAAATGCTGGGGCTGTACCTTAATTAAGGCCACGGCCGCTTCCTTCCCACTCCTAGCCCTTTCCTGTCCCATCGTCGCTATAAGACCTATCTGTGTCGATGCGACGTAAAGCAACTAGCAAAAAAAAAAAAAAAAAAAGTGAGGACAATTAGAGTATGGTTCCAGTGCATGGGACCCTCGCCAGGATTACTTGATTAGAGAACTGGAAAAGAAGAGAAAGTGGCGATTTCCTACAAAAGAGTAACGTTTCGAAGATATTGCGAAGTTTGGCATGGGAAGACTTGGAAGTAAGGAGACGAACTGTTCAACTAAGCGGTATGTTCCAAGCTGTCAGTGGAGAGATGGCGTGGAATGACATTAGTGGGCCAGTACGTTTGAATGATGTTTTAAAAAGATTACATTTGCCTAATAATAATAATAATAATAATAATAATAATAATAATAATAATAATAATAATAATAATAATAATAATAATAATAATAAGATCCTTTTACATACAGATTTTATGAGACATTTGAATGAGGAAATCTTGTCTTGACAACAGACCTTACGCTGCATGCCTCATAGGTAGAGCGAGAGCTTTGTGTACGTTTCCTTCGGAAACATGTGTGAACCTGTGTGCCAGGGTCAAGTCTATCAGCCAGTGGTGCTGTTGTTAAAATTACGGCTTTCCACCAGCTTCGTCCACGTTCGGTTTTCGACTCTATCACGAATTTAAGACTGGTGTGATGGAATTTAATGGAGTGACCTCGGTTACAGTGAACACAGTTGGGGAGATAAATAAGAACCCTGCGTCATTCCCAGACATGGGCTTAATTACAAATACTAACAGCAGAGCTACGCATTACTATTAGCTACTGAGTGTATGGTTCGAAGTAGTGTATCGATTCATTCAACTGTCCGAGTGAATCGAATCGCAGTACGGCGAGCTCACGGCACACGATTCAGCTGACTCGCAGTTGCTGAGTGGCTAACTCCCGGATCAGTAAGACAACTCGCACACGGTTCATTAACGGAACACTGGACATTGGAGGGAAGCCTAACTTTCGCTGCGGGCGAGACATACAGTCCATGCCGCACTGAAAGAATCGTACGCAATCATGGACTCTCATTCTCAGCTCATTTGAAAACAATTCCCACTTGTATTCACGATCCTCTTCTTACAGGGAGGTTTAAATAATAGTTGGATTTATTTGCAGTGTTAAAATGATAGTCAAAACATAAAGTAGCCAGTAAATAGGTAGACAAGTAGGTTGTTCTATTTATTACTTTAATTAATTTTAGTATTATTATAACTTACTTTCATGACCACTCAAAAGTATCTGCTTTATATTGGGAAGAACTGCTCCGTATACTCTCAGTTCATACGTCACATCATTGCACAAGATTCCAATCATCGAATCACGAGATCACCGGTGTAGGTGGACAGTGAGTAAGTGAGCCGACTGACGGAATAACTTAACTAAAACACGCTGAATCTGAAAACCGTGCACACAGTGAATATTCTAAGTTAGGAGGGAATCAGCCAAGTACAGATATGTTTTCATCTTATTCTATATAAGTAACTTATTTAAAGTAGTTGTCACTGTGGGGGAAATGCTTTGTAGCATCGAAACTTGATGCGAAGAGGAGCCTGTAGGAGAAACCTGACTCTGAAAGCTAGATGAGCATAGAAAAATAGTTCACAGAATGAAAAAAAGGTGGCAGCAGGGAGCAGTAAATAGGGGTACTGTTGCTGCTATCAGTACACAGACATAACAGGAACCGTGATACTAAAGTGCCGTGAATCGGATCACTGTATCGATCCAGTAACGTGAAAGGAATCAAATGAGTCGATTCAGTAACATGAATCGAATATCCCGACAATAGTGCTGGGCCACGTGCATTTATGACAGCTGTCAGAGTGCCATCTTTAAACAAGAGTGCATCGCTAACTTCAATGCTGCCATCTTAACGGCGCTAAACCTCATGGCTGCCACCTTATGCATGTAGTGGTGCGGTCAATTTGAAATCCACGTGCTTTTTTGATAGCTGTTATCTTTAACCACGTGGGCATGGCAGGCTAACCTAAGTAAATGGTCATGCTTTATTGAATTCGGAGGAGTAGGAGACTTAAAGGGGTAGTCCTCTTTTTCCTATCTTTCCTTACCAAAAATAAGGGATGGGTGAGTGAGAGATGTGCTCTCTCTCACTAGAGGTCCACTGCCGTAGCGATGTCTCCTCTACAAAAAATATTGCCCTGGCCAGGGCACGGCCGCCTCTTACGAGGCAAGCGAGGAAAACTTTGACTTGCACTTGCATTTATACCTACGTTGAGCGGGTGGGGAAATGCATAGATCAGCATGCAGTGCGCGTGCATTATAGCAGTTCGATGGATAGGGGAGGTGTGCGCGCACATGCGATGTTTGCACACTCTGGTAGAAGAAGTTTAATACGATAGTCGATGTGTATACATATCGACAGGCGATTGATGCGCACTCTTGTGGAAAAAGTTTAGTACGATAGTCGATGCATGCATAATCGATAGGCGATGTGTACACACTCTAGTGGTAGAAAATTAAACTGTTGCTATGTTGGCGGGATTTTAAAGATGGCTATTTTCAGTGCTGCTATATTGACAGATCCTAACCTTATTTATGCTACTCAATGCCGCGCAACTTAAAATTTACATGCTTTTTTGACATCTGCTATCTTTAACTACGTGGCCATAGATTTTAAACAAGTAAACATGGCTAACCTCAGTGCTGCCACCTTATGCATGTGGTGTGGCGGGCAATTTAAAAAACAACATGCATTTTTGTCGCCTCTTAAGATAACAGCCGCCATCTTTAACCACGTGCACTTGTTTACAACCTGGCTGACTTTAGTGCTGCTATTTTGACGGTGCTAAAACCTTACTGCTGCTACCTTATGGCGCGGAATTGAAATTGATCTTGACGGGACTTAGCGACGCCGCGGGACATAGCGAGGGGTCTAAATACAAAACAAGCTGCACTTCTCAACATACCATTCTCCTCCTACTAATACTTAAGCTTTTAGATTGAGGAGGGGGCGGTAGGAATGTGTTTGTTCGACATCACAAAACATGTTAACAATTAGTGTTGAGAACAAAAAAAAATTATAATGTAAAACATGATGAGATTAATCTTTTTTATACAAACGCACTTGTATTCAATTAGCGCGCACACACATAGACTTGCAATTGTTGTATATCTCTATCCGACATAATTACTGTAGATAAAATGAATTACTACTTAGCAGGGGATACCTTTGTCCTAAGAAGATGGATTTTGCAGGATTCGAACACACATGCAACAGAGAAAAAACGTAATATAAATTTAAATACTAAGAGTTATTTTATCGCCTACTGCAATGGTAACAATACTAGAATCGAACACTATAGTCGATGCCGTTACCTACATCAGGTGTTTTGTGTTGAGAACACTGATTGTCTGATTGTAACATTGTAGATTAAAACACTAGAATTATTTTATGGCCCACTGTAATGTTAACAAGACTAGAAATCGAACACTATAGTAGATGCTGACACGTATAACAGATGCTTTGTATTAAGAACACTAAATAACTGATTGAAACATGTTGTGTTAAACATTAGAGTTATTGTATAGCCTCCCTATTCGACAAGACAAGTTCAACCCTGTTACAATTTGACAAGACAAGTTCAATACCGTTACAATTACCACACAATAGAATTGAATGTGAAAAAACTTACAACGCAAACGCAATAGTTACCGTGCTGTATGTTTCTATTTACAACGTACACTTTTACTACTTTACACACTAGAAATGAATGTAGAACAACCTAATTTTGTATGCCTTTACCCGACATGTTTACTATTAGTGTTGTACTACTTAGCAGGGGCGTAATCACGAACTTCGTATTCGAACTACTACCTGGCTAGGTTGGAGGGCTGTGTGCGTGAATCGAACTACGAACGTCGCTACTACTGCTAGTATTAAAAATATCGTAATCACGAACGTCGTATTCGGCATTAAAACAATAATCAATACAACTACATGGCTTGGTTGGAGGGGTGTTTGAATCGAAATCCGACCTAGGTAGATAGATTTGAACACTGATCACAAACGCACTTCTTTTATGTTATTCACACGAAACACTTTCTACTGTAAAAATACACACACGAGTTTTTAATTCTCTACACACTTCTTTAATTACCTGAAATACTTACATATAAAGAAGGTTAGGAAAGATCATTTATTAAAATATTTTTTAAATATGTAGATGTGCTCTCTATCAAGTCATAGAAAGAAATGGACGACACCTGTGTGTGTTTGTGTGTGTGTGTGCCTGCTTGCCGGAATTAACACGACAGCATACTGTACTCATGCATCGTATGTGACCTAGTGAGGACGCAAGTAAGAGAGAGAGAGCAGAATCCACCTCTTACTGCTGGATACCGCAGTCCAGATGTCCGCCGTCATCATCCTGGTCCTCCTGAAATAAAACTCGTGAAAGAGAAAGTGAGCACTGAGAAGTGCTACAGCTCAGACAAAGCTCTTTCGAAAGTGTACCAAAAAGGACAGCTGCCAGACTAGTACTTGGAAAGTACAGATCGCCTGGCGATGAGAGATGAGTCAGCGAGAAGCACGTACGTCCTCTCGCTGTAACTGCCAAGCTCGTCCTCGAGAGCATGGCATTTTTTTAAATTTCTTTTACTTTTTCGGGGGACCCCCGAAGCCTCTCTCCCCGCGTGGCAGTCTTCTCAATCTACATTGCCTCCGACATGCTATTATTTCTAAAAAGAAAGAGAGAGCAGGGAAGAGTGGGAAGTGATACAAGGAGTATCTGTTTCCGAGTTAGACTCGCTAACAAGGCCAGTTTGTGTTAGCTATGTGGTGTTAAGGGTCAGGGGAAAACCACATAGGCGGAAAAAGAAATAGCCTACATGTAAAACCTGACAAATGTTGATAGCACATGCAAAAGGATATGCTTTCTAGATAGGTCCAAGTGTTTGTGTTAGTTGAGAAAAGGTATCATGCACCAGTCATGAACCATAGTCTCGCCAGTCCAGTTATCAGAGGATCAGTCCGTCTGGGCACTGCCGTGACTAGTGCGGGCCTTGCCGGTTGCCGAGCCATGCGTCCAGTACCACTAGGGCCCGCCGCACAGCGCCACCTCCTTGAGGTCCCTCGTACCCAGTCTCCGATCCCGGAGAATGAGGCCAAGCCCGCCTGGGTGGGGGCCTGCTAGATGGGGGCGGGTCATGACGCCGGGCCTCCTTCCACTCTGCCCGCACCATGGCCCGGTAAACAGGTCAACTGCGATGAGAGGCCGGGTGGTCCCCCGCACAGTTGGCGCACATCTACGCCTCTTTAAGTGCTTCGCAAGCTGCATAGTGGTGATCACCCCCACAACGGTTGCACCTCACCAAGAGCCCACACTCTCCTGCCGGTGGCCAAACTCAAACAGAGGAAACACTGCAAGAGCTGCCGAGGGGAACGTTTCGATCTCACCTGATTGCCGCTACCCGCTGAGGTCCTCTCCTGATTGGCTCCTCGGTCGGGTGCTGTCTTGAGTGGCTGCTGGGCGGCCCTGTCCTGGTCGGCCGGCGTCGTCTTCTTTCTCCTGGTTTGGGGGCGACGTCTTCTTCCCGGAGGTGGTGGTCTCTTCTCGGCGGGAGAAGAGACCTCGTCCTGGTGGCCCTCCTCCCGGCCTGGTGACCCTGGGGTTGTGGGTGGTCCCGCTGTACAGAGGGTTTCTCCCTCCTCCTGGCTGACGGCGTCGGTCTGTGCTGGCACGTGACTGCGTTCCCTGTCCTGTGGGACACACAGCAATGTCTGCACCTCGACAGACACGCTGGCAGGCCGGGCCTAGATAGCAGCCTCCGAACGCCAGGGGGCGCCCTTCTCCACTGCTGTGCTGCCACCCGCCGTCTGGGGCGCTTTCCTGGAATCCTCCCGGGTGATAGGCCCTTCCTGGTAGGACTTGGTCTGCGTCAACTTCGTCCACTTCACCGCAGGAGGGCTGGGGACCTCGGTCTGCGTCCACCTTGCAGAGCCTAACCGCTCGGCCTGGGTCGCACAGTCGTGACTCCGCGGGGCGGTGCGCACCACCTGGGTGGTGGCGTCGTTGGTCTCCGGCTGAGTGGCTTGGACTAAGTCGGTGTTAACCGCCTTATGCCTTAGCCTCCTTGGCGTCTGGGTGATGACCTCCCTGGTCTCCGTTTCGGCCTTCCTCCTGAGGGCGCCGGCGTTCATCCCTGGCACACCGTCCCATCCTGGTAGTCGGATGACCTGGAACAGAGTAGGGAACTCCTTCTCCACGTCGTGCATCTGCCCTGGTCGTGATGCCTAATGACGAGGCCTCCTTGTAGAAAGCTCTCGACAGACATGGTCGTCGAGATCTTCTTGCCTCCATGGAGAGGGTCCCCTCGGACTCAGTGAGGGATCCCACCGCTACTGCCTCAAGGGTCGGGGATACACCTGGGAAGGAGGTCCAGTACCTCGCCCAGGCGGCCTTACCTCTAATGCTGAACAGGGGCCTTGTGGGAGGATGAGAAGATCGGAAGGGGTAGACGAGGAAGAGGAAGGAAGCGGCCGTGGTCTTAAGTTAGGTACTAACCCGGGATTTGCCTGGGAGAGAAGTAGGAAACCTACCGAGGCTGAGTGGACCCCGTTTCATTCCTCGTACCACTTTTCAAATTTCGTGGCAGAGCAGAGAATCGAACCC
The DNA here is from genome assembly GCF_040414725.1 of Anabrus simplex. NCBI lineage: Eukaryota > Metazoa > Arthropoda > Insecta > Orthoptera > Tettigoniidae > Anabrus > Anabrus simplex. Next base: position 63,930,544 of record NC_090278.1, on the reverse strand, counting down.
GGGCCTCCAGGGGTGGCAGCTAATCACAATAACCACTACACCACAAAAGCAAATACAATTAAACCTGGTGATTATTTATTTTTAGGGGCTGCCTGGCCGACGCGGTAAAGGCGTACTCGGTTCCCCCGGAAGGACGTGGGTTCGAATCCCCGTCAGGAAGTCGTAAAATTTAAGAAATGAGATTTCCACTTCCGGAGGTGCATATGGCCCCGAGGTTCACTCAGCCTACGCAAAAAATGAGCACCAGGTTAATTCCTGGGGGCAAAGGCGGCCGGGCGTAGAGCTAACCACTCTACCCCATCAAGTGCCGAGGTTACGAATAGTGGAAGCCTTTACCTTCCACCACTCCCAGGGCCTTCGTGGCCTGTACGGAGATGACTTTGATTATTTATTTTTATCTAGCAAAGGTTATACTAATCTCACACCGCTGCGGATGTTCTGTGGGCTGTCACTTATCAGGTCGGCAATAACCCATTTTTCCCTCCTGTTCTTATCTTTCGAGAATGTAAATAACCTGGTCTCTTCACATGAATGACTTCTACAACTTGGGGCGATACAATAACTCCACTGTATAACGCACAGTGGAGACCTTTGGTCCCAATATGGCCGCTGCCGCAAAGAATTCTGGGAGCGTGACTTGACCTGTGTTCGTCTGCAGACAGGCTACTAATCGATCATGTGACTTATAAATAACGTTCACAGGTTGTAGATGTGAGATCTCACAGAGAATGAAATGGCGTATGGCTTTTAGTGCCGCGAGTGTCCGAGGACAAATTCGGCTCGCCAGAAGCAGGTTTTTGATTTGACTCCCGTAGGCGACCTGCGCGTCGTGATGAGGTTGAAATGATGATGAAGACAACACATACACCCAGTCTCCATGTTAGCGAATTTAACTTTTTAGAATAGAATATAATAGAATAGAATACTCCCGTCCCCCAATTCCGGATCACCTGGAGCTGGGGAGAGAGCATTCGTTTATTGCAATTCCTTGAATTATGATACATGCCTTACAATTCCCTCTTACAATTATTGACTGTTACTATACTGAATATGAATTATTTTGTCCTAGACATTAACAATATTATATAGTCTAGGTCACAGGGATGGCGAACCTATGCCACGCGTGTCACTAGGTGACACGCGGACACGATTTAGGTGGCACGCCACATGAACATAATAATATTTTATATATACGTCTCGTACTACAGGCAGTGCATATCTTACAGTGTTTCACGTGTAAGAAATAAATATCGAAAATCTAAATACTAGTTCCATTCGGACGTGCAATATGGCAACACTGCTACACTAATAGGTCCGAAAGTCAAGTGAGATAGTGTCGTTTTCTGGTGGTTTTGTATACGGACATCGCAAATGTGTTTTCGGTGCCGAAAAAAAAAACAGAAACTTAACAAAGGTGGTGACCATATTTTTCAAGAACTCTGGCCAAGGGAATTCGGACTGTTAAAAAGATGTGTTGCCTGTGTTCGAAAACAGTGGTATCCCCCACATTTAATATAAAGCGCAATTTTGAGACTGGTCATTTAAATGTTTGTTCCACCGGGCGAGTTGGCCGTGCGCGTAGAGGCGCGCGGCTGTGAGCTTGCATCCGGGAGATAGTAGGTTCGAATCCCACTATCGGCAGCCCTGAAAATGGTTTTCCGTGGTTTCCCATTTTCACACCAGGCAAATGCTGGGGTTGTACCCTAATTAAGGCCACGGCCGCTTCCTTCCAACTCCTAGGCCTTTCCTATCCCATCGTCGCCATAAGACCTGTCTGTGTCGGTGCGACGTAAAGCCCCTAGCAAAAAAAAAATGTTTGTTCCATTTCAAATGAAGAAAGAAGAGAGAGTTCGTTTCACAAAATATCCAACATTACACAAACAAACTAGTTCTTTTGAATCATCTTTCCGGCCAAGGAATAATTGTTTCTATCTGTCTCACTGCATAGTAGGCTACAGCATGCATGGGAAACAGATTTCTGACGGTGAGTTGTTGAAAGAAAGATTCTTATTGACGTCCGACACATCATTTGAAAACTTCCCTAAGAAACAACTAATAATTAACAAGATTAAAAGAATCCCAGCCAGCTGAACTGATGTCAAGGATAGAATAATAAAAATGAGTGAAGAAGTTTCGGAGCAGTTGAAAGCTAATTTGGATAACTCCCACATGTATGCAGTACGTTTTGATGAAAGCATGAATGTGACCTTACAAACAATGGTATCTATTTTTTTTAGATTTCCTTACGGAAATGTTATGAGGGAGAAATTAGTTTTTAATTGTTGAGCGTACGAACTACAACATGGGAAGATAATGAAGCTAATGGAGGAAGTGAAGTCAATTCGCAATATTAGTACTTTAGATGTTTATATCTAATATATTTTTTACATTTTGTTTTACGTCGCACTGACACAGATAGGACTTGTGGCGACGATGGGATAGGCTTACGAGTGGGTAGGAATCCGCCGCGGCCCCACGGAACATGCAATCAAATGTATTTACAAGATATATTGCACCCGTTATGCAAATATGTATAATAAATAAATAAATAATGACTCAATAAATGAATAAATAAATAACGTATTATGAAACATAATCGGGAAATTGAAAGTAAGTTGCGAGGGAGGGGGGGGGGGGGGTAGGTTGTAGACATCCCGTAATGGAAATGGAAAACAACAAGTGGCACAGTCAACAAAGGAGAATAATAAACCGGAGTTAAAATGGCACACTAGTTGGAAAAGGTTCGCCATCCCTGGCCTAGGACAACATGTATCTTCCCTACCTTATCTTACTAATTAAACGAATTTTTATTTATTACGTTATAACATTAAAAGAAAAGATGGAATGAAAGTGACAAATTTACATTAAATATATACTACATCTAACCTAAATCTGTCTGGTCGCGACATCCCCCCTGGTGAGGAACTCCTACCACCCTTCCCAGGGATGTCACGACCAGACCCGTCTCATGAGGCTCCGAAATCGAAACCTCGTAGACCCCTTAAGTTGTCAATATTGTTTCCTCACCACTCCTTCGTGTGACAGCCCACACGTGTGCGGATGACCAAGGACCAAGGGGGATGTTTTCATTCCCCTTCCCGAGGGGAAGGGGCGGGCCACCTAGAAGGTAACGCCTTCTCTCTGGCCAGGAGATTCGGCGGGTTTGGGGGATTGCTGGAGTTGGAAAAGAGGGACGGAGCTTTGTCATTGGTGAAGGAGTTGGGAGGGGGTCTCGACCTCTCAGCTAAGTATTTATTGATCTTTCAGTGTATATACAGTATTTTACAATATTTTACAATTTGGAGTGTTTACATTTGATTTTTACTTTGGTTTATACAATGGTGATTGTTCTTGTTCTTGTCTTCTTCTTCTTCTTCCCTGTGATTGTATGTTGTGTTCTGAAGGGTATCCTTAACCCCCGGTTTTTTTATTTTTTTTTATTTTTTTTATTGGGGGGTTATAAGGATATTTACAATATGTGTTCCTAACTTGTTCATTCTGTACAAGGATTTTATAATATATGACTATTTACAATTATTTACAATTATTTACATGTTCTGGATACATTATTTACACAGAATTATTGAGGTTTTTACAATTATTTACATGCTCTGGATACATTATCTACACAGAATTATTTGCAGTATTATGTTGTTTACATTATTACAACTGGTTATTGTGGTTTTTACAGTATATGCTTCTGTACATTATGTACAACTGATTATTGTGGGTTTTATAATGTGTTAATTGCAGTTGTTTGGTGTCATTTTACAGTTATTGTTGTTCTGCTGTTGTATATTGTTGTTAGCTCAACATGTAGGCTGTCTCGCCTGTATTCCACTGCCGAGACGAAATCCATAACTCGGCTCATATTTCGCTGTCTGATTGACAACTTGTTTCCTCTGGTTTAATACTATTCACACCTTGCTCTAATCTACACGTGCAGAAGTACTGAGTCAACACTAGGCTTGAGATAGGTTAGGCCTATCTCCTCCTCTCCCAACTCTGTTGTACTACAGCAGCCAAAACAAACTAACTAACAAGCCCAAAGCAAATACAACAGGCTAACAAACAGCAAACAACCTCATTGTAAGGAACACATTACTGCTAACATATTAATGAACTAAATCTACTAATTAGAAATATACAACACCTAATGTATGAAGGAACACTGAACAACTATAGAATTTAACTTTTTATGGTTAAAATTCCCGACCCTGCCGGGAATCGAACCCGGGGCCCTGTGACCAAAGGCCAGCTTGCTAACCATTTAGCCACGGAGCCGTACGAGATCTCTCTATTTCCACTGAACAGCGCACAGGGACGGGTGCGACACCCTTACCGGCTTCTTCTTCTCCGAGTATGAGGCGCTAGTCGTCTACTACAGGCTGAGGTGCTCTGTACCATCTGAACGAGGCCTAGTCCTGGACAGAATGCGCACTGTGGGTGGGCGCGGTAGAAAAATACCCACGGTATCCCCTACCTTTCGTAAGAGGCGACTATACGGGCCCTCCTCTGCTCGGTTGACCGGTCAGAGTGCAGAGCTGTTGGACCACGGACCTGCCGTGGCCACTTACGGGCCGAGACCCACACTGCACCTACCGACGAAGTTATGTCATACAGTCTGTTCTCAATGCCATGGCAACTGCTCACAATATATGAAAACCGAGTGCTTATAGATGACAAAATATGTAAATCTTAGCATTATTTCATAATTCGCAGGTTATGGTAAAACTAATTACATAATAATCAAAGACAAAAGACTAATTTTTTACGGTTTTTTTGTTTTTTTAATCCATTTTTAAATCAGAAACTCGCCTGTATCCAACACGGAAGTACTGTGGGAAACGCCCAGACTTAGTCCCAATATGACGGCTCTATAGGGACCGTGCGTATAGCGAGTGCTGCCATCTGGTGACTTAATCTGAAGTAACTGGTAGGAGCGGTAGGAGCATTTTTCACCATCGAGTTAGTGAATAGTGTCGTTTTATTTTACTAGCTGTAAGTCTTTGACTGTTCACATTGCTTACTGAGGTGGCCTACGTTTTGATTAGGTTCTTTCAGCATATTCTCTAAGCATGAACGAAACTCATAGTACCGTACCAGTAAACGCAGTAAATGTCACGTGAACTGTTCCGTGCACGGTTGTAATTACACCTACTAAAACAGCCCACCAGGAAAGAAATATTTTCCTTTTCCAGTCGCAGCTGCCCATAAGATCAGAAGGGAAGCATGGATAACATCTTTAAAACATTCAACACTTGATGGAAAACCGTGGGTTCCTGCCAGTAATTCCAGAATCTGCATGCGACACTTCATTGATGGAACACCTACCAGAGACCCTGATAGCCCTGGATATAAACCTACTTTGCATATATTACCAGGAAGAACTAATGAGGACGAAATACAGAGGAAACTGACAGTCAGGTACAAGAGGAGGAAAGGGAGACAAAGTGAAGTGCAAGAAAACATGAATTCTGTTCCTGAATCACAATCTCCCCAAACTGTTTGTAGTATAGGTATTCAGACTGATAATTAACCATTTTCACGTGACCAGGGGAATGCAAATGTACTATTTTGTTTTTTATATTTTGTCCAGTGATAATTCAAAATGTGATTCAGAAACTCTGACAATTTTACACACGAAAGTGTTAGACAGACAAAACACGTACGGAAGCGCTGCGACGTAGCAAAAAAAATAGTTGTAAGGTAGTAAAGTATGTATCCATATTATTCTCTATAAGTTAAATATTTCGTACTTTTTCTTAATTTACCGCAAATTTTATACTTTATTTGAGTAAAAACAATATTATTAACTTCCATTTGGGACAAATAATACCGTGTCATTTCGTGGATCGGATTCGTTCACGTAACCAAAGGATCTAAATTCAGAATTTTTTTAAATTCGTACCTTGATGTTAATATCATATGGGGTTTGACTAACATTTGTCTCTCTCAAACATACACCAGATACTTCTTTTGAAAGTTTTTCTTCCACCTGATATATGTGATGGCTATCGTTAAGCTCTCTTCCTTTCCTCAAAGTAGAATTCCTAAAATACTGAGAATTCCACATAATTTTCTGAAAACCCACAAGAATAACAGCATTCGACATAGCTGATTAATTCAAATTATACGTATTCACAACACGTTTCAATAAGTAAACAACGACAGCTGATGTTATTCTGGTTTTTCTCCTACCGATGAATAATCGTCTCTTCCGCTAGGGGCGCTGCGGTCGAAAATTTGTTGTTACGCACGGTTCCTATAAGTAACATGCGTGTCCTGACCTGTGTATATAGACCTTGGACGAACGGGCAGACCGCCCCGCCTCCTCTACCTGCTACCCTCAGCTCACTCCTGTCTATGCGGTGCTTAAATGAGCAAACTTTGACACCCCAGGACAGGTGCTAAATATACGACCGGGCATTTATTTTGATATAGCTGAATAAAACATTCCCACTGAAGTCGGTTCTCGAAAAAATCAATTAACTTACCGGTATTGCACCTTGTGATGTCAGGAGAGAGGTTGCTGCTAATAACGAAAGGCTTAAAACAAATTTAATGCCTTCACATCCATTTTTGGATACCAACCTACCCAACGAAGACCGAAGTCCAGTAAAGCCTTTTTAAATAAATATTTAATTGCGCACAATGTGCATGAATACAAGTATTACACTGATTCACAAAAGTGTCTCAGAGATTCTGTTCTCAATTTGCACCTTAGTACATGGTATCTCTCACAGAGTTCACCACATCTTCTGCACTTACAGTCATGGCAGGGGTCATGAAATTGCATGGATTCACACAGTTTGTGGTGAAATCCATGCACGGCGAGCCTTGTTGATATATGTCTTAATTTATAACCTCCTTGCATCCACTCTAAATTAATCATTGCGTCACTGAGGTAAAAATCATCCGATATGTTGTTCCTCTTTTGAAGAAGTTCCTGCAGTAGTGCCTTATACGCCGCGGTGGTGGGAAGCAGGAACTTCAGACGCAGCTCTTCTACATAGAACAGTTCTCTTGTCAGTACGTAAACGAGGCGCGAAGGAGTGTACTTGGATAGACAAAGTACTCTTTTAAGAAATGCTGATTTTACATTCTCTAAACTTTGCAATTGTGCCTTGGTAAGATGCACCCATATGTTTTCTATTCCGTAGGACGCAACTGGACTGACTTTGAGATGAAACAACTCTATGGCCGTCGTCAGTGACAAGCTGCTGAGAAGTTTGATGTCACCCATTGCTTTAATGGCCGCGTTTAGTCTTTCTTTGACATGAAGGGAAAATTGTTTTCCAGCCGATTGAAATGTTATTCCCAAGTACCGGAAACTTGATACTGATCTTAACTGCCGGTCTCCATAGTAAAATGTTCCCTTCTTGCCTCCTCTCCTAAAAGTCATCGAGACGGTCTTATCCTCATTCAGTCTCAGCTTAGTATCTTCTGCCCATTTACTCACTTTGTTAAAATTACTTTGCAGATCAGACTCTGAGATGGACGTTAAGGCCATGTCATCTGCATACATGAGTAATTTGACATTACTAGACGTTATCGATTTTGTAATGTCTGCCGTTGCAATAATGAAGAGCAAAGGGCTCAACGGGTCACCTTGGAGTACACCAATAGTTTGTAAAATGGGACCTGATTTGGTAATGCCATCACTGATTTCTATCCAATTGCTGGTGAGCAGATCTTTGATTAGTGGAAGAAGATAGAAACTATGGTCGGTGATATTTTGTAACTTCTCTAATAGAATAGTTCTGTCAATCGTGTCAAAAGCCTTTGAATAATCAATGAAGATGGCATGAAGTTTTCCTCTAGGTTGATCCAAGGCTTCCTCTATGTCCCGTTGAAGGCACTGAACTGCCTGAAGTGTTGACCTACCACTCCTGAAACCAAATTGAGAATCTGGGAGTTTGTCCGCAATGAACTCTGTAATGCGTTTATGAACTAAAGCAGTCAAGGTCTTTAAGAGAATACACTCCAGTGCGATACCTCTATAAGAATTGGGATCTGCTGTATCACCTTTCCCTTTATATAACATCTTAATTGTCGATCGTTTCCAACTTTCTGGTACTCTACCTTGACGCATACATTCGTTTAGTAGTAGTGATATCGAGTTCTGTAATACTGGGAAAGTAGCTTTCAAATGTTCGTTGAATAAGAGGTCAGGGCCACATGCTTTCTTGTCTTTCAGGTTATAGATGGTATCTGATATTTCATCAAGTGTGAATTCCTTGTAATGGACGCTAGCCTCCGTGTGGGCTAAATGAAAGTTAACCGGCCGCGTATCTCTCTCCTGTAGGATTGCAGTTAGATGTGTCTCCCATACACTCATCGGTATATTCTTTGGGAATGATGGTTGCCTTGGGCGAAGGGCTTTATATGGATTCTGTTTCGCTTCCTCAATTAGTAGTCTCTCTTCCTTCTCTCTGAACTGTTTCTTAGCTTCTGCGACAATGACTTTATAATCTCTTCTTAACCTAGCGTAAACTGCTAACCGTTCCTTTGTCCGTTGCACTTTTGCATCCTGTAAGGCTTGTAAAGCAATTTTCCTTGCATTGAAACACGCCATAGTAAACCAAGGCTTCGCTTTTCTTTGGCGGATGTCGTTGGAGATGACAGCCTTTTTAATGATCTCTTCTAGTTTTGTTGCTGCCTCTGACAGAGTGCCACTTTGTAGTTTTTCTATAATTATCCTATTTTCTGAGTCACCAATTAAGGACAAATCAATCCGCCTGCTCACTTGAGTTGGTAGTACTTCTGGGCACGAGTAAAAGTTAACTAGTTTCAATCTCGTCTCAACTGGTAAATGTTTTTTCTCTGTTTCTGCTCTGACTACTTGACTGATTAGAGTTAATTTTGAGTTAATGAATACAAGGTCTATCGTACTCATGCCATTGTAGCAAATATATGTCCTCTGATCCTTATTATTGAGTAGATGAAAACCCTCCTCCTCTAAGTAACTACTGACCTCTTTTGTTTTCTGAAGTGGAATGTCTATACGGCAGTTAAGATCTCCTGCCAGGACTACTGTATCCTCTCTTTTTGTCACTTGCAAACAGCGGCTAATTTCATCAATAATATCCGTTGAACTGGCGTAAGGTTGAAAATAAACACCAATGAGAACACAGAGTCTAGTGCGCACTACAAGAGCATTCTTGGACTTTCGCTGTACAACGAAAGGTGAGAATTTATCTGAGAAAAAACAAGAAATTCCTCCTTTAGGTCTTCCGGTAGGTCCTTTGTCAGCTAGAACATGCGCTGAGTAGTGGCTATTAACATTCCATTCCGATGTTAAAAAAGTTTCCACAAATATTGCAACATCACACGTCTGCAGCATTGCTCGAATTGAATGAGCTATACCTAGTAGTCCTTCAGTGTTCCAAGATAGCAGCTTGATTTCTTGAGGGGAGGGGTCATCCTGTCGCTTAATTGCGTGTATCGAAATGCGTACTGGTTTTTCTAATGGAGCGAAAAGAAAATCGCCTAACCAGCACATCTTTAGGCCAGAAATTTGAACAGTTAACCGTGTCTAAGAAGTAAAGCCTTTTTAACATCTTCAGAAGACCTGGAAGGGTCATCGGACAAAGTCAGGATTACCAAATGGAATCAAAAGACCCCCTGGCCTCTTGAAATGGATGGAACCACGGGAAGTGTTGCCTCACGGTCACACCGAGGACTGGTTGACATGGAAGTCCTTAAACAGGCTTAGATCTGGGGTGGGTAGAACCAGAGCGAATCTACAAAAATGGAACTTCCCCATCGATACGACCTTTTGTGACTGTGGTGAACTTTAGACAACCGAACACCTGCTATGCTGCCCCATGTGTCCATCAAACTGCATAATGGAAGACTTGGTACTGGCCAATCCAAATGCCCTTGAAGTGGCCAAATTTTGGGCCGAATCGGTGTGACATCTGTATGGCATATATTGTTGAAAACCTTTTACTTGTATATATTTGTGTATATAGATTGTTTCTTTTAAATGTAGTGTTATTCTAATGTATTTCTGATTCGAATAAAGAAAGAAAGAAAGAAAGAAAGAAAGACTGAATTCGGTGTACCAAATCTCAATCAGATCGGAGACTTACAGGTGGAAGGGTTTCCTTGTAAGTGAAAAGTAATACACTTCACAAATATTAACTAATGAAGCAAATATTACAAGTCCGCCTCTGTGGTGTAGTGATTAGTGTGATTAGCTGCCACCCCAAGAGGCCCGGGTTCGATTCCCGGCTCTGCCACGAAATTTGAAAAGTGGTACGGGGTCCACTCAGCCTTGGGAGGTTAACTGAGTAGAGGTGGGTTCGATTCCCACCTCAGCCATCCTGGAAGTGGTTCTCCGTGGTTTCCCACTTCTAACTTAAGGCCACGGCCGCTTCCTTCCCTCTTCCTTGTCTATCCCTTCCGACCTTCCCAACCTCCACAAGGCCCCTGTTCAGCATAGCAGGCGAGGCCACCTGGGCAAAGTACTGGTCATCCTCTCCAGTTGTATCCCCCGACCACGAGTCTGAAGCTCCAGGACACTGCCCTTGAGGCGGTAGAGGTGTGATCCCTTGCTGAGTTCGAGGGAAAAACCGACCCTGGAGGGTAAACAGATGAGGAAGGAGAAATATTACAAGACTTCCAGCAGCGAACAAAGCACGTGCTAATTTTCTGAGCTGGAAAAAGACACAGACGTCCACTGTAATGAGAGGTGCATTGGCAACAGAGCTGTGAGAATTCGTATCTTAGAAGTGAAGCTTCCACAGTGTGTAGAATTATTTACTTCTTTTCCCGGGTTGAACAATTTGCCGACGTTTCGAATACATTGCAGTAATTCTTTGTCAAGGTAACTGAAATACCCCTACCAAGAATTCTCACGAGACAGCCAGGGGGCTTACGTCAGCCAGAAACCGTAGGATATACAACATATAAGGAACCACTCTCGTAGTGTGATTGATGCCTGGAAGACTGATTACCTTTGATCGAGTAGGGGTGTTTCAGTCGCCTTGACAAAGAATACTGAACTCTATTAAAAACGTCGGCAAACTGTACGCTACCGAATGTACAGAAAACAACAACACGGTTCAACCCGGAAAAATAGTTATTTATTTAGCGTATGGCATACAAATACATTATTACAAATGAACAACAATAACCAATGAACAAAACTATAAACAAATATCTAGATCTTGTATGTACTCAATACATATTGGGGTTGCCATCAAGAAGTCTTCATATGGCCCTCCATATGCTCTGATGCTGCATTCCTCCCTGATGTGTCGCGGTGCACCACAGTCGCATAGCGGCGAGGAGAGCATTCGCCATTTAAAAAGTGAATCCCCACATCTTCCGTGTCCCGTCCTGAGTCGGTTGAGCATTGACCATACCTTGCGAGGTTGATCAAACCCTGGAACTGTCTTATCAATGCATGGCATTTCCAAGCATGTAGCTGGAGCATTTTGCATCCATTCTTCCCTCCAGGAATCGGTGATGTTGAACCCGATGTGATTGATCTCGGCTGCAAGAGGTGGATGTCTCGAACGAAGTCCTTTGATTTTGAGGTCTGAGATATCAGAGCGTACCGGTAGTCCAGGGTTTGCTAGGATCTTGTTGTGCTGTAGAGGATTTCTGTTGGGGAGAATGATAACTTCTGTTCTCAAGCCCACTGCAGTCATAGATCACCCCTGATGGGCAAGCCAGGAGTCAAGAGATCAAATGTATGCTATTTTCTTTGCTGCTCCCTGAGGATCGGCACTGGCCTTCTGACCCCAACTTGGCAGATTCGATCCTGGCTCAGTCCGGTTGTATTTGAAGGTGCTCAAATACGTCAGCCTCGTGTAGGTAGATTTACTGGCACGTAAAAGAACTCCCCCGGGATTAAATTCCGGTACCTCGGAGTCTCCGAAAACCGTAAAAAAAGTTGTTAGTGGAACGTAAAGCCAATAAACATTATTATTACAACTTCAGCTCATACAGTCGACCGTGCCTTTTAATTTCTGGTAAACTCTGAATCTTAATGCGGGGATTACCGGTTAGAATTGAAAGCTGGTCATTGTAAATCTCGCTTTCTCCAGAATCAAGTAGTCGTAGATATAAGATTAATCTCCTCAGATACCAGTCTTTGGTAAACGTATTTCCCGTTGTCTCTAAATCGTAATCAAATGTAAAGGGTTTACTTAGTCTTATCAGTAGATTTCAAAGAAGATGATGTTGGGTTTGGTTTGTTTCTTCATACTCATTTATCTAAAGCGAGTGATTTGTTAAAAAGAAATCCACAGTTCCAGTCCTTCAGGCGAGCAACCCAATGTTGAAAACATCCTGGGAATATGAGCTACGAACTTTAGGTAAATAAAATATAAAAAAGTATGAAAATATATTCTTTATTCACTCCTAAAAAAAACCGAGCTCGATAGCTGCAGTCGCTTAAGTGCGGCCAGTATCCAGTATTCGGGAGATAGTAGGTTCGAACCCCACTGTCGGCAGCCCTGAAGATGGTTTTCCGTGATTTCCCATTTTCACACCAGGCAAATGCTGGGGCTGTACCTTCACTAAGGCCACGGATGCTTCCTTCCCATTCCTAGGTCTTTCCAGTCCCATCGTCGCCATAAGACATATCTGTGTCGGTGCGACGTAAAACAAAAAGAAAAAAAATCCTAAAAATTACAGTCCTTTTCTTAATCATCGTTATCCGTTGCCTTCTTCTACCATTACGAGCGCTAATGTGTGTCAATTACATTCGGTGCGAACATTTTTCAAAAATCAAAAAAATACTTGAGGGCATTGAATCAAGGAAAACATTACAGAAAGAATTTTGTAAATAAGTTAATTTGGTTAGGATTTGAATCAAAAAGAAAATGATTAAAGGAACAAACGATTTTCGGATTTTTTTTCCGGAACTGCATTTAGGTCAAGAGTGATTTTCGAAATGCGTTTTATAGTTTGATAGAGCTATCCAAGGTTCACAATTTGAAACCTTTTTTCGGCACAATTGATGAAATTGCTTAATTTTACGTTTTTCGTAGTATTACTGCCTGCTAAGAAATGCTTTCAACATAAAAAAATTAAAAAAACAGTGATGGCGAGAGTTGGTACCCAAAAGCGTAACGAATATGATGGGCCCGCCTGAGGGAAACAAATTTGGTTCCCGTCAAAGAAATTGTATAAAACCTATCAGTAGCACATCAAAGAAATTGTATAAAACCTATCAGCAGCACATCAAAGAAATTATATAAAACATATCGGTAGCACGTAAAAGAAATTGTATAAAACATATCGGCAGCACATCAAAGAAATTATATAAAACATATCGGCAGCACATCAAAGAAATAGTATAAAACCTATCAGCAGCACATCAAATAAATTGTATAAAACCTATCAGCAGCACATCAAAGAAATTATATAAAACATATCGGCAGCACGTAAAAGAAATTATGTAAAACATATCGGCAGCACATCAAAGAAATTACATAAAACATATCAGCAGCACATCAAAGAAATTGTATAAAACCTATCAGCAGCACATCAAAGAAATTATATAAAACATATCGGCAGCACGTAAAAGAAATTATGTAAAACTATCGGCAGCACATCAAAGAAATTATATAAAACATATCGGCAGCACATCAAAGAAATAGTATAAAACCTATCAGCAGCACATCAAAGAAATTGTATAAAACCTATCAGCAGCACATCAAAGAAATTATATAAAACATATCGGCAGCACATCAAAGAAATTATATAAAACATATCGGCAACACATCAAAGAAATAGTATAAAACCTATCAGCAGCACATCAAAGAAATTGTATAAAACCTATCAGCAGCACATCAAAGAAATTATATAAAACATATCGGCAGCACATAAAATAAATTGTATAAAGCCTATCAGCAGCACATCAAAGAAATTGTATAAAACCTATCAGCAACACATCAAAGAAATTGTATAAAACCTATCAGCAGCAGATCAAGGAAATTGTATAAAGCCTATCAGCAGCACATCATAGAAATTATATAATAACCTATCAGCAGCACATCAAAGAAATTGTATAAAACTTATCAGCAGCACGTCAAAGAAATCGTATAAAACATATCAGCAGTACATCAAAGAAATAGTATAAAACCTATCAGCAACACATCAAAGAAATTATATAAAACCTATCAGCAGCAGATCAAAGGAATTGTATAAAACCTATCAGCAGCACATCAAATAAATTGTATAAAACCTATCAGCAGCAGATCAAAGGAATTGTATAAAACCTATCAGCAGAACATCAAAGAAATTGTATAAAACCTATCAGCAGCAAATACAATATTAAGTGCAGCTTTTACAAGCATAACTTCAATGCAATCTATTTTAATCTGGCAGGGCTGTGCCGCCGTCTCATTCCCCTCCCCAATCGGTCCAGTTTTCACTGACCAGCACCTCGATACTTTTACATGAATAATAATAAAATCTGTTTGCACGGCAACATAAAATAATTAGTTAACTACACTACAATGGCATTTATGCACACACACATTAACAGGCTAACAGCTAATGCAATCCTGATTGCTATGACACTGCACTGTTACACTGATCACAATCACAAGTGATAATAACAACAACATTCATGAAAACAAATAAACAGTGCACTCCCGAATTTCTCTCTTCTTGCTCAAATTTCGAAGCATGACAATGTATTTAACAATTTGACTACCCTACAAATAGTACCGTCACCGGAATTAATCTCTAACAACAGTTATTATAAGGCGTGGGGGGAAAAGCCTAGGTACATTGAAAAGTGGTTGGCGATGTTGCTAAGAGCTCCGCCGTTCAGCGCTTAAATCCGCCTGCACTATTCTTATCCCTGACAAGCCTATAACGTTCTTCCAGGCCACACCCCGCACACTTACTAACTCTTGGGACTTACTGAGGGCTCTGCCGGACATACAATAAACCCCCCTGCACTCTCCCTTCCCCTGACAAGCTCACATCGTCCTTCCAGCCTCCTCCCGCACCCCGCACACTTGCAAAGTCCGGTGACCTACTCAGGGCTCCGCTGCCACAGTCCGAGCGCCTCACGACTAAAGAGAAACCATCGTGCTGTCCCTAAGCCACAGTCTTTGCCATTTTCTTGACAGTAGAAAACGAAAAAGGAATACAGCCGAAATAATAAATATAACATTGTATAACTGAACAGCACACCACATAACATCGACCTCGCTAGATTTGTACATCTCTTTATGTAATCAACTACAGAGTGAAATAACGTTAAATATATTCGAACCAATGGCCATCAGTGAATATTACTGTTTAGAGTCTTTGTTCATGGATAAGTTATTTGATATTTGTCAGGTTAACGATATGTGCTGTGAGTTAGTTCATGTTTTTCAATATTTCGTTATTGAGTTCATTTTTGTGCCTTGGTTGAGATAGGGTACTTTAACATTCAGAACGCAAGTGAGAGGAAGAGAACCAGTGGATGTTATAATTGAAGGCAATATATTGTGCATTACTGAATGTAGACTGCGAGGAATATTTTGTTACGAGCCTAAGGAGGCTATATTATATAAGGTATTTGGAAGAGGCTGAATGAAATTGCCATGGACAGAGATAGCGCGAAGCGCTGACAGATATACAGGGTGAACCGACGTGGAAAGTGTGCCTTTCAAAGCTGACCAATGAAAACGATTGTTCGTCCATTTCTAGGACCCCCACTGTCGGCAGCCCTGAAGATGGTTTTCCGTGGTTTCCTATTTTCACACCAGGCAAATGCTGGGGCTCTACCTTAATTAAGGTCACGGCCACTTCCTTCCCATTCCTAGGCCTTTCCTATCCCGTCGTCGTCATAAGACCTATCTGTGTCGGTGCGACGTAAAGCAAAAAAATAATAATAATAAAAAAAACACATTCATTTCTAGGATGGTAGTAACTTATGTAAGTGCAAATTGTTTCTAGAGGACCCGCTGCAATCGCTGTTGACGATTAGCATGCCAGATACCTGGACTACATTTACGAAATAAAAACATACACCTCAACCCAGGATCGACCCCTCGACCTCCTGGATGCTAACCCAAAACTCTATCCATTGCACCAACTGTACAGCACGACTAATATGTGCTGACAGAGGTAGTTACCTTACATGTGATTACAGTGTTGCCAGATTTTTTTCTACCGGATATACTCGCAGGACGAACTTTTGTGAGAGACATTTTTTTATTGCTGGCATGTGAGGAGTCGCGCTGCGACGTCCGAGTGCGCCAATTTCGGTTCAGCCTGTATAGCCGAGGTGCGAAGAAAACAGATATAGGGTCATCGAAGACTAATTCTTCTTCTTAATCTGTTTTTCCCTGGGACTCAGCGAGGGATCCCACCTCTAACGCCTCAAGGGCAGTGTCCTGGAGCTTCAGACTTTGGATCGGGAGATATAACTGGGGAGAATGACCAGTACCTCTCCCAGGTGGCCGCACCTGCTATGGGAAGATTGGAAGGGATAGACAAGGAAGAGGGAAGGAGAGCGGCCGTGCCCTTAAGTTAGGAGAAGTGGGAAACCACGGAAAACCACTTCCAGGATGGCTGAGGTGGGAATCGAACCCACCTCTACTCAGTTGACCTTCCGAGGCTGAGTGGATCCCGTTCCAGCCCTCGTACCACTTTTCAAATTTCGTGGCAGAGCCAGGAATCGAACCCGGGCCTCCGGGGGTGGCAGCTAATCACGCTAACCACTACACCACAAAGGCGGACGAAGACTAATTATGATTTATATAATTCCAGTTGATCAGGTAGACCACAGCACGAGGTTATTAAAATATTTAACGTCATCGGAGTATCACTTTAGTTAAAGATTAGAGGGAATTTCAGGTTACTGTAATTGAATGTCCTGAGGGACATCTCTTCGACTCTCGACCAGGTCAATGGACTTGGGGTTCACCGATGACCGTCATAGCTGGGTATATATTTTTTGTTTTGTGTGAATTATATGGTAATTGTGTGCTTGGCAACACAAATTCTGTTTTGTGGCTGTTGTGATTTTATTGATTGTGGATTCAGTTCCATATGGTTGCTATGTTTGAGGCAGGGGTTCCATTCCCACTGCAGTAAAGCCTGTGTAGATGTAAGGGTTTGGGGGATTTTTTGTCTATTCATATTACGTAGGGCCCTTCTCTACAGATTTTTTAATTCAGTGTGATTATTAACGTTGTAGTTTCCACGTTGATGGAACTTAATATTGAGACAGCTGTTTATGTATGTGTGAAGTCAAACCTTTTCGAATTAGATTTTCTCATGTTGTAATTATATCGGGTGTACTCGTCAGTCCGCGTTCGTTTCGTGATAGTTATTGTAGATGAGATGTAGCAAGCCACGAAATATGAATTAATGGATTTAATAATTTGATATTTGGAAATTCGATAGTTTAATAACTTGATTTTGATGTAATAAATTAAATTTAAGGTTTTAAAGGATGTAATTTAAATTAACTTGTAAAGGTAGCACAGGTCAACTTTAGTTTGGAGGTAATGATCAGTAAGTTATAAGAGGTAATTAAAATGAAATTAATTAATAATTGAAGTCGGCGAAAATTTGTTATTCTGAGGCCGTAAATATGGATCCGTTGAATTATGTAATGAAGTTTCAACCACTCAATATGTATTTTTCTTAGGAGTTTGAAATTAAGAAAGAGTATTGTTTTCTGTCAGTGATTTAATGAGTGGAATTGAATTAAATTTGTAACAAGCCGATATATTCAGTTTAACGAATGAAGCATATGTGCTTATTGGAAGATAATATTCGGAGGATATAACCAATTTTGTAACATCGATGAATAATTCTGTGGCTTGGTTCTAAAAGGGCCAATGCCAATTTTTTAAATCGAAATTGAGATATTAACTGATACAAACCCGTTTTATTCTGGCTAGCAACATGTTAAAAGGGCCAATGTCTCTGTTAAGTACTAAACGAACAGTTAACATTTAATTAAATAAGCCCTTGCCAATAATGTTAAATTACCAATAAAGATTAGAGAACTGGCAATTTTTAAAAAAGACGATAGAAAAATTAGCGTTTAATAAGGTTAATTTAATGGCGTGGGGCCTCCGAAGAGGCCGGGTGCAGGTCTTTCGAGTTGACACCGTATAGGTGACCTGCGCGTCTATGAGAATGGGGCCCTACCTGTGATGAATTCTAATGCTGAAGACGGTACACACACCCAGCCCCCGAGCCATTGGAATTAACCAATTAAGGTTAAAATCCCCGACCCGGCCGGGAATCGAACCCGGGACCCTCTGGACCAAACAGTAGCACGCTAACCATTTAGCCATGGAGCCGGACGCGTTTAATAAGGTGACTTCCACAAAGAAAGTATAAGTTATTTAAAGTTAGTTGTGAAAAAAATTAGAAAACTGTAAGCAAAACTTCAAATGCTCATAGCTCAAAAACAGGTTTTTTGACATTGACCCTTTTAGAACCAAGCCACAGAATTATGAGTTTCAGTCGACCTAGTGAGAGTTGAGTAACAAAATTTTATTTTTATAGTGTTGTCATTTTATTTTCGTTATCGTTCTGCCAAATATTTTAAATAAATTGGTTTGTAAAAAAAGGTTGTCATTCACAATCTTTTTTATTATTTTTTCTCTTTATTCTTCCTGCTTATTAATTTAAGATTAGTTTATTTCATTTCGAAATATCACCGGGGATCACCCGTGTATGACCCTGGGATTATAGCTGGCGCCCAAAATCATAGGCTGGACAGGTAGAAGACACCCAGACAGAAAGACAGACAGACAGACAGACATTACGTAAAATTATAAAAAGTGCATTTCCTTGTTACTGTGGATACGACCGATTCAGAAATACCATTCTTTTTAAATTCTGAGCAATGTACAGACAAAACTCTTATTTTTATATAGATGGTATGTGTAAAGAACTGGAATCAGAGATAAAGTTTTTTTGCAGATGATGTTATTTTGTACAGAGTAATAAATAAGTTACAGGATTGTGAGCGGCTGCAGAAAATGACCTGGATAATGTTGAGAGATGGATAATAGGCAATGCTATGATGATAAACGGGGTTAAGAGTCAGGTTATGAATTTCACTGATAGGAAATTTCCTCTCAGGTTTAATTCTCTGTCGATGGGATGAAAATTCCTTATGGGGATCACTGTAAGTACTTAGGTGTTAATATCAGGAAAAATTTTCGTTGGGTCAATCACATAAATGGGATTGTAAATAAAGGGTACAGATCTCTGCACATGGTTATGAGGGTATTTAGGAAATGCAGTCATGATTTAAAGGAGAGGCCGCGTAAGTCTTTAAGTCTCTGGTAAGACTCCAACTAGAGTACGGTTCTAGTGTATCGGAAATCCAAAGAACAGCAGCTCGATTTACCCTAGGTGATTTTCGGCAAAAGAACAGCGTTACAAAAATGTTGCAAAGTTTGGGGAAAGGAGATGAGCTGCTGGACTAAGTGGTATATTCCGAGTAGTCAGTGGAGAGATGGCGTGGAATGACATTTGTAGACGAATAAGTTTGAGTGATGTTTTTAAAAGTAGGAAAAATCACAATGTGAAGATAAAGTTGGAATTCATGAGGTCAAATTGGGGCAAATATTCGTTTATAGGCAGGAGAATTAGAGATTGGAATAATTTAACAACGGGGATGCTCAATAAATCTCCCATTTCTTTGCAATCATTTAAGAAAAGCCTAGGAAAACAACAGATACGAAATCTGTATAATCTATATTGCCTGTCTGTTAGGTCATCAGCCCAGAGGCTGGTTGGATCCTGAAATAGCACCACCAAAGGTTATGCGGTTATAATGGCAGCACCAAAATGAGGCGTACTAGGCAAGATGAGGAGTGATGTAGTTTGCCATTGCTTTCCTCACTGAGTCAGAAAGTACTATTGCAGCACGACTGACCCTATATTGTCACAGCCAGGGATGTTGACTGGGACTTCGGTGGAAGCTACAGTTTACTCTGGCCTGTGCCAAGAGATGGATGCAAAAGTACTGTATCCATCAAGAAATGACAGCAGGCAGTATAATCTATATTACCGGTATGTAAAATAAAACTTTTTTTTTTGCTAGTTGCTTTACGTCGCACCAACACAGATAGGTCTTATGGCGACGATGGGACAAGGAAGGGCTAGGAGTGGGAAGGAAGCAGCCGTGGCCTTAATGAAGGTACAGCCCCAGCATTTTGCCTGGTGCGAAAATAGAAAACCACGGAAAACCATTTTCAGGGTTGCCGACAGTGGGGTTCGAACCTACTATCTCCCGAATACTGGATACTGACCGCACTTAAGCGACTGCAGCTATCGAGCTCGGCAAAAAACTTTTGTCTGTACATTGCTAAGAATTATAAAAAAGAATGTCATGTGTCTATCGGTCATGTCAACAGTAACCAGGAAATTACCGTACCTGTGTTATTGGTCCTGTCGGAAAGTAATACATAAGTCATAAATAATACAATTTCCGATCATTTATGTCCTACCGTACCGACTATGATAAGACTGGTGGTGCTGATAGTAGTGGTGATTATTTTTTTCTTTTTGCTTTACGTCGCAACGGCACAGATATGTCTTATGGCGACTATGGGATAGTAAAGGCCTAGGAATTGGAAGGAAGCGGCCGTGGCCTTAATTAAGGTACAGCCCCGGCATTTGCCTGGTGTGAAAATGGGAAACCACGGAAAACCATCTTCAGGGCTGCCGACAGTGAGATTCGAACCCACTATCTCCCGGATGCAAGCCCACAGCCGCGCGCCTCTAACTGCACGGCCAACTCGCCCGGTAATCGCGCTGTTTTTCAGGTTATGTATGAAACATGTGCTGTACATAAATATTCATATGAGTTCAGTTAATGTAGATACCTACATATCCGGTGTTGCCTAGACCACTGAATATGTATTGTTTAATTACATCTATGCCCTATCTAAGTAAACCATCTCTTACTTAGCCATCGCTAGGGCGAGGTCGATGTTGCTTCACGTCCGTAGGTGTCCCCCGGGTGGTGTTAAGAAAGTAACATAACTGGCTGCCAGACAATCTTTCCAGATCTCCTGGCTACACTACAAATACATACCAAATAAATAAGAAGATGACACAACACTATAGGCCTATCAAAAGCCCTTTGCAGGGCCGAACATCTAGAAAAATTGGACCAAATATTAAAATATGTCAACTAAATATCGAGGGCATTAGTAGAACCAAATGTCAAATCTTACAAAAGATGTTGGTAAAGCATAATATCGATGTGGTTGCCTTACAGGAAACTCATGCAGATAGTGAAGATCAACTTTGTTATAGCGGGAAAATATCAGGATATGACATCATTGGTGCAACATACCATCATGACTATGGAGTAGCCACACACGTCCGGAATGATATAGAAAATGCCCATCTGCTCTCAAGTTCTATGTATGACAACATTCACTCATTAACAATCAAAATTGGGGAACTAATAACATGTAATATGTAATATCTACAAACCACCAAGCTCCCCTTGGCCAATCCACGTTCTTCAGAGGTACCAACATCCTGCAGTCTTTGTAGGAGACTTTAACAGTGACCACACGTAATGGCGATATAGAGTATCTGATACCAACGGTGAGGCCTTAGTAAACTGGGCAGATGAAAATAATATCCATCTTATTTTTTATACTAAAGACCGTAATTCCTTCCGGTCGGGACGTTGGAAACAGGAATACGACCCAGACTTATGCTTTGTCACAGCTGATGATAAACCTAGTCAGCACTACCCGCAACATTCTACCAGATTTCCCTCATAGCCAACACCGCCCAGCTATAGTAGAAATTGGTACAAATATCCCATTGATAACCTCAATCCCACGACCCAGATGGAATTTACAAAAAGCTAATTGGAACGCCTTCTCTGAAAACCTTGATAAATGTCTAGGCTGGATCCCACCATCTGTTGATAATTATAACAATTTGTTGGAGCCGTCATCAGTACTGCAAAAACAATATACCCAGAGGATATCGTAAATAATATATTCCAGGCTGGGACGAAAAATGCGAAGAACTCTCTAACGATTTTCAAAGTAGTGGTGACAGAGAAATAGCAGATGAACTGATACATAACCTGGATGCCGCACGCCGACAGAAGTGGATAGAAACTACTCAGAAAATCGATTTCAAAGTATCCGGCCGAAAAGCATGGTCTCTGCTACGAAAATTAGGAGGAACTAGTCGTATCGTAGGAGAAGATAAACTCGTAACACCCAACAACATTGCTTCACACATTGTTAAAACTTCTAAAGGAATAAATCATCGCGCGACTACAACCAATATTATACAGGAACTCAAAAAACTAAAAGCAACAGCTAGCTCTACGACAGAATATTCATACGACATCACCCCCGAAGAGGTTGCAGCAGCAATAAAGGATATAAAACCTGGTAAAGTTCCTGGCTTTGATGGCATACTCCCTGAGATTCTCATCAAATCTGGAAAATATATGAGGACATGGCTAGCAAAATTCTTCATCTCAATGCTGAAAACAGGAAATATAACTCAAGAACTTAAACGCGCCAAGATAATTGCTCCCCTTAAACCAGGAAAACGTGAAGATCTTGTGCAAAGCTACCGTCCCATTGCATTGCTTAGTGTGATATATAAACTCTTGGAACGGTTATTGTTTAATAGGATTGGCCAAACAATACTTTCGGGGATCCCTGTAGAACAAGCTGGCTTTCGTCCCAATCGAAGTTGCGCAGATTAAGTTTTGGCACTCACGTCACACATTGAAGCAGGTTTTCAGAAGAAGATGAAAACATCAGTGGCTTTCATTGATTTATCAGCAGCCTATGACACCATCTGGCGGCAAGGCCTACTTTACAAACTGATGAAGATTCATTCCAGCCAAAAAGTTACAAATCTTATTGATAACATGATTGGAAACAGAGGATTTCAGGTCATTATGGGAAACAAAACCAGTAGCCAGAAATTCCTCCAAAATGGCCTCCCTCAAGGTTCTGTTCTAGCCCCACTGCTCTTCAGTCTTTACATTGCCGATATGCCAGAAACTGTCAGCAGAAAATTTGGGTATGCTGATGATTGGGCCATTGCAACTAGGCACACTCACTTTGAACCCATGGAAGTAACTCTAACATATGATTTGTCTGTGCTTACAGAGAATTTTCGAAAATGGAGGCTTCGACCAAATGCATCAAAAACAGAGGTGACTTGCTTCCATCTCAACAACAGACAATCCAATAAGACTCTGGAAGTCTACTTTGATGGTACACAACTTACCCACAGTAAGGAACCGAAATATCTGGGAATCACACTAGACAGGACCCTGTCGTTTAAATCACATCTCACAAAAATTGCTGCGAAACTGAGAAAAAGAAACATCATACAAAAGCTTTGTGGAACCACATGGGGATCATCCGCCACAACTCTGCGGACGTCTGTGTTGAGATGGGTATACTCTGCGGTGGAGTACTGTGCATCAGTATGGTTGAACAGCGCCCATACTAACAAAGTTGATTTCCAACTTAATAGTTCTATGCACATTATTACAGGAACAACCAGGTCTACTCCCACCATCTGGCTGCCTGTCCTAAGTAACATACCACCCCCTAACCTGCGAAGGAAAGTAGCTTTGACCAGAGAATACAACAAGATCCTAGCGAACCCTGGACTACCGGTACACACTGACATCTCGGACCTCAGAATCAACCGACTCCGTTCAAGACATCCAACTCTTGCAACTGACATCAATCACATTGGGTTCAACATCACCGATTCCTGGAGGGGAGAATGGATGCAAAATGCCCCATCTACATGCCAGGCAATGTCATGAATCAGTGAGACAGTTCCAGGGTTTGATCAACCTCGCAAGGTATGGTCAATGTTCAACCGCCTCAGGACGGGACACGGGAGATGTGGGAATTCACTTTTTAAATGGTGAATTCTGTCCTCGCCGGTATGCGACTGTGGTGCACCACGACAAACTACTGGACACATTAGGGAGGACTGAAGCATCAGAGCATATGGGGGGGGGGGGGGGGTATGAAGACTTCTTGTTAGCAACCCCAAAATGTATTGATTACATACAAGGTCTAGATGTTTGTTTATAGATTAATTCATTGATTATTGTTGTTCATTTGTAATAATGTATTTGTATGCCATACGCTAAATAAATAATACAATTTATTCTTACCTGTATATATAATTTGTAATCCATAATTGTGAAACACACTGTAACTTCCAGAATGGTATAGGTAGACGAGAATGATGCAGAATATGCTGTACATTATAATCTATGTATTAGGCACTCTAGAATTTTCAAGAAGATTTTTTTGTAATATATCTTTCTGGAAGCCTGGCTAGGATATATATAAGAAGACGATCTTGACGGTGACAGGGAGTTATTGGTTGGCGAGTTATTGTTCAGTAGAGTTATGATGTAGCAAGAATATGTATCTCGTGTAACATGCAATAGTTGCACTTTCCATATTGAAGTGACAGTCCGTTGTTTTAAAATGGTGGCTTGTGACGTGAGCGTTTGGTTTGTGACAGCAGTGATTAAGGTTATGTGCGTGTTAACTAGGAAATAGATACTTATTTACTTCTTACTTCCTCTTCATGGATTAGGCGAATAGCCTGTTCCGACCTCAGATTTCATTCCATCTCTTCATAGGACGACCAATATCTCTTCTTCCCGTAGGATGGAATTCCAGGACAAGTTTTGGGATTCTGTCGTTATCCATCCTCAGAACGTGGTTTTTCCAATTTATCCTGTTTTGGAATATTCTTTCAATCACTGAGAATATATTTAATTGTTGTCTTATCTCTTCATTTCGTATTTTATCTTTTAGGGAATATCCTTTCACTGATCTCAGGAATCTCATTTCAGATGATTGTAAATAGATGTGAATAAAATAATTGTTCCAACTGACAGCATCTCGTGTGCGCCTTTGTGGATACGTTAAGCTCTTGTGGCAGTCGATCTAATTCCTCCGAAAGGGCAATGCGAAGTTCTTGGGGGATACTTGGTGGAGGCTGATGGGATGCAATTCAACTCCCCAATACATCCCAGGCATGTTCTATAGGATTCAGATCCGCAGACCTCGCTGGCCAGTTCATGCGATGAATGTCTTCTCCAGCCAGAAAGGCATCCACCAGAGCAGCGCGGTGAGATCGGACATTATCATCCATTAAGAGGAAGTCTGGACCAACCACACCTCTGAAGAGTCGAACATAGAGTCTCAGTACCTCATCCCTGTATCTCCGAGCGTTAACAGTGTTCCTCGGACCACCCATGAAGATGTGCAGGTCCATACGGCCATTCAACATGATGCCGCCCCACAGCATGACGCCACCACCACCACCATACTGGTCCCGTTCCACGATGTTCCTGTGGTTATATCGGCTACCCGATTCTCTCCGGATTAATGAGCGGGATTCATCCGTGAAGAGCACATGCCTCCATTCATTCATGGTCCAGTTTCGATGTTGACGGCTCCACAGTAAACGGGCCCGTCTCTGTGCTGGAGTGAGCGGGACGCACACCGCTGGACGTCGGGCAAACAGCCCTGCTGTTCTGAGCCTCCGCCCGGCTGCAAGCTCCGCCGACAATTGTCTTGCAGGTGCACTCCGATTTCGTCGGGCGGTTTAAGGCCAGATATCAGTCCTGGTGTGGGGTGGTTACCCTTGGTCGACCTGGTGCTGGCCTACGACTAAGTGTCTCGAAATCGTCTCCAAAGCCTGGAAATGACACTTTGTGGCACATTCAAAGATACCGCGACTTCGGTCTGTGTCTGGCTTGCTTCCAGATGGCCGAGTATTCTACTATGCAAAAAGGGGTCCAAATGGCGTCGTTATGCCATTATGGTGTCACGTTCACCACGAGGCTGCAGTACACTCCACACACTATAACAGGGCAAAGACGACTGAGGGAATATGGGGCGCAGGCACTCACTGTGTTTACCTTGCTGTTACGCCGCTAGTCAAAGCAGGGAACAATCCTTTCCTTTACAGAGCGAACACGTAAGGTAGGTAGGTGCATATGTCGTGCGATTTGCGGTCTATTTCCTGTTGCCCTGTTTACTCGTAACATGCTTAACTTTTGGACACTAGTTCTGCGATTTCAGAATATGATTTATTTTGATGATGAAACCTAACATAATCTCTCTCTCTCTCCTCAGCATCCGTAGTTTCCTTGGTCTTGCGCACTATTCGGACAACAATACAAGCTTGTACTCTGTACCGGTGCTGTGCACTGCTCATCAACTAGCCAATAACTGCTGGGCACTGAATAGAGAGAGGGACGTATCCACTGTCTGTACAGTTGAAGGAGAAACCAGCTACTTATGTCACTGTGTTAATCCAGACTAATTACGTATTTCGTTATTATTACAAACTTTTTCAGTTTATTCACGTCGTGTCGTTTACGACGTCTTGCGATGAAGCTCCTCCGTTTATGTTTCAGTAATCTGAACTGTAACATAAGCAATTAGTAATTTGGCGTCGATTGCTGGCGAGATGTAGTGTTTACAGTGCACTATGTCTTCTGGCGTGGCCTAGAATAAATTTGTTACTTTCATTGATCTGTCTCAGTCTCATCCTTGGCTTTGACAATATGAAAGTGACTGAGGTATGAGTGATGCTAGTAATACCATTCCTTATGCAGCCAGTCCCTGGTATGAATGGTGTGAAAATATCACTCATAGGGTCGGTTGGTACATGCATTTCAGTGGGCTTGGCAGACTGATATGTAATAGCAATTTCTGGCTCGACGAGGAAAGCAACGGGAAACTACCTCACTCCTCATTTTCCTAGTACGCCTCTTCAGCGACGCCTAGGCTATTTATAACAGCTATTGGCGGAGCTGTGGAGGATCAAACCAGCCTTCGGGCTGAATACCCAACATACATACATCCGGCTGTATGAATACTTATGTCCGCCACTGTACACATACATACATACATACATACATACATACATACATTATCATTATAGACTGTTATGCCTTTCAGCATTCAGTCTGCAAGCCTCTGTGAATGTACTAAACGTCGCCACAATCCTCTATTTGCAACTAGTGCTGTGGCCTCATTTAGTTCTATACCACTTATCTTTAAATCGTTAGAAACCGAGTCTAACCATCGTCGTCTTGGTCTACCTCTACTTCTCATACCCTCCATAACAGAGTCCATTATTCTCCTAGATAACCTATCCTCCTCCATTAGCCTCACATGACCCCATCACCGAAGCCGGTTTATGCATACAGCTTCATCCATCAAGTTCGTTCCTAAATTAGCCTTTATCTCCTCATTCCGAGTACCCTCCTGCCATTGTTCCCACCTGTTTGTACCAGCAATCATTCTCGCTACTTTCATGGCTGTTACTTCTAACTTATGCATAAGATATCCCGAGCCCATCCAGCTTTCGTTCCCGTAAAGCAAAGTTGATCTGAAAACAGACCGATGTAAAGATAGTTTCGTCTGGGAGCTGATTTCCTTCTTACAGAATACTGTTGATCGCAACTGCGAGCTCACTGCATTAGCTTTACTACACCTTGATTCAATCTCACTTACTAAATTACCATCCTGGGAGAACACACAGCCTAAATACTTGAAATTATCGACCTGTTCTAGTTTTGTATCACCAATCTGACATTCAGTTCTGTTGAATTTCTTACCTACTGACATCAATTTAGTCTTCGAGAGGCTAATTTTCATACCATACTCATTGCACCTATTTTCAAGTTCCAAGATATTAGATTGCAGGCTTTCTGCACAGTCTGCCATTAAGACCAAGTCGTCAGCATAGGCCAAACTGCTTACTACATTTCCACCTAACTGAATCCCTCCCTGCCATTTTATACCTTTCAACAGATGATCCATGTAAACTACGAACAGCAAAGGTGAAAGATTACAGCCTTGCCTAACTCCTGCATATTTATTAATTTTATTGCGAGGAGTTTCTGGGGCCCCTTACAGGCCTAGGTCCGTCTGCATTGCAGGCTCTAACGTTACACCCCTAACTAGCTCTATAGACTGTACAGAGAGTTGCTGTCGAGCTCGCTCCGGCAACGTTTTAAATCGTTTGTACCCCCATCAATATGTTCTTCTCCTGCGGGGCAAAATTACGGCACCTTGGCGACTAAGAAAGCCGAAAAAGTAGTTAGTGCGATTTAAAGCCAATAACAATATTATTATTATTATTATTATTATTATTATTATTATTATTATTGTTATTATTATTATTATTATTAGGCCTTTGCTGGCAAGATGTAGTGTTTACAGTGCACTATGTCTTCTGGTATGGGCTAGACTAAATTTGTTACTTTCATTGACCTGTCTCAGTCTTACCCTTGGCTTTGACAACATGAAAGTGGCTGAGGTATGAGTGATGCTAGTAATGCCATTCTTTATGCAGCCAGTCCCTGCTCTGGATGGTGTGAAATTGTCGCTCATAGGGTCGGTTGGTGCATGCATTTCAATGGGCTTGGCAGACTGATATGCAATAGCAACTTCTGGCTCAGTGAGGAAGGCAACGGGAAACTACCTCACTCCTCATTCACCTAGCACGCCTTTTCAGTGACACCTAGGCCATCTATGACAGCTAATGTTGGACTTGTTGAGGATCAAACCAGCCTTCGGGCTGAATACCCATCATACATTATTATTATTATTATTATTATTATTATTATTATTATTATTATTATTATTATTATTATTATTATTATTATACTTGGCTTACTTTTGTACCGGAAGTAAGAGATCAAATCAAAATGATAAACTAAAACAAAGACACAACTGCAAAGGCCCACAGAGAATAAGGAAGCGAATACATCACAAACTGCTGACAGAGAAGGCACGTTCACTTATGTGTCTCAGCAGTAGTGGCGTTGAGGGAGGGGGTGAGGAGGGCAGTCCCCCCCCCCCCCACTTTTTGGAGAACATTTTTTTCCGGTTTCTTTTTTTTCCGGCTAAAACTAGGAATTATTTAAAAAGCCTTTTGTGCAATCCCTGTTGTCTTATCTGCTAATTCTTTCTTTTATTTTCTTTAATTATTAACAAAATTACTAGCGGACATACGCACAAAATGTCGTTCGTCCCGGCTAACCGATTTGTATAGCGCCACAGCAGGTAGTGGAGACTTTACACGTGCTGTAAGGGTATGTATGTATGTTCAGTCCGTCAGCGATTCCGCTGGTGGGATCCTCTACAGCTCTGCCATCAGCTGTCATAGATGGCCTAGGCATCACTGAAGAGGCGTACTAGGGAAATGAGGGGTGAGGTAGTTTCCCGTTGCTTTCCTCACTGCTGTAAGGGTAGCATGGGTGTATTTACTTATTTTTTGCCAAGGTGATGGACTGAGGTATGATTCACCCGCTTGTCGCGCGCATTCGTCAGTCTGGCATTCTCTTCAATGTCTGTTATTAGACTGGGCGAATTGGCCGTCCGGTTAGAGGCGCGCGGCTGTGAGGTTGCATCCGGGAGATAGTGGGTTAGAATCCCATTGTCGACAGCCCTGAAGATAGTTTTCCCATTTTCATACCAGGTTGTAACTTATTTAAGGCCACGGCCGCTTCCTTCCAACTCCTAGGCCTTCCTATCCCATCGTCGCCATAAGACCTATCTGTGTCGGTGCGACGTAAAGCCACTAGCAAAAAACGTGTCTGTTAATTTCTTAGTGTGTAGTCAAATATCAAACGATTTTAATTCTATAATCACCCCGTTCTTCTATTTAATTGTAATAAATGCGTAATATTGTTCCTTCGGTGAAAGTTTTATTGTGCAGTATTGGATGAAAATCTTTAAAAAAATTATTACCGCACTTAAATGGGTAAACTCTCAAGCTTTACCTCTCTGTAGAAATTCACTTACCATTTTGTAGCTTGTTCTTTAGTTTTGATGTACCGGGCGAGTTGGCCGTGCGCGTAGAGGCGCGCGGCTGTGAGCTTGCATCCGGGAGATAGTAGGTTCGAATCCCACTATCGGCAGCCCTGAAAATGGTTTTCCGTGGTTTCCCATGTTCACACCAGGCAAATGCTGGGGCTGTACCTTAATTAAGGCCACGGCCGCTTCCTTCCAACTCCTAAGCCTTTCCTATCCCATCGTCGCCATAAGACCTATCTGTGTCGGCGCGACGTAAAGCCCCTAGCAAAAAAAAAAGTTTTGATGTACATAATCCCCCACTCCCACCCCCGCCCCCGTCCTCTATATCCCACAAACTCGGGTACTGTTTGTTGCCTGTATATTTTTTGCCCGCGCACGTTTAATCCCCAGTCGCCGCTACTGTGTCTGAGACCTGAGGAACAATGTGGAAAAAAATGTCATTGTACACTTGCTAAGTGATTGTCCTCTCAACGACGGTACCGTAGTTAACTAAATCACCCAATGAGTAAACACGTTTCTCCTGTGAAATTCTCAACAATAAAGAAATGTTTTTCTATCCTGAACTTCAAACACGATCGCGAAAGTAAGACACAGTGGGTAACCTATGCTAAGAATGCGCTAACTTTGACCTCGGCGTGTGTTTATCATGAGGTCACCCGACGAACGTCATGTTCTCTGCACTCCGGCATCGGTAGGAACAGCTGATAGTAAGCACTCTCTGATCCAGTGAACAGGGCACCATTATTTAGTGAAATACTTACTGACCTAAAACTGTTTCACTATGGATAGAATACTGAAAGGAATTATGAAATATCGGCAGACGGACCGCATAACCATGGTGGAGCAGTTTCAGCAAGTCAAAAACAATCCGGAGGTATAGTACAATTTTTGTAAACAAACTGGAATATTATTCAGGTCACGCATGCGTGAACTGGTTTATGTTCAGAACTGTTTAAAGGGGATGGACGAAAATATTGTATACACCTGTTGACTCTAATGTTTGGGAAGTTCGTCGTCTAGGAGTTGGATAGTAGGCTATAGTTGACATTTGACATATTTTTTTTGTAGATCATAAAAAAATTGAGCTCATGTGTTACCTGAAATAATTCAAATCGATTCAGTCACGAGAGGGCGTGGCTAAGCGTTTCCATGACGACCTGTGTGTAAAAGAAGGTTGCAGTTTCCCAGATGTCTGTCCTAACCTAAAATATGATGTTAGGGACATTTTCTTACAAGTAAATTGTACTATATATATATGACATTGTTTGTTACTGAATCGCTTTTTATTGCTTCAGATTTGTTGGATTTCCATTAATTTTTACTCTTAACCTAATATCGATAGCAGAATGAAAAAGAAAAATGGTTTGTAAGATGTAGCTTTTAGAAAACCTTATCAGTTGCTCGAGGATGGTATTATTATTATTGCCGGGCTGAGTGGCTCAGACGTTTAAGGCGCCGGCTTTCTGAGCCCAAGTTGCAGGTGGTATTTGAAGATGCTCAAATACGTCTGCCCCGTGTTGGTAGATTTAGCGGCAAGTAAGATAAGTCCTGCGAGGCAAAATGTCGGCACCTCGGCGTCTCCGAAAACTGCAATAGTGAGACATAAAACCAATACCATTTTGGGAATTGGAGAAATAGGCCCCTATACCTTTCCTTTATTCTGAAGGCAAGAATTCCTTAGCAGATACCAATAATAATAATAATAATAATAATAATAATAATAATAATAATAATAATAATAATAATAATAATAATAGCTTAGCTACTGGCTTTCCACCTAGAAGGCTGAGGTTCGAAACACAGTCGATCCTGGGTTGAGATTTTTATCTGAAAAATAATGTGATGTCAAGAGGGAAGGGCATCTGGCCTTGCAAAATCTAGGATGGTTTCATATAGTTGCAATATTGAAAGATACGTAGAAGGTAGAATAACACTCACGGTATCCCCTGCCTGTCATAAGAAGTTACTAAAAGGGGCCTAGAAAGGGAGCGTGGGTTGGTAACCACAGGGTACTTAGCTGAGCCCTGGCATTGCATAGACATAGACAGGTACATTCAGGGTAATGGGGTGGCCTAGGGAGTGGTGATAAGGGTACAGGGAAATGGAAGTCAAGTAGGGATGTAACAAAAATTTTAGTGCTCGACTGTAGAAGTATTGTAAAGAAAGGAATCAAATTAAGTAATTTAAGAGATATATACTTTACAGATATTGTAATAGGAGTTGAATCATGGCTTAAAAATGATATAATGGATGCAGAAATATATTCTCACGGAACTGAAGTGTGTATCGTAGAGATAGGATTGGAATGGCAGGAGGGGGAGTATTCATTCTAGTGAAAGAAGAATTTGTAAGCTACGGAAAAGTTAAAGATGACAAACATGAAATTCTAGGTGTAAGGCTCATCTATAAAGATAATAGGCAATTTGATGTCTTGTGAGTGTACAGACCAGGAAAGCGTAGCGCTTACGCTGATTCAGAATTATTTGATAAGATAATTAGCTATGTTGGAAACGATATGGAAAGAAATGTGATAGTAGCAGGTGATCTCAATTTACCAAATGTCAGTTGGGAAGGTAATGCAAATGACAGGAAGCATGATCAACAAATGGCAAATAAGTTAATATGGGAAGGGCAGTTGATTCAGAAAGTGATGGAACCAACTAGAGGGAAGAATATTTTGGATGAGGTGCTGATAAAACCAGATGAGCTCTATAGAGAAACCAAAGTAATAGATGGTATTAGTGATCACGAAGCTGTTTTTGTCATAGTTAAAAATAAATATGATAGAAAGGAAGGTATAAAAATTAGGACTATTAGGCAGTACCATATGGCTGATAAAACAGGCTTGAGGGAGTGGAAAAGGGTAAATAAAAACGTAAACAGACTGGGATGGGTTTAAAGCAATTGTTGAGTAATGTGAAAATAGGTTTGTACGGTACCTTTACAGGTGGTAAGGAATGGTAAAGACCCACTATATTATAACAGAGAAGTAAAGAGACTAAGAAGAAGGTGCAGGTTGGAATGAAATAGATTTAGAAATGGCTGTGAAAGTAAGGAGAAATTGAAGGAACTTACTAGGAAATTGAATCTAGCAAAGAAATCAGCCAAGGATAACATGATGGCAAGCATAATTGGTCGTCATAGAAATTTTAGTGAAAAATTGAAGAGTATATTTAGGTACCGGTACTTTAAGGCAGAAACAGGTTCCAAGAAAGACATTTCAGAAATCATAAAGGAACAAGGAGAGTGTGTATGTGAGGATCTTCAAAAGGCAGAAGTATTCAGTCAGCAGTATGTAAAGATTGTTGGTTACAAGGGTAATGTCCAGGTAGAGGAGATTTATCTATGTTAACAATGATATTTACAGTAATATACAAAAATTGAAAACTAGAAAAGCAGCTGTAATTGATAAGATATCTGGAAATATACTAAAGGGAATGGGTTGGGATATATTACCATATCTGAAGTTCTTATTTCATTATTGTTTGCATGAAGGAGCTATAGCAAATGAATGGAGAGGTGCTATACGGTACTGTAGTAGCCCCTGTGTATAAAGGAAAGGGTGACAGACATAAAGTTGAAAATTACAGGCCAGTCAGTTTGACATGCATTGCATGTATAAGCTTTGGGAAGGCATTCTTTCGGATTATATTAGACATGTTTGCAAAATTAATAACTGGTTTGACAGAAGGCAGTTTGATTTTAGGAAAGGTTATTCCACTGAAGCTCAAATGAAGGATTCCAGCAAGATATAGCAGATATCCTGGATTGAGGAGGTCAAATGGACTGTATTGTGATTGACCTATCTAAGGCATTTGCAGGGTAGATCATGGGAGACTACTGGAAAAAAATGAGTGCAATTGGACTAGACAGAAGAGTGACTGAATGGGTGGCTATATTTCTGGAAAATAGGACTAAGAGAATTAGAGTAGGTGAAGCTTTATCTGACCCTGTAATAATTAAGAGGGGAATTCCTCAACACAGTATTATTGGACCTTTATGATAAATATAAAATCAATGATATGTGTAAAGAAGTGGAATCAGAGATAAGGCTTTTTGCAGATGATGTTATTCGCTATAGAATAATAAATAAGTTACAAGATTGTGAGCAACTGCAAAATGACCTTGATAATGTTGTGAGATGGACAGTAGGCAATGCTATGATGATAAACGGGGTTAAAAGTCAGGTTGTGAGTTTCACAAATAGGAAAATCCTCTCAGTTTTAATTAATGGGTTGATGGGGTGAAAGTTCCTTTTGGGGATCATGGTAAGTACCCTAGGTGTTAATAGAAGGAAAGATCTTCATTGGGATAATCACATACATATGATTGTTAATAAAGGGTACAGATCTCTGCACATGGCTATGAGGGTATTTAGGTGTTGTAGTAAGGATGTAAAGGAGAGGGCACATAAGTCTCTGGTAAGACCCGAACTAGAGTATGGTTCCCGTGTATGGGACTATCACCAGGATTACTTGATTCAAAAACTGGAAAAAAATCCAAAGAAAAGCAGCTCGATTTGTTCAGGGTGATTTCCGACAAAAGAGTAGCGTTACAAAACTGTTGCCAAGTTTGTGCTGGGAAGACTTGGGAGAAAGGAGACGAGCTGCTAGACTAAGTGGTATGTTCTGAGCTATCAGTGGAGAGATGGCGTGGAATGTCATCAGTAGAGGAATATGTTTCGGTGGTGTCTCTAAAAGTAGGAAAGATCACAACATGAAGATAAAGCTGGAATACAAGAGGACAAATTGGGGCAAATATTCGTTTATAGGTAGGGGAGTTAGGGATTGGAATAACTTACCAAGGGAGATGTTCAATAAATTTCCAATTTCTTTGTGATCATTTAAGGAAATGCTAAGAAAGCAACAGATAGGGATCTGCCACCTGGGCGACTGCCCTAAATGCATATCAGTAGTGACTGAGTGATTGATTGCTTTCACTTACTTGTGCCAGTCTCCTCACTTTCCTCTATCCTGTCTGACATCCCTTGGTCAACCCTTGTTCTTCCCCGACCCCAACAAAAATAGATTTTGAGGCCTTGGGAGTATTTAATTTTCTCGTCCTTTGTGGCCCTTGCCTTCCTTTGGCCGAAATCTTCAGTTTTTGAAGTGTCGGATCCTTCCATTTTTTTCTCTCTGATTAGTGTTATATAGGGGATGATTGCCTAGTTGTACTTCCTCTTAAAACAATAATCACCACCACCAAACACACTCAGATACAACCTAAAGAGTTAAATTTCTAAATGAACCTTCGGACTCCTTCAAAATAAAGACTGGAGTCCAACAAGGTGATGGAGTTTCATCAATTTGGTATTAAAAAATTTTATGAGAATGGGGAATTAGAATAGGCCTACAGAAAAGAGGGAACAGTTTGGGGCCAGGGCAAGGGAAGATTTGAGTTGAAATGTCTTGCCTTTACTGGAGATAACAATAACTTCAGAAAACAAATTCCAAGCACAATTAATGGCAGAAATTCTTCATGACATAGACATCAAAACTGGTCTTCAAATTTCATATGAAAAAACAAACAACAAAACATTAAATATAGACATAACTGAGAAAAGTACCTAACAACACAATATGGACATATTCAAAGAGTTGATAAATTGGGAGAATGGATCCAGTCAAATGGACTCGATAACACAACCTGCAAGGAGAGATTGAACAAGATGGATAGCTCAACACCGTTATAACAAATGATCACTATCGTTTCAAATCATGTCAGTATTTTCCGGGCTTGTCCGATGTTTCACTGAAGACTGTGTTCAGCATTATCAAGCGTTCCAACTGACTTCAATAGCAGCAAAGCTTACAGTGGAATGAAGTGGTGTTGTAATTCCACCGCATTATATAGTGCAGGCTACGGTGCACTGCTTGCCTATTGGTCCGCCAATCTTTGGTGAAACATCGGGACCATCACATGCCCGAAAAACACCGACATGATTTGTAATGCCGGCCGTGAAAGCCTCAGTTGGTATAAGTAACGTTTCAGGCAAAAATCCGGCACTACACGACTGTAATTAAATCAGAAGTATTATATGGATCAGAATGTTTAATTTTGAACAAAAGAGGTGAACAAGAGGAACTGGAAAAAATGCTGATGATGATGCTTGTTGTTTTAAGGGGCCTAACGTCAATGGTCATCGGCCTGAACTGGAAAGGAAAGGAACATTTTGGACCTGAAAAGAATAAAGATATTTGAATGAGGAGAAAAAATAAAGACCTCTACCACAATATAGAGAAAATTACAGCCGGGCTGAGTGGCTCAGATGGTTGACGTGCTGGTCTTCTGATCCCATCTTGGCAGGTTCGATCCTAGCTCAGTCTGGTGCTGAAATACATCAGCCTCGTGTTGGTGGATTTAATGGCATGTAAAAGAGCTTCTGCGGGACAAATTCCGACACCTTGTTGTCTCCAAAAACCATAAAAGCAGTTAGTGGGATATAAAGCCAATAACATTATTATTATAAAAAATTACAGACACAATTAAAAGACGAAGACTACTACTTTTTGCTTGCCTTCACAGAATAAATGACGACAGGCTAAAATGAGAAGATTTTTGATTATGTCTCCAAATTAAAACACACTGGGAGAGATACGATGGAATTTACAAAGACTAAAGACTACAGATTATGTCATAACTAACAGGGTGGACTTCTGACGACGGATGACTTCTGCAGACTTTTCACATTTGCAAATTTTACATCAACCTCGGAGAGTGTTCTCAGATGAACAGAGGCACGCGATCGGTGGTAATATGAAGAGGTTCTGGGAAGAAAAGAAGGAGTAGAATACTGTACCATAGTCTTAAGTTCCAAGCGGTCTACAGTTGGCGAAATAGTGCTGATGCTACATTTTGTAGCTCCTACTTCGGAACTACTTAGGTCTGCTAAAGACAAGCGCCATCCCCTCTCCATAGCAGGTGTCTTCAAGATCCCGTGCAGCTGCGGTGAGGTATGTACAGGCACTACAAAATGCAGCTTCACCACTCTACTGAAGGAGCATAACAGACACAGCTGGCTGGAACAAGCAGAAAGATCAACAGTTGCTGAACACTCGTTGCTAGCAGACCGTGACATACAGTACAGCAGCACGGAAGTACTGTCAACTACTGTGTCTTATCACGCCCGGCTACAGAGGGAAGCCATTGACATCCTGAAGCACACCAACAGCTTCAACTGTAAGGAGGAACATGAACAGGTAAACAAAGGCTGCTTTCCAGTCCTGAAAGCCTTAAATCCTGGAAGGACATGATGGCCTCAGCAGACCGGAAAAGGCAAAGGGTGATCAGTTGCCTGTGTCCACCATGGCAGTTTGATGTACATCGGGCTCCCTACGGCCAATCAGCGACCGCCCATCCAGCATGGCGGACCAATAGGCGAGCAGTGAGCTGTAGCCTGCACTATATAATTAGGTGGGATTGCAAAGGGACTCTATTCCACTGTGAGCATCACGGCTATCGAAGGCGGTCGGAACCTGTGGTAATGAAGAACTAGTACGGTATTCTTCTACATGTGTGGATTCTAAATAATATTTCTTGAGATCTGACGTACAGTAGCTTCAGTGTACTGACTAAGGTAGAATTTGAACTTTGGCTTCGGAAACTGGAGAATGGGACCTTATCATCAACTGAAGACTTTAAATCTAATGATTTTTTTTCCAAAAGACAAGGTCCTCAAAAGTGTTTTATCACCCTACAGCGTATTCCCATCCGAGCCTAGGCCTGACCTGCTTCTCGCCACGCTTCTGCGCATGCTAAAGAATGTATAACATATTTTAACATTGAATGTGTTCTCACCTGTAAAGTGAAGTTTATTGACTGGCACCTATTTCTTAATTAAGCTGTATCAATATGGACCTATATGATGAAGTTTGTAAATTGCAACCTTTGATAATGTCGAACGCAGTCTTCGGTGAAACTTCGGCACCATCACACGATCCTGGACCATGGCCTACAAGCCCGGAAAACATTGACGTGAACTGGTTCAAATTTTAATTCTTGTTTGGAAGCTGTTTTCTATAGTTGTTTCTAACATTCATAAAAATGCTTATCTATCCCGTATTGTTCTAGTGTCATGCCTCATTCCTCTTTATGCTATATCTGATTGCAGCCTAAGGCCGTGTTCTTCACTTGCATGGACAGTCGGATGATTCCTACTCGTTTCACAGAGACTAATGTTGGAGATATGTTTGTAGGTAAGTATTCCCTTGTCGTAGTTTGAAGGGATAAAATGCATTAGCAATGCATACATGTAAGCGACTTATCTGTGACTCATAAACAGTAAATAACAGTTTACGTAAATAAATGCAATTCAGCACGATTACAAAGGAAAAATTAAATGTATCCTCCTAATTCAATACAAAACATAATTCCATTATTAGATGGAGCAA
This sequence comes from Anabrus simplex, assembly GCF_040414725.1. NCBI lineage: Eukaryota > Metazoa > Arthropoda > Insecta > Orthoptera > Tettigoniidae > Anabrus > Anabrus simplex. The sequence continues at coordinate 63,892,317 of NC_090278.1, read as the reverse complement.
TAAAATTCAAACATGTTTTGACTCGTTTGAGCCATCTTCAGTAAAATAAGGGGGGTTAAAGTAATCTACATAATACAAGCTAAAAATTTTATTGCTCCATCTAATAATGGAATTATGTTTTGTATTGAATTAGGAGGATACATTTAATTTTTCCTTTGTAAAGTGAAAACCGTCAATACGGAATGATTCTAATATCTTGTAATATCAGCACGAGATTGAAAGCCAGAAAATGATGTACTATTTCTGTGTGAAGAATAGCACAGCTACAGTCTGTCACAGAAAACAACTAAAAGGAAGGGTTACCTTCTCTTCCTTGTGCCAGGTTCCTCGTATCCAACCTGGCTTGGTCAGTTTTCAATCTCTGGGTTTGGGAGGCCTAGGGAGCTATCACCTTTTTTGTTTTTATTGGTTATAGAAAAAATTGTAAAGGAGATGAAGAAAGCGTGTGGGAATAGGGAGAAGTTATTACTATTTGCAGACAATATTGTAGTCTGGGGAATGAACAACAAAGAACAACCTGATGCAGTGAATTATAAAATTGAAAAGTATGGTATGAAAATCAGTGCAGAGAAAAGCAAGACCACACGAATCTATTACACTGGCGTGGCAGGGGGAGAGGTGATACTCCCACGTGGCGCGCCAGGTGACGGATAGGGGGGTCCTAACCGGCTTGCTGGCGGACCTGAGGGAAATAAAATACCTCTCACGGACCAAACACACCACCCCCGGTGGCTGGGGGATGCGGACATAGACTACACCCATGGTATCCCCTGCCTGCCGTAAGAGGCGACTAAAAGGGGCGACCAAGGGATGATTGAATCAGAACCATGAAACTACTCATGATAAGTGCCATCAGTCGTGGAACACCAAGGGTCGTCTTTACTTCCGAGTAGTACCACTATGTTAGGTACACAATAGTTTTGTGATTAGTAGCAGCAGAGAGTGGTTCACTGTGGGTTTCCAGTCCCTGTGATTAGTACCACTAAATGTGGAACACCATGGGCTTACGTTGCCCATGATTAGAACCATTATGTGAGAAACACCACGGGTCTGGGCGTTGCCTGTGGTTAGTAGCACAATATGAGTGACATCGAGGGAGTGCGTTGCCTTTGATTAGTACCCATTATATGAGCAACACCATGGGAATACTTGTGCCCGTGATTAGTACACCTAAGTGAGGAACACCATGGGTTTGCGTTGCCTGTGAGCGGCGCTGTCATGTGAGAAACACCATAGGTCTGCGTTACCTGTGTGACGTACAATACTTGTGAGTAGTACCATAATGTGTGGAACACCGTGAGTCTATGCTACTTTTGATTAGTACCGCAACATGAGAAATACCATGGTTGTACTTTACTAGCCATAAGTACCCTTATAAGGGGCCATTGACCTGGATTTTGGACCATTTTAGACAAGCAGCATCATCAACTCAGGATTGTGTTTTGGAAGCAGTCCCTTGGCCAATACTAATATTGATTCAGGATAGTTTCTAGGAAGTTGGGGCATTGTGGGTCAGATCCACTGATTGTTTTAAATTCATATTCATCCATTCATTCTTCATCATTAAGTTTTGAATTCTGGTCAGTGGATGATTTTGAATTTTAAAATTGTCATTACATTTTGTCTCATTTCGTACCATTAGGGGCCAATGAACTAGATGTTAGGCCCCTTTAAACAACAAGCATCATCATCATCATCATCAAAAACAAGACCATGATGATGTCAAGAGGAGAAAGACATGGGAAAAGCATTGTGAAAATTGATGGTCAAAGCCTTGAAATTGTTAGACAATTTCAAATACATAGGGAGTGAATTAATGCAAAATACAAGGCTGGATAAGGAGATCAGCAGAAGGGTGTAAGCAGGAAATACGTTCTACTAGAATGTAAGGGACCTGGTGTGGAACAGGAAGTTCCTGTGAAATTTAAAGAGATATTGTACAAGATGTACGAGGGTAATCCCAAAAACAAGATCTCGTATCTTTTTATAAATACAGAACTCTGTTCTTGTGGCTGTTGGTCACAGTATTGTGAAGAGTGTTTCCTGCGCTCGCATATAAACATGCACACGCCGCGCTGAGGCACTCAGTCTTGGCTTGGCAGCCATTGAGAATGGAGCTCCCGTTGGACTTCACCGCCAAGTGCGAAGTGCGCGCAGTTATTCGGTTTTTGAACGCGAAAGGTACTGAACTGATTGAAATCCATCGCCAATTGACAGAAGTGTATGGTGAGTCGTGCATGGATGTAAAAAATGATCATAAGTGGTGTAGAGAGTTGCAGCCAGTCGGACTGAAATTCACGACGAATGAACAAAGGAGCGGGAGACCGTCAGTTTCCGTCGAGACAGTCGTGAAGGTTGAGCAAATCATGCGTGAAGATCGGCGGATCACCCTGGATGATCTCTGCACTTTGGTTCCTGAGGTTTCCTGAAGCGCCGCTCACAACTTCCTGAACAGCATGGTAGCGAGCTGGTAATGAAATGAAATGTCGTATGGCTTTCAGTGCCAGGATATCCCAGGACGGGTTCGGCTCGCCAGGTGCAGGTCTTTCTATTTGACACCCGTAGGTGACCTGCGCGTCGTGATGAGGATGAAATGATGATGAAGACAACACATACACCCAGCCCCCGTGCTGTAGGAATTAACCAATTAAGGTTAAAATCCCTGACCCGCCCGGGAATCGAACCCAGGACCCTCTGAACCGAAGGCCAGTACGCTGACCGTTCAGCCAACGAGTCGGACAGCGAGCTGGTATGACATGGGCATACAAAAACTGTCATAGCGTCTACAAAAATGCATTGACCAAAATGGTGATTATGTAGAAAAATAGCTAAATGTTCAAGCTGTACATGATGTAAACTATTGTAGAAATAAACAGGTCTGTGTATTTATAAAAAAATTAGGAGACCTTATTTTTGGGATTACCTTCGTACTATACCTCTATATTAACATATGCATCAGAGACTTGGACTTTCTCAGCAAGAAATGAGAGTGAAATTCAGGCCAGTGTGATGAAGTTTCTGAGGAGTATGGTAGGAAAGACAAGGAGAGACAGAGTAAGAAATGTTGAGGTCAGAAAAGATATAGGGGTAGAAAAACTGAGTGAAAGAATGGAGAAGAATAAATTGAGATGGTTTGAACATGTTATGAGGATGGAGGAGGGAAGGATACTAAAACAAGTTGTTGGAGGCTAAGATAGAAGGAAAGAGGGTAAGAGCAAGATGGATGGACTCTGTCAAGGACAGTATATGAAAAAGAAGACTGGACTGGAAAACAATTACTGAAGAGGAGTGGTGGAAGGAGAGGCAACAGTGGAGAAGTGCAATCAACACCAAGTTCTGGCAGGAGCTGGACAAGGAGATTAGCAGGGCAATGCATTCTACCAGAGTGTAAGAAACCTTGTCTGGAATACGGAAGTGTAAAGAGGTAATGTACAAAATGTATTGTACACCTATATTGATCTGGACAATGACATGCAGGAAGGAGAGTAGAATTCAAACAATTGAAATGAAACATATAAGAAGTATGATAAACCCCTGTGGGTGGGGGACGCAGACGAAGAATACACCCATGGTATCCCCTGCCTGTCATAAGAGGCGACCAAGGGATGATCAAATTAGAACCATGATACTACTTGTAATTAGTACTATCACGCAGGTACACCATGGGTCGCCTTTACTTGCGCATAGTACCAGTATGTTAGGTACACAATAAGTTTTTGATTAGTAGCGACAGTGTGTGCTCAGGATGCAGTTTACAGTACCTGTGATTCGTACCATTATATGAGCGACACCATGGTTCTGCCTTACCTATGATTAGTACCCACTATGTGAGGAACACCACAGGATAGTGCGAGTCCCTGTGGTTGGTCCACTTATGTGAGGAACACCATAGGTTTGTGTTGCCTTTAAATAGCGACACAATTTGCAAAACACCATAGGTTTGTGTTGCCGGCCCCGTGGTGTAGGGGTAGCGTGCCTGCCTCTTACCCGGAGGCCCCGGGTTCGATTCCCGGCCAGGTCAGGGATTTTTACCTGGACCTGAGGACTGGTTCGAGGTCCACTCAGCCTACGTGATTAGAATTGAGGAGCTATCTGACGGTGAGATAGCGGCCCCGGTCTAGGAAGCCAAAAATAACGGCACGATGGGGTTTGGTTTGGTTTTTATAGGTTTGTGTTACATGTGCGTATTACATTACCTGTGAGTAGTACCATAATGTGTGGAATACCACGAGTCTCCACTACTTTTGATCAGTACCGCAACATGACAAATACAATGGTTCTATTTTCCTAGCGATAAGTACCATTATGAGGGGCCGATGACCTGGATTTTGGACCGGTTTAGACAACAAGCATCATCGATTCAGTATTGTGCTTTAGAAGCAGTCCCTTGGTCAGTACTACTATTGTTTAACGCTAGTTTCTGGGAATATGGGGCATTAAGGGTCGGATCTACTGATTGTTTTAACTTCATATCCATCCATTCATTCTTTGTCCTCACGTTTTGAATTCTGGTCAGTGGAGGATTACGGATTTTTAACTGTCCTTCCATTTCGTTTCATATCGTGCCATTAAGGGCCGATGATCTAGGTAATAATAATAATAATAATCGTATGGCCTCAGCTACCGTGTGCAGACATTTCAATTTGATGCCATCTGGCTGTCTGCTCGTCAATTTCGACGTTCCGTTTTACTCTAGGCCCCCTCTAGATGGCAGACCGAGTAAACCGAAACTCTCTTGGGCGTCTATGGCTGAGATTTAATGAATTTTGTCGGGTAAACACCAAATGTGTCACCAGAGATCTTTTACATGCCGACATCGTACGACATGGAGTGTCGAATGGACTTTTTTCCGCCCCTTCAAAAATCCGACTACCTCTGCCGAGTTTGAACCCGCTATCTTGGGATCCGGAGGCCGACACTCTACCGCTGATCCACAGAGGCAGCGATGACCTAGGTATTAGGCCCCTTTAAACAACAAGCATCATCATCAGAAGTATGATAGGAAAGACAAGGAAACAATGATATTGGAAAGGAGGTTGGAATGGAAAACTTGAATAAGAGAATTGATAGGAATAAACTATGATGGTTTGGACGTGTAAAGAGGATGGAGGAGAAATGAATATCAAAACAGATAATGGAGATGAAGTATGAGGGTAAGAGAGTGAAAGGGAGATCTAGAGAAAGGTGGATCAATTCAATAATGATCAGTGCAAGGAGAAGAAACCTGGAGTGGGACAAAGTGATGGAAGAGGAAAGATGGAAGGAGAGAGGAAGGTGGAGAAGTGCTATAAATGCCCCAACATGGCAGGAGCTGGATAAGTGGAAAGGAGGAGTAGGAGGAGTAGGGAGCTTTAATTTTTCATGTCTTCTATGGTTTTTTTTTCCTTTCTTTTGCTGAAATTACTCTATTGGGTTATTAAGAACCATTGGAGAAAGATATATTGAAAAAGGGAGATTGGTGTTCATGGTTTTTATTGATCTTGAAAAAGCCTTTTGACAGAGTACAATGGAAGAAATGAATGGACATACTAAAGAAAAAAAGGAAAAAAAAAAAAGAGTAGATTGGGAAGAAAGAAGACTGATGAAGAATCTTTACATAAATCAAACAGTTTGGGTAAGAGTAGGTCAGAATTTGTTGGAAGAAAGCAAAATTGGTAAAGGGGTTAGACAGGGTTGTTGTCTTCCACCAACCTTGAGGAAATAATTGAAAGTTGTTATCAAGGTAAGTGAGGTGTTAATGTGGGAGGAGAGAAAAATGAATGCATCATATTTGCTGACGGCATGGTGGTCCTAGCAGAAACTAAGAAAATCTTGAGTAACATGCTGAAAAAATTGAACAGATTGTGTGCAAAATTTTGGTATGAAAATTCACAGGTAAAAGTAAAGTAAACTCGTGTCCTCAGCTCTTTTCAGGCACACCCCCAATGGAGGTGAGCTGCATGTACCATTCCAGCCCTCCTGCCATTCTTAAATTTCTGGCAGTACCGGGAATCAAACTCTGGCCCCCGAGGATGGCAGCTAATAACGTTAACCGGTACGCTACGGAGGCAGACGTTCTCTCAGGTGAAGAAATAGAAGAAATATCTGCATTCAGATATTTAGAAAGTACAATCAGAAGTGATCTGTATTGTTTGGATGAGGTGAAGAGCAGGATCGCAATGGCCAAGGAAGCAAAGGGTACTGATGAGTGGGCCACTGAATATGGACCTTAACCCGCGAGGGGTCGCGTGCCGAGTGTAACGTCAGGTGTTGCATACGGTCGTTTAGACCGGAAACCAATAAAACACCAAACGCTTACTTAATATGCTATTTATTGTTACAATAATATAGGATAATACTATTTAAACACAAACACTTTTTAACATAATTATAATAATGAGATTGTCTTTTGCTGATGAAATTGAAAATAAAAATTCTGTTTATGGAAAATACTTTTAAAATAATGATTAGTTTCATTCAACACACATCTAGACAATGCTCCTCCCTCGGCTCAACAGTGAACGATAACAGTGCACTTTCCGCGTTATAAATAAGTCTGCGCCATGAGTCGCATATGGTTGAATAGAACGGAGATAGGTAACGTGAGGAGTCGCCTGCGAACGAAACGACCGGATAGCCAACTTGTCACTCACTGAAGAAGTGGACAGGGATAACAGTGTTGTGACAGAAGTGTGGTCGTGTCCATTGGAAGGTACTGAGGGGTAGGAAGTATAATAAACAGTGTTCGCGGAAGGATTGATCAAAATAAACAGAAATGGTTGAAACGACCGGACGCAACCCCTCATGGGTTAAAGAAGAGGTTAGAGAAGTGCTTTGTATGGAGCGTTGCTCTTTATGGTCTGAGACTCGGTGTTTGAGAAGGGAGGAATAAAGAAGATTGAAATCTTTTGAAATGTGGGTATGGAGAAGATCAATTGGCAAGACAAATTAAGGAATGAAGTAGTACTGGAAAGAATAAGTGGAGAAAGGACAACAATGCTGGAATCCATTCAAAAGAGAAAGAAGAATTGGTTTGCAAAGGAAATGTTTATTAACAAAGGCTTTGGAAGAAAAAGTTGCAGGGATATGGTTGAGAGGAAGAAAGAGCTATCAGATGATGGACAGCATGAAAATTAATGGAAGATACTGGAAGGCTAAAAGGTGGCAGAAGACAGATCGGCTTGAAAAATGCATGCGAAAACCTGCTGATAGGCAGAGAACCAATGATGATGATGATAATAACTAGAGCCCGGATTTCCATGCAAATGAATGTTTCTAAGTAAGCTGGTTACACTTCTCAAACTTTGCAAATATTCCTTTTATGACTAATCAGTTCCAAATAACTGTACTTTTTCCATGCATGTTTTGGCCTTTCTGGGAGAAAATTCATGCATAATGCATATTTTTTTGAAAATTTTGTATTTAATGGCAAATAATCGGACATTTATATTGGATTATATGGCTTTTCTTCTGACTTTAACGCATATATTATGTTAGATTGCATGATAGTGCATTCTTTGAACATTGGTTTGCAGAATTTGGGACCGTACCTCCACATGATTTATCTTTCACTGAGAGAGAATGAAAATGTATTCCTGGTATACTACTTGACAACCAAAGTTAGATGCATAGAGGTCCTGTAATCCAGTTAGCCAAGCACTTTCTTATCTGTTGCTTGAGTAAACATTGACATAAACTTGAAGGCCCCCTTTGTCGACTGCTCTGATTCTTAGAAATAAGGTGTCCCAGTAAAAACTGAACCCTGAATTTTGCATTACTAAATGATGGCTATTTCTTTTTTCGTCCATGTTAGATGAAGAAATCAAATCTTGAATCACACTTCTGTAATGCTGCGTTACTGAGATAGTAGCTTACAAACCTTGGTTTTGCACTGTATCCTGTTTTGTTTTCCTGGAATTTCCTACCCCGAACTTTCACTGGTCACACGTCTGAGGCCAAAATAGTTGAGAAAAGAAGGAAGTTGGAAAGCAGCACTCTTACATGATTAAAATTGTAATTTAGTGTGGGACTGTGCTGTGAAGTGTTGGTGTCTTGCCACCTGTTGAAAGTCTACAAAGAGACCTCGTGTCTAAATGGATTTAAAAACCTAACCTAACCCCATGTCACTACAGCCCTGAAGGGCCTTGTCCTACCAAGCGACTGCTGCTCAGCCCGAAGGCCTGCACATTTTGAGGTGTCGTGTGGTCAGCACGATGAATCCTCTCAGCCGTTATTCTTGGCTTTCTAGACCGGGGTTGCTATCTCACTGTCAGGTAGCTTCTCAATTCTAATCACGTAGGCTGAGTGGACCTCGAACCAGCCCTCAGGTCCAGGTAAAAATCCCTGACCTGGCTGGGAATTGAACCCAGGGCCTCTGGGTAAGAGGCAGGCATGCTATCCCCACACCATGGGTCCAGCCTAAATGGATTTAGGGAAAGGAATTTCTAAGTTAATTTTTTAAAAGAGATAACTTCAGATATACTTCGCCCTAAACGTCTTCCTTTAAGTATGAACCTGCCAATTCTTGTGATGTAGAAAGATCAGTTTCTCTGTTCAAGAATATTCTGTCAGATAAACAAATGAACTTAAATGAAGAAAATGTGGAGAAATTAGTTGTTGTACAGTGTTTGAAAGGAAATGAAAATATAACAATGTGGAACTGAATTTTGATAGTGCATATTTTCTAATTTATTGTGCATGTTTTGCCATATTATAGTGCATGAAAGTATGCATGTATTGAGATTTGATAATGCATGGAAATCTGGGCTCTAATGTTAACCCTCATTTGATTAATCAGTCATCTTTGATTTTCTGCGATGGTTAGAGTTTAGAATGACAAGTTCAAAGATAAAAACACAAAAGAACAAGTACAATTATCATAAACTGCGATCTTCAAATAAATGGGCTCTGTCCTTCTCTTCTCAGCCCCGGAGGAGATCGTTACTGTTTCCTGGCCTCGTTGGGAGGGTGGGCTTCTGCACTTATGGGGCCACTTTGACAGACGTTCAGGCTTGATCTCGGGAAATCTGCAAGGGAAATCAGGGATCGTTTACAATTGTTCTTCTTGTTTCAACTGTAAAACACTATTTAGTAGCTGCTGATTTAAATGGTAGATGACCTGTACGAAAAACACTGATCAGTCTGAAAAATAGAAAGTCCAGGTTAGAGTTTGCAAAGAACTAAATCACATGCAAGGGTAAAGATTGTTCAAAGATCTTATTGAGTGACAAAAGTAAATTCAACCTCATCTTCTCTGGTGGTATCAGGTACATTCGTTGACCAACAAACTAGAGAAACAATATACGATACCAAGTACCAATCTCCTCATTCTTCTTCTGCTGCACGAATGGGTCACTTAGGACCACGCAAAATCAACATTTGTTGAACTTTCCTCCTTGCCCAGTAGTTCTTCATTTTTATAGATTCTTGTAATTTCCGTTCCTCCGACTAAGTACGTCATGTTGGTTTCTTCTCGTCTTCCTCAAATCCCCTTGTGTGAACAATTTTCCTGATTACATTTCTATCCTGCAGATTTGGTGATCCTAATTCAGTGAGGTCTTACTCTACTTGCTTATACCATTTTGGTCTCGTATGTTTGATTTGCAAAAAATTGTATATTTGATAAGTAAGTCTGTTGTTATTCATTCTTTCCAAATGGCTTATAAATTGACTTCATTGCAGTCTCATTGCATCAGTAAGTTTAGATAGTTTTAAATGTGTTTCCGAGTTGGGTGTGGGGTAATGTATTCCATTATTTTAAGACGAAGAAATTTCCACAAGGAAACTTTGTTCAAATGTACATCCACCTGGTCAATACTGTGTTCAACTATTTTGTAATTAATAGCCAGTTTAATTTTAAATTAGGACGTCTTTCTATCCTTGTAGGCTATGGATCATCTTCAGCTAACATAAAATATACAAGTTAAAATTAACAGAGTTTTAAGTAAAAAATAAAATACACAGACATATTTAAAACCTTATAAAATTTGTGCTGTTTGCATCTAAATAGAGGATAAAAACTGATTCTTTTGGCGTTCCCTCTTAAGCACTGGAATCAAAAGAGGAGACTAAAAATGGAGGCTAATATGTTCCCTTGTTATTGTGCATATGAACAGCATAGAAGCCTTCATCATCACTCATCGGCTTAGATGGCTTGGTCATATCCAGGGTATGAATGACAGCAGACTGCCTAAACAACTTCACTACAGTGAGATTGGTCATAGTAAAAGGCCCTCAAGGCACTCCTTTGAAACATTATAAAGACCAGCTTAATAAGATTCTGAATAACACCAACATAAATGCTAACACCTGAGCAACAATTGCACGAAACCGTGTTCTTTGGTACAAAGCTACTGCAGAAGGTGTCTCACTGTTTTGAGCAGGCACGTCGCAGACAAGCAATTAAAACCCATGAAAAGCGGAAACTACATCAGATCCAATTGCATCCTCCACCCACCTTTAGATGTGACCTGTGTGCTCGCATGTTTCATGCAAAGATTGGCTTGATCAGTCATCAGCGACCGCCACAGAGCCAGCAGACTTTAAGAGGAATTGCAGGAGAAAAACATACTCTCGGAAACAAGTAGCGGCGGCCGCCAATGGTGAACATAATTGTCATTACATAACACTGCATGTTGGGTCTTCAATCTGGAACAGTATTGTGAAGATCATTGTTTTTGAAAAAACCCAAACAAATTTATAATAGCAATCTGAAAAGAAAGGAAAGAAAATTAAATTCGTTGGTTGTAATTGCAGTATCAACCATTAAACATGGGAGTTGTAGGATTGTTTTTCTAGAAATGAAATTGGTCTTCTTATTTGAATAGAATTTGAGGAATTTGTTTTTAGTAGAAGAAAGTCAAAGTTTGGATAGGCCAAGCCAAAGCCCAGACTTGAACCTTATTGAACACATTTGGGAGAAGTTGGCCCAATGTGTTACATTGCAGGAATTAGTCAAGTAAGGATCAGTTCTTCGCTGCTTTAGAAAAGGAATGGACCAACATTCTTTCATTTGTACTTTCACAGAAGCTTGTGGACTCCGTGTCATGAAGACATGTTTCTGTTAGCAGTGCTCATCTCAGTATCTGACAGTGTTTTTTTTTTTTTCTGGAGAATATTATCTAATTGATTCCAGAATTCTTCCACTTTTTCTGGGTTGTTTCTGTTGTCGATATTAATTGGCGTGTGTCCATTGATTAGCGTGTGGGTCTTGTTTGCTGGTTTTATTGTCAGTGTAGAGAGTCAACCTGATAAGGACTTGAAAGATGTAACTGAATCAAGTATTGACTTATCTACTATAAATCTGGTCCCAAATTGTAGACAGTTTGTCATAACTTGTTCTCCTGGTTTTCCTTTGAATATTCTGTATCCTTCTGAATCAAAAGGATACTCATTTTTTTAATCGTGATTCTTGAAAAAATGGAAACCTACAACCTGTTTTCCAGTCATTGACTGGGTCAGGAATGAAATGAATGAATCATATACAGTATAGGCTATTAGTACGATGGGGTCGCCACTCTCAAAGTGATTTATTAATGACTGATAGATGCTATGAAATGAGAATGGAGAGTGTTGCTGGAATGAAAGATGACAGGGAAAACCGGAGTACCCGGAGAAAAACCTGTCCCACCTCCGCTTTGTCCAGCACAAATCTCACATGGAGTGACCGGGATTTGAACCACGGTATCCAGCGGTGAGAGGCTGACGCGCTGTCGTCTGAGCCACGGAGGCTCCGTGATTTTTGAAATGCAATCATTTTAATTTTGCGTTCTCTGGATTTACATAAAATCAGCTTCATGGTCCGTATCGCACTTCAATAGATTCACAATTAAGTATTTATTTATTTTCCACCTTAAGCAATCATTGTATCGACTAGGTGGAAAATAAATAAATACTTAATTGTGAATTCTCTGGATTTGTCAAGGTTGTTTTTAAGTTTTCCAATTTTCAAAAGGCAATTTGTGTTGAATGTCATAAGCCATATTCTTGATTTCAGTTGGATTTTGCTCTTACAGGGTCTCGAGGCACTCCGACTTACCTCTTTTCACACTTCTGTGGTATCTCCAGAATCCGAATAGACCACTTGCGATTTTTCAACCGTGGGATTTGACCCACTGGGGTAATTCTCTTTTGCAGATTTATTTTGATTTACTTGGATTGGATTTTTGACCAAGTTGGGATCCCAGTCTGATTGAGATCAGAGTTCCACTTCTGAGTTTATTAATTCAGCCGCCCCTAAAATGTGGATCAGACGCTGTCGGGGTACCGGCACTAACATGTGAAACCATTGTGCCCTTTCCTCCTTCGTCAAACCATGTGATTCTTTTGCCTTCTCCACCACTGGGAAATCCATTTCCTCTTCTGCCCTCAATACCATTGACTGTTTTTCCTTTACCTCAGTTGATCCACGTGTGCTTATTTAGCAAAGCCTTATTCGCACCTGTCCTGCGTATCTACAAGAACCTCCACTATCAGCCATTGGGATGCGCCGTTTTGGGGTTGAGTTCCTCCACCCCAGTGTCTTACGCAGGGTTATGTCTAGTCCCTACTTTATTCAGGACCAAACCCCTACGTAAGCTAATGATATATAGAAATGTGATTAATGGATATACAGTATATAAGATTATTCTATGCATACCTTTCATTGGTGCAGAAAGGAATTGGACAGGAATGATCATGGCAATGTACAAGGAATGTTGTAGTTGCGTGCAAACACAAGTTGGCAGGACAAGTGGTTCAAAATAACTAGTGGACTGAGACAGGGAAGTGTTCTATCACCAATCCTGTTTACAATAGTAATGGATGACATCATGAGAACAACGCTACCAAGGAAGCATGTAAATTAGCCGCTTACTGTTCACACCACATTTAATTAATTTTGTATTTATGTAGAGCTTAAATCACATCGTTACCTGCCATCATCAGAAATGATTAATGATTATAGTACCAGATTTGTTATTGTTCTGTATAATTGTAAGTATAATGTATGTTTCTGACACAATTAAATAAATAAATAAATAAATCATGAGAACAGCAAAAGCAGCATATGGAGGAAGAGAAATGAACATGTTGTTATTTGTAGATGAAATTGTGATTTGGGGAGAAGACGACAGGAAGGTTCAAGAACAGTTGGATGTGGTGAATGAGAAGATCGAAAATGTGGATTGAAATAAGTGTAGAAAAGAGTAAAACTCTTGTTATGACTAGAGGGGAGAAAGAAGGGAAAGGTCAGATTAGACTTGCAGACAAGCCCCTGGAAGTAGTGGAAACGTTCAAATACCTGGGGAGTAAATTAATGGAGAATGCTCGTCTGGATGTTGAGATTAGTAAGAGGATTCAAGCTGAAAGTTCTTTCTGTCTTACTGTAAGAAACATGTTATGGGAAAAAGATGTGCCTATGGAAGCAAAGGAAACTATGTACAAGATGTATTAGTACCCATAACAACTTACGGAGCAGAAACTTGAACAATGACAAAGAAGGATGCGAGTGAATACAGGCAGCCGAAATGAAGTTCTTGAGGAGTATGATAGAGAAGAGTAGAAGAGACAAAATAAGGAATGAAAAAATCCGGGAAGAAATTTGAGTGGGAAAAACGAATGATAGAATAGAGAAGAGCTGACTAAGATGGTTTGGGCACATAAAGCGAATGATAATGATGATGATGATGATGATGATGATTATGATGATGACTAAATGCTATTTACCTCTGTGTGTATTGCGTGCTTCTCTCTCAGCAATACCTCATCAGGACACTGATATGTTAACGTGCCGCGTCTAACAATGTGACAAGCATCAGGAGATCGTCTGGATTTGAAGGAAGACTGTTTTTAATGGATAGCGCTGAAAGTAATATTGATTACTGTGATGTTGAGAAATGTATTCTGTATTTACCTTTCAATATGATGATGTGAAATCTTTTGATTAGTTCTGCAATTCCAAACAATTCCCGAGGGAGAGTAGTAATATAACAAGTTACCTTGTATTCAGAAATGGGCAAAATTGATTGTAGTTCAGAGTTGTTAAAAATTGTAGAATCCTTTTTTTTTTCTATACCATGGCACAATGCAAATTTACAAAGACTATTTTCATTTATCTCAGAACAATGGACTGATAATAGGAATTGTTTCAAAGTAGAATCTGTGAAAATCCTCTTAATGATTCAATATAATTGATGGAATATACTGTACATGTGTATCTTTTTATATGTTAGATATGCCAAAACTCCTAAAGGCAACTGAATCTTAAGAAAAATACCAGCAAGGAGTGTAAATTAGTTTCATTGTTTAAATTTTGTAAGAATTTACTGTGTAATATGTGGCTTTCGTGGCTCAGGTGGCAGCACATCGGCCCCTCACCGCTGCGTTCCGCGGTTCAAATCCCAGTCCCTCCATGTGAGATTTGTGCTGAACAAGCATTGGCGTGACAGGTTTTTTTTCTGGTTACTCCGGTTTTCCCTGTCATCTTTCATTCCAGCAACGCTCTCCAATATGATTTCATTTCATCTGTCAGTCATGAAATCATTGCCCCAGAGGAGTGCCAGAGGCTTCGGCAGCCGGCACAATTCCTATCCTCGCCTTAATATGGGGGCTTCGTTCATTCCATCCCTGACTTTGTCACTCACTGACTAGAAAAGAGGTTGTAGTAGATTTTCATTTTCATGTAAATGAATAAATTTTGTTCATGTATGTGAAAATTAGAATATAAGTCTAAATACAGACCCTCAATGGAGGATTTTTGTGTCCTCTTTTTTTCTTTTGGACATTGTCCTCCTTTTTTAAAAATAGTTTTGTCCTCTTTTTAAACTCTTTGGATCTGGTCACCCTACCTTCAGGGCCGTTGTGCCATGGGATTTGGTTTGGTTTTATTATGTTTAAATAACTGTTGTGTTAACTCTAAATCAATCACAGATATACATGTTGTGTTTATGTTGGTAATTGAAGTTTTGTAATTTAAAAGCTTTTCTATGAAGAGTGCTACTGTATCTCATGTTTCAGTTCGTAATGCGGGTAACCTCATTCCTCACTCGGGCCATTTCTTGGACGAGGTGACCACCACAGAGCCAGCTGCCCTCGAACTCGGCTGTATAGTCAACGATATCCGGCACATCATCGTATGCGGTCACTCGGACTGTAAGGTGAGCATCACATTCTAACATATTTCTTACGAAGAGTGAACATGTAGTAAAACAAAATAAGTACCGTATAGAGAATTTGACAATAATTCCTTGACATTGACTTTTAACATTTCTGGCATTCCCAAATGATCACAGTTATACCAAAAAACAGTAAAAAAATATTTTTTTATCTCAACTTGATCTGTTTAACAAAAGTATCAGGAAGCATATGTCTGTCTCAGTAGATAGTTCACAGTAAACATTTTATGGTTTTGGTACCTTTACCATTTACAGAACAGTGTAAAGCTTGTATGATTATTGTGAGAACCCAAGACTCTATTTTGGAAATAACCTACCCTGTTCATGAGTAAATTTAATGGAGATGAAAAGACTTTTTACAGGAAGTGTTTTGAACGAATAAGTTTTGCCTTGGAAATCCCTAAGTAAACAAATCGTCCAAGAACCAAGAGTGGACCGGTGGGAATAATTCATGCATCACTACTGATCTGCATTTAGGGCAGTCGTCCAGGTGGCAGATTCTCTATCTGTTATTTTCCTAGCCTTTACTTAAATGATAGCAAAGAAATTGGAAATTTATTGAACATCTCCCTTGGTAAGTTATTCCAATCCCTAACTCCCCTTCCTATAAACAAATATTTGCCCCAATTTCTTCTCTTGAATTCCAACTTTATCTTCATATTGCGATCTTTCCTACTTTTAAAGACACCACTCATACTTATTCGTCTACTAATGTCATTCCACGCCATCTCTCCACCGACAGCTCGGAACATACCGCTTGGTCGAGTAGCTCGTCTCCTTTCTCCCAAGTTTCCCAGCCCAAACTTTACAAATTTTTGTAATGCTACTCTTTTGTCAGAAATCACCCAGAACAAGTCGAGCTGCTTTTCTTTGGATTTTTTTCCCGTTCTTGAATCAAGTAATCCTGGTGAGGGTCCCATACACTAGTTGGGGTCTTACCAGAGATTTATATTCTCCTTTACATCCATACTACAACCCCTAAATACCCTCATAATCATGTGCAGAGAGCTGTACCTTTTATTTACATTCCCATTTATGAGATTACGCCAATGAAGATCTCCATCAACGTAGTAATTAAAACTGAGACGACTTTTCGTATTTGTGAAACTCGCAACCTGTTCATTGAATAGAAAGGTAAGGTGCACAACTCCCAGATCATCCAATGGCTTAGCTACATTGTAGTAACGTTATATATAAACAATTCCTGAACGCACGCAATGAAGCCTTGGGAAATAGTACATTTGCTATGAAGTTTATTTCAATGGGATGGTTCCTTATTTACGTTTGCTTGTAAAACAATAATCACCACCACTACGATTGCAAGGTTCATTTTGGATGGCTAATATTTATTACAAGTAATGAATTCCATCCTAATCCATGGTGGAATTATTATATATAACAAATTCCAACTTGTAAGTTTGAGAAGTTCCACCTTTCCACGACTTTAAAGCCTTACGCTTTTTCTTACATTAAAATAACATTAATTTATTTTAAAATTAGTTTGTATATGTTTCGTTTTGTGTAGAAAATATCTTCAGCCATGATCTTGATTGACAGTTAAAGTATGCACAAAATAACAGGTTACATAAGTAAAACACAATTAACCACTCGTATTAAAAACAACTTACCTTGTCCCTGACAAGATGAAAGGTCTAAATATCTAAAGAGACTTTGGTTTTTTCGTCATTGTCACTATTTGACATCTCTTGATGTGAAAGATGAGTTATGCATAAAATACCACTTGAAAATTATCCAGAGCAAAGGGATCTTAAAGTTTCTTGATAAATAAATGAAACAACAGTGTGGCTGTCTAATAATCTTAAAAATGGATGAACCCATGTTCTTTATGAACTGTTTGAGAATACACTAAAGACAATAAACACTATTTTTCATAAAAGTGTCCATCACTTCATGTAAAAATTCTTCACATGTTAAAATTTGTATGATATCTCTTTAAATTATGACATATAGTGCTGGTAGCCAGTAGCTTCAGTGTACTGACTGAGGGAGATTTGAACTCTGGCCTTGGAATAGGAAAATGGGACCTTACCCACATCAGAATATTAAAAGCTTTAATTCTTATGAAGATTCCTTTCAAAAGACAAGGTCTGGAAAGAAAGATATATATCAACAATGATGTATCGTAATCTGTTACGAGATGCTATGGCTGAAGAAGTCTTAAATTAGACGAAACATGTACCAAAGAATGTTTAATATATATTGAATGTGTTTTCACTTGTAAAGTGAAGTGTATTGATTGGGTGGGCCATTGAACCTAACCCCAATTCTTAATTTAAACTATATCAATATGATATCAATATATCTCTGTGATGAAGTTTGTAGATTATAAGTGGTACGTTCCTAGCTGTCAGTGGAGAGACGTGATTAATAGATGAATAAGTTTGAATGGTGTTTTTAAAAGTAGGAAAAATCACAATATGAAGATAAAGTTGGAATTCAAGAGGACAAATTGGGGCAAATATTCATTTATAAGAAGGGGAGTTGGGGATTGAAATAAGCTACCAAGGGAGATGTTCAATAAATTCCCAATTTCTTTGCAGTCATTTAAGAAAAGGCTAGGAAAACAACAGATAGGGAATCTGCCACCTGGGTGACTGCCCTAAATGCAGATCAGTATTGAATGATTGATTCATCAGTTCACTGTGAGTCCTCTTCCCCTCCTCTGACCAGACGTTCTTGGCCTTTTTATTCTGCTTTTCCTAGAACACCTTGAATTTATCAATCGTTTCACAGAACATATCTCTTTAAGATTAATGTCAGCTTCCTCCATGCCCTTTCTCGTTTCTTCTACCCATTTTGTAGTTGCTTTTATCTTGATGATGTAGTTAAAAATTGTTAGTTGACTCATTCATTCTCATGATGTGTCCATAAAACTGTGTTCTTCTCAGACTGTCTGGATAGATCTTCATTTCTCTTCTTTCTCCATGCACCAAGCTCAATAGCTGCAGTCGCTTAATTATTCTGACCAGTATCCAGTACCTTTTCAATACAAATAAAGGTGGATCAAAACAACCAACAAATTGTTAGTATATCATAGCATAGTTCAATAGGGTCTAATAATGAGATTAGTTACATGTAATAAACAGTATCCAGTATTCGGGAGACAGCGGGTTCGAACCCCACTGTCGGCAGCCCTGAAGATGGTTTTCCGTGGTTTCCCATTTTCACACCAGGCAAATGCTGGGGCTGTACCTTACTTAAGGCCACGGCCGCTTCCTACCCACTCTTAGCTCTTTCCTGTCCCATCGTTGCTGTAAGATCTATCTGCGTTGGTACAACGTAAAGCCAATTGTAAGCTTTCTCCATGTACTGTCATTTCCTTTTGTGGGTCCTAAGATCTTTCTCAAGATTTTTTTCTTTATTTCTTCTCTAATTCCTCATCCATTTCCCTTTTTTTGTTCAATATCAGACATTCTGAACTGTAGAGTCCCTCTGGTTTGAAAAGCATAGTATGGTATCTGATCTTTGTTGTGAAAGATGTTGTTCTGTTGTTGTATCTGCTCTGCACAGATCTGTAGGCTAGTTCCATATTTCTTTATCAAGCCCATTCATCTGGATCCATTCACCAAGATATTTAAATTTTCTAGATTTATATTTTCTGTTCTAGGCTATGAACTTATTACACTCTTTGCGGTGTGAAGAGTTTTCATCCCTCGACAATCGACGGATATCTCCTCTACGAGGATGGCTGGCTGCCCATGCCAACTCTTCTCTTGCCAAATTTCAAGAACTACAGGCATCCAACTACCAGAAACCCCTCATATTCCAGGCTGAGACACCGATGCGCAAGTTTGTGGCCTACATCGACCCTGAAAATAAGTTTGCCATAGAAGATAAATTATCACAGGTATGTTTGAAATATTGTCTTCCTTTGGATGATGTCTACATTTAAGTGGCTTTATTGGTTGATTGGTTGACTGAACACTCTCTGTGGATCAGTAGTAGAATGTTATCTCTGCACACCAAAAGCATGAATTGAAACCTGGCAGAGATAGATATTTTTGAAGAGCGGAAAAGAATCTACAGTGTAATAGAAATAAGTTTCTGTACTGATCTTGATAGGCAGTGATATTACGCATGTTGGCAATGCTTCGGTTGAGTAGGATGCATTTATTTTAAAGTGAAAGGTGAGGAAGGTTGTCAGTAGCGTGCAAAACTTAAAGATGCTTATTGCAGAGGAGTGAATGATTTTAACACGCCATATGGCGTCACGCTGGTCTTCAAACTTGAGATGGTGTGACGCCATATGGCGGCACACCGTTCTTGAAATCAGAGTTGGCGTGACGCCATATGGCGGCACAGTTGAGTTTCAGGCGATGCACCATAGATAATCAGCTGTGACATCTATGCGCGTAAAATTGCTACTACGCGAAGGGCGAACTTCAGGGTCTATTCAAGCTATGTATTTTTACTCTATGCCACCATGTGGGGCCACAGTATTCTTCCGAAGCCACTGACTGGCCAGTGGTCATTGTCACAGGTGAAAGCGCGCCAGGCATTGTTTATTCCTCGTTTACGTACGTATTATCACTCAGTTGATATAGTTGTGCAAAAATATTAAAAAATGGAAGATATTGGTAATAATCTTACGAGGGAACACATACATGTGTTACACTCCGATTCGGTTGAAATTTGGTAGGAATATTTGTGGGAGGCAGTAGAATGCTAAGGTGAAAACTTCATGTACCCAGCGCAAGTTTAAACGCCAAAATTGAGCAAATAAATAGTCATAAAATTAGAAGTGCCGCGGGAGTATCGGGGTGTGGCGGAGAGGTAGGGAGGAGCGAAGCAGCGGACGTGAACCAACCGGACTGCTTCGAGCTGCGCTAGCGCGTATAGTTAGCGCATTCCCCTTAACTTCCCGATCAGATGTGCAAAACGTAAATATTAAAATAGCACATGAAACAAATGTACAAAGGACGATGTTTGAACAACGATGCCAATAAAGTTTGAAAAATTACAACAAGTAACAAGAACTCGGGCGTGCCGAGACGCATATTTTCATTGTTTAGAGTTATCAGAAAACTGTTCACAACAATATGTAATGTAATATAAGTACTTGTTTTGCATTTTACTAGGTTTTCATAAATATTGCGTTAATTTGAATTAGCAAATAAATATCCCGTATTTGAAATTCGTATTGCACATTCCATGACAAAAATTATGTGACACCATATGGCGTCACGCTATATTTTATCTTTCCTAAAAATTGATGTGACACCATATGGCGTCACACATGACCATAAAATTTACTTAGTACATCATATAAATACATCCCAAGATTATATAAACAGACTACAACGCTTACAATTGCTTTAGCACCAGCGGAATGCAATTTAAAAACATGCCTGGCACCAGTGGAATAGTGTGCTACAATCGGCTCGGCACTCAACGTGTTAATGGAGTGGGTTTTCTGGGAAGGTGACAAATACACGGACACAGTGAAAAGATTTTGCGAACGGTTTCCCCGACTAGGTTCTACCGCATTTTGATACTGTGCGAGATATAATAGGTAAAATTTGTAGCTGCTGTGTCTTGTT
This sequence comes from Anabrus simplex, assembly GCF_040414725.1. NCBI lineage: Eukaryota > Metazoa > Arthropoda > Insecta > Orthoptera > Tettigoniidae > Anabrus > Anabrus simplex. The sequence goes on along the minus strand of NC_090278.1, from coordinate 63,871,625 downwards.
TGATACTGTGAAGAGTGGTAGACCACCAATTTTAACAGAAGAGGAATTTTTGGATATTTCCGTCAGGCTCTGTAAAAGTCCGCCTATATCCTTGCGGAAATTGGCACTACAGACTGGCGTATCTGTCTTAACAGCCAACCGAACTGTGCACTCGGATAGGTCGCAGCTGTACTGCTTGAAAGATCTCTGCTGACACATTCGGTGCTGATTTTAAAATTTATAAATATTAAGCATTTCACCTGAGCTCTTTTCATGCTGATATATGAAGGATTGATTAATGGATTTTATTCTGCCCTTTAAAGATCTGAGTACCACTGCTGGGTTTGAACCTGGTGTTTTGGGATCTGAAAGGCAACACTCTACCATTGACTCAAGGAGGAGCTAACTTATTCACTGATAATGGTGATTGTATTTAAGGGGAAAAACGACAGGATTGTAAACCCCATAAACACATTAATAGGATAAATACTATTAATAACACAGTGCAAATAAAATTTTATTAGAGAAGTGGACTGGCACACCTTTTCAAGATGCTACACATACAGTAGATGCCAACTTTACAAAACCAAAAATCAGGAGCTTTTGATATGAATATCAGGAGAAATCAGGAGATACAATTGATCAAAACTGCTTATTCTATATGCCTTGTGCAAGACAGGAATACTAAGGTATATATAATAAAACTTATTATCTCAAAACCTGACTGTTGTTATGCGGGCTACAAGGCTAAAAGTTACACATCTCTATTCCCGCACAGGACGTATATGAGTGAGATGATCGGTCTCTGATAAGCCTTTTGAAAATAGTATGAATTCATATGTGTGAATCAGTCATACACTTAGATGACATTATTTAGCAAATGCATAGATTAATATATTGCATCATGCACCCTCACGATTATGTTAAGTGCAATGCTGTTTATATCAAGTAATAAATTAAAATTTGCTAGAATTGTTTCCAAATAGCTCCTAAAATCTCTAGAAAAGTCACTAGTTGTTATCTTTAAAATTCTGTCACTAAATTACTAAAAGAGCCTCCAAATCTAGCGAGCGACTAGTCTCTAGACTTGAGTAGACTGACGTGAATGAACACGAACATAGCATGCGAGAACGAAAGATTTACAATCGATGTACACGCCATGATATGCAGGTTTCATTAAACACGCACATTCGTGCGTATTTCTCGTATTAATAAACATCAATATTTAATTTGAAATCGGTCAATGAGTGAAGGATTTCCGGCCACTGGCGTACAATGCTGAAATAGCGAGGTTTGAAAACAAATGTTTAAAGTTCACCAAAAAATAAGCTAAAATTGGGAGAAATAATAGAATAATCAGGAGGCAGCAAAAACTGTCGAAAATCGGGAGTCTCCTGCGTAAATTGGGATAGTATGTTACTTAGCAGTGGCAGATGATTTTTTTAATTTTTTTTTTTTTTTTACAAGCTTTTATGCCGTTCCTGATGGGGATGGTGGGTCTCCTAGATGATGACGCCATCTCTCGTGCCATTTCCCGTGAGGTAGGTGTGGCCGTGACTTATAGTAGGAACTGTCCCAGCATTCGCCATAGTGCAGGAGAATGGTATACTACAGAAAACTTTTCTCAGGACTGCCGATGGTGAGGACCAGCCCCCACCGCCTTCTGAATATAATGCTGCAAAGCTAGCCAAAACTAGCCACTGTTAAGCCAAATCCTACTCTACTCAGTAACAATCTTGTCAAGTTAATGTACTGTGTAAGGAATACTAATCTGCTAAAAAAGATATGATTCTCCAGTATAAAATAATTGTCTTTCTCATTGAGATACAGTACAAGTTAACACTTTCAACACTACCATATTTTAACATGGACCCTGGCAGTGAACTGGGTTTGTGTCTTGAATTTGACCGGGCGAGTTGGCCGTGCGCGTAGAGGCGCGCGGCTGTGAGCTTGCATCCGGGAGATAGTAGGTTCGAATCCCACTATCGGCAGCCCTGAAAATGGTTTTCCGTGGTTTCCCATTTTCACACCAGGCAAATGCTGGGGCTGTACCTTAATTAAGGCCACGGCCGCTTCCTTCCAACTCCTAGGCCTTTCCTATCCCATCGTCGCCATAAGACCTATCTGTGTCGGTGCGACGTAAAGCCCCTAGCAAAAAAAAAAAAAAACACCAGGCAAATGCTAGGCCTTTCCTATCCCATCATCGTTATAAACCTATCTGTGTCGGTGCGACGTAAAGACACTAGCAAAAAAAAAAAAATCTTGAGTTTTAATACATTATAACACAACAGCGAAAGATACCACATACCTGATTTTTGTATCATATGAAGGTGTCACCCATCCAAAATGAAGATGTTATGTTAATCAGGAAGTACATATCTAAAGTATTTTAATTATACTAGTCGTATGAAAAAAAAACATTTTTAAAATGTATGAGAAAAAACTTTTACTTTAAAGTTTACCAATAAGCCTGCTCAAACAAGAAAAATTATTCATTTAATGCGGCTTCTTAAGCCACAAATAAACACAAGTACATTGTAAATACAAAATTTACCTACAGTATTTAGGAATAATTTGTTTTGGTATAGTAATTCTGAAAACATTGGATTATGCACAGTCCAACGTTGCACTCCTTGCACCATCATCTACAGTACGTTCTTCTTGCGGTACAGGTGAATCATCAGCCTGCGTCTCTTCGTCTAAACGAAATTTTGGGAGAGGTGAAGTATTTCTATCATTTGTATTCGGAGTAAAATAATGCAGCTAAAAAACTTGCACTCAAAAGTGGCGTAACAAATCAAAATCTTGCCCGAACTATCTCTTGATATGTTATTTGGTTCGTAAGCAGAGTGTTTTTCATTGTCATCTATTTCTGAACCCACTTCTCCCGATGAAATATCCAAGACATCACTATCATTGAGCCAGTGTGAGGACATGTTTGTACAGGTACGCAGATGACAGTGCAACATGAGGTCACGGCAAGGAGAAACTACCCTTTAATCATTTAGATATGAACTTCTCGATAACTGCTGCATTCTAGTGGACACTAGATAAATTACTACCTCCAAGCAAGAGACAGGAACCTTATGGGATACGTGCAGCTGGCTCTAAATACGTGCGAAAATCACGTGTGTATGATACACGGGCGCTGTCCTCCACAACCAGGAAAGCAGTATCCCATATGGGCATAGTATTGAATGTGTTAAGGCTTTCACAGCTACAGATGAGAAATAATAGCAATAGACTCGGTTATTAGGCCGTATATGTGTAGTGTTTCACCTCAGTTGTGCCATTTGGACTGCCAAGCTTTTCCGATAGTGCTTTCCTTTGCGATCTCCAGCACTTGTGCCTGTACCATTTCATGTGAAACTGAATAGCCATTGTTTCTTAATGCATTTGCATACTTCAACAGTTCAGTTTGTGGATACTGGCCTGATTTTGGTCCCTGAAATCATGAGAATCTCTTCTTGGCACACACTGACATTTTTTAATACCAGTGATGGTGATGATGATGATGATGATGATGATGATGATGATGATGATGATGATGATGATGATGCTGATGATAAGCTATCACTTGTTGACGAGCGTGATTGTCTTCCTGAGATGTTACTGGTGAGTCTATGAGTTGTTAGGTGACTGTGGAGGCCAATCCTTGAGCCACAAATTCTTCCACAGTGGTTGCAAACATTGCCAGCATTGAGATCCAGTTGTTGAGGATTATTCATCCTAAGAAACGCCCGCTCTTTCCAAGCAATTCGCTTCCCAGTTTCAAATCTACGGTGTTGTTGTTTGAAGTTCTTAGGACCTTTGTGGTTAGCTGCTTTTGTTTCCCAGATGGTGGTGTTGATGTGGCAATTCTTCATGTCTGACTTTAGTACGTCCCTGAACATTTTTTGTTGTCCACCCTGGTGCCGACGGTCCCCCTTCAGTTGAGCATATATAATTTGTTTTGCGAGGCGAAAATCAGGCATACGAATGACATGACCTGTCCAATGAAGTTGATGTTTCATGATCATTCCAGTAGCGTACATATAAATGGCCTACTTTCTACACACTGTTTACCAGATGTATGGTTCTAGACTACTGTGACCCTGTGCTTACGGACACATCTCAAGACAGTAACAAGATGCTTGAACGGAGTTTAAACACCTGTATGAGATTTATATTTAACCTGTGATATGATTCTCACATTTCACCTTATGATAGGGAGCTGTCATGGCTTCATGTGTGTGAATGTTGCAGTCTCCACATGTTGTCCCTTCTGCATGAAGTTCTAAACTCATGTCTTTCAAATTACCTTTCAACAAACTTAAATTACCTCTCCTCCTATCATAACCACGATACACAATCTGGCTCCTCTTTAACTGTATCTCTCAGTCGCTCCAGGGCTTACAATCGCTCCTTTGTCATCACTGCCGCTAGGCTGCAGAATACCCTCCCTGCTAACATTAGAGGTTTGTTTTCTCGTAGGAGACTTAAAATTGGTTGCCAAAATCACTTGCCTATAATTCTTCTAGCTGACTTGTATTTTCATAAAAATTCAAAATATATTTGCTAATTCCTGTATTTACGTGAATAATACCAGCATATTTAAAAAAAAAAATTAAGGCATGAAATTGAGGTGCAGGTTTTATTTTAGTCAATGTTGGCATTTTTTTTTTCAAAATCAGCCTTAAAGTTAGGGTGCGGGGATTATTCGGTGGCGGGGATTATTTGCGTAAATACGGTATATGTTTTTACTGTACTTTCTTGTTTTGTTCTTACTAGTTTTATAATTATTATCATGTTCATTTATATTGTCTTTTCTTTTACCATTTGTTTTACGTCACACCACCACAGATAGGTCTTATGGCAATGAATGGGATAGGAAAGGGCTAGGAGTGGGAAGGAAGCAGCCTTGGCCTTAATTAAGGTACAGCATGAAAATGGGAAACCACGGAAAACCATCTTCAGGATTGACGACAGTGGGGTCGAACCTATTATCTCGTGGATGCAAGCTCACAGTTGCGCGACCTTAACCGCATGGCCAATATGTCCGATCATTCATATTGTCATGTTGTACATTCTATAATTATTTCTATTTTACTTTCTTTCCTTCTTAATTCGCATACCGCCCAGGGTTGGCTTTTCCCTTGGACTCAGTGAGGGATCCGATCTCTGCCTCCTCGAGGGAAGTGTCCTGGAGCGTGAGACTTTGGATCAGGGGGATACAACTCGGAAGGAAGACCAGTATCTTGCCCAGGCGGCCTTGCCGGCTACGCTAAACAGGGGCCTTGTGGGGGATGGGAGGATTGGAAGGGATAGACAAGAAAGAGGGATGGAAGCGGCCGTTGCCTTAAGTTAGGTATCACCCCGGCATTTGTCTAGAGGAGAAGTGGGGATACCATGGAAAACCACTTCAAGGATGGCAGAGGTGGGAATCGAAACTATCTCTACTCATTTGACCTCCCGAGGCTGAGTGGACCATCTGGGAACTGGGTGTTTGTGTCGTCGTTAACGTTCCTTTCCTCACATTCAACACTTAACACTTCCGCCATTTACATAATACCCGCAGGTTCCTCACATATGGTGCAAGTAGGGGCAAAAGATCTTCATAGGTCGACGCCCCGAACAAATAGCATTAACCCTCTACTGCATACTGTTGCCTTTAGGCAACAAATAACTTTTCACCTGTATAAATGGATAAATATTGTAGACAGAGGTAGTTTTACGGCACACCTTCAACTGTACAATCAATTAAACACATATCCCAGTGATGCCTTGTTTTTTTTTACATAAAACAGCCCTACAACCGAAGGTACTCCTTCCACCCCGTCAACATCCACGCGAACCAACCACCGTTTATTTTACGTGGGCCCTTCCCATCACATTACCACAGGCTTCAGGAGTACCTCTGGCTCAACCTCAAAGACATTACCGACCTACGGTTCTGCAAGTTGTACTTGCGCCTTGCAGTACGTACCCATGGCCAGTAGGTAGTAATGTTCGGTCGTTGAATGTTACATAATACCCGCAGGTTCCTCACATATGGTGCAAGTAGGGGCAAAAGATCTTCATAGGTCGACGCCCCGAACAAATAGCATTAAAAAAGAGGAAACATATTACTCTGTAACTTATAAGTATATACACTGTCTTTTAGAAAAAAATGCGAGATTACAATTAAAATACCACGGCAGTGTACGTAATTTTCTGGACATAATTTCCATTTCATACGAAAGATATCCCCTTTTTCACCATTCACTATAAAATTATCTGATTTTACTATCACTGAGCTCGATAGCTGCAGTCGCTTAAGTGCGGCCAGTATCCGATAATCGGGAGATAGTAGGTTTAAACCCCACTGTCGGCAGCCCTGAAAATGGTTTTCCATGGTTTCCCATTTTCATTCCAGGCAAATGCTGGGGCTGTACCTTAATTAAGGCCATGGCCGCTTCCTTCGCACTCCTACCCCTTTCCTGTCCCTATCCTTTGGTGATGAAAATATCGCGTATAATCAACTATTCTACCATAGCCTGACTTACAGCCAGGCTCAGAACAGTCCGACATGCTGAACGATTAAATTAATCAAGCCACAAACTATACATGCTTGAAGTGCACAACACGCAGCAAACTGAGTTGAGGAACTGAAAACGGAGAAAATTCTAATTATTCACTGAAATATCTCTCACAGTAACGTCTCCCGCATTTTTCTATACCCGGTTTGCTGAAACTACTGGAGCACGTGTTGGATATAATCGCTTGCAGTGCTTGCAGTGGCGGGATCACAAAGTACCATGCTATAATGGCTGAGTCTTCACACTTCATCTTATATTCGTCATGCCATAAGTATAACTATATAGCTGATGATGTTCCATATTTTAGGAACGAAACATGTACTAATCTTTTAGTTAAGTAGTTATACTTTAAGCTATATTATGTTTGTATTTTCATGAACAAGCTAAAAAAACATTAAGTATTGGAAGGTGGGATTCTTCTTTCAACCTTAGTTGAGTTAATGCCAATACAGAATTAAAATAATTGTTGTTGCATTTCTGTTACATAATTTTTTTAAATTTGTGGTTATGTATAAGAGAGAATCTTGAGCAGTAACTTTGCCACAAATATAGACAAATTACTTACTTATTTACTTACTTAGTTATATCCTTCATTGACTTGTATTTCTGTTTTAGGTGAACTGTCTTCAGCAGCTGCAAAATGTGGCCAGCTATGGTTTTCTCAAGAAACGTCTAGAAACCCATCAGTTACACATCCACGCCCTGTGGTTCGATATCTACACGGGAGACATCTACTACTTCAGTAGACAAAACAAACGGTTTGTAGAAATCAACGAGACATCCCTTGCCAGTCTACTGAAGGAAGTCAATAGATATTATTCTTGATACTGGAGACTCCAACCTCTTCCTTCAGATCTACATGAGATGTCTGCAGGCTAACTTTGTACAACTTACGCTTGAAATATTCCGAGACTACATTGAACGTACATAGCTGATACTTCTTTTGTATCTCATATATTTTTTTGTGTATCAGGTCTGGCAGAGCTTTTTTTAAGGTTCATCTACAAGGGTGTAAAATCAATAAATATTTGGAAATTCTCTTAAATAGGCTTGAATATTCACCATTTCAATTCCTTTAGATTGTTCTTAGTTTAGATTTATTTATTTACTCGTGTCAGAAGCATACTTAATCATACAGTTGAAGAAAAGTAATAATTAGACTATTTAAAAAAATTACAAAAATTAACAAACAAAGGAAAATTGACCAAATTTACTGTACAACTAGATGGTGTTTTTCCAAAACTGAGCCACACCTATGGCGTTGTCATCAGCAAGCATTAAATCTTGCTCTGAGCATGAAAATGGGCAGAGAGGACATTGATACATGTGGTTCACTGTTTGTTCTTCACCGCAGGCGCACTTGCTATCCTCCGATGTGAAGCTCCACAACTTAAGTGAGGACTTAGCCCTGCCGACACCAGTTCTTAATCGGTTAAGGGACCTCCAAACACTCCAGTCTTCATTGTAGCCAGCCGGAAGATGTTCACGCGGCTCCATCCATTCTTGCTGCTTAGATTTCCACAAGGAAAGTCTAGCCTTTCAAGGGCTTTGATGTCTGGAGGAAACTTTTCCTGGATTTCAGCCTAGATTGAGATTGATGATGACTAAACAGCGGGTGAGCGTCAACTTTCTCAACCTTCAGTCGTTCTTGATCAGCAGCTACTTCTCAACGAATACTTGGAGGTGTAACGCCAGCAAGACAGTATAGCTTCTCAACAGGGGTAGGTTTCAGGCATCCTGTGATTAATCTACAAGCTTCATTCAGAGCAGGTTCCACAGTCTTGGCGTGGGATGATCTATAGCACACAGGGAATGTGTATTCTGCAGCAGAGTAACACAGAGCCAATGCAGTGGTTCTAAGAACTTGTGCCTTTGCACCCCAGTTTGTATCTCTCAGCTTCCTCAGGATGTTGTTTCTGGCACTGACTTTGTGTTTGATGTTGGAACAGTGTTTTCTGAAACTGAGAGAGCGGTCCAGGGTTACCCCTAGGTATTTTGGGGTGAAAGAATGTTCCAAGAGGGTTCCATTCCAGGAGACATGTAATTTTCTTGATGCTTCTCTGTTTTTGAGGTGGAAAGCACAAAGCAGAGATTTTGACGGATTCGGCTTTAGGTGGTTAGCCTTGTAATATGTGCCTAATTCCTTCAGAGCGCTGTCACGAGTGAGCTCAACCATCTGAGCCACTCAGCTTGGCACCTTTAAAAAAAGAAAATAATAATAATAATAATAATAATAATAATAATAATAATAATAATAATAATAATAATAATAATAATAATAATAATAATAATAATAATAATAATAATAATAATAATAATAATAACTTATTGTCAGTTTCTGTTCATTTTCTTTTGTAAAAATTCTATGGAGGGGTGGTCTAACTCCCCAGTAAGTCCCCCTCCTTCTGCCCTCGCCGGCTATGCTCCTACCGTATTGTAAACCCTCAGTAGACATTCTAATCTGGGATGAACCTTACGAAAAGCTGTCGGTGTCCTATCACTGTGTGCGTTCAATGTTAGTATATTACTGTCAATTTATGTGTGTTTCCATTAATCAAAATGTATTTTCTAAGTGTTTATTATTGATAAGCATATTTCCTACATTTTATAAAGAAATCTTATCTTGTCACATTTACTCATCCTTATTGTAATGAGCTTTAAACATGAATCTTCATCAAATGGTGTATATTCTGAAGGAGTACAAAACAAATATTTATTTAAATAATGTAAAAGGATAAACAAGTGCAAATAATAGGATAGGATAGAAACATTGAAAGAAACACTTATGGGGACTTGTACCAGAACATAATAGAAAATGCTCCAATTTTGCTTATATTCATTGTACTCCTGCTATTGAAGGTTAGAATGCACAAGGTTATAATTATTGTGATAATTTTGCTATACCTTTATAAGTATTTTAAACCAATAAAAGTTGTGCATTCCCAAAAATTACTTTTTTAATAATTATTTTAATTAGATTTGGAACATTCAATAAATTTTGTCATTTTATGGGTTGGTACATGTATCTCAGAAATCAGCAACTTTACTGGAATGAAATTTTTTATAGATGATTACCATAATCTGGTCTTCAAAGTAGACCATTATTGCTTTTCTAGTGTGTGAGAATTCTACAGTGTGAATTTTTATATTTACAAACAAAAAATATTGAAAATTTTCAGTGAATGGTCCTAACTAAATATGGGAAATATTTCACCTAGAATCCTAAAAATGGTCTACACTAATCTAATATCTATCTACGAGTTCTGTAAAAAAAATTAGCTCTCCATCTTCAGTAGTTTCTGAGATACATGTACCTACCCATGAAGTGACAAAATGTATTGAATGTTACAAAAACCTTATTAAAAAATTTATAACAAAAGTAATTTTTGAGAAAGCACAACTTTCATGGGTTTAAAATACTTCTAAAGATACAGTGAATTATCGCAATAATTATAACCTTGTGCATTCTAAACTTCAGTAGCAGGAATAGCATTTATATAAGCAAATATTGGAGCATTTTCTATGATATTCAGGTACAAGTTCCCTTAATAAGATAAAAAAAACAAAAACAATCACAAGTCATTGGAAAAGGAGGGAGAAATAGAAAGAAAACACATAAGGACAAGGACAATCTCTGCACCTTCATACACTGCCGTCTAGAAATACACTGCCTGGCATGAAGTAGTAGTTTAACATTGCACTAACACATCAAAGGTTTTTGCGTTGGAAGGAGGGGAAAAAGAAATGATCATGGCCTTAATTAAGGTACAGCGCCAGCATTTGCCTAGTGTGAAAGTGAGAAACCACAGGAAACCATATTCATGGCTGTCAACAGTGGGATTCGAACCCACCATCACCCAAATGCAAACTCCTAGCTACGCAACCCTAACCGCACAGCCAACATGCTCGATGACACTAAAAATGCAACACATTGTAAGTATTGGAGAAATTGGGCCAATTGCAGAAACAATGACTAGTTTTAAGCCTTAGACAACATCTACCTAAACAACAGCTAAGTTGCGCACGATCTTCCATTGCTTAAACAATTTTCACACGGTGTTTAACTAGACGTCATTTAAAGTTTCAATATTGGTTTGAAAATGGAGATATGAACATCACTTTCGGTGCAAATAAAATCTCATAATATTATCGACACTAAAGCAACACGCCACCGCACAAGGAAGTGTAACTTTGATTATAGTGTTGTTACGTTGAGTGTAATCGAAATAGCTTCTGTGATGGAAAGATGGTACTATAGTATTGTGTAACCGAATGAGTTGTACGGGCCATATAAATGTAGCTTGTATTCTGGAGATCATAGGTTCAAAACAAATCATCAGTAGCCCTGAAGATTGTTTTCTGTAGTTTCCCTATATTTACACCAGGCAAATACTAGGGTTGTTATTATGGCCACGGCTCTTCTTCCCCAGTCCTTGTCTTTTTCTATGTCATAGTTGCTAAAAACTTGTCTGAATTAGCGTGACGATTATCAAAAAGAAAAAAACCACACAAACCTATTTTTTAGTTGTCACTATTATGTGTGCTTACTTGGCAGTAAATACAAGTCAATCTCTCCTGGTTGATGTATGTGACAACCCACTGACAATCGGGACAAGTAATTCTGATATGTATGTAGTCGAAGTGACCTATATTCCATGGAAATTTTCCCATGTATGTCCGGCTCCATGGCTAAATGGTTAGCGTGCTGGCCTTTGGGCACAGAGGTCCCGGGTTCGATTCCCGGCAGGGTCAGGAATTTTAACCATCATTGGTTAATTTCGCTGGCACAGGGACTGGGTGAATGTGTTGTCTTCATCATCATTTCATCCTCATCACGACGCGCAGGTTGCCTATGGGAGTCAAGTCAGAAGACCTGCGCCTGGCAAGCCGAACTTGTCCTCGGACACTCCCGGCACTAAAAGCCATACGCCATTTCATTATTTTTTTTCATCCCATGTATAATACAATATATCGGTTGCCAAGAATTGTAGTCAAGTTGACAGTTACCAGACTGTCTCTTTGTCAGTCTCAAGAAACAAGTCTCTTGAATGGCAAAATCTTATTTTAAGCTCTACCTCCCCAAACATTTCAAATGAATTGCTGCAATTTTGCAGCAGATGACCCACAGATGGACTAAACTTTCTTCCCGGAATTGTCTCAACATGATAATACAAATTATACGTTTCATGGTACATAACCTCTGATTGTGATTCACATTTGATGTTAAACAGCCACAGCATTTGGCTGGTGTAAAAATGGGAAATCACAGAAAACCACCTTCAGAGCTGCCAACAATGGGGGTCGAATGCACTATCTTTCGAATCCAAGCTCACAGCTTTACCATCTTACCTATCCCATAGCTTGAAAAGTGCTCTTACAGGTTCGTCATCATCATCCACTTCCCTCCTCAGTTCCGACGGGGTTGGGATATTTATGGCACCTTTCCATTTTCCTCTATCCAGCCACCATTGATCCTCTTTAACTGCATACCAATTCTTCTCATTAATTATACTATCCTTGATCACTTTAGTCTGGGTCTCCCTCTTGCCCTCCCTTCTATTTTGGTTTCAGTTATCTGCTTCGGCATCCTTCCCTCTCCCGTCCTCTTAATATGTCCAAACCGTGTCAATTTATCCCTCTCCATTCTGTTGAAAAGCTTTTCCACTCGGATTTCCTTCCTGGCGTCTTCATTTCTTACTCTGTCCATTCTTGTCTTTCATATCACATTTCAGAAAAATTTCCTTTCACTGGCGTGGAGATTATTCTGCTGTCTTTTTGTTAGTGTCCAGGTCTCTGCTGCATATGTTAGTACATCTTATCACCGGGCGAGTTGGCCTTGCAGTTAGGGGCGCGCGGCTGTGAGCTTGCATCCGGGAGATAGTGGGTTTGAATCCCATTGTCGGCAGCCCTGAACATAACTTCCGCTCAGTGCTTCGTCAATTGGAAGAGTTATTATTTTTAATATATCTCTACTCAAATTCCCACATGGTATGTACCTTTAAAAGACTGTACTTGTGTTTACATTGTTTATGTCTTTCTTCGATATTTATGCTTTAATTTACTTCAGGCTGATGATGACCTATTACTAGGTCGAAACTAGTCCCTATGTAATTTTCATTTTATATTGAAAAGGTGGACCAATAATAATATATTATTTTACTCTATTGTAGCCCTGAAGATGGTTTTCCATGGTTTCCCATTGTCACATCAGGCAAATGTTGGGGCTGTACCTTAATTAAGGCCACGGCCACTTCCTTCCAACTCCTAGGCCTTTCCTATCCCATTGTCGCCATAAGACCTATCTGTGTTGGTGTGACGTAAGGCCACTAGCAAAGTACATCTTATCCATCGCCTCTTTACACTTCCTTCCTCCACACCAGGTTTCTCACACTCTGGTAGAATGCATTTCCCTATGGAAACCTTTTACTGTTCCCTTCCTTTTCTCCTGTAGTCAACACCATTGTCTTACTCTTTTCTACACTGATTTTCATTCCATAATTTTCGATAATCGCACTGAACACGTCGAGTTGGCATACTTCCTCACTGTTTGTTCCTCACAGCACAAACAGCATTACCTTAAGCTCCCTGTCCCTACATTTCATCTTTGTCTCCTTCACAATTTCATCCATAAACACTATGAATAACAGCAGTGACAGCACGCTTCCTTGTGGTAGTCCATTTTCATTCCAAAACCACTCTGTTCTCCCCACGTGTGTCTGGATACTTCTATTCATCCTAATCTTTATCTATATCTTCCTTTTTCCTATGTTTATCCAGCTTTCTTTTTAACCTACATTTACTGAATATCTGTGAAGATGGCCCCTTAATATATTAGGAGCAGTGAAATCAAAACTGAACACCTGCCATAACACAAATTCCACGTGAAAGTTGGCAACACTGTTATGTATCAATGCTGCCATTGCTGTGTTAGGAGAACTGCATAGTGACGACTCACAGGTGCACGCAGTTATTGGGTTATGTCTTTGTTGGTGCGCGGACTGGTCTAGTGTGTTCATCTAGCTGTAGTTATGGAGGCAAGCAAAGAGGAGCAGAGAAGTGTGGTTCGTCTGAGGGTGCTGGAGTACATGAAACTCATCATCGCAGGACTTCTGTGTATGGTGAACACTGCACATCCACGACGAGTGTGTACAAGTGGCATAGGAGATTCCGAGAACGGTGCACGTCACTGCACGACAATGCACGCCTAGGACAGGCCCATCGAGCCATTTTTCCTGATGTAATAGGGCGGACTGATAACCTTATCCAGGAAAAGCGGCAAATCACGGAGGAAGAAATTTGTGTTCAGGTCGGCATTAGCCATGGCTCCATGTGTGCCGTCGGTTTCATTCGGACGAGGAAGTGTAAGAGTGGGTGTGGTTGTGGATCCGTCAGCAACCTATCTCTTTCTACAAAACTGGAATTGATCATCTCGTCTCCCAGTGGGATAAATGTGTTAACACATCTGGTAATTACTTTTGAATAAAACGTTTGGTCACGTTGTAGCGAGTGTTCGGTTTTCTTTTGACTGTCCCTTATAAATTGAACCCCCACTGTTGGCAACCCCGAAGATGGTTTTCCGTGGTTTCCCATTTTTACCTTAATTAAGTCCATGGCTGCTTCCTTTCAACTCCTAGGCCTTTACTATCCCATCGTCGCCATTAAGACCCATCTGTGTCGGTGAAACGTAAAGCCACTAGCAAAAAAAAAAAAAATTATATCGAACATGTTCTCTTGGCAAAACTGGGAAGCAGAAATAAGCTCGTCAAGGACTGAGAAGAAATAGGTGTTGAAGAACTGGAGATTGATGAGGACAGAATCTGTGTATATGAAGATGGCAGTGTATGAAAATGTGGAGATTGTCGTAATCCTTTTGTGTTTTCTTCTATTTCTCTTTCTTCTTACCTATTATGTTCTTTTGAAGGTTTTTGTCTTTCTATATATGACTTGAAATATTGATTTAGTATAGTGAAGATGTTTGTGAGGGTTACTATTTGGTGTGCTACTCTGTTGTATTTATTACATCCTGTAGATTCAGAGTAAAGCCATCTTTGTACAGACCTAGAAAATTCATGCAGTAGTGGAATGTGAAGGTTTACTGTTAATCGTAACTTTAGAACTATACCCATAATATTAAAAGAAGCATTTTGACAGGAAGAGCTGGAGGGAGGAGCATTGCACTGTCTTACCACATTCCTTTCTCTTTCCCCTCACTACCGAGCTCGATAGCAGCAGTCGCTTAAGTGTGGCCAGTATCCAGTAATTGGGAGATAGTGGGCTCGAGCCTCACTGTCGGCAGCCCTGAAGATGGTTTTCCGTGGTTTCACATTTTTACACCAGGCAAATGCCAGGGCTGTACCTTAATTACGGCCATGGCCGCTTCCTTCCAATTCCTAGGACTTTCCCCTCCCGTCGTCGCCAAAAGACCTATCTGTGTCGGTGCGACGTAAAGCAAATAGCAAAATCTTCCCCTCGCTTCCGGCTCACTTGTTCGTTTGTTCAGACAGCTGTGTTCTGTTGTATGTAACTCAGAAGTGAGAGATTTGACAACTCCAATCAACACCAGCTGGCCAGCAAGCTTATCTCTATGGCAACCGCAGTCGGTCTGCCCACGTTTCCATGGCAACCATACTCGCTATTCCCTTCTCCTCACCCAGGCAGGCAATAAAGGACCTCCCTCTAAGAACTGTCAGAATATATCTTTCAATATTACGACTTTAAATGTGATAGAGTGATGAGTTCCGTATATGATCACCTTTGTTTTCATGGAGAAGTGAAAAACTTTCACCATCTTCTCCTCTATGCCCTAAGTAAGATAGTAGTTAGCTCTGTATTCTTTCTAGACTTTTATATTCATTAATCTCAGCAGTAAGTGGGGTAAATCGCTGTGTGCTAGTCATAGACTTTCATAGTCTTTAATCTCTGCAGTAAGTGAGGTGAAGTGTTTCGCTGTGTGCTAGTCAAAGACTTCCATAGTCTTTAATCTCGGCAGTAAGTGAGGTAAAGTGTTTCGCTGTGTGCTAGTCAAAGACTTCCATAGTCTTTAATCTCGGCAGTAAGTGAGGTAAAGTGTGAGCTCTGTGCTCATCATAGACTTCCATAGTCTTTAATCTCAGCACTAAGTGAGGTAAAGTCTTTCACTGTATGCTCATCATAGACTTCCATATCTTTAATCTTGGCACTAAGTGAGGTAAACTATTTCACTGTATGCTCATCATAGACTTCCATATCTTTAATCTTGGCACTAAGTGAGGTAGAGTGTTTAGCTCTGTGCTCATCATAGACTTCCATAGTCTTTAATCTCAGCACTAAGTGAGGTAAAGTCTTTCACTGTATGCTCATCATAGACTTCCATATCTTTAATCTCAGCACTAAGTGAAGTAGAGTGTTTAGCTCTGTGCTTGTCATAGACTTCCATCTCTTTAATCTCAGCAGTAAGTGAGGTAAAGTGTGAGCTCTGTGCTCATCATAGACTTCCATATCTTTAATCTCAGCAGTAAGTGAGGTAAAGTCTTTCACTGTATGCTCATCATAGACTTCCATATCTTTAATTTCAGCACTAAGTGAGGTAAAGTCTTTCACTGTATGCTCATTATAGACTTCCATATCTTTAATCTTGGCACTAAGTGAGGTAGAGTGTTTAGCTCTGTGCTCATCATAGACTTCCATATCTTTAATCTTGGCACTAAGTGAGGTAAAGTCTTTCACTGCATGCTCATTATAGACTTCCATATCTTTAATCTTGGCACTAAGTGAGGTAGAGTGTTTAGCTCTGTGCTTGTCATAGACTTCCATATCTTTAATCTCAGCAGTAAGTGAGGTAAAGTCTTTCACTGTATGCTCATCATAGACTTCCATATCTTTAATCTCAGCACTAAGTGAGGTAAAGTCTTTCACTGTATGCTCATCATAGACTTCCATATCTTTAATATTGGCACTAAGTGAGGTAAAGTCTTTCACTGTATGCTCATCATAGACTTCCATATATTTAATCTTGGCACTAAGTGAGGTAGAGTGTTTAGCTCTGTGCTCATCATAGACTTCCATATCTTTAATCTTGGCACTAAGTGAGGTAGAGTGTTTAGCTCTGTGCTTGTCATAGACTTCCATATCTTTAATCTTGGCACTAAGTGAGGTAAAGTCTTTCACTGTATGCTCATCATAGACTTCCATATCTTTAATCTCAGCACTAAGTGAGGTAAAGTCTTTCACTGTATGCTCATCATAGACTTCTGTATCTTTAATCTCGGCACTAAGTGAGGTAAAGTCTTTCACTGTATGCTCATCATAGACTTCTGTATCTTTAATCTCAGCACTAAGTGAGGTAGAGTGTTTAGCTCTGTGCTTGTCATAGACTTTCATATCTTTAATCTTGGCACTAAGTGAGGTGTTTAGCTTTGTGCTTGGCATAGACTTCCATATCTTTAATCTTGGCACTAAGTGAGGTAGAGTGTTTAGCTCTGTGCTTGTCATAGACTTCCATATCTTTAATCTCGGCACTAAGTGAGGTAAAGTCTTTCACTGTATGCTCATCATAGACTTCCATATCTTTAATCTCAGCACTAAGTGAGGTAGAGTGTTTAGCTCTGTGCTTGTCATAGACTTCCATCTCTTTAATCTCGGCACTAAGTGAGGTAAAGTCTTTCACTGTATGCTCATCATAGACTTCCATATCTTTAATCTTGGCACTAAGTGAGGTAGAGTGTTTAGCTCTGTGCTTGTCATAGACTTTCATATCTTTAATCTTGGCACTAAGTGAGGTGTTTAGCTTTGTGCTTGGCATAGACTTCCATATCTTTAATCTTGGCACTAAGTGAGGTGTTTAGCTCTGTGCTTGTCATAGACTTCCATATCTTTAATCTCAGCACTAAGTGAGGTAGAGTGTTTAGCTCTGTGCTTGTCATAGACTTCCATAGTCTTTAATCTCGGCACTAAGTGAGGTAAAGTGTTTAGCTCTGTGCTCATCAGAGACTTCCACAGTCTTTCATCTCAGCAGTAAGTGGGGTGAAGTGTTTAACTCTTTGTCCTCAAGCATAGTGGGAGTTGAAGATCACAGGGCCTCAATTAAACCGGTACATGTGTATCAATTTTGACATTCAGTAGAACTCTGTCAGATAGTAGGGAAATTGGAATTCTGTTGGGTGGCATATTGGTGGGTTTTAATTAATTTTGTTGTGCTATCACCAGTCAGTGGTGATGGTGACAATTATTGCTTTAAGAGGAACTATAACGGGGCAACCATCTTCTATTAACACTAATCAGGGAGAAAAAATGGAAGGGGTCCGACACTTCAAAAACTGAATGTATAAGGCAAAGAAAGAAAAGGCCCATGAAGGGCGTGAATATAAAAGATTTCCTAGGCCTCGTAAACCTAATACCGATGGGGTCGGAAAAGAACAAGAGGTGACCAAGGGAGGTTGGCTAGGAGAGATGAAAGTGAGGAGCATGGCACAAGTAAGATAAAGCAACGCCAGGACTCAACTAAGGCCCTGTGGTTCGCTACCAAGCCGAGACCACCCACAGGGGTTCGAACACCAGTCACCACAGATCTTTTACATGCCAATATTATAACACATGGAAGTACTTTAAAAATCCTGCTAGCTTTGCCAGATTTGAACTTGTCATCTTGGGGTCTGGAGGCCAACACTCTACCACTTCTTCTTCTTTTTCTTCTTCTTCTTCTTCTTCTTCTTCTTCTTCTTCTTCTTCTTTTCTTCTTCTTCTTCTTCTTCATGGGGCCTCTAAATATTAGTTCCTAATTGGTATCGACCTATAAGATCACACACTACCACTAATCCACAGAGGAAATTTTGCAGTGCATAAAAGCTTCCGTTGTCCTTATACATGCATTTCCTTTTATTTAGGAATGACTTCCTTTATATATGCTGCCACTAAAAACAAGGTAAGACATATACAATTTTTCTATATAGTTCTATTAATTGAAGAAAGCTCTAAATGATAAAAAAAAAACCAAACCAAACCCCATGGCACTACAGCCGTTGAAGGGCCTTGGCCTACCAAGCGATCGCTGCACAGTCCGAAGGCCTGCAGATAACGAGGTGACGTGTGGTCAGCACGACGAATCCTCTCGGCCGTTATTCCCGGCTCTCGAGACCGGTCTAAATGATAAAGAAACAGTATAATTAGTGTTGCATTTCAGAGCTGTAGCTGTAGAGGTGGTGTCTCAGGATATTGATGGATCCTGTGAGGATGAGAGTCACAATTCCGGGGATGAGCTTTATTGGGAGCTTGAAGCGCTTCCACATGGCGACCAAGTGACAAGGTACGGTACCACGAGCTCCGACTATTATCCCTATTATTTCAATTTTCTGAAGGTGGTGTTTAGATTTTGTAGTAAGGGATAGTGGGTTTGTATTTTTTAATCTTTTCTAGATTGACCTCCTCTGGCTGACCGCTATGGTGCTCGACAGTGAAAGTAACAAAATTGCTCTAGCCCATATCAGAAGACATAGGGCACTGTAAACACTAGGTCTCAACAGCAAAGGCCTATCAAATTAGTATTTGAAATTACTTCATTCTTAGTTGTATTTTCACGAGTAAGAAACAAAAAGCTTTATGCTACTGCTCTCTCTCAAGAAGGTAACATTTCATTAGCCATAGAAAAAAAAAAAAGCACTGAATGCAGAGATCATTGCCTGTACATTTGCAGTGTTTGTCCTTTTGAGTTATTTATTTCAGAATATACACTATTCCATCCTTCCAGTAAATATTTTATACTATGGTGCTAAATACAGTAAATTGTAACTATTTAGGTTAGATTACATTTTTATAGCTTGTTTATCTTTTATAAGACTTTTATTATGATATGTTAAGTTAATATAGTTTGATTACATTGTGAAGATGTTAATATCATTGTTCAAATGAAGACTTTCCAGCTGTACAAGATCTGAAAACATTTTGTCTAATTCTGGCTTGTTAAAAATATTCTTTAAATTATAATAATAATTATTATACACAAAACAAACCAACAACACGCACATTTTCAACTGAGGAAAGGGCACGAAGATCGGAGCGTCTGAAGAAGTACTGGGAGGACCGCAAAGCCCGAACAATCCCTTCAAAGAGACCTGAACGACGGACTGACTAAAGTGATCCTATGTGGTCATAAAAGAAGAAGAAGAAGAAGAAGAAGAAGAAGAAGAAGAAGAATTATCTTAAACATAACCTTGTTTTAATGGAGCCCTTGTCAATGATTATGAATTAATTTATTATGACATAATTAATACTGTTACCAGTGTAAGTTCTGAAATCTGCTGTAGAATACAAATTAATAAAAATTGTGACTGGTAACAGTATTATTTATTCGAGAGTGGTTTGAAGAGTAACTTGATTGATATATATATATATATATTTTTTACAATTTACTTTATATGATACATAGGGGAACCTCCGTCGCTCAGACGGCAGCGCGTCGGCCTCTCACCGCTGGATACCGTGGTTCAAATCCCGGTCGTTCCATGTGAGATTTGTGCTGGACAAAGCGGAGGCGGGACAGGTTTTTCTTCGGGTACTTGGGTTTTCCCTGTCATCTTTCATTCCAGCAACACACTCCATTCTCATTTCATAGCATCTATCAGTCATTAATAAATCACTTTGGGAGTGGCGACCCCATCGTACTAATAGCCTATATCTGCTTCATTCATTCCATCCCTGACCCGGTCAATGACTGGAAAGCAGGTTGTAGGTTTTCATTTTCATGATACATAGGGAACCTGAAATATTTGTCCCGAATGAGTAAATTTATAATACCAATATAGTTGGTCCGTTATTGGACATTATACATTTTCCAGCTAACTCATTCCTGGTTGCCAGTATTTCGCCCCCGTGTGCTAAATTGGGCTCATCAGTTGATAAATAGCACACCTACCAAGACGCATGGTTAGTGGATACCGTGGAGGCCACTGCGTAGGCTACTTGAGCAGTACCAATGCACCGTGAGAGACTGTCTCATTTTCAAAAAATTGATGCCTGCCTGGCCATCAGATGATACAGATGTTGATTTCCATTGGGAACCTGAAATATTTATCCCGAATGTTAACAACTGGTGAGCCCAATTTAGCACACTAGGGCGAAACGCTGGCAACCTGGAACGATTTTGCTGGAAAATTTATAATGTCCTATAACGGACCAACTATATTGGTAATTTGCTTTATGTCGCACTGACACAGATAGGTCTTATGGAGATGATGGGATAGGAAAGGGCTAGAAGCAGGAAGAAAGAGACTGTGGCCTTCATTGAGGTACAGCCTGAATTGAAAATGGGAGACCATGGAAAACCATCTTCAGGGCTGCTGACAGTAGGGTTCAAACATACTACCTCTTCAGTGCAAGCTGACAGCTATGTGACCGAAACCACGCAACGGCTCTCTCTGTAAATTTTAGTTTCACAAAATACTTTTTCTATACAGGGTGTAATAATAACGTAGGCCAAACTTTATGGATGCATTCCTCACTCATAGAAGAAGAAAATATGTTATTAGTGGTACATGGGTGCAGAAACACTTAATTTCCACGTTAGAACTTGTGTACTCCAATGCTACATAGTACAGTGAATCCTCGATATCATGAATCACCTCGGGAGCTAAATTTTATTTTGAGTTATCGAAACTTCTAGATATAGGAAATACCGTTTTTGAGCATGTATGGCTCATACTTGAATTATGTGTACCGACGGGCTTATACTGAATACATTATTTTTAACAGATACAAACTCTGTTTTACGGCATCACTTTAATTATAGCCCTTATTATAGTAACTGTTTAGAAGACAGGATACAGTATATACAGTAGTGAAACAAAAACCATACCTCGGTTAACACCTTTGGAAGAAATCCGTTAGCCTCTTCTGTTTGTTACTGTTAACCTTTCCTCCCTTCACGTTGAAACTTGTCGTCAGTACCATACAGCTGAGTTTCGTAAATGGATCTTGTCATCCGTGACTTCAGGGGTTGGTTTCATACGTGACCGCTAATTAATTCACACCGGAGAAACAGCAAGGCTTCGCTGATTTTCTAATCACTAGAACTTTCAAGTTTTTCGCTTCCCGAACTCCCAGCATCACTGTAGCCTTTTCTCTACTTGTTAACTGTTCCTCACAAACCACAAATGCGGTATTGCACAGTTACTGTTGCACAAAATTCGAGTTACAAAGGAAATCTTTGCTTTCAGAAATTGAGAAATTCGTGTAAGCGAATTTCAAGTAATAGAGAAATAAATACACGTAAAGAATAGGACAAACAGCTGGGAAATTTAAGTTACTTCAAGATACTGAAAAATTATATGCATGGCTAGTGCATTAGTGCATATTGGTACTA
The DNA here is from genome assembly GCF_040414725.1 of Anabrus simplex. NCBI lineage: Eukaryota > Metazoa > Arthropoda > Insecta > Orthoptera > Tettigoniidae > Anabrus > Anabrus simplex. The sequence goes on along the minus strand of NC_090278.1, from coordinate 63,849,758 downwards.
TAAATTTACTCATTCAGGACTAATAATTCATGTTCCCTATGGGAATCTATACCATATAACACCAAGAAGTCTGCTGAAGGCTTTATGTCCGCTTTCGGTGGACAAATCACCTTCAACAGCTTCATATGCTCTCACTCCATATGAGCTCTGTCAAGAGGTTTGGAATTGAATATAGGCTTTTGGCATGCAATCTGGCAGTAGCGGCTTGAGATAAAATACAATCAACATCAATACACTCAATCAGTTTACTTTTACTTTACTTCATTTTCTCGTTCTCACACTCGGCTTTTTGGTTTCACTTTTAGATTCTGGATTTTTATAGATTTTAAAACTTCTCTCCTTTTGCAGAAGCATGACAAATAGAACAACATTTAACAGTCTTCACGAGTTTAAACTATTCCTCCAACCAACGAATAGTTGTGTAAAATGCTGTTGGACCCACTGCTGTTACAACTAAATTCGTACAAGTTTGAAGTTATGAACATTTTAAACATAGATTTTCATTCCATTTGTTGGTTGTACTTTATCTCAAGTTTTTTATGTATCACTGTTTTTTTATATGTCTTACATCTTTGTGTTATTTCAGCTGATGATGACCTCTAGGCTAGGTCGAAACATGTCCTATGTAGCTTTTTAGACAGACCATTTATCAAATGGCAAATGTGTATTGAACAGGTGAGTCGTCCAGTTGCAAAACCCGTTATGTCCATTTTTTTTCAAAATGAGTTATCACCGCCATTGTATGCAGCTCATCAAAATACACAATCCAGTAAAGTAATACGTGTGCAAAGGCCATTAAATCCTTACGTTTAAAGGTGACAAATAACGGATCTGCTGCAAAACGTGTTATGTCCAGCGTGTGTTATGCAGCAAAGCTCGCTATGTCGCAGAACGTTGTAAGAGGATCATACGTACATGAACAAAATCAGGCAACTGTGTGATAAGAGGTGAAGTAAACTATAATAGCGATTGTAGTGGAAGCAAAAAGCATATTGAACCATGGGAAACCCTTTTCTGCTATTGTTCACTACCAGTGGAGGAAGGAGTTCCTCTTAAGAAAGAAAAGCTCAACGACCTGTACACATTGCTGACGAAACATTACGGGAAAGAGTGGATAAGGAACGATGACCGCACAGTCTACAAAGCACTGTTTGACCAGCAGCAAAATTTAAACAGTGAAATGCCAGACTATGACATTGATGTGGGAGATTTTGTTGAGGACAATAAAGGATTGTTAATTTAACTGTACAGAATGTTAAAGAACTTATAAAACGTTCTGAATGAATGATGATTTCTTGATGTAATCATTAAATCAAAGAGCAGGCATTAGATATCAAAACATTATATCCTAACCTAAATTCTTTCCATTCGTGCTATTTTCATAGTGTAATACTTTCAAACGTAGCTACTAAAACACTTTCACCATAAATCTGCACACTCTATTCCACATACTGCTGCACATATCTTTTATCTCCACAAAACTGCTACAAAACTCGTTATGCCCAAATGTTTTGTTTTTGTTTTTGCAAAAAAAACATGGGTTCTATAAGTTAAATTTTGTGGATATTTTGCGGTGTGACGAAGATGAACGCTTACTGTTTAATTACAAAATTTCAACCTCCTATCTTTGTTGCATAACAAATGACAGTTTTTTGCGCTTCCTGAAAAATTTGTTTATCTGCAGATAACGGGTTTTGCAACTGGACGACTCAGGTGGACTTTATACAATTAAATTCTTTCAGAATTTTATCTTAGATATTTAAAATCAATACAGAACCAGAATCAACTTTATTAATTGTAACGAGGATATAGTGTCGGTGAGGAGGTTGAGATGTAAGGGGGAAGCGTGCTGGTGGATAGTTTCAGGGGGAAGAGGCTTTCACTTGGGCAGAGTCCATAGCAGTGTAGCAGGAAAGATGTCCTCATAAACACCTATACGAGCATGAGCCAGCCAAATCTTCATGGTTGCATCCAATAACATTAAATAATAATTTCTGATCTTGTTTGCCCTATTGTTTATATTTTAAGAAGAAAATAATTATATTGAAATGTAACATTTGAGACCAGGAATTGTGATTCAAATTGGGTCTCTGGCTTGCATCCTGTGGTTTGTGAGAATTGGCAGCAGTGAATTAGTTTGTTGAATGAGTGCGGTGGTACTGGTCAGTAGCAACGATAGAGTTGTGGGAAAAGTACTATGGCCGTCCTGAGAGTCCACTGGCCGCCACTGCAATCTAGTGACTAGAAATTGTATACCACCATCTCTCCTACCCTGTCAGCCAAAATTGTGATGGTGATTTATTGTTTCCGCCAACGGGAAAACATAAATTCACACAGGGCTGCCTGTGGCTGATAAACAAAGCACTTTTGAAGACATTCCTTTTTCTCAATAAGTACTTGTCGGATTTTGAATCACACCCATGACTTTGTAACTTCCAAATCTCAAATGCTAGGTGTAGAAAACAATGTTAAACTGATTTTTGATATCTTTAACGATTTACAAGTGATAATTTTAGCTGACTCAGCCTGTATAATAATGTTTAGTACTAATTTATTTTATTACAATTATTGTAATTTGAGGAGGTAGAAGCACATTTTAGCAGTATAACATTCTATTTTTAGCTGTCTATTTGATAATTTTGTTGGAGCTTTAGATGCCTAGATGTTGATTCTTAAGGGCCTACAAAATTGAGTGACAATATAATGAAATGGGCTGTGTATCTAAACATTGTTGGACAAAATGTTTTTGGACATTCTTTACTGAATTAAGTAAGCTATTCTAAAATGCCTCTTACTTTGCAATGTTAATCTGACTCTTTGCTGGTTTGTTACTTAAATATTTTTAGTTTGTTCTGAATCGTTGATGTTTACTAAATGTTAATTCTATTCTGTTAACAATGAATAAAAGTCACATGGTATGCATGTATGTGTTAAATGTGTAATGTTATTTTTGTAATTTCACTTTAATGATCATTCCTCAGAGAATAAAATTAAAGCACTGTGTGGATTTATGCAGTAGTTTCAAGTAGACTAGAACCTCATTTATTTGATTCCCCATGCTGGGGCTGTACCTTAATTAAGGCCACGGCCGCTTCCTTCCAACTCCTAGGCCTTTCCTATCCCATCGTCGCCATAAGACCAATTTGTGTCGGTGCGACGTAAAGCCCATAGCAAAAAAAAAAAAAAAAAAAAAATTTGATTCCCCTTAACCTAATATATCCCTGTTTTAACCTTTTGTTACCGGACGAGTTGGCTGTGCGGTTAGGAGCGCAGCACTGAAGATGGTTTTCCATGGTTTCCCATTTTCACACCAGGCAAATGCTGGGGCTGTACCTTAATTAAGGCCATGGCCGCTTCCTTCCCATTCCTATGCCTTTCCTGTCCCATCGTCGCCATAAGACCTATCTGTGTCGGTGCGACGTAAAGCAAAAAAAAATTTTGTCCCCAAAGGAAATTCATCCATGGAATGTCTGTGGATTTTCAACATTCATTATTAGCATGGTTTTACATGAATAATAATGTTCCATGACTTTTAAACTTGTTATTCTTATAAAAATACAGGGAAATTTCTCCGGATGACATCTCTAAGCCAATCACCCCTTTTGATGACCACTTTTATCTGGCATAGAATGATGTTCCTGATCATGGAAGAAAAGGCTAAGTGTTGCAAGGCCATGTTAAGCGGATGCAGGTGACTCAAACATCAAGAAAGTATTTTGAAAAGACCATTCCGGGACGAAGACCAATTGGACACCCTAGAAAAAGGTGGTTAGACCAGATAAGAGAAGATCTAGAAAAGAGAGGAGAAACATGGGATGCCTTAGAGAGTAAAGAAGCATAGCAGGACCATAGTAAATGGAGGCACTTCGTTCTTAAATATCCTACCCGGCTCTCTGGAAGGAATTCATGATGATGATGGTGATAACATTGATGTATTCTCACCCACTTTAAGACGGCCACCTCTTTAACCCGACCTGACAAACGGCAGTAAATTTTGGTCATAAATCAACAAGGAAACATCAATACAAAGTACACTGACTTGCGCTCGATGGATCCTTCATGGTTTTGTAATTGACCCTAGAGTTAAAATTGAGGCCTCTGAAACTTAACCAGCAGAAAGAGGGAAGTGTGATGCCTACGAATCCACAATTCCATACTATAAAGCCTAATATTGATGGAATACTACGTATCTGACAATACTGTTCCTATCTATTATTTCCCTTAAGACTAGTTGCTCCTCCCATCCACATATAGATATGTAGTCCATCACATCAATTTTCGTTGTGTTCCATTTTCCTACAGTATGTTAATATGTAAAAGAAAAAGAACCTCACCCCATACTATAGGAATACTTTTTTGTGTGACGTATTTATGCACTCCTACAGAATGATGCACTTAAGGTTCATTTTCCTTTATTGGTAATAAATGTTCTATTATTCCATATTGAAGAGCAATATAATGTAAAACAAAAGGTGAAGGTTTCCACCTAAAAAAAAGATAGTATATTTGATGAAACTAGTTTTGGTCTTGCTAGAGGCCATCATCAATCAAAATCAATACGGTTAAAGCAAGACATGAAGTATAAATAAAATTTATGAAGCAAACATGTGTTGTTGATATTTAATGGAAGACAAGTAAAGATTTGGATGTTTAACACTTATCACGATCACACATCTTGTGTAAGTTCTCAGTTTTCTTCCAATTTGAAGAATGCATTTCCCAGAAGACTGAATTCAAGAAGATTCACTGACTGGCACTGCCAGTGGCTCCAAGTAGCCTTCACAGTGGCCTCCACGGTATGCACTAGCCAGCGTATTGGTAGGTGTGCTAGGTACCAACTGATGAGCCCACCCTAGCACCCGAGGGCGAAACGCTGGCAACCAAGAATGAGTTAACTGGAAAATTTATAATGCCCAATAACAGACCATTTATATTGGTATTATAAATTTACTCATTCGGGATGAATATTTCGGATTCCCTATGGGAATCAACGTCTATATCATTCAAAAAGTTTCTTCAAGTGCTAGTATTTTAAGTGTTTCACCTGGTCTTGCACATGATTGGACTCTGTTAGTTCACTACCGCTTTGTAGATGTGTTCTTGGTGAGTCTGTAGAAGGCGAGAAGGTGGTAGGTTGGTGACGTTGTTGGGGATGAACTCGACTGATGAAACTGTGTGCATAAACCAGCTTTGGTTGTGGTGTCATGTGAGGCGAATGGAGGAGGATAGATTACCTAGGGGAATAATGAATTATATTATATAGGGTAAGAGAAGTAGAGGGAAACCTAGACGGCGATGGTTAGACTCAGTTTCTAGTGATTTTACAAATAGATGATTGTGGCGCTGGTTAGTAAATTTGCAGAAGCTCACAAGCTGAACTCTGAAAGGCATAACAGTCTAAAATAAAGATGTATGTTTTACATTGCACTGACACAGATAGGTCTTATGGTGACGATGGGGTAGGAAAGGACTAGGAGTGGGAAGGAAGTGGCCTTGGCTTTTATTAAGGTACAGCCTGGTAAGAAAATGGGAAATCATGGAAAACCATCAGTGGGGTTCGAACCCACTATCTCCCGAATGCAAGCTCACAGCTGTGCGCCCCTAACTAGCTCAGTTCTGTTGCAATAGCAGCAGCTGACAATAGTGGTGGCAGTTGGCAGTATTTGCTGTTGCTGCTGCTGCCGTGAGATGGCTGGCTTCAGTGGAACGACCTGGTCTTCTTGTTCTGACCAAGCAGCACAATAGTCAATAAACTTTGTGTAGCTTACTGGCTGCTATGTCAGTGAGTAAAATGTTGAAGATGTGGAAACAGTCTTACACATCCACATCTTGGAGAAGGCTTATCACTACAGTTCGGAAGTTGAGGACGAGATTCATAATAATATATGTTCATTCTGGGTCATTGTAGGCCAGAAAATGAAGAGTTTTATTTGTCCTTTTTTAGGTCTTTACAGTATTTTTTGCAACGTTACCTTCTTTCAACTACATTTGTAGTACCCATTTTCAGTACGAATCATAAATAGTTCATCCATCACGTCTTAAACATATGTTTTGTAGTAAGAGAGAAAATGAAATTAAAATCAATCAAATAAAAAAATTAATGCTTGAAAAAACCCAGGGCTATCAAATTATGTGCAAGATAAGTAAATAATTGAAGGGAGAAAGTTTTGATCTGAGTGTTTTTGAAGAGGAAGTTTTACTTGCTTCAAGTCTCTTCTCTTTCTTCATCCATTCCCTTTTCCAGATTCTCTCTGGGTAGGGTAGTGTACCAAAGCCCACCATTCCTCTTCTAGTACTTTATTGCTCTTGACTACTCTATTGGCAATATTGTCCACAACAGAGCTCGTCCATCTCATTCTAGGCCGTCCCTTAGACCTCTTTGCAGTCTCTGTATCTACGAATGCTCTCTTTGGTATTATTCTTTCTCCTGGCATTCTCATCATGTGTCCAGCTTTGCTATAATCAATCTCTTCTTGAAGTTTACACACTCCCATGCTTCTCCTTACTTCCTCATTTCGTATTCTATCTCGTCTTGTCTTTCCCTGTATGCTCCTCAAGAACCTCATTTCAGCTGCTTGTATCTTACTTTGGTTCCGCTTAGTAAACGTCCAGGCTGCTGAAGCATAGGTCAGTGTAGGTTTATAATAGGATGAGTATAAAACCTTCTTGCACTTCATTGGCACATCTTTGTTCCATACAATGTCTCTCACACACTGGTAGAAACTTTAGACTGCTGTATTCTTAAATCAATTTCTCCATCCAAATTTCCATCTCGTGACATCATGCTGCCCAAATATTTAAAATTTGTCACTACTTCAAGAGGTTCATTTCCTATTTTTATCACTTCCCTGGATTTTCTGTTACCTCTTGTCATGATCAAAGTCTTGCTTATCACAGTATTAATCTTCATTCCAAAACTTCTTATCTCCTCAATCCATAAATCAACTTGTGTCTGTACTTCAAGTATGAACCCTTAACACTTAAAATCCGTTGATGTGGTGAGAAGTTTCTTGATGTTTCTTTTTTAATGTGCTATCTGAAAACTGACAATCCTTTCCACCTAAGAACCTGGAGATGATTATTGTGATATACTGCAAAGCCAAATGATGTAAAGTTTCCGAATTCCAATTTCTGTGACCCCAGTGTGGTGAAGCCAAAATATGATTCCAGTTATACTAATTTCAATTCCGTTCTCCACGATGTCAATTGAATGGTTGGGTGGAAGAAGGGCGTAACTCAAAAAATATAGTTTTGTGATAATCAACGAAAACTACCTATACCTTTTATCTGTTACTGAAATGTAACAACATTCATGCATGTCTTAGAGATACACTTCCTCATATGATTACAGTGAGTTTTATGGGCAATGTTTCAATAACTCGCAAGACCAGAGCCTTAATATTTTTCTGAATTACGCCCTTCTTCCATAGAAGGTCGTTGAAAAAAAAACCAATATGAATGTAATCTTGCAAATTGACTGTATGTACAGTATTTCTTGTGGAGGTACAATACTGCATAATATTTACTACGATGACAAGCATTTTTACAAAACATATGTACATTATGTATACAAGAAACCTGCAATGCAAGAAATAGATTAAATATTCACAATATGACAATAACATGAAATATTCCTGGCATTTCTTGATGTTCCTCTTTTCCATGTATCCCATAAGAAGTGTATCCTGTTGTTCTTTGCTTCTACTTCCCCAAAACCCTCCATGAAGGATTTCTTGGTCTTCAGCAGACATCTCAAACATCTCTTCATGCAGAATTGTTCAACAGGTTTAAATGTTTTCTTGTTAACCTGCAGGAAAATATTAGTTAGAGCTAGTAACTTATTTAAGTGCTTACCTAGATCTAATGTACGGTATATTCTAGTATAAGCCTGCATTAGTAGTACCCTCAATTCATTTGCCAGTGCAATAATAACAAGTAGGCTATTATACTCACCTTTTTTCTATATGCTTTCCCGGAATTTCGTCGGCGCTTAATGATCTCTTTCTTCCACAATTTCTTAAAACTTTTTCGTTTTCTAACCTTGTTCTTCGTTTTCTTATCATATAAATAATTTTCACTACTATTTCCTTCGTCAGAACAGTTGTATTCACTTTCATTGGAACTTGCGTGTGGTGACACTGCAGCCATTGTGATTACCTACGCCCGTCTTGCCCAAGACAGCCGCGATCTGGAAGACAGGCGCAACACAGCAACGTATGAGAAATGACTCTCCACTGCCATCTATGGGAGCTGGCATAAAGCCGCTTTCACTGGTTGCTGCAGACACTGCCAGAGAGCATATAAAATCATTTTACGGATAAAGGCCGTAATTCGAGTTACGCCCTTCTTCCACCCAACCCTTCAATTGCAGGTTTGCTGAATTCATTGCAGGTGGAACAAACATTTCATTCTAAATCCTGCAAGTACCTTTTTTTAAACAAACACAGAGTTCCTTTTTTAAAATTATGTTAATCTAAATATATATAATGTGTGAAAGAAGAAGTATTTCACTCATTTTTGCACTGTTTGTTGCATACCACCGGAATTTTTCATTTTAAAACATCATAGTCCTTCAATAAATATCTCATTCGGATGGTGACAGTCCCCACATGCGTGGATGAAGTGGCGCCAAGGCACAGGAGTCCTTTTTGATTGGAGGGTGCCAATTTATCTGAAATCCAAAATCTATAGAACCATCATTAGACCAGTGGCACTGTACTGAACTGAGTGTTGCCCAGTTACAAGGATATGTGAATAAACAGCTGCATGTCATGGAGATGAAGATGCTTTGCTGGCAAATGGGACTCACTAGACTGGACCACATCAGAAATGAGGATGTTACCGGGTGAGTTGGCTGTGCAGTTAGGGACGTGCAGCTGTGAGCTTGCATCCAGGAGATAGTGGCTTCGAATCCCACTGTCGGCAGCCCTGAAGATAGTTTTCCGTGGTTTCCCATTTTCACATCAGGCAAATGTTTGGGCTGTACCTTAATTAAGGCCACAGCCACTTCCTTCCCACTCCTAGGCCTTTCCTATCCCATCGTCGCCATGGGTGCAACGTAAAGCAAATTGTGTAAAAAAAATAATTTTAAAGACAGATTGTAGCCGCCACTCCCAGAGGCCCGGGTTTGACACCTGATTCTGCCACGAAATTTGAAAAGTTGTACGAGGACTGGAATGACCGACTCGTTGGCTGAATGGTCAGCGTTGAGGCCTTCAGTTCAGAAGGTCCTGGGTTCGATTCCTGGCCGGGTCGGAATTTTAATCGTATTTGATTCATTCTTATGGCTCTGGGACTGGGTGTTTGTTCCAACACTTTCCACTTCATATTCAGACAACACACTACCACAGAAACACACAATAGTGATTAGGCCTACATCCCTCCATATAGGGTTGGCGTCAGGAAGGGCATACGTACGTAAAACAGAGCCAAATCCACAAGTACGACACAGTTCACACCCACGATCCCACCAATGTGGGAAAAGCAGTAGAAGAAGTACGAGGACTGGAATGGGGTCCACTCAGCCTCAGGAGGTCAACCGAGTATTAGGGATTCAATTCCCACCTCAGCCATCCTCAAAGTGGTTTTCTGTGATTTCCCACTTCTTCTCCAGGCAATTACTGGGACAGTACCTAATTTAAGGCCATGACCACTTCCTTGCATCGCTTGCTACTTCCTCACTACACTTCCAATCACCACAGAAACACACAATAGTGATTACATCCCTCCGTATAGGGTTGACGTAAGGAAGGGCATCCGGCCGTAAAACAGGGCCAAATCCACATACATACATACATACATACATACATACATACATACATACATACATACATACATATATGTGTACATATATATATGTATGTGTGACGCAGTTCGCACCCGCAACCCCATAGGTGTGGGAAAAGCGGTAGGCAAATAATAATAATAATAATAATAATAATAATAATAATCAACAGAGTCCCTCACTTCAATTACCTGGGCGAAATTCTCGAACCAACCGGACAAGAGAAAATAGCCCAAAACAACCGTGTCCAAAAACTCAGAAGAGCTTATGGGAGAACAAGAGAAATCTACAACAAAAAATGTATGTCTCTCCACGTTAAGATTAAACATTACAATACTGTAATCAAACCTGAGGCTTTATATGCAGGGGAAACTCTAACGCTTCATAGAAAGGGCGAGCTGGAAAATATCCTAAAAGAAGAGCGAAAAATCATGAGGAAAATTTTAGGACCAAGACACACGGGAGAAGGGTACCGCCTCCAAACCCGGAAATCCACAGAAAAATTATCTAATATTGCGGCAGACCTCAGGAAAAGAAGGCTGAAATTTTATTGACATGTTAAGAGGCTTCCAGAAAATAGATTAACGCACCAAGTTCCTGAAAGAGTTGATAAACTGAAGAATTTCCCTTGGATACAACAAACAAAAGTGGACATGAAGAATGCACAAATTCAACCTGAAGACATTTTGAATCGAAATATATATAGAAAGAAAATTGACAAGTGGGAAGTTACTCCAGAGAATGAAGTACCAAAAAGAGCAGGTACCAAGTGGACGGAAGAAAGGAAAAGGATCTTTAGTCAACAGATGAAAGCGTCCTGGATCCTCCGCAAACGAAATCATAAATAAAGCTTCGTGTGTTCCAAAAGGGACCATTCACGTATAATAATAATAATAATAATAATAATAATAATAATAATAATAATAATAATAATAATAATAATAATAATAATAATAAATGGCGTATGGCTTTTAGTGCCGGGATGTGTCCGAGGACGACCTGCGACCTGCGCGTCATGATGAGGATGAAATGATGATGAAGACGGCACATACATCTAGTCCCTGTGCCAGCGAAATTAACCAATTATGGTTAAAATTCCCGACCCTGTCGGGAATCAAACCCGGGACTCCTGTGACCAGAGGTCAGCACGCTAACCATTCAGTCATGGAGCCGGAAATAATAATAATAATAATAATAATAATAATAATAATAATAATAATAATAATAATAATAATAATAATAATAATGATGATCTGGAAAAAGCCCATATGGACTCAACTGACACCGCGGACAGAAACCTCTACAGGAAAATAATTAATGGATGGAAAGTGCAACCAGAGAACGAAGTGAAAAAGAAGACTGGAGCAAAGTGGACAGAAGAACGAAAAAGGGTCCACGGAGAAAGGATGAGAGCTGTTTGGCAACTCAGAAAACAGAATCGTTAGAAATTTGCGTGATCCATTGGGTCCATACGCACATAATAATAATACTAATAATAATAATAATAATAATAATAATAATAATAGAAAAAGTAACTGAATTCATATATTTCGGAGAAATTTTAGTACCAACAGGAAAAGAACAGAAGGCCCTCGAGGTCCGCATCCAGAAAATTAAGAGAGCCCTCAGCCGAACGCAAAACACTTATGAGTGTTGCCGGGTCTCCCTAAATTTCAGGAGATCTCCCCATATATTTTTGCAACAGAAAACCCGAAAAAACAAAAATCTCCCGAAATTTCTTCTAATCCAAATTTAAGGAAAATAAATAATAATGATTAATTGTAGATAATAATTATATTTGTGCCGAAAAACTCTTTTCTCGATAACATCACTCGGTAGGTATTTCCCCGCATTCATTTTAGGCTCGAATTACCTATTATCTCTCCCCTCATATTGAACTCGGAAGTCTCCCTTGACTGCATCATTCCAAGGTAAATCCCCGACCCGCAAATAAAATACAAAATCTGCATCCTGCTACGACTTAAAAATTGGCACACAGTGTCTACGCCTAATGAATAACTACATCTATAGGAATAATAATAATAATAATAATAATAATAATAATAATAATAATAATAATAATATTTTTTTTGCTAGGGGCTTTACGTCGCACCGACACAGATAGGTCTTACGGCGACGATGGGATAGGAAAGGCCTAGGAGTTGGAAGGAAGCGGCCGTGGCCTTAATTAAGGTACAGCCCCAGCATTTGTCTGGTGTGAAAATGGGAAACCACGGAAAACCATCTTCAGGGCTGCCGATAGTGGGACTCGAACCTACTATCTCCCGGATGCAAGCTCACAGCCGCGCGCCTGTACGCGCACGGCCAACTCGCCCGGTAATAATAATATTAATAATAGGAGCCTCCGTGGCTCAGACGGCAGCGCGTCGGCCTCTCACTGCTGGATACCGTGGTTCAAATCCCGGTTACATCATGTGAGACTTGTGCTGGACAAAGCGGAGGCGGGACAGGTTTTTCTCCGGGTGCTTCGGTTTTCCCTGTCATCTTTCATTCCAGCAACACTCTCCATTCTCATTTCATAGCATCTATCATTCATTAATAAATCACTTTGGGAGTGGCGACCCTGTCGTACCAGTAGCCTATATCTGCTTCATTCATTACATCCCTGACCCGGTCATTGACTGGAAAACAGGTTGTAGGTTTTCATTTTCAATAATAATGATATAGTGGCCAGAGAGTACGGGTGAGTGAAATAGTTTATTTCTGTCACAATAACTTCACAAGACTATTACTGTACATTATAACATTTCAGTGCTCCAGAAACTACCGAAATTTTCATTAAAACTCCCGAAATTTTTACGAACAATCTACCGTTTTTTTTAATTTTTAGATCTGGCAACACTGTTTACAACAAAGAATGCCTCTCAATCTTCACCAAAATTCGACATTACAACACCGATGATCAAACTTGAAATAGGTTACTATACGCTAGTGAAACACTAGATCTCCACAGAAAAACAGTACTCGAAGCCATCCTGAAAGAGGAACGTAAAATCATCAGAAAAGTTCTCGGCCCAAAACTGACTGACGAAGGATACCGACATCAGAAAAAGATGCCTGAAATTTTACGAACACATCAAACGCGTTCCAAAAAACAGACTGACAAGCATTTTTTTTTATGTAGTGGCTTTACGTCGCACCGACACAGATAGGTCTTATGGCGACGATGGGTTAGGAAAGGCCTAGGAATGGGAAAGAAGCGGCTGTGGCCTTAATTAAGGTACAGTCCCAGCATTTTCCTGGTGTGAAAATGGGAAACCACGGAAAACCATCTTCAGGGCTGCCGACAGTGGGGTCCGAACCCACTATCTCCCGAATGCAAGCTCACAGCTGCGCGCCCCTAACCGCACGGCCAACTCGCTCGGTTATAACAGTGTTATATTTACGAGTTCTAGAATGTCTTTCATCTTCTCACAATTCATGAGTCTTAACACTCTTTTGTCGATACGCTCATTTTTCTTTCGATTTGTCGGGACTCCTTATCTCCGTCCGGCTCCATGGCTAAATGGTTAGCGTGCTGGCCTTTGGTCAGAAGAGTTTCCGGGTTCGATTCCCGGCAGGGTCGGGAATTTTAACCAACATTAGTTAATTTCTCTGGCACTGGGGCTGGGTGTATGTGTCGTCTTCATCATCATTTCATCCTCATCACGACGCGCAGGTCGCCTATGGGAATCAAATCGAAAGACCTGCCCATGGCGAGCCGAACATGTCTTCGGACACTCCCGGCACTAAAAGCCAATACGCCATTTCATTTCATTTCATTTCATTTCATTTCATTTCTGTAGCGAAGAAATTGTATTTCGAAGATTTTTTAAAATTTGCCCTTCCCCATTTATTTATGTGATAGCGCTTTACTACTGATAAGCTTTAGAGGTGATCTTGGACGCGTTTAAATTTATTACTGAAAAATTTCTAGGATATTTAATCACACGTCTATACTCAACTCTCGATTAACCGGGATAAGGCTTCCCGGATAAGTAAGTTATAATCGCTGTTAACCCGCAAAAAGTTAAAAATAGAACAGGCATACTGAAAGTACAGTTAAAATGATAGTAAATGATATGGCCTACTTTTTGTTAACGTACCCAATACCCAATACTTTTCAGTAAAAGTAGCGCTTAGCACAATTAATCATCATCATCATCATCATCATCTGTTTACCCTCTAGGGTCGGCTTTTCCCTCGGACACAGCGAGGGATCCCACCTCTACCGCCTCAAGGGCAGTGTCCTGGAGCTTCAGACTCTTGGTCGGGGATACAACTGGAGAGAATGACCAGTACCTCGCCCAGGCGGCCTCACCTGCTATGCTGAACAGGGGCCTTGGGGAGGGATGGGAAGATTGAAAGGGATAGGCAAGGAAGAGGGAAGAAAGCGGCCGTGGCCTTATGTTAGGTACCATCCCGGCATTCGCCTGGAGGAGAAGTGGGAAACCACGGAAAACCACTTCCAGGATGGCTGAGGTGGGAATCGAACCCACCTCTACTCAGTTGACCTCCCGAGGCTGAGTGGACCCCGTTCCAGCCCTCATACCACTTTTCAAATTTCGTGGCAGAGCCGGGAATCGAACCCGGGCCTCCGGGGTTGGCAGCTAACCACTACACCACAGAGGCGGACTAACACAATTAATAAATGGAAAAATAAACAGCACTTTTCGTTGAAACTAATAAGGCAAAGAAAAATATTCAAACTACCTAACTTTACTGTTTCTGAACATAATCAGTCATGGCTTTCTGCTTTTGTGCCGAGAAACACTTTTTTATGTTATTTTGCTTTTCAAGTTTCCCAAAACAAGTTTTTTAACGTTATTGATATTGGGATTAAGCCGCAACGCTGTTCATCCGATTACGGTAAATCGAGAGTTCAGTGAATATCATTTCTAATTATCCTCTTAAAATGCAAAATGTAAACGTGAAACGTTGTCAGTTTCAAGTATTTTGCGAGGCTGGGGAAATTCTCCCTCCAAATGTAAATTGTAACTTCCTACGCAATAATAATTTAGTAACAACGATAAATTATTATAAATTATACCGTTGAATTATTTTTTATTTCTGGTACAGTAATGTACGCATATTTCGTAGAATTCATCCATTATCATTTATTAAAACATTCAACTTTTATTGCGAAGAGGTCGCCACCTTCGATTTGTGAAAGGCGTTAAGCCCTGTTAGAACGCCTGTGCAGAAGGCCTTTAGTTCACGACGAGGAAGCATCTGTGTTAACAACGGCCCTTAATATTTCTTCTTTCAGGTAGGCCTATGAAAAATGCCTCATTTACGTTTTTACCAAGCGGCTATTAATAGTATAGCCTACACTTAATTCAAAATGCAATATTTTCTAAAAATGTATTATGAATTTTTGGTGTAGATTCCGTGAAGTGACTGCCAAGTACTGTATTAGAAGGTTCGACCTTTAAACCTTGTGTATACGTTTTTTAAAATCATTATCCAAAGTCAATTTCTTAAGTTGCCTTTCTTTAAGATTCCTTTTGAAATTTACTATAATTTTAAATTGATATAAACTTCATTTATCCAAATCAGGCATTGCCGAAAACAGGCGGCTTTGGATTGCTCAGGCGGGCGTATCCTTTTTAACACAGTAAAATGTAACACCATTCCTCAGTTCTATGTTACTTGAATATATTATAAAACTGAACTATTATTTCTATCGATGGGGGTGGGAAAATCCTCCCTCAGTATTAAGAATTCATTCGTTAATATTTACTGAAAATATTAGAATTATAATTCACGAAACCTGCCACTCATGTTTTATGAAGGCGGTTAAATTGTACCGCCAGTTTAAACGTACTTCAGCTTCGGACCGGACAGCGTGTGTGTTCATGCTCCGTGTATCTTTCTTTCCTTTTAGGTATGAAAGTTAATTGATCTTCCAAATTTGCTCATAAGCAATCATTATGATAATTTCTGATAACTATTTTCGTTTAGTATGGGATGTGTTCTAGAATAATTCATTGTGCTTTTGGTGTCGTTCCGTTGTGATTATCGTTTCTGGTTGCTGCAAAGCAGTAGGACGAAGTGATAGGTTAAGTCCTGAAAACTGTAGTCTATCGTCTTCTAAGCACTCGCTAATTTTTCATATCATTAGAAAAAAGAAATCGACATTAAAATATTGTTTTTACATCCCCCTTTCATCAAGGATAATTTAAAAAATAATCTTATGGCCTTGGATGCCGCGTTGAGGAATTTTAATTTGACGTAGTTATTTTATCGTTATTAAAGGTGTGCAATTTTTCAAACTAGCTGGTATGATTTGCACCATTTCTGCTTGACAATATTGCGTATCTGTTTATGCGTTGGAAAAGTTTCACATTTTATGATAAATCAATTTCTCGATAATATACGAGATACAGCTTTGTAGAATTCAGTAGAGGTACCGTAATGTTGGCTGTCAGTGTAATAGTGGTGATGTTCATTGTGGAGGGGGGGGGGGTTTGGGTTGTTTAATTCACTGTCGGTAATTACCATCGTTTAAAATACTGCTACTAAAGATAGTGTGATAATTTCCTACAGACAGCGTTGTTCTTGCCACAGTCGTGTAGAGTTCGGTGAATTTGTTGGTAGATTAGACTATGATACGTCACACATCCTCTTCGGTCTACACCGCTATTCCATTAACTTTATTCGCACTAAATTCGGTACAGAATGCTTAGAGGCCCCGTAGGAAACTACGACTTGTGCACATGTACACTCGAGTTCACAAAACATCTACGGCATCAAAATATTTTAAGCCGGGCCGAGTGGCTCAGACGGTTGAGGCGCTGGCTTTCTGACCCCCAACTTGGCAGGTTCGATCCTGGCTCAGTTCGGTGGTATTTGAAGGTGTTCAAATACGCCAGCCTCGTGTCTGTAGATTTACTGGCATGTAAAAGAACACCGAAATTAAATTCCGGCACCTCGGCGTCCCCCAAAACCGTCAAAGTGGGACGTAAGTTTTTACATTCTCGAAACGCGAGCAGCCGTTCACGGAAGAGATGATACGCTATCATGCCTGCTACAGAATACAATATTTTGAAAAATAAAGCAATCTTTTTGTTCACTCCAGTGAAGGATTGTCAAATGCGGCGCTGTGCGTGCGGCCGACGAGTTTAAATAGGAAGCGAGTGGATACTTTCAGAAGCCTATGTTAATAGCGAGAGTGTGATTCTGTACCGTAGTTAGACACAGACAAGGGTTTGTAGGTTATGCTGCAGACTATAGTAAGTTAACCTTTCCTACGAGACATGTTGTTTTGAAGCGAACTAAGCCTGTACAGTTGTTCTTTCGCAGTATAGGGCTCCATATCATTCCCCTGGAAGTAGTCTTCCCACCGCACAAACTGGCAAAAATCTTAAAAGAAAAAGGAAATTCAAACACTGCCCCAGTCAACTTAGGGCTAAAGAACAGAGCGAGTGAGGTCAATTGAGCGACTCCGATGGAGACTTATTGGAGACATCATAACCAGGAGAATACCCTCCTGTTTGTTGAGCTACTGTATAAAACAAGATAGGTCTATGCAACATTAATAAATGGTAATCTTGAGAAATCATTCTTATTCTCGGCACTTTCGCGGAAATCAGATTAATTTAATATAATGTAATTTGACCGAGTGATTTGGCGGTGTCTTTATGGTCGCGTAGCTGTCAGCTTGCGTTCGGGAGATGGTGGTTGGTATTCCACTGTCGACAGCCCTGAAGATGGTTTCCCAAGTACTAATTTCTTTGCTGTAAAAGGGCATACCTTATTGCGCATAACGGCACTATACCCACAAATTGTGCCGCAAAACATTTTCTTTAGCGAAGTCGTCCATTTCGCTTTATTTTGATTATTTCCGGTGGCTGTGTGAGAGAGAGAGATTAATTACAAAGCCCCCTGTTCTCTCCTAAACTTTTTTTTTGGGACATGCTTCAGCACCGTTTTTTGACCCTTGGCAACGCTGTTTGCCACTGCGTCAGGCGGGAACACAAAGTGAATTTTCAGCCTACAAGTGTTCTCGTTTATTTCACTGCATTACTCACCTTCTATTGTGCTTTCTTATGCTTGGCACATTTGAACACAGTCTACAGTAGCGTGTATATTTCTCTTACAGGCGAGTTTAAAATGTATGTGATATATAATTTATTGAAAATACAAACTCATTCCCTAATCAAGTACACACTGACGAGTCGGCTTTAGTGTAGGATAAATATGAATTTTAACATGGAATAGCCACTAAGATTGAAATGTCTTAGGCATAAAATCTGCCAAGTATGGTGTTTTAAATTTTTTTTAAAACTTCAAAGTTGATTCTTCCTGCCTTCTCTATCAGGCTATGCTTCATTTCATGAAAGCTAGAATGTTCACTTTGTAATCAATCAATCAATCAATCAATCAATCAGTCACCTGCATTTAGCACTGTTGCCCAGGTGGCAGATTCCCTATCAGTTGTTTACCCAGTAGCAGCGATTGGGAATTAGAACAGGGTGGGGGGTTGGAGAGAGGGCACAAAAACTTAGACAAGAAAAAGTACCGGGAGTTTTGGGGGATATAGTGCGGAGTAGGTGACAAAATTGAAAGAAATAGCTAGAAAATGGTTTCTGATGCTCTCTGAGCGAATTTAGAGTAGTAAAGGTTGACGGTTCAACTTAAACCTCCTGTGAAAGGGAGCGGTAGAATAACAGCCACGGTATCCCCTGCTTTTCGTAAAAGGTGGTTAAGAGGACCTCCAGGGGCTCTTAATTTGGGAGCTTGGGTTGGCAAGCACGGGGCCTTTAAATGAGTCCTGGGATTGTTTCCGCTTACTTGTGCAAAGCTCCTCATTTTCATTTATCCTGTCTGACCTCACTTGGTCAACTCTTGTTCTTTTTTGACCCAGATGATATTCGGTTTCATAGGCCTAGGGAGTCTTTCATTTTCATGCCATTCATGGCCCTTGTCTTTCTATGGCCAATACATTCATTTTTGAAGTGTCAGACCCCTTCTGAATCTTCTCTCTGATTAATGTTAAGAGGATCGTTGTCCAGTTGTACTTCCACTTAAAAGAAAAAAGAATGTTAGTTTTGGTTGCTGTGTACAAGTAAGTTTGACTTTAATGATGGTATATTATGAATTTTTGTACGGTTCCTCTTTGATTCTAGGTGAAGTTTTCTGTGAGTTCTGTAGCATTCTTCATGAATATAACAGTGGTATAAGTCGTTACGAATACTTTTCCTAGTTTGTCATTGCTGTAGCCCAGTAAGCGAGTGAAACTGTAAAACTTCGGCGATGCTCAAATACCTGCTAAATTTTGCTCATTCAGTTCAGGTTACGCTTTTTAAGTTAAACAAATGTTAGTCCCAATATATTTCTGTGAAAACCATCACTGTTCTGTTCCGAAGCATGTGCAAGTGAAACTGTAAGTACATTGTTTAAAATCTGCTGTAGCTCAAGTTATGATGGTGCCGTCACTGCTGTTAATACCAATTTGGAAATGTGTAAGACTGTATGGTTGAAAATATTCTTCAAGTGAGTTATAATTTCATTTTTTTTTTTTTTGCTAGTGGCTTTACGTCGCACCGACACAAATAGGTCTTATGGTGACGATGGGATAGGAAAGGCCTAGGAGTTGGAAGGAAGCAGCCGTGGCCTTAATTAAGCTACAGCCCCAGCATTTGCCTGGTGTGAAAATGGGAAATCACGGAAAACCATCTTCAGGGCTGTCGACAGTGGGATTCAAACCCACTGTCTCCCAGATGCAAGCTCACAGCGGCGCACCTCTAACTGCACGGCCAACTCGCCCGGTCATAAGATTTAATACCTAAATAATCTTATTCATTGTCTGATTGTTATATTTCCACTCAGTTATTGAATGAGTTTACAAAATAGTGATGTCAGCTGTAGACCAAATTTTTGCAGCTGGGGTAACGAATGTGTTCACTGCACGTCACTGAAATTGACATACCTTGCAGTATTTCGATAGTCACTAACTGGAAGGACATTCCAGGAATAATTAATGAACAAGGGGAGTGTGTATGTGAGGACCTTCAAAAGGCAGAAGTATTCAGTCACCAGTATGTAAAGATTGTTGGTTACAAGGATAATGTCTATAGAGGAGGAGACTAAGGCCAAAGAAGTAATAAAAATTACATATGATAACAATGACATTTACAATAAGTTACAAAAGTTGAAAACTAGAAAAGCGGCTGGAATTGATCAGATTTCTGGGGATATACTAAAGACAATGGATTGGGATATAGTACCATATCTGATGTACTTATTTGATTATTGTTTGGTCGGAGGAGCTATACCAGATGAATGGAGAGTTGCTATAGTAGCTCCTGTGTATAAAGGAAAGGGTGATAGACATAAAGCTGAAAATTACAGGCCAGTAAGTTTGACATGCATTGTAGCATGGTTCATGTTTGTGGGTTACTGTAGTCACGTCCTAGTTCGTGAACCATGGGTAACGGCTGAGTGGCCTAGTAAGTGGTCCTGAGAGTCGGGATACCAGTTGCTATGGAATGGGAGTGGGACTTGGACTATGTGCAAGTAGGGCAGCATCCTGCTTCATGAATTAACTGAGCTCAGAACACTTTAAGCAAGCCTCGGACCTATGGGAGTAATGGAGTCCCACTCCCATTTGACAGGCGAGGGACTCCTTGGAAACAACTTGGCGAACGAAATGGAATTCAATGGGGAGCTATCAATTACAAGATATTAGAATCATTCCGTATTGACGGTTTTCACTTTACAAAGGCGGAAAATGAGATTATCCTCCTATTCAATACATCATATATTCCATCATTAGACGGAACAAACAAATTCAAACATGTTTCGGCTCACTTGAGCCATCTTCAGTGAAAAATTAGGGGGGTTGGAATAATTTACATAATATATGTTGAAAAAATGCTAAAAATAATGGAGCAAATGAAAAAACAAACAAAAAAAAGCCTAGACGGAAACAAAATTAGCACAAATATACAATATTTACATCAATATGCAGAGCAAAAAACAACTTATTGCGACAAAATTCAGTGAAACAGGTGTTAATTTAAAATAATAATTGAAACTAAAAACTGGGTTAACCTAAGAAACGGGGAATGAGAAAACAAATGATGCAGATGGAAATGAATAATAGTAGCACATGGTCAGGACTCCTGACCAATTTGATGTGATGGACTTCTACTAGGATAATTTTGACAGCAATTTCAAACTGTTTTGTCATTTTTACTAAACCAATAATTTGTAAACTATGAGGTCCACCACCTCACCATGTGCTACTATTATTCATTTCCATCTGCATCATTTGTTTTCTCATTCCTTGTTTCTTAGGTTAACGCAGTTTTTAGTTTCAATTATTATTTTATATTAACACCTGTTTCACTGAATTTTGTCGCAATAAGTTGTTTTTTGCTCTGCATATTGATGTAAATATTGTATATTTGTGCTAATTTTGTTTCCGTCTAGGCTTTCTTTTGTTTGTTTTTTCATTTGCTCCTTCATTATTTTTAGCATTTTTTCAACTTATATTATGTAAATTATTCCAACCCCCCTAATTTTTCACTGAAGATGGCACAAGCGAGCCGAAACATGTTTGAATTTGTTTGCTCCGTCTAATGACGGAATATGATGTATTGAATAGGAGGATAATATCATTTTCCGCCTTTGTAAAGGGGAGCTATCAATATTAATGGGCCTTATGGAAGAAAGAAGGTAGAACTGGCTGAGTCAGCAAAGAGGATGCATCTGGATGTGCTAGGAGTAAGTGATATTTGGGTAAGGGGAGATAATGAGGAAGAGATAGGAGATTATAAAGTGTACTTGATGGGTGTTAGAAAGGGAAGGGCAGAGTCTGGGGTAGGGCTCTTTATCAGGAATACCATTGCAGGCAACATAGTTTCTGTTAGACACGTAAATGAGCGAATGATGTGGGTAGATTTGTCAGTGGGAGGAATTAGGACAAGAATTGTGTCCGTGTATTCACCATGTGAGGGTGCAGATGAGGATGAAGTTGACAAGTTTTATGAAGCATTAAGTGACATCGTGGTCAGGGTCAACAGCAAGGATAGAATAGTGCTAATGGGCGATTTCAATGCGAGAGTTGGGAATAGAACTGAAGGATACGAAAGGGTGATTGGTAAATGTGGGGAAGATATGGAAGCTAATGGGAATGGGAAGCGTTTGCTGGACTTCTGTGCTAGTATGGGTTTAGCTGTTACGAATACATTCTTCAAGCATAAGGCTATTCACAGCTACACATGGGAGGCTAGAGGCACCAGATCCATAATAGATTATATCTTAACAGACTTTGAATTCAGGAAATCTGTTAGGAATGTACGAGTTTTTTGCAGATTTTTCGATGATACAGACCACTATCTGATCTGTAGTGAACTAAGTATCTCTAGGCCTAGGGTAAAGAAAGTGAAATCTGTCTGCAAACGAATAAGGGTAGAAAATCTCCAGGACGAGGAAATTAGACCGAAGTACATGGATATGATTAGTGAGAAGTTTCGAACAGTAGACAGTAAGCAGGTTCAGGATATAGAAAGTGAATGGGTGGCATACAGGGATGCTGTAGTAGAAACAGCAAGGGAATGCCTAGGAACAACTGTGTGTAAAGATGGGAAAAGGTGAACATCTTGGTGGAATGATGAAGTGAGAGCAGCCTGTAAACGTAAAAAGAAGGCTTATCAGAAATGGCTCCAAACAAGGGCAGAGCCAGACAGGGATTTGTACATAGATGAAACAGAGCGAAACAAATAGTTGTTGAATCCAAAAAGAAGTCATGGGAAGATTTTGGTAATAACCTGGAAAGGCTAGGTCAAGCAGCAGGGAAACCTTTCTGGACAGTAATAAAGAATCTTAGGAAGGGAGGGAAAAAGGAAATGAACAGTGTTTTGAGTAATAAAGGTGAACTCATAATAGATCCCAGGGAATCACTGGAGAGGTGGAGGGAATATTTTGAACATCTTCTTAATGTAAAAGGAAATCATGGTGGTGTTGCAAACAGCCAAGCTCATGGGGAGGAGGAAAATGATGTTGGTGAAATTACGCTTGAGGAAGTGGAAAGGATGGTAAATAAATTCCGTTGTCATGAAGCAGCAGGAATAGATGAAGTTAGACCTGAAATGGAAGTATAGTGGGAAGGCAGGGATGAAATTGCTTCATAGAGTAGTAAGATTAGCATGGAGTGTTGGTAAGGTACCTTCAGATTGGACAAAAGGAATAATTGCACCTATCTATAAGCAAGGGAACAGGAAGGATTGCAACAACTATCGAGGTATCTCATTGATTTAGTATACCAGGCAAAATATTCACTGGCATCTTGGAAGGGAGGGTGTGATCAGTCGTTGAGAGGAAGTTGGATGAAAACCAGTGTGGTTTCAGTCCACAGAGAGGCTGTCAGGATCAGATTTTCAGTATGCGCCAAGTAAATGAAAAATGCTACGAGAGGAATAGGCAGTTGTTTATGTTTCTTAGATCTAGAGAAAGCATACGACAGGGTACCGTGGGGAAAATATGTTCGCTATATTGGGGGACTATGGAATTAAAGGTAGATTATTAAAATCAATCAAAGGCATTTATGTTGACAATTGGGCTTCAGTAAGAATTGATGGTAGAATGAGTTCTTGGTTCAGGGTACTTACAGGAGTTAGACAAGGCTGTAATCTTTCACCTTTGCTGTTCGTAGTTTACATGGGTCATCTGCTGAAAGGTATAAAATGGCAGGGAGGGATTCAGTTAGGTGGAAATGTAGTAAGCAATCTGGCATATGCTGACGACTTGGTCTTAATGGCAGATTGTGCCGAAAGCCACGAGTCTAATATCTTGGAACTTGAAAATAGGTGTAATGAGTATGGTATGAAAATTAGCCTCTCGAAGACTAAATTGATGTCAGTAGGTAAGAAATTCAACAGAACTGAATGTCAGATTGGTGATAGAAAGCTAGAACAGGTCGATAATTTCAAGTATTTAGGTTGTGTGTTCTCACAGGATGGTAAAATAGTAAGTCAGATCGAATCAAGGTGTCGTAAAGCTAATGCAGTGAGCTCGCAGTTGTGATCAACAGTATTCTGTAAGAAGGAAGTGAGCTCCCAGACGAAACTATCTTTACATCGGTCTGTTTTCAGACCCACTTTGCTTTATGGGAGCGAAAGCTGGGTGGACTCAGGATATCTTATTCATAAGTTAGAAGTAACAGACATGAAAGTAGCAAGGATGATTGTTGGTACAAACAGGTGGGAACAATGGCAGGAGGGTACTCGGAATGAGGAGATAAAGGCTAATTTAGGAATGAACTCGATGGATGAAGCTGTACGCACAAATTGGCTTCGGTGGTGGAGTCATGTGAGGCGAATGGAGGAGGATAGGTTACCTAGGAGAATAATGGACTCTGTTATGGAGGGTAAGAGAAGTAGAGGGAGACAAAGACGACGATGGTTAGACTCGGCTTCTAACGATTTAAAGATAAGAGGTATAGAACTAAATGAGGCCACAACACTAGTTGCAAATCGAGGATTGTGGCGACGTTTAGTAAATTCTCAGAGGCTTGCAGACTGAACGCTGAAAGGCATAATAGTCTATAATGATTATGTATGTAAGTTTTGGGAAGGCATTCTTTCTGATTATATTAGACATGTTTGTGAAATTAATAACTGGTTCGTTAGAAGGCAATTCGGTTTTAGGAAAGGTTATTCCACTGAAGCTCAACTTGTAGGATTCCAGCAAGATATAGCAGATATCTTCGATTCTGGAGGTCAAATGGACTGTATTGCGATTGACCTGTCTAAAGCATTTGATAGGGTGGATCATGGGAGACTATTGGCAAAAATGAGTGCAATTGGACTAGACAAAAGAGTGACTGAATGGGTTGCTATATTTCTAGAAAATTGATCTCAGAGAATTAGAGTAGGTGAAGCTTTATCTGACCCTGTAATCATTAAGAGGGGAATTCCTCAAGGCAGTATTATCGGACCTTTGTTTTCTTATATATATAAATGATATGAGTAAAGGAGTGGAATCGGAGGTAAGGCTTTTTGCGGATGATGTTATTCTCTATAGAATGATAAATAAGTTACAAGATTGTGAGCAACTGCAGTGTGACCTCAAATGTTGAGATGGACAGCAGGCAATGGTATGTTGATAAACGGGGTTAAAATTCAGGTTGTGAGTTTCACAAATAGGAAAAGTCCTCTCAGTTTTAATTACTGCGTTGATGGGGTGAAAGTTCCTGTTGGGGATCATTGGAAGTACCTAGGTGTTAATATAAGGAAAGATCTTCATTGGGGTACTATCATAAATATGATGGTAAATAAAGGGTGCAGATATCTGCACATGGTTATGAGGGTGTGTAGGGGTTGTAGTAAGGATGTGAAGGAGAGGGCATATAAGTCTCTGGTAAGACCCCAACTAAAGTATGGTTCCAGAGTATGGGACCCTCACCAGGATTACCTGAATCAAGAACTGGAAAAAATCAAAGAAAAGCAGCTCGATTTGTTCTGGGTGATTTCCGACAAAAGAGTAAGCATTACAAAAATGTTGCAAAGTTTGGGTTGGGAAGAATTGAGAGAAAGAAGAGCTGCTTGACTAAGTGGTATGTCAACATAAAAATTATATGGAAGCCTCCACCTTATCAATACAGTGTTTATTTACTATTAATTACAGTAAATCCAGTACTGGTTTCGACCCCTATGGGGTCATCCTCAGCTGTCATATATCAAACTAGTTTCAAAAACATCACATTACAAAGCGTTGCATATGCATGAAAACTGACCCAATTTGACAAGTGATTAAAAACAAGTTAAATGTTCAAATAGTAAGAATAATAAAATGGGTCCTTTCCTCTTTAACTTTAAAAGTTACATATTGTGAGTGGCATGTCACCTCATTATTTCGTTCATCTAATGAACATCAATTAAATTTTTTTTACATTACTTATGTACACTGATATTTGTGAAGTTATTACTATTTACATTCGTGATATTGAGATATTACAATGTTTTAAAAATTATATGTGCATAAAAAGTTGATCCGATATAACATGCCGTTTAAAAAATGATGTGGTAAAAACAAAATAAAATGGGTCCTCTTTCTACTCTAACTTGTTACATGTTTGTTGTTACTACAATATTCCTGTTGGTATGGTAAGTACACAGGTATTATGGAGTGCTGCTATTTAATGTTGAAACTTATAACTGTTTTTAGTTCATTTCAGTATTTTCTTCAGATGATTGTATAATATTGCCGGTGATACAAATATCTTGAAGGTTCTAGACGTTGTTATGAAGAATTAAGTCTTAATGTTGGATGCATTGTCTGTGTACTATATTCTCAGTATGTACTAAATGCTGAGTTAAAATTGCATATAATGAGCTGAAGTTTAGTTACAGCGTGCATCTTAGTATGGCATTATACTATGTCAAGTGTCAAACAATATACATTTTGATGTCTTGGGTGATAGCGTGAGGGCTTGTTTTATATTGTAGGCCGCATTGTCTGTAAATAGAAATAAATTGTGTAAAGAACGGCGTCTAATGGACTGTAAGGAGTGAAGTATGTGTGTGTTGTACTTACGTTGGGTGTTGACACTGTGTGCGTTGCACGGCTGCACGTCGAGATCTGTAGCGTGTTAGTTTGGGACTGTTGCTCGCGGCTGTAGAGGGGAGGTTTGGAGGGATGGGAGGAATGACTGTGGAGAGAGCGGAACTAGAGTGGGAGGGATCTTTAGGCGGTTCTTTTGTATGTGTGGGATGTTGTTTCTTGACTCTTTTCAAATAATGACTTCTTAGGAGGGGGATAACTGTATCGAAAAGAATGTTGGTTTTTTCCGTAATTTCGTTTAGGTTGAAATTTGGGTTGACATATTGATCTAAGTTTATGTAAAATTCTTCTAAGATACTGAGCAAGGGGCTCTTGGGGTTTGTATTCAAGATTTGCATGTCATTGTTTATATTTGTAAATTTATGTTTTTAGTCTTCGATATGTTGTCCCATAGCAGAAAAATGTCTATACTTAACTGCATTAATGTGCTCGTTGTATAGTATCTGGAAGTTCCTTCCGGTATGCCCTGTGTAGCTGGCTTCGCAGTCGTTGCATTTCAAGCGATAGACACCCGAGTGGTTGTATTTATTTTTATTGTTAACAGATTTAGAATTGTGTAAGATGTTGACATTGCTACGTGTGGTTTTATAGGCTATCTTTAGGCCTCGTTTAAAAAAAATATTTGTTATAGGATGTATGTGGCTATTGTTATAGGTGAATAGTACGTTGTCTTTTTTGCTTTTTTCAGATCTGGTTAACTTGGTTTTGGGTTGGTTTTGTATTTTGTTTATGATCTTGTTGATCATTTCTTTTTTTATATCCGTTCTGTCTGGCTATTTCATGGATTAAATTCAGATCTTTGTTTAGATCTTTTTTGTTAGTGGTATGTTGTATGCTCTATATATCTCTATGCTATATATATGCTCTATATATCATAGATATCATAGATCTAAAAAAAGAACTGAATTTAATCCATGAAATAGCCAGACAGAACGGATATAAAAAAAGAAATGATCAACAAGATCTTAAACAAAATAAAAAAACCAACACAAAACCAAGTTAACCAGAACCGAAAAAAGCAAAAGACTACGTACTATTCACCTATAACAATAGCCACATACATCCTATAACAAATATTTTTTAAAAACGAGGCCTAAAGATAGCCTATAAAACCACATGTAGCAATGTCAACATCTTACACAATTCTAAATCTGTTAACAATAAAAATCAATACAACCACTCAGGTGTCTATCGCTTGAATAACGACTGTGAAGCCAGCTACATAGGGCATACCGGAAGGAACTTCCAGATACTATACAATGAGCACATTAATGCAGTTAAGCATAGACATTTTTCTGCTATGGGACAACATATCGAAGACTAAAAACATAAATTTACAAATATAAACAATGACATGCAAATCTTGAATACAAACCCCAAGAGCCCCTTGCTCAGTATCTTAGAAGAATTTTACATAAACTTAGATCAATATGTCAACCCAAATTTCATTTAAAGTTAAAAACTTCATGAATGTTCCGTATTGAATAGAGAAATAAGAAGATGTACAATATTATAGGGAAGGATCCACCTTTCAATACTCCATAGTAAGTTGAACTAAAAAGTAGTTACAACCTGTTAATTGGGACCGGTTTCAACACATTTCAAGTGTCATCATCAGCCAATTAGCGAAGATCTTAAAACAACTAGTACATTGAATACAGGCAAAAAATTAACATTGTATCATAACGTAGCAATTCAGTTAATGTTCAAAACACAATAATAATCACAGTCAAGAGAGTAAACAGAACATCACTATCTTGCGCCGAAAACAAATATAGTTGAAGTTCATAAGCAGGTCAAGTATGCACTTATGTAAAGTCGTTGCTAGGCAGGTCTTGTAGGCATTTGTTTCTCCGGCCGAAGAGTAAAAGGTGACGTGAATGAAGTCTTAGGAAAACAGTGTAGGATTTAATTTCGTCAAATTCAAAGTGGATATATAGGTTTTAAAATAATTTAAAACGTTAAAAAAGAATAAAGCCAAATAAAAATATATTAAAAAATAGGAAGAAATAATGAAAGAAATACGAGGTTCAACTCGAAACAACTTGCCGTAGTAATTGATCAAGAAATGATAAATAGAGAAAGGGGGTGGGGAACGTTTATTAGAGGGTGGTGGTGGTAGTGGTGGTGGTGGTGGTTATTGTTATTAGAGGAAATACAATTGGGCAACAATCCTTAATATAACATTAATTTGAGGAAAAAAGAGGAAGAGAACAGACACTTCGAAAAATGAAGATATCGGTTAAAGGAAGACAAGGGTTGGCGACCACGGGGCCCTTAGCCGAGTCCTGGCATTGCTTCCACTTACTTGTGCCAGGCTCCTCACTTTCATCTATCCTGTCCGACCTTCCTTGGTCAACTCTTGTTCCTTTCCGACCCCGACGCTATTAGGTTTTCGAGGGCTAGGGAGTCTTTCATTTTCACGCCCTTCGTGGCCCTTGTCTTCCTTTAACCGATATCTTCATTTTTCGAAGTGTCGGTTCTCTTCCTCTTTTTTCCTCAAATTAGTGTTATATTAAAGATTGTTGCCCAATTGTATTTCCTCTAATAACAATAACCACCACCACCACCACCCTCTAATAAACGTTCCCCACCCCCTTTCTCTATCATTTCTTTATCAATTACTACGGCAAGTTGTTTCGAGTTGAACCTCGTATTTCTTTCATTATTTCTTCCTATTTTTAAATATATTTTTATTTGGCTTTATTCTTTTTTAATGTTTTAAATTATTTTAAAACCTATATATCCACTTTGAATTTGACGAAATTAAATTCTACACTATTTTCCTAAGACTTCATTCACGTCACCTTTTACTCTTTGGCCGGAGAAACAAATGCCTACAAGACCTGCCTAGCAACGACTTTACATAAGTGCATACTTGACCTGCTTATGAACTTCAACTATATTTGTTTTCGGCGCAAGATAGTGATGTTCTGTTTACTCTCTTGACTGTGATTATTGTGTTTTGAACATTAACTGAATTGCTACGTTATGATACAATGTTAATTTTTTGCCTGTATTTAATGTACTAGTTGTTTTAAGATCTTCGCTAATTGGCTGATGATGACACTTGAAATATGTTGAATTCGGTCCCAATGAACAGGTTGTAACTACTTTTTAGTTCAACTTACTACGGAGTATTGAAAGGTGGATCCTTCCCTATTATATTGTACATCTTCTTAACCCAAATTTCAACCTAAACGAAATTACGGAAAAAACCATTCTTTTCGATACAGTTATCCCCCTCCTAAAAAGTCATTATTTGAAGAGTCAAGAAACAACATCCCACACATACAAAAGAACCACCTAAAGATCCCTCCCACTCTAGTTCCGCTCTCTCCACAGTCATTCCTCCCATCCCTCCAAACCTCCCCTCTACAGCCGCGAGCAACAGTCCCAAACTAACACGCTACAGATCTCGACGTGCAGCCGTGCAACGCACACAGTGTCAACACCCAACGTAAGTACAACACACACATACTTCACTCCTTACAGTCCATAAGATGCCGTTCTTTACACAATTTAATTCTATTTACAGAGAATATGGCCTACAACATAAAAGAAGGCCTCACGCTATCACCCAAGACATCAAAATGTATATTGTTTGACACTTGACATAGTATAATGCCATACTAAGATGCACGCTGTAACTAAATAAACTTCAGCTCATTATATGCAATTTTAACTCCGCATTTAGTACATACTGAGAATATAGTACACAGACAATGCATCCAACATTAAGACGTAATTCTTCATAACAACGTCTAGAACCTTCAAGATATTTATATCACCTGCAATATTATACAATCATCTGAAGAAGAAAACACTGAAATGAACTAAAAACAGTTATAAGTTTCAACATTAAATAGCAGCACTCCATAATACCTGTGTACTTACCATACCAACAGGAATATTGTATAACAACAAACATGTAACAAGTTAGAGTAGAAAGAGGACCCATTTTATTTTGTTTTTACTACTTCATTCATTTTTTAAACGGCCTGTTATATCCGGTCAACTTTTCATGCACATATAATTTTTAAAACATTGTAATATCTCAATATCACAAATGTAAATAGTAATAACTTCACAAATATCAGTGTTCATAAGTAATGTAAAAAATTTTAATTGTTGTTCATTAGATCAACGAAATGAGGTGACATGCCTCTCACAATATGTAACTTTTAAAGTTAAAGAGAAAAGGACCCATTTTATTATTCTTACTATTTGAACATTTAACTTGTTTTTAATCACTTGTCAAATTGGGTCATTTTTCATGCACATGCAACGCTTTGTAATGTGATGTTTTTAAAACTAGTTTGATATATGACAGCTGAGGATGACCCCATAGGGGTCGAAACCGGTACTGGATTTACTGTAATTAATAGTAAATAAACACTGTATTGATAAAGTGGAGGTTCCCATATCATTTTTATGTTGTAGTAGCAATCAATACGGAAATGAAGCCCATAGATTATGATAAGTGGTATGTTCCGAGCTGTCAGCGGAGAGATGGCGTGGAATGACATTGGTAGATGAATAAGTTTGAATTGCGTTTATAAAAGTAGGAAAGATCTCAATATGAAGATAAAGTTGGAATTCAAGAGGACAAACTGGGGCAAATATTCTTTTATAGGAAAGGGAGTTAGGGATTGGAATAACTTACCAAGGGAGACGTTCAATAAATTTCCAATTTCTTTGAAATCATTTAGGAAAAGGCTAGGAAAGCAACAGATAGGGAATCTGCCACCTGGGCGACTGCCCTAAATGCAGATCAGTATTGATTGATTGAAATCGTGCGTGCACGTTTGATGTGGTGTTACTCAGATTTGACTAGTAGCAGAATTCCCCTACTGGCCACTACACTTTTCTCTGAAACAAGTGAACCTACAGATATGTTTGTAGGTATATGCAGGGTTTGTATCTCTGTGGGAGGTGTATAACATTTTGATAATAATTACAATTAAGTCTGATAAAATATTAAATGTGAAGAGAATACAATACCTTGTGCATTTTTTTTATTAACTGTACCTCCATATCTAGTATGTACTATCATTCAATGTTATCTAATGTTCGAATTTCTCTTTACAGCTAGTGTGTAACTGAAGAACACACGAAGAACCCGCATCAAGCCTTCACTTTCCTCCCCTAGATGTTAGGCGCAGTTAGCAGTTGTCCACTTCAAGATATGTGTCCTCTTTTAATTGTGGAAGGAATAGTAAGGAAGGATGGTAAACAGATAGCTGTACAAATGGACATCAGGCCTTCCTTACTACTAGGGTGATAGGTTTTACAAAGGTGGTATTGTGAGATGTAGTCAGGTGCCTCACGTCGTGACTGCATCTCTTTCCTTTTCACACTGTTTCATGCTAGGTCTAATGTTAGGACAGTTACACACACACACACACAAAATAAATATTGTAGTTCTGACAACCGAGTGGATCCTAACGGTGCCAACGAAGCTAGGCTGTCTAAAGAACTACTTTATTTATGCCCTATACTAGCTTCAAGAGAGAAGATTCTTCGCATCGCTTCGCTTCGTGGGACCTCAATTTGTGAGTGAGCATTATGGTATAGCACTTGTCCTTCAGAATTGTTCTCTTCAAGAACATTCTGATAGGCTGTAGCAGTTCTCTTCAAGGACTGTCTGCTTACCTTGTGACAGTTCTCTTCAGGAATTGTTGTATATTAAGCTAGATTGCAGGAGGACTTGTGCTACTTAACATAGTTTGTAGATACTGGTGGAGGTGGTTACCATCGGTTCCTACAGACTCTGTTAAGCATCTTGTAGTGGGATTTGCAGAGTGTTATTTAAAGCACAGCACACAATTAACTAAAAACCACTGTTTTCAAAATATCCTGCTTGTTGTCAGGTTTGTGCTGTGCTCTGTTGTTTTATTACAGCAGTGCAGATGAAGACAACGTCACTGATTGGTGGAGGGGTAGCAGTAGCAGTGATGCTGTTTTTAGTCTGTGCCAACGAGGGACGTGCGGGTAGCAGTCCTGGATGAATGTGAGTCATAGTTGTAAGTCTAGAGAAACCCACACTTAGAGACCGCGTACCCTTAGCTCCGCGTATGTGTCCACTCCGCATGGGTGGCACCCATCGTTGTTGGGGGGAGGGGGGTCGACCTTTCCGCTTTGTTTCTTCTTGGACGGGTAGCTTGGTCGTTAGGGCGATCAAAGCTGCATTGCCTATGCTCTCCATAGGCCTGTCCGGGGTCCATCCAGCCCTTAAAAATGGATACCATTTGTCATTGTTGGGTGTGCCCTAACACACCTCTTGTACTAATGTAATTCCTTTTTTCCACAGGTCTTCATTTCAAGACCTAAGGTTGGTTGGCTTGTTAGTGGCACTGTGTTGATCTCCAGTGTATGGGTGGTGATTTAGTCTGTTCATGCTCATATTAGGTTAAGTTAGGTCCTGAGTTGTGTTCGGACTGTTTCTCTACCCCATCTTGGAGTGACTACTCAGTTACTCTCAACTCAGCAAACCTTCCTTGGTCTTGGTGATATTCAATAAGCTAATAGTGTTTTCTGTTGCAGGAAGACTTCAACTCTTCTTTGGTTTAAACTTTGTACCTTTATTTTCATGAGCACCAAGCACCCATAGGTGGAAGTTTTCTGGAAAGTATTGGTGAGCTGAGCTTCCAATGTTCCATTACTGTAAAAATAAGGATGGATATGGCAGGTGGTATAAGATTCAAGTATTACTCTAACAGTATGAGTTATGGTCAAAGAACTTTTCAAATAGGGATTCATAAATTAATTATGCCTTCTTAAATTTTATATTTCAATGTTTCATGGTGTATAAACTGCCAATATCAATACAAATATTTCTAAACATAAATAACTTATGAATTCAAATATTTTTTAATAACCATGTATATGCTTGTCTGTTTCATGTCTTGCAGATGGCTGAGCGCTACAGTTGTCTCGAAATATCGGCTAACACCTTGGTTATCTGGATACGAGGTACTCCCACGTCTTCTATCACAGGTTTGCGATCATCATGGCTATTCTAGTCTTTGGGCCTGCCATTTATAAAAGCAACATTTTGCTCATCTCAGAGACCCCCAGGGTCCTCAGCCAGGAAGTTCTTCGGCCGGGTCTCAGATGTCCTGAGGTCTTCCTCCACGTCACCTACTGTACCATCCTGTACTTCTCACTCCACATTATGTGTCTGAAATATAAAATTTTCTGCTTCTTGATGGAAAGGAGTACTTCAGTCTTCTCTTTTAGTCCTTCCATCACCTCAGAATTCTTTACTCTTTCAGTCCAGGTGTTTCACATCTGCCAACAGACCCACATTTCGAAGGCTTCCAGCTTCTTGCACAGAGCCTGGGTTCAAGTCCACCCTTTCATTCTGTACAATAGCCTCAGATCTAGATTCAGACTGAGGAACTTCTTTTTAATGAAGGTGTTTCACACATGCTCTATTCTT
This sequence comes from Anabrus simplex, assembly GCF_040414725.1. Lineage (NCBI taxonomy): Eukaryota > Metazoa > Arthropoda > Insecta > Orthoptera > Tettigoniidae > Anabrus > Anabrus simplex. The sequence continues at coordinate 63,815,958 of NC_090278.1, read as the reverse complement.
GCCTTGATCCTTGGCTGAACTCCCATTGTTCGTTCAGATTACAACCAAGGTACTTGCACTGTTGAACATGTTTGAATTCCTCAGCCTGGTTGGACCTACGCTTGCTCATGATCATGAAATTTGTCTCTTTTTCATGTTCATCTTGAACTGCTAGTTGTTGCAAGCAATATTGACTCCCCAGCAAAACTTGAAGATCTTTTACGCTGTCTGCAAGCGGCAAGATATCATCTGCATAGCAAATGATGCTGATGCTCTCTCTGTTAATGAAAGTACCTTCTGTTGTAGCAGTCTCCAGTGCTTTGTCCAGTATTGCTTGTGAGAAGATGTTTACCTCTCATGATTTTTAAAGACCCTGACAGACTCCTTGCTGGATTGTTATTTCAGACAGGCTGTCATCCATGCCGTTGGTCTTTCTGGTTACGGTACTGATTTGCAGTGATGCGCATGTCTCTGCTGTTGAGGCCGATCTTCCTAAGTCTTCATCATTTCCCTTGACCTATCTTCTCGGTCAGGTTGTGAATCAAGGACCACCCGTTTTTTTCTCTCTCTCTCCACCACTACCTTCCATACACCAATATTTTTTCTACCTTTAATTCTCTCTTCTCCATACTCTCCTTCACTGTATCCTCCACCTCTTTATGGGCCTTCCTCGTTGTCTTCCTCCTATTTTCTCTATAAATACTTTCTCAAACTCTTATCTTCTTCCATTCTCATCAGGTGTCCATACCATTTCAGCTTACTGGTCTCTATTGTCTTGCAGTGTAGGGAATCTATTTCTCTCTCTCTCTGATTTCCATGTTTGATTTTATCACTTCGTGTCTTCCCAATTATTTCTCTCGTAAATTTCATCTCAGTTGCTTGGATTCTGCTTTCATTATGTTTTTTTGTTGTCTGTGTGTCTGCTGTGTATGTTAAAATGTGTGTAATGCATGGAGTACAGTTTTCTTCCATTTCTGTGGTATGTCCCGGTTCCACACTGTACTTCCCACACATTGGTAAAACTTATTGGCTTGTTGGATTTTCTTTCCTATTTCTTCATTTATTTTCCCAACTTCTGGAAGTGTACTCCCCAAATATTTGAAGCTTTTCACAACTTCTAATTGTCTTCCATTTACTTCAATTTCCCTTTTCCTTCTCTATACCCCCCTGTGGGTGGGGGCAGTAGAATAATACCCACGGTATCCCCTGCCTGTCATAAGAGGTGACTAAAAGGGGCCTCAGGGGCTCTTGACTTGAGAGCGTGGGTTGGCGACCACGGGGCCCTTAGCTGAGTCCTGGCATTGCTTCCACTTACTTGTGCCAGGCTCCTCACTTTCATCTAACCTATTCAACCTCCCTTGGTCATTATTTGTTCTTTTCTGACCCCAATGTTATTAGAGCATTCGAGGGGCCAGGGAGTCTTTCATTTTCACGCCCTTCGTGGCTCTTGTCTTTTTTGGCTGATGCCTTCATTTTTTTGAAGTGTCGGATCCCTGCCATTTTTTTCCCTTTGATTAGCGTTTTAAAGAGCATAGTTACCTGGTTGTACTTCCTCTTAAAACAACCACCACCACCACCACTTTCTTCTCTATTACCTCTCTTCATCACCACTGTCATACTCTTTCTTCTCCACTTATTTTCATTCCATATGCCTCAGTCTCCCAATTCCATATAGTAACTTGTTCTTGTACTTCCATTCATCTTCTCCCCGTTTTACTATGTTGTCTGCAAAGAGTGAAGCCTTTGTCTCTTTGCTTCCCCTTTTTTGTTGTCCACTCTTGTGGTTTCATCCATGACTGTGATGAAGAGAGAGAATAAAATACTTCCTTGTCAAAGTCCTGTTTCTACATTGAACAAATTTGTTTGTCCTATCTTAAGTCTTCACATTATTTATGCAATTTTCATACATGCTTTGATCATTTGTATTTTTGCTCTGCCTACCTTCTCCTTTATAAGTGCATCCCACACCAGTTGCTGTGGCACACTGTAATATGCCTTTTCAATGTCTGTCTAAATGTAATCACTAAATCTTGGCTGAACTGCCATCTTTTCTGTCATGTTCCTTAATGCCAATATTTGATCAACAGTTTCTTTTCTAAATCCATATTGCTCTTCTTCCATTTCATTTTCTACTTGCATCCTCAGTGTTACCTCTAATATCCTTGAAGATCATGAATACTGGGATTATCAGACCCTTCCTCCAGTCTTCTGGTACTTATTTTTTCTTCCATATCATTCAAAATAGTCTATATATTCAATGTAACCCTTCAGGTCCTGCCTGTTATCATCTCTGTAGCAACCTCATCCATACCCGATGCTTTGCCACTTTTCATCTTCATTATAGCTCTTATTTCCAACATTGTTTTATCTATATCTTTCTGTGTCTTATTACATGTAAAAAATGTTTTCTTCTTTCCAGTTATTGTACCAGTTGTCTCTTACAGCTAGTTAGTCTTAATTTCTGTTTTATTTCCAGGTGAACCTGCCTATCTTCACTCTGCCTTGCTTTTATTTAGCAGCACTCCAATGTCCAGTTTCCTGTGTTACTTACTTTCTCTTAAATTTTTGTGTACTGTAACCTTGATTCCCTAAATCATACTAATGTTTTTCACTTCTAGCTGTATATTTCAGTATCCTTAGAAATGAGATTTTCTGTTGACCTGATTTTTTTTTTTTCTATCCATGCAATACGTTATGCATTTCTGCAGTTGTTGTAAACTGTGTTTCTTAAACTTTTTCCTGACTTATTGACTTATTTTTCAGCTGTTTCAAAATATTCTATTCCTGTAGTGAGCAGAATCTGGAGTGACATCTTAATCCGTGAATGAATTACGCTTTTCAGGTGTTAGAGAACATTTTGTTTGTTAATGGATCTCAATCTGGTGTAGTATATAATAGTCTATGTACTAATTGTGTTTTACAGATGTTTCACAATATCCATATTCTCATTATTTTTGTATTAATTGCTCCAGAGTTTCCTTATTCTTATCCTCACTGTTTTAGAATTTTTCTAGAATTTTTTTATTCTAAACACATCTTAATCTTTGTTTTGTTGAGCTTTCTCCAAAATGTTTATTTACTTAGCCTAATGTTTCAATGAGGTGTACCATACTATGTCTTAATTCGTAGAGTAATTGTGTTTTTCAGCTATTCCAGAACATTTTCCTTAATGCCTTTACTCTGAGGTACGTTTTGATCCTTGTTCTGTGTTTTTAAATTATTACAGAATCTTCTTATTCTAAATGCTTACAATTTTAGTTCATATCCTCTGTACTAATTTTTCTTCAGCTGTATCAGGATAGCTTGTTATTTTTATTGGTTTGTCTATGTTAATATTAGTTGATATTTTAATTTTGGTTCTCAACATTCAGACATCCTATTATTTTGGTTTGAATCCTGCTGCAGAACATTTTAATCCATGTACTAAATATGCTTTTCAGGTATTCTGGAATGTCATAATGTCATAATCTTTGCTCTGATCCTATATTTCATTGTGATGTAGTTCTTATCATTATCTGATCTTTACCTTAGGAGTATTGATTAGATACTTGGAACCACATTATTCCTTGCATAAACTGTAATATTTCAGCTGACTATCTGTCAGTTTTCTTACAATAATTTGTCTGAAAATTTATATTAATTTTATTTTTCAGCTGTAACAATGTTATTCTTAATCTGTTGCCACTTTCTATTGTAATTTATATGGTTTCATTTAAGATTTGTGCTTCTCTTTGGTCCTGTATATCCTGTGATCTCACTCCCTGTATGATTATCAAACTAATTTCTCTAGGTTTAGATTTGTCTGAATATGTATTTATGTTAATTATTTCCCTGCTTTATCCACAATATCTCATAATCAAAAATGTCCTAATCATTGTCATTTTTTCTCTTTTGTTTGATTTTAAATAATTTTTATCTGTTGCAGTAATTGCAATTTTTTTCAGTTTTGTTTGCAGGTACAGTCTTTGTTTTGTTTGTGTTAACATTTGTCATTTCTAAACATGACTATCAGCACTTCTGGTTTATCCCTTTTCCTGTACATATTTTTATATTTCATCTATTCCAGAATATTGCAATCCTTGCTCTATTTTTTTTTTTCCCCCAGCTAGTTGAAAATTTATCACCACTGAGTGTATTTTTTCCCCAGCTATTTCCTAAGGCTACTTTGTATACTGCTGGTTATTTTTACAGGTATGCTGATACTGGTTGGAAAGATTGCATGCATTGATTTTGTCTTGCAGTTCTGGTGTGTTGCATTACTTACTATTGTATATTATGTGTGTTTTCTAATGCTCACTTCCTTATACTTGCTTTGTTTCCAGCTTATCTTGGCAGAGCCACTGTTCTGGTTGTTTTCCAGGAGATCCAGTATATCCTAATTGTTCTACTAATTTTGATTTCCAGCCATTCCAGAACATAATTAAACTTGCAGATTACCTTATTAGCAGTTGCAGTGGTGCACAGTTCCAGAATTTTGTAATCCTTGTACTAATTTTATTTTTCAATATGAGCATTTGATCTGTTCTACCAATATATTATTGTTTTCAGCTGTTTTATTATGCCTTTTGGTCTGTACAGTTTGTTTTCAGTTATGCTGGTTAGCAGGATTCACTGCATTGTGCTGTTCAACCTGATATGTTATATTGCTAATGATCATATTTTACAGGTGTTCCAGTATGCACTGTTCCTTATCTTTAAAGTTTTCCTTGGCATGCCATTTTCCCTACTTGAATTGTATTTTGAAGATGTCGTAATATTGTTTTACTAATTTTTTCTTCCAACCATTTTTTTCTTCTAGCAATTTGTATATTCAGTATTCTCTATACTAATGCTTGACAGCCTTTCCCAGTATATCATATACTGCATTAATGTACCTAGACCAATTTTCCTTTACTACATAGGTACTGGAAGATTTGTTCTAGTCTTAAATTCCCTGGAAAAATGCCATTTCAGCTCTTATGTATGGTATATTTTCTGTTTGTTCCCTAGACTAAGGTTCCTTTAATGTACATCTGTTTTTGTTATAATTGATTTCCTCTAATAAAAATATATTTCAGCTCGTTATGTATGCTATATTTTACATTAACTCTTTGAGCTAAAAATGTACCTATTCTTGTGTTGATTCCCTGGAGTAACGATCCCTTTCAGCTATTGTTCACAATAGATTTTAAGTTTTTGCTCCCTAGACTAAGGTTCTTTTAATGCATTTCCTGTAATAATGATCCTTTTTCAGCTCTTATTTATGGTTTATTATGTTTGTTCCCTAGACTAAATTTCCTATTTTATCTTAGCATAGTGATTCATTCCAGCTCTTAAAGTATACCGTATATTATATGTTCGTTTCCTAACTAATATTCTAGCTTGTAATGTACGTATTGTGTTAATTCCATAGAATAACAATCCCTTTAAACTATTATTTACCTTAGATTATGCTTTTGCTCCCTAGACTTAGGTTCTTTTAATGTATTTCCTCTAATAAGGATCCATTTTCTGCTCTTATGTATGGTTTATTTTCTGTTTGCTCCCTAGACTAAGGTTTCATTAATGTAATCTATTCTTGTGCATATTCATTTCAGCTTTTAATATGTATTGTACATTTATTCCCCAGACTAATATTCTAGCTCATAATATACGAGTACTTATTCTTAATTCTCTAGAATAATTATCTATTTTCAGCTCTTATGTATGGTTTATTTTATATATTCTCCTTAGACTAAGGTTCCTTTAATGTATATCTATTCTTGTTCCTGTTAGTTCCCTACAATAATGATCCATTTTCACCCCTTATTTATGGCTTATTAAATATTTGCTCCGTAGACTAAGGTTCATTGTAATGAAATATTGTTCTTGTACCTATTAATTTCCTCTGAATGTTACTTTTTCAGCTCTTACTTATGGCTTGTATGTTTATTCCCTAGACTAAGGTTCCTATTACTTTCCTAGGATAATGGTTCATATCAGTTCTTAAAGCATATATTATACGTTCATTCCCTAGGCTAATATTCTAGCTTATAATGTACCTATTCCTGTGTTAATTCCCTAGAATAATGATCTGTTTCAGCTATTATTTACAGCAGATTTCTGCTTTTGCTCCCTAGTCTTTTAATGTATTGCCTCTAATAATCAATTTTCAGCTCATATTTATGGTTTATTTTCTCTTTGCTCCCTAGACTAAGGTTCATTTTAATTCCTTATTGTTCTTGTACATATTAATTTCCTCGTATAATAATAATACATTTTAGCTCTTCATGTATCATATTTTATGTTAACTCTTCTAGCTGAAAATATAACCTGTTCTTGTGTTACTTCCCTGTAACAAGGATTCATTTCAGCTCTTCGTGTATATTTTAAGTTAACTCTCTAGTCTAATATTCTAGCTTGTAATGCACCTGTTCTTGTGTTAATTCTCTAGAATAATGATCCCTCAGCTATTATTTACAATAGATTATGCTTTTGCTCCCTAGACTAAGGTTCTTTTAATGTATTTCCTCTAGTAATCATCCTCTTTCAGCTCTTATCTATGGTTTATTTTGTTTGTTCCTTAGACTAAGGTTTCTATTAATTTCTTAGGAAAGTGATTCATTTCAGCTCTTCGTGTATATTTTAAGTTAACTCTCTAGTCTAATATTTTAGCTTGTAATGTACCTATTATTGCATTAATTCCCTAGAATAGTGATCCCTTTAAACTATTATTTACATTAGATTATGCTTTTGCTCCCTAGACTAAGGTTCTTTTAATGTACTTCCTCTAATAAGTATCTATTTTCTGGTCTTATTTAAGGTTTATTTTCTGTTTGCTCCCTAGACTAAGGTTTATTTAATGGAATCTGTTCTTGTGCATATTCATTTCAGCTCTTAATGTATATTGCATTGCACATTCATTCCACAGACTAATATTCTAGCTTGTAATGTACCTATTCTTAATTCCCTAGAATAACGATCCATTTTCAGCCCTAGTTTATGGCTTAAGTATTTGCTCCCTAGACTACGGTTCTTTTAATGTATTACTGTTCTTGTACCTATTAATTTCCTCTGATAATGTTACTTTTTCAGCTCTTATTTATGGCTTGTTCTTATCCTCACTGTTTCAGAATTGTCGAGTTTTTTTTATTCTCGACACATCTTAATCCTTGTTTTACTGAATTTTCAGATGTTCCAGACTGTTTATTTAATTAGCCTAATGTTTCACTGTGGTGTACCATAGTACTGTATATCTTAATTTGTAGAGTAATTGTTATTTTTCCACATCACAGTGCCATTTGTGCCCATTTTAAAATCATTAAATGAATGTTATTTCATTTTGGTATATTTGTTCCTCTTACTTTTCCATGTTAACTTCCCATTTCTATATGTAATGGATCTATAGTTCTTAACTCTGTAGCTCATAATGTATTTATAGCTGTGTTGGTACCTATCTTAATCAATATTCCTTCTCTACTCTTGATATATTTCTTAGCATAGCTGCTGCAGCTAACATCACTCTGAATCTGATGCGGTTTGCTGCTCCTAATGTCATTTTATATATTACATGTGCTTATATCTTTTCCAGCTTGCAATATAATCCTGCCTGGGTCTACCAGCTATGAAGAATGTGCAGTAATTAACTCCATCTTTACCTAAAGATGGAGTTGGATTGATGTTGATATTTGTGTACATTCCTTCCAGCTGTTGTCTTCACAAGTAGTTAGTTTGAGAGTTCAGTTCTTTAACACACTGGCTCAAGGTCTATCTGAACCTTGAATGTTCCAGAGAATGGAATTTACATTCTCTGGGGGGTAGAGGATCTTTACCTCTGCCCCGGGACTTGAGGCAGACACCTCCACGTGGTAAGTCCTGGTAACTGTGCACCATTCAACTCACTACCATACATTACGGAGCTTGAGGCACAAACTCTTTCTTCCTTATGCTGTCTATTTCAAAAATAAATTGTTCAAAATCAAAGAATAGAAGATTTAAAATTGAGCAAATAAGTAATGGCTTTGGCTGAAATTAGTTTAGGACTCAAAACTCAATTCTTGTAAGACTAAAGGCAATTTTGCTAGCCCGACAACTGAAATGCTGTTTTACCTTTTCTGTTGATCAGGAGTTCTCCTTCAGAGATGCAACAAAAATCATATGATCTCATCAACCCACTTCTTGTTTAGAGTTTACAATATGGGGAGAAGATGATTGTGGGTTGTATCAACTCTGGGTGACAGAAGTTTGTTAGTGTTGTAAATACACTGCCTGGCAAAAAAAATTGAAGCACCAGGAGGAGGAGAGGAAACAAAATTAAATTTAAATGTGTTGAGAGAGTATGTAATGTTATTTCAGCGATAACAAAATATTAAAATTTACAAAGAACTTAGCATTACAAGCCCACTTATCAGTATGATGTTTGTATCCCCTCTGGCCTAGATGCATTTACTCATTCAATTGGGAAGGGTGTCATAAAGCTGTTTTATCCTCTCCTGAGGCAAGCTAGTCCACAACTGTTGTAACTGGTCCTTGATATCCTGAATACTGGCATTGAAATGGAGTTGACATCTAAGCTGGTCCCACACTTTTCTATTGGACACATCTGGGAATCTTGCTGGCCATAGGAGTACCTCATTGTCACACAGAGTTCATAGAGACATGTGCCTTGTGGAGAAGCATTGTCCTGTTGAAACATGGCACCTCGATACTGTCGCATGAAAGGTAACACATGAGGACGCTGGATGTCTGACGTAATCTTGTGACGTCAGTTTCTCAATCGCTATCAGCCGTGATCTGAAGTCATACTCGATGTCTCTCCACACCATGACACCAAGAGTAAATAATTAATATGTTTTAATCACATCTATTTAACAACATTATTATTGTATTGAAAAGGTGGACAGATAGTTTATTTATTGTAATTCTCAGTTCAATATGGACAAAAAAATGAAATTTCTTACGTTAACCAAGAGTAACACCGCTGTGCCTCTCCAAAATATTGGAAGGACGGGACCTCTCCCCGGGTCACCGCCATACTCTGACGATGGTCATCCAGGGTAGTGCAGAACCGTGATTCATTACTGAACACATTGCGATGCCATTCATCAGCACTCCATACTTCCTGGTCATGGCACCACTTGAAACACAGCTGTTTGTGTTGTGGTGTTAACAACAGCCTGCATATGGGATGGTAATTCCCTAGTCCGGCTGTTGCTAGTCTCAGACCAATGGTGCGGAATGATACAAAGTTCCAGGAAGTCCACTATTTGTTCTCAGATGGCAGGCGCAGATGTAAAGGGCTTACAATGTGCTTGATGCACAATACGGTGATCGTCCCTTGTGGTGGTCAGACGTGGTCGCCAGAAACTTGACTAGTATGCCTGGCCTCACGTTTCCATACAGTCCAACATCAGGGCACTGTTGCATTCAAATGCCCCACAAATCTGGATATTGCACAAATTCAACCAGGTGTTTAAATGCAAAACTGTAATGAGATCCTTTCAAACTCTGCCAGGTGGTGACAACTCTGTCTCATGAGTAAGCAGCATCTGTGTCCTTCATTGATCACTCACATGTGATCACGCGCTTTATGTACCCTACCAGGCCTGGTAACAGCACTAAACATGAGCAACACTAAGTCGCTCTAAGTTATATACCTGCGAATGGTGTGTGCGTGAACGAAGTTACACTGATATCCGATCATTTCTTCTGGGTGCTTCAATTGTTTTGTCAGGAAGTGTAATTACTCCTTTACACCAATTCGATTTTATTTGTGCTGCATGTGTTATAGCCATTTGTTGGAAGATACAGCAAGAACTGAGGGCATGAAAAGTATTATATACTACATGCAGTCAGTGGCAATTTTTGTTTGAGTGGGCCTGGGTACACTGTATACTGATTTTCAAATGCTGTAGAAACTTACCTTAGGAAAAAACTACAATGGAAGCCAGGAAGAAAAGATGTAAACTATGAGCATATAACAATATAATTTCAACTAAATCTGTAAAAGATTCTAAACAAAAAAGTATTAGCCACAGATATGGATCGTATTAACAAAAATTTGAACAGCTGTTTGAAGGAGGTGAAAGATTTATTAAGAAATTGTTAGTTCTTCCTGCGACTATTATCACGATAGCGAAGTTCCTTGACAATGAAACTTATGAAAACTCTTGTGCAACTACGTATAGAGAATGCATTGCTAACCTAACAGTGAGAGAAAAGCTGCTCCTATATGTGAACCAGACGTCATTGACATGCTCACCTTCCGGAAAGCATGCAGACATTTGTTTCTTTCATAGCACGACACTTGAGCAATGAATGCATTTTATAATCACATATGTTCATGTTATAGCATAATCGTACTTGTTATATATTCTAAAATTTGGAAACAAAGTGCTTCCAGTCATTTGACTGGGTCAGGAATGGAATGAATGAAGTCTCCATCTAGCGGCAAGGATAGGAACCGTGCCGGCAGCTGAAGTCTGTTGCACTCCTCTGGGGCAATAATTGACTGACAGATGAAATGAAATGATAATGAAGTGTGTTGCTGGAATGAAAAATGGCAGGGGAAAAGCAGAGTACCAGGAGAATAGCCTGCCCTGCTTTCACTTTGTCGAGCTCAAATCTTGCATGGAGTCGCTGGGATTTGAACAACGCAACCCAGCGGTGAGAAGCTGGCAATGGAGGCTGAATCTGAATCATTCTGTTAAATATTCTAATAACATAAATGCAACATTCTGAATATTTTGCCAGTTTTGAATTTGTGCAAAAATAAGTATGCAAGTAACTTTGGGCCCACTCAAACTATTCCTCCAAGAACTGCCACTGCATGCAGTAAGTTGCATATCAAATTCTAGAGTGTCTTAAGAGTATTTTAACATTTTGATATCCTAGACTAAATCTCCATTTTGTGTCTCTATCTCCAGTGAGATTTATAAACAGAGCCTGTTGAGTGTTGCACAGGCTAAGAGCTGCCATCTAGTTGGGTTACTTTCAACAAATTTAACAAATTGGCAATCTCTGTTTCAGAAAATAGTGTGTGCTGTCATTCTTCAACACGGTCCCAAAGTTTCTTCAGAGAAAACAACTCGATCAGCGTGGACGTCCACATCAGGTCCTGAAAGGATTTGCTACAATAATAGTATCTATAATATACAAATGTGCACAGTTATATATTAAAATACAGGGTGTAACAATAGTGTGTAATAACAGTAGCACCAATTGGTAATTAGAGGGGGGGGGGAAATGTACAGACAACAAAAAGTTGCTGGGACCTTGGGATATAGCGGGTGCGCAGCGGGGGATGTGTCAAAACTGAAAGAAAAAAAAAATAAACCCTACAAAATGGTAAGTTTGTTTATGCTCTCTGAGTGAATTTCAACAGAGATAAAGGTTGACAGTCCATCAGCTTAAGTCGGTAATCATTTTTTTGAGATTTTGGTTCAATATTCTACGATAAAACTTTCATCAAAGAAACATTACACACACATTACAATTAAGCAGAAGTACGGTGTAATTATACAATTTAAAATATTTTAGCATTTGACTTGAGACTAAGAAACTAACAGGCATTAAAGAGACTGCCAGACTGACGAACGTGTGCGGTAGGCGCATGAATCATACCTCAGCGTCCATGACCTTAGCAAAAGACATATACCCCTGCTACCCTTCCTCACAGCACATGCAAAGTCTCCAATACTTGCTGTGGCACTATAGAAATCTGTTAGCTGCGACAAAAAACTTGTATGTATTTCAGTTCATAATTTTGTTAATAATTAAAGAAAATAAAGTAGGTAATTAGCTGATAAGGCAACAAGGTTTGTACAAATTACTTGTTTTAGCAATTCATACAATTCCTAGTTTCAGCCGGATAAAATGGAATCGAAATGTAATGTTTTCTCCACAAAGTGTGGGGACAACTGCCCTCCAATGTATAACAATAGGGTATGGCCAAACTTGCAGGACACATTCCTCACACAGAGAAAAGGGAAATGTTATATGGATGTGAGTCTGGAAACTCTTTATTTGCATGTTAGAACTCATTTTCTACAACTTTACACAGTACATTAATCATGGGAAAAACAGATAAACAGAATGTATCAGCATACAAGTTGAAATGTTCAAAATGCCCTGCCTTTGCATTTAATCCCAGATTTATTATAAGCTATAAATTTTAATACAATATATCAAATAAATATTACATCAGTCTTAGGACTAGTTTCAGCACTTGCTGGCCATCTTCAGCCAAATAATATTTAACAGATAATGAATGTGATAACTAAAACATATGTATACCATAAAAAGACAATGTTGCAGGAATAATTATAACATTCAAATACATATAACAATAACAAAAATTATGGTTATGATCTTCTTGTCACAAAATGATGTCTTCAAGTTGACTTACGAGCTCAGACAAAGAAGTAAATCTGGAAATGATAGCCAGAATTAGGAGTGAATAAACATACAGAAAATAAATTAAAAAGGGAGAAAAATTATTGCACAGACTCGCCTCTAATGTGTGATGTAGAACAAGTACTGACGGTTGTTCCCTATCCACTCCTTTGTTTACATGGCTTGCCTGCTTCCTCCAGCAAGTCGGTTCATCTACCGAGAATCTCAATTTCTCTTGTGATATTTTGTTAGAGTTCATCTAGAGTGTGAGGGTTTGTTGCGTAAATTTTATTTTTCAATTTTCCCCATAAATGAAAATCTCAAACCATAAGATTTGGGGATCTTGTGGGCCACATTGGTTTACAAATTTCCTCAATTAAGCTTAATGACTCGTTAGTCGTATGCGCGGTTGCCAAGTCTTGCTGGAAATATCCAGACTGGCATTCATTGTCCGTCAATTGTTAAAAAATGGTATGAGAATATTATTCCTATATCTCTACCCAGTGGTTGTGGTTTCAAAAACTATAGGCCATATTATCCTGTCTGCAGTCACTGCTGCCAACACTCCCATTTTCACACTCTAGATGAACTCTGCCTCAATTTGTCTCATGATATTTTGTTTATCTTGGTAGATGAAATAATGCGTATGAATGAGAATTTACTTAGATGAAGCCAGAAATGTGTAGATGCAGGTGGACATTTTCAACATCTTCTGTGACAAGGTGAGAAATTATTTTACATTGATTATGCGTTATTATGTGTGCTTGTTATATACATGTAATTCATACGGGTGCTCTCCTAGCCCCAAGCTCACAGTTGCCATGTGCTCGTCTGACCTTCAGCTCGCCCATCTACCCACTGTGCTGCGCTGGCTGGCCCCACTTCGAGTGAAAGACTCTGTATTTTCTTCTACGTGTGAGGAATGTCCTCAAAGTTTGGCTGTACCTTAATGTATGACATGTACAAATTCTTTGGTTGGTGGTCCACCAGATTTACAGTACCAGTACATAATTTTTTTATTTTTTATTTTTTTACATTTTTTTTTATCTTCAGCTTGAAGAAACAAGACATACATACAAAACATTAGTACATAAGAATAAAACCAATAAGACGGAAAGAATTTTATTATGTACATTAGAAACTCAATTTTGTTCAAAAATAGGTTATTTTCCGGTCTTGCTGTAATTAGAATTAGTAGTAATTTGACTAGAAATAAGTTCAGCATTGAATAAAAAGTGGTTGGCTGGAGGAGTATCATTGAAATCAGGTAGACTGTTTACAAATGGAAATGACCGATATCATTGGTCGTCTATGTCAGAACAGGGTGACATTTAAGTTCAGTTTTTCTTCGATGAACAATAATGTTGAGCAGGCATTCTCTCTTTCCTCCAGCCCCAAACATTAAGTTGTTCAGGTCTGGTTGATGTTGATATTAGCACTACCATGCACTAGTTTTGAGACTGTAGATAATATTTGTATAATGTTTATCTGTATTTTATCTGTATTATTTAATTAAATATAGCCCGTTGATGATATGGTGGGTGATCCACCAGATTGATATAATGTACAATTAAAAAATTACACAAAGATCATTATTATTATTATTATTATTATTATTATTATTATTATTATTATTATTATTATTATTATTATTATTATTATTATTATTATTATTATTATTATTATCATAAATGGGAAATGCTCCTACTTAACATTTTCTTAACTTGTTCAGATACTTTATACTAACATAATGTTAGTATATTTTTATACACAAAAAATATACTATGTCAGATATATAAATATGATGGCAGATCAAATATAAATGGGAATTATATTTTTAAATTTATTGCATCAACCAAAAAACCACATATAGAGATCACTTTTCTACATTAGTGTCCTGCCTTCGATACACATTTTCTTCATTGGATTGATAAGTTTTTGATGCCACCCTGATAGAAAGAAGAGGGGCATGTGTGGAGCCAGTTGCGCACAAACTCTTCTGCACTTGCATCAATCATCAAACAGCTGTCCTCCTAGTTCTTGTTGAGTGTTTAAAACAAATGGTAGTCATAGGGCGATAAATCTAGACTATACGGAGTGTTCCAGAGGTGTCTATTGAATTTCCTCCAGTTTTTCCCACGTTAAAGCGGCAGTATGCAGCCTTGCGTTGTCGTGGAGAATTACATTTTGGATCAGTTGCCAGCATCGCTTGTTGCGATACACAGCTTTTGCTTCATCCAAAAGGCAACAGTAATAGGCTGCATTAATTGTCCTTTGTTTGTGAAGAAAATCCACCAGCAAAACTCCCGTGGAGTCCCAGAAAACGGTTCCAAGCACCTTTCCAGCAGATGGGTATGTTTTGTCCGTGACCGGACCTGCTTCGTCTCTTCACTGTCACTCCATGCTTCCTTGCTTGGACTTGGGGGTGTAATGATGCACCCAAGTTTCATCATAAGTCACAATACGATGAAAGAAAACCTCTGCTTCCTCCTCATAGCAACGCAAGAGTCTGACAAACTTCCTGGCGTAAAGGTCTTTTTGTTCTTGGTTGAGAAGATGAGGAAACCACCTGGCAGACAATGTTCTGAAATGGAGTTCATCTCGGATGATGGTTTTAACACTTCTCTAACTTATTCCTATGGCTAAAACAATTTGCAAAATTTTTATTCGCCGATCTTTACCAATAAGGTCACGAATGGCAAGGTTCATTTTCCACAACTTCTCTTCCTGCCAAAATTTTTTTTTCCCTCTTATATTACTCGAATCTGTGAAAGCGTTTGTTCCCCAAACTGTGCGCGGAGCAGTCTCAAAATGTCGGAAGGTTTGGCGCCCTCTTTTGCGAGAAATTTGGTAATGATGCATTGCGCAACAGACGTGTGCACCTCTTGCTCACTCATGGTGTACTGAAGCAGCCCAGCTCTGCACAGTCATTTGCGTGCGCAAATCCCTTCTCCAGACACCCCCACCAACATACTGGCAAAGCCTCGCCCTCACTAACAGTAGCAATACATTCAAATTCCCGTTTATATTAGATCCGCCTTCATATTAGAAAAGAATGAAAAAGTGTCAAATCAAGTCTTATATAGGTAGGATGAACAAAAAAAAAGAACATAATATAGGACAAACACAATGGCAGGTCAGTCTGTGAAGAGGGAGCAACAGAAAGAGAAGAAAATGACAAATATGAAAATAATGGGACAAGGATAATCTCCACAAACAGTCTACAAATATATAGGCTCTTTTCTCACCAATCCCAGTTCTCAGCCTGCAACAATTTTGTTTTTGTTTCCCAGCTTATCTTCGCTTATGTTTCTTCCCTTTCTCTGTGCTTAACCGGTTCTCTTCTTATTCTACACTTCCCACATTGAGACTGAAAATCTGTCAAGATCGCCAGTCAATGAGTGTTGATGCTCGCACTCCTGATGAAGCTGGGAAACAGAAACGAGCTCGTCGAGGGCTGAGAAGAGATGGATGTAGAAGAACTGGGATTTATGTGGAGAGATTCTATCCATTTGAAGATGTGAAAATTGTCCTTTATTGTTTTCACGTTTGTCTCTATTTCTTATTTTTATTGCTCCTTCACACACTAACCTGCCTTTTGTACGTCCTCTTTTGTTTTCCTCCTGTATGTCATGTGTATCTGTATTATGTCATTAAATATATCTCACACATAAAACTACATGATCTGTCAGATTCATAGGGCATGTTTGTTATGTAAATTGTGTATGTTCAAAGAAAATTATCATGTACAAGCTCTTACCCTCCTTTTTGTAGTGGTACTTCTGTCTTGATCATGTTGGAAACTGTATTCATTAACATGTTGGCTGCCGGAGTGGTACATTGTACTGCTGAGTACAGGGTGCGAAATCAGAAAGAAATGCTGTGTGGGGGGTGGGGAGAAGAATCACAGGGCTTAACTAATAGTGTTTATTTCAGGCATTACCCGATGAGCGAGGGAATATATAATTCCTCAGTAAGTAAATGTACATCTTAAATCTTTTTGTTTCAATTCTGTTGTTATAATAACAATTAATAAATATTGGAAAGTTATTTCACTTGTATACTCCTTAAGTGAATATTGTCCTGTTGGCTAACTATCAGAAACACAGGAGTAGTACAGGAGTGGTGTAAGTTCGAGCTACTTAGAGCTGTGTCAAGGGAGAAGAGCTTCAAGTAAGTTACATTTTTGCCTGAGTTTCAGATTGGCTTTCCAGAGTGAAAATTTGATTAATAACTACAAGGGTCATTCCAAATATGTCTATAAATCATATGTGTACCATATTAAAGCCTACTTATTACTTAATAAAAATCATATCAGACAGTCAATAATTTTGTAATCCATGAGGAGTTCCTTGTAGGACAAAGATATAGCTATTATTGCTAATGTTTTTGTTGCAAGTATGCACAGTAAAAGACATGAATTTCATAGTATGCGTTCTAGATTTTCCTCATTATTTTGTAATGAAAGAATCACCCCCGCCCCCCCACAATAATTTTAGTGGGGTGGAACCTTTTGAGATAAAATAGTCTGTTGTGGGGGGGGGGGGGGGAATTGTCCCTCCCTCACCCCCATCCCTTCCCTGCGATTTCGCACCCTGGCTGAATGAGTTTCTAGTGTGGCCATGGTGAGGGTACGAAGTACTGCTGACAGGTGTTGTTAAATGACTTATCCTGCTGGGCCAGTAGACTGCTGAGCTTTTGACTTCACTATGCTAGTGTATCGCTATGGCCTCTCAGCAAATCCCAGCATGCTTAGTTTCCAAATTAGAGTTTTTATTTTTTATATATTTCAAATTCAGTTTGTTAAAGCATTTTTTTGTCTTTCGAAACTTAATAGATCAGCTTGAAATGGACACTACTTACCAAATTCTCAAGACTAAAGGACTAGTGTAATCATCCTCAGAGTTTGTAAACAGAACAGTTTCATTTTTGATAATTAAACTCTCTGATAACTGACATAAAAACATAGAGAAATATCTGAAGTATTTCACACACACACACCCTACTGTAAAAAGTGTCTTGTGATTGTAGTGATAAGGGCTAGTAAGCAAATTGCTGCACAGTCTGTTGGTTCCAATGAGCTTCTAGTATTGCTAGATTGTACCGCTCTGGCCATCTCTAGCCCAAACTGTACAGTGAAAATTTGTGTGCGGCCATGGTTGTGTCTCGGGGTGCTAGGAATTTTATTTTATTTAGTACTTGTATTGAATACTTAAGTGAAATATCACTTGGAATATTGTTTTACTTCTGATTTACTATATACACAGTAGGAAGAAAGATTTTGCCACTGGGAGATTCCTTGTGTGTTCTGGCAGTCACTGTGTTAAACTGCATTGCATGCTACACTCTGTATAATACGTATTACATGCACACTTTGTATGTTTAGGTGTAAAATTAAATGTATCCATGAAAAAACTAGTAGGTAGTTTAATTCTTTGTGACTTATTTGCAACATATGTTATATTTAACATACAATTTTATACAGTTTATAAAGATATTAACATCAAAATTCTCACCTTTACCTTTAATGCTAATATCTTGAAACTGTTCAAAGTTGACAATATGTGCTAAACATGTCATGTTACTTGTATAAAATGTTATTAATAACAGTTGTTTTTACTATATAATAATGTTATGTCTGTGAACTTATATCCTAGTCTTTTTTGTAATGCTCAGCTTCTGTAATAATTCAGTTAAGACGATGGTGTTCATTAACCTTTTCACTCTGGTGGACTGCTGTAGCTATCGTGCATTGCTCGGCATCTTGTGTTTCAATACAGTAGGCTGCCAGTGAAGTTCAACCCTGGTGATATTTAGCAGCCATCTTGAGAGCCTGTAGTTACTAGTAAAGTCTCCAGATGAGATGTCAGGAGAAGTCAGTTCAGATGTAAGGGTTTGAGTGACCTTCACGCTCATCACAAAGTTCACTTTTCCGCCTAGTTGCGGTTCTCTGCCAGTGTGTTGGCGCTCCTATACATTTTTTCAAAGAGTTTTGGTATCCATAACATCGGAGAAACTCTGTACTGTTCAAGTGCTTACCCTCATACTAGGTCGCAACTTTGAAAGAGACTAAGACTGGAATAATTAACTCTGCAAGTGCAATATCCAATGCTACGGAACTAAAAGGAGGTAGGGAAGATTTGCATGAATGAAAATAACTAAAATATACTGTGATATTTGATCAAATTTTATTTATATAATAAACTTTAGCCACCTCATACAATAATCTTGAAAGGAAATGATTCTGCTTCCTCCTTATTCAGTACCAAACAGATTCCTAAAATCATGAACTTACTAAGATTTACAAATTGTATATTTTGTGGGCATATGTTTCATTCTTATTATAAGACTTCTTCACTTGATAAAACTTATTGATACAACTTTTCTTAATCATGTATCAGTAAGTTCAATATGTTTTATGAAGTGTTATGGGTGAAGAAGCCCTATAATAAGGACAAAATACATATTTTTTAAAAAATGTGCAAGATCAAGGTGATGATGACCATCATATAGATTTTATGAATCTTGACTGGTCTTGAGTAAGGTGGAATCAGAATAACTTCTTTTCAAGATTATTTAAAGTTATTGCTGTGAATACAGAACAGCAAATCCACTGCCGTGCAAAACTTGGACGAAAGTAACTTTCTCATCTTGTCTCTGCCAAGTAACATAGCTTGATGAAACTTGAACCATATAGGAAGAACTGCTACAGTATGGTACAGTAGGCAACTGAAAGGAATATGTGAGGAGATAGAAATACCACTTTTATACAGATGATAAATTACACATAAGTTACTGACTCTTGATGGTCCCCTCGATATCACAAACGAAGAAATATGGTTCTTAAAAGGGTGAGTAATCACCATGGACAGCAATGCATGCTCTGCAATGTGTTCCCATTCTAGCCACAAGATTGGTAAGGAGTTCTTGTAGTAGGGCGTTCCATTCCTCCACCAGCGCGGTTGACAACTGCTGGATGGTTATCGGTGCATATGTCTGCGCAACATGTCCCACACGTGCTTGATGGGATTTAAATCGGGAGAACAGGCAGGCCAGTCTATTTACCGAATATCCTCTTGTTTCACGAGCTCCTCGACCTGCTCTGTTTGATGCAGTTGTGCATTGTCATCCATAAAAATGAAGTCAGGGCTAAATGCACCCCTAAAAAGATGCACATGGGGAAGGAGTAGACAGTCACAAGAACATTGACCAGTGAGTGTACCCCATTCAAATATTTGGAGGTCGGTATGCCCATGAAACATTATGCCTTCCCACACCATAATACTTGGACCACCAAAATGATAATGTAGCATATCAGATGCACGCAACTTACGAAGAACAGAGGGGTGAGTCACATATAACTGTATTTATTTATTTCGATTTTCTAGCTTCCCTTCTTTTCTCAATTTTCTTCAAATTACTTTTTTTTCAGACATTCACTTCAAACCAAATTAAACAATAGATCACTACATCTGACGAAAAGGAATACCTATTCAAATTACGAATGTTCCCCTTCAAGCTACATAAAATCATTACCCATATTACACTGAACAAACATAACTTATAAATAAAGTTGCTCTTCTATGCAGATAGGAATGCCAACTTCCAGATCAACTCGAGAACATTTGGCTGCTGTAGGAGCGACGACATAGTTCGGCATCAACCACAGCAGTTTTGATGTGTCATTTAGTTTCAAATTTGGATGTGTTGTTCGAAGTTCATCAATGTTTTAAATTAAGATTGTAAATTGTGGCATATCAAAGTGTTTAATTAATTATTGGTTATATGTGTGTGTATGTCTTCCAATTGTAGCATGGCTGAAGATGACCCAATATATATGGGGTCAAAACTAGTCCCACTTTTATAAGACAGTATAAAAGTTTATGGTATTGAATAGGTGGAACCTTCTCTACCCTTCGATAGTGACCAGTTGTCAATATGAGCCACAATGAAACTCATAACTTATGTTTTGACAATGACATACGCAAATCAGAGTGAGAAAATGGAGAGCGGAAAGTGTTTCATACAGCGAGGAGGGCCAGCCATTCTGCTATTGCTATGCTGGAGTGAAAAGGTTAAACTGATATGGTACTTGGAGTATATGAACAATGTGTTATTCAGGTAACTGAACTGTATTTCAGAGATAAAATGCCACAGTTGACTATATTTGTGAAATGCATTTGCAGTCTATAATTTGTATCTAATGAAGGTCAACAAATTTATATATCTGTACTCTAATTTATAATTTATTTTTTGTGCAATTTGGCTTTCTTAAGTAGAATACTTTGGATAAAATATTTAATAATATTCATAAAACTGATACTGAGAAATTCAAATATCTTGGGGAAATAATAACATGGAACACAAATGAAAAAGAAGCAATAGAACACAGAACAACTAAATTTAAACAAGCACAAAGACTTACCTGGCCAACCTATAAAAAAAAATCTCTTTCGATAAACGCTAAGCTGAAACACTATATTTCCATAGTTAAACTTTATTCAAATTAAATGTAAAATCTACAACAGACAAATTACAGAAAACTGAGAGAAGAATTCTTAGAACAATTATTAATAAAAAACACCAAGTTGATGGACAGTGGAGATTGTTGCCTAACAACATTGTCTATCGTGAATGTGAATCAATAATATCTACAATGCGTAAAAGAAGAATTTCCTTTTTCTGTCACATATCAAGATTAGCAGACACCAGGATATTGAAACAACTATTCGATTACTTTTTGAAGAATAAAATCAATAATAATTGGTTCAAAGAAGTTCAGGACGATTTGGAAGAATTGGGTATAACTCGGCAACAAATCAAAGACAGAAAAGAGAAGAGGATTTTGAAGAACAAAAGCATAAGTCTCAAACTAAAAGCAGTTGAACGGAAACAATATACTATATCGGACACACAAAGGGCTTCCAGGTCGGAGAGGATGAAAAAGTTCTGGGAGAAGAAGAAGAAGAAATTAACTCAAATGTATTGATTTCAGTGCTCCAATGTGGGCGTAAAATATTTAATAATATTCATAAAAGTGATACTGAGTAAAGGTACGTCCACACCAAGATGTTTTCGTTAACTTTGTTAATAAACATTGTTGATGAACAATGTTCATGAACATTTCTATCTGTTTATAAACAAAATATCGTGTTCATTAACTTTTCGAGCATGTTGAAAAACAAAATTTCTTTAACTTTTGTGAATGAAACTTTTCAGTAACATTTCATGTTTTCATTAATATTTCGGTTCGCACATGCGCAAAGACGCAATTAGAAGACGCATATTCGTAGCGCGGAATACAAAACTTTTTTTATTTTTCGAAATCGACTGTCGAATCGCAAGCAACTTGTATACACACCATGCAAATACATACTATCTGCGCACTTTTTAGCGATAGATTTGTGTACGGGTTTGAGGAGTAAGGAGGGAGCACTTTTGGTTCCGTTAGCACTGCCAACTGAATGGAAATGAAATCTGAATTGAATCGATAATATGATCAATCGATATGAATTTTCTGAACCTTTGTTATTTTAAGCCAACAACTGTGTCACACACACATTATATAACATTTCTCGATGTGAATCTTACTCCTAGAGTGAATTCTATAGTTTGGCTTTGCTGTGTAAATAACAGTACTAGTACGTAAAGTGTACACCAGATGTTGCACAGCAATTCATAGTTTGTGTTTCAAAGATTGCCAGTACGAATCTCGAAGATTGCCAAGGTCAAACTTGTCGAGGTCAACCGCTTCAGCACTATTGTGTAAATCTATCGCTAAAAAGTGCACAGATAGTAAGTGAAGTGTAGGAGTATTTCTCTTGCATAATTCTTGCTAGGAGTCACCAGTCACTAGGAATCTTCAAGTTATACTTAGCCTAACATTATTGGAGATGACATTCCGATAATTTGTATCATTTCTTCAATTTCAGACCCAATTGCTGTCAACAAGAACTAAAAGTCTTGTAGGGACATCCTCAGAAAGTTTGAAAGCCTGCTACATCATGAATTAAAAGTTCTGAAATAGGCCTAAGTGTCCTCTCCAAACTTAATTCTAAACGCTTTTCCAATATTTTTCTTTGCCACACTTTGTGTCTGCGCTTTTCTCTAATTGCACTCATTTTAAATAATGAAAGCTGCAGCTGTAAGTATTTTCTTCTTCCTGACCCTATCCATTGTAACCTCACAAACAGATATTTTGGTGTGGACACAATGTTAAAGACGTTTCTTAACAAAAGTTTATTAACATCTCAAAAAATGTTTTCGTTAACATTGTTTATTAACTTTGGTGTGGACTAACCATTAGGTAATTTGTTTCTATATACAGCAAGTGTGATATCAGTGTGCATATCTATCATGTAATTACATACCGAGCAAATTGACTGTATGGTTCATGTCATAAAGTGGTGAAATTGCATTCTGGAGAGAGTGGTTTCAAACCCCATTGTTGGCAGCCCTGAAGATTTCATTTTCCATTTTCACACCTGACCAGTGTTAGGGCTGTAGTTTAATGTCACGCTCACTTCCTTCCTCTTCCTAGTTCTATCCTCAAAATTGTCATAAGATCCATCTGAGTTGGTGTAAAAAAAAAAAAAACTGAAAAGATTGACCTGACCAGATTTATATTTAAAATACTGCATGTAATCAAATTTTATGAAAAATTATCTTTATGCATTTATCCAGTTTTTCTGATTTCTTACTATATTCCTAGAGACACCATCATTCAAAAGTGTTGTGGTTGAAAATGCTGCAGGTAATTTTGAGAGAGATTACTGTCTGACGGCACAAACCTGCACAAAGCCACGAGCTTGGAGGGGAAGGAACAGGGGTGCAACGAATATAATACGGGTCTGCCTGCCAAAATAAAAATTTGGGCCCTCTCAAATAAAATGTAAAACGTACGAATAACTAACATAAATTTAATTTCAGCAGGTAGATAATATGCAATAATTTGTCATATGATACAAGAAAAAGGAATATTCACTATTATACGTTTATTAAAATATAATTTTAATAGGTTTTATTTGTCTGCCTCTGTGGTTTAATGGCTAAGCTGCTGAACCAATCACTACTTAGTTGTTCGAACTTAAAACTGGTTTCACTTTAGAGCAAGTCAACTATGGAACTATACTCTGTTACATATACCAAAGCCTCAGTTATAATCATATATTCGATTACAACACAGGAAAATATATGAACAAAATTAAATCAAACTATTCAAATAAAGCTTGAAAAATATCAAACAGCACAACTGATAGCCTTCATGCAAGGAGAGCTTGTTCAAAACTGAATCGTCAGTGTTGCTACACCTTCTTATTCGTATTATACATTATTGTCGAATAAATATGTGATAAAAGGTAAGTGTTCAACAAACACTCAGGTGCGCTACACATCAAGGCGAGTCATTTTCTAACTAAAATGTGATATTTTGATATCAGTTTTCATTGCTGTTTACAGCTGTGCTATAACAACTGCTGCTAGATGCAACCAAATGGCAATTCCTCTACGTACAAATACGCGATTTTGGTTTTAAGTCAAGTGCTGCCATCTGTTAACAGTACATCAATCAATCAATTAATCAATACTGATCTGCGTTTAGGGCAGTCGCCAAGGTGGCAGATTCCCTATCTGTTGTTTTCCTAGCCTTTTCCTATATGATTTCAAAGAAATTGGAAATTTATTGAACATCTCCCTTTGTACGTTATTCCAATCCCTAACTCCCCTTCCTATAAATGAATATTTGCCCCAGTTTGTCCTCTTGAATTCCAACTTTATCTTCATATTATGATCTTTCCTACTTTTATAAACGCCACTCAAACTTATTCGTCTACTAATGTCATTCCACGCCATCTCTCCGCTGAAAGCTCGGGACATACCACTTAGTCGAGCAGCTCTTCTTCTTTCTCTCAATTCTTCCCAACACAAACTTTGCAACATTTTTGTAACGCTACTCTTTTATTGGAAATCACCCAGAACAAATCGAGCTGCTTTTCTTTGGATTTTTTCCAATTCTTGAATCAGGTAATCCTGGTGAGGGTCCCATACACTGGAACCATACTCTAGTTGGGGTCTTACCAGAGACTTATATGCCCTCTCCTTTACATCCTTACTACAACCCCTAAACACCCTCATAACCATGTTCAGAGATCTGTACCCTTTATTTACAATCCTATTTATGTGATTACCCCAATGAAGGTCTTTCCTTATATTAACACCTAGGTACTTACCATGATCCCCAACAGGAACTTTCACCCCATCAACACAGTAATTAAAACTGAGAGGACTTTTTCTATTTGTGAAACTCACAGCCTGACTTTTAACCCCGTTTATCAACATACCATTGCCTGCTGTCCATCTCACAACGTTATAGAGGTCACGTTGCAGTTGCTCAAAATTTTGTAAATTATTTATTACTCTATACAGAATAACATCATCCGCAAAAAAGCCTTGCCTCCGATTCCATTCCTTTACTCATATCATTTATATATATATAAGAAAATATAAAGGTCTGATAATACTGCCTTGAGGAATTCCCCTCTTAATTATTACAGGGTCAGATAAAGCTTCACCTACTCTAATTCTCACGCAAACTGTAATATTTTAAGACGGGTACAGACATGTGTTCCAAAAACTCTGTTAGAGGTTTCAGATCACTATGAGAAAGGTGAGCATATTGTTGACATTCAGCGTGCTTTGGAACTTAGTGAATCCACTGCAAGAACTATTCATGAGAATGCGTAATCAGTTAGGAAAATTGCTCAATTTTCTACTAATGTAAGTGTGACTGAAGTGACCAATTCTCACTTGGAAGCGCTGGAAAAACCAACAACACATGCCTTTCTCTGGTGCTGTTATTCAAGCTAAAGCCAAGAGCTTTTATGCTGAGTTTAGTTTATTATTGTGCATTTCGGTGTTAAATTTTTAAGTGTATAAAGTTTGCATTAAAATGCATTTCAGAAACATGATAATGGTTATGTTTTTTTAAATGAAAACCTAACACTGTATTTTACATATAAAGTGACTCTCAGTTTACGCAAATTTGGTATGTGTGGCAGTAATACCAATATAGTGGGTCCATTATTGGACATTATAAATTTTCCAGCTAACTCATTCCTGGTTGCCAGCGTTTCGCCCCAGTGTGCTAAGTTGGGCTCATCAGTTGGTCAATAGCACACCTACCAAGACACATGGTTAGTGGATACCGTGGAGGCCACTGCGTAGGCTACTTGGAGCCACCGGCAGTGCCAATGCACTACGAGAGACTTGCTCATTTTGAAAAATTAATGCCTGCCTGGCCATCAGATGATATAGATGTTGATTCCCATAGGGAACTTGAAATATTAGTCCCGAGTGAGTAAATTTATAATACCAGTATAGTTGGTCTATTCACTATGGGAATCAACATCTATATCATGCGTGACAGTTCCGCGGAACATAACTATCACGCATAACAAGGCCTACTTGTATTTAGATTGATACTACAAAACTGCCCGGACCATTTCCGTGCAGAGTGACAATAGGCTAGACATGTAAAATTTTTCCAAAGTGTCTGCAGGGCCCGTTAAAGGCCTGGGTCCACCTGCATTGCAGGCCCTAACGTTATGCCCCTGGGAAGGAAGGTAGTGGAAGGGGGAGGTGGTAACAACTGCTGTGCTACTGGGAGTGAAATGAAGCCTGTCACATTAAAGAAGTCTCCAGCTGGCCTGCTAACCGTGGAAGCAGCACAGACAAGGGCATTCATTTACCAGGAGCCGATGAGAAGACTTCAATTTCAAGTTTTTAAAGTCAGCAAACTGAAGAAGCTAATTTTGAGTAATAAATTTATATACTGCCTGAAAAAAAAACCCTGCATGGTAACAGTATTATATTTGAAAAAGAAAAAAATAATTCAAATAGAATATTTAAAAATTAACTGATTTGAAACTGATAAGAGATGGTTTCAGATATTACAAGAAAAAAAAAATTGAAAAAATAATCTGTAACAGGTAGCAAAGTTAAATTTCCTCCTTCTTGCTCACGGTGTAGCACATGGGCTCATTCACCTACAAAACATATCTAATGTGCGACTAAGGTTTTGTGCCATTAGATAATCTTCCCTCTTTTTGTTTGAATTCTTTGTTGTAACAAGAATGATAGACATTAGAAAGCTATTCCAATCGGCTGAGAAGTTTCTGAGAGACTGTCCTTTTTTAAGAAAGGCCAGATGAGGTGCGATTTGTCCTGATTTATTGCTTTATTAGTGGAACCTTCCTTGACCAGGGCTTAGTGCTCGCTGAACAAATTTGTTGGTTTGTACACTCCTTAAATGAATATTGTCCTATTGGCTACCTATCGGAAACACACCCTCTCCAAGAAGTACAGGAGATGTGTAAGCTCAAGCTACTTGGAGCTATGATAAGGGAAAAGGGCTTGAAATGAGCATTTTTGCCCGGGTTTCCGATGGACTTGCCAGAGTGGTACATGAGCAATAGGCTGCAGGTGCAGAGTTGCCACTGCTACGATGCTTTGTTGCTCAAGGTGTGGCAGTAATTCTATTATTTCTATATTGTGTGTATTATTGCTGATGTCGTTCTAAAAATATGCACAGTAAAAATTTTTTATTTCATTTATGTGTTCTACACTTCCCTCACTATTTTATGATGAAAGAATCCTCCCCCCACCCCAGGCAATTTTCGTGGGACGAACCTTTGAGATAAAATCATCAGTGGGGGAGAAAACCCTCCCTCCTTCCCCTCCAATTTCACAACCTGAATTTCTCTTCCACTAAATGATAGTGAAGGCAGTATCATTCAAAAGAACACTAGAATAGCAGCTCATGGCAAAGAATTAGGATGCTGTGCAGGAAATACTGTAGGTTTACATCAAATATTGAAATTTGAATTATAATTATTGCTTTAAGGTAGTCAATTTTAAAATCTTTGGTACCAACCAAAGGTTGATTGGAGGAATAAATTGTATTACAGAGCATTCTAGGATCAGAAAGCTTCTTACAGAAAGACCCTGCTAAATGTTACGTGAGGAACCAAGTGACAACAAAGCATTACAGAGAGTGAGAAAATTACATAACTGTTTTTTTAAACACCACTCAGTCAAATAATATTTAAAAATAATATCACAAGTTCAAAATAGGAAACACTTGCCCCTGAATGTGGTTAGAAAGAGAGTGGAAAAAATGAAAATCTGAGGGGGCAAGGACAGGGTGACACGGAGGATGAGTAAGAGGTTCCCAGCCAAGTTCAGCAAATACACCTTTAGTTAATTGTGCTGTATGCGGACGAGCGTTATCATGGAGCAATAAGACAGGTTGTTGTCTTCGTCTTTTGTTGTCAATAGCAATGGCAAGCCGTCTTAGCTGGTCACTATACACAGCAGACGTAATCGTTACATTTTTCGGAAGAACTTCATGGTGAAGAATGACATCTTTGTTCTACCAAACACACATGATTCTTGGCACGGGGAGTTGCTTTTCTTTTTTCTTTCTTTTTTTTTAAGGGGCTGAGCCACTCATTCCCCTTCTTCATGTTGACATACAGGCACCATTTCTCATTACCAGTGACAACGTTTGAAAGGAATGCTTCATGCCTATCACAAGCCAATGGACAGATGTTTACTCGTTGAATTTTGTTACTTGTTACATGTGGTACCCATATACCTAATTTCTGTACCTTACCCATTGAATGCAAATGGCATACAATGGTTGACTGATCACATTAAAAATCTTGCACCATTTCATGCATTGTTTGACAAGGATTCTCATGAAGCAACTCATTCAAGCGATTGTCGTCAAAATCTGAAGGTCTTCCAGAATGTGGATCATCAGACAAGTCAAACCGTCCTGCTTGAAAGCGGGAAAACCATATTTGTGCTGTTCTTTCAGCAATTGCCTCATTCCTGTACACTTCGCAAATTGTCCTCGCAGCTCCTGTTGCACTGGCTCCTCGATTAAACTCAGAGCAAAGTATGTTGGAAATGCTCACTTTTCTCAACTTGACATTCCACATCCGTTTGTCTGAAATATACCAAAATATGTTCACAATCAAGAAAACCTGTGTTTCACAACACACAAACAATGGAATAATGATAAGCAATCCCTTCACGCTGCATTTTTGCCAACCCAAAAGAATACTGCACAAACTTATGCATCGACCCTATAGTTGTGGAGTTTGGTTGGAGAGGCCAGATGCTCATTGCCATGCTGCAAGCATGTTGCGCACTGTTGTTTTTGACCACTCTGTATATTATTCATTTAATTTTTACAATGGTATATGGGGTGTTGCCTCCCATAAGTCCAATCCCTCGTCCACGTCGTGGGATGTGGGCATGAAGTAAGGGATTGCCTGCAGGGGTGATGTATAGAGGGGACTGTGTATGCCCCATGACCGCTACGGTAGCTGTGAAGGCCCTACAGGAACCCTGAAAAGTAACAGCTAACGGGGCTCTGGTGAAGTCCTCAATGGCAAATGCGACGGATAAAGATACTTTTGGAACGGCAAATCTGGCAGACGAGGCAACCCTCTTCCCGTGGGGTTTAAAGAAACACGGGGAACCACTGCCTTGTGAAGAGGGATCTTCAAAGGTTAAGGGAGACAACCCCTACAGAAAACAGCAGGCTTGGAGGCTTAGGTGGCAGTCCCACCACTATGCTCGGGGTGCTGTGGGCTAATAACTCGCCCAGCCTTATATATAAACTATTAAAGAAACCGAAGTGAAACACAACTGGATGGATAATAAGTTGATGACTTTTGGCATGAAACGCAGAGATGCCAACTATTACGATTCAATCGTAATAATTACGAATTACCCAATATAATTACGCCTTTACGAATGGCACACCACAAATTACGATTTTTTGTTGATTTTTAAATCTAAGTGTATGAAGTGTTAAAAAGGATACACAAGGCGTCTTGAATTCTCAGAATATTATTTTCGGATTTCTCAGTAATAATTTATATCCCTTTCCTGTCCCTCGTTTAAGAATATTTCAAGTTTTCACGTGCTTCCAGTACCGGTAATATAGGCACCTGTGAAGTGGTATATCTTGCGGAGTTGTAGTCTTTGTTCGTCACATGATCAGACTTCCATGCAAGTACGCGAGTTCTTTTTTGTTTTTGTTTTGGTAGTAAAGTGGTGACAAACTCCGTTTAATTGTGAATACTGTGTGCGTCATAAGACCTATCTGTGTTGATGCGACGTAAAGCCCCTAGCAAAAAAAAAAGAAACATTCATTGCGATTTTGGTTGCCAAATTTACATATATTGCTCTTCTAGGATATATGCTAATCGTGTGTTACGACATGTGAAAGGTTTGAAATAATGAAGCGATTTCTTGTGCAGGAAACTACGTTACCGTGACTAGTGACGCTAGTAATAAATATAGTTGAAAAATTTAGGGAGGTATACTCCGAAGAATGGCCGTGTTTAATGCGTTCCTCAAAATCTCATTCACACGTGTTTTGTAGTGTGTGTAGCCGCGGTGTTTCGGATGTGCATGAAGAAGAAGAACAAGACTGAATTTCGTGCTAATATGAACTCCGAACTGTTAAGTGCTCTGTTAGTGCAGAGGATGCACATGATATGAAAAGAATAAGCATGTCACCAGTGTACGTTTACCAAACAGCAACTACAAGCTTTAAATGATATGTAAGTTAGTAAGATCACAAAAAAAAAATATCTACGACTGCCCCTGCCCCCCGTGCCCTACAGCTGCATTACGATTTGCCTTTCTTGAAAGTTGGCATCTCTGGAAACGGAAAACGAGAATAGGTTTCTGGAATGTCAGAACCCTGAGAGAGAGAGCAGTAAATTGAAGCAAGTGGCTTAAGTGATGGAGGAATACAGGCTGGATATCCTTGGATTAAGTGAAGTCCGGTGGCCAGAATTTGGAGAAATACAGACTCTTAATAGGTACACATTCCTGTGTTCTGGGCAAATGGGGGAGGATGCAGAACATAGAGAAGGTGTAGGATTGCTATTGAATGAAACTGCAAAGAAGAGCCTCCTTGATTCGGAACCCATCTCAGAAAGACTGATGACAGCTCGATTCAAGACCCGGGTTCACAATGTGACTGTGATCCAGTGTTATGATCCCACAGAAATGTCAGAGATTGAAAAAAAAAAGGAAGAATTCTACTGCCAGCTAAATGAGACTTAAGAAAGTGGGAAAGAGAGATATTATTATTGTGATGGGGGATATAAATGCAAAGGTTGGTTCTAACAATGAGGGACTGACACAAATTATGGGAGTGCATGGAGTTGGTGACTGTAACGAAAATGGGGAGCTTTTCATTGATTTCTGTGCTAGCCATGATTTGGTAGTGGGTGGCACTTTATTCCCTCATAAACGATGCCATAAGATTACATGGCTGTCGCCAGATCAGGTTACAGAAAACCAGATAGACCACATCGTTGTAAGGAGAAAGTTTAGAAGATCATTGACTGATGTTAGAAATAGAAGAGGGGCAGATATTGGAAGTGATTATCACCTGATAGTTGCAGAGTTTAGAATGAAATTTGTGGCAAGTGGAAGGAAATTTGAAAGGTGAAACAAGAAATTTGATTCAGGTAAATTTGCAAGATGAAAGTAAAAGGAAAGAATTCCAAGAAACCGCTTTGAAGCTCTTCCTGTTGAACCAGAACTTATGATGGATGTTGAATTATCATGGAAGAAAGTCAAGGACACATATTTAGACGTTAGTGAGAAGGTGCTTGGATTTCACAATTATCTCAGGAAGGAATGGATGTCTGATGATACTTGGAAAAAAATAGAGGCTAGAAAGCTAGTTAAGGCAAAGATTAATATGTGTAAAACAAGACAACAGAAAGCCGCAGCACAAAAGGAATATGTGGAAGCTGATAAGAGTGTGAAGAAAAGTGTAAGAAAAGATCATATACAGTGGTTAGATGAACAAGCACAAATGGCAGAAGAGGCATCAGCAAGGGGAGATGTTAAGGAATTGTATAGTATCACAAAGAAACTGTCAAGGAGAGGATTTATCAGTAATAAACCTGTTAAAAACAAGAGAGGTGAACTACTGACCACCCAGGAAGAACAGCTACGGAGATGGAAGGAACATTTCTCAGAGTTGCTCAATAGAGATACAGAACAGAATGGTAACCAACAAATGGAACCAGTAGGTAGTGACCCAAGAATAAATTTACGTCCTCTGGATAAGAACTGGAAAAGCACCCTGTATGGATAATATCGCGCCAGAAATACTTACAACAAATGTTGAGACCTCGGCAAAATTATTGCACCCCCTGTTGGAAAGGATCTGGAATGAAGAAAAGCTACCAGCTGAATGGAAAAAAGACCTGATTGTTAAGATACTAAAGAGAGGGGATATTACTAAGTGTGATAATTGGAGAGGAATTACATTGTTGTCGGTACCAAGTAAGGTGCTTTCAAGGATCATTTTAGAGCGGGTGAAGGATGTTGTGGAATTGCGCCTTAGAAGGGAACAGGCTGGTTTTCGTAAACACCGTAGCAGTGTCAATCTCATAAACACTCTGAGAATCATCTTGGAACAAAGTGCAGAATGGCAGAACATCCTCTACTTGACTTTCATTGATTTTGAGAAGGCCTTCGACTCTGTAAATAGAAGAGTTAGGGGCAAACACTTGAAGAATATGGTATACCACGAAAGATTCTGAATATTATAAAGGATATGTATGAGGGTTATATAAGTGAGGTTCTGCAAATGGGAGATCTTAATGAACCAATAGATGTGACCTCGGGAGTTTGACAGGGCTGTATTCTTTCTCCGACGCTTTTCCAACTTGTGTTGGATAGTGTGCTTAGGAGAGTGTATTGAATTCGGGAAAGGGGGATCCAATGGGGCTTACAAGATAGGTTAGAAGACCTTGTTTTTGCAGATGACATCTGCCTACTGGCTCAACGGTTCAGAGATATGGAAGAGATTAAGCGGTTGAAGGAGGAGGCAGAGGATGCTGGACTTAAATATTAATAAGACCAAGGAGATGAGGGTCAATTCCAAGATTGATGATAAATTGTCTATAGACGATAAAGAGGTAGAACAAGTAGAATCCTTCATATACCTTGGGAGTATGGTTACTACGACTGGAGGAGCAGAAGAAGACATTAAGAGTCGTATCAGGAAAGCAAATGGTGCTTTTGTTCACTTGTATCCTATATGGAAAAACACGAACAATTCTAGAAAACTGAGCTACGACTTTTTAAACACAAATGTGAAGTCCGTTCTGCTTTACAGCTGTGAAACGTGGAAAGTTACCCAGAAGACGACTAAACAACTGCAAGTCTTTGTGAATTGCTGTCTAAGACGTATCATCAACAGAAGATGGCCGGATGTTGCTTCAAATGAAGATCTATGGGAAGAAACTAACCAGCAGCCAACTGAAATGCAGATAAGGGAGAGAAAATGGCGTTGGATAGGACATACTTTAAGGAAGCCCGCTGGAGCCATTGAAAAGACAGTAACGACTGGAACCCCTAAGGCGCTAGAAAGCGCGGACGTCCGAAGAAGACCTGGAAAAGGACGATCGAAGAGCAATGTCTAACAGTGGGAAAAACTTGGAACGAAGTGAAGAGGTTAGCCAACAATAGGAACAGATGGAAGAGTTTCACGGAAGCCCTATGCTCCAGGAGGAGCAACAGGAAAAAAATCAAAGTAAGTCAAGTATATGGGGTGTATCAGTAAGGTACAGCCAAACTTCCAGGACGCATTCCTCACACGTGAAAGAAGAAAAAATGTTACACAGATATCGAGTCAGGAAATGCTTTGTTTCCATATTAGAACTACATAGTACATTTATCGTAAGAAACACAGAGGAACAGAACGTATCAGCATACCACATGAAAGGTTCAAAATGTACTCCATTAGCACTGATACATGCATATGCAGCACTCCAAGGACTCTTCTAATCATTCATAGAAAATTATTATAAATTATTTCTTTCATCATAACTGTACTGTTTATTACAACATTAAAGAAATCTATCAAATTTTTTGCAGGATCAGTCTAGTTTTTATTTATTTCATGTTTACATGCTTGCTGTTGAGAATTTTTTCTTGTTATCTTTTGTCCTATTTTCTCCTTTACTTTGACAATTTTCATCAGAATGGAAAGATTAGAACAGTCAAGAAGTTTAAGTACCTAGGTGAAGTAATCCAAGAGAATAGTCTAGAACAGGGGTTTCCAATTGGTAAGGGCTCAAGGGCCATTTTGGATACTTTAGTTATGTTCGTGGGCCACACTTGAATAGGCCAATTTTCGTAAAATTCTGCAAACGGTACAGAAGCACCATTATGAAATAATATGCATAGTTCAATTGAAATAAGGGATTGATCATTATAAACGCTTAAACATTATTTTAAAATTGCATAAAAGAGTGATATTTGGAGCTGGCTGAGTGTCTGAGACGGTTGAAGTGCTGGCCTTCTGATCCCAGCTTTGCAGGTTCGATTCTGGCTCAGTCCGGTGGTATTTGAAGGTGCTCAAATACGTTAGCCTCGTGTTGTTATATTTACTGGCACGTAAAAGAATTCCTGTGGGACAAAATTTTGACACCTTGGCGTCTTCGAAAACCATCAAAAGTAGTCAGTGGGACAAAAGAATAACATTATTACTAGAAATTTATATTTTAAATGCTTTAAAATAAAAAATAATCTGTTGAGAACAAGTGAATATTTGAAAAGGGGAACTAGTATTAAAGAATAATTAGGTCTTACTTGGGTCTAAAAAGTGTATAAAAATTAATACGTTTTTGAACGAGCTAATAAATATTTTTGTGACTTTTCTTCACAATATTTCTTACAGTGCTCTCGCGAGCCGCAAAAATGGCTTCGCGGGCCGCCATTTGGAAACCCCTGGTCTAGAACAAGAAGCAGCCAATATCTGCATTTGGAAATTAAAGCGAACCTTCCAATTCAATAAAAACATCTATAGTGAGATTCCGAGTTTTGGAGCCAAATTAAGACATTACAGCACTGTTGTTAGACCAGAAGGGAGACCCTGTGCATGAATCGAAAAGGACAAGTAAATCAACTGCTTAAAAGAGAACGCAGACTACCACGGAAGATCTTGGGCAACAGATTGGTTGACGGGTAGGTTCCACTGAAATCCATTAAAGTATACAGCAAGATGGAAACGATAACAACAGCAATTAGAAAGATAAGACGGCTGTTTTATGGGTGGATCTTCTGTATGAATAATGACTGGCTCACAAAGAAAATCTGGAATTTTCTAAAACCAAAGGCATCTAAGTTGAGATTGTTCCGAGAGTGTGAGAAAGATCTGAGAGGGGTGGGCATTACGGAGGATAAAATCAATGACAGGGTTAGTTTCAGAAGGATGGTGAAAAGCTGTCAGGGTTTTATGGTGAAGACAGAACCCAGAAGACGGAGAAGCACTTTACCAGAGGAGTGGAAGAAAGAGCTGAACGATGGGCTCAAGAGATACTGGCAGGATGTCAAAGCCTGCAGGCTCAATTCGAAAAACAAAACAAAAAGAAAATTAATAGTAAAAGTACTAAAGAAGAGATAGTAAAATCATTGAGTCTCTGAAAACCAACAAAGCACCGGGAGAAGACTCCATAGTAGCCGAACTGGTGACCTAGTGATTGGACTTCTGCTCTGATTCATCCCTTGCACAAGAAAGGAGACCTGACCGACATGAATAATTATCGAGGAATCTCATTGGTACCTGTCGCATACAATATTTTTTTCAAAGGTCTTATTAAACAGAGCAGAACTCCAACTAGATTCACAACTCGGAGAATACCAAGGGGGATTCAGAAAAGGGCGCTCTTATACTGAACATATACTCAATCTGAAGTCAGTGTTCAGTCGGGTAAAAATGGCCAGTAAGAAATATATTGTCTTTGTAGACTATGAAAGGCATATAACTGTTGACAGACCTACTCTCATGAAAATTCTGCAAGAATTAGGACTGGACCAGAAGACCCATAACCTTATCCAGCTGACTTAAAATAACACCAGGTCATGAGTGTAGTTCAGAGGAATGCTCTCGGGAAAGTTTTGAAATCAAGACAAGGAGACAGCCTCTCCCCACTCCTCTTTAACTGTACACTGGAGAAGGTGATAAGAGATTGGCAAAAGGAGTTAACTAGACAGGCAATATCGTGTGGTATATCTCTGGGACACAAGTGCAATGGACTGAATGTTGATTGTCTGGCATTCACAGGTGACCTGACACTTCTTTCTAATTCAAAAGAAACAACTATGAAACAACTCAATGTTCTCAGACAATAAGCAACAAAGGTAGAGCTTCACATTTCACTTGAGAATACACAATACATCACAAACATCAGTGAATCTTGTACACTGCATCTGGAGCAAGGAACGATCAAGAAAACAAACAGGTTTAAGTACCTGGTAGAATCGCTGGAGCCCAGTCTTTCTGAAAGAGTGGCATTTTCATCTCAAGTTAATAAGCTAGAACTGTTGTACCAACTAACCAAAAACATCTACAATAAAAAGTGTCTCCCCCGAAATATTAAAAGGAAGCATTACCAGACAGTCATCCGCCCTGTCTGCTTCAGTACCATATCAGAAGTACTTATTTGATTATTGTTTGGTCGGAGGAGCTATACCAGATGAATGGAGAGTTGCTATACTAGCCCCTGTGTATAAAGGAAAGGGTTATAGACATAAAGCTGAAAATTACAGGCCAGTAAGTTTGACATGCATTGTATGTAAGCTTTGGGAAGGCATTCTTTCTGATTATATTAGACATGTTTGTGAAATTAATAAGTGGTTCGATAGAAGGCAATTCGGTTTTAGGAAAGGTTATTCCACTGAAGCTCAACTTGTAGGATTCCAGCAAGATATAGCAGATATCTTGGATTCTGGAGGTCAAATGGACTGTATCGCGATTGACCTGTCTAAAGCATTTGATAGGGTGGATCATGGGAGACTACTGGCAAAAATGAGTGCAATTGGACTAGACAAAAGAGTGACTGAATGGGTTGCTATATTTCTAGAAAATATATCTGAGAGAATTAGAGTAGGTGAAGCTTTAACTGACCCTGTAATAATTAAGAGGGGAATTCCTCAAGGCAGTATTATCGGACCTCAATGTTTTCTTATATATATAAATGATATGAGTAAAAGAGTGGAATCGGAGGTAAGGCTTTTTGCGGATGATGTTATTCTCTATAGAGTGATAAATAAGTTAGAAGATTGTGAGCAACTGCAACGTGACCTCGAAAATGTTGTGAGATGGACAGCAGGCAATGGTATGTTGATAAATGGAGTTAAAAGTCAGGTTGTGAGTTTCACAAATAGGAAAAGTCCTCTCAGTTTTAATTACTGCGTTGATGGGGTGAAAGTTCCTTTTGGGGATCATTGTAAGTATCTAGATGTTAATATAACGAAAGATCTTCATTGGGGTAATCACATAAATAGGATTGTAAATAAAGGGTACAGAACTCTGCACATGGTTATGAGGGTGTTTAGGGGTTGTAGTAAGGATGTAAAGGAGAGGGCATATAAGTCTCTGGTAAGACCCCAACTAGAGTATGGTTCCAGTGTATGGGACCCTCACCAGGATTACCTGATTCAAGAACTGGAAAAAATCCAAAGAAAAGCAGCTCGATTTGTTCTGGGTGATTTCCGACAAAAGAGTAGCGTTACAAAAATGTTGCAAAGTTTGGGTTGGGAAGAATTGAGAGAAAGAAGAGGAGCTGCTCGACTCAGTGGTATGTTCCGAGCTGTCAGCGGAGAGATGGCGTGGAATGACATTAGTAGAGGAATAAGTTTGAATGGCGTTTATAAAAGTAGGAAAGATCATAATATGAAGATAAAGTTGGAATTCAAGAGGACAAACTGGGGCAAATATTCATTTATAGGAAGGGGAGTTAGGGACTGGAATAACTTACCAAGGGAGATGTTCAATAAATTTCCAATTTCTTTGAAATCATTTAGGAAAAAGCTAGGAAAGCAACAGATAGGGAATCTGCCACCTGGGCGACTGCCCTAAATGCAGATCAGTATTGATTGTATTGTATTGTATTCAGAATGTCTAATACTCAACTGGGAAGGACTTGCGGACAAGCTCGAAATCCAGGAGAGAAAAATATTGAGGAAGATATTAGGACCAGTCAAGGAAGGGAATAAATACAAAAGGCGACCTAACTAAGAGCTCTACAAATACCGTGAAAAATTCATGGACATGGCCAGGAAGAGACGCCTAACATTTTATGAACACATCTACAGGATGCATCATTCTAGGCTAAACAATGATCTTCTCGTTTACTTACAAAAGAGGAAGACGAAGTCTCCATGGTTCATGGAAGTGAACAAAGATCTGCAGGAACTGGGAGGAAGAGAAAGAGATTTAAATGACTGGACATCTCTCAGGATGATGCTTAAACAAAAGAGGTTGCAGGACAAAGGAGAGGAAGGAAAAATACAGAGGATGCGCAATTACTGGGCAAACATCAAAACCCACCCCAAACGCAAAAGTTGAATATCGTGGTCATTAGTCGGCCTATACAAAATAATAATAATAATCGTATGGCCTCAGCTACCGTGTGCAGACATTTCAAGTTGACGCCATCTGGCTGTCTGCTCGTCAATTTCGACGTTCCGTTTTACTCTAGGCCTACTAGATGGCAGACTGAGTAAACCGAAGCTCTCTTTGGCGTCTATGGCTGAGATTTAATTAATTTTGTTGGGTAAACACCAAATGTGTCACCAGAGATCTTTTACATGCCGACATTGTACGACATGGAGTGTCGAATGGACTTTTTTCCACCCTTCAAAAATCCGACTACCTCCGCCGGGTTTGAACCCGCTATCTTGGGATCCGGAGGCCGACACTCTACCACTGATCCACAGAGGTAGCTAATAATAATAATAATAATAATATAATAATAATAATAATAATACGAAGACGAAGACAAATAGTAATAATAACAAGAAGAAGAAGAAGAAGAAAAAAACTTGACTACATTAGTAGATTTTTGCCTTTCCCTAAGAGCTAGGGTGGGGCGCCCCCCGGGCGTGGGTGCCATTGAGTTGTAGCCTTCAAGGAGATACCTTAAGACAGTTGATGTAAACTTATTTTGTACCTGACAATATTAATTTGTCCGCCTCTGTGGTGTAGTGGTTAGTGTGATTAGCTACCACCCCCGGAGGCCCGGGTTCGATTCCTGGCTCTGCCACGAAATTTGAAAAGTGGTACGAGGGCAGGAACGGGGTCCACTCAGCCTCGGGAGGTCAACTGAGTAGGGGTGGGTTCGATCCCCACCTCAGCCATCCTGGAAGAGGTTTTCCGTGATTTCCCACTTCTCCTCCAGGCAAATGCCGGGATGGTACCTAACTTAAGGCCACGGCCGCTTCCTTCCCACTTCCTTGTTTATCCCTTCCAATCTTCCTATCCCCCCACAAGGCCCCTGTTCAGCATAGCAGGTGAGGCCGCCTGGGCGAGGTACTGGTCATACTCCCCGGTTGTATCCCCCGACCCAGAGTCTGAAGCTCCAGGACACTGCCCTTGAGGCGGTAGAGGTGGGATCCCTTGCTGAGTCCGAGGGAAAAACCGAACCTGGAGGGTGAACAGATTACGAACGAACAATATTAATTCAGTGTCCTTTTTAAAGTAATAGACTTCTTCTTCTTCTTTTATGACCACATAGGATCACTTTAGTCAGTCCGTCGTTCAGGTCTCTTTGAAGGGATTGTTCGGGCTTTGCGGTCCTCCCAGTACTTCTTCAGACGCTCCGATCTTCGTGCCCTTTCCTCAGTTGAAAATGTGCGTGTTGTTGGTTTGTTTTGTGTAAGGGTAAAGCGGAGGTTTGTATTCTTGAGTTTTGTATTCAATTTTATCTTATTTTTGGTGTCTTCTGTTGTAAGGCCTATTTCCTTCAGATCCTCTCTTACTTCTCTGATCCATTTACATCCTGTTGTGGTATTTTTTGAGACGAGATTGTGTTGTACTAGTTGTTTCAGAAGTCTCGAGTCCTGCATCCTCATGATATGTCCAAAGAATCCCAGTCTCCTCTTACGCATAGTATCTGTAATGGGTTCTAGCTCTTTGTACACGACTTTGTTAGGTATTAATCGCCACTGTCCATCTTTCTGGTATTTTTTGTTGATGCACGTTCTTCCAATCCTCCTTTCAATTTTCTGAAGTCTGTCAGTCTTTGATTGTTTATTCAGGTAAAATAGTGTTTCTGCTGCATATGTAGCTTCCGGTTTTATAACTGTGTTGTAGTGTTTTATTTTTGTATTTATTGATAGACATTTCTTTTTGTAGATATCCCATGTTAATTTTTGTGCTTTAGCTAATCTATTTGTTCTTACTTGGATTGAGATTTTTTCATTTAAGTTATGTGTTATTTCTTCTCCAAGATATTTAAACTGAGTTACTATTTTGATTTTATTACCATTTATGGTGACTTCTTTTAGCTGTGTTGGTTTTTGGAGCATAATTTCTGTTTTTTCAAATGATATTTTGAGGCCAATTTTATTTGCAATGTTTTCAAGTTCTGATATCTGGGTTTTTGCTTCTTTTATGTCCACTGCTAGTAATGCTAAATCGTCAGCAAAACCCAGGCAATTTGTTTTGATTTTTCAGCCAATCTTTATTTTGGGGGGACATTTTCTAAACCATTCCCTCATTACCGATTCTAGAGCACAGTTAAATAATAGTGGTGAGAGCCCATCTCCCTGCCGTAGTCCAGTTTTAATTTCAAATGTCTCTGATGTTTCACCCCTAAACTTCACTTTTGATTTGGTATTGGTGAGAGTCAATTTTATCATGTTTATTAATTTGGGGTGTAGTCCAAGGTGTCTTAAAATTTTAAACAGAGATTCTCTATGGATGCAATCATAAGCTTTCTTGAAATCTACAAATGTTATCACCATATCTCTGTTTCTTCTCCTGTTATAGTCCGTTATCAACTTAAGACTCATGATCTGATCAGGACAGCTCCTCCAGGGTCTGAAACCTCCTTGTATTCTCCTAGTTCTTTCTCAAGTTGTAAACTTATCCTATTAAGGATGATTATTGAAAATATTTTGTATGTTATGTCTAGGAGCGAGATTCCCCTGTAGTTATTAGGGTCGGTTTTGTCCCCTTTTTTGTGCAGAGGATGGATGAGGACTGTTGTCCAGTGTTCTGGTAATTCTTCTTTAATCCAGATAGAGACAAGTTGTTGATGGAGGGCAACTTTTGCTGAGGTTCCTGCATATTTCCAGATTTCCACAAAGGTCTGATCTTCTCCTGGCGCTTTGTAGTTTTTTAATTTATTCAGAGCTTGGTAGACTTCCTTTATTGTGGGGGGATTGATGTTTTCTGGTGATGTTTTTATCGGGGTGTTGGTGTCCAAATGGAGGAGTTCTGTAGGTTCCTCACAATTTAAAAGCTTGTTGAAATGTTTAGCCAGAATTTCTGCATTGTCTTTATTGTTATGGGCCAGCTTACCATCTTCATCCTTCATCGGTAGGGTCAGGGGTTCATATTTTTGGAGCTGCTTTCTGAAGGTTTTGTAGTAGTCCCTTGATTGAGTTTTACTGAACTGTTCTTCAATTAACTGCAGGGTGTCCTTATGATGTTGTCTTTTCATTCTTCTTAAGACTTGGGTAGTTTCTTTTCTCTGTTTTACTAGCTTTTGATAGGATATTTCTGTCTTTTGGGACTGATGTAATAGCCATGCCTGATGTCTTTTCTCCACTGTTTCATCACATTCACTGTTCCACCATTGGTGTTTTTTACGTGGTTTAATTGGAGCTAGGTCTTCTGCAATTTGTTTAAGGTTGTGTACTAAGTCTTCAAGTTTGTCTGTGATTTTTATTTTTTCAGTTGCTTTCTGGTAATTTTTGTTGTTGATTAGCTGGGTAGGATCTATTTTTCTTTTAGTTTTAAGGGCTTGCTTTTGTTGTCTCCTCTGGGGAGTGAGTTTAATTTTAATTTTAACTACGTAGTGATCTGAACCTGTGTCTATTCCTCAGAGGACTTTGACGTTATAGATCTCTTTGTGGTGGTATTTGTCCATGCAGACGTGGTCCAGTTGCCATTCTCCTTTAGTGTAGTTAGGGTGTTTCCATGTTTTGAGTTTTTGAGGTTTCCTCTTAAAACATGTAGATTTTGAGATTAAATTATGGTTTCTACACAGGTCAACTAGTCTCTCTCCATTTTTATTTGTTTTCTTGTGTGCTGGCCATTTTTCAATGATGTCACGGTATTTTCTTTCTCTGCCTAGTTGAGCGTTGAAGTCGCCTATTAATAATTTTATATGGTGTTTGGGGATGTTATCTATGGTCTGGTCCAATAGGTCCCAAAATTCTCCTGTTTCCTCCTGGTCTTTTGAGGAGTTGTTTTTATCATTAGTGGGAGCATGGGCATTTATTATAGTATAAATTTTATTAGATGCCTTTAAGGTGAGCGTTGAGAGTCGTGGAGACTGTGATCTGTGGAGACTGTGATCTGAATTCTTGAACTGAGTTTATTATTTTAAGGCTGACCAAAAATCCTGTTCCAAATTGTGGGACATTCTTCATCACTCTCTTCCCGGGTATACCTTTATAAAGTCTGTACCCTTGAGATTCCAAGGCATCCTGGTCAGTGTTTCTAATTTCCTGTAATCCCATGATAAGAATTTTGTGTTGGTCCATTACGTCGGTGATCACTTTTAGTTTACCGGTTTGCATGAGTGAGTTTATGTTGTGTGTAGAGAAGTATGTTATCTGCTTTGGTTTGATTCTTGATTTTGTCTCATTCGTGTATGTAATACTGGGGTATTTCCGTGCCTCCGACTTCACGGTATCTTTCAGGTGGCAGCCCACCGTATCCGAATGCTGCCTTCTCTGAACTCTTGGTTCAGCCGGTGGAGTATTCCTTAAAAGACCTTCCATGGTTGACTGTCAAGGTGTCACCTGTGTGGGACTAGGTCCCGAATTACAACTCTGGATGTGATCCAGTGAGGTGATAATGAGGCCGCTCCTCTGGAGTACAGACGCCTTGTGCAGCCGCCCCTAACCTGGAGAACAGACGCTGGATTCCAGTGGCATTTCCTCCACTGTGGGGACCATCACCCTACCCAAAGGGGCTCATTCGCCCGAAGCCGCCGGCCCCGTTAGGGAGTCAGTTTATTTCCCGCCGCCCAACACTCGGCGTTGGCAATTTTACAGCTGGGTCCCAGACCAGCAAACCCTCCTCCTTTCTCATTCCGGATTTGGGACCGGACAATGGCGGAGTTAAAGTAATAGACTATTAATAAGAAAGTAAACTGATGACTGTTCTCTGGTGTTTATTTCCTTTCCTTTTTGTTCCACAGAATGTGCATGACAGTTGTTGAATTTGTGGATTGTATGCCAATAACAAGGTGATTTGGCAGCAGCATATAATATTCTATCCACTTTCTGCAATATGGCCTGACGTGCAGATAGTGGCTGGAGGATGTGGGGGAC
The DNA here is from genome assembly GCF_040414725.1 of Anabrus simplex. Taxonomy (NCBI): domain Eukaryota; kingdom Metazoa; phylum Arthropoda; class Insecta; order Orthoptera; family Tettigoniidae; genus Anabrus; species Anabrus simplex. The sequence goes on along the minus strand of NC_090278.1, from coordinate 63,773,220 downwards.
CAACAGCTACAGTAGCTTTCTCGGAAGAAATTGAGGAGCCGAGTCATATGTTCTAGGCATTTTTGTCACTCCAGCTATCCAGGACTGCTATCAAGAGTGCAGTACCTTGATGCTATCTCAGATATGAGTAAGTAATTGTCATGATTTTGTCATTTATAACTGTTAAGAGTCCTCAGTCTGTTAAAACTAATGTATGATTTTTGTTTATAAGTTGCTTTACGTTGCACCGACACAGATAGGTCTCATGGTGACAATAGGACAGGAAAGGGCTAGGAGTGGGGAGGAAGTGGCCGTGGCCTTAATTACGGTGTGAAAATGGGAAACCACGGAAAACCATTTTCAGAGCTGCTGACAGTGGGGTTCGAACCCACTATCTCCTGAATACTGGATACTGGCTGCACTTAAGCAACTCAGCTATTGAGCTTGGTGTTGAATTAATTCAGAAGCTACTTGAAAAAGAAAACATATGATAACCGAATTATACCAGGAAAAAAAACTTAATTTAAAGGTAAAAATTAAGTTGTTTCCTTTTCAGATATAATTCTGTTATATGTTTTCTTTTACAGGTAGCTTCTAAATTAATTTATTCATAAATTAGTTTCAAGGGACTGAAGTACTTACCAGTCATAAATTAAGTGAGAAGGGGCAGGTCTGACCGATTTTGATAACATTTTGCAGGGACATTCTATATTGAAAATACAGACACTTTTTTTGGCGTTTTGCTAGACACTCCGTAGTTTTTGAAAAAATTGAGTTCAAAGTTGATATGGAAAATCATATTTTCAATGCTATACATCAAAGATTGTATAAAAACATGTTTTATTTACATAATATGGGGTCCAAAGTTAATAATATTAGTGTGTTAGATTATTGGGCGTGGCTAAATATTCTGATAATTAGAATAGTTTTCTTTGCTTTTTTCTGAACTAAAAATTGGGAGATGTGCTTAACAATCAAATAAGTATATATAATATATATATTATATATATATATATATATATATATATTCGCTACGTATAAAAATATTATTGTTCGGAATAAATTAGAATCATCATTATCATCTTCATTTCCCGTTTCCAGCTTCCCAGGTTGGGTTGTGAATCAAGGACCTCCATCGCTGCCTGTCTCTCCATCACTCTTCTCCTTTTTAAAGTACATCTTCTGGTTTTCCTCCCCTCTTCTCTATGCACTCCCACAATGAATCTGTCTACCTCTTTTGGGGTCTTCCTCGTGGTCTCTTTCCTGTTAACTTCTCTGAAAAAACCTTTTTTTGGCACTCTCTTTTCTCCCATTCTCATATGCCCATACCACTTTAGCTTTGTTGTTTCTCTCCTGTCCTTTTCTTTATCTCTTCATTTCTAATTCTCTCCTTTCTGGTCTTTCTCTCGATACCTCTTAGGAATCTGTAATTACATCTGTAATTTGGGACCCGAGCTCAAAGGAACAAATACCTGATAATGCAATTGTTCAAAATAATTTTTTATGGTATCTGTATTATAAAACAAATAAGACCTTTTACCCTTTTGATTCATCAACACAGCGTTTAAGAAGTAATGTTAACCTGATGTAGCTGCGTAACAGAAGAATTATCATTTTGTTAAAAACATTGAACAAAATTGTGAACAATACATTTTGGTTCCATAGGACTGTTGAATGTTATCTCCTTTCATGTTCCACAAATTAGAACTTGCAAATGAACAGCATTTCACGTTCAAAGATCCAGAACATCTCGTCACGTGAATTCACCATTTATTAAAATGCTAAGTTTTTACAATATATTTGCTGCAGGAATAGATTTATTTTCAGAATCACACACTGGCATTAATAAACATTTGAAGGCCCATGTTTGTAATTTATAAATTCAGATGTTACACTCTTTTATTGATGATCAGTATTCCTTAAGGTATTTATTATTGTAGTCACTTACTGCTTTAGTTATATATTTGTTTTAATTCCTTTATTTTTATAGTGTAGAAATATCCTTGTTGTACTTCAGATTATTTTCTCTGTATATGTATTTTCTTCTTTTCATTCTTCTTAACCTTTTCCATCCCATGCCCGAGTTAACTCGGATGTCAGCAACTCTCCCGCTGTCCCAAACACGATTTAACTCAGATTTCAAGCACTGCACTCTTCTCCACTTCCGAGTCCAGTCTGACGCTGTAATTTTGTAGTTCATCACATGCTCTGTTCAGACGACGGACAATTTCTAAATTGCCTTACCGTATTTTGACAATAATTATGTGCCTTGTGCTTTTCTTTCACAGCTGTCTTTCACAGAAAGCATGAAGGAAGATTATATTTTAGAAATGTTACAGAATAATGATGAGCCTTACTTTTATGAGTATAGTGAAGACAAGTTGTAGTAGAACAAGCTGTAAACATTTGTCAAGTTCTGGTAAAAGTGCCAAGAGAAAACTATTGCTAATGTTGTCGTACTATGACTGTCCAGTAGCTAATACAAGTTATTTTTAGCCTATTTCAACCTTCGTCGAAACATCAAGCAAAATCTGGTATGGGACATGCATAAGGTTTAAAAAACTTGGGAGTGAAAAGGTTAAGAATATACTGTATTGGGCCTATTACCTGTGTACTAAACCATATCTCGTATCGTATTGTATCGTATGATTTTCCAATAGGGAATTTTAATATATATATATATTTTTTTTCACACCCTGTATCGGAACATAATAACTAATCTTTCTGTTTCAGTGAATTGAACAACACATCACTAGTAGAAGAAACGAGTGTCAAACTGAAGTGGACTACACCCACCTCACCCTTTCATTAGTTCCTTACGCTATGCAGGAGATCGTAGAAAAAAAATTACTTCTTAAGCAAGAATGTATTGATGTTATAATAGTTCTAGCTATTTTGCTTAATTCTCTGAAAAATTTTGTATTTCAGAAATCGTTGTTGAGCGTGTGATAATATTTCGGCTTAGAACTCTGATCAGCAAGGTTCTGTCATCTAAGGTTCAGTATTTTATGAAGTATTTCAACAAATTTTCATTCTTAGTAATGCGGGTCAGTATTTCTCCACTCAACATTGTCACATAATGGTATTTCGAGGTGCAATGACAAAATATTTTCTTGTCAGAGCTCAGGAAATAATATTTCTTGTGCTCTTTCCTCCCTATTTACAATTTAGTTAGCACGTCCTATACAGAACTATGTCAAAGGTTCATTATGATATAAACTGCTGTACAAACTTCAGGATCTATAATTACATATCTCTAAAGTTATTCATGATGTATGGATGAAATATTATTTTAAAATCTGAAATTCAATAAGTTTAATTTGCAAAATATTAATGATTATGTATCACTACAGGGTCTTTCCTATAAACCCAGACTGTCCAGCAGTGTTTCTACTCTCTGAGGCCTAAGCAGCAGTATGGGAGGTGCGCACATAGTTCTTGACCTTGCAAGGAGTGTGCACTTGTTCGACCTAGCATCAATAGGCATAGATATCAAGGATAATTTAATAAAAAACCACCTATTCAATATTCAAGTATTGAATATTGTCACATAATATCATATAACATCATACTTGAATATTGAATAGGTGGTTTTTTATTAAATTATCCTTGATATCTATGCCTAATGTCATCTTCAATACAGAACAATAATGAGAGTTGTTACTTGTAATTTGGTAGCCAACCAAGCAAAATACCGTTTAAATAGGTACTTCAACCTTAAGGTCAAGATTTGTAAACTAACAAAAGACATAGCCTTTCTAAAACAGTGTCTAGAACTAAAATTGATCCCAAAATTTTTGAAGCTTACACAGCGAAAAAACTTAACTAACCAAAGTTTGAATAGAGTTCAAAACAAGGTCAACGACATTTGGTTAAGAAATGAAATTAAAGCGTTATATAAAGAGAAGTCACTTTTAAATCTACAGTTATATAAAGTTCATTTAGCGTTAGCTCAGGCTTTACATCCGTTAGAATGGAACTCTTTACAACTACATGTGGACAATAAATTGATTGTTTTGTTGGATAGGAAGCAAGTTACTCTCGACAAGAAACTATCTCAATTAAAAGCATCCCAATCACGGTTACCAAAACGTAGTTCAGACACGCAAAAAGTGGCTCCCTCTCAGAACAATACACCCACAGTAGTTAATTTAACAGACGTACAGTTCTCTGAAGAAGAAATGGGGATCTTGAATAGAGGCTTAAAACATAACTGGCCTAGCAAGAAAAACGAAACACATATTATCAATACAGTAGCTGAGATTTTGGAAAGTATTGAACAGGTGGTTTTTTATTAAATTATCCTTGATATCTATGCCTTCAATATGAAACAATAATGAGAGTTGTTACTTGTAATCTAGCATCAGTAGCCACTCTGAATCTCAGCTCTTAACATGGTGAGACAGTTATCATTGCAACACCGTATTTTCGTACGTAAAAGTTATTTTAATTACGAGTCGGCTCGACGGGGACGTGATGCATTTGTTCAGCAATTTCCTGGTGAAGTGACACCTTCATGAGCACAGATTCACGTAATTGTAAATTTGAAACTACTAGCTCAGTGCTCAATAAAAAACATGCGTGCACATGAACAGTTTTAACAGAGGGAAAGCTTGATGACATTGGTGCGAATATTGAATGGCACCAAATAAATCACTCACAAAATTAGCACAACAAGTAGGGATTTCGGTTTCTTCTGCACACAGAGCTACAAAACTGTTACACATCAAACCGTACAGATTTACTCGAGCCGACTGTTTAAAACCCGCTGATCCAGTCACTAGAGTGAGATATTGTGAGTGGTATCTTGCATCATTGAATGATAGTTTATTCGACCCAAAGCTTGTGTTCTTTTCGGATGAGGTCGTGTGATCAGTCATAACTTTTGCTATTGGTGTGCAGAAAATTCTAATGGCATTTATGAAGTCCCTCATTATTAAGAATGACACTTCCAGCATCTTTTATAAGGTAAGATTTCATATAAGGTTGTATACATGTTTAAAGCAGGGCGGCCATACGCAATGTAAGTTGGACTGAGGCAGATGCCGTAGCATACCAGTACAAACACCACGTGCTCAGTCTGGGTTTATAAGACATACGCTGTAGATATTGATTCCCATAGGGAATATTTGTCCTGAATTAGTAAAGTCATAATTCCAAAATAAACAACAGGGTTTATATAAAGTGTATATTCATAATCCTCCTTTATAAAAATGTTGATTGAAGTTTGGTTTAGCTTCAGTGTACACAAGTACAGTACATGGCAGTAGTGTAGCGAGGAACAGACCAGAGCTAGGCTCGGAAGGTAACCAGCCATAGGGAGGAACATACTAAAGGACCCTGTCATTTAATTTTTTCAGTTTTAAAGCTTCGGTGCCCTCCTGTTGATCAAACAAGAGCAGACAAGGTTTCATTTTTCTCCCACATCCTCTCGGCCGTTATTCTTGGCTTTCAAACCGTCAAACAGATCCTCAATTTTAATCACATAGGCTGAGTTGACCTCGAACCAGCCCTCAGATGCAGGTAAAAAAATTTCTGGCTTGGCCAGGAATCAAACCCGTGGCCTCTGGGTAAGAGGCAGGCATGCTACCCCTACACCGTGATTTCAACATTCTATCAGTACACTGAAGCTAAACCAAACTTCAGTCAACAATTTCATTTTATATTACAATGTTCTCTTTAACACATAATTTTAAAATTATTGCAAGGAAGTGGTAGAACATAACTGCAACAAAGCTGCTTGTACAAATAATTTTTTTATTTTTTAAATATCCTTGAAAGGACATGTACCGTACTCATTAGTATTAAGTCCCTAGATATTTTACTGAGATGCTATGGCTGAGGTGGTTTTCAAAAGAAGATGAAACATGTACCAAATTATGCATAAATAATTCAAGAATAAATGTATTTTTGCTTGTAAAGTGAGGTGTATTGATTTGGTGGACTAGTAAACTAAATTAAAGTTCTTAATTAAGGCTCACTGATATTTGGTGACATTCAGAAATCATCACTGTCATAGCAGCAGATCCAGGTTTTTCTAAGAACAATTTGTCAGACTTTCAAACCTTTTATGTAACAAGGAACTTAAGAATATACCAAATGTATAACAATGTGTGAGTAGTAACGTGTCCGTTCAAGACTTCCTCTCATGAATGAATGATTTTGTAACTGAATTGTATTATTCTCTATCTTATGAATGTTAATTAATTAATGATTAATACTGCTGAATGTAATTTAATGAAATTATGATAATATACAGTACTGTTCTCACTATAACTTTGTGAAAATTTCTACAAGGGATCAGAGGATTTGGGATTTATAATAGACCCCACAATTCATTTTGAAATCTCCACAGACCAGCCAGAAGACGTTGATAGAGAAAGAAAGCTTATCTATGAACTGATCATAATTTATTGTAAAGATAAATTTGGATTGAAAGACATTAAAGTGACATGATTAATGATGGGTGCTCGAGGGACTATTCCTCGATTCATTGTGAATTTTTGGAAGCAGTTTAATTTAGAGGTTATGGAACTACAAACTCTGTCTTTATTAGCTTTTTGAAGTTCAGTTTCATTACTGAGAAATCATTGCTATGAGTTATAACTCTTATAGTTTAAAAACATTATGAGAATAATGTAATCAACAAAAGTATTGTAAATCAAAATTATAATTTAATTTGTTTGTTATGCTTTGTCCATTGTGGCAGTTTTGTGGAAGTTTTGTAAATACAAATGTAATTCTGTTGATAATAGGTAGAATATAGCTGCATACATTTTAAGGTCATATTTTATTTTAATTTTCTTTACAATCCTGGTCAACTCCTCCCTACCATACGGACTTCCTCTGATCATTTCACTTATTATGTACGGTATAACACCAATTTTTCTCCACTTTGTGCATACTTGTGGTGATTTCACTTTTTTCTTGGTGTTGAAGAGGACTCTAGTGAGGGTTGATGTTAATTTCAGGATGAAGAGTCACTTTTAATTCTTTCATCTTTTTTAATCTCAAATAGAGCACTGCCATTCCCATTCAAATTCTGATTACTCTCTTCCTAGATTCCCTTCCATGGTGGCTATGGTGAATTAATAATTAAGCCTCTCATTTCCCTGAAATAATAATAATAATAATAATAATAATAATAATAATAATAATAATAATAATAATAATAATAATAATAATAATAATAATAACAAATATTTACAACAAAACGTCCATATCCTTGAATGCAAAACTCGAACATTATTGCACTGTCATAAGACCAGAGGCTTTACAAGGAGCGGAATGCCTCGCTATGAACAAGAAAGGCCTGGTAGAAAAATTGGAAACTAAAGAAAGAAATATCTTGAAGGAAAATTCTTTGCCCGATTAAAGACAAAGATGAATATAGACATCGGCATAACCATGAGCTGTATATTCATGTCCAGAAGATCTCTGATGTCATGCGTAGAAGGAGAATTGCATTTTTATGGCCACTTGTTAAGAATGAAATCCACACGATTATCAAACCAGATATTTACCTATTTTAAAAGCTAACAAGACCCAGCCAACTTGGTCCAAGGAGGTGGAAAGGGACCTACAGGAGATGGGGATCACTATGAAGATATACAAGAATGCAACCCACTCAGGAGGGAACTAAAAGACCACCAGGGTTTTCAAGAAAGGCCAAAGTTGAAAATGGGGAAGATGTGGATGGAGGAAAGAAAAGAGCAACACCGGTAACGCATGAAAGAACATTGGGCAAAGATCAAAGCCCAGAGAAAAATGCTGAAATAACATGGTTTTTCATAGGCCGATACGAACAAAGAAGAAAGAATAATAAAATTTGTTTTATGTCCCACTAATTACTTTTATGGTTTTCAGAGCACCCAAAGTTCCTGAGCTTAAGTTTTTTTTTTTGAAAACACATGCAAACTTTTATTATTGAGCCAACAAGCTCATGTGGACCAACTGAGTTCCCTTGTTATCTTGGCCTTGCAGCTGTCAATGTGATTGCTATCTTGCCCTGAATGTCTTGAAATTATTGGCCTAAATATGAAGTCCTTTATGTGTTTCTGGATATTCCAGCCCATTAAGCTCACATGCTTTACATCCTTGGAATCCAAGGAATGCAGGTGTATGGACTGTGGATGTGAGTGGCAATTGAGGAGTATGAGAGAAAAAAGGAATGTTTGTGAGAGGTAACTGGAGAGGAAAGAAGGGAGTTCTCCCTCAAACAATGTACAGAGTAAGATTGGTAGACAAGAAGGAGGGAAAGGAATGGAGGAAGTTGTGGAAGACACAGGAAAGGAAACAGAATAAAGTGTTATTTAAGAATTAAGTTAAGACAGATGTTGAGAAAAGTAGAAGCGAAGGAGCGTAAGTAGAAGGTTACAGTTTTTCACATTTGTACCAAAAACATAAGGCAAGCAGATAGAGGTACCAACATAGCTGGGGATGTGTTGGATCTGGTTAATGCAGTAGGGAGAGGTTTAAGGGAGCAGAGATTATCAGGGATTTAAATGAGGCTATGGAGTGGTTATGTAGGAAACTGGGTATGAGATTTGTAGATCCTAATGGGTGGGTATGAGGTAGGGATCTACACTCAGATGGTCTTAACTTGAACCGCGCTAGTACATGTAAGTTGGGAAGTTTGTTTAGAATGGTTACAGGGAAGTACATTCTGGGAAATACGGTGGACTGGTGATCAGAGTACAGGAAGTTGGAAGTCAAATAAGGGTGACAGTATAAAAATTGTTGGTGCTAAACTGTACAAGTATTGTAAGGAAATAATATAAATAAGATATTTTAATAGGAACTGAATCACGACTAAGAAGTTTTTTTAAGAAGTGATATTACGGTGCGGAAATTTTCTCATGAAACTGGAGTGTTAATCATAGAGACAGGATAGATTCGATAGTACGAGTTTTCATACTGGTGAAAGAAGAATTTTGTATATTATGAAAATTTAAAGATGAGAAATATGAAATTCTAGCTGTGAAGCTCATTGAAAGCAACACAATTCGTTCTGGGTAATTTCTGACAAAAAGAAAAGAGTGATATGAAAATGTTGCAAATGTTGGTTTTCTGTCAAATTTAACTACATTCTTAATGGTACTTTTTGAACAAGAGAACGTCGCTAACCTCACTGCGAGGTTCACAGCTGTCACATATTCAGATTCCGCGCCGACGTGGTTAAGATGGCAGCAGTGAGGTTAGCCATGTTCACTTTTTCACAAAAATGAAGGTTAGGACCTTCAAGATGGCAGCAGTGAGGTTAGCGACGTTCTCTTTTTCAAAAAGGCGAGGTTAGCATCTGTCAACATGACGTGGCTTTGTTTGTAAACAATAGCACGTGGCCGTGACGTCACGGTAACGTGGTCGGGGTCAATGACCTCGGGTGCTGACTCAGCACAAAAATGTTGACGAGGTGGCTTAGAACCCGGAAGGTACTGGAAGTTCGTCTCTCAGGAGTTCACTTTCATGCCAGTAAATCTGCCGACGAGAGGCTGACATATTTGAAGACCTTCAAATACCGTTGGACTGAGCCAGGATAGTACCTGCCAAGATGGGCTCAGAAGACCAGCGCTCTACCGCCTGAGCTACTAAGCCCGGCTCTTCTTCTTATTCTTCTTCTTCTTCTTCTTCTTCTTCTTCTTGTTCCTCTGCTTCGTTTGGGCTGTGGATCACGTTATTTCAATTGCATTCAATTGCACGTTATTGCATCCTTGAGCTTTAATTTTGTCTCGGTATTCCCGCATTCGCTTTCTGTGAACCTCCGTTCTTTCATCAGTCCACTTCCTGCCTGTTTTCAACTTCGGCTTTTCTTGGAATTGCTGGTATGCTCGAACTTTCTTCAGGAGAGGAACACGTTCCTGGATGTCTTCATGTGTGATCCCTATTTCTTGAAGGTCTTCTTTTAACTTCGGTGAAGGTAGGGCCCCTTGGTTTTCTTGTTTACAAAGTAGGAAAAGATTCGCTTGGTCAATCTCTGCGAGCTCATACGTGTTATGTGGCCATAAACATTAATCCTCCTTTTTCGAGTGGTGTCCGTTATCTTGTCCACATACAGATACAGTTCCTTGTTATGCCGTCTCTGTACTCACCATTATCTCTGATTGGTCCTAGGATTTTTCTTGTTATTTTTCTTTCTTTCGCTTCTAATTTTTCGATCAGACCCTTCCTGTTCAATGCAAGGCATTCTGCTGCATACAGGACCTAAGGACGGATGGCTGAGGTGGTGGTGGTGATTATTGTTTTGAGAGGAAATACAACTAGGCAACCATCTTCTATATAACACTAATCAGAGGGGAAAAAAATGGAAGGGGTCCGACACTTCGAAAAATTAAGATTTCGGCCAAAGGAAGACAAGGGCCTCCAATGGCGTGAAAATCAAAGACTCCCTAGCCTTCGCAAACCTAATAGCGTCGGGGTCGGAAAAGAACAAGAGTTGACCAAGAAAAGTCGGATAGGTTAGATGAAAGTGAGGAGCTTGGCACAAGCAAGTGAAATCAATGCCAGGACTCAGCTAAGGGTCCCGTGGTCCCGAACCCACGCTCCAAAGTTCAGAGCCCGTGGGGCCCCTTTCAGTCTCCTCTTACGATAGGCAGGGAGTACCGTGGGTGTTACTCTACCGCCCCCACCCACAGCGGGAACGGACGGCTGATGCCTAAGCGTGGCGTTGGGGCCACTGATCTTTTGTTGTAGATATTATTATTATTATTATTATTATTATTATTATTATTATTATTATTATTATTATTATTATATACTTCAATTGAAACAGATGTGCAAGTGTTGAAAGTCCTCTCACTACCTCATAGGGAATAATGTAAGTATCTACTTACGGCACTACAGCCCTGAAGGGCCTTGGCCTACCAAGCGACCGCTGCTCAGCCCGAAGGCCTGCAGATTACAAGGTGTCGTGTAGTCAGCACGACGAATCCTCTCGGCCGTTATTCTTGGCTTTCTAGACCGGGGTCGCTATTTCACCGTCAAAGAGCTCCTCAATTGTAATCACGTAGGCTGAGTGAACCTCGAAGGAGCCCTCAGATGCAGGTAAAAATCCCTGACCTGGCCGGTAATCGAAGACGGGGTCTCTGGATAAGATGCAGGCACGCTACCCCTACACCACGGGGCCTGCAATGTAAGTACCTAGGTGTCTACCGAGGTTGTTGAGATAGGTTACAAATATCTTCACATGGTTGAGAGTATTTAGGGGTTGTAGCAACGAAGTAAAAGAGAGCGTACACGACTGTAGTAAGACCGCAGATAGAGTACGGTTTCAGTGTATGATGGTGGTGGTGATTGTTTTAAGAGGAAGTACAACTACGCAATCATCCTCTATATAACACTAATCAGAAATAAAAAAATGGGAAGGGATCCGACACTTCCAAAAATGAAGATATCGTCCAAAGGAAGACAAGGGCACGAAGGGCGTGAAAATGAAAGACCCCCTAAGCCTCGCAACCTAACACTGTCGGGATGGGAAAAGAACAAGAGTTGACCAAGGGAGATCGGATAGGAGAGTTGAATGTGAGGAGTATGGCACATGCAAGTGGAAGCAATGGCGGGTCGCCAACCCACGCACCAAGTTGAGTGCGCCCGGTCACCTCTTACGACATACAGGGGATACCGAGGGTGTTATTCTACCACTCCCACCTACAGGGGGTTTCCAGTGTATGGGACCCACGCCAGGACTACTTGACACGAGAACTGGAAAAGTTCCAAAGGAAAGCAGTGCGATTGGTTCTGGATGATTTCTGACAAAAGAGCAGTGTTATGAAAATGTTGCAAAGTTTAGACTGGGAAGACTTGGGAGTAAGGAGACGAGATGTTTCGAGCTGTCAGTGGAGAGCTGGCGTGGAACGACATTAGTAGACAAAATAATTAGCTTTGAGTGGAGCTTTTAAAAGTAGGAAAAATTAAAGCAAATATTCATTTATAGAACAAGGAGTAAGAGACTGGAATAAATTATCAAGGGAATTGTTCGATAAACTTTCAAGTTCTTTGAAAACGTTCGAGAAAAAGTCACATAAACAACTGAAAGGCAATCTGCCACCTGGGCGACGATCCTAAATGCGGATCATTGATGACTGAAGAATGCTTCTCCTACCGTACGTCACTGCTATCAACCACAACAGAAACGCGCAATAGTGAATACATCTCTTCACGTAGGGTTTGTGTCAGGAAGGGCATCCTGCCATAACACTAAGCCGTGGTGGTTGTGTGTGGGGGGAAGTAGCGGCGATTAGGGAGGCGAGGGGGGAGGGCAGTTGCCCCCACTTTTTGGAGAATATATTACATTTTTATTCGCATTTTAGCCGACGGAAACTAGGGATTGTTAAAAAAGGCAACTTGGACAAGCCCTGTTGTCTTATCAGCTAATTCTTTCCTTTATTTTGCTTTATTTTCTTTAATTATTAACAATTACTAGCGGACATGCGCACAAAACGTCGTTCGTCCCATCTAACCAATTTGTATAGCGTCACAGCAGGTAGTGGAGACTTAGCACGGGCTGTAAGTGCAATAGAGGTAATCTTAATACGTAGACTTTCACGACCACTAAATGACATTATGATAATTATTTGGGGATATTAGGTCGTGTAATAATAAATAATACCAGCTGACGCGTTTCAATCCTGCGACCAGGATCGTCTTCAGAGCAACAACAAAGCAAAATGGCTACGGTCTCTCCATAGTAAACAGACTCAAGATAGAAGAGATCCTGTTAGAAATGTAGTTCATTCCAGGGCCTTCAGAGTCACGGAGAAAGATGTTGACGAGTTAACTATGGAGGGTAGCCATGATCTACTCAGTATATAGCCGTCACCTTTGTTAAAATTATTCGGGCGTTTAGCAATTTCTATCGCCTCACGAATGATTCTGGGAATAAAATGTTTCTCTTTACAAATGACAGAAGTTGCATCAAAAATTATTTGATGGTCATTATGTATGGCATGTTCTGCCACAGCAGACTTCTCTGGCTGGCAAAGACGTAAGTGCCTGCGATGTTCTTTAACCCTTGTTGCTACTTTCCTACATGTTTGGCCGACATAAACCGATCCACAAGAGCAAGGAATCATATATATTCCAGCGCAGTTTAAACCAATAGGATCTTTGACAGATCGCAAACAATTGCCTATGGTGATGTTAGGCTTAAAAATGGTCTTGATATTGTGCTTTCTGAGAATATTGCCAATCCTATCCGTGACAGATTGCACGTATGGCAAGAAGGCCAGACTCAAAGGACGAGAATCACGTGACAATCTGTCTTTTGGCTTAGGATGTAGCACTTCGTCAATCTGTTTCCCTGAATAGCCATTGCTCAGAAATGTTCTGGATAGGAACTCAAATTCACCGTTTAATTTATCCTCCTCACAAACTTCCCTTGCTCGGCTGATAAGAGTGTTAAGCATAGCACACTTTTGGCATGGATGGTGATGAGAGGACCCATGAAGGTATCTATTAGTAGGCCTATGGGTAGGTTTACGGTAAACCGAATGACCTAAAGTTCCATCTGATTTCTTAGAAACCAAAACATCCAAGAACGGCAAACATCCTCCACGTTCAGTCTCCATGGTAAATTTAATGTTTGGATGTATGCTGTTCAAGTGATCCAAAAATATAGATAATTCGTGTTCACCATGGGGCCAGATAACAAATGTGTCATCGACAAATCTCAACCAGATGGACGGCTTGAGCGTGCAAGATTGAAGACAACGCTCTTCAAAATATTGCATATAGAAATTAGCGATGACTGGTGCCAATGGCGATCCCATGGCAACACCATCCATTTGTTCGTAGAGGTGTTTTTTGCAAGTTCATGGACACTGAGGTACGATTCACCCGCTTGCCGCGCGTATTCCTCAGTCTGGCAGTCTCTTCAGTGTCTGTTAGTTTCTTAGTGCGTAGTCAAGTACTAACTGATTTTAATTGTATAATCACGCCGTACTTCTGTTTAATAGTAACTAGCAGTTTCCCGCTGGCTCCGCCCGCAATGTACAAAGCATGCTATTGTTCGTTACTATCCTCGCGGATGTATTTGGAAAGTTTCGAGTTAATGAAATAAAGCACATGATCTGCTGCGGTAATAGAATGTAATATTATGTCAACAAAACACTTGAAAATAGATCACACAAAGAAATTGAATTAAACGTTCCTTGGAACAACACTACGCGCCGAACTGTTAAAATGTTCTTCAAAGATCTTCGTCGTGGAGACAAATGTACTCATAACTTTTCTCAGAATCTACCAATTTAAGTAGTTATTACCTCAAAAGAAAGCGCTTGATCCACTGAGTGGTTTTAGACCAAAACGAACTACGTACCTCAATTAGAATGAAAGATATGGTTGCTTCAATGAGAAAAAATGCTGAAGAAATGCGACGTCAAATTGAATGTGCACTCATAACTTTCCTCATAATCAACCGATGTGAATACCTTAGTTACGAGCTGAAATGAAAGGGCTTGATCCACTGAGTGTTCTTAGGCCAAAAACGAACTCCGTACCTCAATTAGAACCAAAGAGATGATTGCTTCAAAGAGACAAAAAATTGAAAAATCTAATAATTTGAGGAAGGCGGAGGTTAAGTGATTTATAGTGCCTGATGACAAATCTGTGCATGAATACCTTTCAGTTAAAAAAATGAAGGAAATTGACCGGATAGAATGGCCGGACTGACTGACTTTAGTTTCCATATTGTTTTTAAATATATAAATAAACTAGCATGTGCCCGCGGCTTTGCCCGCGTTTATTAATTGAACCGTTAGATGTTTCTAAACTATGTATTTAAAAGCAAATTAAAACATTATATTTATTAACTCACATCGTTTTGACGTAAATTGCATGAAATACATTATTTTATTTTTATTATATTGTTACTTTCAATGCTTAAGATACCGGGTTGATGGATGGTACAAATAATATTAAAACCATGTAAAAGACCATGTTATATAATACAAAATATATTGTTTCCTTATAGAGCTTCGGAATAAATATTAATGTCCTTCTATTTGGAGGTAAGATGTAAAGTGTATTGTGTTTGCCTTTCGAACTCTTGAACAATCTACGTACAGTTGACAATGGCAAAAGCACCGTTTTCGAAGATGGAGTCCTACAACTTTAAGCGATTGTCCCATGTCGAAATTTCAGATCTCTGTGTGCCGTAGATTTGACTGGGCTTCGCACACATACACCCAAACGCTTTCGAATATTACGGGCTGAGGGCTCCTCGTGTCGCGGACCGAAAATGGCTTCCTACTCAATGGACTTACAGTCCGAGGAATACTACTTCGCCCGCGGCATGCTAAGTCATGATGGTGGCTTCAATAATATTCGTCATCAGTTTCAGAGCCGTGTTCATTGCAGAGCATCAACAGTGTCATATGCCCTCACACCACATAAGACCAAAAACGGTCTCCTACGCCATGGACGTAAAATGGCTCCTTGAATACTGTGTTCTGTACCTATCTTACGTACGTTGCCTAGCGACAGCGTCTCGATGCATTTAATCTTGGTGACAGCAGGTTGGATTGTCATATCCCAATGCACGTTTTCCGATGGTTTTTCGTTCATAACTCACCAACGAAAGCGAAAATGAAAATTCCGGCTTCGAGGTGCATTCGGACCCCTTTCCATCGAGCTATGTTCAAAATTTCAGATATCTCAGTGCTGTAGATTTTGCTGGACATCGCGCACAGGCAGACAGACAGACAGACAGACAGACAGACAGACAGACAGACAGACACTTTCTTTTATAATTATAGATAGATGCGTGATACTGTGCCTTTTGTGAAAGTTTAATTGTATAGTATTGGATCAAAATGTTTTTTTTAAAAAAGCTGTTATTACCGCACTTAAATTGGTAAACTCTCAATTTTTACCTCTGTCGAAATTCGCTCAGAGATCATCAAGAAACTTACCATTTTGTACCTTGTTTCTTCAGTTTTGATGTATATACCCTCCTCCCCCCCGCTATATCCAACAAACCCGGGTACTGTTTGTTGTCCTTTTAATCCCCAATCGCCGCTACTGTGTATGTGTATGGGGGGAGAAAATATGAATAATAGTTCTTCTTATTATTACCTGAAATTTCAGGCAAATTATATACTTTTTTTTTTAATGGTCTGCATTTAAAGGTTAAAACACTACCGCGATTCACTGTACAGTTGTGCAAAGAACAAATGAGCCACTTCTTATAATTGATGACTTTACGTGTAAACATCTGTTGGCTTTATAAATATTTAATTGGGGCCAAGCACTGTGTGTTATTGGTTAATACACACTACACAACTAACTTTCTCCTTGCCCATGGCAATGACAGTGCATTGGCAGAGGTTAGCTGGACCCAGCTGAAGGACATATTCACCACTGTAATGTGTGTCAAACAGCTGGCAAAAGAGGTCTGCCTGCACTCTATACCACAATAGCAACAGGTTGGAGGCAGTCATTAAGAAAAGTGTTGAAATGACCACAGCTTTTAACTTTCACTCACACCTCATGTGGAATATAGGCACGAAAACTGATCTCTGAATGGTAAATTTATCGGAATGGACGAGGCGTTTATGTAAGGAAGACAGCACAAATATATACTCAGACCCAGTTAGGTTTGCCAGGTTTCCCGTATTTGAAGGTCGAATAACCGTCCTGTTTTAACAGCATAAGGGACTCTATTCTCCCCCGTATTTATACAAAAGTATTTTCTGCCATGGTTAAAAATTATCTGTTCACTGTGATGTTAAGATTTTTAAGTAGCAGAGTTATTACTTCTCCAATTACAGGACCCCCTGTGGGTGGGGGGTCGCAGACAAAGAATACACCCACGATATCCCCTGCCTGTCGTACGAGGCGACTTAAAGGGGCGATCAAGGGATGATGACATTAGAACCATGAGAATACTTGTAATTAGTACCATTACGTGCTGAACACCATGGGTCTACGTCACATAGGAACAGTACCTTTGTGCGAGGTGGTGGTGGTGATTATTGTTTTAAGAGGAAGTACAACTAGGCAACCATCCTCTATATAACACTAATCAGAGAGAAAAATGGAAGGGGTCCGACACTTCGAAAAATGAAGATATCGGTCAGAGGAAGACAAGGGCCTCGAAGGGCGTGAAAATGAAAGACTCCCTAGCCTTCGCAAACCTAATAGCGTTGGGGTCGGAAAAGAACAAGAGTTGACCAAGGGAGGTCGGATAGGATAGATGAAAGTGAGGAGCCCGGCACAAGTAAGTGGAAGCAATGCCAGGACTCAGCTGAGGGCCCCGTGGTCGCCAACCCACGCTCCAAAGTTCAGAGCCCCTGAGGCCCCTTTTAGTCGCCTCTTACGACAGGCAGGGGATACCGTGGGTGTTATTCTACTGCCCCCACCCACAGGGGGTCTTTGTGCGAGGAACACTACTGGTCTGGGCGTGGTTTGTGATACCTGTCACCGTGTGTATTCCACCGGTCGGTTCCACTGTGTTTAGAATGGGTCTCGTTACCTGTGAGTGGTGCCACTTTATGAGGAACACCATGGGTCTACGTTGCCTGTGAGTGGTGCCATAGTGTGTGACATACCATGGGTCTACATTACTTGTGATTAGTACCATTGTGAGGTGGTGGTGGTGGTGATTATTGTTTTAAGAGGAAGTACAACTAGGCAACCATCCTCTATATAACACTAATCAGAGGGAAAAAGGGAAGGGA
This sequence comes from Anabrus simplex, assembly GCF_040414725.1. NCBI lineage: Eukaryota > Metazoa > Arthropoda > Insecta > Orthoptera > Tettigoniidae > Anabrus > Anabrus simplex. Next base: position 63,755,569 of record NC_090278.1, on the reverse strand, counting down.
TCCGACACTTCGAAAAATGAAGGTATCGGCCAAAAGAAGACAAGGGCCTTGAAGGGCGTGAAAATGAAAGACTCCCTAGCCCTCGCAAACCTAATAGCGTCGGGGTCGGAAAAGAACAAGAGTTGACCAAGGGAGGTCGGATAGGATAGATGAAAGTGAGGAGCCTGGCACAAGTAAGTGGAAGCAATGCCAGGACTCATACCATTGTGAGGGGCCGGTGACCTGGATTGTGGACCCCTTTAGATAATAAGTATCATCCCAGTAATTCAGGCTTTGCGTAGTGGATCCACTGATTGTTTATGTTTCACTATCATTTCTTCATCATTTGTTTTAGATTGTAGTCAGTGGATACATTTTGAAGTTTTAATTTTCATTTCGTTGCACCTCTTACCATCAGGGGTCGATTACATAGGCTCCTTTAAATAACAAAAATTACCATCCAATAACAGATGATATAATACATTCAAATAACAATATTAACAGCACTACTACTACTACTCAATCAGTCAATCAATACTGATCTGCATTTAGGGCAGTCGCCCAGGTGGCAGATTCCCTATCTGTTGTTTTCCTAGCCCTTTCTTAAATGATTTCAAAGAAATTGGAAATTTATTGAGAATCTCCCTTGGTAAGTTATTCCAATCTCTAACTCCCCTTCCTATAAACAAATATTTGCCCCAGTTTGTCCTCTTGAATTCCAACTTTATCTTCATATTGTGATCTTTCCTACTTTTATAAACGCCACTCAAACTTATTCGTCTACTAATGTCATTCCACGCCATCTCTCCCCTGACAGCACGGAACATACCACTTAGTCGAGCAGCTCTTCTTCTTTCTCTCAATTCTTCCCAACCCAAACATTGCAACATTTTTGTAACGCTACTCTTTTGTCGGAAATCACCCAGAACAAATCGAGCTGCTTTTCTTTGGATTTTTTCCAATTCTTGAATCAGGTAATCCTGGTGAGGGTCCCATACACTGGAACCATACTCTAGTTGGGGTCTTACCAGAGACTTATATGCCCTCTCCTTTACATCCTTACTACAGCCCCTAAACACCCTCATAACCATGTGCAGAGATCTGTACCATTTATTTACAATCATATTGTGATTACCCCAATGAAGATCTTTCCTTATATTAACACCTAGGTACTTACAATGATCCCCAACAGGAACTTTCACCACGTCAACGCGGTAATTAAAACTGAGAGGACTTTTTCTATTTGTGAAACTCACAACCTGACTTTTAACCCCGTTTATCAACATACCATTGCCTGCTGTCCATCTCACAACATTATCGAGGTCACGTTGCAGTTGCTCAAAATCTTGTAAATTATTTATTACTCTATACAGAATAACATCATCCGCAAAAAGCCTTACCTTCGATACCACTCCTTTACTCATATCATTTATATATATAAGAAAACATAAAAGTCCGATAATACTGCCTTGAGGAATTCCCCTCTTAATTATTACAGGGTCAGACGAAGCTTCGCCTACTCTAATTCTCTGAGATCTGTTTTCTAGAAATATAGCAACCCATTCAGTCACTCTTTTGTCTAGTCCAATCGCACTCATTTTATGCAAGTAGTCTCCCATGATCCACCCTATGAAATGCTTTAGACAGGTAAATCGCGATACAGTCCATTTGACCTCCTGAATCCATGATATCTGCTATATCTTGCTGGAATCCTGCAAGTATACTAACTAAGCAATATACAATACGCACGGAAGAGAACATGAAAACAGAGAAGTGTTTATACATTTGAAATGACAGATGGATAAAAAAAAAGGAAATATAACTGTTACCAAACATGCAGAACCGGATAGGCCTACAAGGAGCTTTCTGTCCATGAGGCGTCCATAAGGATGTCTACGAATTTCATTAGCTGACGAGTGGTTATACATTCACCATTCATGGATCTTAGAGCCTGCATACACCAAGAGCTCCTGTGTGATTCACTTCTGCACCTGGTAAGTGAAAGGTGACAGCCTGTCGGGTGTTACGGGAAGGAATATGAATTGGTAGCAGCTGGAGTAAATTAGGACAATCAAGGAAATTGCCGATACATTTGTGCATGAAACATGCATTGACATACTTGCGTCTAGTTCTATGTGACTCAGTTCGCATCTTTGTACGAAACAGATCATAATCTATCGATGACTGCTTGATACCGAAACACTTTTCACTGATCCAGCTTGAGAATCTGATCTGTACTCTAAGGGATCCACACTTCAGTGCGGTACTCTAGACTAGACAGCATAAGCGAGAAATATAGGGTTTTCACAGTACATTTGAAAGATTGTACGTTTTCTTGTTTTGAAGAAATTATTAATTCTTTTAAATGTACTGAAATTTGTCCATCTTTTAATTTGAACAGCTTTTATAAAGAATTTTCTTCCCATAACATTGAATTCCGTGATGTTGGAGCTGGATATACGGTACCTGTACTGATAGTGATCAGAGTTGTGATAATCATCATCATCATCATCATCATATGCAGTTTCCAGCTGTTGGCCAGGTCTGCTTGGAACATAAGCCTCTCCATCTCCTCTTGTCTTTCTTCCCACAACTTCTCCCTCTTCACTCTTGCCCAGTCCTCTACTCTTCTCTGTACAGACTCTTTCACTCCTTTTATCTACCTGTCTCTGGATCTTCTTATTGGTCGTTTTCCTGTTATTTACATTTCGTGCATTCTCTTGGGTATCTTTTCCTCTGTCATTCTCTTCACGTGTCCATACCATCTAAGTCTCGACGCCTCTATCCTGTACTGTAGTGGCTCTTATTTTACTATATCTCTAACCTTAACATTTCTCAGCTTATCCATTCTTGTCACTCCTCTCCTGCTTCTCAGGAATTTAATTTCACTTCCCTGTTTCCGAATCACAGCTCTCTGCCTCATTACGTCAGAATAAGTACATAATACATCCTATATATCACTCCTTTGCTTCTCTGAGGGGCATCCTTGCTCCAATCCAAGCTTCTGATGCTTTTCAGGAAAGCTCCTGCTTTTTCTTCCACGCCCGATTATTTCCTTATAATTTCTTCCACTTTCCTCTATGATACTTCCCAGGTACTTCAAACTCTCTACATCTAACTCAGAATGGATGCGTTTTTTCTTTAAAGGTAATTTAGATGGTGTTCCCTAGACTAATACTGGTATCTTATGTTGTAAGTCCTCGTTCATATGCATATGTTGAAAGAGTTTTTTCAGTGATAAATTCAGAAGTTATTAAAGTCTCACTTCATTTTTATCATAGTCGTCAGAAATTTCATGACTCGATTAAGAGAGATTATTATTGAGAGAAGGCTAAATGTGAAGAAAAATACGGGTTTTAAACTATTCATTTAGAAAATGAAACATCAAAATACTGTTATAAAGTTTGTGCCTACAACGTAATTATGGTACAGTAGATTATACGTACATTATCATTATAGACTGTTATGCCTTTCAGCGTTCAGTCTGCAAGCCTCTGTGAATTTACTAAAGGTTGCCACAATCCTCGATTTGCAAGTAGTGCTGTGGCCTCATTTAGTTCTATACCTCTTAACTTTTTTTGAGCAAATGTCGTTATGTCTTATCGACATGACCTATCCATTATTGGCATTTCTAAAACCCTTCCTGTCTTAGCTGCCGTGGCTAAGATTGACCAAACGACGTAAACACTACGTTGTTTCCGTTCTCCACAGTGTTCTGCAAACAAACCAGACTATCTCTGAATAGACTTTCAATACCTCTCCCCTTCTGATAGAGCTCCCTCAAGGTCATCCACACGATCCCACTTGTCCAGTCCCATTCATCATAGTAACTCATACAACTCATTCATACCTGCTACCATACGTTCCTGAAACTCAATCCCAATTGAAATTAGAGGCAGAGGCAATCCCAGGCTGTTTAAAAGGAAATGTTTAATGTGGTACTCAAACCTGTAGAAAGTAGAACTCACTAACGTAACAAAACTAATATTTAGTCCTTAACTATCAATACATTCTAGAGGTTAAGTAAATTAATTGTAGTGATGCTTAGAAATATGATGTTTAAAACTAATGATTCACAGTACTCTATAAATTGTATAACGGAGTTGTATTATATGGTTTGGCATAATAGCAGGCTCATAGCCTGAGCCCCGCCATATAAGAAAGGCAATAAACTAAACTAGGTACACTGTCGTCTGATGTAGATGATCGATATCTGTCATTCGAAGTCATCTGTTATATATTACCCTTACGTACTTATTTTATGAATGATTAAATACTTTTAAACATCGTGTATATATAAATGGCATGAACTACGTTATAAAATTTCAGGAAAGCATTTGCCGTTAACCTCACAAATGTGTAGATAAGCTTGTGTTCGCTTTATTTTTCCGCATAGTTAGTTATGCGGAATTGCTCATACAGTATTTAAAAGTTAAAGTTGTTGTATTTCTTTACCGTTACTTACGTGGTACAACACTTGATCAGGGTTGTGAATAGTGGTACGGTAACTAATGACATGGCAACCATAAATAAATGCTTTGGTCCTCTATTTAGGGAAGGTGCAATCCAATTCTGTCTTAAATAACACCATAAAACAACACATAACCAAACATAAGAAGTCTAGATTCTGTAATTATTATTGAGATAAAACACTCACAAGTGTGTAATTACAAATGTTTTAGCCTTCGGCATGGAGTTCAGTCACTGCTTTAGTGCATTTGTTGCAGTTCAGAACATGATATGGGTGAGAACTAACAATTCCTTCCGCAAAATGTGCAGAATATATTTGTCGAAGTCAGACACTATATGAAAGTTAATAACAGCGCACAGAATATAGTCTGGTCACTACAATTCTCAATTGCTGATTCGCTTTTATCCATCTTCAGTTTACCACGAATCTCTAATGAAAGCCTTAAATAGATCAGGAGAGTCTGTTAAACTTCCATAATATTTATTAAATATGTAGTAACTTGGAAGTCAAGACACCATTTCTTAGAAACAATTGAATAATAATAATATGGCATGTAAGGCTACTAGATGGCAGAGTACATAATCTTGGACATCTACGGTTGTTTTAATGAATTTTGTCGGGTGAGCACCAAAATGTGTCACCAAAGATCTTTTACATGGCGAATAAAACGACATGGCATGTCGAATGGTCTTTTCCGCTCTTGAAAAAATTCGGCTCCCTCTGCCGGGCTTCGAACCCGCGACTTGGGATCCCGAGGCAGACACTCTACCACTGATCCACAGATGGAGCTATGAGGATAACTGTTCTAAAACAGAGTTATTAGTTGTATATTTATCCACGGCCGACTCGATGCGCCGCTCTAGCTAGCTTCTTACCGGCCTCTACAATCGGGTCCACGCAACTGTAATTGGAGTAGTTTCATAGCCCGACACGTGGCGCTGGCGACCTAAGTTTTTGCGGTAGAAATGCTTACTCCTCTATGGAAAGGATATTGAATTTGATTGCCGATTTATCGTAATTTAGAGGTATGGAGGTGGAGAATGTTACATGATTCATCCTACGTTTGTTGATATTGGCCAAAATAATGTCGTGAAATGAAACTGCGGAGAGATGGAGTAGTGCAGCTGACGTTCTGATATTGACTTTGATTGCCGATTATCTTAATTTAGAGTAACGAAGGAGTATGTTATATTGATTAATACTGTTAAAATGATATCCGCCTCTGTGGTGTAGTGGTTTGTGTGATTAGCTGCCCCCCCCCAACGGAGGCCCGAGTTTGATTCCCGGCTCTGCCACACTACGAGGGCTGGAACGGCGTCCACTCAGCCTCGGGAGGTCAACTGAGTGGAGGGGGTTCGACTCCCACTTCAGCCATCCTCGAAATGGTTTTCCGTGGTTTCCCACTTCTCCTCCAGGCAAATTCCGCGATGGTAACACTGCCGCTTCCTTCCCTCTTCCTTGTCTATCCCTTCCAATCTTCCCATCCCCCCGCAAGGCCCCTGTTCAGCATAGCAGGTGAGGACGCCTGGGCGAGGTACTGGTCATCCTCCCCAGTTTCATTCCCCGACCTGAAGCTCTAGGACACTGCCCTTGAGGCGGTAGAGGTGAGATCCCCCGCTGAGTCCGAGGGAAAAACCGACCCTGGAGGGTAAACAGATAAAGAACAAGAGAAGAAGAAGAAAATGATGTAGCTACTTTCGTTGATATGTGCCAAAATAACGTCGTGAAATGAAACTGCGGAGAGATGGACTGATGTTCCTCAGCTGTGAGGAATAATAGTAATTATTTATATTATCCATAGCACTTAGATATATAGCGGAATTTAACCACAAATACTTTTCTTCTGATGTCAATCTTAAGATTAGAGTTTTGTTCAATTAGAGTTTTAAAATTCTTCGAGTGCTGCTGTCAGGAAGGGGGTGTGGTCAAAAATGAAAGTCTTGTTTTTTTCTACTTACACATTCGGTGTATAGATAACAAAAATATTTTGACTCAAACATGCTTAGATTTTGATTTCAGTATACCTATACTGTACGGTATATAGTTTCGGATTACATTTCATTCATACCTTGCACTAGAATTTTCAATAAATATTTAGGGAGAGAAAAGTATTTTGAGTAAATACTTGGCAATCTGTTCATTGCATAGGTAACAGCTTCATACGTCGGCCTTTCTGTCATAATAGTAATGGTTCCTACTTGTCAGTGTTTAAATGTTAAAGTTCAGATTATCTTGGAAAAAAATGTGTTGTTATTGTCAGGTGGCAAATATGACTCCAACTAAAGGATTATTCAATGAAAGAACATTTGGGGGTAATGAATACCCGAAAATAGATACGACAAACTATATTGAAAGTGCTAATTCAAGGGTGGTTGTAGGGAGCTATAATACAAACATAGGTGTTTCAGTCATCCTTGTGTTTGTAATGTAATTTCTCCTTCAGGAATATCTCCACTTTGTTAGTTGTTCTACAGTGAAATTGACATTTGAAAATGAATTTATAAGTAAATCTCAACAATATCAGAATTCATCAGATTTTTTTTTTTTTTTTTTCTTCATAGATTTCAACGCAGTGTTCTCAGCTTTGGGTCTTGTTAGTTGTAGTGGGAGGCAATGAATGATTTCTGAAAAATGCAAAACCTTTGAAGTGATTTCCTGACATGAAGGCTACAGAGAGCAGAAGAAGCAGAATTAGTGTTAGGGACAAAGTTATCGCGAGACATTGCTTTGAGCTACTCCTTAGTTTTGTCCTGGTCTGCAGGGAATTTGTGAAATGTTAAGTGTCCCTTTGCTCTTTTTCCTGTTCGAAGTACAAAAAGGCACACACAATTCATTTTCCAATATTACCAAACATAGTTAAAGACAAACAAATCACTATACTACACAATAAACGAATTAGCGCATAAATTAGAATTCTTATTTAGGACGAAGTTACGACGAGAAATCACTTTGAGTCACTCATTACATTTGTTCTTGTTTGCAGAAAATTTCTGTTCGAAGTACAAAAAGGCGCACAGCGATATAACATATTTCAAGATTTGTAAACATAATTTAAAAAAATCAAATCACCACACTACACAATAAAAAATAAACTAATTAGCGCATAACTATCAACTTTCAATGAAAAGCCATCAAACGCCTCCTCTGCAGATCCAAGCACGTGGTTGTCCCCTCTCCTAGAATCCAGCCTGTCCTAAGAAGAGAAGTCAACTTTCCATACAAGTTGGAAGTATAGAATAGAAGCACTGCCTTCGTAATATACAGGCCGTACTCTAGAAAGCGCGCCAAGCCAATCAGCTGATCAATTGAGGCGAGCTAAGCGAATGTTACAAATTGTACTAGTGAATGTAATCCATAAGGATTGGGAGCATTCTTAGGATAACTGTGACCGTTGAGGGACAAAAATTTATATTTAACTATACTGCATGTTTTTTCTTCAAATTTATCACATCAGGATTTACGTAAACTTCTGTTTTTAAGATAATGAGATCTCATAGTTAAGGTTAGGCATGGTATCTTCACATGGTGAGTATGTAAATTCAAGGGACGTAATACTTCTCGTGTAATTTATTCGTTTAATTGTCATCGTATAATACGTTTTTGTGGAAATATAATGTGCTACAAATTTAAATACAGTGTGTGAAAGTTCGCATTTGCCAGAATGCTAAGAACTTCCGCGTGCCACGGCGAAAATACAACAGTACAAATAAATAGACATTAATATTTCCGTTTTCTTCGTATAGGGGCAGGTTACCTTTATGAAAAACGAAAATCCAAACCGAAAAATTACCTGTTACGAAGAATAAAGTTGTATGTTTCACTCATTTTCCAGAGCTGATGATGAGTTCTGATTTTGACTTTCTTGTTTCACAGATTTACAGCAGAGCGTTTTATTCTTGATACAGAACATGTATAAAAGTGGACAGTAACCAATAGAACGTACATATGGTTACTTCTTGGGTACGTAATGTTGAGTACGCGCTGCCTTTTCTCCCCAAAATTAATGCGAGTAAAAACCATTGCTCGGTAGTTTCCGTGAATGTGGGAAGTAACTAATAGATCTGGCTGATCACTGCATTAATAATTGGGAAAACATGGCTTATTCCTAAACAAAAAGTGACACAAATGTTTGTATAGAAGAAAGGGTCTCAAGAAGTCTTCGAATGATAGTCAACAACAGCAATAACAAAAAAAAAAAAACAAAAAAAAAAAAAAAAAAACAAGAAAGCTACTGCATTTATGGCCACCTAGAGGTATGGAAGTAAATTTTATTATTGTTTTGTCCATATTTGTATTAATGCATAATAGTTATATGTTGGGTACATTGACGAGAAAAACACTGAAGCTTTGACAGCGTAGATCGCACTTCAAACCTACTTGTCCTAAAATTACATAGACCTGACTTACGAGTTATGATGCGATTAGAGGTTTTAGTGATCTCACCTGTATTTTAATACAACATTTGTAAATAGTTGATAATTACAAAAGGTACAGACGCATCATGTCCTTGCATTACACCGGTCGGACGAGGGAAACAGTTCGCCTCTTTGTGTGATGTCATCGGAGGTACAGTACGGCCTGTACATCACGAAGACATTGATAGAAGATAACTCGGTTGGAATGTTATGACATTTTTCAAATCTGAGGTCCAAAATGAACCGCAGATTCTGTTGGCTCAGAGAGGTTTTGGGAATTTGGAGGTGAAAGACACGCAAGAAAAGAATGGTTGTTGTTCGAAGCTAAAGAAACAAATTCAAGACGAAATGTGCAGCCCTTTATAGCAGCCCAGCTTGACCCTTGGTGAAAGGTGGACAAAGCCTAAGGAAAAGATACGCTGTTTCGTGTGTTTGCGATCTAATTACCTGTCGAAAAAATGTAACTTAAAATCAAATTTTCATTGCTAAGCTTGTGATAATACTCATGCTAGTGATGCGTCCAAAAATATTCGAGACTGAGAAAAATACAAGAAAGAATAGGGAACCATGCCAATAGTAGATGACTTTTGGAAAGGGAAATCGCATATGAATCAGTCAGGAAATATTGCAAACGCTTGTGGCTACCCTGCATCGGACCTGTAAGCAAAAAATGATAAGGGCCTTCTTTTTTTAGTTGTGAATCTCAACGGCCGTACTTCCTGAAGAAACATCTGACGAGTTTGGACTGAAACCTTGTGCTGAAGAGATGGTGAGTCATGTTTTATTTGGAGGGGGGTCAGACATCAAACGACAAGAGGTTCAGAATTAAGTCGAGAGGAAGTTTCCGCTGTGTCAGTCAAGAATTTGTCAAATCATTCCCCGCAATTCAAGATGCCCCATTTTGATGAATGAACTGAGGCTGAAGTATGCCTAAATTCGTCTGGCCCCGCGGTGTGGGGGACAACGCGTCTGCCTGTCACCCGGTGGCCTCGGTTTCGATTCCCGGCTGGGTCAGAGTTATTTAATTGTAAATGATAAATATCCCTGGCCTGGGGACTGGGTGTTTGTGTTGCCCTTAATGTTCCTTTCCTCACATTCAACACTCTACAAGTCTTCCATTCCAATTACACGCATGTTCATATCACATGGTGGAAGTAGGGGCAAAATAACTCTATAGGTCGACGCCCCGAACAAATAGACTTTTTTATGCATAATTTTTCACTGGAAATATCATCCCGCTTACGGTGGTCTCACATTCATTGAGACTAAAGTGGGATGGACTCTTGGTGGAGCTCCCCCTGTGGGTGGGGGTGGTAGAATAACGTCCAGGGTATTCCCTGCCTCTCATAAGAGGTGACTAAAAGGGACCCTAGTGGGGATTGGCGACCCTGAGGCCCTTAGCTGAGTCATGGTATTACTTCTACTTGTGTGAGACTCCTCATTTTCATCTATCCTGTCCGACCTTCCTTGGTCAACTCTTGTTCATTTCCAACCCCGACGCTATTAGGGCATTTGAGGGCTAATAGTTTTTCATTTTCATACCCATCATGGCCATTGTCTTTCATTTTTTGAAGTTTCGGATCCTTTCCATTTTTTTCTTTGATTAGTGTTACGGTATATAGAGGATGGTTGCTCATTTGTATTTCCTCTGAAAACAGTAATCACCACCACCACCTCAAAAACTGACCAAACAAGTCCTGTGTGTCTTAAGATGTCTCTTCTTCTCATCAAATCTTCCTCCTCTCACCAATTTGATTCAGTATCTCTTCATTTGTGATTCGAACTACCATCTCACCTTCACCATTCTTCTGTCCGGCTAAATGGTTAGCGTGCTGGTCTTTGGTCACAGGGGTCCCGTCTCGGACACTCCCGGCACTAAAAGCCATACGCCATTTCATTTACCATTCTTCTATAACACCACATTTCAAAAGCTTCTATTCTCTTTCTTTCTGAGCTAGTTATCGTCCATGTTTCACTTCCATGCAATGCCACGCTCCAGACGAAAGTCTTCAAAAACGTCTTTCTAATTCCTATGTCAATGTTTGAAGTGAGGAAATTTCCTTGCTTGTGCTGGTCTGCATTTTATGTCCTTATTTCTGCCATTGGTAGTTATTTTACTACCCAAGTAACAATTTCCTAATCTAATATTTCCTGCGTCACCTGACTTCATTCGACTGCACTCCACTACTTTTGTTTTGAATTTATTTATTTTCATCTTGTAATCCTTCTCCAAGACTGTGTCCAGACCATTCAACAGTTTCTCCAGATCTTGTGCAGATTCAGACAGAATAACAATATCATCGGCAAATCTCAGAGGTTTGATTTTCTCACCTTGGATTGTGATTCTTATTCCGAATTCCTCTTTGATTTCCTTTATCGCCTGTTCTATGTAAACAATGAAAAGGAGAGGTGACAAACTGCAGTCATGCCTCACTCCTTTCTGGATTGTTGCTGCTTTTCCAAAGCCTCATTTTTATACGGATTGTAGATAATTCTTCGTTCTCGGTATTCGATCCCGACCATCTTCAGAATCTCAAAAAAGCTTGGTCCAATCAACAGTGTGAAATGCATTTTCTAGTTCTATAAATGCCCTGCACGTGGGCTTGCTTTCTTAATTCGATCCTCTAAGATCAGAATGTATGTTGGGTATTCAGCCCGAAGGCTGGTTTGATCCTCCACAGTTCCGCCAACAGCTGTCATTGATAGCCTAGGTGTCACTGAAGAGACATACTAGGGAAATGAGGAGTGAGGTAGTTTCCTGTTGCTTTCCTAAAGATCAGAATAAAGGCAGGAATGGTTTACGTGTTACTACATATTCCTCTGAAGCCAAACATCTTCTCTCAACTCAGCTTCAACTTGTCTTTCCATTCCTCTGTAAATAATACGTGTTCAAATTTTGCAAGCGTGACGTACTAAACTAATGGTACGGTAGTTGGAGTAGATGTAGGATGTAGTAGTTAAGTAGACGTGAAAAGATTAGCACAGGATAGGGTGGCATGGAGAGCTGCATCGAACCAGTCTAGGGACTGATTATCCAAACAACAACGTGAAGAAAGTACTTATCTTGTTGGTGTCATGTGATGGAAAGCACTGAAATCAATCACTACTGATCTGCATTTAGGGCAGTTGTCCAGGTTTCGTAAATGATTGCAAAGAAACTGGAAATTTATTGAACATCTCCCTTGGTAAGTTTTTCCAATCCCTAACTCTCATACCTATAAACAAATATTTGCCCCAATTTGTCCTCTAGAATTCCAACTTTAATCTTCATATTGTGATCTTTCCTACTTTTAAAGACACTACTCAAACTTATTCGTCTAGAAATGCAATTCCACTGATAAGTCGGAACATACCACTTAGTCGAGAAGTTCATCTCTTTTCTCCCAAGTCTTCCCAGCCCAAACTTTGCAACATTTTCGTAACGCTACTCTTTTGTCCGAAATCACCCAGAACAAATCCAGGCGCTTTTCTTTGGATTTTATCCAGTTCTTGAATCAAGTAATCCTGGTGAGGGTCCCATACACTGGAACTATACTCTAGTTGGGGTCTTACCAGAGACTTATATGCCATCTCCTTTACATCCTTTCTGCAACCCCTAAATACCCTCATAACCATGTGCAGAGATCTGTACCCTTTATTTACAATCATATTTATGCGATTACCCCAATGAAGATATTTCCTTATATTAACACCAAGGTACTTACAATGATTCCCATAAGGAACATTCCCCCCCTCTGTGGATCAGTGGTAGAGTGTCGGCCTCCAGATCACAAGATACATAGAACATACTTTGATCACAATGTTCCTGGGAAGTGACCCAGAGGAAGACTTCGTGATGTTTGGATAAAACAGATAATGAAGGACCTTGAAATTAGAGATGTGAACTGGCGTCGCGTATATGAGCAGCATCTGTGGATGGATAGGACAAACTGGAGGAGGCTCGTACACAACTGCACCCGGCTTGCTGGAGCGAAGAAATGATGATGATGATGATGATGATGATATTATTATTATTATTATTATTATTATTATTATTATTATTATTATTATTATTATTATTATTATTATTATTATATTACCCCATCGACGCAGTAATTAAAACTGAGTGGACTTTATCTGTTTGTGAAACTCACTACCTGACTTCTAACTCTGTTTATCATTAGTTGGTTCCCCTCTAAAATAAGAAAATCGAAAGGAGAAAAAGAACATCTGTTTTTCTCCGGGATGGGTGAATTAATAATAGCTATACTCTGACTAATATGTCATTCAAGTTATTTACATTTAACTGTCCACGAACCTGCTACGCAGGCGTAGCAGGGGGAGAGGTGATACTCCCACGTGGCGCGTCCCAGGTGGCGGATAGGGGGTCCTAACCGGCTTGCCGGCGGACTTGAGGGAAATAAAATACCTCTCGCGGACCAAACACACTACCCCCTGCGGGTGGGGGACGCACATGTAGAATACACCCGCGGTATCCCCTACCTGTCGTAAGAGGCGACTACAAGGGGCGACCAAGGGATGATTGAATTAGAACTATGAAACTACTCTTGATTCGTACCATCATGCGGGGAAAACCATGGGTTGCATGTACTTGCGAGTAGTATCACTAAATTGGTACGAAATAGGTTTGTGATTAGTTGCAGTAAAAAGCCTGGCCTGGTGGATTCCAGTACCCGTACGTTGTACCCATGTGGGCAACACCGTGGGTCTGGGCGTAGCCTGTGAGTTGTACCACTATATGAGCGACACCGTGGGTCTGCGTTGCCTGTGATTAGTACTCACTATGTGAGGAACACCACGGGGCCCGTGGGACCGGCACCCGTGACTAGTACCCTAGGTGAGGAAACTCATCGGTTTACGTTGGCTGTAGGTGGCGCCATTGTGTGCGAAACACCATAAGTCTGCGTTACCTGTACGAAGTACAATACTTGTGAGTAGTACCATCTTGTGTGGACCACCGTGAGTCTTCGGTACTTTTGATTAGTACCCCAAAATGACAAATACCATGGTTCTACTTTACTCGTGACACGAACCATTCTGTGGGGCCTTAGCCATGGATTTTGGACCCCTTTAGACATCAAGCATCCTCGATTCAGGATTATGCTTTATATGTGGTCCCTTGGTCAGTAATACTATTTTTTCTGATCCTTTTTGCGTTGGATCCACTGTTTTTCGTTTGTGTATTTTTTTTTTGGTTTCCTTTTGGTTTCATGTCCATCCATTTATTCTTCATGCCTTTTTCTTATTTTGGTCAGTGGGTGATTTTTTTTTGTTGCCATTTCATTTCGTTCCATTAGGGGCCGATGACCTTCGAAGTTAGGCCCCTTAAAACAACAAGCATCATTATCATCATCATCATCATTTAACTGTAAATAGCGAGAGTTCTGCGATTTCTTTCATAACATTTGACGAACTAGGGCGCTTAGTTTATTCATTTGTGACGTACCGGTAGATGAATTAGGTTAGAGTTTGCACAAACCTTCGAACTGGACAAACACGCTAGTCAGCTTCTTCAAAGAGTTTGACTTCGACAGGTGATGCCCTCTCTGAACGCTTGTTGGAAGCTCCCAGCCAACTGGAAGTGGGTCGTTTAGCGCTGGAGCCACTGGCCTGGTTGGTTGTGGCATAGTTTCACCTCCACACACAGCCAAGTAGGTGAAGTCAAGAAGAAGCTTTTGCTTTCGGTGTGACGCTTATCACGTGCTCCCATAACATGACGCAGCTCTGACTGACACACATACTCTGTTCGCTACTGGATTCACATTACATGACCGGCAATTTAGACAACAATACTATAGTTCTCGACACAAGACTATACACTAAAAGGAAAATATCGCCGCACTATTCTCTTTTTTTAATGGCTCATCACTACTGCCGTCTTGACTAGTTACATATTAAAATCAAAAAACCAAACCCCATGGCACTACAGCCCTTGAAGGGCCTTGGCCTACCAAGCGACCGCTGCTCAGCCCGAAGGCCTGCAGATTACGAGGTGTCGTAATCCTCTCGGCCGTTATTCTTGGCTTTCTAGACCGGGGCCGCTATCTCACCGTCAGATAGCTCCTCAATTCTAATCGCGTAGGCTGAGTGGACCTCGAACCAACCCTCAGGTCCAGGTAAAAATCCCTGACCTGGCCGGGAATCGAACCAGGGGCCTCCGGGTAAGAGGCAGGCACGCTACCCCTACACCACGGGGCCGGCCATATTAAAATCATCATCATCATCATCATCATCATCTGTTTACCCTCCAGGGTCGGCTTTTCCCTCGGACACAGCGAGGGATCCCACCTCTACCGCCTCAAGGGCAGTGTCCTGGAGCTTCAGACTCTTGGTCGGGCATACAACTAGGGAGAATGACCAGTACCTCGCCCAGGCGGCCTCACCTGCTATGCTGAACAGGGGCCTTGTGGAGGGATGGGAAGATTGGAAGGGATAGGCAAGGAAAAGGGAAGGAAGCGGCCGTGGCCTTATGTTAGGTACCATCCCGGCATTCGCCTGGAGGAGAAGTGGGAAACCATGGAAAACCACTTCCAGGATGGCTGAGGTGGGAATCGAACCCACCTCTACTCAGTTGACCTCCCGAGGCTGAGTGGACCCCGTTCCAGCCCTCATACCACTTTTCAAATTTCGTGGCAGAGCCGGGAATCGAACCCGGACCTCCGGGGGTGGCAGCTAATCACGCTAACCACTACACCACAGAGGCGGACCATATTAAAATCACGAGATATAAATATAAAAACTAACAAGGAGCAGCGTTAAGAAGCCCCCCACCTACCGCAGCGTTACAAAAATTGTTGCAAAGTTTGGTCTGGGAAGACTTGGGAGAAAGGAGACGAGCTCCTCGACTAAGTGGTATGTTCTGAGCTGTCAGTGGAAGAGATGGCGTGGAATGACATCAGTAGACGAATATGTCTGAAAAGTAGGAAAGATCACAATATGAGGATAAAGCTGGAATACAAGTGGACAAATTGGAGCATATATTCGTTCATAGGAAGGGGAGTTAGGGATTTGAATAACTTACCAAGGGAGATGTTCAATAAATTTCCAATTTCTTTGCGATCATTTAAGAAATGGCTAGGAAAACAACAGATAGGGAATCTGCCACCTGGACGACTGCCCTAAATGCAGATCAGTAGTGATTGATTGATTGATTGATTGATTGATTGATTGATAATGATAATTGAAAATGGGCTCTCGTTTCCTAATGAGGAACGTTGCAAGTTTACTTCGTAGCACAAGCTTGTATATTATTACAATGGAGAGCAACGACGACAATAATAATAATAATAATAATAATAATAATAATAATAATAATAATAATAATAATAATAATAATAATAATCGGACGACCTAAGTGAAACGATGGCTCTTGAACAAAGGAAAATCAAATTAGACAAGGCCTACCATGCCTGCAGAAAACTGTATGCCTCAAAGAATGTAAAACTGAGACACTAGAATGCAATAGTCAGACCATCAGTCCTCTACGCAGCAGAATGCCTATCCCTAACTAAAAAGACCCCTCTGGGAGCCCTGGAAGTGCAAGAACGGAAATTCCTGAGAAGAATAATAGGGCCAAGGATCCTACCAGATGGAAGGGGATGGTACAAACCCAACAATGAGCTCTACCAGCATCAAGAAAACCTCATGGATGCCATCAGGAGAAAACGTTTGACTTTCTATGGACACCTACACAGAATGGATCCTAATAGATTATCCCATAAGATCTTCAAGGTTGCTAACAAAGGCAAAGCTACTGGATTCCCGTGGACCAAGCAAGTGGACAAAGATCTTGCAGAGCTTAATATTAATGAAGCCGCCATAACTGACAGGAATGGATACCGTTTAATGGTCAAAACTAAACCTTTCCTAACATCCCTTACATCAGCTAGTCACAAAGGAGCCGGGAATTGGTCAAAGGAGCGCTGGAAAGAATTCAGCGAGAAAATGAAGGAATATTGGGCCAACAGGAAGGCTCAAGAGGCCGCTAAGAACACAATCCAGTATGCCAAAAGGGACAGAGGACGACAAAAACACAACTAGAACACAAGCACCGTGGTCCGCAGATGGCCTAAACGCAAAGAAATAATAATAATAATAATAATAATAATAATAAATTAGCAGTCAAAACAGGACTCCAAATTTCTTATGAAAA
Organism: Anabrus simplex; assembly: GCF_040414725.1. Lineage (NCBI taxonomy): Eukaryota > Metazoa > Arthropoda > Insecta > Orthoptera > Tettigoniidae > Anabrus > Anabrus simplex. The sequence continues at coordinate 63,738,552 of NC_090278.1, read as the reverse complement.
GACAAAGTACATATGAGACTAGATCAGGCTTCAACAATCAACCATTAATCATCAAATATGGAAATATCGCTCAAGTAGACAAATTTAAGTACCTAGGTGAAATTATTGAACCAACAGGGTTAAATCAGCAAGCTAACAAAGACAGATTTGTAAAACTTCAAACAGCATACAAAATTACTTGGAACAGATAAAGTAAAAGAACTATAACCAAAACGGCAAAATTACGACATGATAACACAATACTTAAAATAGAAGCACTTTGTGCATCTGGAACTATTATAATTGATGGCAGATCTCGAATAAAGATGATCGAAAAACAAGGAAGAAAATTCCTCAGGAAATCTTAGGACCAAAATGCGAAAATGGAATTTGGATGAAAAAGAAATCACATGATTCCTATCAAGTTACAGAAGATACAATCAGGGAACGACCATTACAATTTTATGGTCACTTATATAGAATGGATAATAATGATAAAATGAAAACCTACAACCTGTTTTCCAGTCAGTGAACGGTCAGGGATGTAATGAATGAAGCCCCCATCTAGCGGCTAGAATAGGAATCGTGCCGGCTGCCGAAGCCTGTCGCACCACTCTGGGGCAATGATTGATGACTGACTGATAAAATGAAATGATAATGGAGTGTGTTGCTGGAATGAAAGGTGACAAGGAAAACCGGAGTACCCGGAGGAAACCCTGTCCCGCCTCCGTTTTGTCCAGCACAAATCTCACATGGAGTGACCGGAATTTGAACCACGGAACCCAGCGGTGAGAAGCCGACCTGCTGCTGCGTGAGCCACGGAGGCTTGTAAACTTAGCCTTATCAATGAAAAATCACAATAAAACTGGCTAAAAGAAATCAGTGAAGACCTAAATGAAATTGGCATTAATGAAAAAAACCATTCAAGATAGAATAAAATTCCGAATCTTAATTCATAAACACAAATTTTCTGTAAAGCCCATCCGACTAAATACAGGAACACGGCGGGCGGATAAAGAGATATTGGGAAGATAAGAAGAAAAAAATCAAGAATGCGCTAATAAGTTCACGCTCACTCCTTACTTGGGCATAACGAATTAATAATAATAATAATAATAATAATAATAATAATAATAATAATAATAATAATGTTTCAAATTTAGTTTTGAAATCCGAAGGAATTAAAATAATTACTACCGGGCGAGCTGTGAGCTTGCATCCGGGAGATAGTAGGTTCGAATCCCACTATCGGCAGCCCTGAAGATGGTTTTCCGTGGTTTCCCATTTTCCCACCAGGCAAATGCTGGGGCTGTACCTTAATTAAGGCCACGGCCGCTTCCTTCCAACTCCTAGGCCTATCCCATCGTCGCCATAAGATCTATCTGTGTCGTGCGACGTAAAGCCCCTATAAAAAAAAAAACCAAACTTACACTTATATAGTACGAGCGCACAAGACATGCATATTCCAGTTATAGTAACCAAAACATGCTGACCGTCACAGTATTAAGAAGTAATCTCGTTCCTAGGACCAAACAATTTACAACTCACCTGTGCGCCGTAGGCCTACTTATTGCCGAGAGATATAAACAGGCTCTAAATTTCAGTATTTATGGTTTACATAAGGAGGATGTCTTTGTTATCGCATCTTCTCTTATTGTGGTCTCAGAACTGGGTAATTACGTCAAAAGGCTTGTTGATTGTTGTGAGGGGAAGCAAGGGATGGTTATTATAGGAACAGGTTAGGAAAACCACATTCTTTTAGAAATAACTACAGTACTCCTACTGACGAAAGAAGCTCTGCACTACGACGGCCTAAGTTTGGAATGACCCTCTGTAATACAAATAATACTGTGTTGTGTGCTGTAGCTTTATCAGTATGTAAAATCACTCTTCAGGTACTGAATTAAGAAACAGTCATGGGCCCCTCACAAGTTATGCCTCCCCCCGCCCCCCGCGGGATCTTGCAAGGTCCTTATCGTCGCCACTGAAACTAACCTCAATGTAAGTACCGATTAGTTTTGCCTTACTCAAATAAATGATAATTATGAATATCTTGATTGATCATTTATTAAGTCGGTTTTCAAGCTTAATGAGAAATTAATGAAATACACACGCTCTCTCTCACCCTCACTCAATTAAATGTTGCATATTTCTGCCTTTATTTTGATACACGCATTACTATAACCGTATTCCTCGGCGTTTGCCTGGTGTAAATAATTCAGCTCCCGTCTTGGAATTTGCTGTTATTTGTCGGACTGAAGGGAAACCACGCTGACACAAGCAAATACTGTATATTACATGTACATATGCCGTAAGTCAATAAGAATACACAGAGGCTAAGTCTGCAAACCGTACCGAAGTTGTGACAAGACAAGGTTAGGTTACAGTTAGGTTAGGTTAGGTTAGGTTAGGTTACAGTTAGGTTAGGTTAGGTTAGGTTAGGTTAGGTTACGGTTAGGTTAGGTTACGGTTAGGTTAGGTTACGGTTAGGTTAGGTTACAGTTAAGTTAGGTTAGGTTACAGTTACGTTAGGTTAGGTTAGGTTAGGTTAGGTTACAGTTAGGTTACGGTTAAGTTAGGTTAAGTTAAGTTAGGTTACAGTTAGGTTAGGTTAGGTTAGGTTACAGTTAGGTTAGGTTAGGTTAGGTTACAGTTAGGTTAGGTTGATAACGAAATTTCCTTCCATTTGAACTGAACTGATCTTTATTATTAATTTTTTCTTTGCGTTTAGGACATCTGTGGACCACGGTGCTTGTGTTCTAGCTGTGTTTTTGGCGTACTGGATTGTGTTCTTACCGGCCTCTTGAGCCTTCCTATTGGCCCAGCATTCCTTCATTTTCACGCTGAATTCTTTCCCGCGCTCCTCTGACCGATTCCCGGCTCCTGTGTGGCTAGCTGATGTAAGGGATGTTAGGAAAGGTTTAGTTTTGACCATTAAACGGTACGTATTCCTGTCAGTTATGGCGGCTTGATTAATATTAATATTGTCCACCTGCTTGGTCCAGGGGAATCCAGTAGCTTTGTCTTTGTTAGCAACCTTGAAGATCTTATGGGATAATCTATCAGGATCCATTCTATGTAGGGGTCCATAGAAAGTCAGACGATTTCTTCTGATGGCATCTATGAGGACTACTTTAGTCAGGTTTATGGAGGTTTATCTTCTTTTTGTCAGCCCAATACTGTTTCAACCTTTCTGAACGTAATTTTCTTTCTGCTTTTGGAATCACGCTTCCTATTCTCTGCTTGTTGATTTTCGTCTGTAGTCTAGTGTGTTTATCTTTCAATATCTTGAGTGTATTTGTTTTGTATTTTACATATTGTGATATGCAACTCTCTCATGTCTTCTTTAAGTTCTGTGATCCATCTAATATTATTCTTACTCCGCCATAATTTTTCTACTGATTCTATTTCCTGGTGACCGTATTAGATGCCCTAAAAAAAAAAAAAAAAAAAAAAATCGTGTCCTCATCCCGAGGTGGTGCAGCTCTTTCCAGGCACACCCCCATTGGAGGTGAGCTGCATGTACCATTTGAACCACATACCAGCCCTCTTGCCATTCTTAAATATCTGGCAGTACCGGGGATCGAAATGATAAACTGATCTTTATAGAGGAGGTAATGTTACTTTCCTTTTCGGAGGAGTTCTTGCAGATTTTTCTTGCTTCTTAGACATCCTAATTCAATTCTATTAAGTAAGTATTGGACGAAATAAGATCGCAATTAATTAATAAAATGCCGCGTTCGTAATTTCACATTAACTATGTTATTAAATGTATTATTCGAACAGGCCACAATTCTATTTACCTGGTATTACCCAAAGAGACTTACAATACCACAGAAAAAGAAAATATGCTTTAATTATAGGCGCAAATGTAACCCTAGTGTTTTTAACAATACGTCAGTGGCAAGACGTAATTCTCGCAAATCACGAAATGAACCATGAATGTATAGTGCCAACGTGCCAGATTAACAGTAACTGTAAGGTGTCGTATCTACCCCTTGTGGGTGGGGGATGCAGATGAAGAATACACCCACGGTATCCCCTGCCTGTTGTAGGAGGCGACTAAAAGGGGCCCCAGGGGCTCTCAACGGGGGAAAAGAGTGAATTGGCGACCACGGGGCTCTTAGCTGAGTCCTGGCATTGCTTCCCCTTACTTGTGCCAGACTCCTAGCTTTCATCTATCCTGTCCGACCTCCCTTGGTCAACTCTTGTTCTTTTCCGACCCTGACTGTATTAGAGCATTCGAGGCCTAGGGAGTCTTTCATTTTCACGCCCTTCGTGGCCCTTGCCTTTCTTCGTCCGTTACTTCATTTTTCGAAGTGACGGATCCCTAATTTTTTCTTATTTTTTCTCTTTGTCTACCCCCTGTGGGTGAGGGACGCTTACGAAGAATACACCCACGGGTATCCCCTGCCTGTCGTAAGAGGAGACTAAAAGCGGTGAGACCCAAGGGATGATTGTATCAGAACCATGAAACTACTTGTGATTAGTACCATCATGCGGGGAACACCATGGGTCGCCTTTACTTGCGAGTAGTACCACTCTGTTAGGTACTCAATAGTTTTGTGATTCGTAGCAGTAGAGCGGGGTTCACTGTGGGTTTCCAGTACCTGTGCTTAGTACCATTAAGTGAGAAACACCACGGGTCTGGGTGTTGCCTGTGGTTAGTAGCACAATATGAGCGAAACTGTGGGTCTTCTTTGCCTATGATTAGTACCCACTATATGTGGAACACCGCGGGAACACCGGCGTCCCTGATTAGTACACCTAGGTGAGGAACACTATGGGTTTGCGTTGCCTATGAGATTCGCCATTATGTGAGAAACACCAGAGGTTCTGCGTCACCTGTACGACGTACACTACTTGTGAGTAGTACCCTAATGTTTGGAACACCATGAGTTTACGCTACCTTTGATTAGTACCACAACCTGAGAAACACCACGGTTTTCCTTTACTAGCGATAAGTACCATTATGAGGGACCGTTGACGTGGATATTGAACTCCTTTAGGCAACAAGCATCATCGATTCAGGATTGCGCTTTGGAAACAGTCCCTTGGTCCGTAATATTGTTTCTGGTCAGGTGAGGCATTGCGGGTCGGATCCACTGATTGTTTTAAATTCATCTTCATCATCACGTTTTGAATTCTGGTCAGTGGACGAAATTTGTACTTTTATATTGTCATTGCATTTCGTCTCATTTCGTACCATTAGGGGCCGATGACCTAGATGTTAGGCCCCTCTAAACAACAAGCATCATCATCATCATCATCAAGACATCGTATCGGCAAGTAGGGTCCCTAAACTGTATGGTTAACGACACTGAATCGAACCCTACACTTAGAAAGTAATTAAACACCACTACCTTCAATATTAACAGGGGAGAAAGGGTAAGGTTGTACCCAGTGTATAGTCTTACGTCCCAGGGAGTCTACAGTGTTGTATCTTCAAACAGTGCTACCATACCGTTAGAAGAACAGTGAGCTGCGCTAAAAATAAGGTCAGCAAGTTGTCCGATATAATCACAGCCATAATTTACGAAGTAGAGTTGGACGCTATTTTCCTAATATTTTGGTAAATAAACAAATAAATAATCATTAGTCTATGTTACAAGAGAATAGATTGGGCATTTATTCACGAGTAGAAAGTTAAGAGCCTAGGGCAATGCCGTTTGACGGACAGTAGGCGTTTGTCATTCCATTATCTGCTGTTATTGATGGCAATAATGCATGTTGCCAAGGAGATATAGAATAAATAAACTAAAACGATGAATATGTTTGTGGAAGTTTAAGCATTGGAGATAATTATGTGGGACTGTTGGCAGTAAAAAACCCTATGGGTGGGGGCGGTAGAATAACACCCACGGCATCCCCTGCCTGTCGTAAGAGGAGACTAAAAGGGGCCCCAGGGGCTCTGAACTTCGGAGAGTGGTTTGGCGACCACGGGGCCCTTAGCTGAGTTCTAGCATTGCTTCCACTTACTTGTGCAAGGCTCTTCAATTTCATCTATCCTATCCGACCTCCCTTGGTCAACTCTTGTTCTTTTCCGACCCCGACGCAATTAGATTTGCGAGGGCTAGGGAGTCTTTCATTTTCACGCCCTTCGTGGCTCTTGTCTTACTTTGTCCGATACCTTCATTTTTCGAAGTGTCGGATCCCTTCCATTTTTTCTCTCTGATTAGTGTTATACTGTATAAAGGACGGTTGCCTAGTTGTACTACCTCTTAAAACAATAATCACCACCACCACCACCACCACCACCACCACCACCACCACCACCAGGCCGACGGTAATAGAGTATTTTCCCCTGTGGGTGGGGGCGGTACAATTACACGCACGGTATCCCCTACCTCTCGTAAGAGGCGACTAAAACGGCCCGAGGGGCTCTTAACTCAAGAGCGTCGGTTGCGACCACAGGGCCCTGAGCTGAGTCGTGATATTGCTTCCACTTACTTGTACCAGGCCCCTCACTTTTATCTATCCTATCCGACCTCTCTTGGTCAAGCCCCAGGGACTCTGAACTTTGGAGCGTGGGTTGGTGACCACGGGGCCCTTAGCTGAGTCGTAGCATTGGTTCCACTTACTTGTGCAAGACTCCTCACATTCATCTATCCTATCCGACCTTCCTTGGTCAACTGTTGTTCTTTTCCGACCCCGATGGTATTAGAGTACTCGAGGCCTAGGGAGTCTTTCATTTTCACGCACTTCGTGGCCCTTGTCTTTCTTTGGCCGATACCTTCATTTTTCGAAGTGTCGGACCCCTTCCATTTTTTCTCTCTGATTAAAGGACGGTTGCCTAGTTGTACTTCCTCTTAAAACAATAATCACTACCACCACTCTGTAGAATATCACCCATGGTATCCCCTGCCTGTCCTAAGAGGCGACTAAAAGGGGCCCCAGGGGCTCTGAACTTCGGAGCGTAGTTTGGCGACCACGAGGCCCTTAGCTGAGTCCTAGCATTGCTTCCACTTGTGCCAGGCTCCTCACTTTCATCTTTCCTATCCTTGGTCAACTCTATTTCTTTTACGATTCCGATGGTATTAGGTTGTAAGTGTTATGGAGTGTTTCATTTTCACGCCCTTCGTCGCCCTTGACTTCCTTTGGCTGATACCTTCATTTTTCGAAGTTTCGGATCCCTTCCATTTTTTCTCTCTGGTCAGTGTTATATAGATGATGGTTGCCTAGTTTTATTCCCTCTTAAAACAAAAATCACCACCACCACCACCACCACCACCACCACCACCAGTGTCGTAAAGCTAATTCTAAACAAATAAAACAAAAAGATCACCACCAGTGTAGGCAGAAATGTTTTAACAGTTTTAGGAGTGAATAAAAAATCTTTATCCTTGATTGAATTCACTGTTATGAATAATTCCAACGTTACCTTCTAACGCAGTAGTGAAGAAATAAATATAAAGTTTTAAAATGTTCGTTCCTAAGAGAAGAAATAAATAAAAATATAGTACGGAAATAAAATAACAGAGCTTTGTATGGTAAACGTCTCTAGAGTATTGTCATTAGTAGACACCGACATTTTAGCCAGTAATAGGTTAGAACGTCAAACTAATTTTGTTAGTAGGACGTGTTGAGCATCCCGCTCTTCCGTAATGTAGCGAGAGTAACATCAATCCTAGGGGTTCTAATGGGCCGTACCCCTGATGTTTATGCAAACTCCATAACATAACCGTTGTGTTGGGTGGACTATACTTGTTACTCGCTTTGCATTCTAACCTAACACTGCCTACAAATCCGGACTCTGGTCGTTAGAAATAATGGGCCGATTGCAGAAAGGGTATTTAGACGATGTCTACGGTTAAACAATGCCTAAGTATGGCTGCCGCATTGCAGAGACGTTATTTATCACTCAGACACCGTCTAAAACCGATGTTCAACCGGTCATGTTTAAACACTGCCGAGAGCACTGTTTAACCTCAAATGACAGGAGTGAATCACAATAAGAGGTTAGGGACCATGAAATATGTAATTTGCATTATCATGTTGAGACAATTCCGGGAAGAAAGGTTAGTCCGACGGCCTCTCTGTGGGTCGTCCGCTGCTAAATCGCTGCAATACGTTTGACATGCACGGGGAGATGGATTTTAAAATAAGGTTTCGCTTTTCGATAGACTTGTTTCTTGAGACTGACAAAGGGACAGTCCGGTAACTCTCAACTTGAATACAATTCTTGGCAACCGATATATTTTATTATATACATGGGGTAATTTCCATGGATTTATAGGTCACTTCGACTACATGCATATAAGAATTACGTGCCGCGATCGTCAGACGGCTGTCACATCAACCGGGAGGGATTCACTTATATTTACTGCCAAGTAAACACACATAATAGTGAAAACTAAAAAGGTTGTAAGGGTTTTATATATATATATATATAAGTTTTCGGCAACTATCAGATAGGAAAAGGCAAGTGGTGGTGATTATTGTTTAAAGAGGACTGGGGAAGAAGGGCCGTGGCCATAATAACAGCCCTAGTATTTGCCTGGTTTAAAAATAGGGAAACTACGGAAAACAATATTCACGGCTGCCGATGATGCGTTTCGAACCTCCCCCCCCCTGTGGGTGGGGACGGTAGAATAACACCCACGGTATCCTCTGCCTGTCGTAAGAGGCGACTAAAAGGGGCCTCAGGGGCTCTGAACTTTGGAGCGTGGGGTGGCGACCACGGGGCCCCAAGCTGAGTGCTGGCGTTGCTTCCGCTTACTTGTGCCAGGCTCCTCACATTCACCTATCCTCTCAGACCTCCCTTGGTCAACTCTTGTTCTTTTCCGACCCCGACGCTATTAGGTTTGCGAGGGCTAGGGAGTCTTTCATTTTCACGCCCTTCGTGGCCCTTGTCTTCCTTTGGCCGATACCTTCATTCTTCGAAGTGTCGGACCCCTTCCATATTTTCCCTCTGATTAGTGTTATATAGAGGATGGTTGCCTAGTTGTACTTCCTCTTAAAACAATAATCACCACCGCCACCACCACCGTTTCGAACCTACGATCTCCAGAATGCAAGCTACATCTGTATGGCCCGTACAACACACTCGGTTACACATTACTATTGCTTCATCTTCCCTTCGTCGAAGCTACCGTATTTATGAGTAGATTATACTCACTGTAACAACGCTATAATGAAAGCTACACTTCCCCGTACGGTGGCGTGTCGCTTTAGTGTCGGACAAACAGCTGACTGGCGTTCGGCGCGCGCACGGACGAATTTCATTGGTTGCGACAAGCAAAGAGTTGCATGAAAGATACTTCTGTCTCCATTTTCAAACCAAAATTGAAACTTTAAGCGATGTCTAGTTAAACATCGACGGAACATTGTTTATGCAATGGAAAATCGTACTCGATTTAGACGTTGTTTATGTAGACGATGTCTAAGGCTTAAAACTAGTCATCGTTTCTGCAATCGGGCCAATGAGATTTTCTTTTACAATTTGTTTTACGTCGCACCGACACAGAGAGGTCTTTTGGCGACGATGGGATAGGAAAGGGCTAGGAGTGGGAAGGAAATGGCCGTGAACTTAATTAAGATAAAGCCCCTGGTGTGAAAATGGGAAACAACGAAAAACCTACTTCAGGGCTGCCGACAGTGGGGCTCGAACCCACTATCTCCCGGGTGCTAACTCACAGCTGCGCGCTTCTAACCGCACGGCCAACTCGCCCGGTAATGAGACTGTTTATACCGTTTCATTTATTCTTTCAAATTTTAATTTTCACAGTTTTTAATGGCAATTATGAATATTTTATTAAGCAGTGGTTAATGATGTGAGGAGTAAGAGATGTATATTTAACAATATCTCAAGCTCAGCGTTTCTGATGGATATAAAACTCCTGGTCTTACAACTGTCTGGTAGTGTCGAATCTTAAGGCGACACTCCGAAGATAATAATCGGTATTTGGGTCATTTTAGTGAAATTTTTTGACTAAAATTGAAAGGATTGAGTTACTTTTTTCTTGTCACGAAGTTATTTCGCTGAATTCAAACAATTTATCACTGTAATAATGCTTTGTTTGTCAATTGTAATTTTGCGTTTAAATAACATTTTTCTCCCATAATATTCTGCCAAATGTAACGAAATTTCTGTGGTATATGTATCACAGCTATATTAAGAAACCTGCGTATGGAATTTCTGATTGCAGAATTTTTTCCAGTAGTAGTGATTTTTAAGTCCCAAATTTTAGAACGTAAAAATAGACTAGTACGACATATCTCCAGTGTTGCCAACTTAGTGGATTTTCCGCTAAATTTGGCGGAATTAGAAGACTGTCGGCGGAGAAAAATATCATTTAGCGGACAGCGGATTTTTTGGCGGAATTCTAGACTTATTATAGCGAAATTTAGCGTTTTATCAATTTTGCGCTTTTAAAAAATTTGTACGCCAGTCTGTCTCCGAGCTTTTCCGTATTTTTTATCAGGAGCGAGTAATCACATGAGGAAAATGTGTTATTTGGATTTGATGTTATGAGGTCGTGGTATCATTAATTTTGTAATGAGTGGGGAAAGGGTACTTATCTCTTAGTTGACGAATGACGACAGATAATGAAACTGTGAGAGAGTAGCATTTATATTTATGCTATGAAGGAAGACCGTTTAATGAACTGGCCTGTTCTGTGTGTGGCCCTTGAGGTAGGGGATTCACCTTGTTTGCACCCGGCAGTAAAAAGCCTACAAGTTTTAGCTCGCCGGCTCGCAGGCAGGGGGTTAATCCCAGTGAAACTCACAGATCAGGTGAGTACAGACATTATTTATTATTATTATTATAATTATTACTCATTATTTGAGATCGGATTTCTTGGCGGAATTTTAGCGGATTTTTAGTAGTATTTAGCGGATCTTGAAAATATAAGTTGGCAACACTGCATATCTCTTTATATGAATTATGTACAGAAAAATCGATACGTAGTGCTTTTAAAAGAAGTATTATCTACCTAATTACGAATTTACATTAAGTTAACATATTAATTAAATTTCATGAAAAATGGAATGAAAATTTCAATTTTTTTTTGTAAAAGCTATTAATTGTATATGAGAGAAATGATCGTGATATCTCTACTTTTACGTAGGTAACATTCCCACAAAGTTTCGTGAAGATCCTTGCATTAGGTAAAAATATATATTTTATCTCCGAAGTGTCACCTTAACACCCGATGATAATGCGCTCTTATTGAATGTCTCAAGAGTCTTCATGTAGGCTGGCAAGATAGAGCAGTATCTATGAATACTTCTGTTCTCATTCTTCCTGTATGGATGCAAAACTTGGACTACAAAAGCTAAATACAGCTACCGAACAACGCCTTTGAAATGTGGCGTTGGAGAAGAATGTTGCGAATACCATCGACAGCCAGGCGAACAAATGATTCTGTCATCCGGGAGATTGGAATACAAGAAAGTCTATGCCAGGTTGTGTACCAGAGAATCCTGCAATTCTTTGGTCACATTATGAGAAGAGAGGCTGCCAACTTGGAAATATTAATTGTCCAAGGAAACGTTTTTGGCACAAGGTCACGAGGACGGGTCGTAAAAAAGATGGGTTGATCAAGTAAGAGAGATCATGGACTTACCATAGAGAATTACTATCCGGAAAACGCAACTTCGTACAGAATGGCATCAGCTTATAAAATAAGCAACGAAGTCCTTTGGTCACGATACTCAGTCATGAGTGGAACGACTGTAGAGAGATATATTTGTAAAGTACGCCAAAATTGATCAATGTTAAGCTGGAAAGACTCGGGAGAAAGGAGACGAGCTGCTCGACTAACCGGTATGTTCCGAGTTGTTATTGGAGAGATGGCATGGAATGACAGTAGTAGACGAATAAGTTTGAGTTGTGTTTTTAAAAGTAGGAAAGATCACAATATGAAGTCTGAATTCAAAAGGACAAATTGAGAAGGGGAGTTAGGGATTGGAATAATTTACTAAGGTAGATGTTCAATAAATTTGTAATTTCTTAGCAATTCTTTTAACATCGTTACGGCGCCGTTGGACCTCGTTTATTTAGGTTTCCAACCTTGTTTACGTATCCTTGTCCACATGTACTTCATTCTCTTAACGTGAGCATTTCTTCTGTCCTCTGATCACCTCCTGTGGGTGGGGGCGGTAGAATATCACCCACGGTAACCCCTGCCTGTCGTAAGAGGCGACTGAAAGGGGCCCCTGGGGCTCTGAACATTGGAGCGTGGGTTGGCGACCACGGGGCCCTTAGCTGAGTCCTGGCATTGCTTCCACTTACTTGTGCCAAACTCCTCACTTTAATCTATCCTCTTCGACCTCACTTGGTCAACTCTTGTTCTTTTCCGACCCCGACGCTATTATGTTTGCGAGGGCTAGGGAGTCTTTCATTTTCACGTCCTTCGTGGCCCTTGTCTTTCTTTGACCGATACCTTCATTTTCCGAAGTGTCGGATCCCTTCCGTTTTTCCCTCTGATTAGTGTTATATAGAGGATGGTTGCCTAGTTGTACTTCCTCTTAAAACAATAATCACCACCACCACCTGTCCTCTGATCAGGGAAGTCGTTTCACTGGTTTGTCCTCATCTTCAGGTACTCTTCAATCCTGCATTTTTTGGGTTTAAAATGCCTCTATCTGGGACATCTTGCTCTGTTATCCCGCCGAGCCATTGCTTGGTGCCATTTAGGTTTGTCTTTGACGTTCCAAACTTGTGTTAGGATCTGTTTCGTCAGCCTGCTGTCAGACATACAGGACATATGGCCGAAGAAAGTCAGCCTCCTTTTCGTGATGGCGTCTGTTACTTCGCCCACCTTGTTATGAACTTCTTCATTTCTTCTGAGCTTCCATGTTCTTTCCTTTTTAATGAGTCCTAAGATCTTTCTCCCTGTCCTTCGTTCTAGTTTCTCCAGTTCTCGTTTCGAGGCTTTGTTTCTCAAGCGCAGTATTTCTGATGCATAGAAATCTTCTGATCTTCATGTAGGCTGCCTTCATTTCAGTTAATTTCGCCTCCACACCGTCATCATCATCATCATTTCTCCTTATCCAGCTCCTGCCGGGTCGGGGTATCTATATGGCAGTTCTCCATCTTCCTCTTTCCTTCCACTATTCCTCTTCCACGATCTTTTTCCAGTCTAAATTTAGTCTTCTTATACCGCTCTTGACTGATTCAGTCCACCTTGTTCTAGGTCTTCCTCTTGCTCTCTTGCCCTCCCACTTTGCCTCCAGCATCTGTCTTGGAATTCTATTCTCCTCCATCCTCTTCACATGTCCAAACCACCTTAGTTTATTCTTTTCAACTCTCTCATTTAGCTTTCCTATCCCAACTTCCTTCCTAAAATCTTCATTTCCTTGTCTTTCCTATCATACTTTCTAGGAATTTCATCTCAATGGTTTGAATTCTACTCTCTTGCCTGCTAGTCAAAGTCCAAGTCTCAGCTGCAGAAGTCAGTATCGGTACATAGTACATATTGTACATTATCTCTTTTCTTTTCCTTGGCACTTCTTTGCTCCAAACGAGTTTTCTTACACTTTGGTAGAATGCATTGCTCTGCTGTACCCTTCTGCTAATCTCCATGTCCACCCTAGCACTTTTAATTAATTCACTTCCTAGGTATTTGAAGCTGTCCACAATTTCCAGACTCTGACTTCCAATTTCCGCAGTGCACTATCCCCTCTCGACATCACCATAGTCTTGCTTTACTCTGTACTGATTTTCATGCCATACTTTTCAAATTTTTCGTTCAGTACATCGAGTTGTTGTTGCACTTCTTTGCTGTTATTTTCCCAGATCACAACATCATCTGCAAATAGCAGTATCTTCATATCTTTATTTCCATAGGCTTCCTTTGTTTCCTTTATAATTTCATCCATGAACATAATAAACAAAAGAGGTGACAGCACACTCCCCTGTCCTAGTCCAGTCTTATTCGTAAGCCATTCTGTCTTTCCAGCTGGGATCAGTACTCTACTAGCACAGTTGTTGTACATTGCTTGTACCATTTCTCTTCAGTGTTTCTCTTTTTACCATGGGTTTCCAAACCTTCTCTCTGGGGACACTACCATACGCCCTTTCTATATCTATGAAAGTCACGACCAGATCCTTTATATTCCCAGTTCTTTTCCATCAGCTGTCTCATGCTAAAGATTGGGTCCACTGTAGATCTTCCACTCTTGAAGCCATATTGTTCCTCTTGTAACTCTCCTTCAGTCTTTATTCTCATTCTTCTTTCTAATATCATTTTAACCCTGTTTCTCATCATTCCTCATTTCTAGCCACTCTCCTAAATATTTGAAAGCTTCAAACTTTTGAACATCACCCTGTGTTATTTTTATCTTAATATTGGCCATGCATTTTGTTGTATCAACTGAGACTTTAAGTCTTATTTTGCCTGTCTGATGATAAAAGTTCCTCAATCTGTTGCTCATCTGCTTTAACGGACGGTGCAAGATTATCTCAGTGAAACGTGTCACATCGTCACAGGCTGTCTAAGGCCTACACCGCCAGAAAAAATGTACTATCTTGCTGGCATCACACCTCCTGATATCCGACGTGAGGTAACAGCTCGTAAGGAGACCACTTCATTAAAATCCCAAGCTCATCCATTGTATGGACTCCAACCAGCAACATCACGGTGAAGATCACGCAAACGTTTCTTGAAAACCACACAGAAACTTGAAAGAACACAACAGCATACAAGACTCACTTTGTGGCGAGCTAGGGTTGAGCACCTTGGACGATGGAAAACACCTTGTGAAGAATTACCAGCTGGACACATGGGGCCGATTCCAGGAACGGTATTTAGACGATGTTTACGGTTAAACAATGTCTAAATATGGCTGCCGCATTGGAAAGACGTTATTTATCACTTAGACACTGTCTAAAACCGATGTTCAACCGGCCATGTTTAAACACGTCGAGGACACCTTTTAACGTCAAATTATGTCAAAGGTTGCCAATACGAATCTCGAAGATAACGGAGGTCTACCGATTCAGCACTGGGGAGCCGAAGTATCACTAAAAGTTTCGCGGATAATATATATACAGGTGTTCTGTGATCGTTTGTATTATCATCTTGAGACGATTCCGAGAAGGAAGTTTAGTCCGACGGACTCCTGTCAAAATTTAGGAGCGAATCAAAATCACAGGTTATGTACCATGACGCATATCATTATTATCCGCGAAACTTTCAGTGATACTTCGTTTTACGGGGGTGAGGTGTATGGAGGGAGCTACCCCGGTTCCGGTCATACTGCCAACTGAATGGATACCGAGCTCGATAGCTGCAGTCGCTTAAGTGCGGCCAGTATCCAGTATTCGGGAGATAGTAGGTTCGAACCCCACTGTCGGCAGCCCTGAAAATGGTTTTCCGTGGTTTCCCATTTTCACGCCAGGCAATGCTGGGGCTGTACCTTAATTAAGGCCACGGCCGCTTCCTTCCCACTCCTAGCCCTTTCCTGTCCCATCGTCGCCGTAAGACCTATTTGTGTCGGTGCGACGTAAAACATCTAGCAAAAAAAAAAAAAAAAAAACTGAATGGAAATGAAATCTGAATTGAATCGATAGTATGATCGATCGATATGAATTTACTAAACCTTTATTATCTTAAGCCAACAACTGTATCTCACGCACATTATATAATATTACATAACATTTCTCGATGCGAATCTTGTTCCTAGCATGAATTCTTAGAAATGTCACTTTCACAATCGCCACTGCTATCTGCAGTACTATTTTTATGACACCATCGTTCCTCCAGTATTCCTCTTCCAGTTCTTTCACCTTCCTATAATGCCCCTCCCAATCTGCGGCAGATATTGAATGGAATGCCACGATGGTCAGTCGTCGTTAGTTGCTGACATGTCTCCCGTTATGTTTTCCTCACTCATGTTCAATCCTAACCTATATTTTGGCTTTGCTGTGTAAACAACAACAGTGCGTAAATTGTTGCAATTATACCGCCAGATGTCTCCCGGCGATGCATAATCGAATCGTAGTTTTTGTGTCAAAGGTTGCCAATACGAATCTCGAAGATAACGGATGTCTACCGATTCAGCACTGGGGAGCCGAAGTATCACTAAAAGTTTCGCGGATAATATATATAGGTGTTCTGTGATCATTTGTATTATCATCTTCAGACGATTCCGGGAAGAAAGTTTAGTCCGGCGGACTCCTGTCGGCCGTCTGTTGTGAAATCGTAGGAATTCATTTGAAATGTACGGGAATGTAAAGTTTAAAAAGCGACGTCGCTTTCCAAGAGATAATATAATGGACTTGTTTCTTGAGCCTGATTCAGGGAAAGTCCTGTAACTGTCAACTTAACTACACTTCTCGGCAACCGATATATTTTTCTGGTTAATTTCTCTGGAATATTATGTCACATCGACTACATACATATCAGAGGGCTGTCACATACATCAACAGGGGGGGGGGGGGTTCAAATATATTTACTGCCAAGTAAGCACAAACAGTAGTGACATACAAGGAAGTTGTGTGTGGGATTTGTTTTGTGGATACTCCTCAAGCTGATTCAGATAAGTTTTCGCCAACTAGAAGATAGAGAAGACAAGGTCCGGGAAGGAAGAGCCCCAGTACAGTACTTGCCTTGATACAAAAATAAGAAAACTATTGAAAACAATGTTCTGGGCTGCCGATGATGCGTTTCGAACGTATGAACTCCAGAATACAAGCTACATCTATATGGGTCGTACAACTCATTCGGTTACACAGTACTATTATTTCATCTTCCCTTCGCCGAAACTATTTAGATTACACTCACCGTAATAACACTATTGACGTCAGAAAAGTTGGATGGCGCAGCCACGCGGTAGAATGTTGAAGCTGCAACATAGTGACTGGTGAGGTTTATTTACATGGCGAAGCATTGACGTCGTGATGGAAACAGAAAGAAAATGGTCAAATTTGAGGAGGTACTGCTCTGTATACGGTTGCAAATCGTATAAAACGGATGCGAAATCTCTTCACTACTTTCCTGTACAAAAAGTTCAGAGAGAAAGATGGGCTTCCGCGCTGTCAATTGGAAAACGCGTTACGCGATACATGACAGTGTGCAGTCTGCATTCTCGTGAAGACGACTTCTTTCCACAGCGTAGGTACCGGTACTGTTTATTGTACTCATTGATAGTTATTGTCTCTAATTTGTATTCACAAAGATTTAGCTACATCAAAAATACTGATAAACTTGTAGCCTAATACTTCTGTGCCGCACACAGAATGTAATCCGCTCTTTGTAAACTTCTTCATATGTGTAACAGCAGACAGTAAATTAACTATCTACGTGTGAGTAATATCTTTAACTGGTAGTAATTAAGCACTGCATTTAAATTGCCTATAAAAAACTTCTATCAATGAAAGAAAATATGTAGTATTTTGCCATCATAAATGAGCTTTTTTTTGCTATTTGTTTTACGTCACACCAACACAGATAGGTCTTATGGCGACGATGGGACAGGAAAGGTCTAGGAATGGGAAGGAAGCGGCCGTGACCTTAATTAAGGTACAGCCCCAGCATTTGGGAAACCACGGAAAACCATCTTCAGGGCTGCCGACAGTGGAGTTCGAACCCACTACGGTATCTCCCGGATGCGAGCTCACAGCTGCACGATCCTAACCGCACGGCCAACTCGTCCGGTCATCATAAATTAGAAGCCATAACCTAATTATTTGGTAGAATTGGACAACCAAGCATTCTTCAACCCCACACAGCTGTGACTGTAGAGGTTATAGTACTCTTAAATTATAATTTTCAAACTTTGCTCTGCATATTCTGTAGGTAGTTATAATTTTTATACTTATTATTGTCAGTTCTAACTTTTGTGCTGATGGTAAAAATGGAAGAATATTAAGATTAGGATGTGGGCTGTGCCAACACAAGCCTGTATATAGCCTAGGATTTATTTGCTTTACAACATTTACTTAGTAGAATTATTATTTTATTTCTTCCCCAAGATTACAGTTTACAAGACAGGTAACTCCCCCGTCACCTGGCTAACGCTTTGGCATGTCTTTTGAACACTTAATAAATCCTACAGACGCACACCCGATCACTGTCGTGTTTACTTCCCGTCACTATCTCGCCGCCATATTGGAAACAGCTGACCGTAAGCTCCTCCCCCGTTTCGGACGTCAATAAACAAAGCTACACTTCCCTGTACGGTGGCGTGTCGCTTAGTATCGATAATATTATGAGACTTAATTTGCACCGAAAGCGATATTCTTATCTGTGGGCAAGTCATACTCATGCTTAGCCATAATATTCGAGTAATGTGTAGGAAGAAAACAGCTGACTAGCGTTCGGCGCGCGCACCGACGAATTTCATTGGTTGCGACAAGCAAAGAGTTGCATGAAAGATACTTCTATCTCCATTTTCGAACCAATATTGAAACTTTAAACGAAGTCTAGTTAAACACCGGATGAACATTGTTTATGCAATGGAATACCGTGCGTAATTTAGACGTTGTTTAGGTAGATGTTGTCTAAGGCTTAAAATTAGTCATCGTTTCTGTAATCGGCCAATGGAGTACTGGACGACTTGGAGATCTCTAAATAGGCTGCTCTCGGGTGTTACTAGGTGCAAGACCGATCTGCATAAGCGGGGATATTCGGTGGATTCTGTTTTGTGTGGCTGTGGTGAAGTGTAGATTGCGACCTATCTGCTAGAATGTCGTCTTTGTCCTGGAGAAAAATCTGCTTGAGTCAACAAGGAATGCACTGGACTTTGCTAATCTCCGGTGCATCACAATATGAATCTTTGGTGCACAATTTATTTTTATTTATTTTCTATAGACATTTTTTGTACATCTTTATATGTAACTTTGCTTCTGACACGATATAAATAAATCTGCAAAAGCCAGGCAAGCTGTATGAAGTCTAATTTTAGATCCCCGAAACATGAGTCTATTTTGAACTTCCTTTCCTTCCAGGACTTTTCTACATTCCCTGATTAACTTTTCTTAGGCACAATTAGAAGGAAATTATTGAGGAAAAGACTCGGTAAACAACAGATAGGAAATCTGCCGCCTGGGCGACTGCCATGAATGTAGATCCGTAGTGATTGATTTTGGTTGGATTTTGCTTCAGTTCAAAATGCAGCATATTTAGTACTCGAAAATGTACCCCTGCTTCGCTACGGTATTCTACCATTTATACGGATTTCTACGTAAATTACTGTAAGATAGAGTGAGTAAGATATATTAAATGTCGTGTTTCCTAGGGCTATCCGAGAAACAAAATGGAAGGACGCCAATACGTTGTTTTCGATTTAAGGTAGGCATTGGGGAAGTTTTGATGATAACGGAAGGCCACATTTCCTACTACAATTCACAATCGAGTTCAGGAGTTCCTACTGTAACGGCAGGCCCACTTGCCAACTGTCATTTAAAATAGAAATGCAGAGTTTTCATTATAAAAACGCCTTTTTCTAACGACAATCACAATCGAGTTCGAGAGATTTGATTATAATCGAGAAATGTAGCGTGTAAAGAATCGAGATACGACAGAAAGTCATAGGACCAAAGTTGCAGATCTCTCCAAATTGAGCGGCGATTGTATAAACTGTTCTATGATACGACCTACCGTTTAGCCACCAATTACCGCGAAACGAAGGCCGTGACCGTTTTAAAATTGCATCCGTATTTCGATATTTTATGGGCCCAAAAAGTTGTAGCCTACATTTGAACTGCTTGGAATTTTTCCTCAAAGGAAAGTGTGTCCAGGTTTCGGGATTAGCACTCGCATACATACAGAGTAATTAAGGAAGAAAGTAATAGGTAAAGACAGTTGAAAATAATATAAAATAGAATTATAACTGAGGACAACCGGATATGACAAATATGTAAATACCAAGTGGATGTATTGGTAAATGAAATGTCCGTCACTAAATTGTGAAGATGTGAGTTACGGATATAAGAAGGTAACTGAGGAGAAATTTAGGCGCAGGAATTCTTAGGTGAACAGATGAGAAGTTGACTTACTGTGTTATTACTTAAGCCTAAGAGGCAAGAAATTAAAGCGGAAAACAGAAGAGAAATACTGTAAAAATTATAGCAAATGAGAGAAAACACCTTACTGTGTGAAATAATGGGCTGTATTCCGCGGTACTCTTCAAATGTTAACAGCCCCCTTAGTGCTATTCGAGGACGATTGTAACCTCCAACGGTGTTCAGCAAATATCCCGCAGAATGGCAGCTTGACCTCTCTTTCGCTTTCTACACAAGGAACAACGAGTTTACAGGAATTATGACGAAAATTGGATTCTTTACTTCCCTACTGGCAAGCAGCCATAGATGGTGCCATGGTAACCAGCAAATTCGTTGTCGGTATGTCGGTCATTCTTTGCAAAGCATGAGCCAAAAAAAAAAAAAAAAAAAAAAAAATAAATAAATAAATACCATGATAATAATTTTCTCCGCCATTTGAAGAGAAAGCTATCCAGCCGTTTCGCCGTGATGGTGGAACAAACAAACAGACAAACAGACACGAAAAATAAAAACTACTGATACGGTTTTGAGTTGACCTAAAACGGGTAAATATCTGAAAAATTGTCAAAATAAACGAAATTGCAGACAGCGGACCCCTTACAACTTTATTTATCTAGATAAGGGATACTATTAATGCTTTCACGGCCGGTACTTATAGACATGATATTGTATAGGCTTTTGGGCTTGTGCCGTGTCAAGAAAAGGTGAAATTCTTAACCTTTCGCAGAATACTGTGCTCTGCGTCCTCAGAAGAATTACACTTTTGAATTTGAAACGTTACAATAGAAGTAGAAGTGGAAATGGTACGTTCATTCACCACCAGATGGCCCCCAGGACGTGGCACAACGCTAGCGTTCGAAGCGGAAGCTGACCGAAGTATCACAATCAGACTAAGCAGTTCACATAACGTGTTTGCGTAACATATGACAGGTGTAAGGCATAGAATGAAATATCTGGCGACGAGGAACGTGCAAATTTGGAAAAAAACACCGAGACGAAATAATAATAGTGAAGGGGCAGGGAAGGGAACTACCTACGTAAATTCTTAATGGCTGGCAACCAGGTATTACTTAATTGATAGCCGGTGTCCCTGTTGAAATTGTTAGGATTTCTACGTATTTCCACAGCTTCCCGTATAATCCTGGACCTGTAGTGTCTAGTGTGGGTAAGAGCTTGAGCATCTTGTAACGTGATATCATGCCCCGACGATAGAGCGTGCTCAGCTATTGCCCATTTGTCGGATTGGTTGAGATGAATATTACGTTCATGTTCTCTGATACGGGTACCAATGGACCGGCATGTTTGGCTGATGTATACTTTGCCGCACGTACAGGGAATTTCGTATACCCCAGGATGTAAAAGTGGGGACAGTTTGTCCTTGGTTTTACTCAGACTATGAGCAATTTTAGTGGCGGTGCCAAACACGGTTTTTATATTCTTGACACGGCACAAGCCCAAAAGCCTATACAATATCATGTCTATAGGTAAGGGATGTTTTGTGGGCGTAGGACGTTGTAGGAGCAAACTCATGTAGTAGTAATCTTCAACACTAAAGCCTGGGCGGGAGACGAGGCAGATGCAGCTGATGATCCTGCTGCTGTGTCAGGCATGGTCTTGGTTATTCATGGTCCGCTGTCCGGAACGCAATGAGTCGTTCGTCCATCGGTGTTCGTTCGTTCGTTCGTGTGTGTGTGTGTGTGTGTGTGTGATCCGAGGGATTTTACTCACGGACAAGAGGAAATAAATCCGCAGCCTGTTTCCAGTCATTCGACCGGGTTAGGAATGAAATGAATAAATCCCCCATCTAGCGGCGAGAATAAGAATTGTGCAGGCTGCCGAAGCCCGTCACTTTCCTCTGGGGCAATGATTAATGACTGAAGGATGATGTCGCTGGAATGAAAGATGACAGGAAAAACCGGATTAGCTTACCCGGAGAAAAACCTTTGCCGCCTCCACTTTGTCCAGCACACATGTTACATGGAGTGACTGGGATTTGAACCACGGAACCCAGCGATCAGGGGCCGCCTGAGCCATGGAAGCACCGACGAGAGGAAATCTGAGAGCTCAAAGATAAAATAGCAATCATTACTTCAATGCACGAGGTTGGCCATTTGTAAGTCCTTTGAAACGATAATTTACTCCCTCACCTGAAAGTTTGTTGTCCCCCTGTGGGTGGGGGCTGTAGAGTAACGCCCACGGCATACATACACTGCCTGTCGTAAGAGGCGACTACAAAGGGCCCCAGGGGCTCTTAATTTGGGGAGCGTGGGTTGCCGACCACGGGACCCTTAGCGGAGTCCCGGCATTGCTTCCACTTACTTGTGCCAGGCTCCTCACTTTCAACTATTCCATCCGACCTCCCTTGGTCAACTCTTGTTCTTTTCCGACCACGACGGTATTAGAGCACTCGAAGGCTAGGGAGTCTTTCATTTTCACGCCCTTGTCTTTCTTTGGCCGACATCTTCATTCTTCGAATTGTCGGATCCCTTCCTTTTTTTCTCTCTGATTAGTGTTATATAGAAGATGGTTGCCTGGTTGCACTTCCTCGTAAAACCACCACCACCACCACCACCACCACCACCACCACCACCACCACCACCACCACCACCACCACCACCACCACCACCACCACCACCACCACCACCACCACCACCACCACCACCACCACCACCACCACCACCACCACCACCACCACCACCACCACCACCACCACCACCACCACCACCACCACCACCACCACCACCACCACCACCACCACCACCACCACCACCACCACCACCACCACCACCACCACCACCACCACCACCACCACCACCACCACCACCACCACCACCACCACCACCACCACCACCACCACCACCACCACCACCACCACCACCACCACCACCACCACCACCACCACCACCACCACCACCACCACCACCACCACCACCACCACCACCACCACCACCACCACCACCACCACCACCACCACCACCACCACCACCACCACCACCACCACCACCACCACCACCACCACCACCACCACCACCACCACCACCACCACCACCACCACCACCACCACCACCACCACCACCACCACCACCACCACCACCACCACCACCTTACTGGGTTGTTTCCCCCTTAAGCCATTGATCATTGTACAGCCTTCTGACACTGTCCCCTTGTGTGGGTGGGGGAAGTAGAATACACCCATGGTATCTCCTCGCTGTCGTAAGAGGCGACCAAAAGGGGCTCCAGGTTATCTTAACTTGAGAGCGTAGCTTGGCGACCACGGGCCCCTGAGCTAACGTATGGCATTGCTCTCACTTGTGCCACGTTCCTTACTTTCATCTATCCTATCCGACCTCACTTGTTCAACTTCTGTTCTTTACCGACTCCGACGGTATTACGAGTCGAAATTTTTTTTTTTTTTTTTGCTTTTTTGTTTTACGTCGCACCGACACAGATATGTCTTATGGCGACGATGGGAGAGGAAGGGCATAGGAAGTGGAAGGAAGCGGCCGTGGCCTTAATTAAGGTACAGCCCCGGCATTTGCCTGGTGTGAAAATGGGAAACCACGGAAAACCATCTTCAGGGCTGCCGACAGTGGGGCTCGAACCCACTATCTCCCGATTACTGGATACTGGCCGCATTTAAGCGACTGCAGCTATCGAGCTTGGTGAGTCGAAATCTAGGGAAACTTTCATTTTCACGCCCTTCGTGGCCCTTGTCTTCCTTTGACCTAATACCTTCATTTTTCAAAGTGCTGGATCCCTTCCATATTTTCGTTACGATTAATGTCATATAGAGGATGGTTGTCTAGTTGTACTTCCTCTTAAAACAATAATCACCACCACTGCGAGCATTACTACTGGAGGAAGTGATTTATAGTTGTTTTATCCGACTTCATGGGTAAATGGTTACCGTGCTGGCCTTTGGCCACGGGGGTCCTGGGTTCGTTTCCAGGCAGAGTCGGGAATTTTAATCATAATTGGTTCATTCCGCTGGCACGGAGCCTTGGTGTACGTGTCGTCTTCATCATCATTTCATCCTCATCATGACGCGCAGGTCGCCTACGGGAGTAAAATCAAAAGACCTGGATCTGCCGAGCCGAACTAGTCCTCGGACTCTCCCGGCACTAAAACCCATATGCAGTGAAGAAACCCTGCTTGCTAGTTCACCACCTTGTATTCCAATTTGCATGTTGACAGGATTTCGTGTGTCTATGGTACTTTTCTTTCAGGGTTAGCTTTTTAATACATTCTCAAATGTTAAAGGGAAATTTTCCCTGTCTTTCGTTTATTTGTGTAAAGGCTGATTAGTATATATGTGCTGATAAAACGTTATCCGTGGACAATGTTATAATTACAGTCAAGAAGTTCAGACATTTATCTGAAGCACTTAACATTTAGTAAATAGATGGTAAAAGAATGAAAATAGGCATTTAAGAATGACAAAAATGGGTCTAAGTCTTTTCAGGGGTTTACTCCATAAACCAGCATTTCATCTTAGGCCTGGCACCAGACTCATCAGAGTGGAATGTGGCAGGCCCTATCCACTGACAATGGAGTGTATACTGGTGAATTGATCAGAAGAGATTATTATTATTATTATTATTATTATTATTATTATTATTATTATTATTATTATTATTATTATTATTATTATTATTATTATTATTATTATTATTATTATTATTATTCATACATAAATTATCACTATAGATCGTTATGCCTTTCAGGGTTCAGTCTGCAAGCCTCTGTGAATTTACTAAACGTCCCCACAATCCTCTATTTGTAACTAGTGCTGTGGCTTCATTTAGTTCTATACCTTTTCTCTTTAAGTCGTTAGAAACTGAGTCTAACCATCGTCGTCTTGGTCTCCCTCTATTCCTCTTACTCTCCATAAGAGAGTCCATTATTCTCCTAGGTAACCTATCCTCCTCCCCATTCGTCCCACATGACCCCACCACCGAAGCCGGTTTATGCACACAACTTCATCCATCGAGTTCATTCCTTAGCTTTTACCTCCTCGTTCCGAGTACCCTCCTGCCATTGTTCCCAATATCTGTTACTTCTAACTTATGAACTTATTATTATTATTATTATTATTATTATTATTATTATTATTATTATTATTATTATTATCATTTCGAGAGGAGGTTAAAAGTAAGAGTAAAGCTGCATTATTTTTGGAACGAAACAATTTATTTCAAAGACATAAGAATTGTGCGCTTAAGGGTTAAAAATATAGAGCTCGAGTTGGTAAATTGCAAGATCAAAGTGTGTCCGTGAGCTCAGCTGTTAAGAGGCTGACCTACATCGCATGTGGATGTGGAAGTCAATGGTCCATTGTTCACGGCCAACTACCAACACTGACAATGAAAATGAAGGCTTCATAGCAAGTACGTTTTTGTCTGCAGAACTGCTCGGAGTAGTGGAGAAAACATCCACAAGTTAATAGCTCTTGGAGCTTACAACATGTGAACATTAACTGGGGGTTCTCCTGTATATAGGGGGCATAACATACGTCCGCGTTATCTCCTGCTTGACATAAGATGAATAAATACCGAATTCTCGCCCCTTCTTTTGTCAATATCTCAACGTGTTGAAGGATTAAACTTATTTCTTATGACATAAATATGCCTTATGGATGCGGATCATCTGAAGTTAGCGATGCAAAATTTGTCACGCGATATTACCTAGCAACCGTGCAGGCTGTGATGTGAAGTATTGATGGATGGCCATGACTGAGTGGCATATTTTCAAAGCGTGGCGTTAGAGTACAGATGGTAGATGTGATCTTGTAGGGTGTGATGTGAGGTATAGATGGATGGCCATGATTGAGACACATATTTTCAAAACGTGGCGTTAGAGTACAGGTGGTCGATGTGATCTTGTAGGCTGTGATGCGAAGTATTAATAGATGGCCATGTTTGAGGGACATATTATCAAAGAGGGGCGTTAAGAGTACAGATGTCGATGTGATCTTGTAGGCTGTGATGCGAAGTATTAATAGATGGCCATGTTTGAGGGACATATTATCAAAGAGTGGCGTTAGAGTACAGATGTCGATGTGATCTTGTAGGCTGTGATGTGATGTATTAATAGATGGACATAACTGAGAGACATACTTTTAAAGAGGTGCCTTAAAATACAGATGGTCGATGTGATCTTGCAGGCTGTATCGCGTCGAGTAGCCTAAATGATAGAATAATGCTGGGCTGAACAGATCGGTCGGTAGAGCCTCTGTGTTCTGATCCCCAACTTGTGAGGTTCGATCCCGGCCCGGTCCGGTGGTATTTGAAGTTGCTCAAATACGTCAGCCTCCTGTAGGTTGATTTACAGGCAGGTAGGAGAACTGCTATGGGACAAAACTCCGGCACCTCAGCATCTCCGCAAGCCGAAAAAGTAGTTAGGAAACCATAAAATAAATAACGCTATCATTTTTAATTGCAGTTTTCATGTTTGTTAACGGTCGAAATTCTGTAGTAGGTACGAGAAGAGCATTCTATAACTCAGTAACAGCTGGAGATACTTTTTTCCGGTTTTCACTGATATCTAGAATATTTCGCGGAAGAAGGTTTTCGCATATTAAATATTGAACCGTGATTTTTTTTAAACCGAACAGAAACAGTGTCTACAAAACAACTCGAAGAAAGGAAAGATTTTAATGTTGAAAACATATCTTAGCCGAGAAAGCAGAGGTCTCCATACTACGAAAACCGTAAATGTAATAAATTTCTTCAATTGTGCTGAACGTTGAAGGGCTAAAGGGCCCAGAAAGGTTTCAAATTGTGAGTCTTGGATAGCTCTATCAAAATAAAAATAAACACGTTCCGAAAAATCACTTCCGGCTTAAATGCAGTTCCGAAAAGAACAGCTTTTTAAAATTCAGATCCTAGCCAAAAATACTACTTACATAATTATTTCTATAATGTGTTCCTTGGTTCGATACCCTCAGGCATTTTTAGTTTTGAAAAATGTCCACACAGAATGTAGTTATAAGGGCTTAAGTGAAACTCTGCATTGGCTCACATTAGCGCTCATAGTGGTGCTTAAGTGAAACAATGCATTGACTCATATTAGCGCTCGTAGTGGTGCTTAAGTGAAACTCTGCATTGACTCACATTAGCGCTCGTAGTGGTGCTTAAGTGAAACTCTGCATTGACTCGCATTAGCGCTCGTAGTGGTGCTTAAGTGAAACTCTGCATTGACTCACATTAGCCCTCGTAGTGGTGCTTAAGTGAAACAATGCATTGACTCATATTAGCGCTCGTAGTGGTGCTTAAGTGAAACAATGCATTGACTCACATTAGCGCTCGTAGTGGTGCTTAAGTGAAACTCTGCATTGACTCGCATTAGCGCTCGTAGTGGTGCTTAAGTGAAACTCTGCATTGACTCACATTAGCCCTCGTAGTGGTGCTTAAGTGAAACAATGCATTGACTCACATTAGCGCTCGTAGTGGTGCTTAAGTGAAACAATGCATTGACTCATATTAGCGCTCGTAGTGGTGCTTAAGTGAAACAATGCATTGACTCACATTAGCGCTCGTAGTGGTGCTTAAGTGAAACAATGCTTTAACTCACATTAGCGCTTGTAGTGGTGCTTAAGTGAAACAGTGCATTAACTCACATTAGCACTCGTAGTGGTGCTTAAGTGAAACAGTGCATTAACTCGCATTAGCGCTCGTAGTGGTGCTTAAGTGAAACAATGCATTAACTCGCATTAGCGCTCGTAGTGGTGCTTAAGTGAAACTCTGCATTGACTCACATTAGCGCTCATAGTGGTGCTTAAGTGAACCTCTGCATTGACTCACATTAGCGCAGTAGTGGTGCTTAAGTGAAACTCTGCATTAACTCACATTAGCACTCGTAGTGGTGCTTAAGTGAAACAATGCATTAACTCGCATTAGCGCTCGTAGTGGTGCTTAAGTGAAACTCTGCATTGACTCACATTAGCGCTCATAGTGGTGCTTAAGTGAACCTCTGCATTGACTCACATTAGCGCTAGTATTGGTGCTTAAGTGAAACTCTGCATTAAATCACATTAGCGCTCGTAGGGGTGCTTATGTGAAACAATGCATTAACTCACATTAGGGCTCGTAGTGGTGCTTAAGTGAATTTCTGCATTGACTCACATTAGCGCTCGTAGTGGTGCTTAAGTGAAACTCTGCATCGACTCACATTAGCGCTCGTAGTGGTGCTTAAGTGAAACTCTGCATTAACTCGCATTAGCACTCGTAGAGGTGCTTAAGTGAAACTCTGCATTAACTCGCATTAGCGCTCGTAGTGGTGCTTAAGTGAAACTCTGCATTAACTCACATTCGCGCCCGTAGTGGTGCTTAAGTGAAACAATGCATTAACTCGCATTAGCGCTCGTAGTGGTGCTTAAGTGAAACTCTGCATTGACTCACATTAGCGCTCGTAGGGGTGCTTAAGTGAAACTCTGCATTGACTCACATTAGCGCTCGTAATGGTGCTTAAGTGAAACTCTGCATTGACTCACATTAGCGCTCGTAGGGGTGCTTAAGTGAAACAATGCATTAACTCACATTCGCGCTCGTAGTGGTGATTAAGTGAAACTCTGCATTGACTCACATTAGCGCTCGTAGTGGTGCTTAAGTGAAACTCTGCATTGACTCACATTAGCGCTCGTAGTGGTGCTTAAGTGAAACTCTGCATTGACTCACATTAGCGCTCGTAGTGGTGCTTAAGTGAAACTCTGCATTAACTCGCATTAGCACTCGTAGTGGTGCTTAAGTGAAACTCTGCATTAACTCGCATTAGCACTCGTAGTGGTGCTTAAGTGAAACAATGCATTAACTCGCATTAGCACTCGTAGTGGTGCTTAAGTGAAACTCTGCATTGACTCACATTAGCGCTCGTAGTGGTGCTTAAGTGAAACTCTGCATTGCCTCACATTAGCGCTCGTAGGGGTGCTTAAGTGAAACAATGCATTAACTCGCATTAGCACTCGTAGTGGTAGAAAAAGGCAAACTGCTAATCTAATCGACCGGATAACGATGATTAAGAAAATGATTGTAATTTTTAGAAATAAATAAAGAATATATTTTCATACTTTATTTTTTATTTACCTAAAATTCGTAGCTCATATCCCTAGGATGTTTTCAACATCGAGTTGTTTGCCTGAAGGGATAGAACTTTTTAAAAAAAAATCTAGTTTCCACTGTGCCTAAAGGATCTCGCGGGAAGGGTTTTCATATATTAAATATTGAACTGTGATTTTTTTTAAACCTAACATAAACGCTGCCTACGAAACAACTCGAAGAAAGGAAATATTTTTTTCCTAAGTTGTTAAACTATAGCTAATTATGTCCCTCCAAATTCTGTCACGATCTCTATCAACTTACTCCATCTGCGGTATTGGATGAAGGGTTATTAAGAGCTCTTAGTTCGTTAATGACGAGATAAAAAGCTTACCGTTCACTTTCAACGGCCAGCAATGAGGCTTCATGAGTAATAAACCACAATGAGGTCCCGTCTCTCGTGACCGACATAGCACCATTCCTCCACTTCAGGCAAATAATATGACTTCCTCTTCCGTGATAATAATGTATGTCTTATTATTATTATTATTATTATTATTATTATTATTATTATTATTATTATTATTATTATTATTATTATTTCTATTTCTTCGTTTCTGCCAACCAGGGACCACGTCAGTTCAACGGTCTCCTTTTCTGAGCTTTAACTGCCACCCAATGCTCCTACGTTCGTCTCCGGTGTTATTCTTTTCTCTCTTGGGTCCACGCCTTCCCTGTCTTCAGCTTCGGCTTTTCCTGAAAACCTTTGTGCGTACGTAGTTTTTCCTTAAACGGAACACGCTCCTGGATATCTTTAGGAGAAATTTCCGTATCTCGTAGATCTTTCTCAACTTATGTAAACCATAACCCTTTGTCTTTCTTATCTTGAAGGTATGTTAATATCCGTTTAGATATCAAAAAGTGATTCGTGAATGAAAAGAAGGAACCAAAGGGAATACTTCTTAGAAACAAAATTCACCTTCATTGCTTAGCTTTTCGAGATGACTTTCCAATCCTCTCCAACAACAGAGAGGACGCAATTCAGTCCATAGAAAAACGTCATGAAACAGTGGCCAAAAGCGGACTCCAAATTTCATTTGAGAAGACGCAGTATTTGAAGAGAACTAAATAAATATTCGATAATCAACCATGTTGTTTTCGAGTCATCAATCTATTGTCTGGTTTCATGTAGCTCTTTATCCCACCCATCTCGTGCTAACCTTTTTATTTTTACGTAATGACTACTCTAAACTGCTTGTCATATTCAAACCTAGCTCTACTCCTACCGTTCTTACAGCCTACACTTTTCTAAAAACCCACTTGGACCAATCGTGGGATGTGCCCTAACATTCTATCGCTTCTTCCGGTATCCCCTGCCTGTCGTAAGAAGCGACTAAAAGGGGCGATCAAGGGATGATTGAATCAGAACCATGAAACTACTAGTGATTAGTACTACCACGCGGGGAACACCATGGGTTGCTTTTACTTGCGCGTAGTACCACTATGTTAGGTACCAAATAGGTTTGTGATTAGTAGCAAAAGAGTACGGTGCCGGCTTTTACATTACCTGTGATTAATACCCACTATATGAGGAACACCACGAGATAGCGCGAGTCCCTGTGGTTAGTACACTTCTGTGATGAACACCATAGGTTTGTGTTGCCTGTAAATGGCGCCGCAATGTGCGAAACACCATAGGTCTGTATTACATGTGCGAATTGCATTACCTGTGAGTAGTACCATGCTGTGTGGAATACCGCGAGTCTACGCTACTTTTGATTAGTACCACAACAAGAAAAATAGCATGGTTCTACTTTCCTAGCGATAAGTACCATTACGAGGGGTCGATGACTTGGATTTTGGAACCCTTTAGACTAAAAGCCTCATCGATTCAGTATTATGCTATAGGTGCAGTCCCTTGGTCAGTAATACTCTTGTTTGACGTCAGTTTCTGTGAATGTGAGGCATTGCGGGTCTGATCCACTGATTGTTTTAAAATTCATATCCATTCATTCTTCGTCCTCACGTTTTGAATTCTGGTCAGCGGAGGATTTTGGACTTTTAATTTGTCATTCCATTTCATCTCATTTCGTACCATTAGGGGCGGATGATCTAGATGTTAAGCTCCTTTAAACAACAAACATCATCATCATGATCATCATCATCATCATCATATTCTTCTTCTTCTTCTCCTTCTTCTGGTGAAATGTCGCCTAATTCGATTCAGCATCTCTTCATTCGTGATTCGATCTACCCTTGTCACGTTCAGCATTCTTCTGTAACACCGCATTTCAAAAGCTTCTATTCTCTTCCTTTCCGAGCTAGTTATCGTCCATGGTTCATTTCTATACATTACTACCCACGCTCCAGGTGAAAGTCTTCAGATGCATCTTTCTAATTTCTATATCAACGTTCCATTTGAGCGAATTTCTTTTCTTAATAAAGACCTTCTTGCTTGTGTTGGTCCTCCTTACTTCTGTCATCGCTAGTTATTCTAATACCTAAGTAACAACATTCATCTATCTACTTTAAGACTTCATTTCCTAATGTAATATTTTTTGCATCACCAGATTTCGTTCTACCGCACTCCCAAAATTTGCTTTGGATTTATTTATTTTCATCTTGTATTCCCTCTCCAAGACTCTGTCCATACCATTCAGCAATTTCTCCAGATCTTCTTCACACTCAGATAAAATACAACATCATCGGCAAAGATCTTTCAAGTCGAAAAATGCAAATATCTGGGCGAAATATGTCAACCACTCGAGGTAAATCAGAAAGCAAACGAACAGTGAACTGCTAAATTGCAATGAGCTTAGAAAATTACCTGGAACAGACAACAAGTAATCTACATAAAAGATATAAAATTACGACACTACAACACGGTCATCAATCCAGAGGCACTTCATGCGTCCGAAACCATGATAACTTTAAAACATCGAGAAACAAGAGAAGAAAATTCTGGGAAATATCTTAGGACCAGAATACGAAAATGGAATTTGGAAGGAATAGAAATCACAGAAATTTTATAAAGGCACAGAAAAATTCACAAATACAATTAGAAAAAGGCGATTTGAGCATGCGTATGTACACCTCAGGCTTTATTAACATGGATATGTTTTGGGGGTAATTGGACAGAAAACCGACTCTGTGGTAAGCATGGAAACCAGTGTTCGTCATCTATGTCTACGTTGCCGTCTTCCTCACGTTGTTAACGTGTGCCAGAACTCTTGTCTTCTACATACAGAAGACCTAGGGACAAATGTCACCGTGTTTGGTTTAAAACGAGTTTCCGATGTCTTTGACTGGCGTTTCGTCTAGATCACATCAAAGCCCATTACACGCAGTAACGCCACCGAAGCTAGCAGAATGTTTCTCATAATGACTAGTCCACACCAAAGTTAATAAACAATGTTAATGAAAACATTTCTCATCATAGTCAACAGACTTCTTTAACATTCTGTCCACATGAAGAAAGCTGTTTATGAGGTTACGATGCATAGCGTCAGGAAGAAGGAAATAGACGCGAAGTGTGGCAAAGAAAAATATTGGAAAGGTGTTTGGTATTAAGTTTGGAGAGAACACTCACGTTAGCACTTTCAGTTCATGATGACTGTAAAAATTGGGTCTGATATTGTAAGAAATGATAGTTTATCGGAAAGCCGACCCCACTAATGACTCGGACTGTATATATTTGTCTAGAGTATCAAAACAAGCAAATTCAGTTATTGTGCTTTATACAACCATCTCAAGGCATCGGTAAAGGCACGAAATGCAGAAAATATTAATTTAACCTACAGTACATAGTTAGGATAGAATTATTTTGATCATATACAAGTGATTATGGAAGGTTAGCTTATTCAGCGAGGAGCGAAGTTGGAAAATAAAACTACGTATGTTAGATCACAGCTAAAAGAATACCATCTAGAATTAAAAATACTGTATATTAGAACTTTCGCTTGCGATTTGATAGTACATTTTTAGAAGAAATAAAAAAATCATCTGATAGACATAAAGCTGAAAATTACAGGCCAGTCAGTTTGACATGCATTGCATGTACGCTTTGGGAAAACATTCTTTGTGATTATATTAGACATGTTTACGAAATTAATAACTGGTTTGATATAAGGCAGTTTGGGTTTAGGAAGGTTATTCCACTGAAGCTCAACTTGCAGGATTCCAGCAAGATATAGTAGATATCCTGCATTCAGGAGTTCAAATGGTCTGTATCGCGATTGACCTATCTAAGGAATTTGATAGGGTAGATCATAGGAGACTACTGGCAAAATTTAGTGCAATTGGACTTGACAAAAGAGTGACTGAATGGGTTTCTATATTTCTAGAAAATACAACTCAGAGAATTAGAGTAGGCGAAGCTTTATCTGTCCGTGTAATAATTAAGGGGAGTTCCTCAAGGCAGTATTATTGGACCTTTATGTTTTCTTATATTTATCAATGATATGTGTAAAGAAGTGGAATCAGAGATACGGCTTTTTGCAGATGACGTTATTCTGTACAGAGTAATAAATAAGTTACACGGTTGTGAGCACAGCAAAATGACCTCGATAATGTTGTGAGATGGGTAGTAGGCAATGGTATGTTGATAAACGGGGATAAAAGTCAGGTTATGAGTTTCACAAATAGGAAAAGTTCTCTCAGTTTTAATTACCGCGTTGATAGGGGTGAAGGTTCTCTTACCGGACGAGTTGGCCGTGCGCGTAGAGGCGCGTGGCTGTGAGCTTGCATCCGGGAGATAGTAGGTTCGAATCCCACTATCGGAAGCCCTGAAGATGGTTTTCCGTGGTTTCCCATTTTGACACCAGGTAAATGCTGGGGCTGTACCTTAATTAAGGCCACGGCCGCTTCCTTCCAACTCCTAGGCCTTTCCTATCCCATCGTCGCCATAAGACCTATCTGTGTCGGTGCGACGTAAAACCCCTAGAAAAAAAAAGAAAAAAAGAAAAAAAGGTGGTTCCCTTTGGGAATCATTGTAAGTATCTAAGTCTTAATATAAGGAAAGATCTTCATTGGGGTAATCACGTAAATGTGATTGTAAATAAAGGGTACAGATCTCTGCACATGGTTATGAGGTTATTTATGGGTTGTAGTAAGGATGTAAAGGAGAGGGCATATAAGTCTCTGGTAAGACCCCAACTAGAGTATGGTTCCAGTGTATGGGACCCTCACCAGGATTGCTTGATTCAAGAACTGGAAAAAAAATCCAAAGAAAAGCAGCTCGATTTGTTCTAGGTGATTTCTGACAAAAGAGTAGCGTTACAAAGATGTTGCAAACTTTGGGCTGGGAAGACTTCGGAGAAAGGAGACGAGCTGTCAGTTGAGAGATGGCGTGGAATGACACAGTAGACGAATACGTTTGGATGGTGTCTTTAAAAGTAGGAAAGATCACAATATGAAAATAAAGTTGGAATTCAAGAGGGCGAATTGGGCAAATATTCGTTTATAGGAAGGGGAGTTAGAGATTGGAATAACTTACCAAGGGAGATGTTCAATAAATTTCCAATTTCTTTGAAATCATTTCGGAAAAGGCTAGGAAAGCAACAGATAGGGAATCTGCCACCTGAACGACTGCACTAAATGCAGATCAGTAGTGATTGAAAAAATCTTATTCCGCGCTTCAAATTTGCGTGCTCTAATTGCGTTCTTGCGCATGTGCGAGCCTAAACGTTATCGAAAACACGGAAAGTTAATGAACAGTTTCATTTACAGAAGATGACGATAGTTCTTTTGTCAACATGCTCGAAATGTTAACGAACACGCTATTTTGTTTAATAATAGTAAAAAATGTTCATGAACATTGTTGTTGGTTAACAAAGTTAACCAAAACATCTTGGTGTTGACGCACCTTACGTACGTATGGCCAAAACATTGTGTGCTAAATTTGTGACAATTTTGTTGGACGTACATCATGATTAGGGCTCGGATGTTTAGGAAAAGTCATATTTTTTCTTTGTCTCTATTTTCTTGCCTGTTTGGATTTTGGTGCAGACGAGGTGATTATGGTCACAACTTAGTGATCTTTATTTGTCATACAAATGCATATTTTGGCTACTTTTTGTCATAAGGTCATATTTTGAGCTATTTTCGTAGAAACGTCATATTTCGGTCATTTTTCGACAGTTTGACGACAGATGTAGCTGTGCAAAATCATCTCCAACTTACCGAATGCGAACGAGTGTTCACAAAACACGAATCTTGTCATGCACTTCAATTCCAGCCGCGGAGAAGAATGAAAAACGTGTGTGAGTTTGCATTATACGCCCTGCAGCCCTTAATTTGTTTCGTGGTACTCAATTTGAACTTTAATGCATTTGAATAATATTAATGAATATTTTAGAAAGTAGATAAATTTCTAGTTTTCTCGTATTTCAAACCAGCAATACACGTTGCAAACAAGTCCTGACTTTCAAAATGCTGCGTGATCTGATAATCTTAGTGAACTTCGTACTTTATAGGTATGTATTCACACATGTTTGGTAAGTGATTCAAGGAAATTAGACTGTGAATAACTGCTAAACATGTAGACTATATTCAGAAAATCATTATGAAAGGAGGAATAAATACAAAATCTACCAAAGGAATTGCCGTTTCGATTTATAATTTATTTTAACTTGGCCATATTTAGAGTAATAATTTTAGGGTCATATTTTGTAATTTTTGCGTCATATTTCATCACTTTTGAGGTCATATTTCGTCACATTTGAGGTCATATTTGCTTGCTTATTTGGGCTATTTTTAGGTCTTAAACACACCGGGCGAGTTGGCCGTGCGCGTAGAGGCGCGCGGCTGTGAGCTTGCATCCGGAAGATAGTAGGTTCGAATCCCACTATCGGCAGCCCTGAAAATGGTTTTCCGTGGTTTCCCATTTTCACACCAGGCAAATGCTGGGGCTGTACCTTAATTAAGGCCACGGCCGCTTCCTTCCAACTCCTAAGCCTTTCCTATCCCATCGTCGCCATAACACCTATCTGTGTCGGTGCGACGTAAAGCCCCTAGCAAAAAAAAAAAAGGTCTTAAACATCCGAGCCCTAATCATGATATTACATATTTCTTTCCATTTATTGGAACTCTTTATGCCTTCTGTGCGTGGAGTCAAAGGATGCAATTTCTATACCCCCTGCATGTCGTAAGAGGCTCCCAAGAGGGGAAGAACCAAAGAATCTGTACCCGCTCTGTCGTCTTTTGAGCTAAAAAAAAAAAAAAAAAAAAAAAATAAAATAAAATAATCCATGATTTTATGCTTATTCGTGTCGCGGAGAAATTTGCATGTATCTTTATTTCTTTGGCAATTTATGTTAATGATGGAATAAATTCAATTGTGTACTGGAATGCGAGAGGGAGCTAACCCACAAATCGTAAAAAAATACGAGTTATTGACATATTTGGATATTACTATTATATACGAGTATTAGCCCACAATATATGAATACAGTCGAACCTGGATATCTCGAACCTCAATATCTCGAACCTTCCTTACTAGAAGTTTCAGTATCTTGAAGTAACTTAAAATTTCCCGGCCGTTTATCCTATGCTTCACGTGTATTTAT
Organism: Anabrus simplex; assembly: GCF_040414725.1. Taxonomy (NCBI): domain Eukaryota; kingdom Metazoa; phylum Arthropoda; class Insecta; order Orthoptera; family Tettigoniidae; genus Anabrus; species Anabrus simplex. The sequence continues at coordinate 63,702,022 of NC_090278.1, read as the reverse complement.
TTCTCAATTTCTCGAAGCAAAGATTTCCTTCCCTGAAGTAAAAAAAAAATCCTTTGTAACTGAAATTGTGTGTAACATAAACTGTGGCTGGTTCAATCAATCAATCAATCAATCAATCAATCAATCAATCAATCAATCAATCAATCAATCAATCAATCAATCAATCAATCAATCAATCAATCAATCAATCAATCAATCAATCAATCAATCAATCAATCAATCAATCAATCAATCAATCAATCAATCAATCAATCAATCAATCAATCAATCAATACATCAATCAATCTATCTATCTATCTATCTATCTATCTATCTATCTATCTATCTATCTATCTATCTATCTATCTATCTATCTATCTATCCTGATCTGCATTTAGGGCAGTCGCCCAGGTTGCAGATTTTTGGCTCAGTCCGGTTTGAATTTGAAGGTGTTCAAATACGTCAGGCTCGTGTCGATAGATTTATTGGCACGTGAAAGAACTCCCGCGGGACTAAATTGCGGCACCTCGGCGTCTCCGAAAACCGAAAAAAAGTAGTTAGTGGGATGTAAAACCAGTAACATTATTATTAACATTAATTGTGCAATACGGCATGTATCGCTAGCCAGTAGGCGTGTAATAGCTCAACAAATTTATATATATATATAAGATTATTAATGCATTAATTGACGATAATAGTTTGCTTCACGAGTTTTACTTTAATGTTAGAAAAGGAAATTTAAGATTTCGGCAATTGTTTATAACTCCAGTCTCCAAAACTGTATTTTTTAAGAACTCTCCGTTTATCAATATGTGTGAAACATACAATAACTTAATTAATGAGTATCATGTAGACCTTGAATTTGCTTATGAATATGACACATATGAAAGTATATTAAAAGAAGTTTTCTCATCAGAGTGATTTGTTCATATGTATAATATTTACATGATTTGCTTACAATCTTTTTGTCTTATGTATTAACGGGCTTCTGTATATGAGATATTCTTTCATCCATTTCATACAGCATTATTTACATAGCATTTTCATATTTTCTTCGTTTTGGTATTTCTGTGTTATTTGTAATAACAGAGGACATGAGGTCCAGTCGAGAGGTGAAAACTCGTATTGCGATTGGAGAAGGAAGCATTTAATAAGAAGAGCAGACTTTTTTGTGGGGGCATGGATAGAGACTTGAGGAAGCGATTCGTGAAATGCTTTGTATGGAGCGTGGCACTGTATGGAGTTGAGACTTGGACATTGAGAAAAGAGGACGAAAGAAGACTGAAGCATTTGAGATGTGGATTTGGAGGAGAATGGAACGTATACAATAGATAGAAAAAGTAAAGAATGAAGAAGTCTTGAGAAGAGTTGGGGAAGAGGGAAATATATTAAAAGTAATCAAGAAGAGAAAGCACAATTGGATTGGTCATTGGATGAGGAGAGATTGCTTGCTTATAGATGCTGTAGAAGGAACGGTAAATGGAAAAAGACAAAGAGGACGGAGAAGATATCAGATGCTGGACAGTATCAGGATAGAATACAAGTATGAGGAAACAAAGAGGGTGGCAAGAGACGGGATTGCATGGAAAGCTGCCATGTGAAGACCTGACGTATGGCAGAACTCTGATGATGATGTGTTATTTGTGTCAAATAATTTGTAAAAGCCACCTATAATTGGAGTGTGTCTCTGTTGGTGGCACGTTTATTAAATAAATAAATAAATAAATAAATAAATAAATAAATAAATAAATAAATAAATAAATAGTTAGTTTATGAACCAAAAATGTGATTGCTAATACGCTAAATTTCACGCATAAAGACAAATGCAAAACTCAAAATATTTCACTTCCATGGCCGTGTGGTTAGGTCCCTTTCGTATTATAGTATTCAATTCTATTCTGTGATGGTTACAGTAACCATTGCCCTTATTTGATTAAGTGTATACGTGGAGTGTAGTACCACGACTCATCAAGTGTTGTACGTCCCGATATGGGAGACCAGCTGAGGAATGTAGCTGTATTAACAGACGGAGTACTGCAAGGTCTTTACACCATGTGTTTACTCCGAGAATCACGTAAATAATTTAATTTGGCTAGGATTTGAATAAAAAAGAAAACGAGTAAAAAACAAGCGATTTTAGGCCTTTTTTTCGGAACTGCATATTGTACCGGTAATGGCGGTACAAACTAAGTCCCCGTCATAGAAATTTTAAAACTTACGTGTTACGCTCCGGGCCGCTTACGAAGGACTGACTGGACGGCGAGCAACAGCTGTGCGCGTGTGACGTAGTGAGCGGGTGACGTCACAGCATGCCTCGCCGCACTACAGAGCCTAGACTGATGTAGAATGTTCTTCGAGTTTCGACGGGTAATAACTTTTCCCACGATAATGATTGAACAAATTGAACAACATCACCATATAACTTGATCCCTTAGCTATGTTCCTGCCGAATTTCACGTGAATCTGACTTGGGACGATAAAGTTATGGAACAAGGGGTGGAGGCCCGGATCAGATATAAATACGTACTGCTTCGCTCAGCAGACCAGTGTGTGTTCCAGCATGTTAGAGTGTGCTGCAGTGCGCTGCAGTGTGTTACAGCATGTTGCCAGAGTGTGATGCCAGTGTGTGGCCGGAGTATCTATGTGCACGCTAGACTGTAGTGTTCGCACAGTCGGTTCGCGGGCACCGTGATCGAGCGTGAAGCCGCTATTAAGTTTCAAGTCCGTGGACTTTAACCTAATCGTGTTGAATATGGACTTATGCAGATTTCTTTATACTGTGACAACTTTTTACTCCGATAGGACGTGAGATGAATTGTGTCTCGTCTGGACATTATCTATTGACTGTTACTCTATACGAGTGTCTAAGACTCGCAAACGTTTTCGAGTGCTCGAAATTGAAGTTTTATGTTATGGACAGGACTTAGAACTGATTGCTCCTTACCGAGTACTAAATACTTCGAGTTATAAGACTGTGTTTGAATCCAAATTTAATTTACTATTCCATGAACTGTGTCAATATTTTAGGTCATGAACTGTGAACTTTGCATGTGTGAACAGTGCATTTCAATTCTAATAAACAGCACATTTCAATTCTGCGAACATTCAGTTTACGAACAGTCGAACCAAGGACTGTCAATACTCGATTAATTTCGTCTTTTGATTTCATGTTATTTTCAATACGTGAATGAGTTCTAATTCACGAGTGGAACATCTTTATTTTGAATGAATTATGTTGAACAGTGCTTCAAAGAATTAAGTCATGCGGCATTACCTTACGTTGTACCAAGTGCCACAAACTTTAAGTGACTCTGTTAAACTCGACGATAAGTTTCGAGTGGACTTTTATTTTATGAGTAGTAACTTACATGCTTATTCGAGTCTAGTGGCATTCTTTCACTTAACACGGGACAAAATTGAGTGACATTTCACCGTGTGATAAAGATACGTTTTGTGTTTGAACTTTGTTAAAACCATTTATAAACGTTCTTCTCATCTGTGCAGAAGCAGCCTTTACATTAACTCGCCCCAGGGCTTAACGATGTTCATTCATGTTCACCATTCACAAGGACTACCTCAACGCCATTCATTAACGTCGCATGGATCTTCAAGACATCGAATGGATTTTCTAGAACTTCCATCGGGGGACGAATGGTGGTTCGCTGATACGGAAAATGGAGCTGCCGGAATCCAAGGACATCGCCAGCCATAGGACGAGGAACATTTTCTACTGTATCCGCTGTACAGAGGTGACATTACTTTCAATTTCTTAATAAACTCTGGAATTTTTTTAAAAAGATTTATTTAAACAAACCCTCTCCCTCTGTATGCACTTCAACGAATGGTACACGCCCTGCGTTTCATCTCTACCGAAGTACCACATTTACTGTTACAATATAGGTCGGGAGTTTTTCGATTTTTTTTTTTTTTAAGTTTGATAGGGCTATTCAAGACTGAGTATTTGAAATATTTCCGGGTCCTTTAGCCCTACAAAATTCGGCACAATTGAGGAAATTGCTTACTTTTACGGGGACCGCTACTTTGTCTAGCAAGAAATGTTAGAAAAGGTAGCAGACAATGTAATGTACTATTTTCTTCTTCTGGAAGTGCCATATACCAGTGGACGTTAGCGGTCATTCTGGTCCAGACCTTCCTACTGACAGGTGCTGTAAGTAAGCCAGCTGATGAAGAATTGGATCACTGGTGGAGGTTTCCCGACCAGGATTCCCCCTGTGGGTGGGGGCGGTAGAATAACACCCACGGTATCCCCTGCCTGTCGTAAGAGGCGACTAAAAGGGGCCCCAGGAGTTCTGAACTTTGGAGCGTGGGTTGGCGACCACGGGGCCCTCAGCTGAGTCCTGACATTGCTTCCACTTACTTGTGCCAGGCTCCTCACTTTCATCTATCCTATCCGACCTCCCTTGGTCAACTCTTGTTCTTTTCCGACCCCGACGCTATTAGGTTTGCGAGGGCTAGGGAGTCTTTCATTTTCACGCCCTTCGTGGCCCTTGTCTTCCTTTGGCCGATATCTTCATTTTTCGAAGTGTCGGACGCCTTCCAATTTTCCGTCTGATTAGTGTTATATAGAGGATGGTTGCCTAGTTGTACTTCCTCTTAAAACAATAATCATCACCACCACCACCTCCCGACCAGGAAGTGCGTCGTCGCCCAGGACCTCTTCTTCCTCTTACTTTTCCTTGATATATGAGTTGTTGGCGGTGGTATTTCTCGTTACGCAAAATGTGGCAAAAGTATGCTGCCTGCCTTCCTTTTTTGAGAGTCTTTGTTACTGTTAATCCTCCATGAGGCGCGCTGGGGTATAAAGTACATCACTGCTGATTTTTTTCAACTTGGCAACACTATAACTTTTCCAAGATTGCTTGCTCGTCTGCTTTTCCTTCAGTGTGACCTTAGTTGTTGAATGTGATAGTTTGGAGTCTCTATGAGTGCTGAATTGTAGCTTCAATTCAGAACGTGTCACAGGCGGGCTACAAAGTACCCCGCGCGCTCGATGGAGTAAGTATTTCGACTACATTATTTACGAATATTTTCAAGCACGTCTCCGTTTAAAACACTCAATTTATTATCATTTCTCTAATTAAAATATATTTTCCGTTTATTTAGGACATTGGCGCCTGAGGAAATAGCCAAAATTACTTCACGAACAGCCAGAGGAAGGCAACTTGGACAGCGCAGAATCAGGTAAGGAATGTGAAGTGAACACGAATCTGAGGAAGGTCTCAATTCAGAGGACGTGTATCTGACTCAGAAAGTGAAAATGAACTTTATGAATATTTTATTGGAAAAAACAAAACCACCAGGTGGAGGAAAACTGATTTTTCGAAGGTATGCAAAACTAAAACCAAAAATGATGTCAAAGTATTTGCTGGTCCTAAATGTAATGCAAGAGGAATCAAAGATGAAATATCTTCCTTCCATAAAATAGGTGATGAAGATATGGTAGATGACACAGTAACTCACACGAACATGTACATTAGAACTTGCGCAGTGCCTGTGCATTAGAAGATCAAATTTCTGAAAAGTTTTCAAACGTGCAAATAACATTTATTGTTGCATTTTCACTTGGTATAGTGTATAATATGCTAATATTTGTAATTATTAGTGATGTGGATAAATAAAATTTGATGAAAATTAGATATTTACTAGTATTATGTGTTGTTGAAGTGTGGGGTATAAAGTACACCAAGCGCCTGGTCATGTACCATTTCAAGGCGCGCCTGCTGGAGGGTGCTGCATAACGACAACGTTCGTTACTTGATACAGCCAATACAAATAAAAGTACAAGTAGCAAACAAACAAAATACAATGAAACCATTGAACAAACAAGCAAATACATATCCCCAGAGGTTAACAATTGAATCATGACTTGTTAAAAGGGCTTAAGTCCAGTTTTTAGCGATTTTGAGTTAAGTATCAATTCAAGGTCTACAGAGCTCAATACACAAACAACTTTAGCCCTGGAATCCTGCAGCAAAATATTGAAGATGTTTTTCTGAGCTGAAGTGTTAATAGGATTTAAGGAAACAACAATATCACTGGAAACCATGAAACGTTCTGTCCCACATTCTGAGAAGGTAAGTTTCAAACCTACAGAATACATGGGGTTCAAATACTTTGCAGATATGAATATTGAATTTCACGACCGCATTGTAATCGAAACAGACTTTCAACGTATTAGGTCGTGTTATGTACATGTAGTACATGTTGAGGAGATGTTAAGTACAGAACAAAAATGGCCAGCCGGACACCAGTGGGATCCAAACCCACAACATGTACGTAACACGACCTAATACGTTGAAAGTCTGTTTCGATTACAATGCGGTCGTGAAAATTCAATATTCATTGACATGCCCCACAACGGGCGACTTAAACGCACTCTACAGTGTGTTAGCAGCAGTGCCAGACCTGTAGCTCAGATCCTTTCAAACAGAACAAAGATGGCCTAGGCCACCATAGCTCAATTGGTAGAGCAACCGACGCGAAATCGGGAGGTTGTGGGTTCGGATCCCACTGGTGTCCGGCTGGCCATTTTTGTTCTGTACTTAACATCTCCTCAACATGTACTACATGTACGTAACACGACCTAATACGTTGAAAGTTTGTTTCGATTACTCTGCAGATATGAAAAGTTGGTGTAGTTACCTTTCCGTACATCAGCAGTCCTGTCTGTCATATTTTCAGACTTTGCACAACCAGGAGTAGCGGCAATAGTTGTTCAAAAGGCTTTAGCATACCCATAGGGTAGCGTTTCCCTCAACACAAAAAATCTAGCTAATATTCAACAGGTGCTACCGTACATTCCTTGTGGTACAGAAGAAGACGCATTTTACAGGAGATTCTGTGGCGGAACAGTGAAGGCTAATGAAATAATATTGTCACACTCATAACTTTGTTAGCCTTTGATATCTTAATACCTTGCAAATGACATTTTATACTAACCTAATAAGTATCTATAATGGGCAGTCAGAGAAACCGCAGTGGTACATATAAGTTAGGAAATTTGTTTAGAAGGGTTATAGGGAGATACATTCAGGGAAACAGGGTGGCCTAGGGAGCAGTGATAAGGGAACAGGGAAGTGGAAATCAAGTAGGGATGACATAAAATGTTAGTGCTGAACTGTAGAAGTATTGTAAAGAAAGGAATAGAATTAATTAATTTAATAGATATATACATACATACCAGATATTGTAATAGGAGTTGAATCATGGCTGAGAAATGATATAATGGAATGAAAACCGAACAGCCACTACAACGTGACCATTTATAACATGTCTGTAAAACGTGTGTCTATGTAACTTCAGTGGTATTAATATATATATATAAACAGGCGTAATGAAACTATTTACTTGTGTATGGTTTCAAACTATGTCGCATACTAACAATATTCAAGAATGAATTGTTAAAGGACTTAAGTCCATGTACTTTAAATACCTTAATCTGGATGTGAAATTACATTAAAATTAAAGAACTTGTATCCTACATGTTATACATTACAGGTTGAATAATTAGAATACTCTAGTGCAATTTACAAGAACAAAATTAATTGGTTGATAAATAACATTTGTTTATGTCTCTTAAAGTTAGGTTCTGTGGACTTTCGACAAGTCATGATTCAATTTATGATTGCAGAGCTATTTCGCGAAAAGAAAGCCCCACAGATTAGCAGAAAATACCGTCACAGGTATGTGAAGTAGGTGGCCCTCCCTTTATTTGTGCCACGAACCTACTACGCTGGCGTAGCAGTGGGAGAGGTGATACTTCCACGTGGCGCGTCCCAGGTGGCGGATAGGGCGTCCTAACCGGCTTGTCGGCGGACTTGAGGGAAATAAAATACCTCTCGCGGACCAAACACACAACCCACTGTGGGTGGGGGATGCAGAGGAAGAATTCACCCACGGTATCCCCTGCCTGTCGGAAGAGGCGACTCAAGGGATGATTGTCTCAGAGCCATGAAACTACTTGTGATTAATACCACCACGCGGGGAACGCCATGGGTTACTTTTACTTGCGCGTAGTACCACTATGTTGTGTACCAAATAGGTTTGTGATTAGTAGCACTCTATGAGCGACACCATGGGATGAGGGAACCCATGGTTTCTGGCTTTGATTAGTACCCACTATATAAGGAGCACCACGGGATAGTAAGAGTCCCTGTGGTTAGTATCCTTATGTGATGAACACCATAGGTTTGCGTTGCCTGTAAATGGAGCCACAATATGCGAAACAGTGTCGGTCTGTAATACATGTGCGAATTTCATTACCTGTGAGTAGTACCATAATGTGTGGAATACCGCGAGTCTTTTGATTAGTACCGCAACATGACAAATACCATGGTTCTACTTTCCTAGCGATAAGTGCCATTGTGAGGGGCCGCTGACTTGGATTTTGGACCCCCTTCGACTACAAGTACCATCGATTCAGCATTGTGCTTTAGAAGCAGTCCCTTGGTCAGTAATACTATTGTTCTACGCCAGTTTCTGGGAATGTGGGGCATTGCAGGTCGGATCCACTGATTCTTTTAAATTCATTTCCATCCATCCACTCATTCTTCGTCCACACATTTTGAATTGTGGTCAGTGGATGTTTTTGGCTTTTAATTTGTCATTTCATATCGTCTCATTTCGTACCATTAGGGGGCCGATGCCCTAGTTGTTAGGCCCCTTTAAAAACAAGTATCATCATCATCATCATCATCATCATCATCATCATCATCATCATCATCAACCTTTATTTGTGAATCTTCAGAATGATGCTAACAGCCGAAGCTTTTATGTCACAAACATGTTCAGTGTAAGTAAGGGATAAGCCTTTCCCATCTTCAGTACCTGGCTACGCTACTGCCGACTAGTGATGGGACATTCGATTCATTTTACTGAATCGATTCATTTGATTCCGTTCACGTTACTGAACCGATACAGTGATCCGATTCACGGCTCATTGGTCACCGCTCCTACTGCATCTGTATAGTATGTGCTGGTAAGACAGCAGCAACAGCATTCAGTGCTCGCAGCTGCCATCTGGTCTTCATACTATGAACTCCTTTCTTAGAAAAAATGCTAGTTACTCTAATACATCGAAGGTTTCCGCCGACGCAGAGTGGGAAAGGTTAGGAAGGTAGCAGCCATGGCCTGAATTAAGGTACAGTCCCAGCATTTCCTGGTGTGAAAATGGGAAAACTACGGAAAAACCATCTTAACTGCTGCCGACGGTGGGATTCGAACCCACCATCCCCCGAATGCAAGCGCATAGCCACGCGATATTAACCGCACAACAACTCGCTCAGTCATTTAAAAAAAAGTATTTTTCTATCAGCTGAGGATTTTTTTAATCGTCATATTTTGTATAGGCTACCCGAGATGTACAGTAGCCCGCTGGTTTTCTGATTCAACATACTGTTATTGCGTCTGTCCACATATGATTGAAGTCTTGTGCAACAATGTGACATATGAACTGAGAGAATATTGAGCCGTTCTTCCCAATATAAAACAGGTACTTTTGAGTGGTCATGAGCATGACTCATAGTCATAGGGCAGGCTAGAGTCGAGTTTAATTGTCAAATGCCAACTAAGTTATTATACTAAGATTCATTAAACTAATAAATATTATAACCTAATAGCCTACCTACTTACTAGCTACTTCAGAATTATGTTGTGACTACCTTTTTAACACTGCAAATAAATCCATCTATTATTTCAAACTCCCTGTAAGAAGAGGACAGTGAATGCAAATGGGTATTATTTTCAAATGAGCTGAGCTCGAGAGTCCATTATAGCATACGATTCTTTCAGTGTAGCATGGCTCACTCTATGTCTCGCTGCAGTGAGCCGATAAGGAGCCGTGTGTATCTTGTGTCTCACTGAGCCGGCTCGTTCATGATTCTTTCGGTGTGCCATGGCTCACTGTATGTCTCGCTGCAGCGGAAGCTCGGCTCTCCTCTTGTCCAGTGAGCCGATAAGGAGCCGTGTGTATCATGTGTCTCACTGAGCCGCGCTCGTTCACGATTCTTTCGATGTGCCATGATTCACTGTCTCGCTGCAGCGGAAGCTCGGCTCTCCACGTGTCCAGTGAGCCGATAAGGAGCCGTGTGTATCATGTGTCTCACTGAGCCGCGCTCGTTCATGATTCTTTCGATGTGCCATGATTCACTGTCTCGCTGCAGCGGAAGCTCGGCTCTCCGCCAGTGTCCAGTGAGCCGACAAGGAGCCGTGTGTATCATGTGTCTCATTGAGCCGCGCTCGTTCACGATTCTTTCGATGTGCCATGATTCACTGTATGTCTCGCTGCAGCGGAAGCTCGGCTCTCCGCGTGTCCAGTGAGCCGACAAGGAGCCGTGTGTATCATGTGTCTCACTGAGCCGCGCTCGTTCACGATTCTTTCGATGTGCCATGGCTCACTGTATGTCTCGCTGCAGCGGAAGCTCGGCTCCCCGTCAACGTCCAGTGAGTGCGCCACTCAGCATTGTCCGCTGGGAGTAAGCTGAATCGTGTGCCGTGAGCTCGCCGTTCCTGTGAATCGATTCACTCGGACACTTGAATGAATCGATACACTGCTTCGAATCATGCATTCAGTAGCCAACACTACTGCCGACGCCTAATAGTTCTCTAAAAATCAAAATCTTCACAAAACGTACACCAACCATGTCTGTCTAATGCGAACATTATCAGACATCCTTAGACTTAAAATTCCTGTTCTTAAATTGTGTCTTATATTTTAAACTTACATCATATTTTCTTTACCGTCTGTCTGTACATGTCAATGTTAACAAACCCAATAAAAGTGAAACTATAGATAATGACTGTACAAAACAATCGTACACAGTTATTTTGTATGGGTGCACTTTTGTGTGTCACACTCTGATTGCTGCTATGCATATTGGGACAAACTAGTCTTTTCCCAAGTACCGTACTTGCGAATCAGCAGTAAGAATAGAAACAAGGTGTAGAAAGAGGTGCAGTATAGACACGCCTCAGCCCGAACTGCAGACACGTTGACTGGCGAATGCCGTTTGTACTTCTCTTCTCTTCATATTGTATCGCTGTGAAAAAGAAACAAAACTGATACTCAAGATACTGAATAAAAACTATGGTAAATTACAAAACAAAAAGGACAAAGTGTTTACAAAATAAAATAAAGCCACTGTATGATGTTGTTTGGGCCATCAGACTATAGACTGGTTTCATACCTTGGTGTACCCCAACCGTTCTTACCACTAACACTTCTCTAAGAAACGAACTGTTTCCGTGGTTTCCCATTTTCAGATCAGACAAATGCTGAAGCTGTACCTTAATTAAGGCCACGGCCGCTTCCTTCCCACTCCCAGCCCTTCCCTGTCCCATCGTCGCCATAAGACCTATCTGTGTCGGCGCGACGTAAAGAAAAAAAAAAGAAAAAAAAGAATTCAGCATTCTTCTGTAACACTACATTTCAAAAGCTTATATTCTCTTTCTTTCTTTCTGAGATAGATATCGTCCACGTTTAACATTCACAGAACGCCAGACGAAACTATTCAAAAACGTGTTTCTAATTTCTGTATCTTGTGGGTGGGGATACGGATGAAGAATACACCCACAATATCCCCTGCCTGTCGTAAGAGGCGACTAAAAGGGGTCCCAGGGGCTCAACTTGGGGCCCTTAGCTGAGTCCTGGCGTTCTTGTTCTTTTCCGACAGCCGTTCCTCGTCCATTACTTCATTTTTCGAAGTGACGGCTCCCATATTTTTTCTTCTTTTTCCTCTCTGTCTACCTCTGTGGGCGGGGGACGCAGACGAAGAATACACCCACGGTATCCCCTGCCTGTCGTAAGATGCGACTAAAAGGGGCGACCGAGGGATGATCGAATTTGAACCATGAAACTACTTGTAATTAGTACCACCACGCGGGGAACACCATGGGTCGCTTTTACTTGCGCGTAGTACCACTGTGTTAGGTACACAATAGGTTTGTGATTAGTACCCACTATATCAGGAACACCACGGGGTAGTACGAGTCCCTGTGGTTAGTACACTTCTGTGATGAACACCATAGGTCTGTATTACATGTGCGAATTTCATTACCTCTGAAAAGTACCATAATGTGTGGAATGCCGCGAGTCCTCGCTACTTTTGATTAGTACCGCAACATGACAAATACCATGGTTCTACTTTCCTAGCGATAAGTACCATTATGAGGGGCCGCTGACTTGGATTTTGGACCCCTTTTAGACAACAAGCATCCTCTATTCATGATTTTGCTTTAGAAACAGTTCCTTGGTCAGTAATACTATTGTTTCTGGGCCGGATCCACTGATTGTTTTAAATTCATATCCATTCATTCCTCATCGCATGGTTTATTCTGGTCAGTGGATGATTTTGAACTTTTAAACTGCCATTACATTTCGTATCATTAGGGGTCGATGACCTAGATGTTAGGCTCCTTTAAAGAACAAGCGTCGTCGTCGTCGTCATCATCAACATCATCATCATCAACATCATCATCATCTGTATCAACGTTCGAGGTGAGCATATTTCTTTTCTTAAGAAAGTTCTTCCTTTTGTTAGTCTGCACATTATGTTCTCCTTACTTCTGCCATTGTTACTTATTTTACTACCCAAGTAGCAGTATTCATCTACTTTCTTTAAGACTTCATTTCCTAATCTAATATTTCCTGCATCACCTGCCTTCATTCGACAGCACTCCACTAATTTTGTCTTGGATTTATTTATTTTCATCTTGTACTCCTTCTCCAAGACTGTGCCCAAACCATTCAGCAGTTTCTCCAGATCCTCTCCAGATCCTCTCCAGAATCAGACAAAATAACAATCTGATAGGCAAATGTCAAGAGTTTTGGTTTCCTTTTCCAAATTCCTCTTTGATTTCCTTTATAATCTGTTCTATGTTCTATGTAAACACTGAAAAGGAGGAAGGACAAAATGCAGCCGCTTTGCATCACTCCTTTCTGGATTGCTGCTTTTTCATAGCCTTCGATTCTTATCACGACAGACTGCTTTCTGTACAGACTGTTGATAATTCTTTTTTCTCCGTACCTGATCCCGATTACCTGCAGAATCTCAAATAGCTTGGTCCAATCAACAATATCGAATGCCTTTTGTAGATCTACGAAAGCCGTGTGCATAGACTCGTCCTTCTTAATTTGGTCCTCTAAGATCAGGATTGCTTCACGTGTTCCCACATTTCCTCTGAATTCATGTTTTCTCACCTCGGTTTTAACTTGTCTTTCCATTCTTCTGTAAATAATACTAAACTAATGGTGCGGTAGTTTTCACACTTGTGAGCACCTGATTTCTTGGGAATAGATGTAACATTCTGCCGAAAATCGGATGTATCATACATCTTATACACTGCGCCATTGCCCACTTTAATCTCTGTTCATAAGTCCGTATGAAGTTCGGGTATTTTAGCTAGTCCCCTTGTGGGTGGAGGCGGTAGAATAACACCCACGGTGACTAAAAGGGAACCCAGGGGCTCTCAACTTTGGAGCATGGGTTGGCATTGCTTCCAATTACTTGTGCCAGCCTCCTCACTGCCATCTATCCTATCCGACCTCCCTTAGTCAAATCGTGTTCTTTTCCGACCCCAACGGTATTGGAGCACTCGAAGCCTAGGGAGTTCTTCATCTTCACGCCCTTCACCCTTGCCTTTCTTTGGCCGATACCTTCATTTTTCGAAGTGTCGGATCCCTTCAATTTCTTCCTTCTGATTAGTGTTATATAGAGGATGGTTGCCTAGTTGTATTTCCTCGTAAAACAATAATCACCACCACCACTACTTTAGCTAGTATTAACAATGACCGCGGCAGAGCGTCCACTCACACATTGTATGGAGGTTGATAATCAGGGCTAGGATTTTAATGACATGTCATCTTTTAATTGGTTCACAACAGATATTGCTAAGTTGTACAGAAATCCCAATCATAGTTCCCACATTGTAGACATAGTAATTTTTTTAGGTAATTTTTTTGTCTTTTTTTTTTGCCAAAAATTTGAATTTTTAAGTCATTTTCTAAAATTATACATGGTTATTTGGTAATTTTATGGAATTGATTAGGCTATTTTATACTTGTTGTGTAATTTTCTTACGTTTGAGGATTTTGAAGCATTTACGTATGTGGTATTGGATATTATCGCAACTTTAAGTGAGGGTGAATACGAAGACTTGATAATCTTCACAACGCTTTGTCAATCTGGGGACTAAAGAGACTTTGTTCACCACTTATTTCTTGGAAATGTCCACATTCCAGGAGAGACACCTCCAGTTGGAGAAGTCTACGTCGTTAACAGTCGAGATTTTCTTCTAACACATTGGAGACGCCACGCGAAGAATCTACGGGCACGTTTTCACTATAGCTAAAAAATAGCAGCTGCCGTTTCAGCAAGCTGTGACTTCACTGTTGAATGCTTCTATAAACGTAAATTGTACTAGCCATGAGCAGAAGCTCTTCTTTCAAGGTATTGATAACACAGCCATGTTCCTACATAACCTGGGGCTGCGTCGTCGTTGACTCTCAGCTATGAAATGAGCGGGAAATTACGTACGGTACCTGCGGACGTGAAGCAATCCTGACTTTACGTCTGATCTTAGAGGATCGAATCAAGAAGGACAAGCCCACGTACATGGCATTCGTAGATCTAGAAAAGGCATTCGATAATGTTGATTGGAACAAGCTATTTATGATTCTGAAGATGATAGGGATCAGATACCGAGAACGAAGAATTATCTACAACCTGTATAAAAATCAGTCTGCAGTGATAAGAATCGAGGGCTTTGAAAAAGAAGTAGCAATACAGAAAGGAGTGAGGCAAGGCTGCAGTTTGTCCCCTCTCCTTTTCAATGTTTACATAGCACAGGCAGCAAAGGAAATCAAAGAGAAATTTGGAAAGGGAATCACAGTCCAAGGAGAGGAAATCAAAACCTTGAGATTTGCCGATGATATTGTTATTTTATCTGAGACTGCAGAAGATTTCGAGAAGTTGCTGAATGGTATGTATGAAGTCTTGGGTAAGGAGTACAAGATGAAAATAAATAAGTCCAAAACAAACGTAATGGAGCGCAGTCGAACGAAGGCAGGTGATGTAGGAAATATTAGATTAGGAAACGAATTCTTAAAGGAAGTAGATGAATATTATTACTTGGGTAGTAAAATAACTAACGATGGCAGAAGTAAGGAGGGCATAAAATGCAGATTAGAACAAGCAAGGAAGAGCTTTCTTAAGAAAAGAAATTTGCTCACTTCAAACATTGATCGAATTAGAAAGATGTTTTTGAAGATCTTTGTGTGGAGCGTGGCATTGTATGCAAGTGAAACATGGACGATAACTAGCTCAGAAAGAAAGAGAATAGAAGCTTTTGAAATGTGGTGTTACAGAAGAATGCTGAAGGTGAGATGGATAGATCGAATCACGAATGAAGAGATACTGAATCGAATTGGTGAGAGGAAATCGATTAGGCTAAATTTGACAAGAAGAAGAGATAGAATGATAGGACACATCTTAAGACACCCAGGACTTGTAGTTGGTTTTTGAAGGAAGTGTAGGTGGTAAGAACGGTAGGGGTAGGTAGACCAAGGTATGAATATGACAAACAGATTAGAGCAGAGGTAGGATGCAATAGTTACGTAGAAATGAAAAGGTTAGCACAGGATAGGGTGGCATGGAGGGCTGCATCAAACCAGTCTATGGACTGATGACTCAAACACACCTGCGGACAGGAAGAGTGTGTGTTCGAGAGGCAGGCTTGTTTGAGTAATTCTTGTGAATCTAATTCAAGTGTACGAAATTTCGACAGCGATTCCATAATGGATGTTCTTATGGAAGACGCGATTCTGGAAATGAGGATGAGGATAACAATTACACACAATGTAAACATGATGATTCTGGCGCTTTAGGCAAGTAAATCTAGATAATGAGCTAATTTCAAATTGGTGCGAAGAGTAACGTAATTTCAAACAGTCACTACTGATCTGCATTTATGGCAGTCGCCCACGTGGCAGATTCCCTATCTCTTGTTTTCCTAATCTTTTCTTAAATGATTTCAAATAAATTGGAAATTTATTGAACATCTCCCTTGGTAAGTTATTCCAATCCTTGAAATACCGCTTCCTCAAAATGTGGGTGTTTCCCTTGTACAGATGACAACCTGCAGCAACTCGATGCAACCCCGTCGTCAAACAACGAACAGTGGGGAAGAAATTCCTTATTGTAAACAAGGATACCGGTGCCAATTGGCCAATTAGGTTAGAATCCGTATTATTGTGTTTCGGTAGATGTGTCCATAATATCAGACAGATTTCGAAATATTAACAGAGCTGGCATCCATAGCTGCGTCTGGTTTTTTTTTCGTTTGTAAAACTTAATGTTTTCATAAATTTATTTTTAAAAATTGCTGCACTATTATGATAATTAAAACTCGTTTTTATGTAGAAGAAAGTGCGGTCTTTCTAAATATTCCAAAAGTTGTTTTAATCATGGCTTACCGTAACATTGAAAGAATTAAAAGAAAACATTACAAATCCTGCGATTTCTGGAGGGTAGCACATTCAAAAATGGCTGTCTTCAATGTCTAAAGACTCAGTGCAAAGTTCTCTGCGAAACGTAAAGAATTTCACCTTGTTTTCTTGACATGGCAAAAGCCCAAAAACTGATTATAATGTCTACAACATAAATACAGGCTATACCAACTCGATTAGTAAATTGATTGTAAAATTGTCCGACTCGTTGGCTGAACGGTCAGCGTACTGGCCTTCGTTTCAGAGGGTCCCGAGTTCGATTCCCGGCCGGGTAGGGGATTTTAACCTTAATTGGTTAATTCCAATGGCACGGGGGCTGGGGGTATGTGTTTTCTCCATCATCATTTCATCCTCATCACGACGCGCAGGTCGCCTACGGGAGTCAAATAGAAAGACCCGCACCTGGCGAGCCGAACCCATCCTGGGATATCCCGGCACTAAAAGCCATACGACATTTCATTGTTTGGATCATTTTACTGAATTTTTGGCGTCATTTTTTAAACATGTTTAGGTCATCAAAATCCTGGCTCTGTTGATAACGCAATCTTTGTGTTCTTTTGACCAAATAAGTCTACCAAAAAAACAAACTATTCTACGTTAAAATTAGCTGAGGTATGATAAGAAACTAACATGAATAAATTGTTTTCCTACTCTCTATTACGATTGCTGACATAGTAAAGCGTGCATTACACTGTTAGTACCTCGAGCAAAAAAAAAAAAAAAAAACGGAACAATTCTGATTTTTACAGTTTAAAAGGCTCACGAGTACAGTGTTCCAGAGAATGGTTACAGGTTTATCATCTCCTTAAAGGCAAACAATGCTGTTTGAAGTAAGAACATAAACAGAGACACAATCCTCTTTTTTTTTTTTTTTTTTTTTTTAACGATTTGAAGTAAATATTATTCCTTGTTAACGCACGGTTTGCTATCCACTTCTTTTGTTCTTATAATATTAAATTATGAGGGGATCGCTTTCTCTTTTCACAGAAGAATGTGATTGGGCAGCGTGCTAGGTCACGTGTTGCTTCCCGGCATGCTCTATTTCCCTTGAGCATGCGCAGTGCACCGGAACAAGTTGAACGAGCAGCCCGCCATGACGGCGGTGGAACTGCTCTACTTGATGCGAGCGGGCGGTCGGAGGGAGGGACGTAATCACACAGAAACCTAGTTATACTGATGTCTGCGTGCACGCACGGCGGCTAGGGTTTAATAATGGTTATCATTTATGTTTTAAGGTAAAGAGACCAGACCTCACCCTAGTTTAACCTGTTCTCCCAAGGGCGTCGGGTTTTGAAAATTACTACATTAATCCAAAAATGTGGGGGTGTTGGTAGGAAGGCCCCCGGAAAATGCCGAAATTTAACCCACATGAAAATGCAGTGTTAGGTCCAAACATGACTTTCACGACGGAGGTCTAAAAATCACGTAATAGAACCAGCTTTTGGGTGGTTACGGCGTGTGCGTTTGCAGAGTTTAGACAGACGTGCCATTTGGGCTCATCAGTTGGATTCGCACGGCCCTCCAAGACTCTGCTTAGCAGTGGCAGACCAACTGAATCCAACCGAACGAAGTTATTTCATTCCTGTCCTTTTTAGACTAGCTAAACTTGATTTAGAACTGTTGATTTTGATAGGTGGATTTGTATGTTATTACATTATTTGGTTTTGGCGCAGGGATCGCCGGAGCCACAAGGGGCACCCCAAGGAGAGGCCCGCACTCCCCCCCCCACCCATAGTTTTCTCCCGTTTATTTTAGCATTTTTATGTACATAGTATTTACGTATTTTACATAGTATAATATACATTGTATACCTTTATTTTTCTATTTGTTTTGTACGCCTCTTACCGAGCTCGATAGCTGCAGTCGCTTAAGTGCGGCCAGTATCCAGTATTCGGGAGATAGTGGGTTCGAATCCCACTGTCGGCAGCCCTGAGGAGGTTTTCCGTGTTTCCCCATTTTCACACCAAGCAAATGCTGGGGCTGTACCTTAATTAAGGCCACGGCTGCTTTCTTCCCACTCCTAGTCCTTTCCTCTCCCATCGTCGCCATAAGACCTATCTGTGTCAGTGTGACGTAAAGCAACTTGCAATATATATATGCCTCTTGTTTGGCTTGAGTCTTTGTGTCCATTTCTTGTGGTTAATTTGCGTATTTTTAAGACAACTGTGGAAGTACTGTTTAACATATGTTTCTTAGGTATTTCAATAAAAACAACATAGTATTTACATAATTTACATAACATTATATACATTGTATACATTTATTTTTCATTGCTTTGTACGCCTCAGTTTGGCTTGAGTCTTTGTGTCCTTTTCTTGAGGTGTTACTTTTTGTATTTTAAACAAATGTGGTAGTGCTACTTAACACACTGTATATTTCTTACGGATTGAAGCAGGGAGATCAAAAACCCACTAACTCCAATTTTTGGCGAAATTGAGTTATGGGCTGGATGGGGCTTTTTAGTGTGTTCTGCATCGATGGAAGGCAAAAATACCCTAATTCCGTCATTCATCCGCATACAGAAGGTGTTTTTAAAATCCGTGGAAAGCAAAACACCTCTTACTCCATGGAATTAGAGAGTTCTTGCTTTCCATGCTTTATTTCCAGGTAGATGGCAACACCATCATTTAACCAGAGATTGAAAGGTTAAAATGGAATCAAATTCTAGTTCCGAAAGGAAAATAAGTGGAAAGAAACGAATAAATGAAGAAAATTGGAAGCGAAATAATATTTAAAGGCTTAAAGCAAAGGGCAATTACCTAACCTGAAATGTTTAATTTGATATTGTATTACCCGAAAAGTTGAACATTAAACAATGTATCACTGCTGAGATGTGAAATAGGAGTTTTCTTCTCTAGTATAAATGTTATATATAACCATACGCTTTAAATAAATGTGTTAGTATTAGCATTCGTAATTTTCTAGGTGCAAAAAGCAGTGCTCTTCTAAATACCCTGATGGAATAAACCAACACATTATTGAAACGAGAAATTCCTCATATCACGAAGTAAAGTAATACGATATTCGGCATCCCACAAAAATGAAATCCATGAAATCAGTAAAACTGTGAAAAGTACAATATGGAGTCGATTTAACATCCAGAGACCCAATACAACTTCATCTTTTGCCACTCAACAAAAGTACAACTCACACTTGTCACTGAGAATAGAAAAGCAAAAGGACTTACAAAATTTAATGAATTTCACTTCGGAGAAAAGTAGGATGTATTACAAAACTCTTGTTTGCTGACAGTAATAACCCTGATTTTCAGACTGAACAAGAGAATGAAACTGAAACAGAATATCTGTAAGGAAAGTCTTGAAGTTTTTTATGGTTTTAATTATGTATTTTGGTATAATTTAGATTTGAGTATTGCATCCGGGAGATAGTAGGTTCGAATCCCACTATCGGCAGCCCTGAAAATGGTTTTCCGTGGTTTCCCATTTTCACACCAGGCAAATGCTGGGGCTGTACCTTAATTAAGGCCACGGCCGCTTCCTTCCAACTCCTAAGCCTTTTTGCTATCCCATCGTCGCCATAAGACCTATCTGTGTCGGTGCGTCGTAAAGCCCCTAGCAAAAAAAAAAAAGATTAGAGTATTTAATGGATATCAGCCTCACGCTGTACATTTGAAATTTAAAAATGTAACAGTGCTAATTTTAATAACGAACTTTCATATTGTATCCTTTCATATGGTAGTTATGGTATACTGGTGCCTTTTCTCTCACATTTTTTATATTTCATTATTTCATACACTCCGGAAGTCAAAAAGCCCCTAACTCCACCACTATTTAATTCTAAATTTAGCATTAAATAATATAAATAGTTAAGTTATGAAGCATTTAATTAATAAATGACATACTTTTACTAAATGTGAGCACATAAACGCATTAGATTTAAAATCAATAAGGGAGATTATCAGTTTTTTCTCTCTCCTGTAAAATTAGGTTTACTGGAGTTAGTGGGTTTTTGATTTCCCTGCTTCAATTTCATTCATAAGTCGTAATGGTCACTGTTAGAGAGTGAGTCAGTGTTGTCAACAATGTGGTAGCCTAGTTGTAAACATGTGGTCATTGATATTATGATCTCTTATTGCGAGCGGTTTACTAGTAATATTGCACCGGGCGAGTTGGCCGTGCGCGTAGAGGCGCGCGGCTGTGAGCTTGCATCCGGGAGATAGTAGGTTCGAATCCCACTATCGGCAGCCCTGAAAATAATGGTTTTCCGTGGTTTCCCATTTTCACACCAGGCAAATGCTGGGGCTGTACCTTAATTGAGGCCATGGCCGCTTCCTTCCAACTCCTAGGCCTCTCCTATCCCATCGTCGCCTTAAGACCTATCTGTGTCGGTGCGACGCAAAAAAACAAAACAAAAAAAAACAAGAAAAAACAACTAGTAATTGCAGTATGGCCGACCAACTATTTTACCACTACTAAAAGGTTTTCATTCATCCCCTGAAGGAGGGAGGCGGGCCTCTTAGATGGTGACGCCGTCTCTCAGACCGGGAGATTTGTTACGGTGAAGGAGATGTTCGGAGAAGGTGAGGGGGTTGGCGGCCGTGGTATTCGCCTTAGTGCAGGAGAATGGAAAACCACGGAAAACCATTCTTGGGACAGCCGACGGTGGTGAACAGCCCATCTCCGTCTCCCGAGTGCAGAAGCGTAGAGCCACGGCAGAGCCATGCCCACCGGGTCTGCTGCTACTGCTTCTCGCTATTTGGGAACGGGCCACCAGTCCAACTAGGGGAGTCTTGTTACCCAATTATCTAACTATTGATGTGCTTGTTTCTGGCGTGTGCAGTCTCCGTGACTCAGGCGGCAGCGCGTCGGCCTGTCACCGCTGGGTTCCGTTGTTCAAATCCCGTTGACTCCATGTGAGATTTGTGCTGGACAAAGCGGAGGCGGGACAGGTTTTTCTCCGGGTACTTCGGTTTTTCCTCTCATCTTCATTCCAGCAACACACTCCAGTATAATTTCATTTCATCTGTCAGTCATTAATCATTGCCCCAGACGAGTGCGACAGGCCTCGGCACAGTTCCCTCCCGGACCCGATCAATGACTGGAAAACATGTTGTAGGTTTTCTTCATTGTTTCTGGAGTGTGGGTTGTCACAAGAAGGCGTCACACAGTGAGAGTCCCGCCCCACACCCGCCTGGTTTGAAACTTTTATGAATTTACACAGTTGTACAATATTTATATTTTTAATGTTATATGCATTTCTTCTTATTTCAGAGTTTTTGATTATTATTCAGTATAACAGTATTCGCAAGGATTAATACTTTTCGTTCACTTTTTGAGTTCTTTTCTTGATGTTATTAATTTACAAATTATTAAATTGTTTTGTGTTGTTGTTGCATTTAGTTGAATGTGCCGTGGTCACGCTGTGTTAGCAACCTGCTAAAGGAGAAGTGAATTCTCCGTTTTCAAAAATATGTACTCCCCATGGAGATACAATTCCAAAAATGGTTTTCACGGCCGCTAATCTGGAAAATCGCGAGCATAGAACCAGTTTTTGGGGTGGACCACTCAAGGGAGTGAATACAAAATGCGACCCAACTCGACAAAAAATTGTGAAAAAATTCACGGACGTGGCCAGGAAGGGATGTCTGGCATTTTATGAACACGTCTACAGGATATATCATGCTAGGTTAACCAACCAGCTTCTCGTTTGCTGGCAAAGAAGGAAGAACAAGTGACCATCAGACAAAGATTGCAGGAACTTGGAGGATCAGAAAGAGACTTAACCAACCAGCTTCTCGTTTGCTGGCAAAGAAGGAAGAACAAGTGACCATCAGACAAAGATTGCAGGAACTTGGAGGAACAGAAAGAGACTTAACCAACCAGCTTCTCGTTTGCTGGCAAAGAAGGAAGAACAAGTGACCATCAGACAAAGATTGCAGGAACTTGGAGGATCAGAAATAGACTTAACCAACCAGCTTCTCGTTTGCTGGCAAAGAAGGAAGAACAAGTGACCATCAGACAAAGATTGCAGGAACTTGGAGGAATAGAAAGAGACTTAAAAGATCGGACAACTCTCAGGAGGATACTTAAACAAATTAGGTTCCAGGACAAACGGCCAAGGAGAAATACAGGTACCCTCTGGGTAAAGGAGAGGAAGGAACAATACAGACAGAGGATTGCACAATTACTGAGCAAGCACCCAAACCCACCCCAAAACGCAAACGTTGAATATCGTGGTCCTTAGCCGGCCTATAGCTACGAAAGAAGAAGAAGAAGAAGAAGAAGAAGAAGAAGAGGAGGAAGAAGAAGAAGAAGAATGAGTACAAACAAAAGTCCACATAAAATGTAAATGTAATGAGTGTTTTACGCATCAAAAGTAAGACATTTTACATTTTAAAATGTTTGAGTTAAAAAGATGGAAGCTAAAGAAATACAAATTGTCACTAAAATCTTAGAGTATAAAACATAATAGTCTTGTTTTCTCTTAGAATGATACCAAATCGGGTTAAAAAAAGTAAACTGCCTCAAATATGGCGTTTTTTAAAATTATTAATAATAATAAAAGAGAAATTGAAAGGCTTAAGTCTCACTTCACTCATAAAAAGTCTTCCTACGAACAGTCGATGGTTTGATGAAAATGTTCGCCACAATTTCGAGGTTATGGACATGATTGCATGGTCGTTCAATTTTCCTTGCGTCATGCTACTGCGCAGGTAAGTTTTTAATTTTCTCAAGGCGGAAAAAGGAAGGTTATGATGTACATGTAAAAACGGGGTTAGTTAAAGCGATCTTTAGCAAACTTAAGTACTTAAGTGCGGGAAGGAGGAAGCTACAAAATGATAAGTATTTTATGCTCTCTGAGCGAATTTCGGCAAAGGTAAATATTGACATTGTACCAACTTTAGTGCGCTAATAATAGATTTTTGAGATTTTGATTGAATACTCTACAATACAATTTTCACCAAAGGAACAATATTACACATGTATTACAATTAAATAGGAGTACGGTGTGATTATACAATTAAAAATCATTTAGTATTTGACTACACGCGAAGAAACGAACAGACACCAAAGAGACTGCCAGACTGACTTGGCAAAAAATATACTCTGCTACCCTTCCTCAGGGCACATGCAAAGTGTCCGCTGCTTGCTGTTTTACAAATCGGTTAGCCGCGATTTTTCGCTAATAGCCGATTTTTTCCCAATAATTAAAGGGAAAAGGGGGCGCAGTCACCCAGATGGCAGATTCATTATCTGTTATTTTCCTAGCCTTTTCTCAAATGATTGCTAAGAAATTTGAAATGTATCGAACGTCTCCCTTGGTAAGTTATTCCAATCCCTAACTCCCCTTCCTATAAACGATTATTTGCCCCAATTTGTCTTCTTGGATTCCATCTTTATCTTCATATTATGATCTTTCCTTCTTTTAAAGACACCACTCAAACTTATTCGTCTACTAATGTCATTCCACGCCATCTCTCCACTGACAGCTCGGAACATACCGTTTAGTCGAGCAGCTCGTCTCCTTGCTCCCAAGTCTTCCCAGCCCAAACTTTGCAACGCTACTCTTTTGTTAGAAATCACCCAAAACAAATCGAGCTGCTTTTCGTTGGATTTTTTTCCAGTTCTTGAATCAAGTAATCCTGGTGAGGGTCTCATACACTGGAACCATACTCTAGTTGAGGTATTACCAGAGACTTAAATGCCCTCTCCTTTACATCTTTAATACAACCCCTAAATACCCTCATAACCATGTGCAGAGATTTGCACCCTTCAATTTACAATCCCATGTATGTGA
Organism: Anabrus simplex; assembly: GCF_040414725.1. Taxonomy (NCBI): domain Eukaryota; kingdom Metazoa; phylum Arthropoda; class Insecta; order Orthoptera; family Tettigoniidae; genus Anabrus; species Anabrus simplex. Next base: position 63,677,763 of record NC_090278.1, on the reverse strand, counting down.
TTATCCCAATGACTATCTTTCCTTATATTAACATCTAGATACTTGCAATGATCCCCATAAGGAACTTTCCCCCCACTCATGGCAGTAATTAAAGCTGAAAGGACTTTTCCTATTTGTGAAACTCACAACCTGACTTTTAACCCCGTTTATCGCCATACCATTGCCAGTTGTTCATCTCACAACATTATCGACGTCATTTTACAGTTGCTCACAATCTTGTAACTTATTTATTACTCTATACAGCACCACCGTCTCAATCTCTAATAACATCATCTGCAAAAAGCCTTATCTCTGATTCCACTTCTTTCCTCAAATCATTGATATATATATATAAGAAAACTTAAAGTTCCAATAATACTACCTTGACGAATTCCCCTCTTAATGATTACAGGGTCAGATAAAGCTTCACCTACTCTAATGTTCTGGGTTCTATTTTCTAGAAATATAGCCACCCATTCAGTCACTCTTGTCCCCGATGGGTTTATCCCGTTTTTTTTTTTTAGAAAGAGCAATTTACTGTTTTCGTTAACCCAATACTAAAAATCTTGATCTTCATTTTTTCCCCCGGGGTCCAAAATTGATGTTAATATTGCAATAAAGCGGGTTCTGAGGTCGAAATATTTGGTTGAGTAAGATAGGTGCTGGTCATGCTGTGATTGGTTCCTGGTTACACAAGGTTCTTCCAAAGCAACAGAGTACAAAGAAGTATCACTCATTTCGTGCTTGAGTTTAGTGCGAACACTATACAGTACAGTTATACCCAGTGCAAATTTGTAGCAGTAGTCAGCAACTTGAATCACTTTCGCAATTACTTGGAAATAACGTTCTGATCATTTCAACAAGACAATGATATTTTTGGCCTGACTAAAATTCTGGATACATTTTAAGATGTTGCCTTCTCTTGTTCTGTGTATAACTCATCTCATGCATTTTTGACCAGCCTATGATGAAGCTTTCAAATTGTTTTTTCTTCAGGTTTCGTGCTGCCTTTAATTTGTTCTGAGAGGTAGAATGAGTTGTTGTGGGGTCGTTACGTGTAAAATGAATGGGTGAAAACCATAGCGGTATAAGTAGCATTTTGTTCATTCAGAGAAAAAGGCATTTAAACATCTTAACACTCATATAAAGCATGCTATTTGTAGTTATACCATCAATCACTAGAGCGCAGAATATTACCGCTATCACTTGTATCTCTTTGCTGGTGAAGAGATACATCCTCCTAGAGTTACATCCTGCACTTAACTCACTTTTTTTTTTAAATGTCACTTATACCGTTATGGTTTTCATCCATTCAAATGATTCTTGAAAGACGAAAAAAAATCTGTAAATAGACATAGTTTATCACAGGTTCCCGAAGGATCCTTTGACTTGCAAAATTTTCTTGGCTAATAAAAGTAAACGATAGGACTCGGTTAATTGTAAAAAATCATATACATAAAAGAAATAACTACCGTACTCTCCCCCTGTGGGTGGGGGCGGTAGAATAACACCCACGGTATCCCCTGCCTGTCGTAAGAGGCGACTAAAAGGGGCGCCAGGGGCTCTTAACTTTGGAGCGTGGGTTGGCGACCACGGGGCCTTCAGCTGAGTCCTGGCGTTGCTTCCACTTACTTGTGCCAGGCTCCTCACTTTCATCTATCCTGTACGACCTCTCTTGGTCAACTCTTGTTCTTTTCCGACCCCGACGGCATTACATATGGAGGCCTAGGGAGTCTTTCATTTTCCCGCTCTTCGTGGCCCTTGTCTTCCTTTGGTCGATACCTTCATTTTTCAAAGTGTCGGACCCCTTCCTTTTTTCTCTCTGATTAGTGTTATATAGAGGATGGTTGCCCAGTTATACTTCCTCTTAAAACAATAATCACCACCACCACCTACCGTACTCCTATTGATGAAAGAAGCCTTGCGCTAGGACTGCCGAAGGTTGGAATAACCCTCTGTAATACAAATATTGCCGGCCCCGTGGTGTAGGGGTAGCGTGCCTGCCTCTTACCCGGAGGCCCCGGGTTCGATTCCCGGCCAGGTCAGGGAGTTTTACCTGGACCTGAGGGCTGGTTCGAGGTCCACTCAGCCTACGTGATTAGAATTGAGGAGCTATCTGACGGTGAGATAGCGGCCCCGGTCTAGAAAGCCAAGAATAACGGCCGAGAGGATTCGTCGTGCTCACCACACGGCAGCTCGTAATCTGCAGGCCTTCGGGCTGAGCAGCGGTCGCTTGGTAGGCCATGGCCCTTCAGGGGCTGTAGTGCCATGGGGTTTGGTTTGGTTTGGTTTGTAATACAAATATTACTGTGTTGTGTGCTGTTGCTTTATCAATATGTAAATTCACTCTTCAGCTACTGAAGTAAGAAATAGTCATGGGCCCCTCACAAGTCATGCCCCAAAGTCGCCAAGGAGAGGATAGAAATGTGTGAATGGCCACGTTGTCAATACGTTATGCCATCAGTTACCGCTACACATCAGCTCAGCATCACTATAAACAAATCACTATTTCCTGAATGCAAGTACCTTCCCGCGAGGTCAACGCGCTTGGTATTGGAAACTACTGAAACTCGCTGTTCGTCCGACAGCATCTCATTTCCATTAATCGACACCTACTAAAAGTCTGGTCCTGTTATAGAGAAATAAGCGCATATCTAAACTGCGTATTTGTATGGTTCCTTTGAGACGTGGGAGCAGGAAGAGGAAGTGTTGGGAGGATAACGGAGAGGTAGCCCCTTAAAGCGTGAAACTGTAAATTACCTGGTGAGCGATTGTTTGCAAATATTGCAGGTAACAACGACAGTGTTTTGGATGTCTTGGTCTGGAGATAAATCACCCTGGAGATGAGCGCCCGCCTGACCGGAACTGAAGATCACACAAAGTACTTCTCCTTTATTTGCAGCTTCAAAGGAACTTGTCCTTTTTAAGTGTTGTCCCCACCAACAACAGGTACATTCTATTCTTCCATCATTAAAAGAGTTGGTGTTGCAGTTCGGGTAGAAACTTGCCTCCTCTGCCAAAGAAGAGATTATTTATTGCAGAAAGGCAGTTACTGGCAGTTACTCCTACACACGGTCACAAATATCGGTGCTATTTATTTATTTATTTTATTTATTTATTTATTTATTTATTTATTCCCGGCCGGGTCTTGGATTTTTATCTGGATTTGAGGGCTACGTCACGACAAACTGAGGAGCTATATGATGCTGAAATAGCGGTCTTCGATTCAGGGGGCCCTTGGTTCAATTCCCGATCGGGCAGAAATTTTAGCTACCGAGCTCGATAGGTGCAGTCGCTTAAGTGCGGCCAGTATCCAGTAATCGGGAGATAGTGGGTTCGAGCCCCACTGTCGGCAGCCCTGAAGATGGTTTTCCGTGGTTTCCCATTTTCACACCAGGCAAATGCCGGGGCTGTACCTTAATTAAGGCCACGGGCGCTTCCTTCCAATCCCTAGGCTTTTCCTATCCCATCGTCGCCATAAGACATATCTGTGTCGGTGCGACGTAAAGCAAATAGCAGTAAGTAAGAAATTTTAGCTGCATCTGGTTGGTTCTCGTGGCTCGGGAACTAGATGTTTGCCATAATTAGGGCGGGAATGTTTATGAGCTAAAATGTTAGAAATATGCCAATAAATATGACTTGAAAGATTTTTTGGTCACGTTTTCGAAATATTCAAAATCTTGTCAACGTTTAAATTAACGTTATATTGAAAATATACTGTTAAAGTCTAGCACGTTCGCCTCTGTGGTGTAGTGTGATTAGAGGCCCGGGTTCAATTCCCGGCTCTGCCACGAAATTTGAAAAGTGGTACGAGGGCTAGAACGGGGTCTACTCAGCCTCGGAAGGTCAAGTGAGTAGATTGGGTTCGATTCCCACCTCAGCCATCCCCGAAGTGGTTTTCTGTGGGTTTCCCACTTCTCCTCCAGGCAAATGCCGGGATGGTACTTAACTTAAGGCCACGGCCGCTTCCTTCCCTTTTTCTTGTCTATCCCTTCCAATTTTCCCATCCCCCACAAGGCCCCTGTTCGGCATAGCAGACGAGGCCACCTGGGCGAGGTACTGGTCATACTCCCCAGTTGTATCCACGACCCAGAGTCTGGAGCTCCAGGACACTGCCCTTGAGGCGGTAGAGGTGGGATTACTCGTTGAATCCGAGAGAAAAACTGACCCTGGAGGGTAAACAGAAGAAAAAAAAATAAGAATAATAAGAAAAAGTCTAGCATATTCAATAATAATAAATAAGTAATATATTAATTTCATTATTATATTCTGAATTTATTTAATTACTTAATCTAGAGGTAACTCTCGACTCTGCACAGAATGAAATGAATGTCACATTTTGATGGGCGATCATAAAGAATTACGATAGCAAATTATATATATATTAAAGTTTTCTTCTATTTTCACGCAACAGTGACTTGTAACGGGAAAAAAGACTGCTCAGCATCGCAATATATTTGAAATAGGTCAAATCATTAGAGTTCAACCGAGGCCCACTATTCTGTCGCTTTACACGCATCTGTCTCTTTCTATACAGCTTACCTTTTGATTCATATAAATATATATTTGTAAGAAAGATAATTGTAGTCTAAGAAATTACAGACGACAATTAGGAGATGTGAAAAATCCGTTTCTGAGAAGACTGAAAGCAGCAATGCGACAAAGCAATAAAAAGATACAATTATGACAAAAACGAAAATTCGGGGAGAAATATGACCATAATATGAACAATTACAGGAAAATGCCAAAATATCACTTTATACGACCCGTGAAAATTGCATAATTTCAGTCACTGTAGATAAAATCATGATTAACTTATATTTTCCATGAAAATAATGTAAGGAAATAAAATATGACATGCCATAAATATCCGAGCCCTAGTCATCATCAAAATACACAGCTTTTTATTTGCATACAACATACAGAAACGTGCAACAGTGAATACGTTAGTCCATAGACTGGTTCATGCAGCTCTCCATGCCAGCCTATCCTGTGCTAAACTTTTCATTTCTACGTAATTACTACAACTTACATCTACTGTAATCCGTTTGTCATATTCATACCTTGGTTGACCCCTACCGTTCTTACCGCCTACACTTCCCCGCAAAAACGAACTGAGCAAGTCCTCGGTGTCTTAAGATGTGTGCTATCATTCTATCTCTTCATTCGTGATTCGAACTATCCATCTCACCTTCACCATTCTTCTGTAAGACCAGATTAAAAAGCTTCTATTCTGTTTGTGAGCTAGTTATTGTCCTATTTCAGATCAATCAATCAATCAATCAATCAATCAATCAATCAATCAATCAATCAATCAATCAATCAATCAATCAATCAATCAATCAATCAATCAATCAATCAATCAATCAATCAATCAATCAATCAATCAATCAATCAATCAATCAATCAATCAATCAATCCTGATCTGCATTTAATGCAGTTGCCCAGGTGGCAGATTCTCTATCTGTTGTTTTCCTAGACGTTTCTTAAATGATTGCAAAGAAATTGGAAATTTGTTGAACATATCCTTTGGTAAGTTATTCCAATCCCTAACTCCCCTTCCTATAAACGAATATTTACCCCAATTTGTCCTCTTGAATTCCAATTTTATCTTCATATTATGATCTTTCCTACTTTTAAAGACACCACTCAAACTTATTCATCTCCTGATGTCCTCCCACGCCATCTCTCCACTGACAGCTCGGAACATACCCTTTAGTCGAGCAGCTCGTCTCCTTGCTCCCAAGTCTTCCCAGTCCAAACTTTGCAACATTTTTGTAACGCCACCCTTTTGTCGGAAATCACCCAGAACAAATCGAGCTGCTTTTCTGTGGATTTTTTCCAGTTCTTGAATTAGGTAATCCTGATGAGGGTCCCATACACTGGAACCATACTCCAGTTGGGGGCCTGACCAAAGACTTATATGCCCTCTCCTTTACATCCTTACTGGAACACCTAAATGCCGTCATAACCATGTGGAGAGATCTGTACCCTTTATTTACAATCCAATTTATGTGATTACCCCAATGAAGATCTTTCCCTATAACCTCTAGGTACTTCCAGTGATCCCCTTAAGGAACTTTCACCCCATCAATGCAGTAATTAAAATTGAGAGGACTTTTCCTATTTGTGAAAATCACAACCTGACCCTCAACCCCGTTTATCATCATACCATTGCCTACTGTCCGTATCGCGAACATTATCGAGGTTAATTTGCAACTTCTCACATAAAAGTCCGATAATACTGCCTTGAGGAATTCCCATCTCAATTATTACAGGGCCAGATAAAGCTTCACGTACTCCAACTCTCCAAGATCATTTTCCAGAACTACTTCCATATAGTGCCACGCTCCAGAAGAAAATCCTCAAAAACGTCTTTCTAATTCTATATCATTGTTCGAAGTGAACACATTTATTTTCTTAAGAAAGACTTTCCTTGCTTGGGCTAGTCTGCATCTTATGTCCTCCTTACTTTTGCCACCGTTAGTTATTTTACTACCCAAGTAACAACATTCATCTACTTCCTTCATTTTCTAATCTAATATTTCCTGCGTCATCTGACTTCGTTCGACTGCAGTGCAGTCCTTCTTTTTTGATTTATTTTAATCTTGTATTCTTATACCCATACAATTCAGCAATTGCTCTAGACTCAGATGAAAAAAAGGCTAACAATATCATTGGAAAATCTCAGCGTTTTGATTTTCTTCCCTTGAACTGCAATTCCTTTTCAAAATTCCTGTTTGATTCCCTGTATTAACTGTTATGTTATTCCAATCCGTAACTCCCCTTCCTGTGAATGAATATTTGCCCCAATTTGTCCTCTTGAATTCCAATTTTATCTTCACATTGTGTTCTTTTCTACTTTTAAAGACACCACTCAAACTTATTCGTCTACTGATGTCATTCCACGCCATATTTACAATCATATTTTTATGAATACCCCAATGAAGATCAATGATCCCCAAAAGGAACTTTCACCCCATCAACGCAGTAATTAAAACTGAGACGACTTTTCCTATTTGTGAAACTCACAACCTGACTTTTAACCCCGTTTATCGTCGTACCATTGCCTGGTCATAACGGAATTTATTAATCGTCCGGTAATTTAAATGTTGTTTCACGTGAAAGAAATTATTATGCTCCATTAACGACAAAAATAGTAATGAAATTCGATGGATACTATTCGTTCACATAGCTGGGAATCCATATTGTTTTGAGTGCTGCCCTAAGTTATGAAGAACTGGCGGATGCTGGCAGAAACTCCTAAAATGCTTAGTGACAGGCTCTGTGACAAGCCGGCAGTAAAAACACACAGTCTCTTAGAATGATGTCTTGCGTCTTCAAGACGTAAGCAATGAAGATAAATCCCCATCCTGACGCAATAAAATGTATTGAAAGCGGAAAGGGGCAAGTATCCTCCTTTGTGGGCAGGTTATTGCACTGTCAAGTCTTTCACCTTCCCATGGCTAATTTAAACCATCCCTCGCCAGGTATTTCGCTCCAACCACACCGGGACTTGTGCAGATCGTCCAGCTACCCCGGAGTCAACGACTTATCTCTTCGACTTGTCTTTTATTTACGAGCGATGTCACAAAATGGAAGGGCACAAAACACAGGTAGAAAGATTTACGATGGTGTATTGGCGAGTCTTGCATTTTGTAGGCGGTTAAGTTCTGTATACAACAGACAGGTGAGTTGAGGAAACAGGTATACTAAGAGAATAATGAAGTTTACTACGGTGCACTAATGGTCCTTCCGCAAAGAAGGCGCTTGTGGTTGTAAATACCACAGCTGCCAAAACAGACTCCGCCCGCGTATGCACCATCGGATCACGTCTGCAATGGCTGCAATGATGCACCGTCTTTGGCAGAGAGCTGAACATGAGAATCAACTGTTTAGGGAGTGGTGGAAGAGTAGGCTTTGAGTACACCAGAATCGGGTGTGTGGGAGAAATATATAATAATAATAATAATAATAATAATAATAATAATAATAATAATAATAATAATAATAATAATAATAATAATAATAATAATAATAATAATTGCTCCGGGGATACCCGTGGAGCAGAAAGAGGTTAAAGAAGGTGCTGGGCTGAATGGGTCTATCTACAATATCAAAATTAATTTAAAACTTGAACTGAAGGTTATATTTTTGTCAGAAAACAACAACTTAACAATTTTCACTTGGTGAACATACAAAACATATCAGGTACAAAAGCAATCTTAGAGCAAGACTAGTAAAGTCCAAGATTAGTGATTTTTACAGGTTCTGAGCTACAAGCCCCTAGTTTTACAGTTTTACGAATGGAAGTGGTATAGTTTAATTAGGGGCAGAAATCCCCTAATTCAAGAGCACTTCCTCCCTAAATCACAATATCTAGCCTCCCAGAGGCACACTTAACAGTTACAAAACTTTGAAAAATAGCCAACAGGCTCTCAGTTTTCCAAGCCTACTCAAGGCGACATCAATTTACAATCACTGGCCTTTCAAGGCACAACTTACAATATGAAATTAATTTTATACGCGGGTATTTAATACCCAACCTACGGGGCCTTCATGGAAAAGAACAAGTTAAATAACTGGCCAAAAACGGAAAAAGGAATGGAAGCGTACACTGCGCTCCAAAAAATGAAAACTAAAAGACCTAAAGGGCTCTAGGCCGATGAAACAGGGGCTATTCCCAAACTACTGAGGTGACTCGTATAGAAATTACTTTAACACTTTACAGAAGGAAAAACAGTTACAAAGCGTAGTCACCTCAAACCAAGATGAAGGGGAGCTCGAGAGGGTGAATCACTCTCTATCCCCGAATTACAATTGCAAATTTTAGGAAATTTTCACATTAGCCGGCAGAAACTTACATTTTAGAGAAGAAGGTTACATATTAAAGTTTCGGACCTATCCCTCGGGTTAAACTGCGGAGCGAGCAAGAAATGAAGATGATGAACGGCCATTACCTTGCTGAAGGACTGCTGCCTGATGAAAGAGGCACCTCCCGCCTCCTGCTTCACATACACACACTTAGTTAGATGTTGATCAAGTGGCCAAGAGCCGTGAAAATCCGCAGTATATAAACCCTCGGGGAAAGTTCGATACCTTTCATGAATAATCAAGCCACACCCTCTTACTTTTATTGGCTAGCGTAAAGTTACACACCAAATCGAAGAAGAAGCCTGGGATAGGCCGAAAATTAATTACAGAAATTAGGGATTGGCTGAATTCAAAACTGGCGGAAAGAAAAGATCAATATTGCTAACCCAAAAATGATGAACATAATTTAGTAAAGAACAAACTTATGAATACAAAATTTCTTCAAATAAAGTTCCTTCACTTCGCACCAGGGTGCATGATCATAGTTTTTGTAGTGACATCTGTTGCAGAAAGTCCAAACTTCTTGATAAAGGGTAAACAAAACACGTAGAATTTCATACAGTACTGGAAACTTCACAATCACAAAATTAAGGTGGTGATGACATCTTCTGAGTAAAAGTTTAAGTAGATCTAGTTTCAAGTTCAATGCTTCTCCTGTAGAGGAGGTTTTATTGGCGCAAGATTTAAATGTGCAGCGTAGAGGTGTACCTCCCGGTATAATAATAATAATAATAATAATAATAATAATAATAATAATAATAATAATAATAATAATAATAATAATAATTGTGAAAGATAATCTAGACCTTGTAAATAGAATTCTATTCTTATTATTATTAGATGCGAAAAAGACCAGAAAACTGATCACGCAAAGCTCACTTAGAAGTTGTGCATTTCCATTTTCGCCAGGCAGCCTTCAATTTTTCTCTCATCGTGGTTCTTCGTTCTTCTGTCCACTTGGCTTCTGTCTTCTTCTTGTGGTTTCTCTCTGACTCTACTTCCCATTTGCTGATTTTCGTTCTGTAGCAGGTTCGGTCAGCGATGTTGCCCATTTTGTTTCGTCATTTATCCAGGTTTTGGCGGATTCCCGTTGCGCACCTATTTGTTTTGATGTTTTCTGTTGCCTCTAGTAAGATTCTTGTCGGTTTGGTTTCCGGAAGGAATTTGATGTGTCCATAAAATTTCAGGTGTTTTTTTTCTGATGTCGGTCGCAAGGTTCGAGAGCTCCTCGGTTTTTTTTACGAGATTGCAGTCGGTATCCTTCGTCAGTCAGTTTTGGGCCGAGAATTTTTCTGATGATTTTACGTTCCTCTTTCACGATGTCTTCGAATACTATTTTTTTTGTGAAGATCCAGTGTTTCACTCACGTATAATATTTCAAGTTTGATCATGCTGTTGTAATGCCGAATTTTGGTGAAGGCTGAGAGGCATTTTTCGTTGTAAATTTTCTCGTTCAGCCGAGGGCTCTCTTCATTTTCTGGATGCGGACCTCGAGGTCCTTCTCTTCTTTTCCTGTTGTTTACTACAATTTCTCCGAGATATGGGCACTGAGTAACTTTTTCGATTGTGCCAAATTTCGTGTTCAAATTCTGGAGGTTGCAGTGGTTGCACATGACCTTGGTTTTTTGAGAAGGAGATTTATAGGCCGAATTTTTCTGAGCATTTCTTGAGGGTTTCGATTTGGCTGATTGCCTGTTGTTCATTTGTTGCGAGGATCGCAAGATCATCTGAGAAAGCGAGACAGGAGTTTTTTTTACATGTTTTCTTGTCATACTTAATTATTATTATTATTATTATTATTATGGTCTGACACCGCGGTTAGCCGGTTCAAGTCACTTTGGTCAAAGAAAGTTTCACCATCAGAATGAAAATGAAAATCCACAGCCTGTTTCCAGTCATGTGATCGGGTCAGGAATGGAATGAATGAAGCCCCCATCTAGCGGCGAGGATGGGAATTGTGCCGGCTGCCGAGACTTGTCGCACTCCTCTGGCGCAATGATTAATGAGTGAATGGAATGAAATGATATTGGAGATTGTTGCTGGAATGAAAATATGACAGGGAAAACCGGAGTACCCGGAGAAAACCTGTCCCGCCTCCGCTTTGTCCAGCACAAATCTCACATGGAGTGACCGGGATTTGAACCACGGAACCCAGCGGTGAGAGGCCCGTTCGCTGCCACTTGAGCCACGGAGGCCACTTCACCATCAGAATGTTTTTAATTTTTGTTTTTTATAACTTGCTTTACATTACACCGACACAGATAGGCCTTATGGCGACGATGAGATAGGGAAGGAAGCGGCCGTGGCTTTAAATAAGGTACAGCCCCAGCATTTGCCTGGTATGGAAATGAGGAAACCACGGAAAACCATCTGCAGGGCTCCCGACATGCAATGGGACCGAAGAAGGGAGAAAAGTTGGCGAACATTTTCTGAATGGTATTTTGGTAACATAATTGACAGAAACGCGTGTTTATAACAAAACCGTATGTGCTTTTAGTCAAAATCTGGACTATTACTAATTGAATCAGTTTCACAACCAGAGTTAATGGTTGGTGGCAGCAACATATCTAAAACTTCTTTATCAAAAGATGTCTTTTTCTTCCATGCTTGAAATGCATCAGTCAAATGCAATCAAGAGCCTATTAATTATTATTAGAAAAGCGCACGAATGTGCATTACAAAGATCATTCACCGTTTTAGTCTTTGCTATAATCGCATAGAGATTTGTTGTTGTTTTTACATCTTGTGATGTGATACATGTCACAGAACTGATCACACAGTGAACATTCACATTTTTCATTTGGGTCGTGATAAGACATATTTTTTACATATTTTATGGTGGTACCCGTGTACTGCTAGTTTTATTATCACATGTCTTAGCTTCTGGTTGGCGTTCGTCCAATTTCGATCCAACATGGCATCTGTGCTGTAGAACTCTAGCGGAATTTCTTCTCTCTTGTTCCGCCTCTCCGCTAGGTGTGCTTCTACATTCATTGTGGATGGCAGTGGTAGTTTTATCCTCAGTTCTTCAATAAGAAAGGGTTCCCGTGCTTGTTCGTATGTTAGGCGGGAACGCGTTTATTTTGAGATGCCCATTATGGTCTTTAGGAATTTTGCCTTAACTCCTTCTATGGTGGCCAGGTCTCTCTTTGTTAGTCTTTCCCATATCAAGTGGATTCCATAGGTGAGTATTGGTAGGATCGTTGTGTCAAATAGGCGCATAGCTGTTTTTAAGGATAACTGCTGTAGATTGTTGATGTCGTACATGGCTTTCATGGCTGCAACTGCTTTGTCTTTTATGTGTAGTCTGAACGTTCCTGTAGTCTGTAAGGTTATTCCCAGGTATTTGAATGAGTTTACTATTTCCACTTTGCCGTCTTCGTATTCTACGTTGTCGTTTGCTGCGTTTCGTCCGCCTTTCCGAAAGACCATCTGTTGAGTTTTTTTCCAGTTTATTTTCAGGCTGTTATTTCCTGCCCATTCAGCCAGCGCTGAGAAAGCGTGTTGGAGCTCTTCCCTCTTTGTTGACCCCAGGACCATGTCGTCTGCATAACACTGCATCCTTTGCTCTTTCTCTGATTGCTTTTGTTACGTCCGCGGTGGCAATATTGAATAGTATGGGGCTGAGTGGATCACCTTGCAGCACTCCATTAGTTTGGGTGATTTCCTTTGTTTTATGGGTCGCATCATCTATGGTGATCTGGTTGTATGCCAGAATATTTCTTATTAGAGCTGTAAGGGGAGTATTTCCAGCCATAGTTTGGAGTTTTGACATTGGTATATTCCTGTCTATTATGTCGAAGGCTTTTGTATAGTCTATGAAGACTGCATAAAATTTTCCTTTGTGAAGCCGTTGTGCTTCCTATTAAGCACATCTTGAATAGTCTTTTCTCGGCACATTTTTCTTCTGAAACCTTCTCTCTACCTATTGAACACTTTATTGCTGGCATCTTGTGCTTCTTTGCTTAATTGTCCAAGTGGAAGCAAAGCACTGGAAATTACTTCAACACTTGTTGTGGCATACGGCCTCGACATCGTCTGGCCATTTTGTGTGTTTTAAAGTACACTCTTTCACGACTAGGTTGTGAACTGACAAAGGAACTATTCTACATTAAGGTAACCTATGAGTGAATTTTCGTGAAAATCGATGAAAAAATTGAAATTTTGATTTTGACGTTATAAGATACCCCAGGCATTCTTCTATCGAAATATTGCATCGCCGAACCGCAACCGCCATTTTTAATGTCCCTGCAGCAATTTAAATGTCTCGCGGAGCCCACTTCTTCAGTCCATGCATCACTTAGTTTTCATTTACATTTTCGTTGCATTGTGTTTGAATGCAAGAAGCGAGGTTCTACCAGTGGAAAGGACCAGAGGAAGAAGAAGAAGATTGCTAAAGCATCAGGAGATCAGGAGAAAAAGAAATTTGAGGGCCCCACATATGTACCAGGAGGATTTTAGGGTGAGTAGTGCATGCAGATCTTTAATTGCTGTTTTCTCATACTTCAAATTTTCAGTACCTTCCTGCATATAAAATGTCCCTTGCGTTACAGTTTTTGAGATAGGCAGTTCAAACTTGCTACATTAGTTCACAGATGTATGATAAATTAAAATTGCGAACAGTTTTCTTCTGGGAAAAAAATTACTATTATTCTTTTTCAAATTACTATTTTTTTGCTGATATTTAAGGAAAAATTTATGAATGCTAAATTTAAAAAAGTTCTAGTGGATTATCTATCATTAGCACATTAAAACCAAAAGCAATTTTAAAAAGTGCATGTTTGATGAACATGTTGACAAAATATGGAGTTGAAAAAATCAAATTTGCAATACGAGGAACTTTTTCTATGGCATCCCATAAAAATGAAGTAATTTGACCATATCTTCTGAACCATTAAAGCTACAGATTTGAAAACTTATAAACAGTCCTCTGATATCATATTACATCTTTGGTATAAATTTGAAAAATATAGCTTTGATAGTTTAGGACTTTTGAATTTCACTCATGGGTTACCTTAAGAAACTTCGTCTCCAAATGCCTCTCCAGTCCACCCCAGGATAGGAACAACTATTGTAAGAACTACAATTTAAAAAGAAGAACATATGGAGATACTTTTATGCTACTGATGAAGTGGTTTATAAAGACTGGATGCGCAAAGGGTACAACTGAAGACATATAGCCACTAGGTTCGCCGTCCGTGGTTTTCTTTTTGAACGATTCCAAGATCGGATTGTATATGTGGTCGCGCAATGTACTGCAAACTCTGGAATGAATCCTGGAAGAAATTCTGTTCTGACGAATATTGGATTTTGTAATTAAATATTGTATTATTTCTGTGCTATATTGGAATTCTAATATTGTGTATAATTCGTTATTTATAATGGCCATTCATTCATTGGGTACTCCTCGAAAAATAATTTAGCCATATCCAAAACACATGATCTAAATTTGCCAGTTGCTATGATGTGTCACTGGATATCGTTGGCAGTAAAACTTTAAATCTCTCATTTACGCAGGTATACAAAGATCAGCCAACGTTGAATAATCATAAAATCAAATCATTAAATGATCACTCCAGTAAGTGCAGGGGAAGGTTTACTCTAACGCACTTAGCAGATTGCTAAGCAGCTAACACTTTCATTAATATTCTGATAGGTATATTTGATTTGCATCCTTTATAATGTCATTGCATACAGCTATTTTTGATTACTACCTGTCAAGCCAGAGAGTATACACTTTCTCTGATCACGGAAGAATATTACTCTATGCTTTGATACTCTGACCTTCCCCAGCTTCTAAATATACTCAACAGATGGCAAACTTTCCTAATCAACTAGATGCTGCTAATAGAAAACATCCACACACGCACAGACGAGAAGGTGTCAAGTCGACTAAACTTCATATGCCCATTACCAATTAAAAAACGCAGGGACAAACTCTTGAAAAAGTGGGTGTCTACTTACCAGAACCAGTATTGTCACAGCCAATTGTTTGTTGCGCTATCTCGAGCAAGATCGTTTGAAAATATTAAGATCCAGATACGCCCGAGTGGTCGAAGCATAATGAATATTGTATGAAAAGAAGTATTATAAACTACATTACGAATGAATCAATTATTTTGTACCGGTGTTAAATGTTCATAAAACTATTGAAAAGGGCAGCCAAAACAATATGAAAACGACAGGAATATCAAAACGAGTTATCCGACCTATTTAGAACGACTGCTTCGGAGCTGCACGGGTCTACTGTACTAGACTATGTATTAAAAGAGTTTACTAAATACAGCTTTGGCAAATCCGTCCGTCCGTTCTACTGGACCGATCTGCTTCATTTCTGTTTTATTCTCTCCAGAATTACCTGCCGGTGATTCATGAGACATTGATAGGTCTCTAAGTTCAGCCACCTTTGAATAAACATAAAATCAAATCATTAAACGATCACTCCAATAATTGCAGGCGAAAGCTTACCCTAACCCGCAATACTTGCTGTACTTAGTTGGCCAAGCGACTAACACTTTCTTTAACATTCTGCTATATTTGATTTTCATTCTTCGTAATGTCACTGTATGCAGCTACGCTTGATTACTGCCTACCAAACCAGAGAGTATACACTTTTCTCATCACAAAAGAATACTATTCCCTGCTAGATACTATTTGATTCTCTAACCTTTCCCAGCTTCCAAATATATTCAACAGATGGCAGAGCGTTCCTGATAAGTTACATGCTGTGAAGAGAAGAAAGTTTACGTAGAGACTCCATCATGGCATACGCCTTAGACACCTATCAAAGGATAACCTAGCTACTCTGGGAAGAATAAAGCCCATGCGACTTGAAAAAGTTCCCTGCCTGAGAAAATACGCTCCTTCGAGATCTCACGAGACAACCGTTCAGTACAGAAGAACTGCGATTAAAAAAGCCATTATCCTTTACGACACAATACCGAGCTTTACATCAAGAACAGCAGGATAAAAAAAAGAATATATTGAATCCTCATGCTACATCACTCATAAAATGATGATGATGATGCTTGTTGTTTAAAGGGGCCTAACATCGACGTCATCGGCCCCTAATGGTACTAAATGAAATAACAAAAAGTTCAAAAAATCCACTGAACAAAATAAATTAAAATGTCATGAAAAATGAATGGATGGACATGAACCCAAAAAATAACAAAAACAAATGAGAAACAAACAAACAAAAAAAACAGTGGATCCGACTCAAAAACGGTCATAAATAATAGTATTACTGACCAAGGGACCACTTATAAAGCACAGTCCTGAATCGATTATGCTCGATGTCTGAAGGGGTCCAAAAACCAGGTCTACGGCCCCTCAGTATGGTACAAGTCGCGAGAAGTAGAACCATTATATTTCTCGAGCTGCGGTACTAATCAAAGGTAGCGTAAACTCACGGTGTTCCACGCATTAAGGTACTACTCACAAGTATTGTACGTCGTAAAGGTAACGCAGACCTATGGTGTATCTCACACAATGGCGCAACTCATAGCCAATGCAAACCGATGAGGTTCCTCACCTAGGTGTACTAAACACGGGCGCCGGAATTCCCGTGGTGTTCCTCACATAGTGGGTACTAATCACTAGCAACGCAGACCCACGGTGTTGCTCATATAGTGGTACAACTTACAGGCAACGCCCAGACCTGTGGTGTTGCACACATGGGCACGACTCACGGGTACTGGAAACCCACACTGAACCCCACTCGAGTGCTACGAATCACAAAAATATGGAGTACCTAACAGAGTGGTACTACTCGCAAGTAAAAGCGACCGATGGTGTTCCACGCGTGAGGGTAATAATCAAAAGTAGTTTCATGGTTCTAATCCAAGCATCCCTTGGTCGCCCCTTTTAGTCGCCTCTCACGACAGGCAGGGGATACCGTGGGTGTATTATTCGTCAGCCTCCCCCACCCACAGGGGGTGTGTGTTTGGTCCACGAGAGGTATTTTATTTCCCTCAAGTCCGCCGGCAAGCCGGTTAGGACCCCGCTATCCGCCACCTGGGACGCGCCACGTGGGAGTATCACCTCTCCCCCTGCTTCGCCTGCGTAGCAGGTTCGTGTTCACTCATAAAATACAGGCTCACTTTGCCTCTAACATCTTCCTAACTATTCTCACAATATTTTATTTCCATTACAATCCATTTTCTTCTTACTTGAAATTTTTAAATTTTTCCTGAACTCAGGAGCAAAATAGCGTACCGTGGTTTCTTGTATCACAAATACACGGTGTCACAAAATTTAAGTTTCCCAAAAATGCCAACTTTATCATAGTTCCCTGGATTTCGATATAAACAGCAAATCTCGATTATAACTGCTGAATGCATAATTCACCATCTCAATTTTTAACCTGACGTGAATATTATTATTATTGTTATTATTATTATTATTGGATAATTTGATATTTGAGCCTACGTGGCTCAGACGGCAGCGCGTCGGCCTCTCACCGCTGGATACCGTGGTTCAAATCCCGGTCACTCCATGTGAGATTTGTGCTGGACAAAGCGGAGGCGAGACAGGTTTTTCTCCGGGTACTCCGGTTTCCTCTGTCATCTTTCATTCCAGCAACACTCTCCATTCTCATTTCATAGCATCTATCAGTCATTAATATATCACTTTGGGAGTGGCGACCCTATCGTACTAACAGCCTATATATGCTTCATTCATTACATCCCTGACCCGGTCAATGACTGGAAAACAGGTTGTAATTTTTTTTTTCAATTTGATATTTGACTTCATCACACTCATAACGGTTATTTTATCGTTATCATTATTGTTACATTATTTCATTGATTTTCATTGCAATATTCACTTTAATTTTTTTAATAAATTTGAACACATTTTAAAGTCTCGCGCGCTGACATAAATAATAAACAATTCGCCTCCACACTAGAATGACGACAAAACACTTCCTCACCATCGCATTGTACTTGATTACACACGGCACATATATATAACGCGATGTTATGATTTATTAATTAATTTAAAGGGACAAGGATTTACATCCCGAACTACAAAACATAATATTTAAATTAGACAGACCTGTAATTGTAGTCGTGTGGCATGGCATTATCTTGGCTTCATCTTATGCCAGCCAAGTCCAACCTAGCCCTTCATCATTGTAGGATACATTCTTCAATTAAATACATACATACATACATACATACATACATACATACATACATACATACATACATACATACATACATACATACATACATACATATCTTTATTGCCCACCCTAGTGTACACCATCGGCTTACAGGCAATAAAGACAGACAGAGCGAAACAAAGGAAAACAAGCAATAATAGCAACTACATCTCTCTTAAAACTACTTAACTACATTTACTACTTCTACATCTACTCAGTATCATCCCACACGTACGCGGATAGCCAGCACACATGCAGGACGATACCGCACTACTAACTACCCAAAGCCCAACCCCTGTCTACCACCTAAAAAAATTAATTAGACTGGTCGCTGCAACAGCCCTGGCATGGAACACACGCCCACCAACCCGTCTACAGCAGCCACCAGCCTTGCCACGTGAGAACTGGTATCGTATCTCACCGACCCTCGCTGACAAACACTGTGTTCCTTTCCTTATCATGTGTTACAAGCCACCCTGGCTGAAACCAGACCCAACAGGTGGCCTGCAACACACTTCCGCTATGTACGTCACACATACTCTTGACCATTGTCAGCACACTACCTTCCCTATCCTTTTCATTTCCGCGCAGACATGCTCAAGTCTAACTTCTTTGGAGTGGGGTCAAGTCCCCCACCCCTCCCTCTTCCCTTGATACGTCACCCTCACCTCTCACGCACTACTCCCGCTATCTACATCTCACCTTATAAAACTTTAGACTTAAACATCAGCTAACAACCATTTAAAATCCCTCATCAACGCACCTAAAACAATTAACACTTTTTTTTTACACAGACAAACCTTTTTCATTCGAAGTCCATTAGTTCACTCAGTCTTCTACACCTACCGCACCACACTTCATATATCAAACCGACTCACCTTATTAAGCTTCAGACTTAAACATCAACTAACAATCATTTTATATCGCACTTAAGACAATTTGACTTGTTTTTTTTTAACATTTCACTTACACACAAACAAACAGTTTCCATTCCAAATCCATTAGTTCACTCCGACTTCTCAGTCTACAACACCTCAATTACATCAAACTGTTAGATCCCATTTCTTCCATCCTATTAAACTTAATACATAAACATCAAGAATCCCTCAATTTTACACCCCTCATCAAGGCATCTACACCATTTAAAAATTTTTAATTTTTTTTCATATGACCTACTTTTATAATTTCCATACTGCCAACATTTTCTCCTTAACTACATTCCCACTTAATCTATCACAATTCTATCACATATACCTTCTATATACTCCCTCCTCACACAAATACACTTAAAAATCCATTTTTTTACTCCTCATTTACACACCAACAGACAGTACTCCATTCCAAGTCCATTAGTTCACTCAGTCAACTCGCTCTTTTTTTTTTTTTTTTTACTTCCACCTAAGCTTTACACTACCCTCAAACCTACTCAACCTCCCCTTTTCTCAACGCTTACCTAATTTTCTCAGGTTTTCCCTTTGCCCCAGGCGGATCACCTTTCCACAGGGCAAGGTGTTCTCCCCCTTTCCCCTAACACTACAGCCCCCTCTTCTGATATCATGATTACCATGATACCCTTCCCGCATTTGCTCAGGGCGGATATCCATTCCTCTGAGCAGAATGCCTTCCCCCTTTCTCCCTCAGCACGAACCACATTATCTGCACAACCCCTGTTACTCCCTCAATTTCTTTATAAATATAGCTCTGGCCACATTTAAGAATTTCGCTATATTCGTTCCTTTCTCCCACTCTCTACATAACCAAGATGTTAACTTATAGCTTTCCCCTACCATCTGCAGCTCCTTATTATTTAGTAGTTTGATCTTTATCTCCGCCAAAGGTCGGCATTGATTAAAAATATGCAGGTCCTCCCACTTCTCTCCACATAACACACATCTATCCCTATTCTCACTACCTACCCACCCCCTATTCCTCGGAAGACCCAATACCCACCAATACAAACCTCTCTTATCCCTTCTACCCTCAAGCTTTGTTTTCGGGTTTATTACTTCCACCAATTTATTTAATACTGATAAAGAGACTCTCTCTCTACATTCCCCTATTAAGCTCTGTCTTTCAATATCTAGTAGTCTTCCCTTTATCCTTTCCCATACCCATTTATTCCTACCATCCCCCCATACCTCGCCATATACCCCCAATCCAATGTTTTGTAACCATTTTTTGCACTTATTCACCCAGTAACCTTCATTCGTCATACCTTTCTGAAAATTAAACGTTTCTTGTACTAACGGCCCACCCTTCCCTTCCTCCAATCTAATCCAGTACTTGAACACCCTCTTAGCTATTTCAACCTCTATCGATTATTTACAGACTAATCTGGCCCCGGCATTGGCTGTACAATTCGGTAGGTCCATCATGATCTTGCTAAATTTCGCCACCACCTGGTTTAGTTCACTCCTGTTTTCCTCCATTCCCCATACTTCAACCCCAAATAGCATTTTGCCCATTACCAGTGATTTAAACACCGTTTTCTGAATTTTGTATTTAACGTCTGGAAATTTCTTTTCTAATACTCCTACTACCGCAAGCGCTCCTCTTCCTTTAAGTTTTGCCTTCTTACACTGATTTTTCCAAGAAGCATTCTTACTAATTATTACACCTAGGTATTAAATTTTTCCCCCTGGTTTAATTTCTTCCTGCTCCAGCCTCCAGCCTTCCTT
Organism: Anabrus simplex; assembly: GCF_040414725.1. Classification (NCBI taxonomy): domain Eukaryota; kingdom Metazoa; phylum Arthropoda; class Insecta; order Orthoptera; family Tettigoniidae; genus Anabrus; species Anabrus simplex. Next base: position 63,657,066 of record NC_090278.1, on the reverse strand, counting down.
ATTCTTTTTCCCACCCCCTTTCCTACACACCATTATCTGAGTCTTTCTTACATTTACTCTGAGAGACCATTTCCTAGTATATTCAACTGCCTTGTCCAACCCTTTTTGCAGCCCATTTGCCGTCAAAGCCAAAATCAATAGGTCATCCGCGAATAGCAACCCCGGAACCTCCATTTTCCCTACCCAAGGGCATTGCCATGCGTCTCCACCATGACCCTCTAAAATATTATTTATAAATAATATAAATAATATCGGGGATAGCTTACATCCCTGTCTCACCCCGCTTTTCGATTCAAAACACTTACTCAACCTTCCATCCTGCAATTTAATCATCACAAACACTTCCTCATAAATAGTTTCAATTGCCACCCTCATTTTTTTCGACATTCCAACCTCCCCTAATCTCAAAAATAGCGCCTCCCTACTGACCGTATCAAAGGCTTTTTCTAAGTCAATCGCTGCTATAAATAATTTACGCCCTGCTATCCTCACATACTTTGTAATCAAAGTGTCCAGAATCCAAACATTATCAACTGTATTACATCCTTTCCTAAATCCAGTTTGGAACTCAGATATCCTACCGTACTGTTCCGCCCAATTTGTTATTCTATTCGCCAAAACCTCTGTGTACACCTTTGACAGCGAGTCTAGGAGTGTAATTCCTCTATAGTTGTTTGGATCACTACTAGCTCCTTTATTTTTATAAATAGGGCATAATACCCCCTTCCTCCATTCTCTAGGAAATTTCCCCGTTTCCAGCAACCTATTAAAGAATTTCACAATCCCTCTCAATTTCGGTTCATTTGCCCCTACCTCTTTCCATACACTATTGGAAATACCATTCACACCTCCTGCAGCCTTGGGTCTAGCATTTTTTTATACTGTAATTACCTCCTGCCTTGTTATCTCCCCATCCAATATTGTAATGCCTACTTCCAGTTCCCTTCCAATTTGTGACTTGTCTATTTCTCTACCCAACTTCCTCTCCCCTTCTAAAAGCCTTTTAAAATGCCTAACCCACTCGTTTTCTCCTATTTTATCCCCCTTCCCCTCCGGTTTCGTTCTTCTGATCTTGTTTATTGACTCCCAAATCCTCTCAAATTTCTTCTCTCTACAATAAATATTTATTTTTTCAGCTTCCACCTCCTTCCATTCTCTTTTCTTCTCATCCAATACCTCCTTATATTCCCTTCTCAATTTACAATATTCCTTCCTTTTTTCTTGCACACCCTCCTTCCTAAACTCCGCTAGGGCTCTCATTACAACCTCACGTTTTCTCCTACAGTCTTCATCAAACCATCCATTCATTTTATTCTTTTTTCCCTCTACCCTTCTCCTCACTTTCTTCCCCACCCTCCATACAGGGAGTTCAATTAATTTTAGCACGTTATCCATATCATTCCCTTCTACCGCCATTTCAATTCCTACCCTTAATATATCTCCCTCCTCTTTCAAATGCCGTCTTAATTTCTCTTTAGTATTATCATCCCATACATACTTCCATCCTCCATTCCTATACCTCTCCTTACTTTCCTCCATCTTTCCCTTCTTATCAGCGACCAACGTTCTCAATTTTATTTTGATAGGCATATGTTCTGTCAACCCATATTCTAACACCTCAAAACTTATTATTCTCCTTAACGCTATCTCTGAGCTTATTCCTATGTCCACCACACTCCCTCCATTTGTTGTAATATACGTCAAATCTCCCACACTATCCCCCTTCATCCACCCATTTAAAATAAATAAATGTTCTAGAGCACATAACTCTAATAACCTTTCTCCATAACTATTTACAACATTATCCTTACTCTTCCTTTGCAGTACCCCGTCTACTTTTACTTCTTTCCCGTATACCGGTACTCTATTGCTCACTCTCGCATTCCAATCCCCCAATAAAATCATCCCATCTTCTACATACATTCCTTTAATTGTGTTTATTTCTTCAATCAGTTCGTCAAAAAATGTTTATTTGCATACACTGAATCGCTCGGATGGTTATAAAGCAGTGCCAGACAAATTGCTTCCGCTGCCCCCTTCCCCATTTTTACTCTCAACCACACTACCCCTTCTACCCTAGTCTGTAACGTCTCCACCCATTCAGCTATCTCATTTCTTATTAAAACTACTATGCCCCCTGGGTTTCGGCCCCTCTTCCCTATTTTTTTCCTTAACACGTTAACTACTCTATAACCGTCCCATATAATTTCAACCCCCTTCCCTAACCATGTCTCTACTAGAGCAATAATCTCAAAATCTTTCACTAAATCCACAATTTCCTTATTCCCTAACTTCCCCATCAACCCCTCAATATTCAGCATCCCTATCACCATATCTAGTTATTTATTTCCTCCCCCTCCCTCCCTATACTTCTGCATTTCACCACTTCCCCCCTTACTTCTCGTGATTCTTCCTTTTGGCTCCATCCCATCCCTCTCTTTCTTCTCACCCGCATCCTTCCCCTTTTCCGTGCCAGAGCCTTTTTTCCCACCCCATAGATCTTTTAAACTTAAGGATCTCGCCTTATTTAACGCCTGCTTTCTCTCCAGGTTTATTTCTGCATTATTCCTATTCGGGGAGGTTGAGTCACTACCCTGACTCCTTTCCCTTCCCGTCACCTCTTCACTACCTGTATCCACTTCACTTCGGTCTAGTGTCCTACTTGTTGATTCACTCCTTCCTGGGCTGTTCTGACTCACCAAGGACTCTGCTGTCTTCGCTACCTGCCCGCTCACACCGCAGTCCCCTCTTCTCTCTTCCTTCTCCGTACTGATGTCGCCCTGCTCTCGATTTCTGCAACTCATTTCCTCCTCACATTTTTCCATCCTCAGCAGTTCCTCCTGTGTCCACGATCGCGACCAATTTCTGCCTGAAGTAACCAGACACCTCCCCACTATCTTGACTCGCAATCCCTGCGCTCTAGCACGCCACATATGCCGCTTATAGACATCCGACCGCATCCTGTCTTCTTTCTCTATCTCAGCCTTCAAATAAATGTTCGATCCTTTCAAATTTCCAGCATTCCTCAGAAGTATATCAGCCATCAGGGTTGATATTAATCTTAACTTCACCGGCCTATGTCCCTTGTTCCTTCCCACTCTATATATATCATCTATATCAACTTCAGAAAAGTTTATCTTCATTTTGTTCGAAACTATGTCCACCACTTTCAATACTAATTCCACTTTTGATTCTGTTCCTTCCTCAGGTACACCATACACAAACACATTTTTTCTTGCTGATTCGTTCCTCGCTAACCTCACTTCTCTCTTCATTGCTGTTAATTCCTCTTCCAGTACCACCACCTTCTTTTTCAAGCTCCCTTCCTCATCTTCTATCTCCGCTAACTTGTCATTTACACCTCCAATTACTTCTTTTATAAAACTTTTTAAGTCCTTCATCTCCTTCATTTGGGTTGCCTGGTGTTCCTGCATCATTTCCTTAATTTCTTCTCCTTGATCTCTTCAAGCTCCTCCCAGCCGAACGGTCCCTGGTTTGGACCCGGATTTTTTTCTATACCTCCTACCACCAGCAGCGTCGCAATAACCGTCGCACACAACATAATCTCCAACAGTCCTTTATAACCACTAATTTCTCTTCCTCTCTCAACTCCACCTTCCTTCCAACACTGCCTTGCACCATGCCATCTTCCAATTCTTAGCCTGTATTGCTGTATCGTTATTCCCATATTGCGCACCTCAGCTCATTCACACGTCCGCACTTCCCCATGTCTCGCTCGTGACTGCTTCAATTAAATATTACTTTATACATGCACAGATCCTACACTTAGTTTGAAGCAACACATAAATTATTCTATACACATATAACAGCTAGACCTCCTCGCTTCATGTCGAGAACTCAACTAATACGGTTTGTGAAATCTCCCAACTCCATCCTGTCCAGTTGTTCTACAGATATGAATGACCGTGAGGCAAAAGCTTATCTTCACGAGACTATCGTCTTCCCTTACCGATTATAAAAAGAAATAACATTGTCCGCAGTAATTCACAAAACTATCTATGAATCTGCGGTCTCCCTATGAAAAGTTCAGGAATCCTATAATTATTAAACTTTTGATTCTCTTCCCCGACCGGGATAGACGTAACTACACTGCTCAATAACTGGTTTGTCTTCGTTCACCATTTAGCACTTGGTAAAATATTCATCCCTCAAACCGACTGACTTCAGAGACTCTACAAGTCCATTTCGCCCCCTTTAAGTCTTCTTTTTATAGAATTATGACTGACCCTCCTGCCTAAGGTGGGAGTATTTATGCACTTTCTAGGGAGGCTAGGCTTGGCATGATGCACTGTGGTGCAATCATTCCGACTGAAGACCAGTGGACCGATTTCTTCGTGACTCACTCCAAAGATTCCACCTAATTTTCCAGTCATGATGGTGTTGGTTGTTTTATGTTTCCCGTTACTTTAACGGGCGTAATTAATTAATTTCATGCATTAGGTTTGCCGCGCATTTTGACTGTATGTCCTTGACACCTGTTTCCCTCACGGCCAACATGGATGCCAAATTCTCTCCAGGCTTAATTAAATACATTTTCACCCTGTGGACTCTAGCTTCGTCAAATATTTCCTAAAATTCTTAATTACTTATTTCTTTGCTAATGATAGTGCCGAAATCTCTCGCAATGAGGGTTATTATCTAGAATTTCATTATTAATTACCCGAGGTCTGCCGAAAGGTTCCGACCTCGTTCGAATGTTTGATGGCTCGCTCGCCACGGTGAGTTGTCATGCCATGAAGCGCGACATGAGCTTGAAGTAAAAAAAAAAAAAAAAAGATGGTTGCACTCCATTTTTTAGTTGCAATTTTTGGAATTATGGGTTCAAAATGGATAGTTTTTAAGAAACATGATGACAGAATGGGTGAATTCTGACTACGAACTGCAACATACCACAACGTGCTTCTTATTAAATGTTCATAAAACCATTGTAAAGGACAGGCGAAATAATATGAATACGACAGACATATCAAGACGAGTTATCTGAACTATTTATAAATACTGCGGGGCAGGTCGGGTCCTCTAATATATATATAATAAGAGTTTTGTCTTTACAAAGCTCAGAATTGAAAAAAAAAAGGTATTTATGTATCGGTCGTACTCACAGTAACAAGGAAATGCACTTTCTAATTTTCCGTAATGTCCGTCTGTCTGTATGTATGTACACGCATGACGAGAAAACGGTTGAAGAGAATTTAATGAAAATCAGTATGTAAAGTCGGAGAATAATTCGCTACAATCTAGGCCAGGGCCTCTCAGGGTGCATGCACTGTGCACGGTGCAAAAGACGACTTCGCTTGGTTGACCAGAGTGCAGACCCCCCACTTCTCTCTCCCTACACCTGTCACCCCGTTCGGCCTGTCTCCGCGTTCCTCACCTTCACTGCTGTTTCTCCCCCACTGCGAAATGTTTACGTGTGGTGAGCAGAGACGCACAGTTGTATGGGACAAGGTTACCAGTGTTATTAAAAAAATTAAAAAAGTTAATTAGAAATACACATACATGTTTGAGAGGAATGTAAACATAATTTTAAAAAAATGCAGAACCTGTAACCAAAATGAAAATGCTACAGTACTGGAACAAACCTCATTTGTGGATATAGAATGCTCTTCTTCAAGCTGTTTCAACTTCCTTAATTCTTTCTCTCTGACGTCTCCTATGATTTCACAATAATTTTCCGAATGTAGTCTGTTGTAGTGTCTTTCAATAGACCATTTTCTTACGCACGTAATTATCGTCCCACAGATTAAGCATTTGGCGTTATCGTCAGGACAAACAAACAAACAAAAAAATATGAAAGTTCCCAGATCGATTGAAATGGACTTTCGGAAGTCTTTGCTTTCTTCGAAACAGGTTGCTCCATTATTATGTTGTAGTCGTGCGCTTATCTATTTCACTGATAAACACGTCGTCTACCATCAAACGCGTCGTCGCTCTCAGCACACTACACCATCCGAGTCAAGCCGAGTTGAGGCGAAGCGTACCGATGCACAGTGCACAGAGCCTATGCGCCTCGCTCTGCACGCGTGAGAGTTTGGGCGTTTGAGAGGCCCTGATCTAGGCCATAAATAATTTTATTCGCCCTAAGAAAAATGGTATTTTAGGGGAAGGTGCCTAAAATTTAATTTTTAATTACGTATGTTCTTGGTCCTATCGAAAAGTGCTACATAACAAAAGTTATAGAGAATACAATTTCCGATCATTTATGTCTTATTATTATTATTATTATTATTATTATTATTATTATTATTATTATTATTATTATTATTATTATTATTATTGGTGGTGACGGTGATTATTGTTTTAAGAGGCAGTACAACTAGACAACCATCCTCTATATAATACTAATCAAACAGAACAAATGGAAGGAGTCCGACACTTTGAAGAATGAAGATATCGGTCTAAGAAAGACAAGGGCCACGAAGGGTGTGAAAATGTTAGACTTCCTAGGCCTCGAGTGCTCTAATAGCGCCAGGGTCGGAAAAGAACAAGAGTGACAAAGGGAGGTCGGATAGGATAGTTGAAAGTAAAGAGCCTGGCACAAGTATGTGGAATCAATGCCAGGACTCAGCTAAGGGCCCCGTGTTTGCCAACCCACCCTCCCAAGTTCAGAGCCTGTGGGTTTACATTTAGTCGCCTCTTACAACAGGCGTTGGGTGTTAATTTACTGCCCCCCCCCCCTTCCCACAGGGAACGACTATAATAAGATAATTCATGAATTTAGATGAATTTAAACTTTTGTTACTTAGTCCATATCAACGCCGAGCATTGCTTACATGGAAATACTGTTCAAAACTGTTCAATGACTCTCTTAAGATGTTTAAACACATGGTCATCGGTCCATGTCGATGACAGAAATTGCGAAATGATTATAAAAACGAGAAAACAATCATGAAGGAACGATCGCTTGAGTATTGAAAGAAAGGACGACTCACTTTACATAACATACCCTAATATCACAGAGTCGGAAGAAAACTAAAGGTGAAGATTACATTATAGAAAGCTCATAAAATTGATCAACAATAATATAACATTGACCAGTGTTTCTTGCGATGTGCACTGTCTCTTCTGCTGCCACTCACCACCTATAGATGGGATTACTGCTGCGTACCGAGTATAACGGCCTGCCTGAATATTGGCGGGAAGTAGCTGGGGAGTTATATCTCTCTTTTCTTTAGCATGTCATTCCTATGTTTTATACATTTTCTGATACTACTGGTACGTAACATACTGGTTCATCATAGCATTCGAGCTATTCAATCCCTACTCTAGGCACTGATTGGAATGAGCAGTGTGCACATTTAACGGAATAATGACAGAGGAATGTTCGCGGCTGTCCACCTCTGGAACTTTTGGATGGTAGCGTAGTACTGTTCGTTAAAAGTGAGAAAATTTACGGTTTTTCATTTGATCGAGTGTTTTATATGATAATCGCGGCATTCTTACTGACGTCATTGCAATGATCTATGTTGACTTCAGCGGGGAAAACTGCAAAGGCAGTCTTTCTGAGAATCTTGTAGCGAAGCACGGGTACATCAGCTAGTTATTATAAAAAACTTTGTTTTTGGACATCGGGCTGACGATTCCGAAGTTAAAACGATTGCCCTCGAGCGCGATACCCCCAAAATAGTTTCTTATTTGGCGGCCGTCTTGTTTTGACGTCACAGATCTTTTTTCTCAAATTGTAGTTGGAGTTCTTATTTGCAACGATATAATTAAAATGGATTTATCATTAATACACTGCCTGTCAAAGAATTTGAATCGCCAAGAAGGAATGGTCGGATGTCGCGTACACACCATCGGCGGGTATGTACATGAGTAAGAGTTGCAAATCTCTATGACAGGTAGAACGGCCACCAGAGTGCATTAGTGTTGCTCGTGTTCAGTATTGTTACCATGCCTGGTAGCATGTCTGACATGGAAACAGGCCGCTACTCCTGTAGTATCATCCACCATTCCTCCCTGCTATCTCTTTCTTCTTAGAACTGATTGTCGGAGGCAATGTAGAATAGTGACGATTGCCACGCGGGGGGAGCGGGCTTCGGGGCCCACCCCGAAAAACGTCAGATGTTGAGTGATTGCTGTGAAGGACACGGAGACAGCGTTATCAGCACCTGACAGAGTTTGAAAGTGGTTTATTGTGGGTCTCCGTTTGCGCAACTAGTCGAATCATGCCACATCCAGATTTGTGGGGCATTCGGATATGACAGTGGATTGGATTGCATGGGAACGTGAGGGCAGGTATACTCATCGTCGAGGTTCCGGTCGACCACATATGACCACCATAAGGGGGGATCGCCGTATTGTGCACCAAGCACATGGTAACTCCTTCACATCTGCACATGCCATCTGATAACAAAGTAATGGGCTCCCTGCAACATTCTGTGTCATCCCGCACCACTGGCTGCAGCCGGACTAGATAATTACCATCATAAACGCACTCTGCCGGTAACACTACAACAAAAACGGCTGATTTTGGAGTGATGCAGTGAACGGGAAGAATGGACTGATGATGAATGGCATCGCATTGTGTTCAGCGATGAATCGCGGTTCAGCACTAACTCGGATGACCATCGTCTGCAAGTATGGCTGCGATCTGGGGTGAGCTCCCATTCTTCCGAGGTTTTGGAATGCTGTTACTCTTGGCGTCATGGTGTGGGGAGCTGTCGGCTATGACTTCAGGTCACGGCTTGTAGTGATTGAGGGAACTCTGACGGTACAACGTTACGTCATGGACATCCTGCATCCCCATGTGTTACCTCTCATGCGACAGTATTGTGGTGCCATTTTTCAACAGGAAAATGCTCGCCCACACAGTGCACTTGTCTCTATGAACTGTCTGTGTGATGTTGAAGTACTCCGAGCAAGATCCGCAGATCTGTCCCTGATAAAACATGTTTGGGGACGTCAACTCCATGCCATTGCCAGTATCCAGGATATGAAGGACCAGTTGCAACAATTGTGGGCCAGTTTACCTCAGGAGAGGTTACAACGGCCTTATGACACCCTTCCCAATCGACTCAGTGCATGCATCCAGGCCAGATGGGGTGCAACGTCATACTGATAAGTGGACTCGTACAGCCAAGTTCTTTGTAAATTTGACTCGATGTTCTAATCACTGAAATAACATCGCATATCCTCTCAAAACGTGAAGTTTCATTTTATTCCCTCCTCCCCTTGTGGGTGCTTCAAATTTTTCGGTCAGGCCGTGTAGATACGGAGATATCAGCGTTGCAAAATAGTCACGTTTTGTGACGGGCGTGGAACTTATTCACCCTGAAGACATCCTTAATCGCTGATTGACCTCCCTCACGGGTAGGGCATGGGCCCAGTCTCATGTTTTGATCACGGCCTGGCCTAACTTGCTTCACCAGGTTTAAAATACGCCACTCATAACTATGAAAGCTGCCTTCGGTTTAATTGGTGTCTTTTAAGTTATTAGCAGTTTAAGGAAAACACAAACAAGAAACGGACTATCTACAAAGACTAGACTATTGTTCCCTCAGGCCCGGTCAAATCAAGGAGAGTTAAATATACTCTACCCTGGGTTTGTTAAGCTTCGGTTGCATATTTTAACTCGTTCTTGCGAGACAAGCTAACTGACATCGCATTAACCCTCGTCGGAAACAGCTACGTTACCAGTCAAGGAGTCTGTGACTGCAAATTAGAGGTTATGAACTCACTTCTTGCGCGGTACTTTGACATGAAGATGTCTTTTCGCCTGGGGTCATCCGAAAATTTGTGTAACATGACGCGAAAAAAATGTGAGACGGGAGTGAGGTCATATTAAATCAATCAATCAATCAATCAATCAATCAATCAATCAATCAATCAATCAATCAATCAATCAATCAATCAATCAATCAATCAATCAATCAATCAATCAATCAATCAATCATTACTGATCTGCATTTCGGGCAGTCGCACAGGTGCCAGATGCCCTTTCTGTTTGTTTTCCTAGCCTTTTCTTAAATGATTGTAAAGAAATTAGAAACTTATTGAACATCTCCCTTGGTAAGTTATTCCACTCCCCAACTCCCCTTCCTATAAACGAATATTTGCTCCAATTTGTCCTCTTGCATTCCAGCTTTACCTTCATTTTGTGATCTTTCCTATTTTCAAAGACACCACTCGAACTTATTCGTCTACTGATATCATTCCATGCCATCTCTCCACTGACAGCTCGGAATATACCACTTAGCCGAGCAGCTCGTTTCCTTTAAACCAAGTCTTACCAGCTCAAACTTTGCAACATTTTTGTAAAGCTACTGTTTTGTCGGAAATCACCTAAAAGAAATTGAGCTGCTTTTCTTTGGCGTTTTTCCAGTAGTTTTTACCGAAGCCAAAGATGCTCTATGAAATGATACAAATACATCGTTCCTTATCAATATTTGAGTTTCATTGATTGAAAAACGTATTTATGATAATTACCTTCTCGTAATGAGAAGAGATTCTTTTTTTGCGCGGTATTTTACCCCCACATTTCCTTGGTAGCCTATATTATTATTTTGTAATAGTCTCCATAGTAGTGATCGAAATAATGGAGGAGATTCAGAAGATAAATAGAGAGACATTTTTTCTACTTTAGAACAAACATTACTTACTGAGTTAGTTTCTAAATATCACATCTTATAGAATGCAAGAAGACTGATCGTGTGGCATTAAAAGAAAAATATGACACACGGAAAAATATTACAGGGGAATTTAATAGTATTGTCCACGTGACAGTGCGAACTTGTGACATGGGATGAGAATGTTGAGTGCTGGATCAGCTGCCATATTGTTGGACGTAGACCATAATGTTACATATTTCTTTCGAATCATCGCAACTCTTTATCTTCCCTGTGGGCGGAGTGAAAGAACACATTTGCATTATAACTTTAGTCCTGTTCACGCAACATTAGTAGCGTGGGTTACCACTTGCATCGCCAATATCTACGCGCGGTATGACTGTTCTACGTTTATTTCTCACAGACGACTCGCCGGCTACGTGATGTTGCGCTACACAAGGCTGCAACCTCTCTACTTAGGAACTAGACCAGGGGTTTGCAATTTGTAAGGTCTCGAGTGCCATATTGGAAACCTTAGTCATGTTCGCGAGCCGCACTTGAATAATAGACCAATTTTCGTAAAATTCTGCCTACAGAAGTACCATTACGAAATGATATGTATAATTCAATTGATATAAAGGTTTTATAATTTTAATGACTTAGGTAAAACATTATTTTACAATAGCATAAAAGAGTGAAATTTGGAGCTGGGCTGAGTGGCTCAGATTGTTGAGGCGCTGGCCTTCTGAAACCAGCTTGGCAGGTTCGATGTTAGATCGTTCCGAAGGTGTTCAAATACGTCGGCCTCGTGTTGGTAGATTTACTGGCACGTAAAATAACTCCTGCGCGACTAAAGTCCGGGACCTCGGCGTCTCCGAAAACCATCAAAAGTAGTTATTGGGACTTAAAAACCAATCATTATTTTAAATTTGGATTTTAAATTTTTATAAATAAAAATAATCTATTCAGATCAGGCGAATATTTAAAAACGACGAAAACAATTAAATTGGTTCAGATTTGGGTCTATACCGGGTATAAAAATTAATACATTTTTGTACGACTAACAAAATATTATTTTGTAACTATTCTGGATATTATTCATTAGAATGCTCTCACGGGCCGCATTGTGTGGCTTCGCGGGCCACATGCGGGCCGCGGGCCGCCATTTGTAAACCCTTGAACTAGACCGTTGGTCACCGGGCGAGTTGGTCGTGCACGTAGAGGCGCGCGGCTGTGAGCTTGCATCCGGGAGATAGTAGGTTCGAATACCACTATCGGCAGCCCTGAAAATGGTTTTCCGTGGTTTCCCATTTTCACACCAGGCAAATGCTGGGGCTGTACCTTAATTAAGGCCACGGCCGCTTCCTTCCAACTCCTAGGCCTTTCCTATCCCATCGTCGCCATAAGACCTAACTGTGTCGGTGCGACGTAAAGCCCCTAGCAAAAAAAAAATAAAGACCATTGGTCTGGATTGGTTAGGATAGGGCCTGGACAAGGCCATGGGTCTGAATTGGTTAGGGTAGGGCCCGGACAAGACCATTGGTCTCGATAGGTTAGGGTAGGGCCTGGACAAGACCATTGGTCTGAATTGGTTAGGGTAGGGCTTGGACAAGGCCATTGGTGTGGATAGGCTAGGGTAGGGCCTGGACAAGACAATTGGTCTCGATAGGTTAGGATAGAGCCTGGACAACGCCATTGGTCTGGGTAGGTTAGCGTAGGCCCTGGACAAGGCCATTGGTCTGAATTGGTTAGGGTAGGGCTTGGACAACGCCATTGGTCTGGATAGGTTAGGGTAGGGCCTGGACAAGGCCATTGGTCTGGATAGGTTAGGGTAGGGCCTTCACAAGGCCATTGGTCTCGATAGGTTAGGGCAGGGCCTGTACAAGGCCATTGGTCTGGGTAGGTTAGGGTTGAGCCTGGACAAGATCAGTGATATGGGGACAGGCAACGGTGGTCTGGGGGCACAAGCCCCCAAGTTAGAGCCGCGAATTGGCCTTAGACCTCTACTTTCCTGAGCAAACACCATTGGTCAGCACTGGTTAGGGTAGTGGCCCATGGACCAAAATGACCTTTATTCTTGCCGTACTACAGCAGCGCATTCTATGTGGGTTACTGGTGAGAAGATGAAATACCTATTTCTTGCTAGTTGTGAAAAGCGTAATTAATTAAGAATGCTGGTAAGTAGCAAAGCCAACCGAGCTCGATAGCTGCAGTCGCTTAAGTGCGGCCAGTATCCAGTATTCGGGAGATAGTAGGTTCGAACCCCACTGTCGACAGTCCTGAAGATGGTTTTCCGTGGTTTCCTATTTTCATACCAGGCAAATTCTGGGACTGTACCTTAATTAAGGCCACGGTCGCTTCCTTCCCACTCCTAGTAATTTCCTATTCCATCGTCGCCGTAACACCTATCTGTGTCGGTGCGACGTAAAGCCAAATGTAAAAAAAAAAAAAAAAAAAAAAGGTAGCAAAGCCTACTACATTCTTCTCGGCAGATGCGCCTCGATTTCGAGACGGCTGTGCTTTTATTACTCCGCGGGTTGGTAACGCCATGCACTTCTGATCATTGATGGGAATGACGTCAAACGTATTTTACGTCTGCCAATAGCCATTAGCCAGTAGCCATTCCAGCAGCGGAACATCGCCTGCACTACTCTTCCTTAGGTTATGAAAGTAATTTTACTTCTGGGGGCGGGCTGGTGGGTTTCTGGACGTGGCAATAAACACATCTCTTCTCTAAAAGGAATTCCACATACGTTTTGTATGCTTTCTACCTCATCACCTTCTTATAAAACTTGCGTGAATAGGTCTGGAGTTTTACCGCATTTACCGAGGGAGTTGGCCGTGCGGTGGGAGTAGCGTAGCTGTGAGCTTGCATTCGGGAGATGTGGGTTCCGATCCGACCGTCGGCATGCCTGAAGGTGGTGGTGGTGATGATTATTGTTATAAGAGGAAGTACAGCTAGGCAACCATCCCCTCCTATATAACACTAATCAGAGATGAAAAATGGAAGGGATCCGACACTTCGAAATATGAAGGTATTTTAGAACTCCTTGCTCGTGGAGACTTTTTCTGTCCATATCCTGTTTATCCAAACCTTACTGCCCTTCAAGCTCCTCGTACTATTCAAAATTCGGCTTGCCATTAGTAAAGAAACAAAATTCTAACAGGTCTTGTTCTCCCTATTCTTTTCCATCGTATACAAATCATCTATATCCCTTTCAGTACAGTCAATGCCTAAATTCTCTCTGTCATTAGCTTTAAGACTGAGTTCAAATATTCCATCGTGGACTCTCCTTCCGTTTCCTCCAAGCCGTATATAATAATATTTCTTCTTTCCTCCTCCTCCTCCTCCTCCTCCTCGCTATCCCGCCATTCTGACGGCAAGGAGATGAGAATGTAAATCATATTTATCTTAGGTCCCACGTTCCTCCCTTGAGGTCTACCCGGTGTAATGGAAACCTTAGCGGACGCATTTGAAATAAAGGACGAAGCGCCTCAGAGGAGAAGTCGAACACTGGGCCCTCCCGTCCTATTGCATGCGAGGGCATATCTGGAAATCTGTAACTGTTCATTGTGATACGAAAAAAAAGGAGAGGGGTGGGGTGGGGATAACACATATGTTGTACAAAAGTAAAGGGTAAACAGAGTGACACATGTATAATTTGGAATTCTAAGCTCGAAGGCTGATCAGATCTCCAGAAGTTCCACTATCAACTGTCTTAAGCCCTGGAGTGTCTGAAGAGGTGTGTTCGTGTGATAAGGAATGAGGTAGTTTCCGTTTACTTTCTGCACAGACGTACCATGTTTTTACAGAGATATCACAGAGGGGATGACGTTCTCTGTACACTTCTACATTTTGTTTTGCTCATATTTCCCTTTTATCTTGAATAAGGTGTACGAAATTCGTCAATAGATTCAGCTCAAATTGTATTTGTATGACATTTCAAATGAATATTTTTCCTTAACTTCCATTGGCCTTTTTTGTTTTTGTTGAGGAAATTGTGGAATCTGATAGATAATACTGTATATGTTCCAACGACACTGTGTATGGATATTTTCTGTATATAATTTATATTCAGTGATATACTGTACTTTAAAATTTTTTTTTTTAAATCAAGATTTAGGGTAAAATAATCTCTACCAATCTGAAACAATCTAGCGGTCAAGAATTCCATTCATAAGGCTTCTAATATAAGTATGATACATTTAGCATAAGCGTTTTGTGAAGATAAACAGAATATTGTAGCAGGAAAACGAAACTAAGTTTTCTCAATCTCAGTCACTACTGATCTGCGTTTAGGGCAGGCGCCCTGGTGGCAGATTCCTTATCTGTTGTTTACTTAGTCTTTTCTTAAATAACTCCAAAGGATTTGGAAATTTATCGAACTCCGGCCTTGGTAAATTATTTCAATCCCTAACTCCCCTTACTATAACTGAATATTTCCTCCCAATTTGACCTCTTGAATTCGAGCTTTATCCTCATATTGTGATCTTTCCTACTTTTAAAGGGCCGATGACCTTCTATGTTAGGCCCCTTAAAACAGCAAGCATCATCATCATCATCATCACTACTTTTAAAATTACCACTCAAACTACTACTTCTACTGACGGCTCGGAACATACAGCTTAGTCGAGCAGCTGGTCTCCCTTTTGTGAAGTTAAACAGGGCATTACAGAAAAAAATTAAGTTTTGTAAAGAAATTCAATAAAAATGAATATTTTGAAGATGCAATATATATTAAGGTTAATTTTCTCCACTAATCGGTAGCTTCAAGTTCGAAGAACCACATGTCTTCATTAGAATGATCAAATTTTCCATCGTTTTCTCCAGACTGTCCCTTAAACCGGAGTTTTCCGGAATGGTAAGGTATTCTGGTTGATAAACAAATCCTTGAACTTGTACAACACGTTTGGCCGTGTGGTGCCACAGTTGTTCAGATCTGTGACAGGAATGTGGGTCACACACGACCTTATGGAGGTCAGCGCAGCCAAGAGGAGAGGGAGCTCAGGGTCTCACTTCACATCCAGGAGAATTCATAGTTCCAACTTTAAGGGTACCTAACTGGACATCACAAAGAACTGAAATTTTTTGAGAAGCCGTGTTATACGTTGAACTTTGCTACCAGTGATAATCTAGATATTAAAAGACATAATTTGTTGGTTCCTATCTAAAAAACTATTTCTTCCAAGGCTATGAAATATTGTTCAAACTTTAACATCAACTACGAAACAAAGAATGCGTAATACTAACTCTCCCACGTACATGGCATACGGTAATGTTGATTGGACCAAGCTGTCTGAGGTTCTGAAGGTGATTGGGATCATCAGATACCGAGAAAGAAGAATAATCTACAATCTCTACAAAAATCAGTCTGTATTAATAAGAATCGAGGGCTTCAGAAAAAAAGAAGCAGCAATGCAGAAAGGAGTGAGGCAAGACTGCAGATTGTCCCCTCTCCTTTTCAGTGTTTATGTAGAACAGACAGTAAAGGAAATAAAAAAAAATCGAAAGGGCACACACATGCTGCAACTACAGATGCTAAATTGTTTTTTCAAAATTTATAGTGCCACTAACAACCGGCACCCGCGGATTAATAATATTCCGTGAAAAAACAGTGACAGGGCCCACTGATGCTGATACTGCTACTCCTGCAGTTAAGCTACATTGGGCATGGTCAATACCCGGATGGGTGACCACCCAGGTCTACCACCTGCCACTGAAACATAGCGCATTAAAACAAACACAACAGTCATGGTATAGCACCCAGCGAAGCTCATCATTCCAAATAACATCTCGCAAACAGTCTTTCTTCTACAAATGATAATGTACCAATTAACATTTATTATTATTATTATTATTATTATTATTATTATTATTATTATTATTATTATTATTATTATTATTATTATTTTCGAATGGGTCTACTATGGACCACGTTAAGCATCATTCATTTACGGTTCTTCCTCTTTCGATCGGCCCAGTACTTCTTCATCCTTTCGGAGTGGGCTTCTTTACGTTCTCGTGACCAGTTGTTGCCGGTCCGTTTTTTGCTACTTTGATCTTGGAATCCCTTAATTTTGTTGATGATTTTTCTGTATTCCTGTCTGTTGTATTATTATTATTATTATTATTATTATTATTATTATTATTATTATTATTATTATTATTATTATTATTATTATTATTACCAATCAACTTACATTTATTATTTTTATACCTATTTTCCGAACAGTCCAGGGGAGGATCGTTAAAGCGAAACCGGTACTGGAGCTCAATTAAATTTCTGCACATTTGGATGGATGGAATCACAATCCAAAGAAAGGAAATCAAAACTATGAGATGCGCCGATGATATGTTATTTTATCTCAGTCTGCAGGCGATCTGGAGAAATTTCGCTATGGTATGGACAGAATCTTCGAGAAGGGGTACAAGATGAAAATAAATACGTCCAGATCAAAAGTAATGGAGGGCAGTCGAACGAAGTCTGGTGATGCAGGAAATGTTAGATTAGGAAATGAAGTCTTACAGGAAGTAGATGAATACTGTTACTTGGGTAGTAAAATAACTAATGATGACAGAATTGAGGAGGACGTAAAATGTAGACTACCGGGCGAGTTGGCCGTGTGGTTAGGGTCGCGCAGCTGTGAGCTTGCATCCGGGAGATAGTGGGTTCGAACCCCTCTGTCGGCAGCCCTGAAGATGGTTTTCTGTGGTTCCCAATTTTATACCTTAGCGAAGGCCACGGCCGCTTCTTTCCCATTCGTAGGCCTTTCCTAACCCATCGTCGCCATAAGACCTACCTGTGTCTGTGCGACGTAAAGCAAATAGCAACAAAAATGTAGACTAACACAAGGAAGGAAGGTGTTTTCTTAAGAAAATAATTTTGCTACTTCGAATATTGATGTGCAAATTAGAAAGACGCTTTGAAGACCTTCATCTGGAAAGGCATGGACGATAACTAGTTCAGAAAGAAAGAGAATACAAGCTTTTGAAATGTGGTGTTACAGGAAGAATGGCGAAGGTGAGATGGGTAGATCGAATCATGAATGAAGAGATGCTGAATCGAATTGGTGAGAAGAGAAGGATGTGGCAAAATTTGAGGTGGTAGTAGTGATTATTGTTTTAAGAGGAAGTACAACTGGGCAACCATCCTCTATTATTAAAGAACAAGAGTTGACCAAGGGCGGTCGGATAGGATAGATGGAAGTGAGGAGCCTGGCATAAGTAAGGCGAAGCAATGCCAGACATTAGCTAAGGGCCTCGTGGTCGCCTCTTACGACAGGCAGGGTATATCGTGGGTGTTATTGTACCGCCCAGGGGGTTGGCAGAATTTGACCAGAAGGAGATATAGAATGATAGGACACACATTTTAAGACACCCAGGACTTGTTCAGTTAGTTTTTCAGCGAAGTGTAGACGTTAAGAATGTTAGGGATAGACTAAGGTATAAATATGACAAGCAGATTAGAGCAGATATAATAGTTTCGTAGAAATGCATAGGTTAGCACAAGAGAGGGTGGCGTAGAGAGCTGCATCAAACCCGTCTGTGGACTGACGACCCAGACGACAACAGCTCTCCATTAGTTCATGAATAGTGATGCAAATACCAAAGAATCACATAACATAACTGAAATTTCCAGCACAATCTTCACAGTCTTCCATTTTTGTAATTTTTACACTAGTAAACGGCCGTAGCCGTGTTGAAACACCGGATCCCGTGAGATCTCCGAAGTTAAGCAACATTGGGCGTGGTCAGGAGTTGGATGGGTTGCCACGCGCTGTTGGTGGGGGGTAAGGGAATGGAGGAGCGGAAAGCAACTGACCACCCTATCGCACGTAAACTCCGGCTCAGGAACACCTCTGCGGAGGTTCGGACCTGCCTTCGGGCAGTATAACCTATACCTTTACACTAGGAACTATTTACCATTGTATCGAGGAGAACTGCCTTATAATCTACTTCAGAAACTTTGAAAAATCCAGAATTCTATTCCTTCAGGCAAGGAACTCAATGTTAAAAATATCCTAGGGATATGAGCTACGAATTTTAGGTAAATCAAATATAATAAAGTATGAAAATATATTATTTATGTATTCTTAAACATTGCATTTCTTTTCCTAATCATCGTTATCCAGTCAATTAAATTAGCAGTTTGCCTTTTTCTACCACTACGAGCGCTGATGTGAGTCAATGCAAATTTTAAGCTTTATAACTGGGTGTGGACATTTTGCAAAAATCAAAAGAAACGCCTGAGGGTATTGAACCAAGGAGAGCATTGCAGAATTAATTATGTAAATAAGTTAATTTGGCTAGAATTTGAATAAAAGACATAACAAGTAAAGAAACAAGAGATTTTATGCTGTTTTCCCGGAACTGCATTTAGGCCGGAAGTGATTTTTTCGAAAATTATTTTTTAGTTTGATAGAGCTATCCAAGACTTGCAATTTGAAAACTTTCCGGGCCCTTTAGCCCTTCAGCTTTCGGCACAATTGAGGAAATTGCTTAATTTTACGTTTCTTGTAGTATGAGGATCCCTACTTAATGTTTTTAACATTAATAATTCTGGAGCCTCCGTGTACTATTGTTGCGAATTGACGTGAGATAGGATGATGGTAGAGTTCAGAGATTTTAATCGTACGCACTTCATCGGCAAACCTTTGATTCCTTATTCCGATTTTTCGTGGAGAAAGGAGGTTTTAATCTTCAGTGTTTCCAATAGATGATCATCTAGTTAGAATCTGAAAGGCGTCCTCCAGACAGGACATAGAACCATTTTATGTAGAGTAACGACATTCAGGCACTTTCTTAGCCTAAAAGTGGACCAACAGGTGATATACTGTTATATTTTATTCCAGTTTAAGAGCTCATATTTCTTCACGTTGAGAGTGGTTCATCTCCCTTTCTTTTATTTTCTCCAGTTTCTCTTGCTATGAGAAGGGATTCCTTAATTGTTCCTCGTAGTAGTCTAATTAACTCGCAGGTCTCAGATCAGGTTACTGTTGTATTCTACCGTTAAAGTCTCCGAACGGTATGATGGCCAACTTGATTGTTTTTAGTAGTGAGTGGATTTATTTACACTAGTAATAAAACTGAGACAATGTCTGCCTACCTGTTTGTTTGTTTGTTACCGAGCGAATTGGCCGTGCGGTTACGGGTGCGCAGCTGTGAGCTTGCATGCGGGAGATAGTGGGCTCGAAACCCACTGTCGGTTTCCCATTTTCACATCAGGCAAGGGCTGAAGCTGTACTTAAACCAAAGCCATGGCCGCTTCCTTCTCACTCCTAGCCCTTTCCTGCCCCAACGTCGCCATAAGACCAGTCTGTGTCGGTACGACGTAAAACAAGTTGTAAAAAATATAGTCAGTGTACCGTCAGTGACATCATATTAGCGGTTGCCATAGCTCTGTGAAATGATGAAAATAAATCGTTCGTTATTAATATTTGAGTTTAACCGGGAGATAGTAGGTTCGAATCCCACTATCGGCAGCCCTGAAGATGGTTTTCCGTGGTTTCCCATTTTCACACCAGGCAAATGCTGGGGCTGTACCTTAATTAAGGCCACGGCCGCTTCCTTCCAACTCCTAGGCCTTTCCTATCCCATCGTCGCCATAAGACCTATCTGTGTCGGTGCGACGTAAAGCCCCTAGCAAAAAAAAAATATTTGAGTTTAATTTGTTAAAAGACATATTCATGGTTAGGGCTCCGAAGTTGAAGAGCTATAAATTGCCTAAAAGGGACCTGTAAAAAGACCTAAGAATATCCACAAAAAAGGACCTAAAACCGGCAAAAGGGCGTAAGTATGCGGTCCCAGTTCAAATTAGTTTTAATTACTATTGTAATAGAGGAATATAAAGTTTTAAAATGCGAAATTCTTGTGGTATGCAACATGCATTGCAAAACTATGAGTTAAATACTTCTTCACCCAGACATTATATATTTTTAGATTAACGTAATTCAGAAAGGAATTCCGTGTTTGTTAAGAAAGTACTTGTAGAATTTAGAATGATTTTTTTTTTCACTTAGAATGAATTCAGCGAACCCACAATGGACATCCTAGAGGGAAAAAAAATTGAAATTAGTGTAACTCGAATCATACTTGGCTTAACCACACTGAGGTTACATAAATTGGAATTCGAAAATTTTACCTCATTTGGCTTTGCAATATATAACAATAGTAATCTCTAGGTTCTTAGGTGTAAAAGATAGTCGGTTTTAAGACAGCATGTTGTGAACAGTGTTGCCAACTTAGCGGATTTCCAGATAAGTATGGCGGATTCTAAATACTTCTAGCGGCGAAAAAAAAAATCCATTTAGCGGTTAGCGGTATTTTTGGCAGAATTTTGATGTGTCAGAGGAATTTCTAGTGGCTTTGTAAAATGTAAATGTAATGCCACACATTTATGGCATAAATATCACCTAATAATCAGTACTTGTTTTCTATAAATAAATGATATTTCTTGTGAGGTCTGCGGTTCATTTTAAGAAATTTAATCTTAAATAGGGACCAATAATCAACGGCATTCGAAATGTCCCGTATTTTCATGCTTGTAATCTGGTCACCAGAGTAAAACAGAGCGTCGAAATTGACGAGCAAGCAGCCAGATGGCGTCAAACTAAAAAGATTGCACATGGTAGCTGAGTCCATACTATTATTATTATTATTATTATTATTATTATTATTATTATTATTATTCTTGTCGTTTGGGCCTACTGAGGACCACGGGGCTCGTTTCGACTCCTTATATGGAAATTCTGTTTTTTCTTTGCCCAGAAAGCTTTCATCTTCTGTGTTTGTTTCCTTTCCTCGGTCCACTTCGGTCGGGTGGTGCCTGTACTCTGTCTGCTGGTGAGAGACTCTGGAAAGACACCTTGAAAGGTCAACTGCCGGAATAATACACTATCCTGTATGGTTTGTTCTGAAATCCCCAGCTGTTCTAAGTCGGACTTCACTGTGGTGATCCATTTATTTTTGGACGCTTTCCCTCTGCCTGTAGTGGTAAAGATCTTGCTGGTAAGTCTGTAAATACTCATACGAGTCAAATGCCCATAGAAAGTCAATCGCCTCTTCCTCATGGATGTAACTATGTCATCTTGATGGTCATAGATCTCTTTGTTGTGCCTTATCCTGTAAGTACCATTCCCTTCTCTTATTGGTCCTAAAATCCTCCTTAGTATTTTTCGCTCCTTGAGCTCTAGCTTCCTCAGTGGACCTTTTCTGTTCATCAGAAGAAACTCAGAGGCATACAGTACGGACGGTCTTACTACTGAATTGTAATGTTGGAGTTTAAGGTTCTTAGAGAGGCACTTGGATGTATAGATGCTCTTACAGGTATGGTAGATCCTTTCCAACTTGGTGCATCTGGTGTCTATTGCTGATGTCTCATTCTCGGTTGCTGAAATCCACTCCTCTAGGTACTTCACTGCAGGAACCTTACGAATGGTGGTGTTTTCCAGTGGCATAGTAGGTGGTACTCCCTTTATGTTAGTCATGAACTCAGTTTTCTTTATATTGACTCTCAAGCCGGTTTTAGCTGCTATGGTATAGAGGCTCTGTAGCTGGTGAGTAGCTTCTTCTAAAGGTAAGGTCGTCGGCAAAGGCCAGGCAAGGTTCACTGAGATTATCTTTCTTGTAGCCAATTTGCAGTTCACCTCCTGGAGGCAATGTGGTAGTCCATTCCCTGATAATCTTCTCTAGAACGCAATTAAAGAGAATGCAAGAAATTCCATCACCTTGTCTAACTCTTGTTTGGATAGAGAAACTCTCTGAGAGCTCACCTCTAAACTTTACTTTGGAGGTGGTGTTCTTCAGCGTAGCCTGGATTAGTCTGGTGGTCTTCTCATCCAGGCCTAATTCCCATAAGGTGGAGAAGAGGGTCTGCCTATCTATTGAATCATATGCCTTCTGGAAGTCCTCTAGTATGACTATCCATTGGTGTCCGCCACGATTATTGTACCTCATGATTGTCTTGAGGTTCTGTATCTGCTCTGTGCAAGATCTATTTGCGCGAAAACCAGCCTGATGTTCACCTAATTGGGAATCCAGTTGACTGACCACTCTGGTTTGCAGGGCTTTAGAAAAGATCTTGTACGTAACCGATATTAGAGAGATGCCTCTGTAGTTGTCGAGGTCTATCTTACTACCTTTCTTGTATAGAGGATGGATTACCGCTGAGGTCCATTCCTCAGGTAAGGTCTCCGTTGCCCAAATATCCTCTATGATCTGATGGATGCTTTGTATGGATTGTTCGTCAGCATGTTTCCACATCTCCGCTACTACACCGTCTTCACCTGAGGCCTTGTTGTTCTTTAGGCTCTTGATAATCTCCCTTATTTCTTCAATGGTTGGCGGTGTGGAGAACGACTTGAACTTATTTAACTGATGCCGTTGTCTTTTTCTTCTTTAAAAATCTTTTCATCTTCTCATTGTGACTTTTCTTGCGATCTTCTGAGCACGTTTTGTTGGTACAGTCGAACCCGCCCTAACGGACACCCTTATTCAGCGGACACCTCGAACTCCGCACAGCGGACATCACCATTTGCCCCGTCCACTTGACTTAAGCGGACACTTTACACGTTGCAGGACAATTTATTACGTTGGACCACATGTCATCCTTTCTTTTGAAACCATTCTCCGAACATAAGGAAATCCTTTTTGAATGTTTGTAGTATTTCGAGTGCAAGGGGTGAGAAGGTACATCGGAATGCAGTTCTACCTAGTGGTGTGTAGACCTATTCCGAGAATTCTAATTGCCCAGAAATGCTGCCAGAGACTGATGATCTCAAGTTTCCTGGGGATTTTCTTCCCTTCTTGCATCATTCTATTCAGAACTGGGATTGTCGCTGACAAGGTCGAGCTCAGGTAGTCAACTTGAGAAGGAAAAGACAGTACAGGCGCTAATTAGTGAGGCAGAAATACTGTAGTATTTCAGTTGTCTGTTAAACATGAGTAACAAGGGCTTACTTCACGAAGCTGTAATGTTTGTAAATGATGTAAAATCACTTATACTAACTCTCTATGAAATACTAACACAGAAATGACTTAGAATAATAAAGATATGTAAGCTTATATTTAAGGTGGATGTTCTTTGCCGTTAAAATGTTCGATTATTGTTTACAAACTTGTTTTAGCGGACACCTCTCGTAACGGACATTTTTTCCGCGGAACAGACGGTGTCCGCAGAAGGGAGGTTCGACTGAGTAGAGCTTGGATGATGTGTAAAGCAATGATTGTCGACTAATTTTCTGAACTGAGCTCTGTCTAACACAATGTCATCTGTGATGCCTAATTCCTGAAGTTCTTTTCCAACTCCGAGCAGCCAATTGTTTTCTTAATTTCAGTGATAGGGCAAGGTTCAGAATCCTTTTGGTCAATCTTTGATTATTCATTCTGAGAATGTATCCGTGAAAATTCAAACGTCGGTTCCTCAATGTACCTGAGATTTTCTCTGAGTGTTGGTATAGGTCATGAGATTTCCTTATCATCCGAATTCCCCCTGTACAGACTGATCCAAACATTTTCCTTAGGATTTTTCTTTCTTGCTTTTCAATCAATCAATCAATCAATCAATCAATCAATCAATCAATCAATCAATCAATCAATCAATCAATCAATCAATCAATCAATCAATCAATCAATCAATCAATCAATCAATCAATCAATCAATCAATCAATCAATCAATCAATCAATCAATCAATCAATCAATCAATCAATCAATCAATCAATCCAATTCAATTCAATTCAATTCAATTCAATTCAATTCAATTCAATTCAATTCAATTCAATTCAATTCAATTCAATTCAATTCAATTCAATTCAATTCAATTCAATTCAATTCAATTCAATTCAATTCAAATCAAATCAAATCAATCTATCCTGATCTGCATTTAGGGCAGTCGCTCAGGTGGCAGGTTCCCTATCTGTTGTTTTCCTAGCCTTTTCTTAAATGATTGCAGAGAAATTGGAAATTTATTGAACATCTCCGTTGGTAAGTTATTCCAATCCCTAACTCCCCTTCCTATAAACGAATATTTGCCCCAATTTGTCCTCTTCAATTCCAGCTTTATCTTCATATTGTGATCTTTCCTACTTTTAAAGACATCACTCAAAGTATTCGTCTACTAATGTCATTCCACGCCATCTCACCGCTGACAGCTCGGAACATACCACTTAGTCGAGCAGCTCGTCTCTTTTTTTCCATGTCTTCCCAGCCCAAACTTTGCTACATTTTGATAACGGTACTCTTTTGTAGGAAATCACCCAGAACAAATCGAGCTGCTTTTATTTGGATTCTTTTTCAGTAATTTTGGTGAGAGGCGTCTCTTTAATCGATTATCTGCCCCCAATGATCAGTACTTCAGGCTTAATTACAGTGTTATAATGTCTTAATTTTGCTTATCGGGATATAGTTTTTTAAATTATATCTGCTCCAAGTGAGTCTGTATGCTCTTTGCGGTTTAGAGACCCTTTCTTTGTTTCCTGAAGGTTGGATGACTTCTCCCAGGTATTTGAATTTACACACTTAGGATATGTTTTCCATATTATATATATAATTCGCTGGGGCCATCAAGGACCACGTTAAGTCTTGTTGCATTTGACACTGAACTTGGCCTTCTTTAGAGCCCAAATTTCCCTCATTCTTTGCGAGTGGGCCTGCTTACGCTCCACTGTCCAAGGGGCACCATGTCTTCTCTTCGGCTGCTCGTCTCGGTTTAGCCCGTTCGTCAATATTTTCTTGCGGAAGAGATCTCTGTTAAGGGCGTCTTCAGCTGAGATATGTAGCATTTGCAGGTCTTCTTTGGTAGTTCTAAACCAGGGAATTGTGGTTTTGGGGTTTGAATCAAAAAAGTGAAAGATTTCTTTAGTTAACTTTCTTCCGTCCATTCTTTCAGATGACCGTAAAATCGTGCCCGTCTTTTTCTGATCGTGTCGGTAATTTTCTCTATTTTGCTGTAGACTTCCTTGTTGGATCTCTTTTGATGGATTCCATTTCTGTACTTTGATCCCAAGATTCCTCTCACAATTTTGCGTTCTCTTTTCTCCAGTTCTTCAAGGAGTCCTTTGTTGGCATTTAGAGAAAGGGTTTCGGCTGCATATAGAACTACTGGTTTCAGAAATGTTTCATAGTGACGTATCTTGGTGTTTTGGGAAAGGCATTTTTTGTTGTAGATTGTGCGGGATGTTTGGTAGGCTATTTCCAGTTTGCGTACTCGCTCCTGAAGTGCTTCTTTGTCCAGTCCATTTTTCATGATGATCTCACCCAGGTATTTGAATTTGTCTACTCGGGTGATGTCCCCGTATTTTGTATGGAGTTTTGGTGGAGCCTCTTTGATGTTAGTCATTACTTCTGTTTTCTCAAACGATATCTGCAAACCAGTTTGTTCGGCAATTTCCTTTAAAATTTCAACTTGAGCTCTAGCGGTTTCTATGTCGTTTGAGAGAACAGCAATATCATCGGCAAATGCTAAGCAGTCTGTTGCGATCCCCCTGGATTTGGTTCCTATTCTCAATGGACTGTAGTTGGTTTCCTGTTATCTCACCCGCCAGGTTCTGATGATCTTTTCAAGAACACAATTGAAGAGTATCGGGGATAGCCCATCACCTTGTCGGACTCCTGTTTTGATGTCAAAGGAATGCGAGAGACATCCGTGGAACTTCACCTTGGATTTTGTATCAGTCAGGGTAGCTCTAATTAATGCCAGCAGTTTCAAATCAACTCCAAATTCATTTAAGATGTTTAGCAGGACTTCCCGGTCAATGGAGTCGTACGCTTTCTTAAAGTCCACAAAGACAGACACATACTGCTTGGACCTTAGTGTACAATATCTGATGATCGTTTTGAGATTTTGGATCTGTTCAGCTGTTGAGCGACCTTTTCTGAACCCTGCTTGGTATTCACCTATTTGAGGTTCGACTTGTGCTTCCAAACGCTCCAGGATGGCAAGTGATAGAATTTTGTAAGTCACGGGTAGCAAAGATATTCCTCTGTAGTAGTTGATGTTCTTCATGCTGCCTTTTTTTGTGTAATGGATGGATCAAAGCTATTTTCCAATCTTCGGGTAGGGTCTCCTTGTTCCAAATTTCTTCTATTTGCTTTTGCAAGATATCAAGTGATTCCTCTGGGGCATATTTCCATAGTTCTGCTACTACTGAGTCTTCCCCCGGCGCTTTGTTATTTTTGAGACGGGCAATGTGGCGCTTGATTTCATCTCTGTCGGGTGGTCTGGAATCTGGGTACCTGAGTAAGGGTTCCTTGGTCTCAATGGCGCTTTGAGGTTTAGAGCAATTAAGTAAATTCTTGAAGTAATCTGCCAGAATGCTGCAATTTTCTTCATTTGATGTCGCCAGTGTGCCGTCCTTTCGCTCAAAGCATAGAGATGGTGGTTTATAGCCAGTGAGTTTGCGTTTGAAGTCTCTGTAGTACTCTCTGCTTTCATTCTTCCTAAAGTTTTGTTCTATCTTTTCAATGAGAGAATTTTCGTATTTACGTTTCTCAGTTCTGAACACCCTAGCTGCTTGGGCACGTTGGGTTTTGTAGGTTTCCCAATCATTTTCTGATTTCGTAGAGTAGTACTGTTTCCACGCATTGAGTCTTTCTTGGAGGACTGATTCGCAGGTACCATTCCACCAGGCATGCTTTTTGCTTCTCTTGATTTCTGCAACGTCTTTGGCGGCCTCAACAAGGAGACTTTTGGCGTTGTTAAAGTCAGTATCATTTGGTCTAGCCTTCTCCTGGAACTCCTCGACCCTTTGCCGAAGTTTATCATTGTCGAAGAGTGTGATCTGTTTGGTTGTCTTCCTTGTGTTTGCGGGAATTGGTTTGAATTTGATAACAGACATATAATGATCTGAGGCCACATTGATGCCTTTCTTTACCTTGACATTCATAATCTCAGGGCTGTTTCTCCTGGAGATTGCAACATGATCAATTTGGAACTCTCCGAGAGCTTGGACGGGAGAACGCCAAGTCATTTGCTTTCTTTGTAGGTGGCGAAAGTGGGTCGACATGACCTGCAGGTTGTGATTTTCGCAAATGGACACCAGTCTTTTGCCGTTGGGATTGGTTCTTTTGTGAGCAGGGTAATTTCCTATAACTCTCTTGTACTTCTGTTCACGACCTAGTTGGGCATTGAAGTCACCCAAAAGAAGCTTGACATGGTGTTTGGGGATTTTGTTTAATTTTTCATCCAGTAGGTCCCAGAAATTATCAACTTCGTCTGGATCAGACTTGTTCTTATCGTTTGTAGGAGCATGTGCGTTAACTAGGGCGTAGGTTTTGTTCGCGCATTTAATTGTGAGTATAGACAATCTGTCATTCACAGGTTCGAAATTTGCAACCGATTTAAGGATCTTGGTTCTAACAGCAAACGCGGTTCCAAACATCACAGCTCCATTGAGGATTCCTCTTTGCGCTTTGCTCTTGAAAAATCGGTAGCCTTCGGATTCAAAAATCTCTTCATCTGGGTACCTTGTTTCCTGTAGGGCCATTATGGATGTCTGATTTTCGTGAAGAGCTTTGGTGAGGGTTTTCAGCTTGCCAGTTTGTGTAAGTGAATTTATGTTGAAAGTTGCTAGAAAGGTTTTAGATTTTGGCCTGAGTTTTTGACTCTTCGGGGTACACCGAGACGCTCCGACTCGTCTCTTGCATGATGTCGAGTCTCCCCCAGAATCCGAACGAGACTCGTGCGCCGTGGCGTTCACGACGAGGGATTTATCCGAAGATTTACCCCCTGGGGTATATTTCTTGAAATGTTGTGCCATCATGCTTTTTGACTTGACTTTGCTTTGGACGGGTACCCATCCTTTTACAACTAGGGTTGTTAGCCCTAGAGGTTGCCTCAAGATGTTTTCTGGCTTCTGGTCATTTACCAGTCTTCGCCGTAACCCTGGCAAGGGACCAGTTTTTTTCACGGTGGTATATTATTTCCCTACTACCCTCTGACTCTGCTGGCGGCAGAGCCAGCGAGCTTCCCCAATTCCAATGGGACGCGCCCGATGGAGGTAACCGGTAAATTATTATTATTATTATTATTATTATTATTATTATTGTCCGACTCGTTGGCTGAATCGTCATCGTACTGGCCTTAGGTTCAGAGGGTCCTGGGTTCGATTCCCGGCCGGGTCGGGGATTTTAATCGCTTCTGATTAATTCTTCTGGCTCGGGGACTGGGTGTATGTGACCGTCCCAACAGTCTTCTTATCATATTCAGACAACATACCATACTACCAACCACCACAGAAACACGCAATAGTGATTACATCCCTACATATAGGGTTGGCGTAAGGAACGGCATCCGACCGTAAAACACGGCCAAATCCACGTGCGACGAAATTCGCACCCGCGACCCTATGGGTGTGGAAAAAGCGGTAGGGAAAGAAGAAGAATATTATTAATAATATTATTATTATTACTGTAGATTACTGAAAAGGACCAGATCGACTTAAAGACTGCTGAGGCATTCTCAATTCTGTAGCTGGCAGCTACAATAGCATCTCGCGAAAAGAGACTACGGAGGTAAGTACACTGACTGAGCAAATGTCATGGGATAGCGGAGCACTGATGCGCAGGTGTGTTGTCTGCGCACCACACGCCCCTTGTGCCAACGGCAGTTGTATAGGAGACCTTGTGAGCAGTGGCTGTGCATGTGACAGGTGTAACATGGAACGTCGTCGTGAGCTGACACCGTTCGAACGGGGTATGGTGGTCGGTACCCGACGGATGGGAAGTGCGATTTCGGAACTGGTGCGGGAATTCGGCTTCACACGATCAACCGTGTCCAGGGTGTATCGTAAATGGTTGAATGCGGGTGTCACCGTCCACAACAGACGAACGACCGGCCGTCCAGCCACCCTCGATGACCGTGACCGGCGACATCTGAGACGGATTGTCAATAGTCACAGACGGGCAACCGCGCGACATATCACGGCTCAATTCAACACAGGCCAGTGGACAATCCGGAGGAACATGGGTTCTATGGGGTATGGGAGCCGGCGCAGCACACGGGTGCCACTGTTAACCCAACGTCATCGGGCACAACGACGCGCATTTGTCGCCAGTCGCCGGGGATGGACACTGGAACAATGGCGTAACGTGATATGGTCGGACGAATCACGATTTCAACTGCACCATACCGATGGGAGGCACCGTGTATGGCGCAGACCATATGAAGCGATAGATCCCGCCTGCCTCGAAGGTGTGGTCCAGGGCGCTGGTGTCTCTGTTATGGTCTGGTGTGCATTTTCCTGGTATGGAATGGGCCTCCTAGTTGTTCTGGAAGAGGCTTTGAATGGTACGCGGTATGTTGAGCTGCTCGGAGACCATCTCCACCCATTTTTGGCCTCCAGCGCCTAGAAGGTTCTGCGGTGTTTCAACATGATAACGCGCCACCACATTGCTCCCACGTCGCCCGGGAATGGTTCCAGGAACATGCAGCGGAGTCCAACGACTGCCATGGCCACCCAGGAGCCCCGATATGAACCCTATCGAGCATATCTGGGATGTCCTGGAACGCGGGCTGCGGGCCATGGTTCCTGCACCCACGAACAGACCAGCATTGGCGGCCGCTCTGCAAACGATTTGGTATCAGCTGCGTCCAGAGGACTACCAGGGACTTGTCGACTCACTTCCACGGCGTCTTACTGCAGTTCGAAAGGCCAGAGGAGGCCCCACACGCTATTAGGTGACTATCCCATGACATTTGCTAAGTCAGTGTACATTGTTTCACTTATTCGACTGTCTACTCCCCAATGGTGATCGGTGTGATAATAAGGTGATTACCAATCAACAAGTATAACATCAGAATGTGAAAAATAATCCTACATGGGAGGAAAGCCGTATTTATGCATGGGCCAATGAGCCCGGAACCTGGGTGGCAAATTTAAGGGGCGGAAAAATGAAAACGAGTTTTTAGAATGCACGCACTTTCGTAGTTCACAAGAACCTCGTTTATCCGGCCCTCATTAACTAAAAATATAATTTTAGTTGTACGGTATTTCTTTTTCGGGGTCGAGTCTTGTTGAATGTCTTTTCCGCTAAGAATAGTTAAGGCAGGCGTTGGAAATAAGTCGGCCGGTCTATCAAAGGTACCATTCCGGCATTCAGCTGGAATTGAGAATGGGAAACCGTGGTCTCTTCTGATTTTCTTAACACATTTGCACGCATTCTCGGTTGCTCGGACGTAGATGTGAAGGACTTAGCTTGAAAAATGAGTGTAGTTCAGGCTGTGGTATTATGACAGATGAATAAATTATTGCCTCTTGTTCCTCGGCAGGTAATGACGAGAGGGATGGTGAATTTGAAAATATAACCGGCGCTCCATCAGAAGAAACAATGACTCATGGAGATGCAACAATGCAGCTGGACAAACTGATGACCTATTTAGAATCCCAGACTGAAACCACACAGGCAGAACTGATGTTAGTAAAACGCCTTCCTGATCGTGCTGCGCGCAAACGCTCTTCAAATGTAAAACAGAAAAAGCTCACACATTATTTTAGTGCATAAAACAGAGTTGTAAATGTAAGAAAAGTATTCTTATATTTTTTTGTACAATTGAAAAAAGGTATTACTGTACAACTTATGTTAATAGATTATATAACATGTACTGTATTTGTTTTTTTAGTTTTTTTCCGGATTATCCGGATTTTCAATAATAGAATTTTCGTTCCCCTTATGTCAAAGCTGTCGGTTATCTGTATATATACATGAATGTCTGTTTGTATGTATGTCTCGAGTGGACTCAAAAACTACTGGAGCGATTTCTCCGAAAATTTTTCAATTTGTTCTTATTACCTCTCGGAGGGTTTAGGAAGTAGTTTGAACGAAAACTGATGGGTAGTTCGGAAGTTGAGTAAACCGCATGACAAATCTGATCAGCGGGTTGCCTAAACCACAGTATGTAAAGAAGACGATGTGTTTCTTAAAACGTATCTTCTTATTTTCCTTATTCTTATTTTTCTTCCACTATAAACGGCATATAAAAATGAAAAGGCCAAATTCAGTCTCCATGGCATAGGGGAGTGAAGAAAGAAAATGTAGAAAATGATAAAGAATACGGGTGAATATGTGTGTATGTTTCAGCATAGCTCTCAAATTACTGTAGGGACAAGAAACCCCTAGCACCCCTAAAGGAAAGGGTGAAATGTAAAAAACTTGAAAAATGACCGATACTAGTGGCGAGTTCATAGTCTTTGGGATAGCTAAGATGATCCGTGACACTCTGGATGCCGTTTGAGCCAAAGTTCATTCCCAGTCGGGATGACGGTTAGAAGGGGTGAAAGGAATGTTCAAAATAACCGAGATCATGGATGTACTTGCGCATATTCTAACTATTCTAAACGTGATACTCATATGACTTACTGTTTGGGAAAGAAAACTGTAGGGTAAGTTACCCCTACGGGTGGGAATTGAAAGGGGGTGAAATATTAAAATAATGGAAAACGTGCAATATTAAAAGTGAAAACGAAGTATGTTAATAAATATAGTTTTTCTTTTGTATTTGAGGTTATGTAGCTCAAAGGTATCCACGAAATGTCACTGTAATATTTGTCCCTAATGGAATATAATAATTCATTTTACTCAAATAAAGTGTAAAATCTGCGGTAAATTAAGAAATACAGTAGAGTCTCGCTCATCCGACCTTCGCTTATCCGACATTCCGTGTTATCCGACACTGGTAGACTTAATTTGATCTTTTGGTGGAGACTGAATTCAGGCACACCTGGTGTGAAGGGTGCGACCATGGGACAAACACTGGCCTGACCAGTGGCGGTAGGACGGTTTTCTTTTCTCAAGGACAGGTGCAGTGAGTCTTCAGTCATTGTTCATTGTAGTATTGGTTGGGTGCGGATGTTATAGTTTTCATATCCTCTGTGAGTATAGCGAGTAAATGGAAGAAAGTGATTGTTTTTATGGAAGACAAGTTGAGTGCATTAAAGAGTCTGGACAAAGGGGAAATTCTTCAAGATGTGGCTTCAGATTATGGTGTTGGATGTGTTGCAGTGGGAGACTGGAAAAAACAGAGGGAAGAAATTGAAAAGTGGTGCTCTACCAGAGCAGAGAAAAACAATGAAACAATGTGAGTACGAAAAAGTAAGTGAAGCACTATTTCTTTGGTTATCTCAACACCGGGAAAAGGGCCTGCCAATATCTGGCCCCATTCTGCAGTTAAAGGCTGTGTATTTCTAGAAGGAGTTTAATGAAAGGGACCCTAATTTTCCCGCCAGTGCTGGGTGGCTTGATCGGTGGAAAAAAACGGCACGGCATTAGGCAGCTTAATATCTGTGGAGAAAAGTTTCTTTTCGTAAGACATCTGGAATGTTTTCGTTCAATACTGCATGTACTGTACAATTATAATTCAATAAATAGAGTACCGTAAAACATGTCGTTATAGTACTAGCGTATAGCCTTCCTGTTTCAGTTCATTTTCAAAGTTATTCTGTATTATCCGACATTTTCGGTGATCCGACGTAGTCCAGGTCCCGTTTAGGTCGGATAATCGAGACTCTAC
Source organism: Anabrus simplex (assembly GCF_040414725.1). NCBI lineage: Eukaryota > Metazoa > Arthropoda > Insecta > Orthoptera > Tettigoniidae > Anabrus > Anabrus simplex. The sequence goes on along the minus strand of NC_090278.1, from coordinate 63,623,994 downwards.
TGTAGTACGAAATATTTTACTTGCAGGGAATAATGTGGATACACACTTTACTACTAGGTCGCAGCGCTTCAGTATGTGTCTTGTTCGTCTAACACTTTCGTGTGTGATGTCTTTGCTCACTGAAGTTGTTTGAATTAATTACGTGTCGTTTTCTTCATATTGCTCATTCGTTTTGTGCCCTAACTCATTCATTAAATGATATTTCCTTTCAATAAACAAGTAATATATTTATTGGTCCAGGGATTATATTATTTTGCTGTTTCAACTGCCCGCGCTAGTCATATGGAAAAAAGATAATGAGAATTCACAGACATAGCACTCCCATTCGTCGGTGCCAGCCCGGGACCTCAAGAAAGAAACAAAAGACGGCACGTGCAGCGGAATACAACATAACGGAGTCCTGTCTACGGCCCGTAAGTACGTATACATATTTCTCTAGTAACGACGGTATTTCTTAATTTACCGCGGATTTTTCACTTCATTGGTGTAAAAGAAATTATTATGTTCTATTTGGGACAAATATTACAGTGACATTTCGTGGATACCTTTGGTCTACATAACCTGCATTTCATTAAACGGTTTAGAAAAAATTAACGCGGGCGCAGCCGCGGGCATCTGCTAGTAATATTATAAATACCACCACAATGTTTAAACTCAGCCCCCTAGGTTTCAATATGACTTCGGGCTGCAACTTGTTCAAGGCGGGCGGCGAATCAAAGCCACCTAGAGACAAAAGTGTGGTGTTGAGTAAATTGTGATGATCGCTAATTTCCCACAATCCAAGAGATCCGGAGGAGTCCTTGAAAGTGAAAGTCATTTTTATTCGTTTTGTGAGAGTTTTATGACGTGTTTTTCGTGTTACGTACACAACATGGGTAGTCGAAAACGATTACGGTAAGTGGCGCAAATTGTCGCAGATTAGTAGAAGAGAAGAAGAGGAGGGAAAGAGAATTGTGTCTCAGACACCAAAATTAGACTAGTTTCTCCACAGGATCCAAACAATAACTCAAACAACTTCCTCTCATGCAATGACGAAAATAAAAATGATGGTACCAGCACACAAAACTTTAAGAGTTGTATGCCGAGTTTTAGTTGTATTTCCATTGGTCTGCTATTGGAACTCTTAAGTGAAAATCATGAAGACGATCTAGTACCAAGAGGAGATATTTTTAAAACAAACGATTATCCGTAGTTTTGAATAAAGCCACTCGAGTCTGGTATACTAAAAGTGGAGTGAAAGAGAATCTATGCGGATGTATCCCGACAATTAACGATTTCTGACAACAACAACAACAAAAATGTGCTGTTTGAAAGAAAGTTTTAAATGGAGATATTACGAAACGAGAGTATTTGGTTTATTCCTGCAGCCAATGATCTGTTTTTTGTGCTCCTTGTAAACGTTTTGGAGTGACATTCAAATTCGCTACAGGTGATTTCAATGATTGGAAGCACGGAGATCAGCGGTTAACGAAACATGAGGATTTCCAGTCTCATCGTGATTAGGAGAGGGGATAGTGAACTGTGCAGAGGTGACAGGCGTTTGCTTTTTGTTGAATAATAATAATAATAATAATAGTAATAATAATAATAATAATCTTAAAAAATTACGGTGACTGGACTTTTCTCCGGCGCGAGGGGAACAATTCCTAAATCTTTCGTCACATGGCGACAAAAATATAAACTAGCGAGAAGTCTACAAGATGAGATAGTCGTCTCACTCATCAAATACTCCGTTTTGATTCTTCGTCACCATTTATATGGAGTTCATGCCATTTAACATGGTTAATTGTAACCTATCATTTTTTTAAACATTAATCTTCTTTATCTTCCCTCAAAATTGTTATTGTGTATTATGCTGTGTCTTATGGCAAATCTAGGGTGTCCTGGATCAGACTAAATAAATAAAATAAATAATAATAATAATAATAATTGTACCGGGCGGTACACCTCTACTCTGTTGATTTAAAAGTTGCGCCAGTTGAAACTCCTCTTCTGGAGGAAGGTTGAACTTTATCTATTCTATTAATTCTCTACCTTCTCAGAAGATGTCACCACGTGGAAAATTTTGAGTTTTTGAACTGTGTCACTTTTGATGTGTTTTTGTTTCGCTTGAAGTAAGAAGTGTGAACTTTCTCTTCTAGAGGACACTACTGAAGAATTACAATAGTGCAACCTAGTGCGAAATCAAAGAACTATTTTGTTGGAGAAATTTTTATTTCAAAAGTTTGTTTCTTGTTAAATTTCTTTCTGTTATTGTTTAAGTTGGCTGTATACCCCTCTTTTTCCCCTTAGTTTGGATCTAGCCAATCCCGAATTTCTTTAATTAATTTTCCACCAATAATGTGTTTCTTTTTCCTCTATGTAGGGGTTTCTTTTCCCGAACCAATAAAAACTTTGAGGGAGGGTGTTTTATTTCCCCTAACGCCTAGAATCTTCCGCGAGAGGTTATAAACTGCTGATTTTGGGGTCTCCGGGCCACTTCTGTTCCATCTTTCAGTGTATTAAGTACATAGCAGGAGGCGGGAAGCGCCTCTTTCCTCGGCAGCGATCTACTACCAGGTAATGGCCTCTTAATAACATCTTTTCTAGCTAGAGTTGGCAGTTTAACTCTCGCGGCGGGTTCTAGGTCTTCCACCATGTAACTTTCCTTTCAAGTGTAAAAGCTACTGGTATCTATTCTATCTTTCAAACTACATATCGGGATAGAGAGTGCTTAACCCTCTCGAGCTCCCACTCACATTGTTTTGAGGTGAACTTATTTTTCGCAACCTATTCTTCTGTAATGTAATGTAAGTTTGTGTTTTCTTAAGTCACCTCAGTAGTATGGGATTAGCCCTTGCATCAGCGGCCTAAGAGCCAACGTAGGTCTTAGAAACAAAGTGTATTAAGGAGTGCAAGTTCGCCTCCTCTCAAATTGTGATTTTAGAGGTCATGTAATCAACCTTCTTTTCATGTAATAGACCTCTGTAGGTTGGGTATTTTACCCCTGTGAATACGTCCTTAGAGGACAGCTTGAAGGTAGAGTTTGGTGTGGCCTTTGAGAAGCTTAAATTTTAAGAGCGGATCGCTCTTTTGAAAATGAAGGGTCATATGCCTCGCGGAGGCTTTTTAGTGTAATTTGGAGCAAGGGCTCCGAGGTATGAATGGGGTTTTCTGCCCCTCTGTTGAAACTAGTGTCTTTGAGGTAAAACTGGGCTGATTGCCCAAGCATTGTGTTTTCGGGGCTCGAAGCCCAAATCCTGTAAATATTGTGACTCCCCGTTGATTTGCTACATTGTACCTGCCATGCTTGTTATATCTTTGTTTTGAAAAGAAAATATAACCTTGTTAAATTTTGAAATTAATTTCTCTTTAGTAGCTTGAGATCCATTCACCACCCAGCACCTTCTTTCACGCCTACCTACCACAAAAACACGGTAACAAGTGGTAGCAGAGCGTGGTTGAATGGGTCTCAATTTAGCCCCTTTTGACGGCTAAACATTGCTTTGATTCGAACTCTAACAATTGTCTCAGTTGCTGGAATTTTTTTTGAGTTTTTCAAAATTGTTCTGTCATCATGCCCGGCCCTCGCGATGTTCTCCTCCTTAACTATTTGCGCAAAGAGGAGTTGATATACGAGTTAACTATCAGAAATGTGCAATCTGGAGGCACGGTTGCAATCGACACCAACAAGCTTAGAGAGTCCCTTGATTTGCCCATTTCCATCCCCAATTTGGGAGAGAAAGAAATTGATGAGTCTCTTTCCACGATCGTCGAGAATATTACTGGGCTAGCATCTGTAGTCAGCTTTTTTGATGAAAACGATCCGTCTCCTAATCAAATTAAGCGTGTGCAAGGCAGGCTATATCACTTTTCAAATAGAGTTAATGATCTGTTGTCTCTGAAGGTGAATGACGTTCAGAGGAAGCAAGCTAATACGCTCCTTGAAACTATCTCTGAATTGTCTAGTAAAGTCACTCAATTGTTAACTGGGGAAGTTCCTCCCAAATCTGATCAGCCCACCGTTGTGAATGTAAGTAGTGAGGAAGATCCTGCTAAGGGAGAAGGCAATAGGATAACCGTTGCTGCTCAAACTATCTCTGCCCCATTGGACAACGAGTCTGAACGCCGCACATCGTTGAACAATGTACGTGCTGAATTAACTTCCTTGCCATTGAAACCTTTACCTACTATGTCGCCCGGGTTTAGCAGCTTGCCTCATCCATTGGCAATGTTGCTCAGAGGTATATCCAAGTTTTCCGTTAATACCACCAGTGACGTAATTTCATTTTTAAGATTTCTAGTGGAATTTCAGGATCATGCTCTTGTTTTTTCTCTTTCGCCATGTCAAATTTTGCAAATTATCTATCCGTATGCTATTGGTATTCTCTCTGATAAAATCGTAAGAGCCATTGCCGAGCAATCATCTATTGAGGATTTCCATGCCCATTTGCTAGCTAACTTCATCCCGGCTAGGGCCAGGTCCTCCCTGATTCAGAAGTACTATTACCGTGTACAGCGCTTGGATGAAAACCTGGCAGACTTCATCCAAGATATTAAGTTTTATACTAGGGTGTTTGCTCTCCACTTCCCTGAGGATCAGATCGTGCAAGCTATTGTTGAAGGGATTTCACCACCCTACAGGTCATATTTGTGTTTCGCGGCGTGCCCGCAAACCTTCTCTGAACTGGAAGCATTAGCCGTCTCTGCGGAAGGAGTTAGGTATGCCGATTCCTTGCGTGTGGCGAAAGAACCCCCGCCTTCCTTTAGTAACACTCGGCCTCCACCTCGCCGACCAGTCAATCCCCGTAAATGTTATGCTTGTGGGTCGCCTGACCATCTGCGGAATAAGTGTCCTCTGATCAAGTCAAGTGGGACAAGGAATGGAGTAGGGTCATCACAAGGCTGTTTTAAGTGTGGGGCCTTCTCACATATCGCCAAGAATTGCCCAAACTCAAATAGCACCCCCTCCTGCTCAACTTCTGGTGCAAATTCCAGCTATTCCAATAATAAAAAGTGACTAGTGGCGTCGGCTGAGCCGACTAATCCATCTTCCCGAGACTTAGCCCCTAGTAAACAGGTTGTAAATGCAGAGAACGACCAGCCTTCAAATTCATCTTTTGAATGCCCTAAAGAGTGTCTTAGGATTGCGGCGGATACCCCCGCACCTGTTCCTTTTCTTAAGATTGAGTTAAATAACGAGCCTATAACAGCTCTCTTAGATTCAGGCAGTGTTTGTTCCATTATTTCGGCTGATTGGTATTCTAAATTGAAATCTGTTTGTAAACTCCCTGACTATGTCTCTTCTCCTGTTCAATATGTTTCGGCTAATTCATCTCCATTAGAAATTCTAGGTTCCTTACTGGTCAAAATTCGTGTTTTTAAGTTTACATGGAAAGTTAAATTGTTTGTGGCTAAGCAATTGTCTTGTCCCATTATATTGGGAGCTGACTTTATTTCTCACACTGGTCTTGTGCTCGATCTGCAGTCTAGGTCGTGCACATTCAAATTTGCTTCTAGTTGTAAAATCCCACTATTAAAGTGTAATTCTGTGTCATGTTCATCTATTTCGCCTACCCAGGATGAGATGTTGTTAGACCTTAGACATCTACCTGAGGAGCAGGCTGATAGTATTCGCAAACTGTGTCAGTCGTTTCCCGAGGTGTTCTCTGATACTCTTGGTGTTACTGACCTTATTGAATACAAAATTGAGGTCACGGATTCTATTCCTGTCCGTTTTCCACCGTATAGGCTATCTCCACCTAAAATGAAGGCTCTGAAAGAAATCATCGATCAGATGTTGAAGGATGGTATTATTAGGCCCTCTAAGTCAGCGTATTCTTCGCCTGTTTTTCTAGTACCGAAACCTCAAGGAGGCTTCAGGCCTGTCATTGATTACAGGGCTCTCAATCGGAAGGTGGTGTTGCAATCTGTGCCCCTTCCCGACCTTCATTCTTGCTTTTCATGGTTTCGTAAGGCCAAGTTCTTCACCATCTTGGACTTGAATCAGGCCTATAATCAAATTCCCCTTGCCGAAGAGTCTAAACATCTTACAGCGTTTGCCACGGACTGGAATTTATATGAATACAACCGCGTGCCTTTCGGGCTCCCCACGGGGGCAGCTGTGCTCACTAGGCTACTAGATAGGGTCTTTTCCGACATCAAATTTGAGTACTTATATCACTACTTGGATGATGTCGTCGTATTTTCCGAAACCTTTGAAGAACATCTAGATCATTTGCGAGAAGTTCTCAATCGCCTTCGTAAGGCTGGGTTAACTGTTAAGTTGTCCAAGGTTGCCTTTGCTAAGCCCTCTATGTCATTCCTAGGGCATATTGTGTCACCTGATGGTGTAGCAGTCGATCATTCTAGAACACAGGCCATCCGTGATTTTAAACCTCCTAAGGACATCAAAGGTATCGCTAGATTCATTGGTATGGTGAATTTCTTCAGGAAGTTTATTCCTAACTTCGCTAATAGAGCGGCGCCCTTAAACCTTCTTCGTAGGAAAGGCATCAAATTCGAGTGGGGACCTTCTCAACAAGCCGCTTTCGAAGATCTTAAATTAGCTCTCTGTAATGCCCCTGTACTTGCTATGCCTGATTTCTCGAAGAAATTCATCGTCCAAACGGACGCGTCGTCGTCAGCTGTAGCTGCAGTCCTTCTTCAAGAGACTGAACTAGGGAGGCGTCCCATCGCCTATGCATCTAGGACTCTATCGGTTCAAGAAGCCAAGTATTCCATCTATGAGCTCGAAGGGTTGGCAGTCTTATTCGCCTTAGAAAAGTTCCGTCTCTATCTGGAACATGTCAAATTCGACCTGGAGACAGATAATCAAGCCTTAAGCTGGGTCTTAGGTAGGCCGCGTCGTACTGGTCGTATAGCCCGTTGGGCCATCCGTATTTCTGCCTTCCAATTCGATGTACGGCATATCAGAGGTACTGAAAATGTGGTTGCTGATGGACTCAGCCGTATGTTTTCAAACGACGTTGAGAACCAGGAACCGGTCGACCGTTCATCTCCTCCCGAATCCACACTATTTGATGTTAATGCCATTTTAACTGATGCCCCCATGCTCTTTAGGGATATCGAGAAATACCAACGTGAAGATCCGACGCTGGCTCCGATAATGGAAACCCTTTCTTCTGGGGAGCATGTCGTCCCTTATGTTCTGAGGAATGGTGTTTTATGTTGCCCTTCGAGGCATGACAAGATGATGAAAGTTGTCGTTCCAGCTGTTCTCGTGCCTATGATCTTCAAATACTATCATGAGACCCCATTGGGGGGGCATCTGGGTATCTTTAAAACTCGTGAAAAGATTCGTGAAATGTTCATCTGGAAAGGTATGGACGGTGAAATTCGGGAACTTGTAAAAGCTTGTAAATCTTGTTTGATCAGTAAACCCACCATGTCCACTAAAGTAGGCCTTTTGTCTTCTCATCAAGCGTCGCGCCCCATGGAACGCCTGTATATCGATTATGTGGGACCCTTCCCCCAGTCAAAGGGTAATGCCAACAAGTTTATCTTTGTATGTGTAGATGGTTTCACTAGATTTTCCTGGTTATTTCCGACTAAGCTGGCTACCGCTCAGTCCACCATTACCTGCTTAAATTCTATTTTTGCTTCTTTTGGTCCGTGTCAATATATCGTATCTGATAATGCTAAGGCTTTTACATCTAATTTATTTCGTAAATTCTGTTTTGACTTATCAATATCTCATGTAACTACTTCTGCTTATTACCCGCAACCATCTCTGGCTGAACGAGTTAACCGTAATCTCAGGTCCGCACTCATTGCCTATCATCATGAAGATCCTTCCAGGTGGGACACGTCCCTGCATTGGATAGCTTTTGCTTTGAATTCGGCGGTTCATGAATCTCACAAGTTTACTCCAGCTTCCTTGATGTTCAAGTTTGTTCCCAACTCGCCGCTCTCTAACCTCTGGTCTTTGAATGACATTCTACCCGAGACAATAGATCCGGATAACATTAAAGATCTTTGGAAGAAGGCTAAAGCTAATCTTAAAGTGTCTCATGAAAAGGTTAGGGAAAGGTATGATCGTGGACGGAGACCCACCACTTTGAAGGTAGGTGACCAGGTTATGGTCAAAAATTTTGTTCCCGCGGGCAAGCTTGCCCCCAGATTTCATGGGCCTTGTATCATTCTCGATTTTCTTACGCCGGTTACCTTATTGCTAAGTAATCCAGCCACCGAGAGGATATTTAGGGTTCACCTGTCCCAGGTGAAACCGGTGTAATTTCTGTGTTAACTTGCTCCATATTATTTTGAAAGGATATGAAGGTTATATTTTTTTTTTGAGTTTCACTTTTAAGGCATTCTGCCCCTTCTGTAATATTTTGGTTTTAGATGTAAGCCTTATGTAAAACCTGCCCCGACCCGTTAAACTGCCATCCTGTTCTTGCCACGGCCATTACCACGCTCCCGTCTCCTGCTCCACTCTACACAGTGGCTTAATGAATACCATGAATATCTGCACGCCGCTGGCCCCTCACTCTCTCTACAAGCCTGTACCCTCAAAGAAAATAATTGTCCAACACAATTCTGCCGCCTAGCTTTAATGTTTCAGCGCCCCCGCAGCCGCGCAGCGCCGTGCAGCGACTGGGGAGGGGGATGGGCCCCCTCCTCTCCAGCGAGGACGACATGTGCACGGCGAGCCGGAGCTCACCTCCCGGCCAAGGCTGATGTGCGGCGCACGACCTGCTACATGCCCGCAGCCTGTATCTGTTCACCGCGGGCGCGGCGTACTTCAACACCTCTGCTCCCCTCATAGTGCGGGCGAGCGGTATCTCAGGGTACTTGAGGGGTCCGAGCGGCCTCCGTTGGACGCAAGCTGCAACGGCCGGTCTGGCCATCCGACTCAATCTACATCAACTACATGGACAGTCACCATAAGCAATAATTACATTTGGGAATTTAACAACAATATTTGGTGGACATTGCAAAACTTTTCTTCACCTTTTAAGCATTAAAGGTTTATCTTCAGAAATTCAACTTCTACAAACATAAAAACTTTACTGCACCGGCAACAACAAAATTTTGAAATTGCAACCAACCAAATTACTAAAATCTTATAAATGCTTCCGCAATTAATCTTAATATCAACATCAAAACTTGGACCTTATTTTGGAAACAAAGCTTATATTCTTCTGTGTTACCCCTTGGAGGAACTTTTGGGGGGGGAGGTCTGTACCGGGCGGTACACCTCTACTCTGTTGATTTAAAAGTTGCGCCAGTTGAAACTCCTCTTCTGGAGGAAGGTTGAACTTTATCTATTCTATTAATTCTCTACCTTCTCAGAAGATGTCACCACGTGGAAAATTTTGAGTTTTTGAACTGTGTCACTTTTGATGTGTTTTTGTTTCGCTTGAAGTAAGAAGTGTGAACTTTCTCTTCTAGAGGACACTACTGAAGAATTACAATAGTGCAACCTAGTGCGAAATCAAAGAACTATTTTGTTGGAGAAATTTTTATTTCAAAAGTTTGTTTCTTGTTAAATTTCTTTCTGTTATTGTTTAAGTTGGCTGTATACCCCTCTTTTTCCCCTTAGTTTGGATCTAGCCAATCCCGAATTTCTTTAATTAATTTTCCACCAATAATGTGTTTCTTTTTCCTCTATGTAGGGGTTTCTTTTCCCGAACCAATAAAAACTTTGAGGGAGGGTGTTTTATTTCCCCTAACGCCTAGAATCTTCCGCGAGAGGTTATAAACTGCTGATTTTGGGGTCTCCGGGCCACTTCTGTTCCATCTTTCAGTGTATTAAGTACATAGCAGGAGGCGGGAAGCGCCTCTTTCCTCGGCAGCGATCTACTACCAGGTAATGGCCTCTTAATAACATCTTTTCTAGCTAGAGTTGGCAGTTTAACTCTCGCGGCGGGTTCTAGGTCTTCCACCATGTAACTTTCCTTTCAAGTGTAAAAGCTACTGGTATCTATTCTATCTTTCAAACTACATATCGGGATAGAGAGTGCTTAACCCTCTCGAGCTCCCACTCACATTGTTTTGAGGTGAACTTATTTTTCGCAACCTATTCTTCTGTAATGTAATGTAAGTTTGTGTTTTCTTAAGTCACCTCAGTAGTATGGGATTAGCCCTTGCATCAGCGGCCTAAGAGCCAACGTAGGTCTTAGAAACAAAGTGTATTAAGGAGTGCAAGTTCGCCTCCTCTCAAATTGTGATTTTAGAGGTCATGTAATCAACCTTCTTTTCATGTAATAGACCTCTGTAGGTTGGGTATTTTACCCCTGTGAATACGTCCTTAGAGGACAGCTTGAAGGTAGAGTTTGGTGTGGCCTTTGAGAAGCTTAAATTTTAAGAGCGGATCGCTCTTTTGAAAATGAAGGGTCATATGCCTCGCGGAGGCTTTTTAGTGTAATTTGGAGCAAGGGCTCCGAGGTATGAATGGGGTTTTCTGCCCCTCTGTTGAAACTAGTGTCTTTGAGGTAAAACTGGGCTGATTGCCCAAGCATTGTGTTTTCGGGGCTCGAAGCCCAAATCCTGTAAATATTGTGACTCCCCGTTGATTTGCTACATTGTACCTGCCATGCTTGTTATATCTTTGTTTTGAAAAGAAAATATAACCTTGTTAAATTTTGAAATTAATTTCTCTTTAGTAGCTTGAGATCCATTCACCACCCAGCACCTTCTTTCACGCCTACCTACCACAAAAACACGGTAACAATAATAATAATAATAATAATAATAATAATAATAATAATAAAAGTTTGATATTTTCCCTTGGAGGCATTCTACTGCATTTCTTTATTCATTATATAAAAATAATAGTAATTGCAATTTTGTCTTATCAAGTTAAAGGAAGGGTCCCAGAGGCGTTGGAGAAGTTAAATTCGGTCCTGCCCCCAGCCATAAAAAATATTCATGTCAAAGCAGTATTCACCATGTAGGATTATAGGTTGCCATTTATATACGTCTGTCTCACTATTTTGTTACATTTATTGCCAACCAAACAAATTGTAATTACTTTACACAGTGAGAAATATACCAGGTGTCTGCATAATTCTTTCCCGGTTTCATTGAGAGATGGCGCCAGCGAACAGTATGCAGCGTATGAATTTGACACATACGTCAGTTTGTGTTGTATCGTTCAGTGATCATGTCAACGTTTGTGTCTGAAAAAGAACATCTGCGGCATGCACTGCCTTTATTTAGTCAAAAGAAAAAAAAAAGCTGTAGAAACATGAACACACTCCATCGATTAGAACACATGGTTTCGACAATTTAAACGTAGTGATTTCAATGTGAAAAACGGTGCGAAGACGAGCAATGGAAAAGATGAGTAACCTCGGTAAATGGGTCGCACACGATTCGAATGAATGGCAAATGGAAAATCACAAAGTCACTTGTGAAATGCTGTTTCAACGCCAGGAAAGAAAATAATTTCTGTACCAAATTGTGACGGGTGACGAAAAATGGATTTATTTTGAAAACCCGAAGCGGAGAAAATCGTGGCTGTCACCTGGCGAAGCCGGTTCTTCAACATCAAGGCCAAATCTCTTCGGCAAGAAGACCATGTTTTGTGTCTGGTGGGACCAGAGCGGTATTGTGTGTTATGAACTCTTGAAGCCCGGCGAAACAGTTAATGCGCAAATGATGAATAAAAATCACGCAATGGGCAAGAAGACATGGAAAAGTGGTTTTGTTACACGACAATGCGCCATCTCACACAGCAACACCAGTGAAAGGCACCTTGAAATCGCTTGGATGGGACATCCTTCCTCACCCGCCGTACTCTCCCGACTTGGCCCCATCTGACATCACTTCTTTGCATCAATGGGACAACGCGCTCGCAGAGCAGCACTTCAGCAATTTCGAGGGAGTTGGAAAATGGCTCCACGAATGGTTTGCCGCAAAAGACAAGCAGTTTCTTTGGCATCGTATTCATAACTTACCTGAAAGATAGGAGAAGTGTATAGAAGCCGATCACCAATATTTTTAATAAACAAAAAATGAATTTCCTTTAAAAATTACGAGTTTTCTTCGGCAAAAAATGTATGCATACACATGGTACATCAGGGCTTTGTGGTGAAAAACATTAAACACGGTATTTTAAAATATACGGAACGATTGACGAAAATCGAGATAATATGCATCCCGTATATTTTTGGTGGGACAATGGGACACTTTAAAGAAATAAGGGGCGTCTGTCACCCTATAACCAGATGACAGATAAACCGAATCTCTCTTCGGCAGCATCTCTGAATAGGACCTCCGATATAACTAATTGTATGTTGAAATACGCATTCCTAAAAGAAGGTCAGTCACAGAGGAGGCTTGCTCAATGCTGAATGACCACAGCAGTAGATCAGCTGGGATCACAAGAAGGAACGACCACTGCAGGTCTTAACAAGAACTAATGCAATTGTTCCGGAGTGTCGCAACATCCTCACTGTTTGGAACGTGCGCTCACCTGCTGACACTTGCTTAACCACGAGCATACTTGTGTTTTTGTTACTTCACCCAAGGAGCACCCATCAGTGGACAAACAGTCCTTTTTGCTTATTTATTGAAACGTCCAGTCGGCAGTCAACCACCAGTCATCAATGATCTGTATTTAAGCCTTTCGTCCAGATGCCAGATTCCCTATCAACTGTGTAATCTCAATGTTTTCGAAGAACCTGGAAATTTATGGAACATTTCCCTTCATCAAATGTTCCGATCTCTTTCTTCTCGTCATATACATGATTATTTGCCTCAGTTTGTCCTCTCGAATTCCAACTTTATCTTTCCTACTTTTAAAAATCCACGGTTCTAGCCCTTCAGCCAAGCAACTCAATGTTTGAAACATCCTAGGGATATGAGCTACGAATTTTAGGTAAATAAAATAAAATAAAGTATGAGAATATATTCTTTATTTATTCGTAAAAATTACAATCCTTTTCTTAATGATTGTTATTTGGTCTCTTAGATCAGGGCCGACTTGATGCGTCACTCTCGCTAGCAGCGCAGCGAGGGATCCAGTCGGCCGTGATTAGATTAGGAGTTTGCCCTCTTCTACCACTACGAGCGCTAATGTGAGTCAATGCAGATTTCACTTAAGCACCACTACCAGCGCTAATGTGAGTCAATGCATTGTTTTACTTAAGCACCACTACGAGCGCTAATGTGAGTCAATGCATTGTTTCACTTAAGCACCACTACGAGCGCTAATGTGAGTCAATGCATTGTTTCACTTAAACACCACTACGAGCGCTAAGGTGAGTCAATGCATTGTTTCACTTATGCACCACTACGAGCGCTAATGTGAGTCAATGCATTGTTTCACTTAAGCACCACTACGAGCGCTAATGTGAGTCAATGCATTGTTTCACTTCAGCACCACTACTAGCGCTAATGTGAGTCAATGCATTGTTTTACTTAAGCACCACTACGAGCGCTAATGTGAGTCAATGCATTGTTTCACTTAAGCACCACTACGAGCGCTAATGTGAGTCAATGCATTGTTTCACTTAAGCACCAGTACGAGCGCTAATGTGAGTCAATGCATTGTTTTACTTAAACACCACTACGAGCGCTAATGTGAGTCAATGCATTGTTTCACTTAAGCACCACTACGAGCGCTAATGTGAGTCAATCCATTGTTTCACTTAAACACCACTACTACGCCGGGCTGAGTAGCTCAGACGGTTGAAACTCTGACCTTCTGACCTCAATTTGGTAGGTTCGGTCCTGGCTCAGTCCGGTGGTATTTGCAAGTGCTCAAATACATCAGCCGTTATAATAACTACATTCGGTGTGGACGTTTTTCAAAAAAATATTTTTAAAAACGCCTGAGTTTTTTGAACCAAAAACACATTACAGAAAGAATTATGTAAATTCAGTAAGTTAATTCGGCTACGATTTGAAAACAGAGAAGGAAACATGTTAAGAAACAAGAGATTTTAGGCTGTTTTTCCGGAACTGCATTTAGGCCAGAAGTGATTTTCGAAATTTTTTTTTGTTTGATAGAACTATCTAAGACTCACAATTTGAAGCCTTTCCGGGCCCTTTGTCCTTTCAACTTTTGGGCACAGTTGAGAACATTGATTACATTTACGTTTTTCGTAATATGGGACCCCTACTTGGTCTTCTAAGCAATGTTTTCAACATTAAAGCACCAATCAAGCCCATTCGTCTACTGATGACATTCCACGCCATCTCGCCATTGATAGCTGGGAACATACCGCTTAATCAAGCAGCTTGTCTCCTTACTCCAAAGGTTTTTTTCCTAGTTGCTTTACGTCGCACTGCCACAGATATGTCTTATGGCGACGATGAGACAGGAAATGGATAGGAGTGGGAAGGAAGCGGCCGTGGCCTTAATTAAGGTACAACCCCAGCATTTGCCTGGTGTGAAAATGGGAAACCACGGAAAACCATTTTCAGGGCTGCCGATAGTGGGGTACGAACCTACTATCTCCCGAATACTGGATACTGGCCGCACTTAAGCGACTGCAGCTATCGAGCTCGGTATTAGTCCAAAGTCTTCCCAGTAAAGTTTGCATCATTTTAGTAACACTACTCTTTTGTCTTTTGCTCTGGTTCTTTTCCAGTTCTAGTATCAAGTAATCCTGGCGAGGGTCCCATACACTCTCCCCAACTGGAGATTGTCCCTGGACAAAGCATAAAGGAAAAAAAAAAGATTATGTAAAGGTGCCTAACAGCTAGGTCATCGACCCCTAACGGTACAAGATGCAACGATAACTAAAACTTCGAAATGTATGCACTGACTAAAATATAAAACGAATGGTGTTGAAAATATGATCATGAATCCAAAACAAACAGTGTATCCAATTCACAATGCCTTCTTTTCTGAGGCGATGCTTGTTATAAAAAGGGGTCCAAAATCCGGGTCACCGGCCATCACAACAGTACTATTCACTGGTAAAGCAGACACATGGTGTTCCTCACATAAGGGCACTATTCCTAGGTAACGTAGATCCATGGTGTTCCTCACATAAGGGTACTATTCCTAGGTAACGTAGATCCATGGTGTTCCTCACATAAGGGTTCTATTCCTAGGTAACGTAGATCCATGGTGTTCCTCACATAAGGGTACTATTCCTGCTTAACGTAGATCCATGGTGTTCCTGACATAAGGGTACTATTCCTAGGTAACGTAGATGCATGGTGTTCCTCACATAAGGGTACTATTCCTAGGTAACGTAGATCCATGGTGTTCCTCACATAAGGGTGCTATTCCTAGGTAACGTAGATCCATGGTGTTCCTCACATAAGGGTACTATTCCTAGGTAACGTAGATCCATGTTGTTCCTCACATAAGGGTACTGTTCCTAGGTAACGCAGATCCATGGTGTTCCTCACATAAGGGTACTATTCCTAGGTATCGTAGATCTATGGTGTTCCTTTAGATAAGGGTACTATTCCTAGGTAACGTAGATGCATGGTGTTCCTCACATAAGGGTACTATTCCTAGGTAACGTAGATGCATGGTGTTCCTCACATAAGGGTACTATTCCTAGGTAACGTAGATCCATGGTGTTCCTCACATAAGGGTGCTATTCCTAGGTAACGTAGATCCATGGTGTTCCTCACATAAGGGTACTATTCCTAGGTAACGTAGATCCATGTTGTTCCTCACATAAGGGTACTGTTCCTAGGTAACGCAGATCCATGGTGTTCCTCACATAAGGGTACTATTCCTAGGTATCGTAGATCTATGGTGTTCCTTTAGATAAGGGTACTATTCCTAGGTAACGTAGATGCATGGTGTTCCTCACATAAGGGTACTATTCCTAGGTAACGTAGATGCATGGTGTTCCTCACATAAGGGTACTATTCCTAGGTAACGTAGATCCATGGTGTTCCTCACATAAGGGTACTATGTTAGGTAAAGTAGATCCATGGTGTTCCTCACATAAAGGTACTATTCCTAGGTAACGTAGATGCATGGTGTTCCTCACATAAGGGTACTATTCCTAGGTAACGTAGATCCATGGTGTTCCTCACATAAGGGTACTATTCCTAGGTAACGTAGATCCATGGTGTTCCTCACATAAGGGTACTATTCCTAGGTAACGTAGATGCATGGTGTTCCTCACATAAGGGTACTATTCCTAGGTAACGTAGATCCATGGTGTTCCTCACATAAGGGTACTATGTTAGGTAACATAGATCCATGGTGTTCCTCACATAAGGGTACTATTCCTAGGTAACGTAGATCCATGGTGTTCCTCACATAAGGGTACTATTGCTAGGTAACGTAGATCCATGGTGTTCCTCACATAAGGGTACTATTCCTAGGTAACGTAGATCCATGGTGTTCCTCACATAAGGGTGCTATTGCTAGGTAACGTAGATCCATGGTGTTCCTCACATAAGGGTACTATTCCTAGGTAACGTAGATCCATGGTGTTCCTCACATAAGGGTACTATGTTAGGTAACGTAGATCCATGGTGTTCCTCACATAAGGGTACTATTCCTAGGTAACGTAGATCCATGGTGTTCCTCACATAAGGGTACTATGTTAGGTAAAGTAGATCCATGGTGTTCCTCACATAAGGGTACTATTGCTAGGTAACGTAGATCCAGGGTGTTCCTCACATAAGGGTACTATTCGTAGGTAACGTAGATCCAGGGTGTTCCTCACATAAAGGTCCTAATCACATGTAGTCTCATGGTTCTAATTTCATCTTCCTTTGCTCGCCCCCTTTTAGTTACCTCTTTAAATAGGCAGAAGATACCGTGCCTGTATTCTTCGTTTGCATCCCCACCCACAGGGGGTACAGAAAGAAACAATCTTTGTTTTGAAAAGGAACTGCGAGGAGTTGGCTCGTAAGTACATTTGACATATGTTGTTTGCTACAACTTCGTTTACCGGGCGAGTTGGCCGTGCGCATTGAGGCGCGCGGCAGTGAGCTTGCATCGGGGAGATAGTGGGTTCGAATCCCACTGTCGGCAGCCCTGAAGATGGTTTTCCGTGGTTTCCCATTTTCACACCAGGCAAATGCTGGAGTTGCACCTTAATTAAGGCCACGGCCGCTTCCTTCCAACTCCTAGACCTATCCTATCCCATCGTCGCCATAAGACCTATCTGTGTCGGTGCGACGTAAAGCCCCTAGCAAGAAAACAAAAAAACAAAAAGACTTCGTTAAACTTCTCGGAACTTAACGAGATAGAAAGGCATGGTTCGTCGAGCGCCAATCATTAATTCGATGCCTTCGAGACTGATATTCTTGTTGATAGAATGGAATGATTGATTCATATGTTGTCTTCTTTTCCTGATGAACCTTTTCGGCTTGTGTTTCGGACGTTTGGAATGTGAACATCTGATCTATAATGCCCTATCGGTCATCACTAAAGGCTATCATGTCAATTCGACGGGTGCTGTCTGCAACAGAGAGACCGTGAATCTCCTCGAAGACTATAAAGCTTGAGTTCCTTAATGCTCGAGCAATGGCAGATCGTATTTTATGTTGCGTTGTATTTCGTAGAGCTTCTCTATGCGGGCACCAAGAATGACATTGTTGTAGAGGCGGCAAAATATCGTTAGTAATCGCCATCGATTTTTTCCGATATTATGAGCTCTACTATCGATAGTAATCGCCATAGATTTTTTCCGATATTATGAGCTCTACTATCGATAGTAATCGCCATCGATTTTTTCGATATTATGAGCTCTAGTATCGATAGTAATCGCCATCGATTTTTTCGATATTATAAGCTCTACTATCGATAGTATTCACCATCGATTTTTTCTCGATATTATGAGCTCTACTATCGATAGTAATCGCCATCGATTTTTTCGATATTATGAGCTCTAGTATCGATAGTAATCGCCATCGATTTTTCTCGATATTATGAGCTCTACAATCGATAGTAATCGCCATCGATTTTTTCGATATTATGAGCTCTAGTATCGATAGTAATCGCCATCGATTTTTTTGATATTATGAGCTCTAGTATCGGTAGTAATCGCCATCGATTTTTTCGATATTATGAGCTCTACTATGGATAGTAATCGCCATCGATTTTTTTCGATATTATGAGCTGTACTATCGATGGTAATCGATAGTGTTCTCAAACTGTGGAACGAACCATATTAATATGCCTGAAAATACAGTAGAACAGTTATTGAACACAATCCACAAAAAATCAGTAGAAAGCACAACTATTTCATGCTATGTAATTTCTGAAATTCAAGTCGGAATCACTCATGAATCTCTTCAGTGGCACGTCCGAGACAATCTAGGGCTGCACGCGCTTGCCCATAACGTGACCGGCCGAGACATTCTCGGGCTGCACGCGCTTGCCCATAACGTGACTGTCCGAGAAATTCTCGGGCTGCACGCGCTTGCTCATAACGTGACCGTCCGAGACAATCTAGGGCTGCACGCGCTTGCCCATAACGTGACCGTCCGAGACATTCTCGGGCTGCACGCGCTTGCCCATAACGTGACCGTCCGAGACATTCTCGGGCTGCACGCGCTTGCCCATAACGTGACCGTCCGAGACATTCTCGGGCTGCACGCGCTTGCCCATAACGTGACCGGCCGAGACATTCTCGGGCTGCACGCGCTTGCCCATAACGTGACCGTCCGAGACATTCTCGGGCTGCACGCGCTTGCCCAGAACGTGACCGTCCGAGACATTCTCGGGCTGCACGCGCTTGCCCATAACGTGACCGTCCGAGACATTCTCGGGCTGCACGCGCTTGCCCAGAACGTGACCGTCCGAGACATTCTCGGGCTGCACGCGCTTGCCCATAACGTGACCGGCCGAGAAATTCTCGTTCGGCTGCAGTGTTCATTTTGTTACCGGGTATTGTAATATCTTTGGAAAAATGTTTTACAGCATTCTTAACAGATGGCAGGGGAGTTTTCCGTTGCTTTCCTGAAGTCTTTGACCTAACATGTGCCTTATCTTCTCTCGCCTACAAACAGTCTCTGACAACATATACATCTCCGTTTTTGTCCCGTATTGGCATGAACTCAACTAATATTAGGCACTGAAGTCGTGCGTACACCGAGATACTAAAATGCACACCTATGAATTGCAACAAACTCCTCACCAGTTAACTGCAAGCAGCTGTACAATTTCTGTCAGCGCGAAAAATAAGCCACCGAGCTCGATAGCTGCAGTCGCTTAAGTGCGGCCAGTATCCAGTATTCGGGAGATAGTAGGTTCGAACCCCACTGTCGGCAGCCCCGAAAATGGTTTTCCTTGGTTCCCCATTTTCCCATTTCCTAAGTGGTATAGAGGGCAAGACCAGAAAGGATAGAATTAGAAATGAAGAGATAAGGAAGAGGACAGGAATCTTGAAACTTCAAGACAGGATAGAAATAACAAAGCTAAAGTGGTGGTATGGGCATATGATGAGGATGGGAGAAGAGAGAGAGTGCCAAAGAAAGCTTTTTCAGAGAAGTTAACAGGAAAGAGACCACGAAGAAGACCCCGAAAGAGGTGGATAGATTCAGTGTGGGAGTGCATAGAGAAGAGGGGAGGAAAACCAGAAGATGTACTTTAAAAAGGAGAAGAGTGGTGGGGAGACAGGTAGCGATGGAGGTCCTTGATTCACAACCCGACCCGGGAAGCTGAAAACGGAAAATGAAGATGATGATGAATCACAATCCAAGGAGAGGAAATCAAAACTCTGAGATTTGCCGATGATTTTATCTGAGACTGCAGAAGATCTGAAGAAATTGCTGAATGGTACTGACAGTCTTGTAGTAGTACAAGATGAAAATAAATAATAAAAAAAAGTACAGTAATGTTCAGTCAAATGAAGTCAGCTGATGCAGGAAGTCTTAAAGGAAGTAGATGAATATTGGTACTTGAGTGATAGAATAACTAACACCGAGCTCGATAGCTGCAGTCGCTTACGTGCGACCACTATCCAGTATTCGGGAGATAATGGGTTCGAACCCCACTGTCGGCAGTCCTGAAGATGGTTTTCCGTGGTTTCCCATTTTCACACCAGGCAAATTCTGGGGCTGTACCTTAATTAAGGCCACGGCCGCTTCCTTCCCACTCCTAGCCCTTTCCTGTCCCATCGTCGCCGTAAGACCTAGGCTATCTGTGTCGGTGCGACGTAAAGCAACTAGCTAATAATAATAAAATTAAGTCAGAAGGGGGGGGGGGGGACTATCGTTGACTATCGATAATAGGCAGGTATCGATTTTATCGATAGTTTTCCGCCTCTAGTTACACGTAATTTGCTTACTAATAGTCAGTTACTTCTGCTTCTACTATGTTATCTGCTGGGCCACTACGTAGCGTTTCAGAAGCCTGAATTACCATAGAAAATCTAACTTATGGCATGCAATGTTACCAACTTACCCACACAGTTATCGCTCCCGTTCTTAAGTCGTCTTTATCACCTAGATATATGAAGGTCACGTCATTACAGTAGCCAGTGAAAGTTCCCTACTGAATCAATTAACATACTTCCTGAGCCTATGTTATTCCGTATTTACCTATTAAATTTATATAGAACTAGCTGATGTACCCGTGCTTCGCTACGGAATTCTAGGTTATGTAGTGCGCACGTTGTGAGCAACATGTGTTAATTTGCGTAACTTTTTCTCATGTGAAGACTGGGTTAGGGAGTTTTCACCATGATGGCAGGCCCACTTGCCTACTGCCAGTCACAATCGAGTAGGGGCAGTTTTCATTATAATGGCAGACACTCTCCACCTCCCTTAAATTTTTGCCGTCTTCCCCGAAACTACCACTTCATCTAGGGTGAATAAAATTATTTTGGTACTTTTTCCTCAAATTTACATATCGATTTTCATTAGACTCTCTTCACCTATTTTCGTGTCTCGGCGTTTATATGGACTTAGCAACAAAAATAGACTTTTTTTTGGCTAGTTGATTTACGTCGCACCGACATAGATACGTCTTATGGCGACGCTGGGACAGGAAAGGGCTAGGAGTGGGAAGGAAGCGACCGTGGCCTTAATTAAGGTACAGCCCCAGCATTTGCCTGGTGTGACAATGAGAAACCACGGAAAACGATTTTCAGGGCTGCCGACAGTGGGGTTCGAACCTACTATCTCCCGAATACTGGATACTGGCCGCACTTAAGCGACTGCAGCTATCGAGCTCGGTAAAATAGACATTTAGGAATATCTCTGTTACCATAGCCGGCACAGTAAAAATGTACCGGTATATGACATAAATTATCGGAAATTTAATGATGTACACCTTTAGTTAGGTAGTATTTATCGATAGGACCACTAATAACATAAATATTTGACAATTAAATTTTAGGCCTTCCCCTAAACTACCATTTCACTCAGCGTGAATACAATTATTTATTACCTAGACCGTAGTGGCTCGTTCCCCGGCTTTACATACCGATTTTCATTAAATTCTCTTTAGCCATTTCCTCGTGATGCGCGTATATATATATATATATTTTTTTTTTCTTTTTTTGCTATTTGTTTTACGTCGCACCGACACAGATAGCTCTTATGGTGACGATGGAATACGAAATGCTTAGGAATGGGAAAGAAGCGGCCGTAGCCTTAATTACAGCCCCAGCATTTGCCTGGTGTGAAGATGGGAAACCACGGAAAACCATCTTCAGGGCTGCCCACAGTGGGGTTCGAACCCACTATATCCCAGATGCAAGATCACAGCTGCGCGCCCCTAACCGCACGGCCAACTTGCTCGGCAAATTAAAAAATGCATTTCTTTGTTACTTTGGACATGACAGATACATAAATACCATTCTTTTTAAATTTTGAGCAATGTACAGACAAAAGTCTTATTTTATATATAATATAGATTGTATTAAGAAAATATTGTTATTTCTGGATTTAAGCCACTTAAATATATTAAAGGTCTACTAGCAGTTTCCCGCTGGCTCCGCCCGCAATGTACATAGTATGGTGTTGTTCGTTACTATCCTCACGGATGTATTTGCAAGGTTTTGAGTTAATGAAATAAAGCACATGATCTGCTCTGGTAATAGAATGTAATATTATGTCAACAAAACACTTGAAAATACATCACACAAAGAAATTGACTTAAATGTTCCTTGGAACAACACTACGCGCCGAACTGTGTTAAAAAGTCCTTCAAAGATCTTCGTCATGGAGACAAATGTATTCATAACTTGACTCGGAATCTAGCAATTTAAGTAGTTGTTGCCTCAAAAAAAAAAGCGCTTGATCCACTGAGTGTTTTTAGACCAAAACGAACTGCGTACCTCAATTAGAACGAAAGATATGATTGCTTTAATGAGAAAAATGTTGAAGAAATGAGACGTCAAATTGAATGTGCACTCACAACATTCCTCAGAATCAACCAATTTGAATAGTTAAGAGCTGAAATGAAAGAGCTTGATCTACTGAGTTTTCGTAGGCCAAAATGAACCCCGTGCCTCAATTAGAACCAAAAATATGATTGCTTCAAAGAGACAAAAAATTGAAAAAATCTAATAATTTGAGGAAGGCGGAAGGTAAGTGATTTATAATACCTGATGAAAAATCTGTGCATGAATACCTTTCAGTTAAACAAAAAAGAATGAAGGAAATAGATCGGATAGAATGGCCGGATTGACTGACTTTAGTTTTCATATTTTCTAAATATAGATAGATACGAGAAAAACGAGGAAATTCGTTAAAGAATCACAGTCGAGAATACAGGCAGCGGAGATGAAATTCCTAAGTGGTATCAAGAGCAAGACCAGAAAGGATAGAATTAACAAAGCTAAAGTGGTGGTATGGGCATATGATGAGAATGGGAGAAGAGAGAGAGTGCCAAAGAAAGCTTTTTCAGAGAAGTTAACAGGAAAGAGACCACGAGGAAGACCCTCAAAGAGGTGGACAGATTCAGTGTGGGTGTGCATGGAGAAGAGGGGAGGAAAACCAGAAGATGTACTTAAAAAAGGAGAAGAGTGGTGGAGAGACAGGTAGCGATGGAGGTCCTTGATTCACAACCCGACCCGGGAAGCTGGAAACGGAAAATGATGATGATGATGAATCACAATCCAAGGAGAGGAAATCAAAACTCTGAGATTTGCCGATGATTTTATCTGAGACTGCAGAAGATCTGAAGAAATTGCTAAATGGTACTGACAGTCTTGTAGTAGTACAAGATGAAAATAAAAAAAATCCAAAAAAGAAAAAAAGAAATGATGTTCAGTCAAATGAAGTCAGGTGATGCAGGAAGTCTTAAAGGAAGTAGGTGAATATTGGTACTTGAGTGATAGACTAACTAACACCCAGCTCGATAGCTGCAGTCGCTTAAGTGCGGCCAGTATGCAGTATTCGAGAGGTAGTGGGTTCGAACCCCACTGTCGGGAGCCCTGAAGATGGTTTTCCGTGGTTTCCATTTTCACACCAGGTAAATGCTGGGGCTGTACCTTAATTAAGGCCAAGGCCGAATCTTTCCCACTCCTAGCCCTTTCCTATCCCATCGTCGTCATAAGACCTATGTGTATCGGCGCGACGTATATCAAGTTGTAAAAAAAAAAAGACATAGGCTATTTCTTCTTCTTGGCTCTTTTACGAATTTATTGGGATCGACTCGTCAGCGAGTTTTGGCTCAGTTTTACGGCTAGATGCCCTTCTTGACATCAACGCTATATGGAGGAATATATTCACTATTACGTGTTTCTTTGGGGGTTGGGAAGGGAACTAACCATACAAATTTAAAATCCCCAACTCGGCCAGGTTTTTTGCCTCTAAAGCCGACCATTGAGTGAAGGAGTAGGACACAATTTTTTTCTCCTTTTTGTGCTGTAAGTTAAAAGAATTCCTTGTGGGTGGTTGATGGAGTTCAATGCACGCCACTGATAAGCAGAAACAAACTGAAACCTGGTGGCAGTGGAGCATATCGCGTTGTGTTTCAACTGTGTGCTTTGTGGCTAGCCTGTTTCATTCTCCCGTGTCTCGTGAGCATTCGAGTGGGACTGTCCATAACGCGGAACATTGCTACATCCAAGAGATTTACACTGAAATCTGTGTGAACTGATTTCTTTGGCTTATCATTTTAAAATAAACAATACTTCTTCTCTTGCAGTCGGGAGATAGTGAGTTCGAACCCCACTGTCGGCAGTCCTAAAGATGTTTATTCCGTGGTATCCCATTTTCACACCAGGCAAATGCTGGGGCTGTATCTTAATTGACGCCATGGCCGCTTCCTTACCATTTCTAGGCGTTTCCTATCGCATCGTCGCCATAAGACCTGTCTGTGTCGGTGCGACGTAAAGCAACTAGGAAAGAAAAGGGAAATAATAAGAGTGTCTTCACATTGCACGGGTAGGGATGCATTTTATGTACCACTCTGTAAGTCATGCACCTATAATAATAATAATAATAATAATAATAATAATAATAATAATAATAATAATAATAATAATAATAATAATAATAATAATAATAATGTGACTCCTTGCTTAGGCCGAGTCAGCCCATTATGTTACCGGCATTAGCCGAGCCTTCCTAAAATAATAATAATAATAATAATAATAATAATAATAATAATAATAATAATAATAATAATAATAATAATAATAATAATAATAATAATAATAGTAATTGTACCGGGAGGTACACCTCAACTCCGCTCATTCAAAATAAGCGCCTAAATAAACTCCTCTATCGACCAAAATGTGAAATTGCTACTACATTAACTTGAGACTTTAGTCGGAAGGTGTCACCACTGAAATACTAAGTAATTATATTCTTGTGAAGTTTCCTAAACTGATTGAAATTCTCCTTGTTTTGTTTGGACATTTTTTCACAGATGACACTACCAAAAACTCTGATCGATGCACTCTGGTGCAAGGTGAAAGAACTTATAACTTAAAGAAGTTTCGTATTTCTAGGTTTTCATAACTTAATCTATGTTCATTTATTTTTGGGTTGCTAACACTTCCTTTTCTTTCCGCCAGTTTTGAATCTAGCCACTCAGGAATTTTTGTAATTAATTTTCAACCAATCCCGCATTTCTAGTTCACTTTGTGTTAATCGATAAATATCGAGAGGGTGTGTCTGGATTAGTCCTAAATTCTCTCGAACCTTCCCTGAGGGTATATTAGTTGCGGTTTTTCGATTTTCCTTGTCAATTGATCCCCGTTTTTCTAAGTGTGTGTGTGTTAAGGCAGGAGGCGGGGCGCCTCTTTCTACGGCCGGCATAACATCTACAAGGTAATGGCCACGTGAATTCTATCTTTTTTGCCGTCTCCGCAACTTTATCTGAGGGGAAGGTCCGAATCTTAACTATGTAACATAGTTTTCGCAAATGTAAATTTTCTTTCGGCTAATGTAAAACTACATATAGTTTTAACCGCAAAACGAGGATAGAGAGTGAGTTACCATCTCGAGCTCCCCTTCATCTTACTTTGAGGTGTCTACTATTTCGCAACCTTTCTTTCCTGTAATGTATTACAGCCACCTTAGTAGTTTGGGAATAGCCCCTGTTTCATCGGCTGAGTGCCCTGTAGGATTATATATTTCATTATCTGGAGCGCAGTGTATGCCTCCGTTCAGTTTGTGTTCGGGCCATTTAATTAACCTGTTCTTTTCCGCAATGGCCCTATAGTTTGGGTACTGGATACCCCTGTATAAAACTATTTCTATTTGTAATTTGTGCCTTGTGAGACCAGAGCGTGTAATTTTTGATGTAATATTGCCTTGAGCGGGCTGTAAGAACTGAGAGCCTGTTAGCCCTTTTCAAAGTTTTGTATTGGTAAAGAGTGCCTCTGGAAGGCTAGATATTGTATTTAGGGAACAGGTGCTCTTGAATGAGGGGATTTCTGCCCTTGACTAAATTGTTCCTCATTTTGAATTGAAATTTGGTAAAGGGGCTTGAAGCCCAAAATTGTTAAAGTTCTGAATCTTGGATTTTTCCAAATTTTGTTTGTCAGATTGGCATTGTACCTGATTTTTCATTGTAATTTCACCTAGTGGAAATTTGTTAAGTTTGGTTTTTGAATATTGAGAGAAATGTAACCTTAGTTAAAATTTTAATTCAATTTTTGGTATTGTAGTTAGACCCATTCAAACCCGCACCTTCTTTCACCATCTCTGCATTCCACACAAACCCCGGAATAATAATAATAATAATAATAATAATACGGTACAGAATCAGGCACAACAAGGAACTGTACAGTAAAATAGAGAGTATTACAACAGCTATGAGGAAGAGAAGACTAATGTTCTATGGTCACGTAGTCGGATGGAGAGCCAGAGACTCACTTCAAGAATCTTCAACACTGTATCTAGAGGGAAAGCGACAAATGCCAAATGGACGAATTTAGTTCGCAAAGCCTTACAATATATAAACATTTACAACCGACATAAGTTCAGAAAGTTAATCAAGACACCTGACTCTCTCCAGTCACTAACAGCTAAATAACTGCGTCCAGGAGTAGGAGAGAAATGGACTCAAGAAAGAAAAGACATCCATAGCGCTAGAATAAAGGCGTACAGGGCTAAGAAGAAGAAAAAAAAGCTCAGCAGAGTTAAGAACCACATGGTCCGTTGTAGGCCTAAACTAATAATAATAATAGTAATAATAATAATCTTTTGAAAAACCGAAGTAATGACTAATATCAAAGATGCCCCAGCAAAACTCCAGACAAAGTACGGGAAGATCAACCGAGTAGAAAAATGAAAGTATCTGGGTGAAATCATAATGGAAAATGGACTCGACAAAGAAACACTTAAGGAAAGTATACACACACTTCCTATCAAACGTCACGCGCAATCTACAACAAAAATATCTGCCTCAAAATAAATAATATCTAAACTTTTCTTTTTTGCTATTCGCTTTACGTCGCACCGATACAAATAGGTCTTATGGCGACGATGGGACGGGAAAGGGCTAGGAGTGAGAAGGACGCGACCGTGGCCTTAATTAAGGTACAGCCTCAGCATTTACCTGGTGTGAAAATGGGATACCACGGAAAACCATCTTCAGGGCTGCCGATAGTGGGGTTCGAACCCACTATCTCTCGAATACTGGATACTGGCCGCACTTAAGCGTCTGCAGCTATCGAGCTCGGTAATATCTAAACTACAACAGTGACCAAAAGTTAAGCATAATCACTAAACGAGGCCATACCGCCTGATAGGAATGTCAGACGGATTGCTGAACAAACGGAAGCTGAATCGCACAGCATATGTCACACAACTTGTTAAAAATAACAGTGTCATAAAGGTTCTGATTGCTAAGGTACACCTTTGACAACAACTAACAAAACTTGGCAATGTCTTCCACAACAAAATATCCTGTTAATAGGGTGTATGGTGGTTACCCCTAACGGCCACACATACTCGCAGTGACGTGACATGCTCTCTATCAGATGATCCAAGAGCTCTTGTGGCAGTCGATCCCATTCCTCCGAAAGGGCAATGCGAACGTCTTGGAGGGTCCTTGGTGGAGGCTGACGGGATACAATTCGCCTCCCCAATGCATCCCAGGCACGTTTTATAGGATTCAGATCCGCAGACCTCGCTGGCCAGTCCATGCGATGAATGTCTTCCCCAGCCAGAAATCCATCCACCAGACCAGCGCTGTGCGGTTGGGCATTATCGTCCATTAAGAGGAAGTCTGGACCAACCGCACCCCTGAAGAGTTAAACATGTGGTCTTAGTACCTCATCCCTGTATCTCCGAGCATTAACAGTGTTGCTCGGACCACTCATGAAGATGTATAGGTCCGTATGACCATTCAATATGACGCCGCCACCACCACCACCACCACCACCATACTGATCCCGTTCCAGGATGTTCCTGTGGTTGTATTGGCTATCCGGTTCTCTTCACATTAATGTGCGACGGGAATCGTTCCGCAAACTGAAGCGGGATTCATCTGTGAAGAGCACATGTCTCCATTCATTCATGGTCCAGTTTCGGTGTTGATGGCTCCACAGTAAACGGACCCGTCTCTGTGGTGGAGTGAGCGGGACGCACACCGCTGGACGTCGGGCAAACAGCCCTGCTGTTCTGAGCCTCCGGTACACAGTTTGCCGGGAAACGGCAACCGCTGAGACGGCTGCAAGCTCCGCCGACAATTGTCTTGCAGATGCACTCCGATTTCGTCGGGCGGTTAAGGCCAGATATCGGTCCTGCTGTGGGGTGGTTATGCTTGGTCGACCTGGTACTGGCCTACGACTAACATCTCCTGTGTCTCGAAATCGTCTCCAGAGCCTGGAAATGACACTTTGTGGCGCATTCAATGATACGGCGACTTCGGTCTGTGTCTGGCCTGCTTCCAGGCGGCCGAGTATTCTACCCTGCAAAACAGGGTCCAAATGGCGTCGTTGTGCTATTATCTTGTCACGTTCACCACGAGACTACAGTCCGCACACTGTAACAGCGCGAACACGACTGAGGGAATATGGGGCGCAGGCACTGGCTGTGTTTACCTTGCGGTTACGCCGCTAGTCAAAGCAGGGAACACTCCTTTCCTATACAGAGCGAACACGTAAGGTTGGCAGGTGCATATGGCGTGCGATTTGCGGTCGATTTGCGGTTTATTTTCTGTTTTCCTGCTTACTCGTAACTTACGCTTAACTTTTGGACACTAGTGTGCATCATTATGAAACTGTTCTGAAGCCAGTAGTTATGTATGCAGCCTACTAAAAAAAGTAAACCCTATCCCTAAATGCCAACAAAGGACTCCTCGAAGAACTGGAGAAAAAAGAGCGCAAAGTCATCAGAAGTATCATGGGATCCAATTACAAGAATGGCGCCCATTATAAAAAAATCCAACAAATAAGTGTACAGTAAAATAGAGAAAATTAGAGAAATAATCCGCAAGAGACGACCACGATATTACGGTCATCTCAAAGGAATGGACGGAAACGGGCTGACTAAATAGATCTTTCACTTTTCTGACTCCAAACCCAAAACCACAACGCCCTGGTTTATGAACACCAAAGAAGACCTCCAAATGCTGCATGTAAATCCCGAAGACGCCTTCAATAGAGATCTCTTCCGCAAAAAGATACTGACGAATAGGCTAAACCGACACAAGCCACTGAAAAGGAGACAAGGTACCACCTGGACAGAGGAACGCAAGCTGCCCACTTACAGAGAATGGGGGAATTCTGGGCTTAAAAGAAAACGAAGCAAACTGCCAAATATAATAATAATAATAATAATAATAATAATAATAATAATAATAATAATAATAATAATAATAATAATAATAATAGTGATGATGATGATGATGATGATGATGAATGGTGTCAGCTGCCGTGTGTGGGCATTTTTTGCTATTTGTTTTACGTCACACCAACACAGATAGGTCTTATGGCAGCATTTTCCTGGTGTGAAAATTAGAAACCACGGAAAACCATTTTCAGGGCTGCGGACAGTGGGGTTCGAACACACTATCTCGTGGATGCAAGCTCACAGCTGCGCGCCCCTAACCGCACGGCCAACTTTGTGGGCATTTTAAATTGACACCATTTGAGTTGCCTGAGTAGCAATTTGGACGTTCCGTTTTACTGCACCAGGTGGCAGAAAAACTGGGACAATGTTGGGTGACCTACGTACGTCCATTTTTTAATTAATGTTGACGAGTTAAACACCTTTTACATCTTTTACTTGCCGACATCGTATGACATGGAGTGATAGAAGGACTTCATTTTCGCCCTTCTGCTGGGTTTGAACTCGCTGCCTTTGAATCCGGAGGCTGACACTCTACAACTGATCTACGGAGGAACTACCGCATTGACAGATCAAGACGTGCAGTGGTGGCCATAAGGACCCCACTGACCCCGCGGGGCCGTGGGAGGGGGTGTGTGGCCTTGATTGTTTCATACTTCAGTAGCTGAAGAGTGATTTTACGTATTGGTAAAGCTACCTCACACAACACAGGATTATTTGTATTACAGAGGGTTATTCCAAACTTAGGCCGTCGTAGTGTAGAGCTTCTTTCGTCAATAGGAGTACAGTAGTTATTTCTGAAAGAATGTGGGTTTCCCAGCCTGTTCTAATAATAACCATCCCTTGCTGCCACTCACAACAATCAACAAGGCTTTTGAAGTAGTTAGCCAGTTCTGAGAACGCAGTAGTCAGCGAAGATGCTATAACAAAGACATCCTCCTTATCTAAACTCTAAATACTGAAGTTTAGAGCCTGTTTATAACTCTCGGGAGTCAGTGTAGCTAAGCAGGCTTACCATGGACGGTTGAGCTGTAAATTATGTGGTCCTAGAGACTAGATTATGTCTTAATATTGTGACGGTCAGCGTGTTTCAGTTACGGTACTATAATTGGAACATGCATGTCTTGTGTGTGCTCATATCATACAAGTGTATTATTTTAATTCGTTCCAGTTTGAAAACTAAATTATATAATAATTATTATCGTTGTGTCGTTGCCTGCCTGGTGGCCGTGATCGTTAAGGCGCCTAAGTCTAAACGGTTTGACACCGTGGTTAGCCGGTTCGAGTCCCGTTGGTCGAAACAATTTCACCTTCAGAATGTTGGCCGGCAGAGTAGGGGAGGTGGTGGTATACAATTTCTAATCACTAGATTGCGTGCCAAACCTCTCTGCAGTGCTCATATGGAGTGAGGGCATATGACGCTGTTGATGGTGATTCGTCCGTCGGATGGAGACGTTAAGCCTTGAGCAGATCCCTTGGTGCTATTCGACAGGAGTAGGCTATGTGCCGGCACCGGGTTTCAACCTCTCCCTACTATCATATATCCACGTTATTCATTTCATCTCATTAACTCCTTTGATGAGGTTGACGTCAGGAAGGGCATCCGGTTATAAAAACCCGCCACGACAGATTCATCTCACCTCATACCCGACCCTGCAGGTTGTTCATTGTGAAATGAAATGGCGTATGGCCCTTTTTTTTTAGTGAATGGAGTGTCCGAGGACATGTTCGGCTCGCCAGGTGCAGGTCTTTGTGATTTGACTCCCGTAGGCGACCTGCGCGTCGTGATGAGGATGAATTGATTATGAAGACGACACGTACACCCAGCCCCAGGGCCAACGTAATTAACCAATTAAGGTTAAAATTCCCGACCCTGCCGGGAATCGAACCCGGGACCGCTGTGACCAAAGGCCAGCACGCTAACCATTTAGCTATGGAGCCGGTCGTTTTTCATTGTAATAATATACAATGCTGTACTACGAAATAAACTTGTAACTTTCCTTATCAGGAACGAGGGGCCCATAATAAATTATTGCAGGGGGGGGGGGCGAACTTCTTAGCGCCGCTGCTGAATACGTGATGGCAGCTTTTCATTTTTTTAAATTACCGTTGAAGCTACTGAGGCGCCTCTGTTGTTGACAGTGACCAAGGCTACTTATGGTTAAATGAGAGACACGGGTGTGTGTAACCCGTTATTTGTGGGGAATGTGGCCGCCTGGTGAAAGTTGCGACCTTGAAGAGAGAGTGTGGGCAAGTAGGCCAGTGGACTGGACATCACGTGCTTTGGTTCCGTCTACTGCTTCAAGCCCCGGGCCCGACAACATTATCTTTAATAACACCCTGTCCTGTGTATTTAAAACTCAAATGATACTCCGAGATCACATAGCAACGAACACTTCAATGATGTTAAACAGAACGTATCTAACGTGTAGAAACAAGTAGTTGAGTAGCAGAGAAAGCCAAAGCCCTCTGCTATAAGAGCTAATGCTTTATCTTTCATATTCTAGTTTAGAATAAAGAATGCCAAGAGGAAACGCGTACCTACAAATTGTCAGTTATTAACCGTGCTCAAAGATGGCCGCTGTGCGCATGTTTAATTCCCAACATGGAGGGAAGGTAGCCTGTGGTAATGTAATGGGGAGAGCCCACGTAAAATAAACGGTGGTTGATACGCGTGAATGTTGACGGGGTGTAAGGAGTATCTTTGGTTGTAGGGCTGTTTTGTCGTGTGTTATGTACACACAAAAAACAAACACGAAACAAGGTATCACTGGTATATGTGTTGGATTGGCTGTACAGTAGAAGCTGTACCATTGGTAACAGTAATAGGTTTAAAGCAGCAAGCTAGAAAATCGTAAGATGCATATATGAATCACTATGAATTGTAGGGTTAAGGTATCGTGACCTACAACTGTACATGTAAAAATACGGGACACTTCGACTGCTTTTGATACCATTTATTAATAGAAAACCAGGGCTTATTATTTTTCTTCAGCGTTTGTCTCTTATTATTGTTATTATTATCGTCAAAACATTCATTTGGAGTGTGCTGCTATATGGCTGTGAAGGATGGACTCTCTTGAAGGAGGACGTCAAACGACTAGAGGCAGTGGAAATGTGGCTATGGAGGAAGATGACAAGAACTAGCTGGATTGAGAAGAAAACTAATGAAGCAGTGCTTAGAGAAATAAACACCCAGAGACATTTAATAACAACGATAAAAAGGAGGAAAGCATCAGTTTTTGGTCACATTCTCCGGCATAATGACTTCATAAAGATCTTGTTTGAAGGCAAGGTGATGGGAAAGAAAGACAGCGGGAAACTATGGAAGAAGATGATTGAAGAGGTAGTAGAGATGATGGGATGCGAAGGTTATGGAGAGATGAAAAGGATCGCAGAGAGATGAGATCAATGGTTGCTGCGACAAGGCAAAGTCTTTAGATAATGATGATGATGATTATTATTTGTACGTATTGACCTACTAAGGACTACGTTATTTCAGCTCTCTTCTCTGGGCTTTGATCTTTACCCAGTGCTCCTTCATTCATTGCCGGCGTTGCTCTTTTCTTTCTACCGTCCACGTCTTTCCCGTCTTCAACTTTGGCCTTTCTTGAAAACCCTGACGGTCTTTTAGTTTCCTCCTAAGTGGGTTGCGTTCTTGTACATCTTCATAAGTGATCCCCATCTCCTGTAGGTCCCTTCCCACCTCCTTGAACCAAATTGGCTGGGTCTTGTTAGCTTTAAAATAGGTAAAGATCTGGTTCGGTAATCGTGTGGGTTTCATTCTTAACAAGTGGCCATAAAATGCAATCCTCCTTCTCCGCATGACATCAGAGATCTTCTGGACATGAGTACACAGCTCATGGTTATGCCGAAGTCTATATTCATCTTTGTCTTTAATCGGGCCTAGAATTTTCCATAATTCCTTCTTTAATTTTCAGTTTTCTATCTGGCCTCTTCTATGACTCTTCATGATTTCAGTTTTCTTTGCCACCAGTATTTCCTCATTCTCTTGCTAACAGCTTCTTTCTTTTCAGCCATCCAATGTTGTTTCTTCTTGGTCGCTGTTTCTGTCTCTAGGAACCTCTCAAATGTGTACATCTTGTTCCTGAAAGTGGTTCTGTTGTGGATGTCTTGATTCATGATGTTCCTGTCTTGCAGATTCTTCTTGGTGTTAACAATCCGTTTGTCATAAGAGTTGCCTTTCCTATTGGGCTTGTTGAAATGGTTAAAAAAATCATAGTGAGTTTGTCGTCGGATATTCTTGAAATATGTCCAAAAAATGTAACTCTTCATTTGGGTATGGTATCTGAAATCCAGCTGCATGTTTTGTATACTTCTTTGTTACTACACTGACTGACAGTGACAATGCAACACCAAGGAGGAGTGGTTCGAAAGGGATGAAAGTTGGGGAAAAAACAGAGACGGCACGGACGAATAATTGATGTTTATTTCAAACCGATATGCAGGTTACACAATGCGCACGGCATCGACTCAGTAGGATGTAGGACCACCGCGAGCGGCGATGCACGCAGAAACACGTCGAGGTACAAAGTCAATAAGAATGCGGATGGTGTCCTGAGGGATGGTTCTCCATTCTCTGTCAACCATTTGCCACAGTTGGTCGACCGTACGAGGCTGGGGCAGAGTTTGCAAACGGCGTCCAATGAGATCCCACACGTGTTCGATTGGTGAGAGATCCGGAGAGTACGCTGGCCACGGAAGCATCTGTACACCTCGTAGAGCCTGTTGGGAGATGCGAGCAGTGTGTGGGCGGGCATTATCCTGCTGAAACAGAGCATTGGGCAGCCTCTGAAGGTACGGGAGTGCCACCGGCCGCAGCACATGCTGCACGTAGCGGTGGGCATTTAACGTGCCTTGAATACGCACTAGAGGTGACGTGGAATCATACGCAATAGCGCCCCAAACCATGATGCCGCGTTGTCTAGCGGTAGGGTGCTCCACAGTTACTGCCGGATTTGACCTTTCTCCACGCCGACGCCACACTCGTCTGCGGTGACTATCACTGACAGAACAGAAGCGTGACTCATCGGAGAACACGACGTTCCGCCATTCCCTCATCCAAGTCGCTCTAGCCCGGCACCATGCCAGGCGTGCACGTCTATGCTGTGGAGTCAATGGTAGTCTTCTGAGCGGACGCCGGGAGTGCAGGCCTCCTTCAACCAATCGATGGGAAATTGTTCTGGTCGATATTGGAACAGCCAGGGTGTCTTGCACATGCTGAAGAATGGCGGTTGACGTGGCGTGCGGGGCTGCCACCGCTTGGCGGCGGATGCGCCGATCCTCGCGTGCTGATGTCACTCGGGCTGCGCCTCGACCCCTCGCACGTGCCACATGTCCCTGCGCCAACCATCTTCGCCACAGGCGCTGCACCGTGGACACATCCCTATGGGTATCGGCTGCGATTTGACGAAGCGACCAACCTGCCCTTCTCAGCCCGATCACCATACCCCTCGTAAAGTCGTCTGTCTGCTGGAAATGCCTCCGTTGACGGCGACCTGGCATTCTTAGCTATACACGTGTCCTGTGGCACACGACAACACGTTCTACAATGACTGTCGGCTGAGAAATCACGGTACGAAGTCGGCCATTCGCCAACGCCGTGTCCCATTTATCGTTCACTGCGTGCGCAGCACAGCGGCGCATTTCACATCATGAGCATACCTCAGTGACGTCAGTCTACCCTGCAATTGGCATAAAGTTCTGACCACTCCTTCTTGGTGTTGCATTTGCTCTGTCAGTCAGTGTATTACACGGACGGACAAAATATCCATACACCAAGAAATACGAAATGTAGAATACGCAAATGTTCAATATATTTGTCGAGGTAACATATTTAATTGATTAAAGGTACAAAACTACAGAATAATATCCGCGCGAGGAAAGTCATCGCAAATGTGCCATGCTGGTCCATTAATCGCCTGACTGTTGAAAGCAGGCATGCAAATGTGCATGTATTGTGTCGTACAGGCACCGGGCGTCAGCTTGTGGGGATGGAGTTCCATGCCTGTTCCACTTGGTCGGTCAATACAGGGAGGGTTAATGCCGGTTGTGGATACAGCTGGAGTTGTCGTCCAATGATGTCCCCATACGTACTCGATTGGCGACAGGTCAGGGGATTGCGCAGGCCAACGCAACATGTCGATACTCTGTAGAGCACGTTAGGTTACATCAGCGGCATGGGGGCGGGCATTATCGTGTTGGAAAACACCCCCGGGGATGTTGTTCATGAATGGCAGCACAACACGTCGAATCACCAGACTGACGTACACAGGGTGTGTGGGATAACCACCAGAGTTCTCCTGCTGTCATAGAAAACTGCTCTCCAGACCAGAACTCCCGGTGTACGTCCAGTGTGTCGACGCCGCAAACAGGCGGAATTCAGGCGCTCACCTGGCCTCCTCCTAACCACCATACGGCCACACCAAGGCAAACTGGCTTTCATCGGAAAACACTCCATCCTCCAATGAGCTCTCGCTTGACACCACTGAAGTCACAGACGGCGGTGGTTTGTGGTTAGTGGAATGCACGCCGCAGGGCGTCTCGCTCGGAGCTGTCCTTCAAGTAACCGATTTCGAACAGTTCGTTGTGTCACTGGGTGCCAACTGCCGCTCGATTTTCTGCTGCAGACGCAGTCCAGTGCACCACAGCCATACGCCGAATACGGTGGTCCTCCCTCTCGATGGTGCCACGGGGACGTCTGGAACCCGGTCTTCTTGCGGGCGTACCTTCTAGTGACCACTCCTGCCAGTAGAGACATTCCTATCAAGTCGTTCTGCCATAGCGTGGAAGGAAAATCCACCTTCACGTAGCCTCGTTCAACCGCAGTGGGCTGTTGATACTGGCCGTAAAGACATTCGTGACCTATTCACAGTCACTCCGTCCAATCTCACAGGTAACTAACGCTCTTGTACAGTACAGCTCGTATTTAAATGAAACCTGATGTGCAACGACATTGGGCCGCTACTAGCGCCACACTAATGCGATTTGCGGGAAATTTGAATCAACGTAATCTTTCAGATGTATAAACACGCCTACCAACATTGGTTAATCTAGCACAACCCCTTCTTGGTGTTTGGATATATTTTTCCGCCAGTGTATTGAAATGGACGCGGCCCAATGTTGTACATAACAATAACACCCAAGTGTTGTTCACTGTGCTGGATTATAAGTTGCCATTTTTACATTTTATCTTACGTCGTTCTAAACTATTTTGTCGGTATAGTTGTGGCACACGCTGTATGTGTACAAGGTGAGTTGCTAACTGAAAGGTAACTTCCAATAACAGCGCTTCATGGTGACCCCTGTTCGCATACTTTATTTAAGGCGTGAGTGTAGTCATTAGCATGTCAGTCGTTGATCGTAAGCTGAGATACGTAACTGCTCCATATGAGTTCTTAAAATGCAGGCAGGACAGGCCAGGAGATGAGCCACGCCGCGTTTGTAATTTATTCCAAATCATTTTAAGGGGAGACCAAACCAAACCAAACCAAACCAAACCAAACCCCATGGCATTACAGCCCTTGAAGAGCCTTGACCTACCAAGCGACCGCTGCTCAGCCCGAAGGCCTGCAGATTACGAGGTGTCGTGTGGTCAGCACGACGAAACCTCTCGGCCGTTATTCTTGGCTTCCTAGACCGGGGCCGCTCCTCAATTCTAATCACGTAGGCTAAGTGGACCTCGAACCAGCCCTCAGGTCCAGATAAAAATCCCTGACCTGGCCAGGAATCGAACTCGGGACCTCCGGGTAAGAGGCATGGCCGAAATTTGGAACTTCTACACTTTACCACTTATCACAACCAAGTTTAAAACACAAGCGCATACTAATGAGATAGAGCACCACACAAAAGTTGAAGTTGATTAGTTGATTTGTTACAGAGTTATTAACATATTATATTAATTTTTATATGTTGCATGGAAAATGCTTCTTGTGCCACAATTTTCATTATTTTAGGGTTAAAATTTGACAGACTAGTTAAGAAACTTATATACAGGGTGGGCTCGAGGGGTGAGGGACACATTTAATTGCATGTAATAAATTACTCCAGGCAACGCAGGGTACTACTGGGCTGTCGTATCGTAACGTTCTGAGCCTCATTTAGTCCAATAAATCACTGTATTAATGTTTACAAGAAAGAAATCACGCACGAAGGCTAATCGCATAACACTCACTCAACACAAGATAAGTACGCACTGATTTAAAGCCTTAAAACACACACGCAAGAAATAAACATTGGAGATATACGTTTTTCAGTTGTTCATTCCACATACAATAGGCAAAACTATACTTTGGTGCTATTTTAGGGAAATAAAGATATGAAGGTAACATTCAATTGGTAATAAAACGCAGAACTACTTTTAATTCCTGTACATATTGAAACTTATCAGGAAATTTCATGTGATTCTGATAAGAACTCTGCTAAAGGGACATTTTATACTTGGCAATTAACGTATCCACACAAACGCACACGAGATGCTGTCAGTTGGAACAATTTCTTTTATTTACATATATTCACAAATTAACACTTACATAACCTTAATCACAGTATAACAACAAACACTTCACTTTGAGAATATCAATAAGCCGCCATTATTAAAAACAACTGTATAACACAGCACATAGAGGTTACAACTTTGGAACACAAATAAGACACCTGACTGCGTACAAGCATGTCACTTCAATATGGAGACTGCCTTTTACCGCATGTCACGAAGTCACAAGTATAGTCCTTGCTACACCATAACTTGTCAACCAATAACTTCCAAACAATAACTGACTTCACACTGTCAAGATCGTCTCTTTATATATATCCTGGCCAGGTTTCCAGAAAGATACATTAGAAGAAATATCTTCGTGAAAATTCTAGAGTGCACAATACATAGATTACAATGTATAGAACATTCTCAATAGTTCTAGTGCCTTAGTACCATTCTGAAAATTAGAGTGTGTTTCACAATTACGAATTACAATTTATATATACAGGTAAGAATAAATTATAATATTAATTTGCTGGTATTTGCATTGACTGAACTGATATAAATGTCTATATACAGTGCACGTTTCATGACATAACCTCAAAGAAAGTGCGCTCATATCGTCCATACGTATACTGTAACTTTATACGTAAATAATACTAATACTAAATGGATGTAACACTTCACAGCTATACATATAATAATAATAATAATAATAATAATAATAATAATAATAATAATAATAATAATAATAATAATAAGAAGAAGAAGAAGAAGAAGAATAGTTACTCGAGCTCAATATCTGCATTAGTTACCCATGAGTGAGAGAATATTGTTTTCAAGTTATACTTGTCATCGTACTTGCGTCACAATAAGATAGAAAAAAAATACAGTGGGAAGTTTTAAGAAACATACTTGCTTGTCTCACCTCTTACGCATAGCTTTGGCCTACTACAAGGTAAATATATTCCAGCGGGATTATTGAAATGGTAGTCCGAAATAATATTCTCTGACAACGGGAGAGAAAGTGGTGTATAGCTTGCTCTATATACGCCGTGCTGAATCCACCGTTTAGAATAAAATGGTGTTAGGACAAAAGTGAAAACGGGATTTGAAAGGAGGAAAAGAAGGTTAGAACTGAAAATTCGATTTTTTTGGATCCAAAGTCGCAATATGTTATTCATGTCTCCTATTGAAAGCATCTTAAACGAAACACACATTTAAAATGTCGAAAAAATTGTAGGAATATTAGCTATGAATTTTAGGTAAATAAAATATAATAAAGTATGAGAATACATTCTTTATTTATTCCTAAAAATTACAATCCTTTTCTTAATTATCGTTATCCTGTCGATTAGATTAGCACCTTGCCTTTTTCCTACCACTATGAGCGCTATTGTGAATCAATACAGAGTTTCACTTAAGCCCTTATAACTACATGCAGTGTGGACATTTTTCAATAAATAAAAAAAACGCCTGAAGGTATTGAACCAAGGAACACATTACAGAAAGAATTATGTAAATAAGTGGTTTATGACGTGCTTGAGAGCGCTAATAGAAGAAAGAAACTTCTCCAGGGGAGGAACTTGAATAAGGAATCCCCCTAGGCTACGGTGGCTTTGGCTGGAATCCACGTTGTATTAGTGGTGGTGATGGTGATTACTGTTGTAAGAGGAGGTACAACTAGGCAACCATTCTCTATATAACACTAATCAGATGGAAAAATGGAAGGGAAAAAATGAAGGTATCGGCCAAAGGAAGACAAGGGCCACGAAGGGCGGGAAAATGAAAGACTCCCTAGGCCTCCATACGTAATGCCGTCGGGGTCGGAAAGAAACAAGAGTTGTTCAAGGGAGGTCGGATAGGATAGATGAAAGTGAGGAGCCAGGCACAAGTAAGTGGAAGCAATGCCAGGACTCAGCTGAGGGGCCCGTGGTCGCCAACCCACGCTCCAAAGTTCAGAGCCCCTGAGGCCTCTTTTAGTCGCCTCTTACGACAGGCAGGGGATACCGTGGGTGTTATTCTACCGCCCCCACCCACAGGGGGTCCACATTGTATTAGTGTTTACGAGAGTTAAGAAAAAAGCGATTTTAGGCTGTTTTTCCGGAAGTGCATTTAGGCCGGAAGTGGTTTCAGATTTTTTTAAAAAAAAGTTTGAATGACCTATCCAAGACTGACAATTTGGAACTCTTTCGGGCCCTTTAACCCTTCAACTTTCGCTACAATTGAGGAAATTGCTTAATTTTACATTTTTCGTTGTATGGGAACCCCTACTTTTTCTGCTAGGAAATGTTTTACCGGGCGAGTTGGCCGTGCGGCTAGGGGCGCGCAGCTGTCAGCTTGCATCCGGGATATAGTGGGTTCGGACCCCACTGTCGGCAGCCCTGAAGGTGTTTTTCCGTAGTTTCCCATTCTCACACCTGGCAAATGCTGGGGCTGCACCTTAATTAAGGCCACGGCCGCTTCCTTCCCACTCCTAGCCCTTTCCTATACCATCGTCGCCTTAAAGACCTATCTGTGTCGGTGCGACGTAAAACAGCTAGCAAAAAAAAAAAAAAAAAAAAAAAGATTCCAACATTAAAATATCAACATCCATCCGTTTGTAAACAAGTATGGTAGTTAGTGAGAGGAATACACATGTTAATAAGCAAAGTCCGGATATTCATGCCGTAACAGGTTAGATTGCAAACTAAATTTGGTTAATAGGAGTTCTGATGGATCGTACCCCTAATGTTTATGCAAATCCCATAGCATAATCGTTGTGAAGGTAGACTATACTTGCTGCTCGCTTCAGAAACTTTGCATTCTAACCTATTAATGCATAAAAATCCGGGTTCTTTTAATAAGCTTTCGCTGTGTCTGAAAATAAGGTGAAAATAAGTGGCTCTTCACGCTTTGCAGAGAACTTAGCTCGCCAGAGCAACGAAAAGTCAGCTTGTTTTCTTAACTCGGGGAAAGCCCAAAAGCTTAGGCCTATTATCACTTTTACAATTTACGAGCCGTGAAAGCATCAATCTAAATATTAATGAGAAGGATATTTCGTAATAGCTTGAAAGGGACTTTTAGATGAAAGTGATTTCAGTGACAGGAGTTCACCTAAAAAACTTTAGTGACATAAATGACATTATTTATAACCATGCTGGAAGGTACATTATGCAATCAGGAAGTTTGAAATGGAAATGGTCTAACACTCCCAAAACACCCAGTTACTGGGCGGAATGGCTCAGACGGTTGAGACGCTGGCCTTCTGACCCCAACTTGGCAGGTTCGATCCTGACTCAGTCCGGTGGTATTTGGAGGTGCTCAAATAAATCAGCCTCGTGTTGGTAGATTTACTGGCACGTTAAAGAACTCCTCCCCCCACGGCACTTAACGCTCTTGAAGGGGTTTTGGCCTGCCCAGCGACCGCTGCTCAGCCCTAAGGCCTGCAGATTACGAGGGATCGTGTGGTCAGCACGACGCATCCTCTCGGCCGTTATTCTGGGCTTTCGAGACCGGGGACGCTATTTCATCGTCAGATAGCTGCTCATTTCTAATCACGTAGGCTGAGTGGACCTCGAACCAGCCCTCATGTCGAGAGAAAAATCCCTGACCTGGCTGGGAATCGAATCCAGGCCTCCGGGCGAGAGGCAGGCACGCTACCCCTACACCACGGTGCCGGCGTAAAAGAACACCTGTGGGACAAAATTCCAACTCCTCGCCGTCTCTGAAAAGCTAATAACATTCTTCTTCTTCTTCTTCTTAACCCGTTTACTCTCCAGGGTTGGTTTTTCCTTCGGACTGAGCGACGGATCTCACCTCTACCACCTCAAGGACAGTGTCCTGGAGAGTAAGACTTAGGGTCGGGGTATACAACTGGAGAGGAGGACCAGTACCTCGGCCAGGCGACCTCACCTGCTATGCTGAACAGGGGCCTTGTAGGGGTCGGGAAGTTTGGAAGGGATAAATGAGGAAAGGGGAAGGAAGCGGCCGTGGCCTTAAGGTAGGTACACGAATGCACAGAAATGGTGTCCGATATAAACAAAGCATGGCGTTCCCCCACCTCCTCGCTTAACGCATTGCTGCAGGTAGACATCACAAATGGGCACAGTGGTGGATGTATATCACAAACCGTTCCCCCCTTCCCAACCTTTTCGGTATTGGAGTGGAGCAGTGCTGATTGCTTATGTCGGGACACTGCTTCTGTGCATGAGTATACCATCCCGGCATTTGCCTAGAGGAGAAGTAGGAAACCACGGAAAACCATTTCGAGGATGGCTGAGGTGGGAATCGAACCCACCTCTAATCAGTTGACCTCCCGAGGCTGAGTGAACCCCGTTCAAGCCCTCGTATCACTTTTTCAAAATCGTGGTAGAGCCGGGAATTGGACCCGGGCCTCCGGGGGTGGCAGCTAATCACACTAACCACTACATCCCAGAGGCGGATATTATTATTATTATTATTATTATTATTATTATTATTATACCATTTACTCTAGTCTGTTTTATTTTTAAAGCCGGCCCCGTGATGTAGGGGTAGCGTGCCTGCCTCTCGCCCGGAGACCCCGGTTTCGATTCCCGGCCAAGTCAGGGATTTTTTTCTCGACCTGAGTGCCGTGGGGTTTGGTTTTTTGGGTTTTGGGCTTTTGGTTTTATTATTAAGAACTGAATCACAGTAATTGATCATTCACACATAAATCTGATTAGAATATATCAATAAATAAATAAATAAATAAATAAATAAATAAATAAATAAATAAATAAATAAATCAATCAATCAATCAATCAATCAATGACCTGAATTGAGGGCAGTTGGCAAATTCCCTCTCACTTGCTTACCTACAGAGGAAGTGGCCGTGCGGTTTGGGTTACGTAGATATCATCAAATACAGTAGAGACAATACGCGACACTCTGCGAGATATCGAGGGACAGCGGTTAGAACTCTGTCAAGCGGAGTGACCTGGGAGTTACTGATTCTGTCATAAGAGTACTGGTATTTGTTTGTGTAGTTTCTGGAGTTATTTATGCGTTCGCATTAAGTTGACATAAGTAAATAGTAGCGTGTGTCATTTCTTTATATCTCCTTTCAATATGATATATGCTGTGTTTGGCTGCAGTGACTATGAAGTGCAGAAGGATTCGCCGTCTTTCTTCCGTTTCCCTCGTGACAAGAAAATGTAAGTAAATATTGTGTTTGCACAGATATTCTTCCAGTTACAAAGAGATTTGTATAGTACTTCCAACATTTCTGACATGCGCGATCCAGATTTTAACTGGTTTAAAATATAAGCTTATTTTATTGTATTAGTGCAGCAGTTAACCTTCAATACCGATGTGTTGTTGTGTGATCTGTGGGTTTTGATTTAATTCAAGAAAATACATAAGCATATGTGTGTGTGTGTGTGTGCGTGTGTGTCTGTGTGTGGGGGGGGGCTGGTTGTGTTCCAAGTTACCCCACTTGGAATGCCGTAATGCGTTGTCAAGCACTGAAGGAAATATGGGTGATTTAAGAAATGTACAACATATTTTGTTTAACAATATGACGATGCAAATTTGCTTTACCCTAATCTAATGGCAAGTATTGATTCTAGGGACATTTTGAATGTTCTTGAGGGTAAATTTATAGATTTCCTTTATGTTAGCAGGCTTCAAGTTAAAACCAAAATTGTCCAGCTCTTAAATATAAATTCATTGCATGATGTGTGTAAGGAATGTGCCGATATTTTTATTGACAAGTGTCTTAATGTGATGATACAATGCTTTTAAATGAGAACTAAGATAAATCTAGCCGTGAAAGTTCAGGTAGGAACACTAAAGCTACAAAAGTAATGCATAAATAAAGATCAAGCCCTTTCACAGCAGTCCATTTCACATCTTGATTATATGTCTAATTTCAGTCTTTACATAATAACCTGTTAAATAAATTTTCATTTATTTATCCAGAATTGCTTTAGTAACTTTGTAGTTAATATATTAATAACACTTTCTTTCTAGACGTAATTTATTTATCCATTTCCATATATACATTTCCATTGATATTCGAATTTAGCGCTAATTTTCATGTCACACCACTAGGAGCGCCACTTGCGAATTGTATGCTATTTTAACAAGGCTAAATCCGGAAGTCTCGCGTATTGTCTCTACTGTATTTGATATCATCTTGCATTCGGGAGATAGTGGGTTCGAACCCCACTGTCGGCAGCCCTGAAGATGGTTTGGGCTGTATCTTAATTTAATTCCACGGCCGTTTCCTTCCCCACTCCCTATCTGTGTCCATACCACGTAAAGCCAATTGTCAATAATAATAATAATAATAATAATAATAATAATAATAATAATAATAATAATAATAATAATAATAATAATAATAATAATAATGGAGCCTCCGTGGCTCAGACGGCAGCGCGTCGGCCTCTCACCGCTGGATACCGTGGTTCAAATCCCGGTGACTCCATGTGAGATTTGTGCTGGACAAAGCGGAGGCGGGACAGGTTTTTCTCCGGGTACTCCGGTTTTCCCTGTCATGTTTCATTCCAGCAACACTCTCCATTGTCATTTCATAGCATTTATCACTCATTAACAAATCACCTTGGGAGTGACGACCCCATTGTAATAACAGCCTATATATGTTTCGTTCATTACATCCCTGACCCGGTCAATGACTGGAAAACAGGTTGTAGGTTTTCGTTTTTCAATAATAATAATAATAATAATAATAATAATAATAATAATAATAATAATAATAATAATAATAATAATAATAATAATAATAATAATAATAATAATAATAATGTTATTTAAATAGAAACCGAGTCTAACCGTCGTCTTTTCGTCTCCTTCTAGTTCTCTTAACCTGCATGGCCGAGTCCATTAATTACCTAGGTAACCTATCCTCCTCCATTCGCCTCACATGTCCCCACCACCGAAGCCGATTTATGCGTACCGCAACATTCATTGAGTTCAATCTTAACTTAAGCCTCTATCTCCTCATTCCGAGTATCCTCCTGCCACTGTTTGTACCAGCAATCATTCTCGCTACTTTCATCTCTGTTACTTCTAACTTATGAATAAGATATCCAGAGTCCACGCAGCTTTCGCTCCCGTAAAG
Organism: Anabrus simplex; assembly: GCF_040414725.1. Classification (NCBI taxonomy): domain Eukaryota; kingdom Metazoa; phylum Arthropoda; class Insecta; order Orthoptera; family Tettigoniidae; genus Anabrus; species Anabrus simplex. The sequence continues at coordinate 63,579,319 of NC_090278.1, read as the reverse complement.
CAGAGTTGGTCTGAAAACAGACCGATGTAAAAATAGTTTCGTCCGGGAGCTGACTTCCTTCTTACAGAATACTGCTGATCGCAACTGCGAGCTCACTGCATTAGCTTTGGGTGAGAGGGGGGGGGGGGGCGGGTTCGGGGGTCCTGTCACAGTACATTTTTCCATAAATCTTTCTTTGCTACTGACCAGTACCACCGCAGTTATTTAAATCTTCCGCCCGAAAACAAACTAATTCACTGCTGCCAACCCTCGCAAAACGCGAATGGAAATTTCTGGTCTCAAGTGTTACATTTCAATATAATTATTTATTACTTTTCTTCTTTAAAAAAATAATATGGGAAACAAGGTCATACCTTTTTATTTAATTTTATTGGACCATGGAGGTTTGGCTGGCGAATGTTCGTTTGTGAGGACATCTTTACTGCTACGCCGCTACGGACTCTGTCCAAGTGGAAGCCTCTTCCCGCACCCTTCCTCCGCTCCGAAAGCGACCACCTGCGCGCTTCCCCGTTACATCTCAACCCCCTCACCCACACTATATCCTCGGACGGAAGCTCGAGAGTCCATGCCTTATCTTCAACCAGAAAACATTTACCAGTGAACTTCGCCTTTGGTAACTTATTACCGAACAGTCTTCCTTACTGTTGAGAATGTACAGTTTTGCAATGTAGTGTAATTTTCTTCGTATTATTCAAGTCCAATGTTTGACTTCAAATATCGAGAGAAAATATATTATTTTTTTTAAACTTTTCTTTTTCTTGGGAGAACACACATCCTAAAAACTTGAAATTATCTACGTATTCCAGTTTTGTATTCCTAATCGCACATTGATGCCGAGAAATCAGCGTCAAACACAAACACAGCGCTTTCTCTGTACCCTACTTGCTGTAGCGTGATCCTGTCAGCTAGGAATTCCGTGTTCATGTCTCTCCCCTGGAGAAGTTTAGTTCCTCTATTAGGCGTCTCAAGCCGGTCATAAGCCGCGTACAGCCTTAACAACACCACCTGGCAAAACCCATTTCAATTCACCCGCGCAGCGATTTTATTGGCTAACTTCAGCAGCTGATAATAATTTCGTGCGGCTATTTTTAAATTTTTTTTTTTTGCTAGTTGCTTTACGTCGCACTGACACAGATAGATCTTATGGCGACGATGGGACAGGAAAGGGCTAGGAGTGGGAAGGAAGCGGCCGTGACCTTAATTAAGGTACAGCCCCAGCATTTGCCTGGTGTAAAAATGAGAAACCACGGAAAACCACCTTCAGGGCTGCCGACAGTGGGGTTCGAACCTACTGTCTCCGAATACTGGATACTGGCCGCACTTAAGCGAATGTAGCTATCGAGCTCGGTATATGGCTATTCTTAGCCGAGTGCAGCCCTTGTAAGGCAGACCCTCCGGTGAGGGTGGGCGGCATCTGCCATGTGTAGGTAATTGCGTGTTATTGTGGTGGAGGACAGTGTTATGTGTGGTGTGTGAGTTGCAGGGATGTTGGGGACAGCACAAACACCCAGCCCCTGGGCCATTGGAATTAACCAATTAAGGTTAAAATCCCCAGGAATCGAACCTGGGAATCTCTGAACCGAAGGCTAGTACGCTGATCATTCAGCCAACGAGTCGGACTCGGCAGCTGATAAAACAACAAGGGGGGGGGGCGAGATATCGATTTATTTCCCCCCCAATGCTCTAACGCTCATTTATCCAGTTCACGTTGATCCCCACCATCCTGTATTTTAAATGCTGGCATCGTAGGAGAGTACCTACGTAACTTTTCCACCCTTTAAAAAAACCCACAGTTCAGGCAAGCAACTCAGTGTTGAAAACATCCTAGGGATATGAGCTACGAATTTTAGGAAAACAAAATACAACACAGTATGAGAATAAATTCTTTATTTATTTCTAAAAATTACAATTGTTTCCTTAATCATCGTTATCCGTTCAATTAGATTAGAAGTTTGCCTTTTTCTACCACTAGGAGCGCCAATGTGAGTGAGTGCATTGTTTCACTTAAGCACCTCTACGAGCGATGTGAGTCAGTGCATTGTTTCACTTAAGCACCTCTACGAGCGATGTGAGTCAGTGCATTGTTGCACTTAAGCACCTCTATGAGCGATGTAAGTCAGTGCATTGTTGCACTTAAGCACCTCTATGAGCGATGTAAGTCAGTGCATTGTTGCACTTAAGCACCTCTATGAGCTATGTGAGTGAGTGCATTGTTGCACTTAAGCACCTCTACGAACGATGTGAGTCAGTGCGTTGTTGCACTTAAGCACCTCTACGAGCGATATGAGTCAGTGCATTGTTTCACTTAAGCACCTCTACGAGCGCTATTGTGAATCAGTGCATTGTTTCACTTAAGCACCAGTAGGAGCGCCAGTGTGAGTGAGTGCATTGTTTCACTTAAGCACCAGTAGGAGCGCTAATGTGAGTGAGTGCATTGTTTCACTTAAGCACCAGTAGGAGCGCTAATGTGAGTGAGTGCATTGTTTCACTTAAGCACCAGTAGGAGCGCCAGTGTGAGTGAGTGCATTGTTTCACTTAAGCACCAGTAGGAGCGCTAATGTGAGTGAGTGCATTGTTTCACTTAAGCACCAGTAGGAGCGCTAATGTGAGTGAGTGCATTGTTTCACTTAAGCACCAGTAGGAGCGCCAGTGTGAGTGAGTGCATTGTTTCACTTAAGCACCAGTAGGAGCGCTAATGTGAGTGAGTGCATTGTTTCACTTAAGCACCAGTAGGAGCGCTAATGTGAGTGAGTGCATTGTTTCACTTAAGCACCAGTAGGAGCGCTAATGTGAGTGAGTGCATTGTTTCACTTAAGCACCAGTAGGAGCGCCAATGTGAGTGAGTGCATTGTTTCACTTAAGCACCTCTACGAGCGATGTGAGTCAGTGCATTGTTGCACTTAAGCACCTCTACGAGCGATGTGAGTCAGTGCAGAGTTTCACTTAAGCACCTCTATGAGCGATGTAAGTCAGTGCATTGTTGCACTTAAGCACCTCTACGAGCGATGTGAGTCAGTGCATTGTTGCACTTAAGCACCTCTACGAGCGATGTGAGTCAGTGCATTGTTGCACTTAAGCACCTCTATGAGCGATGTAAGTCAGTGCATTGTTGCACTTAAGCACCTCTATGAGCGATGTAAGTCAGTGCATTGTTGCACTTAAGCACCTCTATGAGCGATGTAAGTCAGTGCATTGTTGCACTTAAGCACCTCTATGAGCGATGTAAGTCAGTGCATTGTTGCACTTAAGCACCTCTACGAGCGATGTGAGTCAGTGCATTGTTGCACTTAAGCACCCCTATGAGCTATATGAGTCAGTGCATTGTTTCACTTAAGCACCTCTACGAGCGATATGAGTCAGTGCATTGTTGCACTTAAGCACCTCTACGAGCGATGTGAGTCAGTGCATTGTTTCACTTAAGCACCCCTATGAGCGATATGAGTCAGTGCATTGTTGCACTTAAGCACCTCTATGAGCTATGTGAGTGAGTGCATTGTTGCACTTAAGCACCTCTACGAGCGATGTGAGTCAGTGCGTTGTTGCACTTAAGCACCTCTACGAGCGATGTGAGTCAGTGCGTTGTTGCACTTAAGCACCTCTACGAGCGATGTGAGTCAGTGCGTTGTTGCACTTAAGCACCTCTACGAGCGATGTGAGTCAGTGCGTTGTTGCACTTAAGCACCTCTACGAACGATGTGAGTCAGTGCGTTGTTGCACTTAAGCACCTCTACGAGCGATATGAGTCAGTGCATTGTTTCACTTAAGCACCAGTAGGAGCGCCAGTGTGAGTGAGTGCATTGTTTCACTTAAACACCAGTAGGAGCGCTAATGTGAGTAAGTGCATTGTTTCACTTAAGCACCTCTACGAGCGCTATTGTGAGTCAGTGCATTGTTTCACTTAAGCACCACTAGGAGCGCCAATGCGAGTCAGTGCATTGTTTCACTTAAGCACCTCTACGAGCGATATGAGTCAGTGTATTGTTGCACTTAAGCACCTCTACGAGCGATATGAGTCAGTGCATTGTTTCACTTAAGCACCTCTACGAGCGATATGAGTCAGTGTATTGTTGCACTTAAGCACCTCTACGAGCGATATGAGTCAGTGCATTGTTTCACTTAAGCACCTCTACGAGCGATATGAGTCAGTGTATTGTTGCACTTAAGCACCACTAGGAGCGCCAATGCGAGTCAGTGCATTGTTTCACTTAAGCACCTCTACGAGCGATATGAGTCAGTGTATTGTTGCACTTAAGCACCTCTACGAGCGATATGAGTCAGTGCATTGTTTCACTTAAGCACCTCTACGAGCGATATGAGTCAGTGTATTGTTGCACTTAAGCACCTCTACGAGCGATATGAGTCAGTGCATTGTTTCACTTAAGCACCTCTACGAGCGATATGAGTCAGTGCATTGTTGCACTTAAGCACCTCTACGAGCGATATGAGTCAGTGTATTGTTGCACTTAAGCACCTCTACGAGCGATATGAGTCAGTGTATTGTTGCACTTAAGCACCTCTACGAGCGATATGAGTCAGTGCATTGTTTCACTTAAGCACCACTAGGAGTGCCAATGCGAGTCAGTGGATTGTTGCACTTAAGCACCTATACGAGCGATGTGAGTCGATGCAGAGTTTCACTTAAACTACATTCGGTGTGGACGTTATTAAAAATCAATAAATTACTTGGGATATTGAATCAAGGAACACATTATGAAAGAATTATGTAAATAAGTTAATTTGGCTAGGATTTGAGTCATAAAGGAGACGAGTAAAGGAACAAGCTATTTCAGGCTGTTTTTCCATAGCTCCATTTAGGCCGGAAATGATTTTCAAAATTAGTTTTTTTTTAGTTTGATAGAACTATCCAAGACTCACAATTTGAAAACCTTCCGGGCCCTTTAGCCCTTCAACTTCAGCCATTTCTTTAAGATATGAAGACAGGGTTTTCTCAATTGAGTGTGCCTATAAAGGTATTTGTAGACTGGTTAATTTAATAGCAATATGTATTTACAATGTAACTATATTCCATTGCAAGATTGTCTAGTTTTATTTTTGGAGGTAAATGAAAGAGATTTGAAGTTTATGGTAGAAATGTTTATTTAAAGGGAAAAAAATGTGTTTTGTATTTTTATCTATCATAAAGAATTTGACACTCCAGATGAACAAGCTCCAAAACAAATTTAAAAAATGCTTAACCCTTTCAGACCGAGTACGCACAATTGTGCGGGTTCGTATTTTAGTTATCCCTGACCGTATTTGATGTTTTTTCGGCGCTACACCGGACTGCAGTGATTGTGCAGGACACGTGGCGTGTATTTCAATTGATTTTAGTATGCGCTTGACCGCCAGGGCGAAGGAAGAAGAGTTTAAAAAGCACAGTTGATCGGCGAGATGGCAGGAAGCAGTAGTGCCGAAAGTAAGTATTTATTTACTGCGTTTATATTAATCTAGAAGCTTTACTGAATACCGGAAAATATTCAGTGAAGTGTGTACATTGGTTAGTGAACGTAAATTTTGAAGCTACACCATCGTACGTGATACAACGAGGTTTTGAATTTGGATACGCACAATTGTGTGGGTCTTGTTTTTCGGATGTTAGTTTTTATTTTGTAAAATAAACTATTAATATGTGTATTGAGGAGCATTTTAGTCAGTTCTTGACGTACAAACAAAAATTCACACCTCCAGTTTTCTTTCAGGTCTGAAAGGGTTAAACCAATGAATGTTATCCTCACGTCTTTATTTTAACATCTCAAGTTGAACAAATCAAATGTATAAAAAGATCGTAACCTTAGAACCATGATGGCTGACAACATTAGACAATGAACATTGAAAGGGAGGATGCCACAGGTATTTTATTTTATTCTGTTAATCTGCATGACATTAAAAATGACCACACAGTTACAGAATACAAGAGAATTTATAAATTCATATTCGGCAGGAGTTTAGAAAAAATGGAATAAAATATACGTTTTTAAGGTGTGATTTGCGCCACACTGAGGGCATCAGTATGAGTATAAATGTAGATATTGTCTCAATATAGGCTAAACACTAATGGAACCCTTCACTGCAATGCCCTAACACGTGAGAGAGGGTTTCGAACAATGGTTCCTGGGATACGATAGGTTTCTAACTATTTTTTTTAAGAACTTGTTTCCAAATGATAGCTAACAAAGACAAAATTCTCTGGTTTAGTGACCAGATATTTATAACAGTATTTGTTTGCTCAATACGTTAATTTTGAATTTTGGTTACACAACAACAGGGCGAGACAGGTATTTGCTAGTTCGATGCTGGCAGTCCGGTGGTTTGAAGAAAACCGTAAAAGTATTATTAGTATTGTTGTTATTATTATTTATTTATTATTATTCATACACTTCTCGACAGGAAATATGGGTAGTAACGGGGCACGGGATGCACCAAGTGCCTTACAATAATTGAAGTATTTACACATTATAAAACTGTAGATCACGGGATCTTCATTCCTGAGAGAGGAACGATGGCACAATGTTGCATGTTGACAGGAGGACAGGATGATGCATAATTTTGTAGATGTTCGGTGGAAGACCCAGTTCTCGCAGACTCTTGTGAAGTGTGTGTGGAATGAGGGCGCTGACTGACAGAATCACAGGGACTATCCGTACCAGTTTCATCTTCCAGATCCTCTTGATCTCTTCTGCAAGTTCTTTGTACTTGGGTATTTTTTCATGATACTTCCTGTCAATGTTGGTGTCATTAAGGATAGCGATGTCAATAACGAAAGTTGTCCCACTTTTCCTGTTTACCAGTATGATGTCTGGTTATTATGGTTGACTGTTTTGTCTGTCACTACAGCAGTGTCTCAATAAAACTTAATCGACTCGTTCTCCAGGAGTAGTGTTGGATGGTACTTGTAATAAGGGATACGCTCCTGAATTAATTGGTTTCCCTGAGCAAGTGCCTGGTGCATAATTCCCGAGACATGATTGTGTCGTCTCCTGTATTCTACGGGGGCAAGTACTGGGCAGCCCGCAGTGATATGGTCGATGGTCTCGAGATGAACGGAGCATCGTCTGCATTTTTCGGAGAGTACGCTGGTGTCTTTGATGATGTACTTTTTGTAATTGTTTGTAGCTATTACTTGGTCTTGTATAGCAACTGCAAATCCCTCTGTCTCCCCAAATAAGCGCCCACTTTGTAGCCACATACACGACGCATTCTTGTCTATGCTCTGTTGGTTTAGATTGCTGTAGTATTTTCCGTGGAGGGTCTTCTACCGCCAGGTCCTTTCTTCGTGATTTGTATGAGGTTCAGAGGCATTGTATGGATACAGAACAGTGTACTTGTCAGCAAGTACTACAGCTTTATGGACAAAGCTGTTTTCTTGCTTTTTATGGAAGTATCTCCTTAGGTTCTTTATCTGATTCAGGAGCATGACTTGAAGATCCAGTACTCCTAAGCTTCCCGATTTCCATGGAAGAGTGACCCTTTGATTGCATGAATTTGGATGATGTAATCTGTAGGTGGTGAGCAAAGTTCTCGTTTTCCTTTGTATGCTGTCTATTTCTGTAGCAGACCATTTCAGAATTCCGAATGAATAGACAATAGTGTGCGTGTTTATTGCTTTAATTTTGCTCTTGACATTTAGGTAGCTGCGTAAAATTTTATTATTATTATTATTATTATTATTATTATTATTATTATTATTATTATTATTATTGCTTAATTTTACGTTTTTCGTAGGGGCTGGCTGGCCGAGGCGGTAAAGGCGTGCTCGGTTCACCCGGAAGGACGTGGGTTCGAATCCCCGTCAGAAAGTCGTAACATTTAAGAAACGAGATTTCCACTTCCGGAGGTGCATATGGCCCTGAGGTTCACTCAGCCTACACCAAAAATGAGTACCAGGTTAATTCCTGGGGGCAAAGGCGGCCGGGCGTAAGAGCTAACCACTCTACCCCATCACGTGCCGAGGTTAACAATGGTGGAAGCCTTTACCTTTCACTCCTCCAAGGACCTTCATGGCCTGCACGGAGGTGACTTTGCTTGCTTTGCTTTACGTTTTTCGTAATATGGCGACCCCTACCTAGCTAAGAAATGTTTTCCACAGTAACATTCAGTTTCCTCTGCTACTGTAGGTTTGATCTTGCGATCTGGAGACAGCTACTCTGCCCCTGATCCATATAGCGAGCCAGCTGATAGAAGATTCATGATAACGGAACTGAGCGTTGAAGTTAAATGCCTTCCATAATTACAGACATTCCTCGATGAGCAAACTAGTTCTGCTTTCTGAACTTCAAATTAATTCCACATCGTGGTGAAATAATTATAACATGTGTTATATAATTATAACGTAGAGCCCGGAATTATATGCATTAATAGGTTAGAATGCAAACTTACTGAAGCGGGAAGGAAGTATAGTCTACCTTCACAACGACTATGCTATGGGGTTTGCATAAACATTAGGGGTACGGTCCAGCAGAACCCCTATAATTTATGTTATTCTTTCTACATTGTGGAAGAGCGGGTGGCCGACATTTCCTATTAACCAAATTAATTTGTCATCTAACCTAATACCGCCTGAAAATCCGGGCTTTAATTATAAGCATTGTGGAGAAGGTGATTATTATTTTACTTCATGCTATGAATGCACTCGGTGTTTCGTTCGTTGTTCTTTCAAGCGTGAGAATATGTTCTTGTTCCTTTGCGAAATATTGGTATTGAATTCAGAAAAATTCCTGTTGGCTAGGCGGGTGATGATGTTTGATTCATCAGTCCATGGAATGGTTTTATGCAGCTTATATATCTCGCTATCCTGTGCTAATCTTTTAATTTCTGTGTGACTACTACATCGTACATCTGCTCTACATCGGTCTACTCCTACCGTTTTTACCACCTACACTTCGCTCAAAAACAAACGGAACAAGTCCTGGGTGTGTCAAGATATGTCCTACCGTTCTGTCTCTTCTTCTCATCAAATTTAGCCAATTCGATTCAGTATCTCTTCATTCGCGATTTGGATCTATCCATATCAGCTTCAGCATTCTTCTGTAACACCTCATTCCAAAAGCTTCTATTCTCTTCCTTCCTGAGCTAGTTATCATTCATGTTTCGCTTCCATACAATGCCACGCTCCAGACGAAAGTAATCAAAAACATCTTTCTAATTCCTATATCAATGTTCGAACTGAGCAAATTTCTTTTCTTAAGAAAGGCCTCCCTTACTTTCGCTAGTCTGCATTTTGTCTCCTCCTTACTTCTGCCATCGTTAGCAACAATAATCATCTACTTCCTTTAAGACTTCATTCTCTAATCTAATATCTCCTGCATCACCTGACTACACTCGACTGAACTCCACTACTTTTGTTTTGAATTTACACTTATTATTATTTATTATTTAGCGTATGGTATACAAATACGTTATTACAAATGAACAAAAATAACCAATGAACCAATCTGCAAACAAATATCTAGACCTTGTATGTACTCAATACATTTTGGGGTTGCCATCAAGAAGTCTTCATATGGCCCTCCATATGCTCTGATGCTGCATTCCTCCCTGATGTGTTGCGGTGCACCACAGTCGCATAGCGGCGAGGAGAGCATTCGCCATTTAAAAAGTGAATCCCCACATCTTTCGTGTCCCGTCCTGAGTCGGTTGAGCATTGACCATACCTTGCGGGGTTGATCAAACCCTGGAACTGTCTTATTGATGCATGGCATTTCCAGGCATGTAGCTGGAGCATTTTGCATCCATTCTTCCCTCCAGGAATCGGTGATGTTGAACCCGATGTGACTGATCTCGGCTGCAAGAGGTGGATGTCTCGAACGAAGTCGTTTGATTTTGAGGTCTGAGATGTCAGAGTGTACCGGTAGTCCAGGGTTTGCTAGGATCTTGTTGTATTCTCTGATCAAGCTACTTTCCTTCGCAGGGTAGGGGGTGGTATGTTACTTAGGACAGGCAGCCAGATGGTGGGAGTAGACCTGATTGTTCCTGTAATAATGCGCATAGTACTATTAAGTTGGACATCAACTTTGTTAGTATGGACGCTGTTCAACCATACTGGTGCACAGTACTCCGCCGCAGAATATACCAATCTCAACACAGACGTCCGCAGAGTTGTGGCGGATGATCCCCATGTGGTTCCACAAAGCTTTTGTATGATGTTGTTTCTTGTTCTCAGTTTCGCAGCAGTTTTTGTGAGATGTGATTTAACCGACAGAGTCCTGTCTAGCGTGACTCCCAGATATGTTGGTTCCGTATTGTGGGTAAGTTGTGTAGCATCAAAGTAGACTTCCAGAGTCCTATTGGATTGTCTGTTGTTGAGATGGAAGCAAGTCACCTCTGTTTTTTGATGCATTAGGTCGAAGCCTCCATTTACACTTAAGAAAATGGAAATTGCAACACCATGAAAGCATTGGTCGTTTGTGTTTATTTTCAAGATATGGAACGATGCCATGTAGGTATATAAACGATCAAAGTTTCAGACCCATTAGATTGTTGCTACAGGTCTCCTCACGTGATTGGTCGCGGAGGAATCAATTCCAGTATACGGACTCTGGTGTAGCGTAGTTGACTTGTAGTCTGTGCAGTGAAGTGTTCCCCGTCAAACATGCCTCGATGACAGAGAAGAGCACGCTATCAACAACTGTCGCCGTTTGAGAGGGCTCGGATAATTGGGCTGTATGAGGCTGGATTTTAGCTAAGGACTGTCGCTGCACGTGTTGGCCGACAGGCATCTACGGTACAACGTGTATGGCAGCAGTGGTCAAATGAAGGTACCCACACTCGTAGACCTGGCACAGGCCCAGCGCGACAGACAACTGTGAGAGAGGATCGCCGCATCATTCGGATGGCCCGGATGGAACCCCATGCAACAGCAGCGCAAATTCGAGCAGATGTAGCACCCCACGTTACACAACAAACAGTTGGTAATCGCCTGCGTGCAGCTGGGTTACGAGCCCGTGTCCCTGCAGAAGGTGTTCCATTGACCCCACAACAGCAACGTGTAAGGCTGGCCTTGTCTCGAGAAAGATCGACGTAGGTCGACGAATGGCATAGGGTCGTCTTTAGTGATGAATCGCGCTTCTGTCTTGCCCGCAGTGATCGCCGGAATCGTGTGCGCCGACGTACCGGGGAGAGGGGCCGCCCAGATCTTATTGTCGAGAGGCACACAGGGCCAACACCAAGCATTATGGTCTGGGGAGCTATTGGCTTTAATGTGAAATCACAGTTAGTACTTGTTCAGGGCACTATGATTGCTCTCCACGACATCAAAACCTTAGAATGGCCCGCCAGATCCGCGGACCTCAGTTCTATTGAGCATGTGTGGGACATGATGGGTCAACAACTGGCCAACCGTCCTCAGCCACCCACAACTCTGGAACGACTGACCCGTGCAGTGCAGCAAGCATGGGCCACAATTTCTCAGGAAGCGATCCAGGGCCTTATTGACTCCATGCCTCGACGTATTCACCAATGTATTGCAGCTCGTGGTGGGCATATCCTGTACTGATTGTTGTCCAAACTTGTGGTCAGAGGGACCTGAAGGTGTAATCATCGAATCACAACCGAACACTCGTCCTGCATGTTCAATTGCAGCAATGTAGCACCACTCCTTCTGGGTGTTGCAATTTCCATTTTCTTCAGTGTATTTATTTTCATGTTTTTCTTTCTATAACTGGTAGTGCTGCATAGTCCCCGAAAGCATAAAGACAAAAGGTAAAACTCAGTAAAATGTCAGTATAAAATATACGAAATAAGTTTAATTGAACATTTTAAATTTAAATTCATATTTTAAAATTTAAAGTTTTTATTTCTCAATCCGTGTTTTTATTTCACTTAGTTCAATTAGTTCAATTTGTCACGTGATCATCCCATTATGTTCTGGATGATTTCTGACAAAAGAGTAGCGTTACGAAAATATTGAATTGTTTGGGCAGGGAAGACTTGGGAGAAAGGAGATAAACTGCTCGACTAAGCTGTCAGCGGAGAGATGGCGTGGAATGACATTAGTAGACGAATAAGTTTGAATGACATCTTTAAAAGTAGGAAAGATCACAATATGAGGATTAAGTTGGAATTCAAGAGGAAATTTTGGGGCAAATATTAGTTTTTACGAAGAGGAGTTAAGGATGGAATAATTTACTTAGGGAGACGTTTGATGAATTTCCAAATTCTTTGCAATTATTTAAGAAAAGGCTAGGAAAACAACAGATAGGGAATCTGTCACCTGGGCGACTGTCCTAAATGCAGATCAGTGGTGATTGCTTGCTTGCTTGCTTGCTTGCTTGATTGATTGATTGATTGATTGATTGATTGATTGATTGATTGATTGATTGAACATTCTCATAAGCACTACAACTGAATGTTACAAGTTAGTATGCTTTACGCCGAAGTTGATGGGGATTCTGAGGATATAGAAGGCTGTGACAAACTGCCTCTTCTATCAATGTGATACGTGTTCGCAGGGGACATTGGAAAGCCTTCATCTTATTGGGGATTCTGAAGATACAGGAGGCTGTGGCAATGTGAAAAATGTTTGCAGGAGACTTTGGAAAGCCTTGACGTTATTACCGGCAGGCTTTTACGAACGCGAGCCAGAAGGAGCTAGAAGAATCTGTTGCCAGGGAAATGACCCAGTGCATACTCCTAGGTGCGAGGAGAAAGTAGCAGGTGACGTCATTGCTCTGTTTGACGCGTCAACGGCCGCAGGAGCCGCCGCAAAAAAGATGCAACAGGAATGTTGTTAGTGTACACAATCCTTGAGCGGAGAGAGATGCGACTTCGTGTCCATATAGCCCTGTGGTGATGTGCATCTAATAGGTCGCTTATCCAGCACAGCTGAATTGCATACAGATGTCAAATAAAACACCAGTGAATAATAATAATAATAATAATAATAATAATAATAATAATAATAATAATAATAATAATAATACCAAGAGGTACACCTCAACGCCGCGCATTCAAAATTAGCGCCTTAATGAACTACTCTATCGGTCAAAAGGCGAAACTGATAACACAACAAGTTGGAACTTTAATGAGAAGATGTCACAACTGAAATATTAAGTAATTGTTTTGTTGTGAGGTTTCCTAAACTGACTGAATTTCTCCTTGTTTTATTTTGCTATTTATACCGAGCTCGACAGCTGCAGTCGCTTAAGTGCGACCAGTATCCAGTATTCGGGGATAGTAGGCTCGAACCCCACTGTCGGCAGCCCTGAAAATGGTTTTCCGTGGTTTCCCATTTTCACACCACGCAAATGCTGGGGCTGTACCTTAATTAAGGCCACGGCCGCTTCCTTCCCACTCCTAGCCCTTTCCTGTCCCATCGCCGCCGTAAGACCTATCTGTGTCGGTGCGACGTAAAACAACTGGCAAAAAAAAAAGTTTTGCTATACATCAAGAAGTTTGGACATTTTTCCACAGATGACACTACCAAAAAACTATGATCATGCACCCTGGTGCAAGGTGAAAGAACTTATAACTTAAGGAAGTTTCATATTCGTAGGTTTTCCATAACTGATCTATGTTCATTTATTTTTGGGTTGGTAATACTTCCTTTTATTTCCACCAGTTTTGAATCTGGCCAATCACGAATTTTTGTAATTAATGTTCAACCAATCCCGCATTTCTTGTTCACTTTGAATCTGCCAATAAAAATTAAGAGGGTGTGTCCTGATTAGTCTTGAATGCTCTCAAACCTTCCTTGAGGGTTTATAAACTGCGGCTTTTCACGTTTCCTGGTAAATTGATCATCGTCTTTGTATGTGTATGTTAAGGCAGGAGGCGGGGCCGCCTCTTTCTTCGGCCAGCAGAACATCTACAAGACAATGGCCACATAACATCATTCTCTCTTGCTACCTCCGCAGTTTAATTCGAGGGGAAGGCCCGAGTCTTTAATTATATAACAATACTTTTCTAAAATGTAACTTTTCTTTCGACTAATGTAAGAACTTCATAAATCTTTAAATCGCGGATAGAGAGTGCGTCACCCTCTCAAGTTCCCCTTCATCTTGGTTTGAGGTGACTACGTTTTCGCAACCTTTCGTTTCTGTAATGTGTTAAAGTGATTTCCATGCACGCCACCTCACATAGCTTGGGATTAACCCCTGTTTCATCGGCCGAGAGCCCTGTAGGATTTTGTATTTTATTATCTGGAAGTGCAGTGTACGCCTCCATTCAGTTTGTGTTTCGGGCCGTTTATTTAACCTGTTCGTTTTCGTAAAGGCCCTGTAGGTAGGGTACTAGATACCCCTGTATAAAATTATTTTCAATTTGTAAGTTGTGCCTTGAGAGGACAGTGATTGTAAGTTTTGATGTTGCCTTAAGTAGGATGGAAGAAACCGAGAGCCTGTAAGCTCTTTTCAAAGTTTTGTAAGAGTAAATTGTGCCGCTGGAAGGCTAGATATTGTATTTTGAGAGCAAGTGCTCTTGGATTAGGTAATTTCTGCCCTTAGCTAAACAATACCAACTTTAATTGTAAATTCAAATTTTAGGGGCTTGTAGCCCAGAATTGTTAAGGTCTAAATCCTGAATTTTCCAATTTTTGAAATTGTCATTGTACCTGATGTTTCATTATTATGTTAATTCAGTGAACAATTGTTATGTTTGAAGTTTGTGAAGAAATATAACCTTCAGTTCAAGTTTTAAATTAATTTTGATATTGTAGATGGACCCATTCACCCCGGCACCTTCTTTAACCTCTTCCTGCTTCAAGGGTATTCCTGTAATAATAATAATAATAATAATAATAATAATAATAATAATAATAATAATAATAATAATAATAATAATAATAATAATAATATAGTTTACTAAAACAAATTTGGCACATCCGTCTGTCCGTTCTACTGGACCAATTTGCTTCACTTCTGTTTTGTTCTCTCCCGAAGTACCTGCCCGTCAATCATGAGACAGTGATGGGTCACTAAGTTCAGCCACTACCTTCGTGATGTCCAGGCCGTACAGTAGTTTCGATGACGTCACACAAAGAGGCGAACTGTTCCCTCCGTCCGACCCGTGTAATCCAAGGACATGATGCGTCTGTACCTTTTGTAATTATGAAATATTTATAAATGTTGTAGCTTTTTTAAAAAAAATTTTGGCACTACTGGCACTGTACTTCGAAGATTTTCTTGACACGCTTCCTTCTATTCAAACATTTGTATTACTGTTTGTTTAGGAATAGCCCATGTTTTCCCAAATATTAATGCACTGATCAGCCAGATCTATTAGTTACTTCCCACATTCATGGAAACTGCCAAGGAATGCTGTTTACTCGCATTAATTTTGGGGAGAAAAGGCAGCGCGTACTCAACATTACGAACCCAAGAAATAACCGTATGTAGGTTCCATTCGTTACTGTCCACTTTTATACTTGTTCTGTATCAAGAATAAAACTCTCTGCTGTAAATCTGTGTAACAAGAAAGTCAAAAGCAGAACTCATCATCAGCTCTGAAAAATGAGTGAAACATACACGTTTATTCTTCGTAACTGGTATTTTTTCGGCTGGGATTTTCGTTTTTCATAAAGGTAACCTGTCCCCATACGAAGGAAAAGAAAATATTAGTGTATATTTACTTGTATAGTTGTATTTTCGCCATGGTGCGCACAAGTTCTTAGCATTGTGGCAAATACGAACTTTCACACACTGTTATTTAAATTTGTAGCACATTATATTTTCACAAAACGTGTTGTACGATAACAATTAAATGAATAAATTACACAAGAAGTATTACGTCCCTTGAATTTACATTACTCACCACGTGAAGATACCATACCTAACCTAAACTACGGAGTCTCATTATCTTAATAACAGCTGTTTACGTAAAGCCTGATATGATAAATTTAAAGAAAAAAACATGCAATATACTTAAATATAAATATAAATTTCTGTCTGCCCCCCCATCCTTATGGATTACATTCAAAAGTACAATTTGTAACATTCGCTTAGCTCGCCTCAATTGATCAGCTGATTGGCTTGCCGCGCTTTCTACAGTACGGCCTGTATATTACGAAAGCAGTGGTTCAGTCATCTTTGAATAATCATAAAATCAGATCATTAAATTATCACTCCAATAAGTGCAGGCGAAGGCAATACATTATGTACTTAGCAGGTTGCTAATCGACTATCACTCATCAATGAAAATGAAAAATGAAAACCTACAACCTGTTTTCCAGTCTTTGACCGGGTTAGGGATGAAATGAATGAGGCAGCTATAGGCTGTTAGTACGATGGGGTCACCACTCCCAAAGTGATTTATTAATGACTGATAGATGCTATGAAGTGAGAATGGAGAGTATTGCTGGAATGAAAGATGACAGGGAAAACCGGAGTACCCGGAGAAAATCCTGTCCCGCCTCCGCTTTGTCCAGCACAAATCTGACATGGAGTGACCGGGATTTGAACCACGGTATCCAGCGGTGAGAGGCCGGCGCGCTGCCGCCTGAAACCATGTAGGCTACATCACTCATAAATATTCTAATACATACAATTTTCATCCTTAGTAACATCAGTGCATGCAGCCGTGTTTCATCACTACCTGTTAAACCAGACAGTATACACTTCCTCTGATGATGGAAGAATACTATTCTCTGCTAGACACTCTTTGATTCTCTAACCTTGCCCACCTTCTGAATATACTCAACAGGTGGCAGAACGTTCCTGATAACTTACATGCTGCTAGGAGAAATAAGTCTGCGTACAAACAGACCACATCATGACATACGACTTAGATGGTATCTGGTAACACTTATCTCAGCGACACAAGAAAGAGTGAAAACGATGTATCTTTAAAAAAATTCTCTGCATGGAAAAAAACGCTCCTTCGAAACTAACGTATGGGCCCACATTACATCCCTCCATAGAGAGTTGGTGTCAGGAAGGGCAAAAAAAGGGCCAAATCCACATGTGCGACGCAGTTCGCACCCGCGACCCCACAGGTGTGGGAAAACGGTAGAAGAGGAAGAAGAAGAAGGTTATTATTATTAAAATGGTGTAATATGTACCCGTATCTGACTACTACTAAAAATAAAAAAACTCCCTCTCTGTGATCTAGTGATTACTATGATTAGCTGCCACTCTTGGAGGACCGGGTTCGACTCCCGGCTCTGCTGCGAAATTTGAAAAGTGGTACGAGGAATGGAACGGAGTCCACTCAGCCTCGGGAGGTCAACTGAGTAGAAAGGGTTTGAATCCCGCCTCAAGCAACCTCGAAGTCGTTTTCCGTGGTTTTCCACTTCTCCTCCAAGCAAATGCCTGGATGGTACCTAACTTAAGGCACGGCCGCTTCTTTCCTTCGCTCACTGAGTCCCAGAGGAAAACCAACCCTGGATGGCAAACAGTTAAAATATATTTTTTTAATGAAAGGATCTAGCTTCGTTTAACCAACCTTATCAAATGTCTTGTTTCTATATAACAGATACTCTGAGACTGAATTACTCTGCTTGTACCTTAAGTAAAGCTCCTTCTCTAACATACAGATAATACCACCATCTCTCTCTATCTCTCTCACTCTTCCTTTCTGCGCAGTTAGTAGATGTGAAAGTTCTCTCTTCACCGTCCAGAACGGTATTCTAGATGGCCTGTTCTTTGTGTTCAGTATTACAATAAGTTCTTTTTTTTTCTGGTGAGTGCATTTTTCTTATTATTTTGTTCTTCCCTTGACATTTAAATTGAAACTTATACAAACACTTCTATTCCCAATCTTTGATTATTGTGATAGTTTAGTTTGTAAAATCTGAAACATCTTTCCAGGTTCCACTCAGCAAATTGATAATAATTGCCAAGTTTTCCTCTCTGCCGAAACTAATTTTTGAGTAATAAATCTCTAAACTATCGGAAAAAGAAAACTTTGGTAATGGTCTTATATATATAAAAAAAAACAAGTTAATTGAAATCTAATGACATCTTTTGTTATTCAAAGGACGTCATTGCATTTTATATAAGTTGAAAAATTAGTGTTTTCGTTTCATCTAGTCAATACCTCTAAGTTTGTTTACAATTCAAAGTTGTAAACACATCATAATTAGAATAGCAAAACATGTTTCGGCCTCATTAGGCTATCTTCAGTTGTCTAGAATTAACTTAAAATTAATATACTAAATGTTACAAAACTTGAAATCAATTTACATTCATATGATATACGGTACTTATAAATTAAAAAAAAAAAGCATGTTGAACATTGCTTACACTCGCACAAGGACGAACGTGTTACCGTCTTAGTGTTAATTTAGCCAGCGTACAGATACGATATGCCACAAACACAGCTGTTGTAACTGAGTTTTATGTCCGTTTTTCTATATTTTTATCTACCGACATGCCTCTTTTCATCCTACATCTTGCTTCCCTACTTTTAATATCGTCTCTTCACCGGTAAAAGGTTGTAATCCACAAAGCTCTTCCTATCGATTATTCTCCTTAAGACTGGTCACGCCTCCCAGCCACATATGGATATGCAGCCCATCAGAACAATGCCCCTTGTGTTCGTTTTCCTATGCCGACGAGTAACCGAAAATGAACCTAACATGCATTATACAATAGGAGAGCGTAAATACATTGACTGACAGACAGAGCAAATGCAACACCAAGAAGGAGTGGTCAGAACTTTATGCCAATTGCAGGGTAGACTGACGTCACTGAGGTATGCTCATGATGTGAAATGCGCCGCTGTGCTGCGCACGTAGCGAACGATAAATGGGACACGGCGTTGGCGAATGGCCCACTTCGTACCGTGATTTCTCAGCCGACAGTCATTGTAGAACGTGTTGTCGTGTGCCACAGGACACGTGTATAGCTAAGAATGCCAGGCCGCCGTCAACGGAGGCATTTCCAGCAGACAGACGACTTTACGAGGGGTATGGTGATCGGGCTGAGAAGGGCAGGTTGGTCGCTTCGTCAAATCGCAGCCGATACCCATAGGGATGTGTCCAGCGTGCAGCGCCTGTGGCGAAGATGGTTGGCGCAGGGACATGTGGCACGTGCGAGGGGTCCAGGCGCAGCCCGAGTGACGTCAGCACGCGAGGATCGGCGCATCCGCCGCCAAGCGGTGGCAGCCCCGCACGCCACGTCAACCGCCATTCTTCAGCATGTGCAAGACACCCTGGCTGCTCCAATATCGACCAGAACAATTTCCCGTCGATTGGTTGAAGGAGGCCTGCACTCCCGGCGTCCGCTCAGAAGACTACCATTGACTCCACAGCATAGACGTGCACGCCTGGCATGGTGCCGGGCTAGAGCGACTTGGATGAGGGAATGGCGGAACGTCGTGTTCTCCGATGAGTCACACTTCTGTTCTGTCAGTGATAGTCACCGCAGACGAGTGTGGCGTCGGCGTGGAGAAAGGTCAAATCCGGCAGTAATTGTGGAGCGCCCTACCGCTAGACAACGCGGCATCATGGTTTGGGGCGCTATTGCGTATGATTCCACGTCACCTGTAGTGCGTATTCAAGGCACGTTAAATGCCCACCGCTACGTGCAGCATGTGCTGCGGCCGGTGGCACTCCCGTACCTTCAGGGGCTACCCAATGCTCTGTTTCAGCAGGATAATGCCCGCCCACACACTGCTCGCATCTCCCAACAGGCTCTACGAGGTGTACAGATGCTTCCGTGGCCAGCGTACTCTCCGGATCTCTCACCAATCGAACACGTGTGGGATCTCATTGGACGCCGTTTGCAAACTCTGCCCCAGCCTCGTACGGACGACCAACTGTGGCAAATGGTTGACAGAGAATGGAGAACCATCCCTCAGGACACCATCCGCACTCTTATTGACTCTGTACCTCGACGTGTTTCTGCGTGCATCGCCGCTCGCGGTGGTCCTACATCCTACTGAGTCGATGCCGTGCGCATTGTGTAACCTGCATATCGGTTTGAAATAAACATCAATTATTCGTCCGTGCCGTCTCTGTTTTTTCCCCAACTTTCATCCCTTTCGAACCACTCCTCCTTGGTGTTGCATTGTCACTGTCAGTCAGTGTACGTAATGCAAGCATACATTCGTATAGTACGGTACAGTACGGTTAATTTTCCTTTACACATGGGCATAGGAAAATGAACACAACAAAATTTGTTCTGATGGACTGTATAAACATATGTGGCTGAGAGGCGTGACCAGTCTTAAGGAGAATAATCGATAGGAAGAGCTTTGTGGATTACAACCTTTTACCGGTCAAGCGACGATATCTTAGTAATTTTTCGTTTTCCTTCTAGATTTCATATCGCACAACATGACCAGACGGCAATCGATTTCCACTCAATAATCTGGTTGGCATTACATTATTTAAACCTATATTTGTAAAATTCGTAACTGTTTAGAAGTTTTTATATTAGGTGGAACAACAATTTTACTGAATCAACTATCATTATTTTTACGCGAAACGAATTTTGAGGACAGAATAAACTTTTAATTACACCATCGTCATTTTGCGTGGAACTGTTCTAACTTCATCACATTACATCTAGCGGGTTCTTCATCTGATGATGTTTCAAGATGCACTTATTTTAATTTACAAATACCGCATATCATTTTAATGGTATTCAGGCGCACAGTATCCGCTTTGCGAATGATATTGCTCTCTTAGTTAATTATGACAAGGATATGAGTAAAATGCTAAGAACATTCAACAAATCCTTAGAAAAATGTAAACTAAAAAGAAATATAAAGAAGGAACTACATACGAGAAGAAGAATTATTGGAAAGAAAGATTTTTAGGAAGAAAGTCTTACAAATGGAAGGATTCCAAGGGAGGAAGGAAAAGAAAACAGGCACATAGTGGACTGAAGACAGGAAAAAGAAACACAGTGAAACAATGAAAGAATACTGGAAGAAAAGGAAAGAACAACTAAGGAGGAACAATTGAAATTGTAACGTGGTCCTTAGAAGGCCGGAACGCAAGAAGAAGAAGAAGAAGAAGAAGAAGAAGAAGAAGTATAAAGAAAACAAAATTCATGATAGTAGACAAAAGGGAGCCTATAGGCAGAAAACACTTAAAATTAAATAACACATCGATAGAACAAGTCACAGAATTCTCGTATTTGGGTAGTGTAATTACCTCTGATAACAGATCCCTTTCAGAAACTAAGAAAAGAATACTGGTAGCAAAACAAGCCTTCCAAAATAAGAAAAACTTATTGCTAATCAAACATCTCAGTTTGGAGACCGGATAATCATTTCTCAAGACCTTTGTTTGGAGTGTGCTACTGTATGGCTGCGAAATCTGGACATTACAGAAACAGGAAGAAACTAAACTTGAGGCTGCTGAAATGTGGTTTTGGAGAATAATTCCAAAAACTAGTTGGACAGATAAAAAGATAAATTACTTTGTTTTAAAGAACGTAAAATATGATCGATGTTTATTAAATACGAGTGAGAAGAGGAAAACAAAGTTCTTTGGGCAGGTATTCAGACATGACTCTCTTTGCTCTATTAACCAGCGTTTCGTCTTAGGTCTGACACTAGACTCATCAGAGTGGGATGTGTCCGACCCTACCCACTGACGCTGGGGTGTATGCAGGTGAACTTATCAGAAGCCCTATATAAGAGGCACAGTCTGATAACTGCATACGGGAGATAAAACTCCACAATGGAATTATTGCCCGCCCAGCAATTCCACTGGTTAATAGAGCAAACGCCTTAAGAGCCTTACATCTGATCTGTTTTTTTGACATGCTCTATTGGTGGAAAAATATCTAATTCTCTCATTAGGAACTTAGAATTTCCACATGAATCTCTTCTCCAAACCATCATTGAAGGTGAAGTACTGGGAAAATGACCCAGAAGGCGACCAAGGATGCCATATATCAGGAAATCCGTCGGTGAACTGGCATGTGGTTCATATAGCAACATGAAGAGGCTAGTAGAAGATCGTCAGATGTGGCTACAACAACAAGGCATTGCCTTTAGTAGATGATGATGATGATGATCTATATCATACGTATGTGAATTTTATTCCTCTTTCGTAACTTCTAGTATATTTATTTTAAGTTAATTTTAGACATATGACGATGACCTAATACGGCCGAAACATGTCTTACCATTCTTATATGATGTTTTTACAACTTTGAATTGTAAATAAACTTGTAGCTATTGACTCGGTGGAACCAATGTACTAGTTTTAAACTTACATAACTGTCAATACGGATACAAAATGAAATTTATTTCATGTCATCAGATTCTATCAAATTACACTGGAATATTTATATTTATTTCTGTTTAAATACTTAGGAACTTGAAATCTGGAAATTATCTTAATGTGTTCCTCTCTCCTTTCTTTCCTTCCTTCTTCCTTCCTTCCTTCCTTCCTTCCTTCCTTCCTTCCTTCCTTCCTTCCTTCCTTCCCCCTTTCCTTTCTTCCTACCGACCATAGAATGCGACGTACTGACTGACCACATCTGTGAAAGTTACATGTACAGAACTCTTGCATTTGATTTGCCTTCCAGCTCATACAATGTGTAACAATAATGCAGGTAGTGATGGGATAATCGAATACTTTTAATAATCGAATAACCTCCATTCGATTATTTAAATAATCGATGTATTTCAAATATCATTCAGTTGTAGTGATGGCATAACCGGATGTTCGAAAAACCTCCATTCGATTATTTAAATAATCGATGAATTTCAAATATCATTCAGTTGTAGTGATGGCATAACCGGATGTTCGAATAACCTCCATTCGATTATTTAAATAATCGAATAAATAATCGAATTGGTTTCAAATCATTCAGTTGTCAGTTGTATCGCATGGAATATTCGGTTTAAGTGTGTCGGATGGATAATCGATTGAAATAAGCGAAGAGATGAACTCTTGTGAAAAATAGAAATACGCCTTTTTCCTCACGTACCTCAAATGTTGAAACTAAATGAGTTAATTGACTGTCTTAATAACATAATTTTTCAATTGATTATCTCAAAAGCATTCAATTGCCTCATTCATTCGAATGAATAATCGAAAAATAGTCGACTGGGAAATATAATCGAATAATCGAACAAAATGAAATAATAGAATAAGCGATTATTTTGTATTCGATTATCCCATCACTAAATGTATGCTCAAACTTCTAGGACACATTCCTCACATCCCACTCTAATTGAATGAGGCGTTAAAGTGAATGCTTTGAAATTGCGAGGCGTCGACAAATTGATGACGAAGCATTGTGGCAAATAGTGGGAAACGTTTGACAGCCGCCAGTTTTACACACAAATTTTCAGGAAAAAACGGGGAATGATTTGACAGTCATTGAGGAAGATTGAGTTTTTGTAGAAACGAGATTTTTTGATGGTTTAGATCAGGGCCTCTCAAATAACCAATGTCTCATGATTCACTGGTGGGAAATTCCGGAGATTATAAAACAAAAATGAAGCGAATAGGTCCAGTAGAAGGATTTACCAAAGCTCTCATAGTAAACTCCTTTACTATTTAGTTAAGGAAATATACAGAACATAAAAACTATAACAGACACAATAACAAAAAAGGACATTGCTATTTTTTTTGGATATATCCATAGAATGGATGATAACCGATTGACAAAACAGATATTCAAGTAACGTTGGGAGAAAAAGTAACAACGAACTGGGTACAAGGGGTCAAAATAGATCCGCCTTCATTCTATACAGTGCCCATATTTTTTTCTGAGAAATATTATTTCTATGACCTCTAGCTTCGTCAATTATTATTATTATTATTATTATTATTATTATTATTATTATTATTATTATTATTATTATTTTATTATTCATTCAATTAGGCCATATTACGACACCATAAAACTTTTTTTTTTCTCCTTGTCTTCACAAAATGTATTCATCCTTTCTCGGTCTTGTTTTCATTCTTCCGTCAATTTAATGCCCAATTTCTTCTTGCCCTTCTGTGGAAATTTAGCATCAAATATTGCCTTTCAAAATTATTTTCTGTTTGCAATTTCTTCTTTAAATTTGATGTCTGAACTTAGAGGATCGAATTAAGGAAGACGTACATGGCAGGGCATTCGCAGATTTAGAAACGACATCTAAGATTCTGAACGTGATCCAGATACAGGGAAATAAGAATTATTTACAATCTGTAGAAAAATCATCCTGCAGTGGTAAGAAATGAAGGCTATGAAAAAGCATCAGAAATCCAGAAAGGAGTTAGGCAAGGTGGCAGTTTATCTCCTCGCCTTCTCATTGAGATTTGCTGATGATATTGTTATTTTTATCTGAATCTGCAGAAAATCTGGAGAAATTGCTGAATGGTATGGACGAAGTCTTGGGGGAAGGAATACAAGATGAAAATAAATAAGTCCAAAACAAAAGTAATGGAGCGCTGTCGATTGAAGTGAGGTGATGCACGTAATATTAGATTAGGAAATAAAGTCTTAAAGTAAGTAGATGAATATCAATCAATCATTCAATACTGATCTGCATTTAGGGCAGTCGCCCAGGTGGCAGATTCCCTATATGCTGTTTTCCTAGCCTTTTCGTAAATAAATTGGAAATTTATTGAACAACTCCCTTGGTAAGTTATTCCAATCCCTAACTCCCCTTCCTATAAACGAATATTTGCCCCAATTTGTCCTCTTGAATTTCAGCTTTATCTTCATATTGTGATCTTTCCTACTTTTAAAGACAACACTCAAATATATTCGTCTACTGATGTCATCCACGCCATCTCTCCACTGACAGCTCGGTACATACCACTTAGTCGAGCAGCTCGTCTCCTTTCTCCCTTTGGGTAGTAAACTAAATAAGGATGGCAGAAGTAAGGACAACATAAAATATAGACTAGCACAAGAAAGGAAGACCTTTCTTAAGAAAGTAAATTTACCCACTTCGAAAACTAATATAGGAATTAGAAAGATGGATTGAAAACTTTATTCTGGAGCGTGGCATTGTATGGAAGTGAAACATGGACTCAGAAGGAAGGAGAATAGAAGATTTTGAAATGTGGTGTTACAGAAAAATGCTGAAGGTGAGATCGATAGATCGAATCACGAATGAAGAGATACTGAATCGAATTGGTGAGAGGAGTTCGATTTGGCTAAATTTATCGAGAAGAAGGCATATAATTATGGGACACATCTTAAGACACCCAGGACTTGTTCAGTTGGTTCTTCAGGGACGTGTAAACGGTAAGAACAGTAGGGGTAGACTAAGGTATGAATATGACAGATTAGAGTGGATGTAGGATGCAGCAGTTATATATAAATGTAAAGGTTAGCACAGGATAGGGTGGCATGGAGAACTGCATCAAAGCAGTCTATGGACTGGTGACCAAAAAAGAACACCACTTATTATTATTATTATTATTATTATTATTATTATTATTATTATTATTATTATTATTATTATTATTATCATCATCTGGTTACCCTCCAGGTTCGGTTTTTCCATCGGACTCAGCGAGGGATCCCACCTCTACCGCTTCAAGGGCAGTGTCCTGGAGCTTCAGACTCTTGGTCGTGGGATACAACTGGGGAGAATGACCAGTACCTCGCCCAGGATGTTTATGCAGTACTAGGTTAGAATGCAAACTTACTGAAAAAAAAAGAATACCTACAACCTGTTTTCCAGTCATTGACTGGGTCAGGAATGTAATGAATGAAGCATATATAGGCTGTTAGTACGATTGGATCGCCACTCCCAAAGTGATATATTAATGACGGATAGATGCTATGAAATGAGAATGGAGAGTGTTGCTGGAATGAAAGATGACAGGGAAAACCGGAGTACCCGGAGAAAAACCTGTCCCGCCTCCGCTTTGTCTAGCAGAAATCTCGCATGGAGTGACCGGGATTTGAACCTCGGTATCCAGCGGTGAGAGGCCGACGCGGTGCCATCTGAGCCACGGCGGCTGCAAACTTACTGAAGCGAGTAAAAAGTAGAGTCTACTCGCACGACGGTAGTGCTATCAGGTTTGCATAAACATTAGGGGTTCGGCCCATTAGAACCCCTAGAATTTATATTACTTCCACTACATTACGTTAGAGCGGGCTAGTCGACCTTTTCTACTAAGTAATTCAGTTACCAAGTAATTTTGTTCGTAGGAAATGTCGACTAGCCCGCTCTAACGTAATGTAGTGGGAGTAATATAAATTCTAGGGGTTCTTATTGGGCCGAGCCCCTAATGTTTATGCAAAGCACATAGCATCACCGTCGTGCGGGAAGACTCTACTTATCACTCGCTTCAGTAAGTTTGCCTTCTAACGTATTACTGCTTAAATATCCGGGCCCTAATTATTATTATTATTATTATTATTATTATTGAACAATAGAAACTGGGATATGGACTTTTCTCTTTTCTCGTTGGGGATGGGGACCCAGAAGAGTGTTGTGTTGGCCCTTAGTTAATTACAGTTAGAAGTGTGGCACTTTGATATCTGTTCATCTTCACCGATATATCCTTCCATGCTGAGTCCTGCAGCTGTAGTGTCTCACGGCTTGTAAGCGAAGCTAAAACGATATTTTCACCTTACGTAAGCCGACAGGCTCTCGCACAACGGACGTTGTACAGCCTTGCAAGGCTGACAGGAAGTGAGAACTGGTCACTGACTCCAAGCTGCATTCCGCAAAGCAAAGAAAAGAAGTAGGCATTCACCGCGTAAAATTATACACCAAATGTAGCTCCTGTCAGGATTTGTGAACAATACAAGAAGACGTGTTAAAACCTACATCGTTCAATAAACTCAGGTGATATCACAATGCCTTGAGAAAGGCCACTTCATTCCTCATGTGTTTTTTTTTAAATGATAATACTGACAATAATGAAAAAAGAAAAATGAAAATCCATTCCCTGTTTCCAGTCATTTGACCGGGTCAGGAATTGAATTTGAATTTGAATTTGAATTTGAATTTGAATTTGAATTTGAATTTGAATTTATTGATCATGATTTACATGCCACTGAGACTGAAAAGCCCCTTTATGTAGCGTCTTCTTATAATACAATGCAGATTTATGAAAACAGTAACTACATTTTTATAGTATTAAAGTATTAAACTAAACAAGAAACTTAAAAAAAAATGAAAATACAGATACCAAATCCAGTAAGGTTAAGACATACATTATATAATAAGTAAGAAAGTAAATCATTAAGCCCTTCTGTTATTTTGGACTACATGGGTTTAAAGAATATGAAGCTAAAGCAGAGAAACAATTTTCTTCGAAATATACATATTCCTGATTGTTCGACACAAGAATGCCTGATCTCAGCCTGGAATGTATCTTGCGGCGAGGATGGAAACTGTACCGGCTGCCGAAGCCTGTCCGGCTCCTTGTCACCCTGTGGGTGGGAGCGGTAGAATGACACCAACGGTATCCCCTGCCTGCCGTAAAAGGCGACTAAAAGTGGCCTCAGGGGCTTTGAACTTTGGAGAGTGGGTTGGCGACCACGGGGCCCTTAGCCGAGTCCTAGCATTGCTTCCACTTACTTATGCTAGGCTCCTCACTTTCATCTATCCTATCTGACCTCTCTTGGTCTTTTCCGACCCGTACGCTTTAGGTATGCGAGGGCTAGGGAGTCTTTCATTTCTACGCCCTCCGTGTCCCTTGTCTTTCTTTGGCCGATCTCTTCATTTTACGAAGTGTCGGATCCCTTCCGTTTTTCCCCTCTGATTAGTGTTATAATAAATTTATTTGCTTCAAGTCCCACTAACTTTTTTTTACGGTTTTCGGAGACGCCGAGGTGCCGGAATTTAGTCCCGCAGGAGTTCTTTTACGTGCCAGCAAATCTACCGACACGAGGATGACGTATTTGAGCACCTTCAAATACCACCGGACTGAGCCAGGATCGAGCCTGCCAAGTTGGGGTCAAAAGGTCAGGGCCTTAACCCTCTGAACCACTCAGCCCGGCGATTAGTGTTATATAGAGGATGGTTGCCTAGTTGTACTTCCTCTTAAAACAATAACCACCACCACCACCACCACCACCACCACCACCGGCTCTACGGATAAATGGTTATTATTATTATTATTATTATTATTATTATTATTATTATTATTATTATTATTTTGCTATTGACTTTACGTCGCACCGACAGAGATAGGTCTTATGGCGACGATGGGACAGGAAAAGGCTAGGAGTTGGAAGGAAACTGCCGTGGTCTTAATTAAGGTACAGCCCCAGCATTTGCCTGGTATGAAAATGGGAAACCACGGAAAACCATCTTCAGGGCTGCCGACAGTGGGGTTCCAACCCCCTATCTCCCGAATACTACGAGTAGATATTGGCCGCACTTAAGTGACTGCAGCTATCGAGCTCGGCGCTAAATGGTTAGCGTCCTGCCCTTTGGTCACAGGGGTCTCGGTAGGGTCGGGAATTTTAACGACAATTGGTTAATTCCGCTGGCACGGGGGCTGGGTGTATGTGTCGTCTTCATCACCATTTCATCCTCATTGCGACGTGCAGGTCGCGAGTTATGCCACAAAAAGTATTAGTTCCAAGTTTTGCCAGCAGGTGAAAATATGGCGCTGTAAGCAGTCAGAATGTGCAATATTCCGTAACTCTAATGTCAAAATGTTCTTCCGGTAGAATTCAGTTGTGTCAGTCCCTTTGTTGTTGCTTGTTGATTCCTTTTGTGAAGTGAATTTTCGTTGTAACATAAGAAAGTTAAACTTTTCCGTGTGAAACATAATGACTATTGGAAAGAGAGACCGTGCATTAATAGTGAAGTTGTTTTTATCAGAATGGCAGCAATAGTAACAATGCATTGGCGGGAATATCGCCGACAGAAAGAGTAGATAAGAGTAATGGGCTGAAGAAAATGATTAAAAAATTCGAGGAAACAGGTGAATTAGGTGTCGTACCAGGGAGAAGACGGCGGCCCATCCCCATGGATGTTGTTAATGAAGTTGCTGTAGTTGCAGCATACCGTGCAGCACATCTTCCAATTCTGTAACCAGTGTTCGAGCTGTGTCACGTGGAATGTCGCTACCCCGGTCAACAGTTCACAAGATTTTGCGGCGCATTTTACGCTGGTATCCCTACAAACATCGCAGTGGTGGTTTCTGGTATAGCGCAATGGAGCAATGAACCTCCAGTTTATATCAAATTGTACTCAACTACGTTATTTTCATAACTCCCTTGTCAATCTCGAAACTCTTGCTAAATCCCTCTATCCGTAATATACTCGTACTGGCTTTCAATTCATGTGAGCTGCGCAAGGTCTGTGGCTGGATACTTGTCTGGAATGAACCCCCTTGCAAAGGCGGTCTCTCCGTCCGTACATAGGCGAAGGGAGTGGCGAGGTGCGAGGGGACGAAAGCCAGCACTAAGGCAAGACCAGGATATCGCAGAAACGGATCTCTGTTCTTTACGCATGCGCAATAGGCCACTGTCTCAAGACTAGCTAGTCGTGTTGTTGGGGTTGGGGTATGTGCCTGCCATCTGTTGGCCTTACGGGAATTTGACTAGGCAACAGAGAATAGTGTACCTAACTAGCGCTAGTGTTGAAAAGCATCGTTACTACCAAAAGTCACATTAAACTGTCAAATTCCAGTTAATATCTTGTCCCAAATATATCATTACTTACTAAACACCTATTAATTTGCCTTCTTTCGAATAATTACCTTTTGGAGAGAAACTTAACTCAAAAATCATTGAGGCAAAGAATAGCGGCAAGGCAATACCAATGAAAACTTTTAAATATAGTTGTTACTATTCCCATGACATCGGAAGCAGAAAGGTGTTTCTCTACCCTGAAGAGAATAAAGACTTTCTAGGGCAGCACAATGACCGAGGATAGACTTATTGCTCTTGCTATGTTGTCAATTAAAAGGAACTTTGTTCGAGACTCTGCGGACTTCAATGAAGCAGTTATTTCTTATTTTGCATGTGGTAAAACTCGGCATGTAGGCCTACCGTATTTTCTGCTCCTCTCGTATTTGATCACATTTCTAGAACTTATGTCATCTTAGTTTAGGAGGTTACGGCCCACGACGGAAGAGAAGCTGGCGGAGATGGGTAGAGGAGAGGTTGGGGGGGGGGAGGCAATTTTTTTCTTCTTTTGAACCCCCAGTGATGAAAGTCACGCGCCGCCACTGAAACATCGTACTGTTCACAAACTGAAACCCCAAGATGTTGCACAGTGCCGCGACTGCCCTTTGGCTTCTGGCACGCGTGGCAAGGGACTGATGAGGTGCATTTTACTCTGGAGGGTGCAATGAATGCACAGAACTGTCGCATATGTGGTTCGACTCCTCCAAAGTTTGTGCAGGAACAACCATTGTGACCCTACCATTGCTTACAGCGCTATATTTCCGCCTGGTGGCAAAACATGGAACTAATATTTTTGTGGCATAATTAGTGAGCGCGTTGCTTAGTTAGCATATCTACGAAATTTCAGACTCCTACGATCATTACAACCCGCGCTGTACCGCACTGAATATCCGGTATATTTCTAAATATTTTCGAGTGTGATTTGATAGAACCTGATGATGTTCTTTGAAGAACGTTATAGGGACTTACCTGTGCAACACGTGATTCAAGCTTTGCAGGGACGCAACTGTGACCACACCGTTATTTTCATGCAAGATCGGGCAACACCACATATCGTTCGCCAGGTGAAAGAATTGCTTCGAGTAACTTTCAGTAACGATCGCATTATCTCGAAGCATTTTCCAGATGCGTGGCCTTCGAGGTCCCCAGACCTAAATCCGTGTGACTTCTGGTTGTGGGAATATTTGAAGGATCGTGTCTCTCAGGGACATATCCGGTCTCTGCCTGATCTAAAGGCTAGCATACAACAACATGTCTCTCTGAATTCACCGGGTATTCTGCGGGCTTCTGTCGACCATGCCATGTTACGGATGCAGCATGATGCTGAGTTCGGAAGCCATATTGAACAGTGTTTGTAAACATAAATGCTAATAAACCACCCACAGCCACCGTTATAATGCCTTTGATCATTCCTGCCGTTTTTCTGTGACCTTACCATTGGTTACAGCGCCATATTTCCGTCTGGTGACAAAACTTGGAACTAATATTTTGTGGCATAATTCGCGAGTGCGTTGCGTAGTTAGCATATCTACGAAATGTCAGATTCCTACGATCATTACAGCCCGTGCTGTACCGTATTGAATACCATAACTTTAATTGTGGACACCCGGTATATTTCTAAATATTTTCGAGTGTGATTTGATAGAACCTGATGATGTTCCTTGAAGAACGTAACATGGCATTCTATTTTCATTTTGTTTCTTTTTCTGGTATAATTCTGTTATCATTTATGCTTTCTTATTTATGCCGGCCCCGTGGTGTAGGGGTAGCGTGCCTGCCTCTTACCCGGAGGCCCCGGGTTCGATTCCCGGCCAGGTCAGGGATTTTTACCTGGACCTGAGGGCTGGTTCGAGGTCAACTCAACCTGCGTGATTAGAAGTGAGGAACTATCTGACGGTGAGATGGCGGCCCCGGTCTAGAAAGCCAAGAATAACGGCCGAGAGGAATCGTCGTGTTGACCACACGGCATCTCGTAATCTGCAGGCCTTCAGGCTGAGCAGCGGTCGCTTGGTAGGCCAAGGCCCTTCGAGGGTTGTAGTGCCGTGGGTTTTTTCTTATTTACGTTTTTTATAAATGTATTTCTTCATAAATGAATCTTGACAGCCTAAAGAACCTGACAGTTATTAATGGACTGTGTCAACACTGAAAAGAAAAGGCTTCAAATATCACAACAGATGTAGGACGTAGTCGTTACGTAGAAATGAAATAGTTAGCATAGGATAGGGTGGCATGGACCGCTGCGTCACACCAGTCCATGGATAGATGACCGTAATAACATCATATTTGATAATAATATGTATATTCAACTATAAAATATAATCATTACTTATTTAAATTACAAATAAATAAATAAATAAATAAATAAATAAATAAATAAATAAATAAATAAATAAATAAATAAATAAATAAATAAATAAATAAATAAATAAATAAATAAATAAATAAATAAATAAATAAATAAATAAATAAATAAATAAATAAATAAATAAATAAATAAATAAATAAATAAATAAATAAATAAATAAATAAATAAATAAATAAATAAATAAATAAATAAATAAATAAATAAATAAATAAATAAATAAATAAATAAATAAATAAATAAATAAATAAATAAATAAATAAATAAATAAATAAATAAATAAATAAATAAATAAATAAATAAATAAATAAATAAATAAATAAATAAATAAATAAATAAATAAATAAATAAATAAATAAATAAATAAATAAATAAATAAATAAATAAATAAATAAATAAATAAATAAATAAATAAATAAATAAATAAATAAATAAATAAATAAATAAATAAATAAATAAATAAATAAATAAATAAATAAATAAATAAATAAATAAATAAATAAATAAATAAATAAATAAATAAATAAATAAATAAATAAATAAATAAATAAATAAATAAATAAATAAATAAATAAATAAATAAATAAATAAATAAATAAATAAATAAATAAATAAATAAATAAATAAATAAATAAATAAATAAATAAATAAATAAATAAATAAATAAATAAATAAATAAATAAATAAATAAATAAATAAATAAATAAATAAATAAATAAATAAATAAATAAATAAATAATTAAATAAATAAATAAATAAATAAATAAATAAATAAATAAATAAATAAATAAATAAATAAATAAATAAATAAATAAATAAATAACGTTTTGACAACATCGCAGTCATGCGTTCATTGTACAGTAACAATGACCGAGACGAATACAGCGTCACTTTGCCAAAACCGTAGCTATCTACAATTCAATTGCTCATCAGTGTAAAACTAAGTGTGGGGTGCACCAGGGATCTGTGCTTGGACCTCTCGTCTTTATATTGTACATGTGGTTACGTCTGAGTTTCGAAACATTGTGTTGTGCCCTTTTTTCCTCGATTAAGTAACAAACTGATAGACAAAACCGAACTCAATTTCGATTTCTGTACACTTTAATCCGCGATAGAGGCAGGGAATTCGTCAGAAGGTTTTGTAGTATACAAACAAAATTATAGTTTTATTTATATCGATGTCATTATTTCTCATCATCTCTATCTTCCTGAAGCGGTCCTATTGTTAAAATCCAGGGGGTTCCCAGACACAATCCTCCAAACTCTGCGTTCTGCCCTTGTGCCCCAGTGCCACGCAGACCTTGGCACGTCGGAAGAAAGTACGAAGTTCCTCGACCCTCGACCTCCAACAAGACAACAACTTTCTCCAAGCGCCAGCAGGCATGTGAACAAGTAATTATCTTCAGTAGGTCAGATAGCAGGTCCCTGCACTCTATGTATCCAACAGTGATGTATCTGATGTGATACAAATTGACTGCCTCGCGCTTGACTCGGTTAAAAACACACTGAGGAACGGGCGACATGGGAGCTAAACTTGGCCCTCAAGTCTTCATGGATACTTTGAGGCGACCAAATTTCAGCCCGTGATTGCCAAAAATCAGATTCGAAACATTGTTGTCAACGGTTTATACTTGATTGTAATATAGCATTTCACGGATAGGATGAATTAAGTGGAGTTTTGGCTTTTCCTTTAATTATAACAATTTAACAGAAGATACATTTAAATGAGTAAGGTCATTCACAGTGGGTCAGACGGAGCATGAAATGCACGGAGAATATTAAATTAGAGGTTTGAAATAATATCTGGGGTGCAACAGGGATCTGTACTTGGACCTCTCGTCTTCATGATGTATACTGTATGAGTTATTTTTCCCAGGTTATGTCTGAGAATGAGGACACTCAAGTGGACTTGAATAGTGTGGTGTTGTGTTGCACCATTAATAACGTCAGAGTGAATATAATATACATTTTACAAAGAACAATTGAGGAGAACAGAGAAGAAATCCTCAACAGTAATAAAAACAAGCCTTTTCTGGTACATACCTGAAATTTAACTATCTCAGAAACTCACTGCCTGAAACTTTGATGAATTTTATAAAAGAATGAAAGATCCTGGAAAATAATTAAAATACCACCCGCTATGAGATGACATCATGATATTCGCTGAAAATTAGGAAGATTTTCAAAATCTTTTGCTGGCCCACCAGTCTACGGGTTGTGCGCCTGCTTGCATGGAGGCTTCGAGTTCGGATTATTACCTAGATCTTAAGGCTGATTCGAGGTCCACTCAGCGCTCAGGAGAACAGTTGATGAGCTATCTGACGGCGAAATAGCGGCTCTGGTCTAGAAAGCCAAGAATACGAGTCGTGTTGACCATGAGTCATCCTGTAATCTGCTGCTCTTCGGGCTGAGCAGCGGTCGCTTGGTAGGGTAAGGCCCATCTAAGCTGCAGCGCCATGGTGAGTGAGTGATTCAGTGCGTGAATGAGTGAGTTGATGAGTGAGTCAGTGGGTAATGAGTGAGTGAGTTGATGAGTGAGCAAGAGAGTGGGCGAGTCAGTGAGTGAGTGAGTGCGTGAGTTAGTGAGATAATACGTGAGTGAGTTAGTTGGTGAGCGAGTAAATGAGTGAGTGAGCGAGCGAGAGTGTGAGTGAATCGGAGAGTGAGTGAATTGGTAAGTGTGTAATAAAATGAGTGATTCAGTGAATGAGTGAGTGACTGAATTAGTGAGTCAGTGAGTGAGTGAGCCAGTGAGTAGTGAGTGAGAAAGCGAGCGAGTCAGTTAAAGAATGAGTAAATTGGTGAGTAAGTGAATGAGGGAGTTGGTGAGTGAGTGAGTGATTTGGTGAGTGAGTGAATTGGTGAGGGAGTGAATGAGTGAGTGAGTTAGCGAGCGAGAGTGTGAGTGAATCGGAGAGTGAGTGCGTGAATGAGTGAGTCTGAGTGGGTTGATGAGTGAGTCAGTTAGCGAGTGAGAGGATGAGTGAGTGAAGTGAGTTTGGCCATACAGTAAACACCTAGTAGTATTCAACAAGTAGCAAATCAAAAATGCTGTTATCAACTTTTACAGAAACACCACTGAAGGTTGTCACATTTGAAGTATCTAGAATGCTGGCTAACACAAGAAAGGAATCGAGATATAGAAATCAAATCGAGAATCGACACTGCAAAAAAATGTGTTTCTGAAATTAAAACATCTTCTGTGCAACCGTGACTTTCGATTCCAGATCCGTTGCCATGTCGTGAAGTGGACACTAAGGATTCCCCAAAAAATCAGCTTGCAGGATTTTGACATTTATATGCATCAGGATCTGATGGCTGGGTCACGCCACCAAGGAGTATGTACTTCACCGTGCCGGGCAATCATTGGAAAGTCTTAACACTCAAAAATTCAGGAAATGAGATTATTACGGTCACACTTTCCGAAATGAGAAACATAACGTGATACAGCCGATCATAGAAAACATGAAAGAAGGGTAATTAGGATGTGAGTGGAGAGGATTATCCCGGGCGTGGAACCACCGACAGTGCCTCGAGATAGGAAAGACAGATTAGAAAACGGATGGCCATCAACATTCTGTGAGAAGACAGAGAAAGAATTGCCTGAAATGAAGGGAATGAAATTGTCACTCTACTACCCTTAGTGCTTGGCTAAAAATATTCTCTGTGTAGGGGTGGTGTCTTGCATGTGGACTGGCTATCCGCCCATGTGAGACGCCACATAGCAGATTTACTTTGATTTTATTTGTTTATAAATGTTCACTTCTGTGGTTATTTTGAATTTGGAATAGGGGAACATTGTAATTGGGTGAAAGCCTGTTAAGTTCAATAAATACTTTACTTACTTATTTACTTACACTCTACTGCAAACCCCATTACTTATTGTCAGCGGAGCCTGGATATTTACACACTACTAGCATGACGAACAGAATACCTAGTGTGATCACTCCGCTCTTTTAACTTTGTCGTTGGTGGCCCCGCCGGGGTGTGGCGCTGCAGTCGCAACGAACCAGCACCAAATTGTCGGCGAAGGTAACAGCGAGCGTGAAGACTTTAACGCCTATCGAGGGCATCTGTTTGTTCTGATATTTTCCGAAAGTCTATATTGTAATCCGTGCATTGCTTTTTGTGTGCAATCAACTAGTCTTCTATTATTTCGAGAAAATATCGTATTGTTTTGTTCCTGGTTGTAAATCGGGTTATGGAAGGATTTTTTTTAACCACCAAACCAAAATAATCTGTTTCGAAGTGGGCGAGAGTTATTTCGTGGAATGATAAACAATTGTCGGCCAAAAGCAGAATATGTGACCTGTACTTTTCGGCAGATCTAACTAACTTACAAAGGCGGATTGTTTCGTTGTGAACGGTGAAAACATTCACCTCCCTCGTGTGAGATGAAAATTAAAACCAGGAGCGGTGCCTCATGTTTTTCCCCAAAATTTACCGAAATACCTGTCCACTGAGGTAAAATCACTAAAGGCATCCAGTAGGAAAAGGAATGAAGACGGTATCAAGAGGACAAGGAACAAGAATCACGATGTGAGTGAAGCAGTGATGGCAACATTATGCAGTAAGGTTCAAGATCAGCCTAGTTGTAGTCAAATTCATGGCCATTCTAGTTCTTTTACCGATGTCCAAAAGCCAATAGTGTCTCTCAGAAGACGACTAAAGCTATTTGTTTTACGTCGCACCGACACAGATAGGTTTTATGGCGACGATGGGACAAGAAAGGCCTAGGAATTAGAAGGAAGCGGCCGTGGCCTTAATTAAGGTACAGGCCCGGCATTTGCCTGGTGTGAAAATGGGAAACCACGGAAAACCAGAAGACGACTAAAGAACGCAGCTCGTAATTTAGTGCGAGCAAAATGTTTCTTTCCTCTAGGATTAATTTCCTACACGGGCAGGTTAAGAACATGGAATATTTTATGTGCTCTGATAAAAAAGTCTTTTGTTCTTTTTGGTGCATCTTGGACCTGAGTCAAAATCTGCAGTTGGCTACACATACCTCTTTATATTCATCTAATATTTAATGGAACTCCTGCAAGGACGTAAAGAAGAGGTCCCTGGTTCCAGTGTATGGTATTATAGTACGAGAACTTAAAAAAATACCGGGCGAGTTGGCCGCGCGGTTACGGGCGCGCAGCTGTGAGCTTGCATCCGGGAGATAGTGGGTGTGAACACAGTGCTACTGGGTACACAGCAGACGATGACTACTCCTTGGTTCGACTCCAGAGACAGTTCGTTATTTCACACAGTCGCATGCAGTGAACAACTAAACATCTCAACAGTAGGGCGATACTCACAACTGCGAACATTAACACAGGGCCAATTACCCTCACACGATAGTGGCTTCCCTCACTTACTCATGGCGGTCCTCAGTTCACGAAACTACACAAACACACAGTACTCTCAGTCAGTACACAGTCTACTGTTCTACGTGCGTCTGCAGTCCAGCCACTCTCTGGACACTCCGATACCAACAACAACAGCTCTTCGTTCAGACCTAGCGATAGCCCACACATCTGTCTCTTTCAGCCCAGCCTGTACACCAGCACACTGAGTTTCACACTGACTCCACCACCGAGCCCAGCACTGACTGACTGACTGACTGACTGACTGACTGACTGTCCGCGGCTAGCCTCCCATTTTATAGCTCGGGCGATGTGCACCAGAATATTCGCGACGTGGCCAGAGACGGGACATTCTAGTTACATGTCCAAGAAACTCACAGGTAAGCCAACCGAAAATGACAGCCGTGCCCTCCAGATCAGCTCGAAACTGCCCGGTCGGCTGACCCGCTAGCCCCTATCAAGAAGAACCAAAAGGGGGCTACCACAGGGCTGGGACGTAACACAACTCTATCGCCTTCCCACAACAGCAAATCCCCTGCGTGAAAGTGACATCTCCATTCCCTGTCATTTCATCGAAAGCAAACTGAAACGTGTACTAACGGAGTAAGCTCCAGCTGTTTAGGATTTTTAATCGTATAATCCCCAGCGTGCAAGTGCACTCATCAGCTGGATTGCTTATCGATAGATGCAGTTACTGCTTTTCAGAAGGTACTTTACTAACATTCCGTACTAATCTTATTATTCTATGAAGTCATTTGATCCCTGCTTCCCCCTATATTTCACAATTTCAGGTTTGATTTAATCTATTTCTGCTGTTCTATGACATTTAACTAGTTTTAAACCTTTAATGTTGAAAGCACACTGAGTCTCACACTGACTCCACCAGGGAGCCCAGCACTGACTGACTGTCCGCGGCTAGCCTCCCATTTTATAGCTCGGGCAATGTGCACCAGAATATTCGAGATGTGGCCAGAGACGGAATATTCTAGTTAGCAGAAAAAGTCCTCATACTATGAAAAAAGTAAAATTAAACAATTTTCTTAATTGTGCTGAAAGTTGAAGGGCTGAAGGTCCCAGAAAGGTTTCAAAATGTGGGTCTTGGATAGCTCTATCAAACGGTTTTTAAAAAATTGAAAATCACTTCCGACCTAAGTGTAATCCTGGTGAAAAGGCCTGAAATTGCTTGTTTATTCACTCATTTTCTTTCTTTATTCATATCCTAGCGAAATAAACTTATTACACAATTTTTATGTAATCTGTTCATTGCTTCAGTACCCTCAGACGTTTTATGATTTTTGAAAAATGTCCCCACCGAATGTAGTTATAAGGGCTTAAGTGAAAAATGCATTGACTCACTTTAGCGCTCATAGTGGTGCTTAAGTGAAACAAAGTATTGACTCACGTTAGCGCTCATAGTGGTGCTTAAGTGAAACAAAGCATTGACTCACATTAGCGCTCATAGTGGTGCTTAAGTGAAACAAAGCATTGA
The DNA here is from genome assembly GCF_040414725.1 of Anabrus simplex. Taxonomy (NCBI): domain Eukaryota; kingdom Metazoa; phylum Arthropoda; class Insecta; order Orthoptera; family Tettigoniidae; genus Anabrus; species Anabrus simplex. Next base: position 63,540,664 of record NC_090278.1, on the reverse strand, counting down.
CTCACCATAGCGCTCATAGTGGTGCTTAAGTGAAAAAATGCATTGACTCACTTTAGCGCTCATAGTGGTACTTAAGTGAAACAAAGCATTGACTCACATTAGCGCTCATAGTGGTGCTTAAGTGAAACAAAGCATTGACTCACATTAGCGCTCATAGTGGTGCTTAAGTGAAACAAAGCATTGAGTCACATTAGCGCTCATAGTGGTGCTTAAGTGAAACAAAGCATTGACTCACATTAGAGCTCATAGTGGTGCTTAAGTGAAACAATGCATTGACTCACATTAGAGCTCATAGTAGTGCTTAAGTGAAACAAAGCATTGACTCACCATAGCGCTCATAGTGGTGCTTAAGTGAAACAATGCATTGACTCACCTTAGCGCTCATAGTGGTGCTTAAGTGAAACAATGCATTGACTCACCTTAGAGCTCATAGTGGTGCTTAAGTGAAACAATGCATTGACTCACCTTAGAGCTCATAGTGGTGCTTAAGTGAAACAATGCATTGACACACATTAGAGCTCATAGGGGTGCTTAAGTGAAACAATGCATTGACTCACCTTAGAGCTCATAGTGGTGCTTAAGTGAAACAATGCATTGACTCACATTAGAGCTCAGATTGGTGCTTAAGTGAAACAATGCATTGACTCACCTTAGAGCTCATAGTGGTGCTTAAGTGAAACAATGCATTGACTCACCTTAGAGCTCATAGTGGTGCTTAAGTGAAACAAAGCATTGACACACATTAGAGCTCATAGTGGTGCTTAAGTGAAACAAAGCATTGACTCACCTTAGCGCTCATAGTGGTGCTTAACTGAAACAAAGCATTGACTCATCTTAGCGCTCATAGTGGTGCTTAAGTGAAACAAAGCATTGACTCACCTTAGCGCTCATAGTGGTGCTTAAGTGAAACAAAGCATTGACTCACCTTAGCGCTCATAGTGGTGCTTAACTGAAACAAAGCATTGACTCACCTTAGCGCTCATAGTGGTGCTTAAGTGAAACAAAGCATTGACTCACCTTAGCGCTCATAGTGGTGCTTAAGTGAAACAATGCATTGACTCACCTTAGCGCTCATAGTGGTGCTTAAGTGAAACAAAGCATTGACTCACATTAGCGCTCGTAGTGGTAGAAAAAGGCAAACTGCTAATCTAATAGACCGGTTAACGCTGATTAAGAAAAGGATTGTAAATTTTTTAGGAATAAATAAAGAATATATTCTCATACTTTATTACATTTTATTTACCTAAAATTCATAGCTCATATCCCTAGGATGTTTTCAACATTGATTTTAAGCCTGAATAATCTACCAACGTGATGCTCACGCATTTGAGCACCTTCTATTACCTCTCAACTTGGGATCAAACCCACCAAATTGAGCTCAGAAAGCCGGCGCTGTACTCTCTGGGCGGCTCACCTCGGAATAATAACAACATTACACCAGGAGCTGTTTCTCGTTTCTGTGCACTACACTGTCATCGAAATACTTAGAAATGAATGGTGAAATGTGGCCGACATATTCTCCAGATATGAATCCAAAATACTTTCTTCCGCGTGGTCATGTTAAATCATTAGTTAACGAGAATACCAAAACGAATATCAAGAATATTTAAGTCGGCGCTCTCAAGATGAATACACTCTTCAAACATTGATGTAGGAATTAAAAAGATGTTCGTGAAGACTTTCATCTGGAGCGTAGCATTATATGGAAGTGAAATATGGACGATAACTGACTCAGAAGGAAAGATAATAGAAGCTTTGGAAATGTGGTGTTACAGAAGAATGCTGAAGGTGAGATGGATAGATCGAATCATGAATGAAGAGATATCGAATCGAATAGGTGAAAGGAGATAGATTTGGCTAAATTTGACGAAAATAAGAGATAATATGATAGGACACATCTTAAGACACCCAGGTCTTGTTCAGTTGGTTTTTGAACGAAGTGTAGGCGATAAGAACGGTACGGGTAGACCAAGGTATGGATATATCTTGGAATAATAATAACTATACTACCAGGAGCTGTTTCTCGTTTCAGTGCACTATCATCGAAATGCTTAGAAATGAATGGTGAAATGTGGCCGACATATTCCCCAGATATGAATCCACAAGACTTCCTTCCGCATGTTAATGTTAAATCATTAGTTACATAGAAATGAAAATGTTAGGTGAGGATAGGGTAGCATGGAGGGGTGCATCAAACCAGTCTACGGACTGATGACTCAAGCAACAACAACATGGTTTGACGATAAACAATACGGTTTATTTTAAATTTCTGTACGGTTTTTCGGTTTTCGGTAGTTAGCAACGCAGCAGACACGTTCCAAATACTTTTGCCGGTTCACCCGTTATATTAAATCTCGGTAATGAGTAGAGATGGGAATTATAGGCACGAATAGGTTAGAATGCGAATGTATTTGAACAAGGCGCAAGTGTATGTTACCCGCATGACGGTTCTGCGGTAAGATTTGCATAAATAATATTATCGATCTGAATTATCAGAACCCCTAAAATTTATGCAACTCCCTGACATATCTGTAGAGCGGCTAGTTTTCACTTGCGCCTTGTTCAAATACGTTTACATTCTAACCTATTCGTGCCTATAATTCCCATCTCTAGTAATGAGCAAGAAGGGTTAAATAAAACTGATGGCGAATTCAGCATTACTAAATAGCATATATTGAGCTGTAGAGAAGAGAAGACAAAGATCTATGTTGAACATAAGTTTCTTTATCATGTAAATGAGTGTAAATAAGATACAACAGACAAGTCATGCCAAATGAGCACTCTTCGCTATTATAAAGGTCTTTTGAATTACAAACACTGCTACATTCTTTATGCATGCTATTAAGGTCAGTGTAAATGACTGCGGAATGTGCTCGAAGATGAAATCTTGTCTAAACTGGACAGTGATGAACATTTTCCTCGTATCAAGTTAATTTTATACAAAGTCAACACATTTTCGATACTGCAGAGAGAAGAACTGACAAGTGGCGTCTCGTGATAATAATAATAAAGCAAGAAAGAAAAATCTCCAGGAAAATTTTTGAACCAGTCTACTCAGGAGGAATCTGGACGATAAGGAAATCTCATGTAACCTGTTCCTGTTCGAGGCGTCGACGTATAGAGATCTTTTACCCCTACTTGCACCATGTGATATGAACCTGCGTGTAGTTGGAATGGAGGAAGCGTAGAGTGTTGAATGTGAGGAAAGGAACGTTAAGGACGACACAAACACCCAGTCCCCAGGCCAGGGATATTAATCATTTACAATCAAAAATCCCTGACCCAGCCAGGAATCGAACCCGGGGCCGCCGGGTGACAGGCGGACGCGTTGCCCCCTACACCGCGGTGCCGGACGGAGGAAGAGGAAATTTCAGACGAAGAAAAAAATGAAACTGTAGCGAGATCATAAGGGGTCAGTTCGCAAATAAAATAATAATAATAATAATAATAATAATAATAATAATAATAATAATAATAATAATAATAATAATAATAATTGTACCGGGCGGTACACCTCTACGCGACGCAAGTTCAAATCTTGCGCTAATTGAAACTCCTCTACAGGAGAAGCTCGGAACTTTAAAAACTGAACTAACTCTACTGTTTATCAGAAGATGTCACTGTGTGTTTTTTGATTGGCTTTTGTTTTTTATTAATCAAGAAGTGTGGACAGACTATAACAGAGGTCTCTACCAAAAACTATGGTAATACACTCTGGTGCAACGGAATGTACTCTCTTGAATTTAACCAATCAGTAATTTCTGTAATTAATTTTCCTCCAATCATAGCTTTCTTCTTCAAATTTCCATATCTAATGCATAGTCTACCAATAAAAGTTGAGGGGGTGTGTCTACTCATTCTTGAAAGGTCTCGAATTTTCCACGAGGGTATAAAAACTGCTGATTTTGTTGTCTCGAGGCCACTTCAGTTACATCTAGCGTAGTGTGTGAATATGTAGCAGGGGGCGGGAAGCGCCTCGTTCTTCAGACAGCAGCTCTTCATCAAGGTAATGGCCTTTTAACATCTTTATTTCTTGCTAGCTCAGCAGTTTAACTCTCGGGGAAGGTTCGAAACCTTTAATATGTAAACTATTAAACATGTAAACCCTTCTTCCTGCTAAACTTCAGTTTTCTTGAACTTTAAATCGGGGATAGAGAGTGCTTTACCCTCTCGAGCTCCTCTTCATTTGAAATTGAGGTGACTACGTTTTCATAACCGTTTCTTCTCTTCCTTAATGTATTAAAGTTTTGTCATACGAGTCACCTCCCTAGCTTGGGATTAGCCCCTGTGTATAGGCCTAGAGCCACTTAGGTTTTAAAATGTGTATTTAGGAGTGCAAGTTCACGCCTCCAGCCCTTTCTGTATTTTGGGCCAGTAACTTAAACTGATGTGTTTTCTTTTTTTTCTCTCTCTTCATGCGAAGGCCCTGTAGGTTGGGTACAAATACCCCTGTTTCTTGTATGTGTGCCTTGAGGGCAGTTAGTAGTAAGGTTTGTCGTGGCCTTTGTTGGGCTTGTAAAAATCGAGAGCAGGTCAGCTCTTACTGGTATTTTGGAAGGTGCCTCTAGGAGGCCTGGTTTATTAATCGGGAGCAAGAGCTCCATGTAATGAAGGGGTTTTCTGCCCTTTGGTAATTTTGGAGTTGTGAGCCGAGAGCTCAGAGATTGTAAAAGGTGGGGTTTGAAGCCCAGATCATCAATTTGTATCTAAATCCTTGCTTTTCTGGTCTTGTACCTGATTGACTTGTTAAGTTTTCAAATTCTATGTAAACTTTTGTTAACTCTTGTTGTCTATTGAAAATATAACCTTTATTTAAATTTTAAATTCATCTTTCGGACTTGTACTTAGACCCATTCCAGCCCGCACCTTCTTTCACCTCTGACTACCACGGATATCTCCGTAATAATAATAATAATAATAATAATAATAATAATAATAATAATAATAATAATAATAATAATAATGGAGTTACATTCTCTCTTTCCTTCTTTCTTAATCTGTTTATCCTCCAGGGTTGGTTTTTCCCCCGGACTCAACGAGGGATCCCACCTCTACCACTCCAAGGGCAGTGTCCTGGAGCGTGAGACATTGGGTCGCGGGATACAACTGGGAAGAATGACCAGTACCTCGCCTAGGTGGCCTCACCTGCTATGCTGAACAGAGGCCTTGGTGGGGTATGGGAAGATTGGAAGGGATAGACAAGGAAGAGGGAAGGAAGCGGCCATGGCCTTAAGTTAGGTAGCATCCCGGCATTTCCCTGGAGGAGAAGTGGACAACTACGGAAAACCACTTCCAGGATGGCTGAGGTGGGAATCGAACCCACCTCTACTCGGTTGACCTCCCGAGGCTGAGTGGACCCCGTTCCAGCCCTCGTACCACTTTTCGAATTTCGTGGCAGAGCCGGGAGTCGAACCCGGGCCTCCGGGGGTGGCACATAATCACACTAACCACTACACCACGGAATTACATTCTACCAATTGAATTGTAATTTATTGGGTTATATGAACGAATACCCCTAATATCCATAGAATTACATGATTATTTCTGTCTTAAATAAAAGATAATAGACTAATTGTTTTAGGTTAAATCAATGGTAAATTTCGGTTATTAATAAAGCCCTACTGTTGACAGTCCTGAATATGGTTTTCCGTGGTTTCCCATTTTCACACCAGGCAAAGACCACGGTTATTTCTTTTCGTATCCCATCGTCGCCATAAGACCTCTCTGTGTCTTGTTAATACAAGAAAAGAAATGTTACAGGAATGAGAACAGATTCTAAGTTTACTTTGATTACTTGTCCAGTTTAACCTGTATCCCATTCATTTCCAGTTGGGCCTTTAAAATTCTCAATCGTAAGCTAACCGTGTGTGTTGTCCCTGGTAAACATTCTCGTAAGTAACTCATTAAGGTCGGGTCATATCTCTGTATGTGGGTGGAATGATAGAAGGGCGTTGAACCAGGAAGAGGTCTACAGGTACTTCCGACCACACGTTATAGTGACCGACTGTCGCTATGTGCGACGTTGTCCGAACACTTCCACTCATTCTCAAGGATATTACTAAAGAACTGGAATCAGAGATAATGATGTTATACTGTATAGAGTAATACATAAGTTACAAGATTGTGGGGTAACTGCCAAAAGACCTCGACAATGTTGTGGGATTAGACATGTTTGCGAAATTAATAACTGGTTCGATAGAAGGTAGTTCGGGTTTCTTGAACTTCAACTTGTAGGATTCCAGCAACTGGATTCAGGAGGTCGAATGGATTGTATAGCGATTGACCTATCTAAGGCATTTGATAGGGTAAATCATGGGAGATTACTGGCAAAAATGAGTGCAATTGGACTAGCAAAAATAGTGATTGAGTGGGTGGCTATATTTCTAGAAAATAGATTTCAGAGAATTAGAGTATGCGAAGCTTTATCTGACCATGTAATAATTAGGAGGGTAATTCCTCAAGGCAGTGTTATTGGACCTTTATGTTTTCTTATATATATGAGTAAAGGAGTGGAATCAGAGGTAAGGCTTTTTGTGGGTGATATTATTCTGTATAGAATAATGAATAAGTTACAAGATAATGAGGAATTGCAAACTGACCTCTATAATGTCGTGAGATGGACAGCAAGCAATGGTATGATGATGAAAGGGGTTAAAAGTCAGGTTGTGAGTTTCAGAAATAGGATAAGTCCTCTCAGTGTTAATTATTGCATTGATGGGGTGAACGGTCCTTCTGGGGATCACTGTAAGTACCTAGGTGTTGAAAATGGAAATCCACAGCCTGTTTCCGGCTCAGGATTTTGATCAATGAAGCCCCGTCTAGCGGTGAGGATAGGAATTGTGCCGGCTGCCGAAGCCTGTTACACTCCTCTGGGGCAATGATTAATGAATAACAGATAAAATGAAATTATATTGGAGAGTGTTGCTGGAATGAACTATGACAGGGGAAACCGGAGTACGCGGAGAAAAACCTGTCTCGCCTCAGCTTAGCTAGCTAGGTGTTAATAAAAGGAAATGTCTTCATTGGGGTTATCACATAAACGGGACTGTAAATAAAGGGTACAGATCTCTGCACGAGGTTATGAGGGTATTTAAGGATGTAAAGGAGAGGGCATATAAGTCTCTGGTAAGACCACAACTTTTTTTTGCTAGGTGTTTTACGTCGCACCGACACAGATAGGTCTTACGGCGACGATGGGACAGGAAAGGCCTAGGAGTGGGAAGGAAGCGGCCGTGGCCTTAATTAAGGTACAGCCTCAGCATTTGCTTGGTGTGAAAATGGGAAACCACGGAAAACCATTTTCAGGGCTGCCGACGGTGGGGTTCGAACCTACTATCTCCCGAATAGTGGATGCTGGCCGCACTTAAGCGACTGCAGCTATCGAGCTCGGTAAGACCACAACTAGAGTACGGTTGAAGTGTATCTGATCCTCACCAAGATTACTTGACCACGGACAGCTCCTTCATGGATTGCATTTTCTTCTTCTCCTCCCAGAACCTCTTCATCCTTTCTCTTCTTCTCTCCCGCTCTTCTTCCGAGATATTCAGTATCCTCTTCTCTTGTCTACTCCACTGGTGACTCTCAATCCTTTTCCTGTATCCATCCCTATCATTGATCTCTGGCATATTAGTCGGTATGTACTTGCTTCTCCAATTTTCCTTTTCTTCCACCTTGATCCCCAATTCCGACCAATCTTTCCGGAGTTCAACTACCCACTTGGTCCCTGTCTTTCCTCGTGTCCTCGCTGTTGTTTCCCGTACTCTTTTCGTCATTCTATCCATATTCATCCTGATTACATGTCCCGCAAACCTTGCTCTTTTCAGTTTGATTTCTTCTGAGATTGTCCTCATGTTCCGGTATAGTTCTTCCCTGGGTCTCCTCATCCATCTCTCACCTGCTCTCTTAGGGCCTAGTATTTTCCTCAATATTTTTCTCTCCTCTTTCTCTAGTTGTTCCGCACCATTTCTTCCTAGTGTTATTGTCTCAGCAGCATATAATACAGCATTTCTCACCGTTGCCTTGTAGTAATGTCTAATCTTTGCGTCTGTAAAAGAGTAGCATTACGAAAATATGACAAAGTTCATGCCAAATGTGCTGAAAATTGTTACAGAATGTTGCTTTCTTGCTTGTGAGTTAATAGTTCAAACAGACCACAGGGTCTGTTTGCTGAAAGTCTGTATAACTGTATACGCCGTCCAAATTGAAGATAAATTCTTCTGTTTTTAGTGCCTTCTCCATTACTGGGGGGTGTCCGCGATCACAGCGAAGTCTGTCCTCAGCAGTCTACTAGAATCTAGTCCCGTGAGTTCCTCAACCAAGAGTGTTTCCTGCCAGGCTGAGTGGCTCAGACGGTTAAGGCGCTGGCCTTCTAACCCCAACTTGGCAGGTTCGATCCTGGCTCAGTCCGGTGGTATTTGAAAGTGCTCAAATACGACAGCCCCTTGTCGGTAGATTTACTGGCACGTAAAAGAACTCCTGCGGGACTAAATTCCGGCACCTCGGCGTATCCGAAGACCACACCCTGTACGTCCATCAATGTTACTGTGCATGATCAATTTAAGTGTTCGACTTTTCATTCCTCAGAATATGCCCAAGGCAGGCTGTTTTTCTTTTCCTTAATTGTACGCACCAACATTAGTTCCCTTCCCATGCCTCTGAGTACTACAGCATTGGGGATGTAGTCGGTCCATGAGATCCGTAACATCATTTGAAAAATCCATATCTCGAAGGCATTTATTCTCTTAATGTTATTATTATTATTATTATTATTATTATTATTATTATTATTATTATTATTATTATCATCTGTTTACCCTCCAGGTTCGGCTTTTCCCTCGGACTAAGCGAGGGATCCCACCTCTACCGCCTCAAGGGCAGTGTCCTGGAGCTTCAGACTCTTGGTCGGGGGATACAACTGGGGAGAATGACCAGTACCTCGCCCAGGCGGCCTCACCTGCTATGCTGAACAGGGGCCTTGTGGAGGGATGGGAAGATTGGAAGGGATAGGTAAGGATGAGGGAAGGAAGCGGCCGTGGCCTTGAGTTAGGTACCATCCCGGCATTCGCCTGGAGGTGAAGTGGGAAACCACGGAAAACCACTTCGAGGATGGCTGAGGTGGGAATCGAACCCACCTCTATTCAGTTGACCTCCCGAGGCTGAGTGGACCCCGTTCCAGCCCTCGTACCACTTTTCAAATTTCGTGGCAGAGCCGGGAATCGAACCCGGACCTCCGGGGGTGGCAGCTAATCACGCTAACCACTACACCACAGAGGCGGCTATTATTATTATTATTATTATTATTATTATTATTATTATTATTACAACCTTCTCCATGCGGAGGGTGCCACAAGGACAAAGTAAGTCGACTACACAGTATTTTGTCTTCTAAGTTACTGTTGACTTTGCTAGTGGGCCAGGTAGAAAAATCACCACAAGGCTCAGGAGTAAATTTGCAATACGGTTCTTCAGATGTTACATAGATGATTACGGAGTATGGTCACTGAACCTCGTATTGCGGCGATAGCGATGTCGTGAAGTCGTGTCCGGCTGAGACCGAGAGAATCCCATAGCTGTACAATAAATTTAGAGATTGTGCCTCGAGCTCCGATCATGAGTCCATGGACGGAAATATTGTCTAGGTGATATTTACATTTCAGATTACATGTTTCAGCGCCGTACAGAAGCACTGAATATACGTAGCATCTGGCGCAGTTGGAAAAGCATCCTCCTTGACGCAGGAAACTAGGGGTAAGGGTTATTCTGCCCGAAGGCAGGTCCGAACCTCCGCAGAGGAGTTCCTGAGCCGGAGTTTACGTGCGGTAGGGTGGCCAGTTCCTTTCCGCTCCTCCATTCCCTTACCCCCCCCCCCACCAACAGCGCGTGGCAACCCATCTAACTCCTGACCACGCCCAATGTTGCTTAACTTCGGAGATCTCACGGGATCCGGTGTTTCAACACGGCTACGGCCGTTGGCCGCAGGAAACTAATATGGAATAAATAATATTGCTAATAAATGTATTCCTCTTCAGTGGAAAGCAACTTTATATCTAACAATAAATGAAACTATACCAACGAAGGATAAGTTACCCGACAAGGACGGTGTGACTCCAATATATCTGAACATTGCCAACAAAGAGATACATTAATACATCGTGTAAGTGCGGACATGCGGACGAGATCGTTCGCAAAAATATGCAAAATACTTCAAATGACTCCAAATCCCATCTTAGAATATCGACTACCCCCTGTGGGTGGGGGACGCAGACGTAGAATACACCCGCGGTATCCCCTGCCTGTCGTAAGAGGCGACTACAAGGGGCGACTAAGGGATGATTGTCTTAGAACCATGAAACTACTTGTGATTAGATCCACCACGCGGGGAACACCATGGGTCGCTTATGCTTGCGCGTAGTACCACTATGTTAGGTACACAATAAGTTTGTGATTCGTAGCAATAGAGTGCGTTGCCGGCTTTTAAAGTACCTGTGATTCGTACCCCTATATGAGCAACACCATGGTTCTGCTTTGCATATGCTTAGTACCCACTCTGTGAGGAACACTACGGGATAGTGCGGGTCTCTGTGCTTAGTCCACTTATGTGAGGAACGTTATAGGCTTGCGTTGTCTGTAAATAGCGCCGCAGTGTGCGAAACACCATAGGTCTGTGTTACATGTGCGAATTTCATTACCTGTGAACAGTACCATAATGTATGGAATACCGCGAGTCTACGCTACTTTTGATTAGTACCGCAACATGACACATACCATGTGCGACTCGTTGGCTGAACGGTCAGCGTACTGGCCTTCGGTTCAGAGGGTCCCGGGTTCGATACCCGGCCGGGTCGGGGATTTTAACCTTAATTGGTTAATTCCAATGGCACGGGGGCTGGGTGTATGTGTTGTCTTCATCGTCATTTCATCCTCATCACGACGCGCAGGTCGCCTACGGGAGTCAAATAGAAAGACCTGCACCTGGCGAGCCGAACCCGTCCTGGGATATCCCGGCACTAAAAGCCATACGACATTTCATTTTTCACACATACCATGGTTCCATTTTCCTGGCGATAAGTACCATTATGAGAGGCTGATGACCTAGATTTTGGACCTTTTAGACTACAAGCATCATCGATTCAGTATTGTGCTTCAGAAGCAGTCCCTTTGTCAGTAATACTATAGTTTAACGTTAGTTTCTGGGAATGTGGGGCATTGCGGGTTGCTATATTTCTAGAAAATAGATCTCAGAGAGTTAGAGTAGGTGAAGCTTTGTCTGACCCTGTAATAGTTGAGAGGGAAGTTCCTCAGGGCAGTGTTATCGGACCTTTATGTTTTCTTATATATATATAAATGATATGAGTAAAGGAGTGGAATCGGAGGTAAGTCTTTTTGCGGATGATGTTATTCTCTATAGAGTGATAAATAAGTTACAAGATTGTGAGCAACTGCAACGTGACCTCGAAAATGTTGTGAGATGGACAGCAGGCAATGGTATGTTGATAAACGGGGCTAAAAGTCAGGTTGTGAGTTTCGCAAATAGGAAAAGTCCTCTCAGTTTTAATTACTGCGTTGATGGGGTGAAAGTTCCTTTTGGGGATCATTGTAAGTATCTAGGTGTTAATATAAGGAAAGATCTTCACTGGGGTAGTCACATAAATGGGATTGTAAATAAAGGGTACCGATCTCTACACATGGTTATGAGGGTGTTTAGGGGTTGTAGTAAGGGTGTAAAGGAGAGTGCATATAAGTCTCTGGTAAGACCCCAACTGGAGTATGGTTCCAGTGTATGGGACCCTCACCAGGATTACCTGATTCAAGAACTGGAAAAAAATCCAAAGAAAAGCAGCTCGATTTGTTCTGGGTGATTTCCGACAAAATAGTAGCGTTACAAAAATGTTGCAATGTTTGGGTTGGGAAGAATTGAGAGAAAGAAGAAGAGCTGCTCGACTAAGTGGTATGTTCCGAGCTGTCAGCGGAGAGATGGCGTAGAATGACATTAGTAGACGAATAGGTTTGAATGGCGTTTATAAAAGTAGGAAAGATCACGATATGAAGATAAAGTTGGAATTCAAGAGGACAAACTGGGGCAAATATTCATTTATAGGAAAGGGAGTTAGGGATTGGAATAACTTACCAAGGGAGATGTTCAATAAATTTCCAATTTCTTTGAAATCATTTCGGAAAAGGCTAGGAAAGCAACAGATAGGGAATCTGCCACCTGGGCGACTGCCCTAAATGCAGATCAGTAGTGATTGATCCACTGATTGTTTTAACTTCATATCCATCCATTCATTCTTCGTCCTGACGTTTTCGAATTCTGGTTAGTGGAGAATTATGGATATTTAAATTGCCATACCATTTCGTACCATTAGAGACCGATGACCTAGATGTTAGGCCCCTTTAAACAACAAGCATCATCATCATCAGAATATCGACTCATCAAAATAGAGCATGTATTGATACCGGCCATGGTCAACAACGCTGTTCTCTGGCTAACTGCAGGAACCATTCACTTCGTTATGAAAAACCGACTGAAACCAAGAAAATTGAACTTCAGAACATTTCAGCAATACATACGGGTGGAAAGATGGACATATAAGTGTAGTCAGAAGATGTCAACAGGTTTTGATTCATTCTTATACCAGTTTTAGTTCATGGCGTAAGTGTTTGGATATTGGTAATTATTATATCATTATAAGGCACTAATATGACACGGACTGCTTCATGAACTGACAATACAAAAAATAAAGTTAAGAAGTGATCACCTTTTGTCATATTTTTGTTATCATAGGGAACCAGGACGATGAACTTTAGACAGTGTATCTCATCAGTATTTCTGTATTCATTATACATGTTCATTGTAAAGGGTTAATTTGGTAATAAATATTTAATAATAATTTTAAAAAGAAAAGTTGTGGCGTGTCTCCAAGCTGAGGCTTCTGTCATACAGTGGAATACTTATTTGAAGAAAGCTAGTAGGAGCCATTTCTATTCGTACATGGATCTCTAAATGCGGGGCTAAGTCCTCAGTAATCCAGCTGCTAAGGTACTTAAACTTCAGCACTTGTTCAACTTATTCCCCATAAATATTCATAAGAATGTGAGTGTGAAGGTGTGTCCACACTAAGATGTTTTCGTTAACTTTGTTAATAAACATTGTTAATGGACAATGTCCATGAAAATTTCTATCTGTTCATAAACAGAATAGTGTGTTCATTAACTTTTCGAGCATGTTGATAAACAAAATTTCTTTAACTTTTGTGAATGAAACTTTTCATTAACATTTCGTGTTTTCGTTAAACATGCGCAATTAGAACACGCAAATTCGTAGCGCTAAATGCGATGCTTTTTTATTTTTTCGAAATCGACTATCGATTCGTAAGCAACTCGTATACACCATACAAATATATAAGTGAAGTGTAAGAGTCACCAGTTGCTAGGAATCTTCAAGTTATACTTAAACCAAACCAAACCCCATGGCACTACAGTCCTTGAAGGGCCTTGGCCTACAAAGCGACCGCTGCTCAGCCCGAAGGCCTGCAGATTACGAGGTGTCGTGTGGTCAGCACGACGAATCCTCTCGGCCGTTATTCTTGGCTTTCTAGACCGGGGCCGCTACCTCACCGTCAGATAGCTCCTCAATTCTAATCACGTAGGCTGAGTGGACCTCGAACCAGCCCTCAGGTCCAGGTAAAAATCCCTGACCTGGCCGGGAATCGAACCCGGGGCTTCCGGGTAAGAGGCAGGCACGCTACCCCTACACCACGGGGCTGGCCAAGTTATACTTAGCCCAACTTTAATGGAGACGACATTCCGATAATTTGTATCATTTCTTGCAATTTCAGGTCCACAAACTGTCGACAAGAACCTAAAGTCTTGTGGGGACATTCTCAGAAAGTTTTAAAAGCCTGCTGCATCATGAATTAAAAGTTCTGACACAGGTTTTAAGTGTCCTCTCCAAACTTAATTCTAAACGCTTTTCCAATATTTTTCTTCGCCACACTTTGTGTTTGCGCTTTTCTCTAATTGCACTCATTAAAATAATGAAAACTGCAGCTGTAGGTATTTTCTTCTTCCTGGCCCTATCCATTGTAACCTCACAAACAGATATTTCGGTGTGGACACAATGTTAAAGAAGTTTGTTAGCAAAACTTTATTAACATCTTGAGAAATATTTTCGTTAACATTGTTCATTAACTTTGGTGTGGACTAACCATTAGGAGTTCTTATAATGGCCATCATCTTTGTCTTGTCGGTGCTAATTTTGAGTCCAAGTTTATCCCCTTCCGCTAAAATTCTGTGAAAATAAATAATGCTACAAATTAGTGAAATATCACGTTCAAAAATATCTTCGTCTAGCTGCAATTCGGCACGTTTTATTGCCCTGGTACATGATGTTTAAAGAAATTTGTACTTGAGACATTCTGGCACCTCAGCATCTGAAGAAATTCGGAGGAAAGTCGCTTTGTGATGGGAACAGTTGAGTTATAAACGAGCCCAATTCCTTGCTATACCTGCTATTGTGAAACTTAGGGGTTGACAGATAAGCTTATTGCGAACAGTTGAAAATCTGCTACTTCCGGGAAGTTGACCGTATTCATTACCGAGCTCATCCAAGACCATCTACAACAACAAAAACAAAATGGCCAACGCATCGGTTCAATGTAAACACGCCTGTGATACATAAACATAACCTTTTGATTATCGTATTGAGTTGCTAAGCTGTTAATAATAACGAACAGAATACTTTACTTTTGGGAAGAGACCAATACTACACTGACTGACAGGGCAAATGCAACACCAAGAAGGAGTGGTCAGAACTTTATGCCAATTGCAGGGTAGACTGACGTCACTGAGGTATGCTCATGATGTGAAATGCGCCGCTGTGCTGCGCACGTAGCGAACGATAAATGGGACACGGCGTTGGCGAATGGCCCACTTCGTACCGTGATTTCTCAGCCGACAGTCATTGTAGAACGTGTTGTCGTGTGCCACAGGACACGTGTATAGCTAAGAATGCCAGGCCGCCGTCAACGGAGGCATTTCCAGCAGACAGACGACTTTACGAGGGGTATGGTGATCGGGCTGAGAAGGGCAGGTTGGTCGCTTCGTCAAATCGCAGCCGATACCCATAGGGATGTGTCCACGGTGCAGCGCCTGTGGTGAAGATGGTTGGCGCAGGGACATGTGGCACGTGCGAGGGGTCCAGGCGCAGCCCGAGTGACGTCAGCACGCGAGGATCGGCGCATCCGCCGCCAAGCGGTGGCAGCCCCGCACGCCACGTCAACCGCCATTCTTCAGCATGTACAAGACACCCTGGCTGTTCCAATATCGACCAGAACAATTTCCCGTCGATTGGTTGAAGGAGGCCTGCACTCCCGGCGTCCGCTCAGAAGACTACCATTGACTCCACAGCATAGACGTGCACGCCTGGCATGGTGCCGGGCTAGAGCGACTTGGATGAGGGAATGGCGGAACGTCGTGTTCTCCGATGAGTCACGCTTCTGTTCTGTCAGTGATAGTCACCGCAGACGAGTGTGGCGTCGGCGTGGAGAAAGGTCAAATCCGGCAGTAACTACCGCTAGACAACGCGGCATCATGGTTTGGGGCGCTATTGCGTATGATTCCACGTCACCTCTAGTGCGTATTCAAGGCACGTAAAATGCCCACCGCTACGTGCAGCATGTGCTGCGGCCGGTGGCACTCCCGTACCTTCAGGGGCTGCCCAATGCTCTGTTTCAGCAGGATAATGCCCGCCCACACACTGCTCGCATCTCCCAACAGGCTCTACGAGGTGTACAGATGCTTCCGTGGCCAGCGTACTCTCCGGATCTCTCACCAATCGAACACGTGTGGGATCTCATTGGACGCCGTTTGCAAACTCTGCCCCAGCCTCGTACGGACGACCAACTGTGGCAAATGGTTGACAGAGAATGTAGAACCATCCCTCAGGACACCATCCGCACTCTTATTGACTCTGTACCTCGACGTGTTTCTGCGTGCATCGCCGCTCGCGGTGGTCCTACATCCTACTGAGTCGATGCCGTGCGCATTGTGTAACCTGCATATCGGTTTGAAATAAACACCAATTATTCGTCCGTGCCGTCTCTGTTTTTTCCCCAACTTTCATCCCTTTCGAACCACTCCTTCTTGGTGTTGCATTTGCTCTGTCAGTCAGTGTATATAGAAATATCCCATATATAGATAAGCAATATTTGGATAATTCAAAATATAAATACTGTATTTTCTAACATCTAGGATGGTAAAGGAAATAGGTAATATAGGATTGCATTCTAAAATAACAGTCCTGGCGGAATATTTGATGCGTTGCAATTCAGTCAATTAATTAATCAATCACCATTGATCCCAATTTAGGGCTGTCGTCCAAGTGGCAGATTACGTATCAATTGTCTACCTAGTCGTTTCTCAAGTGATATCAAATAAGTTGGAAATTTAGGTATCTAATTGGTGTAGATATAGTAGGGGGCACCCTTGATAAATTATTCCAGACCGTAATTCTTCTTCCTATAAATCGGTACTTGTTTTAGAAAACATTTATTTGAATGACCTTTCTATTACCACACGCTTTTAAATATAATAGCCTATCTCGTTCAAGAAGTTTGTTAGAAATATAACCTTGTCGCGAATTTCAATTATATCATAACAGTGATTCTGATAATGATCCACCAAACTGCTACATCTGTTTGACTTCAGATAATAAATAGGAGAATCAATTGGAAGTTCTCTGGTAGCATAAATATGCATTATCGTACAAAGCACTTCAACACCCAAATCGTTGGCAATGTAAATAGCCTACGTACTGTGACACTATAGCAGTTGATACCTTGTCCTCTAATTTTAACAAAAGCTTGCATCTGGGAGATAGTAGGTTCGAATCCCACTATCGGCAGCCCTGAGAATGGTTTTCCGTGGTTTCCCATTTTCGCACCAGGCAAATGCTGGGGCTGTACCTTAATTTAGGCCACGGCCTCTTCCTTCCAAAACCTAGGCCTTTCCTAACTGTGTCGGCGCGACGTAAAGCCCCTAGCAAAAAAAAAAATAACAAAGAGAACAATAATCTTCACTCACAGATAAAATGAATAGCTTTATCACTTTTTATAACCACACTTTCAAAATTCTCAAAAGGTATAGTAATTGAGAAATGTACTAGGATTGGTAACAACACAGAGTTTTGGTCTTATCCGAAAGAAAAAAAAATAGCTCATCAAGTACACGGAACACATCCTCTCTATTGAAATATTTATCCTCGAATGTTTTAATGTACCCTAATACATTACTTGTAACTACGAAATAGTCACGATGCAATAAGTACACTTGATATGAATGGAAGTGCATCTGCTGTAATATGAATTACTTCCAGGCATGCAATACGATCGACACGTCCTAATACACTGACTGACAGAGCAAATGCAACACCAAGAAGGAGTGGTCAGAACTTTATGCCAATTGCAGGGTAGACTGACGTCACTGAGGTATGCTCATGATGTGAAATGCGCCGCTGTGCTGCGCACGTAGCGAACGATAAATGGGACACGGCGTTGGCGAATGGCCCACTTCGTACCGTGATTTCTCAGCCGACAGTCATTGTAGAACGTGTTGTCGTGTGCCACAGGACACGTGTATAGCTAAGAATGCCAGGCCGCCGTCAACGGAGGCATTTCCAGCAGACAGACGACTTTACGAGGGGTATGGTGATCGGGCTGAGAAGGTCAGGTTGGTCGCTTCGTCAAATCGCAGCCGATACCCATAGGGATGTGTCCACGGTGCAGCGCCTGTGGCGAAGATGGTTGGCGCAGGGACATGTGGCACGTGCGAAGGGTCCAGGCGCAGCCCGAGTGACGTCAGCACGCGAGGATCGGCGCATCCGCCGCCAAGCGGTGGCAGCCCCGCACGCCACGTCAACCGCCATTCTTCAGCATGTGCAAGACACCCGGGCTGTTCCAATATCGACCAGAACAATTTCCCGTCGGTTGGTTGAAGGAGGCCTGCACTCCCGGCGTCCGCTCAGAAGACTACCATTGACTCCACAGCATAGACGTGCACGCCTGGCATGGTGCCGGGCTAGAGCGACTTGGATGACGGAATGGCAGAACGTCGTGTTCTCCGATGAGTCACGCTTCTGTTCTGTCAGTGATAGTCACCGCAGACGAGTGTGGAGTCGGCGTGGAGAAAGGTCAAATCCGGCAGTAACTGTGGAGCGCCCTACCGCTAGACAACGCGGCATCATGGTTTGGGGCGCTATTGCGTATGATTCCACGTCACTTCTAGTGCGTATTCAAGGCACGTTAAATGCCCACCGCTACGTGCAGCATGTGCTGCGGCCGGTGGCACTCCCGTACCTTCAGGGGCTGCCCAATGCTCTGTTTCAGCAGGATAATGCCCGCCCACACACTGCTCGCATCTCCCAACAGGCTCTACGAGGTGTACAGATGCTTCCGTGGCCAGCGTACTCTCCGGATCTCTCACCAATCGAACACGTGTGGGATCTCATTGGACGCCGTTTGCAAACTCTGCCCCAGCCTCGTACGGACGACCAACTGTGGCAAATGGTTGACAGAGAATGGAGAACCATCCCTCAGGACACCATCCGCACTCTTATTGACTCTATACCTCGACGTGTTTCTGCGTGCATCGCCGCTCGCGGTGGTCCTACATCATACTGAGTCGATGCCGTGCGCATTGTGTAACCTGCATATCGGTTTGAAATAAACATCAATTATTCTTCCGTGCCGACTCTGTTTTTTCCCCAACTTTCATCCCTTTCGAACCACTCCTCCTTGGTGTTGCATTTGCTCTGTCAGTCAGTGTATATCAAAATAGTGTTAGAACCAAATTTCAGTAAAAACATCACAACACTAACGTTTCCTAATCAAACCAAACCAACAGAAAGAAATAAACAGATGCTTCGTACATGCTCATACTTACACTTGAACAAACCGATCGGGACGCCATTTTAGCTGATATCGATAGCTGCATTAAGGTCTGATGTATTGTAGTTGGTCTTGGCTCATCTGTAGTAGTATCGAGGGTGACGAGATATTGAAAGTAACGATAAGTAATCTCTGCGTCTTTGATTCTCCTGCATCTACAATGATTTTACCTGGTTTTACCAAAAACACTGTTCATTTCCATTTACCCTCTCTTTCCAAGATTCCTTACTACCATCTAGAAGGGTTTCCCTGCCGCTTGAACCAGCCTTTATGGGTGTTAGAACTCTACTGTCGGCAGCACCTGAAGATGGTTTTCCGTGGTTTCCCATTTTCACACAAGGAAAATGCTGGGACTGAACCTTAATTAAGGCAACGGTCGCTTCCTTCCCACTCCTAGCCCTTTCCTAAACCACTGTCGCCATAAGACGTATCTGTGTCGGTGTGACGTAAGGCAAAAAAAAAAAAAAGCTTTTCTGGTTTATTACCGAAATCTTGTCCGGCTAAATGGTTAGCGTGCTGGCCTTTGGTCACAGGGGTCCCGGGTTCGATTCCCGGCAGGGTCGGGAATTTTAACCATCGTTGGTTAATTTCTCTGGCTCGGGGGCTGGGTGTATGTGTTGTCTTCATCACCATTTCATCCTCATCACGACGCGCAGGTCGCCTACGGGAGTCAAATCAAAAGACCTGCACCTGGCAAGCCGAACCTGTCCTGGGATCTCCCGGCACTGAAAGCCATACGCCATTTCACCGAAATCTTTACACAGTTTCTTCTTCGAATCTATAGTGATTTGTTTCGCTTTATTACTACATTTCGGTGTAATTTCCTATATATAAAAACAGTTCTTGTTTAGAGACATACTGATACGCTTCCTCTTTACGTTTAAAAGCCGTCCTGGCGTCGTAATTCCACCAAGATGTTATCTTTTTTCCCATGTTCACACACCACACAGCTATTCGTAGACATTCTCTTGCTGCTTCTACTGCAGCATTCCTCTATTGCACCTATTCTCTATACCTGCTGAGAGTCTATTCTCTGGAACTTTTCACCAATCCTATTCATGTCTTTCTAATTTCGTTCGGGAGATTTTTAACCCTTATCCGTCTGCAGACACACTTCACTTTCTCTATCGTACGGCTAGCGGTGCTTATTATTATTATTATTATTATTATTATTATTATTATTATTAGGAAGCCTCCGTGGCTCAGACAGCAGCGCGTCGGCCTCTCACAGCTGGATACCATGGTTCAAATCCCGGTCACTCCATGTGAGATTTGTGCTGGACAAAGTGGAGGCGAGACAGGATTTCTCCGGGTACTCCGGTTTTCCCCTGTCATCTTTCACTCCAGCAACACTCTCCATTCTCATTTCATAGCATCTGTCAGTCATTAATTAATCACTTTGGGAGTGGCGACTCCATCGTACTAATAGCCTATATATGATTCATTCATTACACCCCTGACCCGGTCAATTAATGGAAAACAGGTTGTAGGTTTTCATTATTATTATTATTATTATTATTATTATTATTATTATTATTATTATTATTATTATTATTAGCAGTTTCCCGCAGGCTCCGACCGAAATGTATGGTGTTGTTCGTTACTATCCTCACGGATGTATTTGCAAAGTTTTGAGTTAATGATATAAAGCACATGATCTGCTGTGGTAATAGAATGTAATATGATGTCAACAAAACACATGAAAATACATCACACAAAGAAATTAAATTAAACGTTCCTTGGAACAACACTACGCGCCGAACTGTTAAAAAGTCCTTCAAAGATCTTCGTCATGGAGACAAATGTACTCATAACTTTTCTCAGAATCTACCAATTTAAGTAGTTATTACCTCAAAAGAAAGTGCTTGATCCACTGAGAGTTTTTTTTAGATCAAAACAAACTGCGTACCTCAATTAGAACGAAAGATATGATTGCTTCAATGAGAAAAAATGTTGAAGAAATGAGATGTCAAATTGAATGTGCACTCATAACTTTCCTCAGAATCAACCAATTTGAATAGTTAAGAGCTGAAATGAAAGAGCTTGATTGATCCACTGAGTGTTCTTAGGCCAAAACGAACTCCTAGAACCAAAGATATGATTGCTTCAAAGAGACAAAAATGTGAAAAAATCAAATAATTTTAGGAAGGCGGAAGTTAAGTGATTTATAGTACCTGATGACAAATCTGTGCATGAATACCTTTCAGTTAAATAAGAATGAAGGAAATCGACCGGATAGAATGGCTGGACTGACTGACTTTAGTTTTCATAATTTTTTTAATATATAGAAGATTATTATTATTATTATTATTATTATTATTATTATTATTATTATTATTATTATTATTATTATTATTATTATTATTATTCGCTGGGGCCATCAAGGACCACGTTAAGTCTTGTTGCATTTGACACTGAACTTTGCCTTCTTTAGAGCCCAAATTTCCCTCATTCTTTGTGAGTGGGCCTGCTTACGCTCCTCTGTCCAAGGGGCACCGTGTCTTCTCTTCGGTTGCTCGTCTCGGTCTAGCCCGTTCGTCAATATTTTCTTGCGGAAGAGATCTCTGTTAAGGGCGTCTTCAGCTGAGATATGTAGCATTTGCAGGTGTTCTTCGGTATTTCTAAACCAGGAAATTGTGGTTTTGGGGTTTGAATAAAAAAGTGAAAGATTTCCTTAGTTAACTTTCTTCCGTCCATTCTTTTCAGATGACCGTAAAATCGTGCCCCTCTTTTTCTGATCGTGTCGGTAATTTTCTCTATTTTGCTGTAGACTTCCTTGTTGGATCTCTTTTGATGGATTCCATTTCTATTATTATTATTATTATTATTATTATTATTATTATTATTATTATTATTATTATTATTAACGGGTTAATTGGCTGATATTTGACACAGAAAAGCTATATCCAAAGCTGTAGTCAAACCAGCAGCCTTGTCCAAGTTTACGGTAGGATGGTTTGCACAAGCAATGGCGATCTGCAGACACTTTTGAGCCACGTTTTATCAACATTGCTGTCAGGAGTTTATGGTCTCTCTCCCGCTCCCTCCCCAGAAAACCGGCACCATAAAGGACAGAGATAAACTTACAATATATAATTTTATCTGCTGTTTAGTTCCGTAAAAAAAATACCACTATCTTGTTTCTTTAGTCCTGTTATTTCCCGTTGTAATCTCCTACCTGCGTCCAGTTCTAACGGGCAGGTAGAAGAAGGAAGAATACCTTTACCAAATTTGCAAAGGGCTTCCCTCCTTCCTCTTTGATCCCTTCAATTCCACCTGTAGCTGTGTCAGTGACCTGTTACCTGGGCAAATCTCTTCAGGAACATAACAGACCGCATCGCGATTTTACAACCGAACAGTGCTTTGTTATTGCCCAATATTCCTTTGCGGTTATCGGCTGTTGTATAACAGAGGGCGTTGAACTGCTCGCTAGCGTTCTGTCACGGCCTTCTAAACTGAGGAACCTTACCGATACAAAGGTACTTAAGAAAAAATGTTATCTTACGACTTTGATTTCACTTTGGATAACGGGAGATTTTAAAAAGATATGACAGCAATGGCGGAATAGAATATGCTGTTGTCTTTTTGATCGCAGGACGGTTATAATTTCGTCGATCCAAAGAAAAAGCTTATATTTATGTCCTGTTTTTTCAGTTCTGTGTTAAATTTTACTTAATAAATCTTATCTTTTATCAATCACATCAACCACTACTAATCTGCATTTAGGACAGTTGCCCTGGTGGCCATTTCTTAAATGAGTGCAAAGAAATTGGAAATTTATTGAAAATCTCCCTTGGTAAGTTATTCCAATCCCTAACTCCCCTTCCTATAAACGAATATTTCCCCCAATTCGTCCTCTTGAATTCCAACTTTATTTTCATACTGTGATTTATCGTACTTTTAAAGTCACCACTCAAACTTATTCGTCTACTGATGTCATTCCACGCCATCTCTCCACTGACAGCTAGGAACATACCACTTAGTCGAGCAGCTCGTCTCCTTTCTCCCAAGTTTTCCTAGCCCAAACTTTGCAACATTTTTGTAACGCTACTCTTTTGTCGTAAATCACCCAGAATAAACCGAGCTGCTTTTCTTTGGATTTTTTCCAGTTCTTGAAAAAGGTAATCCTGGTGAGGGTTCCATACTCTAGTTGGGGTCTTACCAGAGACTTTTATGCCCTATCTTAAATCCTTACAAAAACCCCTAAATACCCTCATAACTATGTGCAGAGATCTGTGCCTTTTATTTACAATCCCATTTATGCGATTTTTTAAATATTAACATCTGGGTACTTAGAGCGATCCCCGAAATTAACTTTCACCCCATCAATGCAGTAATTAAAACTGAGAGAACTTATCCTATTTGTGAAACTCACAACCTGACTTTTAACCTTGTTTATCATCATACTGCTGCCCAGTATGGCTCAACAGTGCCCATACAAAGAAGATAGACACTCAGTTAAACGATACAATGAGGGCTATATCAGGAACCATCCAATCCACACCTTTGGATTGGTTACCAGTTCTTTCAAATATTCCACCTCCTCATCTCCGAAGACAAATGGCACTGAAGAAAGAATGGCTTAAATGCTGTGACAATCGTCTTCTACCAATACATCAAGACTGCCTACGTGAAGATCTCAGGCTGAAATCTAGGAACCCTTCTTGGTTACTAGGAAAGAGGCTAGCCCAAGATGAATTTCATACTAACACTGCCTGGCGCGATGGGTGGGTAGCTTCAAACCCTGACAGATTAGGTCTAATTTCGGATCCAGTTATGCAACCTCCTGGTTTCAACTTACCCAGAAAAATCTGGTCATCACTTATCGGATCAGAACTCAACATGGCAGATGCAACTTCTGGAAACACAAGTGGAAGATTACCAGCGATCCTTATTGCGACTGCTCTGACGTGCCTCAGACCGTTCAACATATCGTCACAGAGTGCCCACTCCGAAGATTCAGTGGGACAATAAAGGATATCCACGAGCTGTGAGTTGGCTAACAAAACTGGACATTCAGCTTTAGCAGCAATGCAGATAATGATGAGCTCAAATGTATAAATATAGTTTGTTTATTACGTACTTGTTCTGTGTGTACACATGAAACTGTTTTTCGTGTAATTGTACATATTTGTAAATAACCAAATTGTAACAATGTATCCTCATGCCATACGAAATATATAAATATATATGATACCATTGCCTGCTGTCCATCTCACAACATTATCGAGGTCATTTTGCAGTTGCTCACAATCTTGTAACTTATTTATTACTCTATACAGAATAACACCATCCGAAAGAAGCATTATCTCGGATTCTCTGATTAATTTAACACTTCGGTTAAAAATCTTTGTTTCACGAACACATTTCTAATATTAATTATTACGAAACAATTGTTAAAGACGTTTCCATGAGATTTTTGAAAGCGTTTGGCAGTGACCGTCTTCTGTTTCTTTACATAAAGCGCTCAGAGTGATATACCGGTATTTGAATTGTATTTTGTCACTCATGATTGATATTATTATAGGTTAGTAGCTCTTGTAACCGGATCAGCTCGAGCACTTTCTTTGAATGTTTAATTTTAGGATTTGTATTAACTGTTTGAAGTGATTTTTTTTAGATTTCTTTATTGCGACGTTAACTGATTATTTATTTATTTATTTATTTATTTATTTATTTATTTATTTATTTATTTATTTATTTATTTATTTATTTATTTATTGACTGCAGCAGTGGCGAAGTAAGGGCTCGTAGGCCTGTCCTACACTTAATCACGTAAATTACAAATAATATATATAAAAGAAATGTACTGTTATATTATAAAGTCAAAGATAAGCTATAAATTACAGATTTGGGCAACCTATAATAAAGAAAAAAGCAAACTTCAACAAATAAAATAGAATAAAAAATCCGGAGCATAAAGGTAAGAAGGAAGAGACAAAGTCGTAATGAAAAAGTAAGGTACAAACTGAAAAATATAAGCAGTGCTTAAAGAGAACACAATATACATACATACATACATTATCATTATAGACTGTTATGCCTTTCAGCGTTCAGTCTGCAAGCCTCTGAGAATTTACTAAACGTCGCCACAATCCTCGATTTGCAACTAGTGTTGTGGCCTCATTTAGTTCTATACCTCTTATCTTTAAATCGTTAGAAACAGAGTCTAACGATCGTCGTCTTGGTCTTCCTCTACTTCTCTTACCCTCCATAACAAAGTCCATTATTCTCCTAGGTAACCTATCCTCCTCCATTCGCCTCACATGACCCCACCACCGAAGCCGGTTTATGCGTACAGCTTCATCCAACGAGTTCATTCCTAAATTAGCCTTTATCTCCTCATCCCGAGTTCCCTCCTGCCATTGTTCCCACCTGTTTGTACCACCAATCATTCTTGCTACTTTCATGTCTGTTACTTCTAACTTATGAATAAGATATCCTGAGTCCACCCAGCTTTCGCTCCCATAAAGCAAAGCTGGTCTGAAAACAGACCGATGTAAAGATAGTTTCGTCTGGGAGCCGACTTCCTTCTTACTGAATACTGCTGCTCGCAACTGCGAGCTCACTGCATTAGCTTTACGGCACCTTGATTCAATCTCACTTACTATATTACCATCCTGGGAAAACACACAACCTAAATACTTGAAATTATCGACCTGTTCTAGCTTTGTATCACCAATCTGACATTCAATTCTGTTGGATTTCTTACCTACTGACATCAATTTAGTCTTCGAGAGGCTAATTTTCATACCATGCTCATTGCACCTATTTTCAAGTTCCAAGATGTTAGACTGCAGGCTTTCGGCACAGTCTGCCATTAAGACCAAGTCGTCAGCATAGGCCAAACTGCTTACTACATTTCCACCTAACTGAATCCCTCCCTGCCATTTTATACCTTTCAGCATATGATCCATGTAAACTACAAACAGCAAAGGTGAAAGATTACAGCCTTGTCTAACTCCTGTAAGTACCCTGAACCAAGAAGCAATAAAGGTAAAGCAATAAATATGGAATGAGGATAATAAGTGGAATTTTGAAGAATATTACAATATGTAATAAAGTAAATGCAAATATAAGTAAGACCATAAAAAGTGATCAATCTACATGAGTAAAAAGCTAAATATCATGTACATTTACACTCTAGTAGTAATAATAATAATAATAAAAACACAATCGCACAATATATTATACGTCACCAATAACACGAAATAATCAGCGATATGCAACAGGTAATCTCTACATGCAGTCTTTAAAATTTGATATTGAGTTCCTGACAGCAGCTGGAAATGAATTCCAAAGTTATGACCCAGCCACAAGGAAGGATCTGTTATACATTGAAGCGTGGTTGATGTGAAGAGTCCCAGATCTTGTGTTACAATTATGGAATGAGGATAATAAGTGGAATTTTGTAGAAATGCATTTACGAACTCTTTTGTAAATTTAGAGTTAATTTTATGTGTCTAATTGTAAATTTTAGTTTGAGATTAAAATTTCGCGTTGAACACTTCCCTTGTGGCAGCCTAGATTTTTCATTTTTGTGAAGAATGAAGCCATGCATTTCATTGCCGACTTTTCAGTCTGTTAAACACACTGCATTTACAATATAAATTATAAATGAATCTATACCAACGAAGGGTAAGTTCTTCCGACATGGACGGAAGGTGAAACTAGTGTCTTGTTCCACCGTTTGGCGGTAGCACACTCACAGGGGCCAACGAATGCACTCGTAATAGCCATTTGATAACAATACTGTCAGCATAGGAGCAGACAACATGGAAAGCAACCGTCAGGGACAGCGCCATACGACTTGGTTCCTATGGAAAGAAGGAGTGACCACTGCAGAAATTCATCGGCGCTTGGTGGCAGTCTGCTGAGAACATGCGCCGTGACGGAGAACAGTTTACAACTGGGTGGAACGTTCGAAAATAGGACTCACGGTAATGGAGCCATGTCTCATCACCAGTCACAAGCCTAGCCATGAAGTCGACTGGATCTTAATCATGGCGTTGCAAAAGCTTTCTGCACACGTCCACACGCCTCTGCTTTTGGTTTGCGGACAGGAGTTTAGGCACCCACGTGGATGACATATTCCCCAACTGTAAATGGCCGTGCACGATCCGCTGCAGGGTGTTTCCGCTAATTCCAGTGGCTGCTTCTATTTCCGTAAATGTGATGCATTTGTTTCCTTGGATGGCCTGTTCGACCCGGGCAATGTTGACTGGTGTTGACACTGTTACATTCCTTGCTGAACTGGTTCTCTTGTTCACCGATGTGCGTCCTGTCAAAAATTGATGAAAGAAACCAGTGTGGACTGCGAACTTGGAATGAAGAATGGACTGCTAAGGCCTCCGACGAACGGAGATCGATCCTTGACCCTACGCAACACCACCCGGGTTTCATCTCCCGCGGAGTGAATGGGCATGGTAGAAGTGGCTCTGCGATGCATTCATGGGTCCTGTGACCTTCTCCAAGCTGTGGCTGTGGTGAAGAATTTCAGACAATGCGACACATCACCTTCAGATGCCCACATAGAGCCTCCCGCGGACCACCTCCTGACAGCTTCAACAATGGCTATTCAGTGTCTTCAACAACTGGACATCCTAGTTTAGTTTTCATTCCTTAATTCATGTATTTACTAATATTTTATATCATTTTTGTATTTTTTTACTTCTATTTTTCTGTATTGTACATATCTCTCGATTTCTACTTTATGTTTTATCTTGAATTTTTATATTTATTCTATTTTATAAATTATTTGTTACTTTTACACGCTACTCAATGTGCGCGCGGCTTAACTTGTACCGCAAGCTAAATAAATAAATAAATAAATAAATAAATAAATAAATAAATAAATAAATAAATAAATAAATAAATAAATAAATAAATAAATAAATAAATAAATAAATAAATACATAAATAAATAAATAAATAAATAAATAAATAAATAAATAAATAAATAAATTAACAAACAAACAAACAAACAAACAAACAAATAAATAAATATTTAAATAAATAAATAACATTTTTTACCTAAAATTCCTAGCTCTATTCATCACATGCTCTGTTAAGATGATGGACGATTAATACATCTTTTCGTATGTTGACGATAATTATGTGCCTTTTGTATATTTTTAAAATAGCTCTCTTCCGAAATTGGTGCGCAGAATTATATAGAAAGTATGAAGGAAGATAATATTTTAGAAGTTTTAGGGAATGATGAAGAGGCTGACTTTTATGAGTATAGTGAAGATAAGTTGGAGTGAGAGATGCTGAAGATGTTTATTACGTTATCGTCAAGCTCTGGTAATGTTGTGATGGTAGTGGTGATTATTTTACAGTTGGGCAACCATCAGTAGCGTAGGCAGGACCGACCGATTATAGTTACAAAATTAAGATAGGACATAAGGAAGGTGTGTGGTTCGCGCATGCATAAGTATCATTATAATGGCACTGATACAAATAAATGTTGTTGATATTCAGATTACATTACCAGCACACTACAAAATCCTACAGAACAAGAACAATATGATCGAGGTGAATAGTTTTACAGTGAATGGTAAATTAAGATTAGGGCCTCTCAGGGTGTGCAGATACCCCACTCCTCGATTTGAGCTGTCTCCCTCTCTTCCCCTACACCTGTCTCGCTCGCTCTGCCTATTTCCCCCTTCCTTATTCGCTATGCAGCGCTCCACCAACCGAGCCAAGTTGAGCCGAACTTAGCCGAGATTAACCGAGTCGCCCCGAAACAAAACTCTGGCCCGAACAGAGCCGAGCGGGACCGATGCACGGTGCACAGAACCTCTGCGCCTCGTTTTGTATGCGTGAGATTTGAGAGGCCCTGGTTAAGATTACAATCTAAAATCCAACTTTTGGGGCTTCCTTAGAAAGTAAATTCAAAAGATCTGTTGGTTTTACAATTATGACTCTAACAATGTTCAAAAGAGTCAGCCCATTGAATTGACTTTCACTTGTTTATTTTATTTTGCAAATATTCCATTGGGGGTGGGGGTTTCTAACCCCCAGTAACACCCCCTACCCCCTTGGCTACGCCTGTGGCAATCATCCTCAATTAACACTAATCAGAAGGGAAGGGATCCAACGCTTCGAAAAATTACAGAAAGACAAGGGCCACGAAGGTCGTGAAAATGAAAGACTCCCTAGGCCTCCGTACGCAATACCGTTGGTATCGTAAAAGAACAAGAGGTGATTGAGGCAGGTCGGATAGGATAGATGAAAGTGAAGAACTTGGCACAGGGAAGTGGAACCAATACCGGGGCTTAGTTAAGGGTCCAACCTACGCTCCCAAGTTAAGTCATTGGAGCCACTTTTAATCGCCTCTTATGACAGGCAGGGGATACCGTGGGTGTTATTCTACCAGCCCCACCCACAGGGGGGTTTGCTAATGTTGTCGTTCCATGACTGCTAAATAACTGTGTAAATACGAGGCATTTTTAGCCTATTACAACCATTGTAGAAAAGTTCAGAAAAATCTGGTATGAGGCATGTATAAGGCTGAATAATAATGGCGTGTGGTCTCTGGAGAAGCCTGTGCAGGTATTTGGAGTTAACGCCGTCCAGCCGACCTGCGCGGCTATGAGAGTGAGGCCCTACCTATGATGAATTCTAATAATGAAGACATGGTTATGGGGGTATTTACGGGTTGTAGTAAAGATGTAAAGGAGAGGGCATATACGTCTCTGGTAAGGCCCCCAACGAGAGCATGGTTCCAGTGTATGGAACCCTCACCGCGACTGCTTGATTCGAGAACTGGAAAAATCCAAAGAAAAGCAGTTCGATTTATTCAGGGGGATTTCCGATAAAAGAGTAGCGTTACGAAAATGTTGCAAACTTTCGGCGGGGAGATTTGGGAGAAAGGAGACGAGCTGCGCGACTAAGCGGTATGTTCCGAGGTGTCTGTGGAGAGATGGCGTGCAATGACATTAATAGACGAATAAGTCTGAAGATCACGAATTGGTGCATCCGGGAGATAGTGGCTTCGAACCCCACTGTCAGCAGCCCTTAATTAAGGCCACGGCCTTTCCTATCCCATCGTCGCCGTAAGACCTATATGTGTCGGTGCGACGTAAATCAAATTGTAAAAAATGGTAGAGGACAAATTGGGGCAAATATTTGATTACAGGATAAGGAGTTATGGATTGGAATAATTTACCATGGGAAAAGTTAAAATAAATTTCCAAATTCTTTGCAATTAAGAAAAGTCTAGGTAAACAACAGATCGGGAATCTGCCACCTGAGCGAAGAGGCCGTGGTGTGGAGAATTCCATGGACCAACCTGGGGCCTGTTCCACGAACGAACTTTGCAACTTTTCAACTTTGCACTTTTCACTTTTCAATTCTTGCAAAGTCTTTCTGTTCCATCATGATCTAGGTTGTACTTTTCAATTTCTTCGCAAAGTGAAAAGTCTTTGCGAATGAGTGATCCGATCGAGTTTATTCCATGAGCAAACTGTATAGGCCTAATACTCTATGATTTTAATGCTTTACTTTTCGTGGCGAACTTGGCGGTATAATTGTCGTACCGTTAAAGTTTTTATCATGGGAAAGAAAGGTTATTATAAGAAGCTGACTGTGCTGGAAGTTGTCAAGGAGAAATTTGACATCCTTTTTTGACAACTTTAAGGATAACCTCTCAAATGATGACACACATCAATGTTAACGAGAGCACCGTCAACACATATACACACAGAAAGACATTCACCCTTCATTAGAAATCCTGTCGCTATATTAAGTGGATTATCAGGCCAACGTACTGTTAGGAAATATTTCATTTACTATAACATCTACGACTTTGGTAACAGTTCTGCAAATAATTGATTTTGATGTCCCATGGATTGCTGTTACACAGTACAGCTGGGCACCATTTACTAAAAAATGTAAACATAAGAATTTGTTCTTTTTCGGAAAGGAATTTACTTCTTTATGTTTCAATAAATGACCGATCACTTCAAGAATATATTCAGCCTCTGTTGGGATAATACGAAATCACTCGCGGTATTACGTCGAAGTGAGGTTATGAAATTTTTTTTTTTTTTGCTAGGGGCTTTACGTCGCACCGACACAGATAGGTCTTATGGCGACGATGGGATAGGAAAGGCCTAGGAGTTGGAAGGAAGCGGCCGTGGCCTTAATTAAGGTACAGCCCCAGCATTTGCCTGGTGTGAAAATGGGAAACCACGGAAAACCATTTTCAGGGCTGCCGATAGTGGGATTCGAACCTACTATCTCCCGGATGCAAGCTCACAGCCGCGCGCCTGTTATGAAAATTAATCCTGTCTTTGTACGTTCTATTATTGGATTCTTCATCACTGTCCTCACTTGATGTTAACAAAAGCTCACGTCGTAACGTATTTATATCACTAAACCAAATTCTACGCCGAAAAACTAATGTACATTCTTGTTAATTAACATATGAAAAGGGAATCATCTCTTTGCAAGATTTTTGAAAACTTTTCACTTCATTTCTTTGCACTTTGCATTTCTGTACCAATTGAAGAACATAACAGGCTTGAAAAGTGAAAAGATTTTTAACTTTTCACTTTGCAAGCTAAATCTGAAAAGCGATGGTGGAACAAAGTTCGTTCGTGGAATAGGCCCCTGGAGGAAAGTATAAGATCGGACGGCGAGATGTTGTACAGAATGGTAAGCTAGCTAGAAGGACAGACCAAGTAGGCCTAAATATAATACATAGGACAAGGTGGAAGAGAATGGTCATTGCACCGAACTCCAAATAAGAGATGAAGAAGAAGGAGGAGAAGAAGAAGAAGATTCCTTTACAAGTATCACATTGTCTTTCCCATACGCAGGAGTATGGGTTCTAAACCTTACTGTAGTCCATAATATAGTAAAGAGGACAATGGTGTAATTATAATCTTTATGGCTAAGTTCTCATGAAAGAAGTGGCGGAAACTTGAATGCTTGGTGAAGAATGAAACCTAACATTATCTCGTAGACAAAAGCTAGGAGAGTCTAAAGCGAGTTGAACACAGCATTGAACTTGGCCAGTACTTTCACTGCCTTTGGCGACAGTCGAATGAAGGAGCATTGTTATACATCAGTATGGTGACCTAGTCTTCAATACTACGTACTTGTCGCCCGTCCAAGAACACAATCTCGTCTGGCAAGAGTCCATCCTCATGGGTATCATACTGTTAAGAACGGCCTAGATACTGTGATGGAATTTCCGAGACTTCAAGTTAAATGACCCCTGGATGCTAACCACAGGAACTCAATTATTATTATTTCTTGGCCTTTTTGTTTATTATCTGGGGTCAGCACCAGTTGAAATGAGCTCACTTTTACGGTCAAATGTCCTTTCTGACGCGAACCATTCGTGGAGGGATATATTCCCTTTACGTGTTTCTGTGGTTGTTGATATTGTGATGCGTTGTACGTAAATGAAGAAGGAAACGAACCCAGAATCCTCTAAACTGAAGGCCACGATCGAATCATTCAGCTAAGGAGCTTGATTACTTTTTCACCATCATCATCATCATCATCAGACATATATACTTTATTGGTGGCGAAGTTAGTAGGGATCTGAGCCCTACCTTACACTCAACAACCATTTCATACACATATAAATACATCTTCATTATAGACTGTTAATGCCTTTCAGCGTTCAGTCTGCAAGCCTTTGCGTATTTACTAACCGCCGCCACAATCCTCTATTTTTATCTAGTTCTGTGGCCTCGTTTAGTTTTATACCTCTCATCTTTAACTCACCAGAAACTGAGTCTAACCATCGTCGTCTTTGTATCCCTCTACTACTCTTACCCTACATAACATAGTCCATTATTCTCATAGGTAACCTATCTCCTCAATTCGCCTCACACGACCCCACCACCGAAGCCAGTTTATGCGTACAGCTTCATCCATCGAGTTCATTCCTAACTTAGGAATGCCATTGTTCCCATCTCTTTGTACTAACAATCATTCTCGCTACTTTCATGTCTGTTACTTCTAACTTTTGAGTAAGATATCTACGTCCACCCAGCTTTTACTCCTGTAAAGCAATGTTGATGTGAAAACAGACCGATGTTAAGATAATTTCGTCCGGGAGCTGACTTCCTTCTTACAGAATACTGTTGATCGCAACTGCGAGCTCACTGCATCAGTTTCACTGCACCTTGATTCGATCTCACTTACTATATTACTATCTTGGAAGAACACACATCCTAAATACTTGAAATTATCTACCTGATCCAGCCTTGTATCCCCAATCTGAAATTCAGTTTTCTTGGATTTCTCACCTAATGACATGAGTTTAGTCTTCTAAAGGCTAATTTTCATACCATACTCATTGCACCTATTTTCAAGATCCAGGTTTTCGCCATAATCTGCCATTAAGACCAAGTCGTCAGCGTAGGCTTACTACATTTTCACCTAACTGAATCCCTCCCTGCCACTTTATACCTTTCAGCAGATGATACTATGAACAACAAAGGTGAAAGATTACAGCCTTGTCTAACCCTGTAAGCACCTTCAACCAGGAACTCATTCTACCATTCCATAATTTGATTAAAATGCTACATAATTAAACAAATTAAACTTTTATTTAACTCAAGTGCTATTATGTCATGGTAAATTCAATGCTTACTTCGAGCGATTCAAACTTCCAACACAAAATGGCTCACAGTGCTTCTGCACTGAAGACATTCAAACTGTAGAACACATTCTGTTCAACTGGCCTGCTTTTGAGAGAGCACGTTATGAACTTGCATTTGTTAACTTTCAGTTGCTATTCCGAAAAACCACTAAATTTCATATTTTATAAAAAAAAGGCTGCTATTTTCAATTTTCAGAATTTATTGATTATGCATTTAAACACATATAATTTGATATTGTCTCCTTATTAGCTGTTAAAAATATGTATTGTATTTATTATGATCTGGTATTTTAAATATTAGTACTCTAGTATTAAGGATTGTATATATCATACTTTTATCTTTTCATTTCTGTTCATGTCTATTTTGCTGTTTATGTATTGAATTTTATCAGATAAATTGTATATTTTGTATAAACTACAACCCTAATATACCTTATGGTAAAATAGGGTTCACAGCACTTTGGAGATTAAGTAATAATAATATTTAATTAAACAATACATCATCTAGTAATAAGAGGTGTTGTCAGGAAGGGAATCAGACCGCAAAACAGGGCCAAATCCACATGTGCGACGCAGTTCGCAACTGCGAATCTATAGGTGAGTGAAGAGCGGTAATGGAAGAAGAAGAAGAAGAAGAATCAGAAAAGTAATCACTGGGTAACTAGCTCAACTTTTAATCTAAAATCAATACTATTTGACCGTTTACAATAATTTCAAAAGATTTCTCAATTTTGGTTGAATCTTTTTCATTAGCAAACAGTTAAGCCTTGCTTTGAAGGGATTCATATATAGTAGATCTTGCAAAGCCGTCTTTATGGTCTATAAATAAAGGAAACATCCATAATATGGATAAAATCGTAAATTTCAAGAGAGAACCATAGTCTAATGTTTAATGTCCCTTTTTTACGTTCATCATAGCTAATATTCATTATAACATCGTTGTGTTATACAGTTATTATCCTTTTTTCTCAGCTATTTTTTGTCTTGTGACAATCTGCAGTGGCAGAAAGAAGACATAGAATAACATCTGTATGTATGTTTAGTCCTCAGCCCGAAGGCTGGTTGGATCCTCAACAGCTCCGCCATCAGCTGTCATAGATGGCCTAGGCATCACTGAAGAGGCGTACTAGGGAAATGAGGAGTGAGGTGGTTTCCCCGTTGCTTTCCTCACCGAGCCAGAAGTTGCTATTACATATCAGTCTGCCAAGCCCACTGAAATGCATGCACTAACTGACCCTATGAGCAACATTTTCACACCATTCATAGCAGGGGCTGGCTGCATAAGGAATGGCATTACTAGCATCACTCATACCTCAGTCACTTTCATTTTGTCAAAGCCAAGGGTAAGACAGAGACAGTTCAGTGAAAGTAACAGTATTGCTCTAGCCCATACCAGAAGACATAGTGCAGTGTAAACACTACGTCCTGCCAGCAAAGGCACAGAATAACATCTATGAACAACAATTATATTTGGCTTTTTTAAATAATTCTAAAGAAACGTAATACATAAGGAATTATAATGTAAGGACAATTATATTTAACCACTTACAAAATTCTAAAAGTAATCTGAATTTATCATTATAATCTAACTGGAATAATATTCGAACATTTACTGTAGTTCTAAAACTAACACTAGTGCATAATTATAATCTAAGATAAATAATCATTGAACGTTTACAGTAATTCTGAAATTAACACTGACGCATAATTATAATGTAAGACCAATAATAATTGTACATTTACAATAATTCTTAAACTAAGATATAATTATAATAGAACAATACTATTTGAACGTTTGTAATAATTTTAAAACGAACACTAATGCCTAATTATAATCTAAGAACGATGACATTTGATATATATGATTTTAAAACTAATTCTTATATATAATTTAAGGACAGGGTTAATATTTATCAGAATTAACTCAAATCCTGCGTTTTCCTTTAAAACACTAATTTACAAATTTTTAAACTCTTAGAAAATGCTGAATAAAATTTGATTCTGATTCCAAAACACTAGTAATTAAAAAAAAAACCAAACCTCATGGCACTACAGCCCTTGAAGGGCCTTGGCCTACCAAGCGACCGCTGCTCAGCCCGAAGGCCTGCAGATTACGAGTTGTCGTGTGGTCAGCACGACGAATCCTCTCGGTCGTTATTCTTGGCTTTCTAGACCGGGGCCGCTATCTCACCGTCAGATAGCTCCTCAATTCTAATCACGTAGGCTGAGTGAACCTCGAACCAGCCCTCAGGTCCAGGTAAAAATCCCTGACCTGGCCGGGAATCGAACCCGGGGCCTCCGGGTGAGAGGCAGGCACGCTACCCCTACACCACGGGGCCGGCCAAACACTAGTAATAGGACGTTTATAATCAGACATCGTTACTCTGTTCAAACACGGGATCATACGAGCTAAATCATTTTCCAAGTTGCCGACGGATGACACTGTAGTGGTTAGACCTGTAACGGGAAGAAATCCCGCGTTGCGACAATCGCTTGTTCTTTGTCATTGTATAGCACGTAAACTTCACAATCCTTCTCTAATGGTTCGAGCTGTAAGTACCATTCTTTGATGAAGACACGAAAAAAGAATAAATAGTTTTCTTCCCCGAGACTCACCACACCCCGGTTATAATAATTGGTTTCAAGAAGCGGGATATCCTTGCCTCTAGGAGTGATCGGTCAATTAACTGGCGTGCAGCTTTCTCCAGTAGTGTGATGTGACCAGCAGGCCATGACATCACTGCCTTCTGTATCATACGCACCCGGGCACCGGACGGCACAATGTACACGCGGTGTTGCCAGCGCCTTCGTTTCCGATGAATCACAAATAAGGAAAAATAATAATGATAATAGTCTCTAGGGATAGTATTATTTTTAAATCAGAAGAGGCAGTGTTAGCTTTTAACTGTAAACTATCTCTCTTTTATATCGTCCTAATGTAACTCTCTGACTCTTGTTCAATTAAGGTATAATCATTACTCAAATTGGTGTGTTTCTTTTTTATAATTTTAGTTTAATTATTCATAAATAGGACTCGGAAGTTGAAGACTTGTAAATTGCCTAAAAATTATAAAAAATACCTAAAAATATCCAAAAAAGGCTTAAAACTGACAAAAAAAGATGTAAAAACGCGATCCAAAATCATCTATAAGCTTAGTTTGAATTACATATTTAATGAAGTCAGGTCCGAACCTCCGCAGAGGTGTGCCTGAGCCGGAGTTTACGTACGGTAGGGTGGCCAGTTCCTTTCCGCTCCTCCATTCCCTTACCCCCCACCAACAGCGCGTGGTAATCCATCCAAATTTTGACCACGCCCAGCAATGTTGCTTAACTTCGGAGATCTCACGGGATCCGGTGTTTTAACACGGCTATGGCTGTTGGCTTAAGGAATATGATGTTTACAAAACGCAAAATACTGGTGGTATGCTAAAATACAAGACTGAAATACTTCTCTTAGACAATATATATTTTTAGATTAACATAATTGTCCGCCTCTGTGGTGTAGTGGTTAGCGGTAGTTAGTGGTGCCACGAAATTTGAAAAGTGGTATGAGTGCTGGAACGGGGTCCACTCAGCCTCGGGAGGTCAACTGAGTAGAGGTGAGTTCGATTCCCACCTCAGCCATCCTGGAAGTGGTTTTCCGTGGTTTCCCACTTCTCCTCCAGGCGAATGCCGGGATGGTACCTAACATAAGGCCACGGCCGTTTCCTTCCCTCTTCCTTGCCTATCCCTTCCAATCTTCCCATCCCTCCACAAGGCCCCTGTTCAGCATAGCAGGTGAGGCCGCCTGGGCGAGGTACTGGTCATTCTCCCCAGTTGTATCCCCGACCAAGAGTCTGAAGCTCCAGGACACTGCCCTTGAGGCGGTAGAGGTGGGATCCCTCGCTGTGTCCGAGGGAAAAGCCGACCCTGGAGGGTAAACAGATGATGATGATGAGATTAACATAATTAAAAAAGCAATTCCATGTTTGTTAAAAAATTACTTGCAGAATTTAGAATTAAATATTTTTCTGCTTAGAATGAATTCAGCGAACCCGCAATGGACATCCTGGAGAAAGAAATTTAAATTAGTTTAACTGGAATCACATTTGTCTGAACAACACTAGGGTTACAGAAATTGGAATTCGGAAACCTCACCTCATTTGACTTTGCAGTATATCACAATAGTCATCTCCAGGTTCTTACGTGTAAAGGATTGTCTGTTTTCAGACAGTGAAACTTCGAGAAACATCTCTCGATATCAGCAGATGTTAAGGGCTCGTACTTGAAGAAGGTGAGATCTTCCTCTTCAAAAACACTCACATCAAAATTTCCTTGTTTCAATATTTCACTCATGACTCTCTTTCCCAGACCATCACTGAAGGTGAAGTTCTGGGAAAGAGACCCTGGGGACGACCGAGGATGTCATTTCATCAGGAACTCCGTCAGTGAACTACTGCCCTGTGGTTCGTATAGCAACATGAAGAGGTTAGCAGAAGATCGTGGTGGTGGTGATTACTGTGTTAAGACGAAGTTCAACTAGGCAACCATCCTCTATATAACACTAATCAAAGAGGAAAAAGTGGAGGGGATCCGACATTTCGAAAAATGAAGGAAGACAAGGGCCACGAAGGGCGTGAAAATAAAAGACTCCCTAGACGTCGCAAACCTAATAGCGTCGGGGTCAGAAAAGAACAGGAGTTGACCGAAGAAGGTCGGATAGAATAGATGAAAGTGAGCAGCCTGGCGCAAATAAGTGGAACCAATGCCGAGACTCAGCTAAGGGCCTCGTGGTTGCCAACTCGCGCTCCAACGTTCAGAGCCCCTGGGTCCCCTTTTAGTCGCCTTTTGCGACAGGCAGTCGATACCGTGGGTGTTATTCTACCGCCCCTAACCACAGGGGGTTAGCGAGGGGAAACCAACCGTGAACATTAATCGGATTTTTTTTTGCTAGGGGCTTTACGTCGCACCGACACAGATAGGTCTTATGGCGACGATGGGATAGGAAAGGCCTAGGAGTTGGAAGGAAGCGGCCGTGGCCTTAATTAAGGTACAGCCCCAGCATTTGCCTGGTGTGAAAATGGGAAACCACGGAAAACCATCTTCAGGGCTGCCGATAGTGGGATTCGAACCTACTATCTCCCGGATGCAAGCTCACAGCCGCGCGCCTCTACGCGCACGGCCAACTCGCCCGGTATTAATCGGATTAATAAAGAAAAAAGAAAGAAGCATTAGATAAGTCCGCGTCGGTGGTGTAGTGGTAGGGTGATTAACTGCCATCTCCGGAGGCCCGCTTTCGATTCACGGCTCTGCCACGAAATTTGAAAAATGGTAATGAAGGCTGGAACGGTGTCCACTCAGCCTCGGGAGATCAACTGAGTAAAAGGGAGGTTCAATTCCCACGTCAGCCATCCTCGAAGGTGTTTTTCGTGGTTTCCCGCTTCTCCCCGAGGCGAATGCCGATATGATACCAAGCTTCAGGCTACGGCCGCTTCTTTCCTTCTTCCTTGTCCATCCCTTCCAATCTTCCCATCCCCCACAAGGCCCCTGTTCAGCATAGCAGGTGAGTCCGCCTGGGCGAGACACTGCTTCTCCTTCCCAGTCGTATCCCCGACCCAAAGTCTCACGCTCCAGGAAACTGCCCTAGTGGCGGTAGAGGTGGGATCCCTCGCTGAGTCCGAGGGAAAAATCAACTGTGGAGGGGAAATGGGTTAAGAAAGAAGGAAAGAAAGAAAGAAAGAAAGAAAAGTAATTATTATGTAAGTAACTAAACAAAAAATAAATAGAGCTATTCGAGTTACTGATTATGAATTTAGCCGTTATACAAGTATGTAGGCTTGTATTAGTGTAAAATATAAATTATAAGAATTAAAAAGCAATATAAAATTAGCAATTAAGTAAGTAATTAATAACTAAATTGTTTATTATAATAATAATAATGTTATTGCCCTTACTACTCTTACGGTTTTCGGAGACGCCGAGGTGCCGAAATTTAGTCTCACAGGAGTTCTTTTACATGCCAGTATATCTACCGACACGAGGCTGACGTGTTTCAGCACCATGAAATACCACCGGACTGAGCCAGAATCGAACCTGCCAAGTTGTGGTCAGAAGGCCAGCGCCTCAATCGCCTTAGCCACTTAGCCGGGCTTTATAATAATAATAATAATAATAATAATAATAATAATAATAATAATAATAATAATAATAAAAACCCTTTATTGAAATAAAAAGGAAAAAGGATCGCCCGAATTGGCATTAATTCTTATTATATTCACTAAAAGTATTTTGTTCATTTGTGGCATGTTGTGAAAGCAAACAACATTATTATTATTATTATTATTATTATTATTATTATTATTATTATTATTATTATTATTATTATTATTATTATTATTTATTTCGGTCTTTCATGGACCACGCTATTTCAACTGCTTTCTCGTATTATCTGTCACATTTGCCCAGTGTTTCCGCATTCTTCTTCGGTGAGCATCCCTCCCTCCGTTCTTCTTTTTTTTTTAACAAGTTGCTTTACGTCGCACCGACACAGATACTGTAGGTCTTATGGCGACGATGGGATAGGAAAGGCTTAGTAGTGGGAAGGAAGCGACCGTGGACTTAATTAAGATACAGTCCCAGCATTTGCCTGGTGTGAAAATGGGAAACAACGGAAAACCTCCTTCAGGACTGCAGACATCGGGGCTCGAACCCACTATCTCCCGGATGCAAGCTCACAGCTATTTGATTTTTAGTGTACAGCCTTACGTGCGCTGTATTAAAAGGGAGGTCCACCTGTTCATATCTACGCTTCCTCCAACGCTATTTTTTCATATTATGATCTTGTTTGCTGTAGTCATGAACCGTGAAGTTAATTGTAGTGGTCCTGTTTGTTCATATCACCACATGTCAAGATGGTTATGGTACGTAAATAAGAGAAAACCTCAGCTTTGTTGCATTTCATTTACGGTTGCCGAATTACGCCAAGTGGTCTTGTTTAGGCTACTCCGTGCTTCACAACTTCATCATCGTTCCAGCGGACCATGGTTAATCAATGCAGGTGAAACTCGCGGAGCTTTTTGCACTGTCCTTTCTGCATGTTTCATGGGATATTAAAGGTCAGCGCACTGACACACTGAAGATAGCACTCATATGAAATTGTAAAGATAGTTTTGTAGCTTTCTATAAAGTTAAATCTCTGCTATTAATAGTATATTTCATAAACAAATACCATGGCACTTCAGCCGTGATGGACCTTGGCCTATCGAGGGACTGCTGCCCATCCCCAAAGCCTGTAGATTACCAGGTTATTCTTGTCTTTTTAGACCGGGGACGCCATCTCACCGTCAGATAGCTTCTCAGTTATAATCACGTAGACTGAGTGAAACTCGAACCAGCCTTCAGATTCAGGTAAAAAATCTCTAACCTGGCTGGGAATCGAACCCGGGGCCTAATGGTGATAGGAAGGCACTCTACCCCTACACCACGGAGATATTTCATGGCAATGCATATTTATTTATTTATTTATTTATTTATTTATTTATTTATTTATTTATTTATTTATTTATTTATTTATTTATTTATTTATTTATTTGAAGCCTCCGTGGCTCAGGCAACAACGCACCGGCCTCTCACCGCTGGGTTCCGTGGTTCAAATCCCGGTCACTCCACGTGAGATTTGTGCTGGACAAAGGGAAAGCGGGGTAGGTTTTTCTCCAGGTACACCGGTTTTCCATGTCATCTTTCATTCCAGAAACATTCTCCTATATAGGCCTAATTTCATTTCATCTGTCAGTCATTAATCATTGCCCCATCGAGTATGACAGGCTTCGACAGCCAGCACAATAATTCCTATCCTCGCCGCTAGATGGGGCTTCATTCATTCCATTCCTGACCCGGTTAAATGACTGGAATTTTCATTTATTTATTTATTTATTTATTTATTTATTTATTTATTTATTTATTTATTTATTTATTTATTTAGTTATTTATTTATTTATTCGCTTGGGCCATCGAGAACCAAGTTAAAACTTGCTACTTTTGACAGTGAACCTTACTTTCTTTTGAGCCCAGAATTCCGTCATTCTTTGTAAGATGGCCTGCTTGTCGGTTATTCGTCTCGGTTTAGCCCGTTTGTCACTATCCTTTTTCTTCGGAAGACATCTCTGTCAAGGGCACCTTTGGGTTTGATTTGTAGCATTTGGAGGTCTTCTTTTGATGTTCGAATGTCAGATGGTAATGGGGGTTTGAATTCAAAAAGTGTTTCCGGCCATTCGTCTGAAGCCGGAAAATCGTGCCCGTCTTTTGCGAATTGTGTCTGTAATTTTCTCTAGTTTGTTCTGGACTTCCTTGTTGGATCTTTTATTTGGTGGATGTCATTCATGTAGATGGATCCCATAATTCCTCTAATTATTCTGCCCACCTTTTACTTCATGTCTTCGAAGAGTTCATTATTGGCATTTAGGGACACGGTTTCGGCTGCATACATAATTACTGCCTTCAGAACCGTTCCACAGTGACGTATCTTACTATTTTGTGTTGGAGATTGTGAGCGACGTTTGGTCGGCTATTTCAAGTTTGCGTATTCGTTCGTATAATTTATTTGTGTGTGTCCAACCCCTGTACGCGGTCGGGTATGAAGTGAGATGAATATTCATAGCGAGTTTTTACGAACAGATGTACTTCCTGACGTCAACCTCATCAGAGGAGTTAGTGAGATTAAATACCGTATTTATGCGAATAATCCCCACACTCTAAATTTAGGAAGGCTGATTTTTAAAAAATGCCAACATTGACTCAAATAATATATATAGGAAGTAATCAGAAACTGCAAACGAATTTTGCATTTTGGAATAAAATTGAACACAGACACATACATAAATACTATGTTCTTTGCAGATGACCAATTTATCCTGCAGGACGATGAAGATAAACTCCAGAAATCAATACATCAGTTAAACACCATCTGTAAAAGTTATAATCTTCGGCTATCCAGAACGAAAACCAAAGTTATGGCATGGCAAGGGAAGTATCCTATCAGAGCGAAGATAGTAATTGACAATCAACCAGTAGAACAAGTCTCAAATTTTAAGTACTTTGGTTGTGAAATATTTTTTTAATGATAATGACGAGGTGAAGAAGAAGCTTCATCGATTTCAACATATGTGTGGGATAATTCGCCGAACACTGAAAGGAAAAGTAAGAGAAGATACTCAATTGAAATTCTATAAGACTATGGCTTTACCAACTTTGTTATATGGAAGTGAGACATGGGTAGATAAAACAAGCTATAGAAATAAAATACAATCTTCTGAAATGAGATTCCTAAGATCAGTGAAAGGATACTCCCTAAATGATAAAATACAAAATGAAGAGATGCGACAGCAATTAAATATATTCTCAATGAATGAAAGAATATTCCAAAACGGGATTGATTGGAAAAACCACATTCTGAGGATGGATAAAAACAGAATCCCAAAACTTGCCCTGGAATACCATCCTACGGGAAGAAGAGATATTGGTCGTCCTATGACGAGATGGAATGAAACCTGTTGGAACAGGCTGTTAGCCTAATTCATGAAGAGGAAGTATTATTATTATTATTATTATTATTATTATTATTATTATTATTATTATTATTATTATTATTAGCGTGATATGCCCTCACTCCATATGAACGCTGTGGAGAAGTTTGGAATTTAATCCAGGCTTTTAGCACGCAATTTAGTGATTAGAAACTGTATACCACCACTTCTACCGCGTCAGCCAACATTCTGACGGTGAAGTATTTTCGAACAATGGGACTAGAACCGGCTAACTACTTTGTCAGACCGTATAGACATATTTTTACCATATTGCAACTTAGTTTATATGAGAAGTAACGGAAAGCTACAAAAAGAAATCACCTTTCCGTTTGCGAAAATGAAATGATCTATGAACAGGAATACCAATGGGTAAATCCACAGCATCTTTGAGTCTAGATACGTCTGTTGCAACCGTGCCACCAGTCTGAACCTTTCTAATAGATAGTTCATGAATAAGTTCTTCTTGCGCAAAAACCAAGCAGCAAGAACCTCTCTAGGACTAGACATAATGAACGAAAATTTTCCAAAAATGTAGAAAGATCAGAAAATAGAAAAATTCAAGAAAACCGTCAAAAAGGGCTTTGTCCAGGCCCTTTCAACCACGCTCTGCTACCACTTGTTACTGTTTATATATGATCATATATATGTCTCCCGATCATGGCCATCCCTCAACGGCTGCTAATTTCAGATCGCAACCAGCCATAAGACACAGTCTGTACGGTTGCTAGGTAATACTGTCTGACCATCCATCCACACCTTACATCACTGCCCGCACGGCTGCTACGGTTGCACATCCGTCACACATTTTGTCGCACCACTTTACACAAATTTACGGTTGACCCCCAGCCATAAGACATATTTATGTCAATATGATGAATCAAGTAATGTATGAGAAGACATGAAAGGGGACACATTCTATTCTAGTTCATCTAATGTAACGTGATGATAGGAAGGAGAATGTGTTAATTCCAGTTCATCTTCTAATGTGCTGATGTGTTGTTTCTATTTTAATTTCCGGGCTGAGTGGCTCAGATGGCTGAGGCGCTGGCCTTCTGATCTCAAATTGCCAGGTTCGGTCCATGCTCAGTCCGGAGGTATTTGAAGATGCGAAAGTACGTCAGTCTCGTATCGGTAGATTTACTGACACGTAAAATAATTCCTGCG
The DNA here is from genome assembly GCF_040414725.1 of Anabrus simplex. Classification (NCBI taxonomy): domain Eukaryota; kingdom Metazoa; phylum Arthropoda; class Insecta; order Orthoptera; family Tettigoniidae; genus Anabrus; species Anabrus simplex. The sequence goes on along the minus strand of NC_090278.1, from coordinate 63,496,367 downwards.
GAATAAAATTCCGGCACTTCGGCGTCTCCGAAAACCGTCAAAAAGTAGTAAGAGGGACGTAAAACTATTATTATTGTTATTATTATTATTATTCGTCTAACATATTGATAGGAAGGAGGCTTTGTTTCTGTTATAATATCAAGAAGAATTTCTTTCTGTTAGGCCTATTATATCAAGGCGACTTTGTTTCTTTTGCAATTGCTCAGCTGTGAGCTTGCATTCGGGAGATGGCGGGTTCGAACCTCACTGCCGGCAGCCCTAAAGATGGTTTTCTGTGCTTCCCATTTTCACACCATGCAATTGCTGGGGCTGCACCTTAATTAAGGCGACGGTCGCTTCCTTCCCACTTTCAGCTCTTTCCTATCCCATTGTCGCTATAAGACCTCTCTGTCTCGGTGCGACGTAAAAATTAAAAGCTAAATCTGCTGTAATAGGAAGTTTTTCTATTCAAGTTTGTCTAACGTGATGATAACAAGGAGGAATTGTTAGTTCTAGTTCATCTTCTAATGAGTTGTGTCTATTTTAATTCGACTAATATATTGCTAGGAAGGGGACTTTGTTTTTGTTATAAAGGAGGCTTTGTTCCTTTTATAATATCAAGGAGACTTTGTTTTTGTTCTAGCCTGTCTAACGTGATGATAGCAAGAAGGCTTTGTTTCTTCTATAATATCAAGGAGATTTTGTTTCTGTTCTAGACTGTCTAACGTGATGATAGCAAGAAGGCTCTGTTTCTGTTCTAATCCGTTTAACGTGATGCTAGCAAGAAAACTTCGTTTCTGTTCTAGACTGTCTAACGTGATGATAGCAAGAAAACATTGTTTCTGTTCTAGACTGTCTAACGTGATGATAGCAAGAAGGCTTTGTTTCTGTTCTAATCTGTCTAACGTGATGATAGCAAGGGGCTTTGTTTCTGCTCTAATCTCTCTAACGTGATGATAGCAAGGCACTTTGTTTCTGTTCTAGCTAGCCTTTCTAACGTGATGATAGCAAGGGGGCTTTGTTTCTGTTGTAGCTAGCCTTTCTAACGTGATGATAGCAAGGGGCTTTGTTTCTTTTATAATATCAAGGAGACTTTGTTTCTGTTCTAGACTGTTTAACGTGACGATAGCAAGAAAGCTTTGTTTCTGTTCTAGACTGTCTAACGTGATGATAGCAAGAAGGCTCTGTTTCTGTTCTAATCCGTTTAACGTGATGCTAGCAAGAAAACTTCGTTTCTGTTCTAGACTGTCTAACGTGATGATAGCAAGAAAACATTGTTTCTGTTCTAGACTGTCTAACGTGATGATAGCAAGAAGGCTTTGTTTCTGTTCTAATCTGTCTAACGTGATGATAGCAAGGGGCTTTGTTTCTTTTATAATATCAAGGAGACTTTGTTTCTGTTCTAGCTAGCCTTTCCAACGTGATGATAGCAAGGGGCTTTGTTTCTTTTATAATATCAAGGAGACTTTGTTTCTGTTCTAGCTAGCCTTTCCAACGTGATGATAGCAAGGGGGCTTTGTTTCTGTTCTAATCTGTCTCACGTGATGATAGCAAGGCACTTTGTTTCTGTTCTAGCTAGCCTTTCTAATGTGATGATAGCAAGGCACTTTGTTTCTGTTCTAGCTAGCCTTTCTAACGTGATGATAGCAAGGGGCTTTGTTTCTTTTATAATATCAAGGAGACTTTGTTTCTGTTCTAGACTGTTTAACGTGACGATAGCAAGAAAGCTTTGCTTCTGTTCTAGACTGTCTAACGTGATGATAGCAAGGCACTTTGTTTCTGTTCTAGCTAGCCTTTCTAACGTGATGATAGCAAGGGGGCTTTGTTTCTGTTCTAGCTAGCCTTTCTAGCGTGATGATAGCAAGGGACTTTGTTTTTCTAGACTATCTAACGTGATGATAGCAAGGGGCTTTATTTCTGTTCTAATCTGTCTAACGTGATGATAGGGAAGAGGCTGTGGGCGCTGTCTCGTTCTGTTTGGGAGGCCGGATCTGGTGAGGAACCAGATGATCCGGTCCGGCCGCTGGAATGTAGGTCGCCATAGCTAATTCAGGTTTGTATGCCGGCCCTAGCTGGCTATGGCGGGCTGGTACATACAATATCAGTGTCTGCTAATCTTCCCGTTCAGCTCTGCTGCGAGACCGAAACAATTTAGGAACATAACGTTAACAAGCGTAGAAAAATTCCTGGCCAGTGCTTGAAAACTTTGATTGAGAAATGTCATACATATATAACCACCGGGCAGAGTGGATCAGACGCTTGAGGCGCTGGCTTTTTCAGTCCAGATTGGCAGGTTCGATCCTGGCTCAATCTGGCGATTATTGTAGGTGCTCAAATATGCCAGCACCGTATCGGTAGATGTATTGGTAAGTAAATGCCCGTGGCACAAAACTCCAGCACCTCGGTGTCTCCGAAAATTCTAAAACCAGTAAGTGGGACATAAAACCATTATTATTATTATTATTATTATTATTATTATTATTATTATTATTATTATTATTATTATTATTATTATTATTTATCATTCTTCTTTCTTTCTTTCTTTCTTTCTTTCTTTCTTTCTTTCTTTCTTTCTTTCTTTCTTTCATTCTTAATTTGTTTACCCTCCAGGGTTGGGTTTTCCCTCGGACTCAGCGACGGATGCCACCTCTAACGCCTCAAAGGCAGTGTCCTGGAGTGTGAGACTCTGGATCGGTGGATACAATTAGGGAGGAGGACCAGTACCTCGCCCAGGCGGCCTCACCTGCTATGCTGAACAGGGGCCTTGTGGGGGATGAGAAGATTGGAAGGGATGGACAAGGAAGAGGGAAGGAAGCGGCCGTGGCCTTAATTAGGTACCAACCCGCCATTTGTTTGGAGGAGAAGTGCGAAACCACGGAAAACCATTCCAGGATGACTGAGATGGGAATCGAACCCACCTCTACTCAGTTGACTTCCCGAGGCTGAGTGAACCCCGTTCCGGCCCTCGTACCACTTTTCAAATTTCGTGGCAGAGCCGGGAATCGAACCCGGGCCTCTGGGGATGGCAGCTAATCTCACTAACTACGCTTCCTTCCCTTTTCCTTGTCTAGGCCTTCCAATCTCCCATCCCGCAGCAAGGCCCCTGTTCGGCATAGCACGTGAGGCCGCCTGGGCGAGGTACTGGTCACCCTCCCTAGTTGTACCCCCGACCCAATGTCTCATGCTCCAGGACACTGCCTTTGAGGCGGTAGAGGTGGGATCTCTCGCTGAGTCCGAAGGAGAAACCAACCCAGGAGGGTAAGCAGAATAATAAAAATATTAACTGATTCATTTAAGTTACTGTGGCAGTTAGTTACAACCAAAGGGATCTTTGGTCCTATTTGTAATTAACCTTAAATAAATGCATATCTACATTTATACATACAGTTTATTTGCAATCATTATAAGTTATTTATTTATTTATTTATTTATTTATTTATTTATTTATTTATTTATTTATTTATTTATTTATTTATTTATTTATTTATTTATTTATTTATTTATTTATTTATTTATTTATTTATTTATTTATTTGGGGAACCAAAACAGCGAGAAGCCGAATTACGGAGTCCCGCCATGAAAAATATAATTACAATGGAGTAGCACAATGCAAACATAAAAAGATAAATGAAAGAGCAGTGTAAAAGAATAATCTAATGATAAAAGTATAGGAAGAAAAAACTAACAAAATAACTGCAGAGAGACAACAATTAATAACAAAACATAAAGGGAAAAGAAAACAACGAGGAAAATTAAAGATAGAAAGTAAAACAAGAGAATTTATAGCTAAGCACAGATATGGCGCATAAGTAACGGGATAGTAGAGCAAAATAATATATTAGTACATTATGTACAATTGAGGGGACATCAATGAGAAAGGAAAAAGGAATATGAAGAAAATGAGGTAGGTTAAGTTAAAGAAGAATCGATTAAAGGCATAAGAAGAAAACCCGTGCAAGTTCCAGTCAGAAGATATAGAGTTAAGGAGGGTTGGAATGGGGATAAATAAAGTTCTTTGAACAAGAGAGAGGCGGGAATACGGAATATGACGGGGTGGATTTATCCTGGTTTTGAGAGTTGGGAGATGTGCGGAAAAGAAGGATACAGGTTCAGGTGAACGAAATTTCTTGGATTTACATAATGTCATTCTTTCTGTTTTCCTTGAATTAATTTTTAGGTTTCATTTGCCTAAATCGGTATACACAACAATATTAAGTATGAACAGAAATTAACAACAATAACAATGTAACAACAATGGCAACGATGACTGGCAAGGGTCGGTTACAGAGTTAGCAAGAAGAAAAGTTGGAAGGATGGAAGAAAATGGAAAACTGGAGGGGACTTCAAAGGAATCTTTTAATTATATGTACTATATACAAAGGTTGTTCAATACGTTAGATTTCGTTGTGTTCTTAAAAGCAGGATTGCGAGTCTTAATAAGGAAAGTGAAAAAGGGGTGTGAAATTTCGATATCGGGAAGTGAGTTTCCAAGGGTTAGGAGACGGTGGAAGATAGAGCGTTGTTGTAAGGTTAAACGAATCAATCAATCAATCAATCAATCAATCAATCAATCAATCAATCAATCAATCAATCAATCAATCAATCAATCAATCAATCAATCAATCAATCAATCAATCAATCAATCAATCAGTCAGTCAGTCAGTCAGTCAGTCAGTCAGTCAGTCAATCAATACTGATCTGCATTTAGGGCAGTCGCCCAGGTGGCAGATTCCCTAACTGTTGTTTTCCCAGCCTTTTCTTAAATGATTACAAAGTAATTGGAAATTTATTGAACATCTCCGTTGGTAAGTTATTCCAATCCCTAACTCCCCTTCCTATAAACGAATAATGGCCCCAAATTTTCTTCTTGAATTCCAGCTTTATCTTCATATTGTGATCTTTCCTATTTTTAAAGACACCACTCAAACTTATTCGTCTACTGATGTCATTCCACGCCATCTTTCCACTGACATCTCGGAACATACCACTTAGTCGAAAAGATCGTCTCCTTTCTCCATTGCCATTGATAGCCATTGATTATTTTACGAAGGTAACAAAGATTGGAGAACTGTAAACGGCTTCTCAGGACAAGTATACCCAGATAGTTCAGTATCTTAGATTTAGTTGTGTTCTTAAAAACCGGATTGCGAGTCTTAGCAATGAAACTGAAAAAGTTACTATTTAGTTGGCATATGTTTGTTGTATCAGATGAGGACCAAATAGGGGGAACAAAAGTCAATAATGGGGGAACATAAGAGACGGGGTATAATTTTAAGGCGTTAATATAATTCATTTTAGTGAACCTGAAAAGAATGCCTAGGCTACGCATAGCTGGGGATTTTATTAACTCGATATGAGCAGAGAAGGTCAGTTTACAGTCAATTGTAGCACCTAGGTCTCTTACCTGAGAAGCCAATTGCAGTATATTTCCCTGGATGGCACAGGCTTATGAAAAATATATTGTATTTCACTTCTTAAAAGATTTTGATGACCTGTCATCTTTTAATTGGTTCACAACGGACATTGCTGACTTGTACAGAAATCATGATCATAGTCCCCACATTGTAGAAATGCTAATTTATTAGCCCATTTTTTCCATTTTGTATTTTTAGGTCATTTTCCAAAATTATACGTCATCATTTAGTCATTTATGGAATTTATTAGACTATTTCATACTTTTTGAGTCATTTTCTTACATGTTTGTCGAATTTGGCGCTTCTGCGCGTGGGTTATTGGATATTATCGCAACGTTAAGTGGGGGTGAGATTCCAGAACAATGCAGCTTTGTCACTCGAGTTCTATAGAATGTTCTATCCATTTGTGCATAGGTTTTTGGAGACTCGAAAAGATACGAGAAAACACGTTGTGTCGTACTTTTCTAGAAGCCTGGCCAGCCAGGGTATATAAAGAGACAGTCTTGGGTAGTAGAGCTGAGTTGTTAGTTAAGTGTGTGAACTCATGTTCTTTGTTGTGTTGGTAGTTGGTTGAGATGCTAATGTGGCAGTCTTATTCTTCGAGTCAGTTCAAGATGCCAGTTCATTAGTGTGTGTGTGTGTGTATAATTTGTAAATAAAACAGTGCACACAATTGACAACATCTCCTGTCATCTTTAAACGTTTCAGTTCATTTTGCCGGATACTTTTTTCAATAATTTTAAAGGTAATTTTTTAAACACTTTTAGGTCATCAAAATCCTGGCCATGATTTTCAACACTGGGAGAAATGTTTCATTTTTTAAAACCAGTCACTACACGAACTGTCTGCAATTCAAGACAATCATAAGGCGTACTTCTCTCAAAACCACACAATTAAATACAAATCAAAATAAAATCAACAATTGCTTACAAAAAAACAGTTTAATTTTAGCCTGGCATTCCCTTGAGCTTCATAACAAGTCACTTTTTTAACGCTTTTGATCACCCATTAATGAGAAAATGTTGTTTCACAAAATTGACAACATTTTTTCTCATAAATATTGTATGAAATAAAAACTTGGTATATCAATCAATAATAAGTTACTTTAAGACGTATTAAAGTTTGGTAACGATCAGATCAATACTTTTAAAGTTATGAATTTCCAAATGAGCGCTTCGTTGGAAATATAAAAAAACCCGGCACCTTTTCTGTTCAACCTGCGTTAACAGTAAAGAAGTGGAATCAGACATAAGGTTATTTTGTGGACGTTGTTATGCTGTATAGAGTAATAAATAAGTTACAAGACTGTGGACGACTACAAAATGACCTCAGTAATGTTATGATGGTAAACGGGGTTAAAAGTCAGGTTGTGAGTTTCACAAATAGGAAAAGTCCTCTCAGTTTTAATTACTACATTGAAGGGGGTGTTAATATAAGGAAAGATCTTCTTTGAGGTAATCACATAAATGGGATTGTAAACAAAGGGTACAGATCTCTGCACATTATTACGAGAATGTTTAGAGGTTATAGTAAGGATGTAAAGGAGAGGGCATATTAATCTCTGGTAAGTCCGCAACTAGAGTATGGTTCCAGTGTATGGGACCCTCACCAGGATTACTTGATTCAAGAACTGGAAAAGAAAAATCCAAAGAAAAGCAGCTCGATTTGTTCTGGGTGATTTCCGACAAAAGAGTAGCGTTACAAAAATATTGCAAAGTTTGGGCTGGGAAAACTTGGGAGAAAGAAGACGAGCTGCTCGACTAAGTGGTACGTTCCGAGCTGTCAGTGGAGAAATAGCGTGGAATGACATTAGTTAATGAATAAATTTGAGTGGTGTCTTTAAGAGTAGGAAAGATCACATTATGAAGATGGAATTCAAGAGGGAAAATTAGGGCAAATATTAGTTAATAGGAAGGGGAGTTAGGGATTGGAATAACTTAGCAAGGGAGAAGTTCAATAAATTTCTAATGTATCTACAATCATTTAAGAAAAGGCTAGGAAAACAACAGATAGGGAATCTGCCACCTGGGCGACTGCCATAAATGCGGATCAGTAGTGATTAATTTCTACTCCACATAATTAAATGTAGAATAAAATAAGCTAATTATTTTATTAATGTATTAACTCGGGTGTCTATACTGTTTTTCCACGACAGTAGACACGTGCCTTAAGATTATCATGTCGTCGGCATACAGGAAGAGAACACTGACTGTTTAGCGCGCAAATAATTATGTCATCGATATAGAGAACCAAGAGTAGGGGTCCAGATTGTCCTTATATGAGTTCCTCTTGGTTTGTATCTTCTTCAAAATATTCAGAGCAAAGTGTTCGAAACGCAGAGTGGCGTGATTTATGATCGAGTTATCCGGGAAGTGTTCTAACAGCTCATGACTGGAGTGCACGGCCTCCTCTGTCTAAAAGGTCACGCCAGACCGGTTTTCGTGCACGCTCTGTTCCTGCTATAACAGCCGGCCAAGTACCAGCTCCCTTCCCCCCCCACCACTCACACTGTATCTACGCCCGCACACAATGCTGAATATTCAAAATATATGACCCCTTGTCATCTAGCCCTACTTCGTAAGATATCCGAACGGAATCAGGTCGCCATCGACCGGGCTAACTGTACCAGATAATCCCATCTAACAACAGGTTCCGTTACCAAGCAGTTAGAAAACCTGCAACTATATTTTATAGCCCGTAAGGCACTGAATTAATTAAAGGTATATTTTATAGTAAGAAATTTGCGCTTCAATTTCTTTCGACCCTACACTACTTACACCTAAAGGTTTCCAATTACCGATTATTAAATTTAACTTTGTCGTTTCAATATATTACATGCATTATATAATGTCTGCAAGTTAAAAATTAAATTCTGAACGTAATGAACAGCCTCACATGTTAAAAAAATCCACAGTTCAGGCAAGCAACTCAATATCCTAGGAATATGAGTTACGAATCTCAGGTAAATAAAATATAATAAAATACGAGAATAGATTCTTTATTTATTCCTAAAAATTACAGTCCTTTTTTAATCGTCGTTATCCGGTTGATTAGATGACGGCCGACTGGATCCCTCGCTGCGCTCTTTAAGCTAGCTAGAAGACGCATCAAGTCAGCCATGATTAGATTAGCAGTTAGCCTTTTTCTACCACTACGAGCGCTAATGTAAGTCAATGCATTGTTTCACTTAAGCACCACTACAAGCGCTAATATGAGGCAATGTATTGTTTCATTTAAGCACCACTACGAGCGCTAACATGAGGTAATGTATTGTTTCATTTAAGCACCACTACGAGCGCTAACATGAGGTAATATATTGTTTCATTTAAGCACCACTACGAGCATTAATATGAGGCAATGTATTGTTTTATTTAAGCACCACTACGAACGCTAACATGTAATAATGTATTGTTTCATTTAAGCACCACTACGAGCGCTAACATTAGGTAATGTATTGTTTTATTTAAGCACCACTACGAGCGCTAACATTAGGTAATGTATTGTTTTATTTAAGCACCACTACGAGCTCTAACATTAGGTAATGTATTGTTTCATTTAAGCACCACTACGAGCGTTAATATGAGGTAATGTATTGTTTTATTTAAGCACCACTACGAGCCCTAACATTAGGCAATGTATTGTTTCATTTAAGCACCACTACGAGCTCTAACATTAGGTAATGTATTGTTTTATTTAAGCACCACTACGAGCCCTAACATTAGGTAATGTATTGTTTCATTTAAGCACCACTACGAGCGTTAATATGAGGTAATGTATTGTTTCATTTAAGCACCACTACGAGCTCTAACATTAGGTAATGTATTGTTTTATTTAAGCACCACTACGAGCGCTAACATTAGGTAATGTATTGTTTCATTTAAGCACCACTACGAGCTCTAACATTAGGTAATGTATTGTTTCATTTAAGCACCACTACGAGCGCTAACATTAGGTAATGTATTGTTTTATTTAAGCACCACTACGAGCGCTAACATTAGGTAATGTATTGTTTCATTTAAGCACCACTACGAGCGCTAACATTAGGTAATGTATTGTTTCATTTAAGCACCACTACGAGCTCTAACATTAGGTGATGTATTGTTTCATTTAAGCACCACTACGAGCGCTAATGCGAGTCAATGCAGAGTTTCATTTAAGCACCACTACGAGCGCTAATGTGAGTCAATGCAGAGTTCCACCTAAGAACTTATAACTACATTCGGTGTGGACATTTTTCAAAAGAATCAAAGTTTGCCTGAGAGTATTGAACCAAGGAACGCAATACAGAAATACTTATGCAAATAAGTTAATTTCGCTAGGATATGAATAAAAAAGAAAACGAGTAAAAAAACAATCGATTTTTTAAAATCTTGATAGAGCTATCCAAGACTCACAATTTGAAACCTTTCAACTTTTGGCACAATTGAGGAAATTGCTTAACTTTACGTATTTCGTAGTATGTAGAGCCCTACTTTGTCTGCTAGGAAATGTTTTCAACAATAAAATATTGGCGATAGGCTGTAGGATTTTGAGGATTTCGTAGATTTATTTATTATAAATAAACGGCAAATATTATGTGGATTGGATTCAATAGAACGTGGTACACTTTGAACGTGGGCAATAACTCTCTGTAGTATGGACTGTGATATGAGAAATGAGATACATAGTTTAAGAGTTTCTTAAAATACTCTTACTTGATGTACATGCACCTTTATTTACTTCAAAGTACAGTACCGGTCAAAAATTAGGACCACATAAAGAAATCACGAACTGTCATCAAGAACCTAAAATCATGCACCTAGGCGTCTGTAATTTTGTTTCACTGAGTTAACCCAAGTACTGTAGAAGTTATGAATTTTTAACTCTTGGAGCGTCACACCAAAAATCGTAAATTTTGGTAATATAATGTACTGCTTACTCTAATTGGTTGCAAGATATTTTTTGCTTACTTAGCAATAGGTGGGGGCCATTTTAGTATTATGACCTTTCAATGACGTATAATAATGTGTCAGAGAGTCATTGAAGGTCATAAATCAAACAGTTGCATATGGACGGCATGGAAGTAAGATAAATTGTCGACGCACGGCGAATTTATATGTTCATAATATATCAGCCGACACAACTCGCAAATTTATAGTAGATCTTGTGGACGGAAATCAGAAGATCAAGCTCAGAACCCCGTGGTATACAGCGGACCGCATGAAAAACCGTTCGGCTACAAGCAAGATATCAGCAATGAATTATATCAACAACTGAGAAGAATAAAGGCCAGACATTATATCTAGTCTTAAAGACGTCAAGGAGGCCATGGATCAACTTGGAATTGTGTATAGCTAACCATCTAATAGGCTTATGGTGTGACGTACCTCATGTTGACAGAATAAACAACAGTAGCGTGTGTTCCTTTGTGAATTTATGCAGTAGCGAGTTTCCTCAAATGTCAAAATCACATGTAATGAATTTAAGATAGTAGCTCTGTGGTTCATGGAAAGCAACCTTATTATTATTATTGAAAATAATGAAGTTGGAATTTTGTTTTTAAGGTATTCCTGTATAACGAAAACGATCGAGAAGCAAATAGTGAGCGTAGCTCTTGTATACGTATAAAAACACGAAAGATTTTTAAAGTTGAGGGTTAAACAGCATTTAATAAGCTCAAATAGCATTAAACGACGTTAATTCATACAGGCCAGTATTGATCTATGAAAGTGGAGTTGTAAATCTGTATGAACTTTTGGTAACTGTTTCTGTACAAGTTTCAGGTTGAAGCCCCAAAATGCTACTTTCAGTGAACCAGGGAATCCATATGGAGGAAATGTTTGAGTAAACTGGTAGGATCCTGGTGGATCCGGGCTCTGTCGAAATGGATGAGATGGCTTGGAACGAATGACCTGACTACCACTACCCTTGCCATGAAGTGAAGACCAGATGAGTAGACGTACTTTGTCCCTTTTTCTTTACCCGTAGTTGCTTATAGTAGATGTAGATTTTTAATATTGAACGAGTTTAACGTTTCATTATACGATTACACATGCTAGAATATCGTTCATCGTCGGTAAATATTTGGTTAGGCGCGATCTTCCCTGCGTAGCTTCCGAATTAATGGAACAACTGTGAAGTGAATATGTGATTTGAATGTTACAGGTAAGTTTCAATGTACCAGTGTGTGAGATAATTGATGTGGCGATCCTTCGGTGTAATAATCCCGCGGAGTGTTGTGATGTGTTTATTTAATCGGATTATGTGATGTTGGTACGTATAATAGTGAGGCTCTGCAATGACATTTGCTTATTTATTTAGGGAATGATGATTGTTCTATTATGCGGTGTGTATTATGGGGGCGTAAGGCATGTAGGGTCATCCAAAGGTATAGTTGATGCGACATAATTAGTGGATGATTTATTGAATTGTGTATTGCGTTAGTGATTTAATTCTTCGAGATGACCAATGGGTTAGGATAGTGTTATTGAAAGGTATGTTTGCCGCGCATATTATGTCTGATAAATGAGCGATTTATTTAGCATTGATTGAATGCGTTCGAAGAGTTTGATTGAGCATATGAATTGAAATGAGTTAAGATTTGATCACATAAATAGTGGGATGTTTAAGCGGACACATGAGTAGGATCTTCGACAAGCTACTTGAACGGTGGCTGAATTTTGAGATCATTGTCACCTGTAATGTATATTAATATTTATAGCATTTGCTTGAGGTAGTGAGTTGGTGCTGTAGCATTACTTCAACAGGACGGAGAGGCGCAGATGCAACGCAGACCTTCTGGTATTTGATCACTTTCTTTAGCCTGCAGTTAATCAATTATGGAGCGATAATGTTTTTGTTATGTATTTGACATGGTTTTCTGTGTTTATCAAATAACCGTTGGGAAATTCAAGTTATTATTTAGCTAGATAAGGGTTATAATGAGACCAATAGGAATAGGTAAAGCGGGGAGGACAAAGTACGGCTAATATAAATATGAAGTGAATGAACAAACAAGATGAGGAAAAAGAGACTTAAACTGCTGATTTTCAATTATGTTTTACAATTATTTAAATGTGTCAAAGTGTTGTGAGTGATGATGATGTTTGAATTTCATGATTGACAATTTTCAAGAAGGACTTGATCTCTAGTACAGTGCGATAGTAAATGCACGAGGATATTTTTTTTTAAATTACGTTGCTTATCCGGTTTGTTTCATTATAGTCAGTTAATTATATTTCATTAAAGTTATTGTCCTTCCAATTTCTTGTTGCGATTTTCATTTCATGCCTAATTTAAGTGAACTTAGTGTATTGGAACAGATGTTGGATCATTATCTGATAATTATTGATAGGATGTGATCGCTTTCTCTCCGAAGGGCCATGCCCTGAGTGGAGGATCATGTAAGCCACTGAATTCTAGCTGAGCATATTATGAAATTTATTAATATCTTCGAACCAGGCGTCCACGAACGGTCACAGTATGAACAAAAAAATTCCGAAAATATGCCGCACCGTTTTCTTGCGTGCTTTATTTTTCAAAACAGCGCCAATATTGTTGATTTTTATTTGTCTTTGTCATGTAAGGCTCAAGATCTTGGGGCGAGCTATCGGCGGCAGACATATCTGCCCTGATAGTTTCATTTGCACTTTGCAGATGGCAACCAAGAATACATTTCTGATGCCGATAGCTCACACTGAGACCTATGACAAGAACGAGGAAAAATTAACATTTTAAGGCTAGTTTGAAAAAAAAAAAATAAACACTCAAAATACGGTGTCGCATTTTTTTCGGATTTTTAATATTTATATTAAAACGACCCCCACCTATTACTAAGCCTGCAAAAGAATCTTGGTGGTGGAATTTGCAAAGAATTAGAGTGTGTAGTACATAATATTTCAAAAAAAAAATTGACTTTCTAATGTTACCTCCCAACAGTTAAAAATGTTTAATTTCTACAATACTTGACGTAACTCTTGAAATCAGGCGACGTATAACATATTAGGTGCGAGAGCCCAGGAAAAAAAATACAGTGGTCTTTTTAGCACAATTTTAGCTTCGAGATGACATTTCATGATTCTTTTATTTGGTCATAAACTTTTGACCGGTACTGTACTTATAAATTGTTTTCGCTGTTTCAAATCACTTATTCCTTCTTCCTTCACTTTTCTACAAGAATCAAAATTGAAACTGAACACCTCGAAAACAAAAGTATTAGTTGTCAAGAAATGAACTGAGGAGATACCAATAAACATTAAGGTAGGTATGAGAATGTATAACGAGTAAGTCAATTTTGCTACTTGGGAAGCATTATCACTCAGGACAACAGGTGAACCACAGAAATCAGGAGGAGGGAGGATTGCTCTAGCTAAACAAGCCTTCAGTAACAAGAAACAGCTTCTGATAAGCAGGAACATTAATATTAAAATTAGGAAAGAATTTGCCAAAATGTTTGTAGTATGGTTGCGAAACATGGGTCTAAGCAAAACAGGATATAAAACGTCTGGAAGCAATGGAAATGTGGATATGGAGGAAGGATGCTGAAAATTAGTTGGACAGAGAAAAAAGTCAAACAATAGGGTCCTTAAGGAAATACAGTAGATGAAACAACGGAATTGATCAAAGAGGAAAACCAAATTCCTTGGCCGCACACTTCGACAGAACACATTCCTCAGGACTATGCTGGAAGGAAAAGTTCTGGGTAAGAAGGGAAGAGAAAGGCCGGGGAAGAAGTATCTGGATTCCGTGATGGACAGGCTGAATTGAAAAAAATATGTTGACTTGAAACGCTCAGCAGAGGAGAGAGAAATGTGGTTGCCTTTAGAATATGAAATGAATGAATTCATTTTCTGGTTTCAGTTCTTTCTTTCGCACATTTTTGCCGAATCCTAATCAAATCTGTCTTTTCCATTATTAAATATGTTATTCAATACAACTGTTCAAAATGTATTCACAACGACAGCTAACTGCCAACTGAGCTCGCGAGTCAACACAGCGCCATCTTATAACAGAGTATGCGTGTGACGTCACGTATTTAGCACATATGTTGTCTTACTTTCATTTTTGGTTTGCAACAGATAGTCTTCTCTATTATCTGTCAATTAAAGTAACCGTAAGTTAAATACTCAAACACTAAAAGCGTCTTAAAAAATTTCTTTCCATGTACCCGTTTCCGAGGAATGTAAGTCAACAGTACGTTTAAGGGAGGAGACCAACAACTTTCACCGACCAAAAAATTGCGATTTTTCAATTTATTTTTTTAAATTTAAAATTGAACTTTCCTCTTGATAACAGTGCAATTATTTTTTGTTAATGTCTCCAATACTTTCGAAGTTATGACCAAAAAGATGAAGTCCTGTATCGGAAGCGAGCCTTTGATAGGTAAGTTTTTTTTTTGCTTGTTTCCCGTAAGATTATTGCTTTTCAGAACCGTTTTCTTGATAACTCTAAAAGCTTTTAAGATATTAAGATAACATTTTTTTGCATGCATGTATTTTTCACAGAAGAGAAGAATATGGACTAGAATTATTGAGCTAGATTGATTGGTTAAGTTTTAAAAAATTCAAATGAAAATTGACTACGGTACTTGAAAATAATTTCATGAAAAAAATATTAATATTGTTGGACTTCACTGATTCTAGTTCATTTTATTGCTATAACATTACTAATCACTAAAACCCGGATTTTTATGCAGTAACAGGTTAGACTGCAAACTAATTTGGTTAGTAGGAAATGACGGCCACCCTCTCTTCCATAATGTAGCAGGAGTAACATAAATTATAGGGGTTCTGGTGGGCCGTAACCCTAATGTTTATGCAAACCCCATAGCATAGTCGTTGTGAAGGTAGACTATACTTGCTACTCGCTTCAGTAAGTTGTATTCTAACCTATTAATGCATAAAAGTCCGGGCTCTACTAATCACAATATTAAAAAATAATCATAGAAAAGTATTCACGTGCTTGGAAATTGTCAGGGAAACGACAGAATAGTGGCAATGATACACCGCCATTTTTAATAATTAATTATATATAATGGCATAGGTTTATATTATTTATAAATATGTAGGCACATTATTAAGAAATAATGTGTTTGTCATTCTAAGTTTCCTTTTAGTATTCATTTCCATTTCTGCGGAAAAAAGTTTAACACTCCCTATTTTTCTATGTTAAAAGGTGTAGGCCCCCCTTAAAGGAAGCCTTCTGATGCGGTGCTTAATCAGATATAAAACTGCTTTACTTATGAAATGAAATGGCGTATGGCTTTTTGTGCCGGGAGTGTCCGAGGACAAGTTCGGCTCGCCAGATGCAGGTCTCTTCATTTGACTCCCGTAGGCGACCTGCTCGTCGTGAGGAGGATGAAGAAGACGACACATACACCCAGCCCCCGTGCCAGCGAAATTAACCAATTATGGTTAAAATTCCCCAGCCTGCCGGGAATCGAACCCGGGACCCCTGTGACCGAAGGCCAACACGCTAACCATTTAGCCATGGAGCCGGACTGCTTTACTTATGACCGACACAGATAGGTCTTATGGCGACGATGGGATAGGAAAGGACTAAGAGTGGGAAAGAAGCGGCCGTGGCCTTAATTAAGGTACAGCCCCAGGATTTGCCTGGCATGAAAATGGGAAACCACGGAAAACAATGTTCAGGTCTGCCGACAGTAGCGTTTGAAACCACTATCTCCCGAGTGCAAACTGATAGCTACGTGATCGATGCCGGGCTAACAGACTAGTAAAATCCAGTCAACAGAAATGAAAGTCATCAGAACAACGAATCAAAATATCAGGAAAGACAAGATTAGAAATTAAGGAAACACGAAGGAGGCTGGCATCAAAATACCTGTTGCCGTGCTTTTAAGAAGACGCAGGCTGCAATGATTTGGACACGTAATGATGATGGACAGAAGGGAACAGCAAGGAATTAATTTGTCAGAGAGGTAAGAGGGAAGAGACCAATAGGGAGACTAAGGAATCGATGGGAAGGGACAGAGTGAAATCGGAGGTCAGTAAGAGGAATGTCAAGTGGAAGGACATAGAGCAGGGCCTCTCAGAGTGCATGCACTGTGCACGGTGCAAAAGACGTCTTCGCTTGGTTGACCAGAGTGCAGACCCCCACTCCTCGATTTGGAGCAATAGCGCTCTCTCTCTTTCCCAACGCCTGTCTCGCTCGCTGCTCCTATCTCCCTCACTTGCTCCGTAGCGCTCCAAATCCGAGCCGAGTTGAGCCGAGCTTAGCCGAGTAGCCCAGGGACGAAGCGTTGGTCCGAGCCGAGCCGAGTGGAACCCATGCGCTGTGCACAGGAACTCTGCGCCGCTGTTTGCACATGTGAGATTTTAGGCGTTTGAGAGGCCCATGTTAGAGGAACAGAAACTGTGTTTTGACAGGAAGAAATTGCGAGAGCTTGTACACCACACGCGGGAAACTGGAGCTGGAGAATGATGATGTTAATGAAGATTTTGATTTTGATTGTTACCTCCCTTACAACTGAAAACCTGTGTCCTGTGTATGATTTATTGAGAATGAAAAAGTAATAAAATATTAATGTTTATTGGGAGGTCACGTGCTTTTGTGAACTTACGGCCGGCCCTCTTCGGTTGTCTGTGGCCCCCTCCCCTTGTTTTACAGCCTCCGTCTTAAAATAATAAATCCCCACCATCACCAGTTCTAAATATTAATTGGGAACTCACAGAATTCAACCATGACTCCTTTTTTTTTTACATCGTTATGCCCTACTCAGGAGCACGGTTGAACTTGCTTAGCTGATGTGTTGGCCTTCTTTTCCTCCCAAAATCTCTTCATCCTCTCGCTGAGCTCCTTCCTTCGTTCTTCTGTCCAAGTTAGAGTAGCTCTGGTGTTGGGTTTGTCTTCAAAGTGGTGATTGTCGATTTTGGTTCTGAATTTACATCTGTCCTGTACAATGTCTTCTGATATGTTGATTTACTGGAGATCTGTTCTTGGTTTTTAATGAAAGGGCCAAGCTGAGAATTCTTTTAGTTAGCTTGTTAGTGTTCATTCTGATAATGTGTCCATAAAATTTCAATCGTCTTTTCCGAAAAGTGTGAGAATTTTTTTAGAATGACAATATATCTCCTGGGATTATTTTTTTCTACATATTCCATCTATACAGACTGGGCCAAAAATTGTTCGTAAAATTTTCCTTTCTTGTTTCTCAATGTCTTTGGTTAAAGATCCGCCACCAATGATTAAGGTTTCTGAGGCATATAACGCTTCAGGTTTGATCACGGTATTATAGTGTCTAAGTTTTGCATTCCGAGATATTGATTTTTATTATACCTGTTCCAAGTGATCCTGTATGCTTTCTGTTATTATTATTATTATTATTATTATTATTATTATTATTATTATTATTATTATTATTATTATTATTATTATTATTATTATTATTATAGTCCTCCCTACGAACCATTTGACCTTGCCGCGGTGGGGAGGCTTCCGTGTCCCAATGAAGCAGATAGCCGAGCCACAGGTTCAACCATATCGGATGGGTATCTGTTGAGAGACCAGACTAACGAATGGTTCATCGAAAGGGGGGTAGCAGCCTTTCGGTAGTTGGTCTGGATGATTGACTGATATGGCCTTGTAATAATATTCACCATGGCTTAGCTGTGTAGATACTGCTACACGGCTGAAAGCAACGGGAAACTACAGCCGTAACTAACTCCCGAGGACATGCAGCTCTCTCTGTATGAATGATGTACTGATGATGGCTTCTTCCCGGGTAAAATATTCCGGAGGTAAACTAGTACCCCATTCGGATCTCCGGGTGGGGACTACACGAGAGGGGGCGATCATCAGGAAGATGGATACTGACATTCTGCGAGTCGGAGCGTGGAATGTTAGAAGTTTGAATCGTTGTGGTAGATTAGAGAATCTGAAAAGGGAGATGGACAGACTAAAGTTAGATGTAGTTGGTATAAGTGACGTACGTTGGCAGGAAGAACAGGATTTTTGGTCAGGCGACTACCGAATTATCAACACAAAATCAAACAGGGGAAATGCAGGAGTTGGTTTAATAATGAATAAGAAAATAGGGCAGCGGGTAAGCTACTACGACCAGCATAGTGACAGAATTATTGTCGTCAAGATAGACACCAAACCAATGCCCACCACAATAGTGCAGGTCTATATGCCTACTAGCTCAGCGGATGATGAGGAAAGCGAAAGAACATACGAAGAGACAGAAGATTTAATACAATATGTAAAAGGTGACGAGAATCTAATTGTGATGGAAGACTGGAATGCAGTGGTAGGCCAAGGAAGAGAAGGTAATACAGTAGGAGTTTCGGATTGGGACAAAGGAACGAAAGAGGAAGTCGGCTGGTTGAATTCTGCACTGATCATAATTTAGTCCTTGCCAATACTTGGTTCAAACACCACAAACGACGGCTTTATACGTGGACGAGACCTGGAGACACTGGAAGGTATCAAATAGACTTCATTATGATTAGGTAGAGATTCAGAAACCAGGTGATAGATTGCAAAACGTTCCCAGGAGCAGACGTTGACTCTGACCACGACTTGTTGGTCATGAAATGCCATCTGAAGTTGAAGAAATTGAAGAAAGGAAAGAATGCAAAAAGATGGGGTCTAGACAAGTTGAAAGAAAAGAGTGTGAGGGATTGTTTCAAGGAACGTGTTGCACAAGGACTAAACGAAAAGGCTGAAGGAAACACTGTAGAGTAAGAGTGGAAAGGCATGAAAAATGAAGTCAGTAGGGCTGCTGAAGAAATGTTAGGAAGGAAGAAAAGATCAACTAAGAATCAGTGGATAACTCAGGAGATACCAGACCTGATTGATGAACGACGTAAATACAAGAATGCTAGAAATGAAGAGGGCAGAAAAGAATACAGGCGATTAAAGAATGAAGTGGATAGAAAGTGCAAGGTAGCTAAGGAAGAATGGCTGAAGGAGAAGTGCAAGGATGTCGAAGGCTGTATGGTCCTGGGAAAGGTAGATGCTGCATACAGGAAAATCAAGGAAACCTTTGGAGAAAGGAAATCTAGGTGTATGAATATTAAGAGCTCAGATGGAAAGCCACTTCTAGGGAAAGAAGACAAAGCAGAAAGATGGCAGGAGTATATCCAACAGTTGTATGAAGGTAAAGATGTAGATAATTTGGTTCTGGAACAAGAAGAGGCTGTTGATGCTGATGAAATGGGAGACCCAATTTTGAGGTCAGAGTTTGACAGAGCTGTGAGTGACCTCAATAGGAACAAGGCACCTGGAATTGATGATATTCCCTCTGAATTACTGACTGCCTTAGGAGAAACCAGCATGGCAAGGTTATTTCATTTAGTGCGTAAGATGTATGAGACAGGAGAAGTCCCATCCGATTTTCGGAAGAATGTTGTTATACCTATTCCCAAAAAAGCCGGTGCTGATAGGTGTGAAAATTATCGCACCATTAGCTTAGTATCTCATGCCTGCAAAAACTAAACACGTATTGTTTACAGAAGAATGGAAAAACAAGTTGCTAGTTGCTTTTACGTCGCACCGACACAGACAGGTCTTATGGCGACGATGGGAGAGGAAAGAGCTAGGAGTGGGAAGGAAGCGGCCGTGGCCTTAATTAAGGTACAGCCCCAGCATTTGCCTGGTGTGAAAATGGGAAAACACGGAAAACCATTTTCAGGGCTGCCGACAGTGTGGTTCGAACCTACCATCTCCCGAATACTGGATACTGGCCGCACTTAAGCGATTGCAGCTATCGAACTCGGTAAAAACAAGTTGAAGCTTGGTTGGGAGATGATCAATTTGGCATCAGAAGAAATGTAGGAACACGTGAAGCAATCCTGACTTTACGTCTGATCTTAGAGGATCGAATCAAGAAGGACAAGCCCACGTACATGGCATTCGTAGATCTAGAAAAGGCATTCGATAATGTTGATTGGAACAAGCTATTTAAGATTCTGAAGGTGATTGGGATCAGATACCGGGAAAGAAGAATTATCTACAATCTGTATAAAAATCAGTCTGCAGTGATAAGAATCGAGGGCTTTGAAAAAGAAGCAGCAATCCAGAAAGGATTGAGGCAAGGCTGCAGTTTGTCCCCTCTCCTTTTCAATGTTTACATAGAACAGGCAGTAAAGGAAATCAAAGAGAAATTTGGAAAGGGAATCACAATCCAAGGAGAGAAAATTAAAACCTTGAGATTTGCCGATGATATTGTTGTTTTATCTGAGACTGCAGAAGATTTCGGGAAGCTGCTGAATGGTATGGATGAAGTCTTGGGTAAGGAGTACAAGATGAAAATAATTAAGTCCAAAACAAAAGTAATGAAGTGCAGTCGAACGAAGGCAGGTGATGCAGGAAATATTAGATTAGGAAACGAAGTCTGAAAGGAAGTAGATGAATATTGTTACTTGGGTAGTAAAATAACTAATGATGGCAGAAGTAAGGACATAAAATGCAGATTAGCACAAGCAAGGAAGAGCTTTCTTAAGAAAAGAAATTTGCTCACTTCAGACATTGATATAGGAATTAGAAAGATGTTTTTGAAGACTTTCGTCTAGGAAGTGAACGGAAGTGAAACATGGACGATAACTAGCTCAGAAAGAAAGAGAATAGAAGCTTTTGAAATGTGGTGGTACAGAAGAATGCTGAAGGCGAGATGGATAGATCGAATCACAAATGAAGATATACTGAATCGAATTGGCGAGAGGACATCGATTTGGCTAAATTTGAAGAGAAGAAGAGAGAGAATGGTAGGACATATCTTAAGACACCCAGGACTTATTTAGTTGGTTTTTGAGGGAAGTGTAGGTGGTGTAGTGGTAGACCAAGGTATGAATATGACAAGCAGATTAGAGCAGATGTAGGATGCAGTAGTTACGTAGAAATGAAAAGTTTAGCACAGGATAGGGCGGCATGGAGAGAGTCTATGGACTGATGACTCAAACAACAACATTTTGCTAGTGGCTTTACGTCGCACCGGCACTGGCAGCTCTTATAGCGATGAAGAACATTGTATGAGAATTTATCAGTAATTTACTCTTCGTGCGGACGACACGACACAGATGTCAAAATATGTTTGGGGTAGATGACCTTTGCATACGGAAAGGAGGTGTGGGAACAACAAGTGTTTATCAAATTGGGCCCCATGTTCTTTGGGAGTGACAGGAGGATACATGACAGTATCGTATGGTTAGTAAGTAGATAATATTCATGAGGCATTAAAACGTTTGGCATTCCGTGAAATGTTGTCCAAGTACTTCGCTGAATCGTCTTACCAAACAGGACAGGAATTGACTGTTGTTTTATCAGACGTACTGAGAATGTATCGGCTCATAGAATGGGTTTATGAAACGCCATGTGGCCTTCGCAGAGGCCTGGTGCAGGTCTTTTAATTTGACTCCCGTAGGCGACCTGCGCGTGGTGAAGAGGATGAAATGATGATGAGGACGGCACGCACACCCAGTCCCCTTGCCAGAGGAAGTGACCAATTATGGTTAATTTACCCAGTCCTGCCGGAAATCGAACCCGGGACCCCTATGACGAAAGGCCAGCACGCTCACCACTTAGCCATGGAACCGGACAGAGTGGGGGGCGAAAATCGGAAAGGTCGGATTAAACTTTTATGGGGATTATGGTTGTAAATATATAAATAAATAAATAAATAAATAAATAAATAAATAAATATATAAATAAATAAATAAATAAATATATAAATAAATAAATAAATAAATAAATAAATAGACCGACTCTGTAGCGTAGTGGTTTGAAAATTGATATGAGGAGTGGAGTGAGCCTCAGTAAAGGAGCTGAGTAGAGGGCGGCCCGATTCCCACGTTACCCATCTTCGAAGTGGTTTTCCGTGGTTTCCCACTTCTCCTCCAGGCTAATGCCGGGATGGTACCTAACTTAAGGCCACGGCCGCTTCCTTCCCTCTTCCTTCTCTGTCCCTTCCAAACTTCCCATCCCCCAACAAGGCCCCTGTTCAGCATAGCAGGTGAGACAGCCTGGGGAGGTACTAGTCCGCCTTCGCACTTGTATTCTCCACCAATAGTCTAACGCTCCAGGACATTGCCCTTGAAGCAATAGAGGTGAGATCCCTCGCGGAGTTCGGTGGAAAAGCGAACTTGGTCAGTAAACTGATTAAATAAATAAATAAATAAATAAATAAATAAATAAATAAATAAATAAATAAATAAATAAATAAATAAATAAATAAATAAATAAATAAATAAATAAATAAATAATGTATACGCATTTGTCCCGGTTACTGAATGGGTTGGCGATGAGGTGAAATTATATCACATGTTTTTACGACCGGATGCCCTTCCTGACGTGAACCTCAGTTGAAGAGCTAATAGAGATGAAATGAATATTGGGTAAGGTGGTGGTTTGAATCGGCTGTGGCCTATGAATAGGAACTGTTCCGGCATTTGCGTAGGAGTGAACATGGGAAACCACGGAAAACCACGGAAAACCACTTCCATGATGGCTGAGGTGGGAATCGAACCCACCTCTACTCAGTTGACCCCCCGAGGCTGAGTGGACCCCCTTCCAGCCCTTGTACCACTTTTCAAATTTCGTGGCAGAGCCGGGAATCGAAGAACCCGGACCTCCGGGGGTGGCAGCTAATCGCGCTAACCACTACACCACTGAGGCGAACAGTACGTGACATTGCTCGTTTATTTCCTTCTCACAATGTTGTGCGCGATTGAACTTATTTAACAGTTTGATTTGCTTTCCTTTCTCCTCAGAATCTCTTCATTATCTTGCTGTGGTTTTTTTTCTTTCATTCTTCCGTCATGCAGTGGTGGTTCTTGGGTTTTTCAGCAAAATGATGTTTTGCAGAATTTGGGACAATTTTTCACGTTATAGGGTACAGTATGTCTATTATTGAGAGACAGAGGGAATGTATTCCTGGCATCCTATGTACTTATGTAGCCTACATACGGTACAGGTCCTATAATCCAATTAACCAAACACTTTATCTTTTGCTTGAGTAAACAATGACGGAATTCTTAGGAATAAGGTATCCCAGTTTTATTTATTTTATTTATTTATTAATGCCTTTACAGTTGTTTTACAGTTGTGCATTGCTATAAATTGAAACGTAAACTGTGCATTAACCATTAAAGGGCTCATTTTTCGTCTATGTTAGACGAACAAAACAAAACTTGTATCGCACTTCTGTGGCCCGCGTTACTGAGATACTGTAGCAGCTTACAAATTCGGGTTATGCATCGAACCCTCTTCCGCTGTTATCCTGGATTTTCTTACCCGGAACTCTCACTCGTCACACGCAATCGTTACCACTTATTGAGGACATTCAAATTTGTCTGCAATCATCGCAGCTGCCGCAGATAGAGACAAATTAAACCAATTCGTTCAAATCGTGATTTTGAATTCGTCAAGCTTATAAAAGATGTATTGTGGTGAAAATGCAAAAGACGAACAATTTGACCTCACTTTCTCCGAATGTCTTCATTGAATTATGCATGTATCTCTTCTCGTGACGTAAAAAGAATGTGCTGACTGATGAACGGGTGAGCTTAAATCAAGACAATTTGGAGAAATTAGGGTAGTTTTTGTTCAATGTTTCAAAAGGAACTGAATTTTGATAGTGCGTATTTTCCAGTTTATTGTGCATGTTTTGCCACATGATAGTGTATGAATGCATGCATATTTTGAGATTTGATAGTGCATGGAAATCCGGGCTCTAGTGATAACAATTTACACTTTTGTTACCAGATGACAGCAGCAACTTAAATAAGTACACTATAGTGTATTTGACTTAAAGCAATCTCCTACGAAAGTGCTCTCCCTTGGAAGTCATGCGTTCTCTCCGAACTCTGGTCACATTCTGTGTCTGTAAGCTGCTACTAGCGACAGTTCCCATTTCCCAGTTACTGTTTTCACTAGTACGTTATTCTGTTGTCGTTACTCGGTAACCTGTTATTTTTTGCCCTCATTACATTTGTAACAGTGACAAAGTAACTGCTACGTTATTTTTCAGCCATCTCTAGTACATCCTATTCAGTCGAGAGGCAGGGTCGTTTATACCGTATTTTTGTCTTTTGTGTAATTTTCGGCCGGAACGTATTTATTTTTACCAAGAAGTCGCAGCAGTGTTGCCAACTTAGCGGATTTTCCGCTAAATTTAGCGGAATTAGAA
This sequence comes from Anabrus simplex, assembly GCF_040414725.1. Lineage (NCBI taxonomy): Eukaryota > Metazoa > Arthropoda > Insecta > Orthoptera > Tettigoniidae > Anabrus > Anabrus simplex. Next base: position 63,471,848 of record NC_090278.1, on the reverse strand, counting down.
GACTGTCGGCGGAGAAATATACCATTTAGCGGACAGCGGATTTTTTTGGCGGAATTCTAGATTTATTATAGCGGAATTTAGCGTTTTATCCATTTTACTTTAAAAAAAATTGTACTCCGGTCTGTCTCTGAGCTGTTCCTTATTTCTTGTCAGGAGCTAGCAGTCACATGATAAAAACATGTCATTTGGATTTGATGTTATGAGATCGTGGTATCATAAATTTGTAATGCGTGGGGAAAGGCTACTTATCTCTTAGTTGACGAATGACGACAGATAATGAAACTGTGAGAGAGTAGCATTTATATTTATGCTATGAAGGAAGACCGTTTAATGAACTGGCCTGTTCTGTGTGTGGCCCTTGAGGTGGGGGATTCACCTAGTTTGCACCCGGCTGTAAACCGCCTACAAGTTTTAGCTCGCCGGCTCGCAAGCAGGTGGTTAATCCCAGTGGAACTCACAGATCAGGTGAGTACAGACATTTACTACTACTACTACTATTATTATTATTATGTGCGTATGGACCCAATGGATCACGCAAAGCTCTAACGATTCTGTTTTCTTAGTTGCCAAACAGCTCTCATCATTTCTCCGTGGATCCTTTTTCGTTCTTCTGTCCACTTTGCTCCAGTCTTCTTTTTCACTTCGTTCTCTGGTTGCACTTTCCATCCATTAATTTTTTTCCTATAGAGGTTTCTGTCTGCGGTGTCATTTGAGTTCACCTGGGCTTTTTCCAGACCTTTCTTCACTTCCAGTGCCCATGGAATATTTTTTAGATGTTCTATGTAGGTGAGAATCTTGCGTGTCAGACTCAGTCTGCGGACGTGCCCATAAAATTTCAGACGTCTTTTGCGGATGTCTGCTGCAATGTTGGAAAGCTCTTCTGTCACTTTGCGTGTCCTCAGCCTATATCCATCTTCTGCTTTTCGGGGGCCGAGAATTTTCCTCAGATTATTATTATTATTATTATTATTATTATTATTATTATTATTATTATTATTATTATTTCGAATGGGCCACCAGAGGACCACGTGCCAATTTCAATTCCTTCTTCTTTGTTCTTTCCTTTTCTTCCAGTACGCTTTCATCTGTTCACTATGTTTCTTCTTTCTGTCTTCAGACCACTTTGAACCAGTCTTTTTGACTTTCCTACCTTGGAATCCTTCTATTTTCAATACTTTTTCCCGAAAGCCTTCTCTATTATTTATTTCTTCTATTGTTATATTGTTTCCTTCTAAATCCTTTCTTACTTCATTGACCCAGCTTGTCGTTGATTTCTTACTCCACAAATATCTGAAAATCTTACTGGTTAATCTACTATCTTGCATTCGATATAAATGTCCAAAAAACATAAGTCTCCTTTTCCTCATTACATCTGATATATTTTCTATTTTTTGATATATTTCAGCATTATTTCGTAATTTCCAACCTTCTGCTGTGTTTTGTGGGCCTAATATTTTCCTCATGATTCGCCTTTCTAGTATTTCTAGTTTATCTAAATTATAGTTTAATGCCAGACATTCGCTTGCATATAGGCATTCTGGCTTCACTACTGTGTTGTAATGCCTTATTTTTGCATTTTTTGGATAGGCATCTTTTATTGTAGATATCTTTGGTGACACCATAAGCTCTCTCCATTTTATGTACCCTCTCCTCTACTGCAGATTTTTCTAAACCATTTACTTGGATTATTTCCCCCAGATATTTGAATTATTTTTACCCTCTCTATTTGGCCAATATCTGTTTTCAGAAATTTTGGTGCATCCCAAATATTTGTTAAAAATTTTGTTTTTTCTGCAGAAATTCTTAAGCCAGTTTTGCTGGCGATTCTTTCCAAGACATTTATTATTATTATTATTATTATTATTATTATTATTATTATTATTATTATTATTATTATTATTATTATTATTATTGCCCATGATTTGAGATCGGATTTCTTGGCGGGATTTTAGCTGATTTTTAGTAGTATTTAGCGGATCTTGAAAATATAAGTTGGCAACGCTGAGTAGCAGTAACAAGGATAAGTTGCATTGAAATTTAAGTACATTAGCAGAATCAGTATTCCTTACTCTGTGATATTGTGGGTTTAGAATCTGTTTCTTTTCGAACGTTCTCGTTCAGTTCCTGTTTTTCTTAAGGGAGTCGTTCGGGCGGTATCGGACAACATAGGTTGCAGTTCCGTCCAGGTTACTGATAGTACTATCCTTTGTTTTAGGTAAACATGAGGAAGATACAAGGAAGAAGGCAATGTGATATTAGCCGTGAATAGTGTCAAGGACAATAAAATGAGTATTAGAGAGGACAGTCAACGTTTCTCTGTTCCAAAAAGCACGTTAGGTGAAAGAATTAAGGCTCTTGGTGTTGGTAAAGAGATTCCAATAAAATTGTGTATGGCGATCTGTGGGACTTATCAGAGAAAAAAAAAAACAACAGAATTTTTAGAACTTGTGTATCATTTTGTTGAGGAACTGAGAGTTGAGCATAGGTTTAATAAAATAATGACAGGAAAGGAATTTTATTATGATTTTATGAAGAGGCACCAAGACCTCCGCTTTGAGCTTCAGTAAGGAGCAAGTGGACACATGTTTTGATAAATTAAATGATCATATGAGAAAATACTTGTTTAGCTCATCAAGAATCTTCAACGCTAATGAGTGCGATATTTGGAGAATGGCTAAACGTTAATGTGTTTGTATCTTGAAAAATCTATTTTTGTTAAAATGAGTGACCGTCCGATGCCACCTGTCATTTTTCAAACGTAAGAGAGTGTAATGACCTCATAATTTGTTAATACTGTCCGTGTTTTTAATTGCGATTTAATATATCCTAGTGAGTACGTTAACATAAGAATGTACACTGACTGACAGAGCAAATGCAACACCAAGAAGGAGTGGTCAGAACTTTATGCCAAATGCAGGGTAGACTGACGTCACTGAGGTATGCTCATGATGTGAAATGCGCCGCTGTGCTGCGCACGTAGCGAACGATAAATGGGACACGGCGTTGGCGAATGGCCCACTTCGTACCGTGATTTCTCAGCCGACAGTCATTGTAGAACGTGTTGTCGTGTGCCACAGGGCACGTGTATAGCTAAGAATGCCAGGCCGCCGTCAACGGAGGCATTTCCAGCAGACAGACGACTTTACGAGGGGTATGGTGATCGGGCTGAGAAGGGCAGGTTGGTCACTTCGTCAAATCGCAGCCGATACCCATAGGGATGTGTCCACGGTGCAGCGCCTGTGGCGAAGATGGTTGGCGCAGGGACATGTGGCACGTGCGAGGGGTCCAGGCGCAGCCCGAGTGACGTCAGCACGCGAGGATCGGCGCATCCGCCGCCAAGCGGTGGCAGCCCCGCACGCCACGTCAACCGCCATTCTTCAGCATGTGCAAGACACCCTGGCTGTTCCAATATCGACCAGAACAATTTCCCGTCGATTGGTTGAAGGAGGCCTGCACTCCCGGCGTCCGCTCAGAAGACTACCATTGACTCCACAGCATAGACGTGCACGCCTGGCATGGTACCGGGCTAGAGCGACTTGGATGAGGGAATGACGGAACGTCGTGTTCTCCGATGAGTCACGCTTCTGTTCTGTCAGTGATAGTCACCGCAGACGAGTGTAGCGTCGGCGTGGAGAAAGGTCAAATCCGGCAGTAACTGTGGAGCGCCCTACCGCTAGACAACGCGGCATCATGGTTTGGGGCGCTATTGCGTATGATTCCACGTCACCTCTAGTGCGTATTCAAGGCACGTTAAATGCCCACCGCTACGTGCAGCATGTGCTGCGGCCGGTGGCACTCCCGTACCTTCAGGGGCTGCCCAATGCTCTGTTTCAGCAGGATAATGCCCGCCCACACACTGCTCGCATCTCCCAACAGGCTCTACGAGGTGTACAGATGCTTCCGTGGCCAGCGTACTCTCCGGATCTCTCACCAATCGAACACGTGTGGGATTTCATTGGACGCCGTTTGCAAACTCTGCCCCAGCCTCGTACGGACGACCAACTGTGGCAAATGGTTGACAGAGAATGGAGAACCATCCCTCAGGACACCATCCGCACTCTTATTGACTCTGTACTTCGACGTGTTTCTGCGTGCATCGCCGCTCGCGGTGGTCCTACATCCTACTGAGTCGATGCCGTGCGCATTGTGTAACCTGCATATCGGTTTGAAATAAACATCAATTATTCGTCCGTGCCGTCTCTGTGTTTTCCCCAACTTTCATCCCTTTCGAACCACTCCTTCTTGGTGTTGCATTTGCTCTGTCAGTCAGTGTAGATGCTTATAAAATGCATTGCATGATTTTTTCCTATTCCACAAAACAATTATATAAGAAGAGTTAAACTGTACAATACCTCCCGACATTCCCATGTGATTCTATGGACTTTAGAAAATTTCTCTCTATTTGCTTCACGATTTAATCCGGATGGTTGGGTGATTTCCTCTAAGCATTTGAAATTATTTACTTGAAGGATGTTGCTAAATTGAGTTACCAGAGGTTATTTGTCTAAGTGTCGAGGTGATCCATCCATGTATCGGGTTTTCTCATACGAGATTTGAGAGTCCAACAACTTGCTTTATGTCGCACCGACACAGATAGGTCTTATGGTGACGATAGGATGGGCATGGACTAGGAGTGGGAGGAAGCGGCTGCGGCCTTAATTAGGGTACAGCCCCAGATTTTGTCTGGTGTGAAAAGAGAAACCACGGATAACCATCTTCAGGGCTGCCGACAGTGGGATTCGAACCAACTATCTCCCAAATGCAAGCTCACAGCTGCGCGCCCCTAACCACACGGCCAACTTGCTCGATGGGAGTCCAATTCTATATGCAACTGCATGAAGTATTTCCAGGGACTGAAGTACTTCTTTTACCCGGAGGGCCCGGTTTCGATTCCAGGCCAGGCGAGCGATTTTTACCTGGATCGGAGGCCTACGTGATTACAATTGAGGAGCTACCCGACGGTGAGATGCCGGCCCCGGTCTAGAAAGCCAAAAATAACGGCCGAGAGGATCCCGTAAGCTGCAGGCTTTCGGGCTGAGCAGCGGTCGCTTGGTAGGCCATGGCCTTTTGCGCTGTTGCGCCATGTGGCCTGGTGGCCATGATCGTTAAGGCGCTGAAGTCTAAAACGGTCTAACACCGAGGTTAGCCGGTTCGAGTCCCGTTGGTCGAAAAAATTTTCACCATCAGAATGTTGGCCGGCAGGGTAGGGGAGGTGGTGCTATACAATTTCTAATCACTAGATTGCGTGCCAAAAGCCTGGATTAAATTCCAAACCTCTCCGCAGTGCTCATATGGAGTGAGGGCATATGACGCTGTTGATGGTGATTCGTCCGTCGGATGGGGACGTTAAGCCTTGAGCAGACCCCTTGGTGCTATTCGACAGGAGTAGGCTATGTGCCGGCACCGGGTTTCACCCTCTCCCTACTATCATATATCACGTCATTCATTTCATCTCCCATTAACTCCTCTGATGAGGTTGACGTCAGGAAGGGCATCCGGTCATAAAAAACCGCCACGACAAATTCATCTCACCTCATACCCGACCCCGTAGGGAAACGGGACAAGGGCTGGACAAACAAACAAACAAACAAACATGTAATGTAATTAGGGGGTGTTACGTCTCTCTTCTTGCCATGGGTTCAAGAGGGTGTTGATTCGGCCATACCTACAGAACATGATGCCAATTACATTAACAATCTTTTCGTGAAATTCTACGACTGTATTAGTTTAATTCCATTTGTTAACAATGCTGCTGTGTTTGGAAATTCCCCCTTATATGAATCACGCTTCATTAGTTATGTAATTCGTGTGAAAACATTCACAGAATCTGGCGTGAAGCATTATAGGTGTATTATGACATCATCCAGTAGCTCCCAAGTTGGAATCATTGCCGTTCACAGAGAATGTATGCATAATCTGCTTTAATCTGTATACTCGATGACTCAGTCCATGACGTTGTCATGTTGTACGTATAGTAGGCCATGCTTCCACCACAGAGGACTATGGTAAGTGAATAAGTACCCGCGCTGTTTGCCTCCACTTTCTCCAAGCAGCGGCAGATCAAGGCAACACCTTCCTCCCCGCAGATGGCTCTTTTTACCGACACATCAAATGAATGCGTTCGTAAAGAAGGGGCTTCAGTCCAATTTAGCTAATTGTTAGGAAATCAAGAAAAACTATCAAGACTTTGCACTGTTATAATAGAAATGTAAAGATACCTCCGTGGCTAAGGTGGCAGCGCGCCGGCCTCTCTCCGCTGGATAGCATGGTTCAAATCCCGGTCACTCCATGCGAGATTTGTGCTGGACAAAGTGGAGGCGAGACAGATTTTTCTCCGGTTACTCCGGTTTTCCCTGTCTTCTTTCATTCCAGCAACACTCTCCATTAACATTTCATCTGTCAGTCATTTATCATTGCCCCAGAGGAGTGCGACAGGCTTCGGCAGCCGGCACATTTCATATCCTCGCCGCTAGATGGAGGCTTCATTCATTCCATTCCTAACCCGGTCGAATGACTGGAAACAGGCTGTGGTTTTCCATTTTTCAATATAAATGTAAAAATCGTGCTATCAAATAGAGAATATGCATCAGGATTCCTCTGAACTTGTTGGATGAATTGAGGACATGGATGCCGTTATGGATTCTGAATCCCCGATGTCCGTTTTAATATCCATAACAAATAGTTTGTCTCTGATGATCCTAGATGGAACTAGAGGCATGTATTTCAGTATGGTGTTTAAGTTGTTAGTCTTGTGACGTACCCACTTGGCCCACAGATGAATGACAAAATTATAACGTGGCGGGTCACTTTAATATTAAAATAAATAAATGATATGTCATTGTTTCTCCATAAACAGTATCCCAAGGGCTCCAGTCTTCAAGCTTATGGCTTGAAAACAAAAGTAGATAATTAATAATAATAATAATGCGTAATGAGACTCAAAAAACTCCCAGAGGTGAGGTGAACGGAACACAAATCATTAAGTACACTAACTTGTAATTTAAGGATCATTAATAATCATTTCATAAAATACAAATTAGAACAGCTATTTATTAAGATGAAAAACGTGACGTAACGGCGTATTAACGACATCTGAACTTACGGAAGCAAAAGAAAAAGTGAATGGAATTAATTTTAAAAATGAACTGTTGCGCGAAGACTTGCAGTAACTTATACCATAAGCTCACCATATGTAGACTCTGTTGTCTTGAAGCTGAAGATGGGTGGATCTCTCGTACCGGCTGCCTCATCTGTTGTTGGATTCCAGTCCTACTTCTACATTTCCTGTCCTTAACACTTCCTACTGTACTCCTTACATAAAGTCGTAATGAGTCCTAATTTTAAGTGCAAAACCACCATGGGTTATGTTCATGGAGAGAATACATTCGTATTCTTCCGTATTACGGAACAGTAGCGTAGCTAAATTCATAATAAAAGCTCTCCTCCCCTATACCAGTCAGAACCGGTCTCTCGTTGACTACCTCTCGTCATTGAGATAACAAGTCCCAATGAGAGTAACTTTTGAGTAGAATATACTCAGATGCGAAGTGAACTAAGTTAACATTTTCTCCGATGTGTAGACGTAGAATCGTAGTAAGAGTATGAATCAACGCTCTTTGTTATGGCCAACCAAGATGTTTCCTTGCATGCAACATTCCGCTGTTAATCATGTGACACTTACAGTGGCTTATAATCACAGCCGTTTAATGATTTCTCAAAGAAAATAAATCGCATTGAACGTAAAGAGGATTAAAACTTAAACAAAATGTTGCCTCCTGGACTGATGTTGGTAAAAAAGAATGTCATTTTGTCCCTGCTCAAGTTTATAACTCCAGAAAAATTAGAGTGGTTGAGGAAAGTTGTACATGATGTGTTTTTCAATGACTTTAATGACTTAGAAGAATATGTAAGTGACAATGGAAGAAATTAATCAAATTTGTAATGGACACTGCATCTGCATGATCTATTATTTACCAACATATTTCTCTATAATATTTAAAAATCAATTTTAGTGCTTCGTTTTTTCATGAACTGAAAAAAGAAGTAAATATTGATTTTTCGTGAGTGTCCTACTGCAGAACTGTATTTTGTTATGATTTAAACTTTTTTAGATAAAATATGCAGTTAAGAGTTAGAGCAAACACTCATTAACTCGGAAACTTAGGTTTGAAATATGTTCAGATTTAAGACGTGTCTTTTGTGATTAAACATATGTACTAGATAAACAATATTTTGAGTTAAACCAAATACCTACCAACCCTAGGAAAGAATTATACTAGTAAGATAAATTCAAAATAATAGCCGATGTATATGTGTGTTTGATTGGCAGAGATTCTAAAACTTTGATCGTGTTTTTCTCAGAACATCATTTTCTGACTTAAGTCGTTAGTCCACCCGTGTCCTCAATTTATCATGAGTAGTTGAATTATATAGATATTTAAATCTTGTGGACTGATGACCTTTCTTTATAAAAGAGATTTATAACTGAGTAGCTTTATCTAAACACTCAAAATTTCCATACAGCCTTTTCTTTTTGTTTACAGGAAAATCAAACTTCCTAGTCTCAAGATGAAGAACAGGTGCTGAAATGAGACGAAATCTTCCGTATCCTCCTCTAATAATCATCTTCATTGTCATCTTCTCCTGTCACAGTAGGCCAAGAATTCAGCCACGTGAAGTACTCCTGATACTCATCAGGTATATACTCGACCAGTTTCATCAGATCATCAATTTTCCTCTTCTTAATAGGTACCTTTTCTGCTGGGTACGCAGAGTTTATTGGCTAAACTGATGGCACTCGACGGGAGCTACTTAGTTTGAAAGTGTTTATGCTCAAGCCATCAGTGAATGGGCTAGCAATGATAACACCCTTAAACTCTGAATTATAAGAAATATGTGAAAACGATTGAATGTTAAAATGAATTTTGTCTTTCTTCTGGATCATTCTGACTCTAGTCTAACCTGAACCTGCAGTTTTGGAATAAAACTGAGGCCACCAGCTTTTGAAATATAATATATCAGGAGTCTGAATGCACTTCACAATGAACTTGTGAAGATTATTTGAGCTATGAATAATCCTCGGCAATATATCTCTCATTGTGTACAAACGATCTCCTCTTTTCAATGACCTCTTAATGATAATGAAATCTCGATCGCATTTCACGAAGCTGTGTTCTCTCACTGGGAAAAATTGTTCAATTTTTTAAAATCCTTCTGTATCTGTCAGTGCACAAAGATATTTGGAGAGGGCATGATTCGTATTTTGGGCCCCGCAATTATCATGCTTATCCTAGAGTGACCTTTTGTATCATACATGATACATTCTGCGTTTTAGGTTTGTTTGTAATATTCTTGTGTCCTCTCCTGTTGCAAGGTGTAAATGTTAAAACTTGGTATAATCTCAGACGTATCATATGTATTACAACCAAAAATCCAAATATCCAGACAAGCAACTCAATGTTTGAAACACCCTAGGGATTTGAGCTACGAATTTTAGGTAAATAAAATTACTATGAGAATATTTTTTTATTTATTCATAAAAATTACAATCCTTTTTTTAATCATCGTTATCCGGTCGATTAGATTAGGAGTTGGCCTTTTTCTAACACTACGAACGCTAATGCGAGTCAATGCATTGTTTCACTTAAGCCCTTATAACTACATTCGGTGAGGAGATTTTTCAAAAAATCAATAAATTGCCTGGGGATATTGAATCAAGGAACACATTAAAGGAAGGATTATGTGAATAAATTAATTTGGCTAGGATTTGAATAAAAAAGAAGACGAGTTAAGAAACTAGCGATTTTGGTCTGTTTATCCGGAACTGCATTTAGGCCGAAAGGTGAATTTCGAAATTCGTTTTTTTTTAAGTTTAATAGACTTATCCCATTCTGCCATCGTTAATTATTTTACTACCCAAGTAAAGATATTCATTTATGTCCTTTAAGACTACATTGCATAATTTAATATTTCCTGCATCACCTGTCTTCGTTCGATCACACTCCGTTACTTTTGTTTTGGAATTATTTATTTATTTTCTTCTTGTATTCTTCCTGCAAGACGGTGTCCATACCATTCATCAATTTCTCCACATCTTCTGCAGTCCCAGATAAAATAAGAACATCATCGGCAAATCTCCGAGTTTTGAATTCCTCTCCTTGGATTGTGATTGCCTTTTCAAATTCATCTTTGATATCCTTTATCGCCCGTTATATGTAATAAGTGAAGAAGAGTCCGACTCGTTGGCTGAATGGTCAGCGTACTGGCCTTCGGTTCAGAGGGTCCTGGGTTCGATTCCCGGCCGGGTCGGGGATTTTAACCTTCATTGGTTAATTCCAATGGCCCGAGGGCTGGGTGCTTGTGCTGTCCCCAACATCCCTGCAACTCACACACCACACATAACACTATCCTCTACCACAACAACACGCAGTTACCTACACATGGCCGATGCCACCCACCCTCATCGGAGGGTCTGCCCTACAAGGGCTGCACTCGGCTAGAAATAGCCACACGAAATTATTATTATAGTGAAGAAGAGAAGGGACAAATTGCAGCTTTGCCTACTACTTTCTGGATTGCTACGTCTATTTTTCTTCATAGCCCTCGATTCTTATCACTGCAGACTGATTTTTGTACAGATTGTGGACAATTCATCTTTCTCGGTATCTTATCTCGATCACTTTCAGAATCTGAAATGGCTTGGCCCAATCAATTATTATTATTATTATTATTATTATTATTATTATTATTATTATTATTATTATTATTATTATTATTATTATTATCATCAGGTTGAGTGGCTCAGACGGTTGAGGCGCTGGCCTTCTGACCCCAACTTGGCAGGTTCGATCCTGGCTCAGTCCGGTGATATTTGCAGGTGCTCAAATACGTCAGCCTCGTGTCGGTAAGATTACTGGCACGTAAAAGAACTCCTGCGGGACTAAATTCCGGCACCTCGGCTTCTCCGAAAACCGTAAAAGTAGTTAGTGGGGAATAAAGCAAAATAACATTATTATTATTATTATTATTATTATTATTATTATTATTATTATTATTATTATTATTATTATTATTACTTTCTCCGTTAGGTTCTTCTAGGGATCACGTGACAATTTCCATGCATCATCCTTGGTTGTTCTTTCTTCTTCCTCCAATACTCCTTCACCGGCGAGTTGGCCGTGCGGTTAGGGGCGCGCAGCTGTGAGCTCGCATCCGGGAGATAGTGGGTTAAAATCCCAATGTCGGCAGCCTGGAAGATGGTTTTCCGTGGTTTCCCATTTTCACACCAGGCAAATGCCGAGGCTGTACCTTAATTAAGGCCACGGCCTTCCTTCCCATTCCTCGGCCCTCCCTGTCCCATCGTCGCCATAACACCTACCTGTGTCGGTGCGACGTAAAACAAATCTGTCTGTCTGTTAGGTCATCAGCCCAGAGGCTTGTTGGATCCTCAAATAGCACCACCAAAGATAATGCGGTTATAAAGAAACCCCAAAAACCAATGGCAGGACCAAAATGAGGCGTAATAGGCAAGATGAGGAGTGAGGTAGTTTGCCATTGCTTTCCTCACTGGGTCAGAAAGTACTATCGCAGCACGACTGACTCTATGAGCAACACCTTTCATAACACTCAGATGCACTAGTCGTGCTCTGGATGTCATTACTCAGCACCACCCATACCCCAGCAACTTCCATATTGTCAAGCCATGGATGAGACTAGGACTTCGGTGGAAGCTACACTTTACTCTGGCCTGTGCCAAGAGATGGATACAAAAGTACTGTATCCATCAAGAAATGGCAACACGCAGGTAAAAAAAAAAAACCTCCTCCATGTTCTCACTATGTCTCCTTTTCCTTCTCTTCCGGCATTGGAATTCTTCAATCTTTAACACTTTATTTCTAAGAATCTCTCTCTCTCTCTCTCTCTCTCTCTCTCTCTTGCTGTTTTTTCCCAAATCTTTCTTGACTTCAAAAAACCAGGTTGTTGTTGACTTCTTGTTCAAAAGGTAGTCGAAGTTCAGTTTGGTTAACCTGTTCTCATCCATTCGATATAAATTCCCAGAAGATATAAATCGCCTCTTCCGTATTGTATCTGTTATGTTTTCAATGTTCCGATATTTCATCATCAATTCTTGATTTCCAGAGTTATGTAGTTCTTAGCGGAGCGAGTATTTTCTGCATATATTTTTTTCTTTCCAGTACTTCTAATTTATCCAGCTTGTGATTCAATTATTGTTATTATTATTATTATTATTATTATTATTATTATTATTATTATTATTATTATTATTATTATTATTATTATTATTATTTCGAGTTTGGCCTACTCTGGACCATGGAAAACAATTGACTTGCTGGTTAATCCTTTTTTATTCTTCTCCCAGAACTTCTTCATCATTTCGCTGTAGGTTCTCTTCCCCTCCTTGACCACATGTTCTTGGACTTTTCATTTTGTTTTTCCTGGAACCCCTTCTATTTATCAATTTTAGCTCGAAACATATCTCTATTACAGATTTCTTTTGGATTGATGCCAACTTCCTTCATGTCTTTTCTTGTTTCTTCAGTAGTTCAGTAGTTGCTTTTAATTTGATGATGTAGTTAAAGATTTTTCTTTGTTAGTTGACTCTCGTGAGGTGCCCATTAAACTTCAGTCTCCTCTTACGTACGGTGTCTGAGATCTTCTCTGTCTGTATATATCTTAATTTCTCCTATTCCTCCATGTAGCATCCTTTCCTTTTTTCGGGTCCTAAGATCTTTCTCAAGATTTTTCTTTCTTTCTTCTCTAGCTCATCCATTTCTCCTTTCTTATTCAGCATCAGACATTCTGAACTGTAAAGTCCCTTTCGATTTATAACCTTGTCTGATTTTTGCCATGTAAGATATTATTATTATTATTATTATTATTATTATTATTATTATTATTATTATTATTATTAGGGAGGAATCAGGAAGGGAAAGACTAAACATTTAGTTGAGAGTGGTGTTTGGATCCCTTACTCGTCATAAAAGGCCTTAAGCCTCAGCCTTATAGACGAATAACAGGAAGACGGTTCCTGGCACTCATAAAACGGTATCCTTCGAGGGTCTTCCGGCTTTATTTTATTGCGAGCGGGATGGTGCTGGGATTTGGCCCAAGATCCAGGCAGTAGGTAGAACCGATCGTTTGACTGGAATCCGCTGCATGGTGAATGGAGAATATTCTGACATTTTTATGTATAGGCTATCTAGTCTAGCTGCTTCTGTCCTCTAGTGCATTCATCTTGTCAACTGTTCTCCAAAATGACTAAAAACGTGTCTTAACCTTCAAATGGTAAGGAGAAACTGTGTGCGTAAATGGTGAGGTGATATCAAAATTGGCACGAACATTAAAATGTTCATATTCTAAATGTATGTGAAAGGACCAAAGAACCGGTTCAAAGAGACTACTAACTTACTACTACTACTACTACTACTAAATATTTTCATTCCTCCCCTAAGGGGAGAGGCGAGCCTCCTAGAGGGTGACACCGTCTCTCAGGCCAGGAGATTTGTTACGGTGAAGGAGATGCTCGGAGAAGGTGAGAGTGTTGGCGGCCGTGGCCTATAGCAGGAACTGTCCCGGCGTTCGCCTTAGTGCAGGAGAATGGAAAACCACGGAAAACCATTCTCAGGACAGTCAACTGTGGGGACCAGCCCCTCTCTGTCTCCCGAATAGAGAGGCGTAGAGCCACGGTAGAGCCGTGGCCATCCCTCCTCTGCTTGAATTTGAATTTGATGAATTTGAATTTATTGATGACGATTTACATGCCACTCAAGCTGAAAAACCCCTTTATGTAGCATCTTCTTATAATACAATGCAGGGTTATAAACACATTAACTACATTTTTATAATATTAAAATATTAAACTAAACATGAAACTTTAAAAAAATGAAAATGAAGATACCAAATACATTATATATTAAGTAAGACAATACATCATTAAGCCCATTTGTTATTTTAGACTACATGGATCTAAAGCAGAGAAACAATTGGTTGGAGTGCAGAGCTGTCGGACCACGGACCAGCCGTGGACACACTGAATCCTCCGACGAGCGATACTCTCAGAGGGCCGGTTTCATCAATGTGGGTTAAACCTTAACCCCGAGTTATGGAGTTTTAACTCTGAATTGGACTATTCATTCTGTTTCAGCAATAAGGGTTATTTTTAACTCTAGTTTAAGGTCGGAGTTAAGTTAACTCCTCCTTTCACCCGGGTTAAACTGTTAACTCGAGGTTAAAAGCGAAATAGCCGCCGTGAATCATGGGTTTGATGCAGAGTTGCTTTATTAAGATTGTTAAATTGTTTTCGTAACAGAAATAGGCCTATAATAAGAAGGAACGACTTCCAAAATCTATCTGAAGAACAATTTCCGAAGAGGCATAGACTGTCAAGAAATGTCGTCAGTAAAGTCGTCGATCAAATTCGCGGGAGGTTAGAGTACACAACTACCGGGCGAGTTGGCCCTGTAGTTAGGGTTGCGCAGCTGTGAGCTCGCATCCGGGAGATAGTGGGTTCTAACCCCACTGTCGGCAGCCGCCCGGAGAATGGTTTCCCGTTTTCACACGAGGCAAAGGTCGCTTCCTTCCCACTCCCAGGCCTTTCCTATCCTAACCCATCGTCGACATAAGACCTATTTGTGTCAGTGCGACGTAAAGAAAAAAGAAAAAAAAAACTGACCGAAACAGGCCTCTCTCTCCTGTACTGAAGGTATTGATTGCATTAAGATTTTATACCACAGGGTCATTTCGTATAATGGTCGGAGACAGCAGGGTTATTTTCCTGTCAATTGTCAAGTAATCAGTGATTCTAACCTCAAAATTCGTTATATAGTTGCAAAATGGCCTGTAACGCGGGCAACGCTATTAAATTCCCCTGTTATTTTTTGCCATGTGTACTTTTCTTTGAATTTTACACCGTGTTCTTGCACTCTATAATGCTTTGGTACTTGGTGGCTAATTCAATAAGTAATGTTCTTTTCTGAAGCAGAAAAATTCGTGCCCCTATTTCTCTCCTGAAATTCTTCCATCACTGCAATCAGTTCGATCGCGAAAGAATAATATCAACCACGGAACTGAGGAACAAAACGAAATACCGCGCAAGAAATAAACAAAAGAACCACGCAAGAAGTGTGTTGCTAATCTCTGATTTTTAGTCACTGCCTCCTGGATAGGTACGGCAGCTGTTTATGGCGAGGGTTAATACGGTGTTAGTTAACCCTCCGCCGAAATGGCTTGGTGAAACGCGTGCGTGAGTCGTAAGAATGAGTTAAGATATTAACCCTAAGTTAATAAACCCAGGGTTAGAGCATATTCAACCAACGTTGATCAAACCGGGCCTCAGAAGTTAATACTTAACCCTAAGTTAATTAACCCAGGGTTAGAGCATATTTAACCAACGTTGATCAAACCGGGCCTCAGAAGTTAATACTTAGCCCTAAGTTAATTAACCCAGGGTTAGAGCATATTTAACCAACGTTGATCAAACCGGGCCTCAGAAGTTAATACTTAACCCTAAGTTAATTAACCCAGGGTTAGAGCATATTTAACCAACGTTGATCAAACCGGGCCTCAGAAGTTAATACTTAACCCATGAGAAGTTGGTATGATTAATGGACAGAATGATGCTTTTCCACCAATCTCGAGAAGGAAGTGTAATAAGATGCTAAGGAGACAGGTGATTCCAAAATTTTATCAGTCTAAAAATACAGAAATAAGTCTTTGTTTCGATTTTTCTTTGATTTCGCAATCGGCTGAATAATCAGCATCAAAGACGAACACAGAGTGGGTTTCGGCTGGTGTACCATAGCCCATTAGAATTCGCCTTGGCTAACTTCAGCGGCTGATTAAATGACAACGGCACGAGATATCGAAATATAGTTTTCATTTATTTATCAGCATGACCAACCTTCTAACGCTCATATATTATATATGGTTAACATTTTTCCCCACCACTCTGTATTTTAATAAGGATGTTTTTTTTTTTGTAATAAGGTTTTAGGTTTCATTAACTGTAAACCTTTTTAGTTTGAAGTACCATTGTTTAACCTGCCCATAACGGCAGCCTTAGTAGGTAAATAAATAAATAAATAAATAAATAAATAAATAAATAAATAAATAAATAAATAAATACAAGAAAATGAAAATCCACAGCCTGTTTTCAGTCATTCGACCGGGTCAGGAATGGAATGAATGAAGCCCATCTAGCGGCGAGGATAGGAATCGTGCCGGCTGCCGAAGCCTGTCGCACTTCTCTTGGGCAATGATTAATGAATGACAGATGAAATAAAAAGATACTGGACTGTGTTACTCGAATGAATTATGACAGGAAAAACCGGAGTACCCGGAGAAAAACCTGTCCCGCTTCCGCTTTGTCCTGCACAAATCTCACATGGAGTGACCGGGATTTGAACCACGGAACACAGCGGTGAGAGGCGGGTGCGCTGCCGTCTGAGCCACGGAGTCTCCTAAATAAATAAATAAATAAATAAATAAATAAATAAATAAATAAATAAATAAATAAATTCTCAACTGTCTGCTTCTGTGCTGTAGTGGATAGGCGATTAGCTGCCATCCCGGGAGGCCCGGCTTTGATTCTTGGCTCTGCCACGAAATTTGAACGTGGTCCATTCAGCCTCGGGAGGTCAACTGAGTAGAGGGGCGTTCGATTCCCACCTCAGCCATCCTCGAAGTGGTTTTCCGTAGTTTCTGACTTTTTCTGCCCTTGAGGCGGTAGAGGCTGAGTCTGGGGGTAAAACACAACTCTGGATGGTAAACTGACCAAGAGAAGAATCCTTTATTTAGGACCTCAACGTATTTACTATAAGACACAGTATTGTACGATTTTTATTTCTGTAATATAAATGGTTTCTTAAAAGTCGCAAGAACGCACGCAGAACCGCTTTGGCAGTTGGGGCTAGGTAGGTTTTCTTGAGGGAAAACCTCTTTCACAACTCAGTCATCATCCCCAGTATGGTACCTGTTGCACCCGGTAACAATCCTGATTCTAGGCGAGCTGTTGGGTCCAATATTACAGAACGATCTCTTTGTTTATCGATGGCTAGAATATCTACTTTTCAAGTGCTACCATGTTCAGCTGAGCAGTTCACTTCTTCCTATACTTCCCAGCCATTATTGGGAATTCTTTCGCAATAAATAAATAAATAAGTAAATAAATAAATAAATAAATAAATAAATAAATAAATAAATAAATAAATAAATAAATAAATAAATATCAATCAATCAATCAATCCTGAACTTTGGGCCGGAGGTGAATTGTTGTGGCATACCGTTTTACTTTACGTGAAGCAAATAAATCTTATCTGTGTTGTGTGACCAATCACCGGGATTTAATTAATTTTGTCGGTAAAACATGAGATGTGATATCAGAGATATTTTACTCTTCGACGTCGTGAGACATGGAGTGTCTAATGGACATTTTTATTTCTGCCCTTGAAAAATACGACTATTTTTCTGTTTGAAGGTATTTGAAAATGTGACCATGTGCTGCCCTGGATTGTATTGTTCTGAGCTGAAAATGACCTTCAACTCATTGAACTGTACCATAAAAGCTTACAAATTTGTTTTCACTTTCTGCGTTTGTGAGAACTCCCCGCTGTCATCTCAGCCTCTGCATGGTGGTATTTTCTCTTCCCTTGGCAGACAAACAGCTTCACTTTTAAGAAGAGTCTGTGGGGGTTCAGTAGGTCAGTGTCAACTGAACCCCTGCAGAGCGGACAAGCGAAAGTGTCACAACAAGGAGGTGTTGTAAACAGATTCATCTCCCGCTCAAGTTACAAGAGTGAAAACACAAGGTCGAAAGTTTGGAGATTGCCGATATAAATCAGTGGTTCGATACAGGTTCAATGATAGAATCTGACCATCGCAAGTAATTCAAAGACTTTAAAGGTAGCTCAATGAATCTTTGTATTTAAACTGGATAATGAGATAAAAGGATGTAGGCCTAACCAAATTTTTGTTTTTGAAAAGTGAGACTTCAGTGGAAATATGGTGTATAATCACGCCTCTATCCTGTGGTGTCATCTTATGTCTTACATTTGAACTTCAAGTTAGTTTACAGCCAGCAGAATCGAGCGAATGGCTGCGCGGATTGGGTCACGCAGCTGTGAGTTTGAATTCGGGAGATAGTGGGTTCGAACCCTGAGGATTGTTTTCCATGGTTTCCCCATTTTCCTCATCAGGCAAATGTACCTTAATTAGGCTCCGGCCTCTTCCTTCCCACTCCTAGCTCTTTAGTATCCCATCGGTGTGACGTAAAGTAAATTGTAATAACAATGCTAGGTTCTAGCCCTTCAAGCAAGCAACTCAATGTTGAAAACACCATAGGGATATGAGCTGTGAAATTTAGGTAAATAAAATATAATAAATTATGACAATATGTTCTTTATTTATTCCTAAAAAATACAATCCTTTTCTTAATCACTGCTCTCTGGTCGATATGCCTTTGCTGGTGAGATGTAGTGTTTACAGTGCACTATGTCTTCTGGTATGGGCTATATCAAATTTTGTTACTTTCATTGATCTGTCTCAGTCTTATCCTTGGCTTTGACAATATGAAAGTGACTGAGGTATGAGTGATGCTAGTAATACCATTGCTTATGCAGCCAGTCCCTGTTATGAATGGTGTGAAAATATCGCTCATAGGGTCGGTTGGTGCGTGCATTTCAGTGGGCTTGGCAGACTGATATGTAATAGCAACTTCTGGCTCGGTGAGGAAAGCAACGGGAAACTACCTCACTCCTCACTTCCCCAGTACGCCTTTTCAGTGACGCCTAGGCTATTTATGACAGCTCTTGGCGGAGCTGCAGAGTATCAAACCAGCCTTCGGGCTGAATACCCAACAGACAACATACACATCTGGTCGATTAGATTAGCAGTTTGCCTTTTTTTCTACCTCTACGAGCGTTAATGTGAGTCAGTGCAGAGGTTCACTTAAGCTCTTATAACTAAATTCGGTATGGACATTTTTCAAAGAAATAAAAGAATGTATCAGGGTATTGAACCAAGGAACACATTACAGAAATAATTATGTAAATAAGTTAATTTCACTAGGATTTGAATAAAAAAGAAAACTAGTAAAAAGCAAGAGATTTAAGCTGTTTTTCCGGAAATGCATTTAGGACAGAAGTGATTTTTGAATATTATTTTTTGTTTGATAGAGCTATCCAGTACTCACAATTTGAAATTTTTCCAGACCCTGAATCCCATCAACTTTCGTCACAATTGTGAAAATGACTTACTTTTACGTTTTTCGTGGAATGGAGACCCCTATTTTTTCAGTTTAATGTTTTCAGTATTGAAATGCTGGTACTTAGGTACTTCAAATTATTAGAATGGAGAGAAAAGAGGACTTCATTAAAGTAAGAGTCAGCTCCGTCTCTCTCTCTTGGTCAAGGAATTTTATTTATCCGCATTCCAACTCTCCTTAACTCTTTTATCTTCTGACAGGAACTTGGATGCTTTTTCTTTGTATGCCTCCTTTAATCGAGTCTTCCTTAACTTAACGCCAACGGCCGTAGCCCTGTTGAAACACCGGGTCCCGTGAGATCTCCGAAGTTAACCAACATTGGACGTGGTCATGATTTGGATGGGTTGCCACGCGCTGTTGATGGGGGTAAGGGAATGGAGGAGCGGAAAGGAACTGGCCACCCTACCGTACGTAAAACTCCGGCTCAGGCACACATCTGCGGAGGTTCGGACCTGCCCTCGGGCAGAATACACCCTTCCCTCATATCCTTCAAATTATTTTTTCTCTTCTCATAACTCTATTGTACATAATGTAATATTTATTTTTACTGCACTGTACTCTTACTGTTACTTATGAGCCATGTCTGTATTTATCCTACTGTGCCTAGCTATAAGTTCTTCCCTTTCTTTTCCTTTGATTCTTTAATTTTCCTTTACATTTCATTTGCCATTATTTTTATTGTTAATTCTTGTGTCTCTTCAGTTACACTGTTAGTTTTTAATTTTCTTCCGCTACTTTTGTATTACATGATTTTTCTTCGTTGCTCTGTCGTTTATTTCTTCAAGTTTGCATTATGCTCCTCCGTTGTAAACATATTTTTCACTGTGGAGCTCTGTAATTCGTCATCTAGCTGTTTTGGTTTCCCAAATAAATAAATAAATAAATAAATAAATAAATAAATAAATAAATAAATAAATAAATAAATAAATAAATAAATAAATAAACAAACGAAACGAAACGAAACGAAACGAAACGAAACGAAACGAAACGAAACGAAACGAAACGAAACGAAACGAAACGAAACGAAACGAAACGAAACGAAACAAAACAAAACAAAACAAAACAAAACAAAACAAAACAAAACAAAACAAAACAAAACAAAACAAAACAAAACAAAACAAAACAAAACAAAACAAAACAAAACAAAACAAAACAAAACAAAACAAAACAAAACAAAACAAAACAAAACAAAACAAAACAAAACAAAACAAAACAAAACAAAACAAAACAAAACAAAACAAAACAAAACAAAACAAAACAAAACAAAACAAAACAAAACAAAACAAAACAAAACAAAACAAAACAAAACAAAACAAAACAAAACAAAACAAAACAAAACAAAACAAAACAAAACAAAACAAAACAAAACAAAACAAAACAAAACAAAACAAAACAAAACAAAACAAAACAAAACAAA
Organism: Anabrus simplex; assembly: GCF_040414725.1. Classification (NCBI taxonomy): domain Eukaryota; kingdom Metazoa; phylum Arthropoda; class Insecta; order Orthoptera; family Tettigoniidae; genus Anabrus; species Anabrus simplex. The sequence goes on along the minus strand of NC_090278.1, from coordinate 63,451,152 downwards.
ACAAAACAAAACAAAACAAAACAAAACAAAACAAAACAAAACAAAACAAAACAAAACAAAACAAAACAAAACAAAACAAAACAAAACAAAACAAAACAAAACAAAACAAAACAAAACAAAACAAAACAAAACAAAACAAAACAAAACAAAACAAAACAAAACAAAACAAAACAAAACAAAACAAAACAAAACAAAACAAAACAAAACAAAACAAAACAAAACAAAACAAAACAAAACAAAACAAAACAAAACAAAACAAAACAAAACAAAACAAAACAAAACAAAACAAAACAAAACAAAACAAAACAAAACAAAACAAATATATTTGAAAGTGATTTGCGAGAATCTGATGTTCTTTCAAAAATGAAACGAGTAATTCTATTTTAATTAAGTTTTTCTTTTTCGGGTAATTTATTACTCAAAATTAGTTAAAGCATACTGAAGAACTTAACAGTTATAAGTTAGCTCAGTCAAAACTGAAAAGAGATAGCTTCAGATATTACAAAAAATAAAAAAAATCGCAAGTCATTCAAAGATTGTACGGATAGCTCAATGAATCTTAGTGAGTAAACAACGAAAAATAGATTTTCTAAAAAAGATGAGGTACTTTTGCATGTTTCAATTAAACCAAAAAAATATGGAATTAATGATTTTATAACTTAGTATATATGAAATTGACTGTACAGCACAATTATTGTGTTCTGCGCATGTACTGGAGGGAGATTTAAATGTTGAATATTTTTTTAGCGAAGTAGGGGTCCCATACTGTGAAGAACGTAAAATTAAGTAGTTTCCTCAATTATGCCGAAAGTTGAAGGGATGAAGGGCCTGGAAGTATTTCGGACGGTGAGTCTTGGATAGCCCTATCAAATAAAATTTTTTTTTTCAAAAATCACTCCCGGTCTAAATGTAGTTCCCAAAATGAACAGCCTAAAATCGCTTGTTTCGTTACTCGTTTTCTTTTTGATTCAAATCCTACCCTAATTAACTTATTTATATAATTCTTTCTCTAATGTGTTCCTTGGTTCAATACCCTGATGATTTTTTTTGATTTTGTGAAAAATATCCGCACCGAATCTAGTTATAAGTGAAACGATGCATTGACACACATTAGCGCTCGCTCGTAGTGGTAGAAAAAGGCAAACTGCTAATCTAATCGACCGAATCTCGATAATTAAGAAAAGGACTAATTTTTACAAATAAATAAAGAATATATGCTCACACTTTATATGTATATAATTCGCTGGGGCCATCAAGGACCACGTTAAGTCTTGTTGCATTTGAGACTGAACTTGGCCTTCTTTAGAGCCCAAATTTCCCTCATTCTTTGTGAGTGGGCCTGCTTACGCTCCTCTGTCCAAGAGGCACCGTGTCTTCTCTTCGGTTGCTCGTCTCGGTTTAGCTCGTTCGTCAATATTTTCTTGCGGAAGAGATCTCTGTTAAGGGCATCTTCAGCTGAGATATGTAGCATTTGCAGGTCTTCTTTGGTATTTCTAAACCAGGGAATTGTGGTTTTGGGGTTTAAATAAAAAAAGTGAAATATTTCTTTAGTTAACTTTCTTCCGTCCATTCTTTTCAGATGACCGTAAAATCGTGCCCGTCTTTTTCCTCACACTTTATTATATTTTATTTATCTAACATTCGTAGCTCATATCCCTAGGATATTTTTAACATTGAGTTGCCTCCCTGAAGACCTAGAAGTGTTGATTTATTTTCAAGGCCTGCTTCGGCCACTGCTGCGAACTACGACGCTATTTCGTCTATGAGCACGTCATATTTCTTACAGAGGTCTGTGTTGCGCTCAATAAGACCTTGACTTCTTCATCCTTAAGAAGGAAGAAAGAAAGGATCTCTTTTGTCTTGTATACAGCAGCCATAAACCATGGACCCGGCTACGGGTTCCATTCATCTCCCATTCCCTCGCTGACCGCCACTCAACAACTTAGACACGGTATCGCTCTACGTACTGCTGTGTAGGTACAGTTGAAAATCTATCCTTGCTGGTTGGTTGATCGGCTGCCCAAAAATATTTGAACTGAAGAGAGTTTTTTCTAGACAGCTGTCATAAATTACCTCTAACCTAAAAAAATCACATTGGTTTTTTATCAACGCTATAGCTGCCGAGTGGTGCTAGTAAAATGGTTATGTCAGTATAAATCCCTTCAGTTGTAGACGATTATACAGCTAGCTATCTTCTCTCAGGAGTCGGAAGCATTTACCGCAGTGTTGCCAGGCCAACGAGGTATAAAAGCAGCAGTTTCGATTATTAGAAATCAGTACCGGTATAATTTTACAAAACACTCCAAATACCCCATAACGAGTAATACGTATTCATTTCAAATTATTTAACTGGCAAACGTTCACAATGAATTAAGTATATTTTGGATCCACCTTTACAATACAATAATTTTTGATGTGAATTATGTCACATGACGTTTGCAAAAGAATGTTACCAGTTTCGGCACTAATTTTGTGTCATCATCAGCCAATGATGCAAAGGAGCAAGTTGCAAATACCTAAAATCAATATAAAACACACCACAAGAAATATACAATAGTGAATTATAAGTTAATAATAACCGAGCTCGATAGCTGCAGTCGCTTAAGTGCGGGCAGTATCCAGTATTCGGGAGATAGTAGGTTCGAACCCCACTGTCGGCAGCCCTGAAGATGGTTTTCCGTGGTTTCCCATTTTCACACCAGGCTGTACCTTAATTAAGGCCACGGCCGCTTCCTTCCCACTCCTAGACCTTTCCCGTCCCATCGTCGCCATAAGACCTATCTGTGTCGTTGCGACGTAAAGCAACTTGCAAAAAAAAAAAAAAAAAAGAAGTTAAAAATAAGCTTAAAAGTATAGCACGTGATTGGTAATCCTGCTTAAAGAATATAAGTCTTTAAAATGTTTATATCTTGTACCTTATGAGGGAAGCGTAAAACATACCGGTTCTAGAGAAAACAAGGTGATCATGTGAACTCTTCATCGACACTGTTAAATACCACAACTTTTACAAAACATGATATATTCTTCACATGGATGATATGTTTTACGCTTCCGTATTAAGAAGGCACATGTTATGAACATTTTAAAGACATATATCCTTTAAGCAGGATTACCAATCACATGTACATAGGTTTAACAACCTTGTTCTTCAATTTATTAAAATTCGTATCCACCTTATTCATTACATTAAAATGTTGTTGAGATGAAATTACAACATATATTTTATCAGAACTAGTTTCAACGCCTTATTTTGCTTCATCATCAGCTGAAATACTTTCTCGAAAATATTGGCAAACATATAAGTTTATCTACGTCACATAAAACAAATTTTAAAAACATATTGATGATTTAAAGCATGTTGTAATTATACTAGTCAGTCAGTCAGTCAGTCAGTCAGTCTATGTTATTTTATTTATGTACATAAGAAAACATAAAGGTCCAATAATACTGTCTTAACGAATTCCCGTCCTTATGATTACAGGGCCAGATTTCGTAGCACTAGTTCACACGGCCTGAATATTTGGAGATGGGGTAAAATCTGAAGACCATGACGAAGAAACTGCCAACACGTTTGGAAGGGGTGGGATGCTGTTTTGGTCCCCATCCGTTCCGCACTCTCTTCTTTTGCCATTATTTGTCCACAGAGCAGACGTTCTGGTTGCGTCTCATGCTGTGTCTGGTCAACTCCAAGCGTGCAGCAGAAAGACCATTGAGATTTGTTCGCGGTTCTTTATGCGGTGACCTTCAGTAGCTATAAAAACTACACCATCCCCTTAGAGCACAAGAACAAGAGGAAGTAGGTCGACCACAGTGACACAACGCTGTTAACATTGTAAATCTTAGTGCCGACAGCTTTATAGGGTTGGTCGCGCTGAATATTTAGGTCAAGCAGGGAACTGTCAACACAGGCAACCTCCAATACGACACACACAAAAAGTACACTTTACGATCCCTTATTGGAGGGAATTTCGTTTACCAACGAACGTGTATCTGCCTGAAATTACAGATGACCACAAGCGAGAGCATTTCTTCTTCTTACGATGCTGTCTCCATACGGAGGTGGGCGATCCTCTGATCTTGACAACGCAACATGAAAAGCTTCTTTTGATGTACATCTCTGCCATCTTCGAATGTGCTTTAGCCATGAATTTCTCCGTCTACCAACGGACCGTTTCCCTTGTTAAATTCCTTCAATAATTAGCTGCAATAATTGATACTGCTTGCCCCTCATCACATGCCGTAAATTTTGCTTCGTTTTACAATAAGTAACCGTTCTTTTTTCATCCGATGAAGGACCTCGACATTTGAAACTTTCAATATCCAATTATGCGCAAGAGAGGGTGATACAGATAGATTTCAGATTTTTGCCTCGGACTCAGTGAGGGGTCCCACCTCTACCGCCTCAAGGGCAGTGTCCTGGAGCATGAAACATTGGGTCGGAGGATACAGCTCGGGAGGATGACCAGTACCTCGCCTAGGCAACCTCACCTGCTATGCTGAACAGGAGCCTTGTGGGGGAATGGGAAGAGTGGAAGGGATAGACAAGGAAGAGGGAAGGAAGCGGCCGTGGCCTTATGTTAGGTACCATCCCGGCATTTGCCTGGAGGAGAAGTGGGAAACCACGGAAAACCACTTCCAGGATGGCTGAGGAGAGAATCGAACCCCCCTATGCTCAGTTGACCTCCCGAGGCTGAGTGGAGCCCGTTCCAGCCCTTGTACCATTTTTCAAATTTTCGTGGAGGAGCCGGGAATCGGACCCGAGCATCCGGGGGGTGGAAATATACGTATTTTCTGGAGAAAAGATGTTTAAGAGGTGATGAATGAACTAATGATGATTATAATTTAGAATGGACAATAAAAATGTAGTCAAAAGAAGGTAACGGTATAAAAACAAGCCGTTAAGGGCATACGGAACGGTTAAAATTGTCAAAATCAACATATTTTATGTTTTTTTATTTTATGAATACCTGAAGTCTGCCCTTTAAAATGGTGTATAATACATTGTAGTTTAACCATTAGAAATTGCCCTAAATATAATTTAAACTTGCGCTAACAATAAGAAAATTGCCAGCGAAAGCGAGATTAATTATATTATCATAACTGGTGCTAATATTTAAAAGTAAAAGAAGAAAGAATTCCCTATGCCTTTTCCAAACTCACACATCTTCCCCTTGCCTGTAAGAAAGTAATGAAGCCAATTTTTAGAGATTTGTCCAGTCTCCAGCTGTTGGAGAAGTCTTTCAAGGCAATAGTCAAAACCCCTAATGAATCGGTAAATGATGTTATATGGTCTCGCATTCATAAAGGCGTTTTTGTGTGCATAAAAACATTAAGATTTGGAGTTGTGGGTGCAGTGTTCAATTTTAACAAAGGTAACATTGCCAAAAGTCATGTATTACAGGAGTTGGGACTAAAAGTAGGAAAAAATTGTCAATGCCATGAAAGAGTAGGACCGTGAGAATCCGGCCCCGGGTTCGATTCCCGGCTGGGTCAGGGATTTTTGATTGTAAATGATTAATATAACTGGCCTGGGGACTGTGTGTTTGTGTCGTCCTTAACGCTCCTTTCCTCACATTCAACAATTTACACTTCCGCCATTTACATAATACACTCAGCTTCCTCACATATGGTGCAAGTAGGCCGACGCCCCGAACAAATAGCATTAAAAAAAGACCGAAAGAGATTGCGAAGTGCAAAAAATGCGAGAGACAAGGCTAAACGAAACCTAGAATACTTGTATAAATCACAGGAAGATCCATATTCTCCTTTGTAAGGGACAATGATTCACTGAGATATGAACACATGTGAGAAAAATTTAATTTGCAGTTTTCTTAGTTTCTTATTTAAAAAAAAATGTATGTTCCTTTTTCTATGTGACTATTTATCACAGAGCTCTGTAATTTTCACCGTCAAACTGTCTTATATTGATTCACATTTTAACGGAGGGATTTTTTTATGTAAGCAATACTCTTTGAGATTTGGCTGTTTATTTTAAGAAAAGTAATTAAAATTCAGCTCTTTCAAAGAAGTTGTGACTCACCGGAAGCCCCAATCAAATAAATGCTGTGTTAATACATTACGTCAGCTGTGAAGAATATGTGGCAGAAATTTCATTATCATAACTTTATTAGATTCTGAGGAAAAGGAACATGAACTTAACAAATCTAACATTGGGGAGATAGGCGGTTCCGTATCCCCTTAAGACCTAGAAAAAAGCTGAAAAAGGACCAATAATCCAAAAACAATGAAAAAGGCAGAAAAGGAGAAATAAAACCCATCATTTTATGACCTACCATGATCCAGAATGAACACATATTATGTTTTTTTTTGATTTCGTGTGGCTATTTCTAGCCGAGTGCAGTCCTTGTAAGGCACACCCTCTGATGAGGGTAGGCGGCATCTGCCATGTGTAGGTAACTGCGTGATGTTGTGGTGGAGGATAGTGTTGTGTGTGGTGTGTGAGTTGCAGGGATGTTAGAGACAGCACAAACACCCAGCCCCCGAGCCACTGGAATTAACCAATGAAGGTTAAAATCCCCGACCCGGCCGGGAATCGAACCCGGGGCCCTCTGAACCGAAGGCCAGTACGCTGACCATTCAGCCAACGAGTCAGACACATATTATGTTGGGCCTTGTCTTGGGACACTCGAGAAAAAAAAAAGGAGTTTACCTCAACTTCCGAGCCATTATTATTATTATTATTATTATTATTATTATTATTATTATTATTATTATTATTATTATAATATTAATAATAATGCTATTTGCTTTACGTCCCAATAACTACTTTTTCGGTCTTCGGAGACGCCGAGGTGCCGGAATTTAATCCCGCAGGAGGTCTTTTACGTGCCAGTAAATCTACCGACACGAGGCTGACGTATTTGAGCACCTTCAAATACCACCGGACTGAACCAGGATCGAACCTGCCAAGTTGGGGTCAGAAGGCCAGCGCCTCAACCGTCTGAGCCACTCAGCCCGGCTATTATTATTATTATTATTATTATTATTATTATTATTATTATTATTATTATTATTATTATTCAGCTACGTGCAGATGTAAATTACTTGGAGGTACATGTCGAAACCAAGGCGGAAATCTTTTGCTCTGCCTAGAGGCGCCAAGTAACTACAGTAAATTCGCCCCTGCATATTACCTTTGCTAATCCCGCACAGCATTAATGTATTCCTCTCTCGCGCCCAGCCGTTCAGTTGTTCTGGCTAGGAATGTAGCCGCCATATCTCTTTAAAAAAAAAGTCCATTTTATGTTATGCTTCTCTTATTCTCAAGAGTGCACGAACGAACACCTCTTGTGGTGTTTAAAATTCTTGCCACGGGCGAAGATACAACAATCATTGCCATACTTAAAAGAATTCCTTAACGGAATTGGGTTCTCAGGTATCAGCTGATGATGACGAAGTATAACCGTTACCTCGGATCTCTCTCGCCAGGTGTCACAACCTGCGGACGGTTGAGCGCTCAGCGATGACGTAAGCAAGGCCGTTCTTTGAACCGGGAACTGCTGGTGACTGCCTGTCCGTGTTGGGTGGGAGAAACTCAGGTACTGGGTTAGTAATATCACAACAAGATATATATAACACTAGATTTTGAAAGCTGTATTGACAATAAATAGCCTATACGGTAAGCTAAACTACCAGAAATAAGGTTTTTTACTGTATAGAGTAATAAATAAGTTTTTTAAAAAATTGTAGTTCTTCAGGCAATCAACTCAAGATTGAAAACATCCTAGGAATATGAGCTAAGAATTTTAGGTAAATAAAATATAATATAAAGTATGAGAATATATTCTTTATTTATTCCTGAAAATTACAATCCTTTTCTTTCTTTCTTAATCTGTTTATCCTCCAGGGTTGGTTTTTCCCTCGGACTCAGCGAGGGATCCCACCTGTACCCGTGTCGTCTCAAAACTCACGAGTCCCAAAACTCACGAATTCCAGGAAGAGGATTAGTAAGAACAGGTTTCTCTACCTGGGCCAGTCTCAAAACTCACGAGCAGGACCAGTTCTTCTTTGAATGGATAAATGTCCACCCTATTACTGATGGGATAATGGAATACTTTTAATAATCGAATAACTTCCATCCGATTATTTAAATACATAAATATATAAATAATCGAATGAGTTTCAAATATCATTCAGTTATATCGCACAGAATAATCGGATGCGACATGAGTATTTTTTTTTTCCGCTCAGATAGACAATCTATTGAAATAAGCGAATAGGTAAACTCTTACGAAAAATAGAAATGCGCTTTTTTTCCCCAAATTAATCTCCAAGTGTTGAAACTAAATGAGTGAATTAACTTTCTTGATCTTAAATATCTCTAAATAAAACTCCTTATTCAAGTAAATGCCGCCTTCTGGCTGCATAATGGAACTAAGCCCCAGTACTACCAATTGACAGTTTCTTTTAACTAGCAGCGGGCAATATAGGCCTACCTACTTTAATTTTATGTCGTCCGGCTGTATGCATAAATTGTTAGCATACTGGCATTTGGTCCAAGGGGTCCAGGGGGTCCCGAGTTCGATTTCCGGTCGTATCGGAGATATTAACTATCATTAGTTAATTGCTATGGCTCGGGGACTGGGTGTTCGTGCCGTCATCAGCACTGGACTTCATCTTAAGTAGGGTCTCATCCTTACACACGTGCAGGTCACCCATACGGCGTCAACTCTGAAGACCTGCACCAGACCTCCCCGGAGGCCACACGTCATTATTATAAATTTATGTGAAAGGTAAAAAATTCATTATATTAGGTTTAAGACAATAGCAAAATATTTTAATAATAATAATAATAATAATAATAATAATAATAATAATAATAATAATAATAATAATAATAATAATAATAATAATAATAATGATGATAATAATAATAATAATACACGTCAGTCTCTTTAATTCACCGGCCATTATTCTTCCCCGGTGGGTTGGAGTGGCAGAATAACATCCACAGAATCCCCTGCCTGTCGTAAGGGAAGCGTGAGTCACCGGGCACCTCATCCCTCATGCGGTCATCGCAAGCACCTGCTGTCCAGAGTCGTGAATTTTGAGACTCATTAGAATGTTTACTTTAGCTACCAGTTTGTATTCGTGAGTTTTGATACTATTTGTAACTAATTTTAGCCCGTGAGTTTTGAAACTCGTGAGTTTTGAGACGTAACCCCTCTACCGACTCACAGACAGTGTCCTGGAGCGTGAGACTTTGGGTCGGTGGGATACAACTGGGGAGGAAGACCGATACCTCGCCCAGGTGGCCTCACGTGCTATCCCGAACAGGAGGATTGGAAGGGATAGACAAGGAAGAGGGAAGGAAGCGGCCGCGGCCTTAAGTTAGGTACCATCCCGGCATTCGCCAGGAGGAGAAATGGAAAAACATGGCTAACCATTTCGAGGATGGCTGAGGTGGGAATCGAAACCCCTCTATTCAGTTGACCTCCCGAGGCTGAGTGGACCTTGCTCCAGCCCTCGTACCATTTTTCAAATTTCGTGGCAGTGCCAGGAATCCAACCCGGGCCTTCGGGGGTGGCAGCTGTCCACACTAACTACTACACCACAGAGGTGGGCACAATCCTTTTCTTAATCATCGTTATCTGGTCTATTAGATTAGCAGTTTGCCTTTTTCTACCACTACGAGCGCTAATGTGAGTCAATGCATTGTCTCACTTAAGCCCTTATAACTATATTCGGTGTGGACATTTTTCAAGAAATCAAGAAATGCCTGAGGGTATTGAACCAAGGAACACATTAGATAAAGAACTATGTAGATAAATACGTTAATTTGGCTAGGATTTGAATCAGAAATAAAATGATAAAGAAACCACTAATTTTAGCGGAAGTGCATTTAGGCCGGAAGTCACTTTCGAAATTTATTTTTTAGTTTGATAGAGATATCTATGACTCACAATTTGAACCCTTTCGGGGCCTTTTAACCCTTCAACTTTCGGCACAATTGTGGAAATGAGTTAAATTTACGTTTTTTGTAGTTTGTCTCAACTTGTGAAAATTTAGATTTTATATTTCCACCTTTACAATACTGTAATTGTCTTTATTACAAAGACTACATTAAATTACACTCGTGAAACATGTTTCGTCCTCTTATAGGACATCTTCAGTCACAAATACAAATATATATAGGTTGTGAGTTTCACAAACAGGACATGACTAAACTGTGTGGTCGAACACAGTGCTGCAGCAAGTCCGTGATTAAAGACGAAAGAGACCAAATTACTTGTTATAAGCAACATATATATTTGTATTTGTGACTGAAGATGTCCTATAAGAGGACGAAACATGTTTCACGAGTGTAATTTCATGTAGTCTTTGTAATAAAGACAATTACAGTATTGTAATGGTGGAATTATAAAATCTAAATTTTCACAAGTTGATACTTTGATAATACGGGCTCTAATATGAAATTTATAATCTACTTTGTCTGGTAAGAAATATTTTCAGCATTGAAAAAGACCTCGACAATGTTGTCAGATGGACAGCAGGCAATGGTATGATGCTAAACGGGGTTAAAAGTTAGGTTGTGAGTTTCACAAACACAGTGCTGCAGCAAGTCTGTCATTAAACACGAAAAAACAAAAACAAATTAATTGTCATAAGCAAACATGTCATTCAACCTGTTAATTTGACAGTAGCTGACAGTGTACTTGTTCACAGCTGGAACAATGCTATTGAAATTATGTCCGTCACGTATTGAACAGGCAAGGACTGCATTGATGGTAATGAGCAAACTTCTTTGTAGCAGGGAGTTGAAGATTCATCCCCGTCTCCGTTTACTTCAGTATCTGTTTTACTTTATGGTACCGAGACTTGGACCCTAACAGACAATAAATAAATAAATAAATAAATAAATAAATAAATAAATAAATAAATAAATAAATAAATAAATAAATAAATAAATAAATAAATAAATAAATAAATAAATAAATAAATAAATAAATAAATAAATAAATAAATAAATAAATAAATAAATAAATAAATAAATAAATAAATAAATAAATAAATAAATAAATAAATAAATAAATAAATAAATAAATAAATAAATAAATAAATAAATAAATAAATAAATAAATAAATAAATAAATAAATAAATAAATAAATAAATAAATAAATAAATAAATAAATAAATAAATAAATAAATAAATAAATAAATGGTCATCCTCCCCAGTTGTATCCCCCGACCGAGAGTCTGGAGTTCCAGGACACTGCCCATGAGGCGGTAGAGGTGGGATCCCTCGCTGAGTCCGAGGCAAAAACCGACCCTGTAGGGTAAACTGATAAAGAAGAAGAATAAACAAATAAATAAATTGATAAATAAATAAATGTTCTGGAGGTCGTCAGATATTTCGTATACATGGTGTCAGTCATCTGTGACACAGCAAACTGGAAAATGATGATTGATTGATACTTGTTGTTTAAAGAGGAGATAAAAGAAGGCCTATTGTTGTAGGTCGAGCTGTAGTAGCATTGAAGTTAAAGTTACTGAGATCCGGTAGAACCGGTACAATGTCAAAAACTAGGAAGATGCCTTTGATTGAGTCATTAGTGTTCTCCGTTTTGACGTATTTCTTTTCCGTCCGGTGCTAGGTTGTAGCGATGAAACAAAACGTGACGCTATTTCTCATCATTGATATCGCCGTTGTAATTACATCGTTGCATATAAGATCTCTTAAACTACAATTTGACACAGAGAACAATTTCTGTGATGCCATCCGTCAAGTAAGCTGCATTTCATACCTTTCTCGTGTTCACAAGAAAACTTAAATGACTGGAAACTACTTTTCATGCAGTTGCCTAATTTTTAAACGCTCTATAATTCTTGACCTCCTATAACTCCAATATTCAACTAAAGATTATATGCTAGAAATTCTTGACCTATAACTCCAATATTCAACTAAAGATTATATGCTAGAAATTCTTGACCTCCTATAACTCCAATATTCAACTAAAGATTATATGCTAGAAATTCTTGACCTCCTATAACTCCAATATTCAACTAAAGATTATATGCTAGAAATTCTTGACCTCCTATAACTCCAATATTCAACTAAAGATTATATGCTAGAAATTCTTGACCTCCTATAACTCCAATATTCAACTAAAGATTATATGCTAGAAATTCTTGACCTCCTATAACTCCAATATTCAACTAAAGATTATATGCTAGAAATTCTTGACCTCCTATAACTCCAATATTCAACTAAAGATTATATGCTAGAAATTCTTGACCTCCTATAACTCCAATATTCAACTAAAGATTATATGCTAGAAATTCTGGACCTCCTTCAAATCGGGTGTTTGAGTAGAACCTATTTTTATACAAATTCTTGGCCTTCTACAACTCAAGTATTTATCTAAAGCCAATACTTGGCCTTCTATAAATGCAGCATTTAACAAAAGCAGATACACGGCGACTATTTGTCCTTCTGTAACTGCAGTACTTAACGAAACCCGATATAACTCCAGGATTTAACTAAGTCGATATACTACGTTCTGTAACTCCACTATTTAACTAATGACGATTCACTAACTTCTATAACTGCAGTATTTAACTAAACCCGATATATGACAAATACTTGGGCTTCTGTAAGTCCAGTATTTAACCAGAGCCAATACACGACAAATAATTGGCCTTCCGTAAGTGCAGTATTTAACTAAAGCCAATACACTAAAAAATCTTGGTCTCCTTTAACTTCAGTATTTAACTAAAGGCAGTGAATAACAAATTCTTAGCCTTCTGTAACTCAGGTATTTATCTCAAGCCAATACATGAAAAATACTGCAGTATTTAACTAAACCCGATATTTGACAAATTCTTAGCCTTCTGTAACTGCAGTACTTAACTAAACCCGATATAACTCCGGTATTTAACTAAAATCGATACACGACACATTCTTGGCCTTCCATAACTCCATTATTTAACTAAAGCCAGTACACTACAAATTCTTGGCCTTCCATAACTCCATTATTTAACTAAAGCCAGTACACTACAAATTATTGGCCTTCCATAACTCCAGTATTTAACTAAAGCCAGTACACTACAAATTCTTGGCCTTCTGTAACTCCAGTATTTAACTAAAGCCAGTACACTACAAATTCTTGGCCTTCTACAACTCCAGTATTTAACTAAAGCCAGTACACTACAAATTCTTGGCCTTCCATAAACTAAAGCCAGTACACTACAAATTCTTGGCCTTCTACAACTCCAGTATTTAACTAAAGCCAGTACACTTACAAATTCTTGGCCTTCTACAACTCCAGTATTTAACTAAAGCCAGTACACTACAAATTCTTGGCCTTCTATAAGTCCATTATTTAACTAAAGCCAATGCATTCAACGCATACCGTTATACTATAAAATCTTGGCCTCCCAAAACTCAATAATTCAATTCAAACCGGTGCACTACTAATCCTTAGCCTGCTACAACTTCGATATTCAATATAAGCCGTTCGCTACAAATTCTTGGTCTCCTATATTTCGAGTCTTTAGGTCAAACCGTTACGTTACAAATTCTTGCCCTCCTAAACTCCAGTCTTCAGTTCAAGTACAAGGAATTCTATCCCTCTTACAAGTTCACGATGGCACAGCGCTGTATGATGGCAGATGACTACATAGTGAAAGTAGAGAAGCTCGTCAACACTTGCTTATTTTTTGCCGAGTGTAAAATACGAATCATAAAGGAGAGACAGAAGGCTGCGTGACTCAGAGATAAATGGAACACTGAGTAAGCAGTTTGGCTGCCATCCACAAGAGAAACTGAGTCTAGTACGATACAAGATATTTCAGGATAAGTACTGGAGCCTTGTATTTGAATTGGAGTACGCCATTCCTGGCATGGTATGAATTTTCTAACAGAGCACGAAGAACTATGCCACTAGCGGAGACATACATCAGTCTTGGATTTTAATAAGTAGTTAATATTTTTCCTACTGGAAACCTCTTTGACTTTCTCCCATGAGAGTGGGGGTTCTATAAAACATTCATGGTGAATTAAAGGAAACTCCCAGGCTCTCTGTACTAGTGATCGTGGGCTGGTGACCACGGGACCCTTACCTGAATCTGTTATTGCTTTCATACTGGAAACTCAGAAAGGATGATAAGTGTTAGAATGCTTATATGCTAGTGAATACTTAGTACTCAATTATAAACTTGAAAAATTGGAAGTACTAGAAAGAAGAATTATAAGAAAAATATTAGGTCCTCTAAAAACTACAGGATTTTGGAAATTAAGAAGTAATAAAGAAATTTATCAGAACATAGAAAACATATCTGTAATAGTACGGAAGAGGAGAATGCTATTTTTTGGACATATTTACAGAATGGACGATATTAGACTAACCAAAATGATCTTCACGTATCTTTGGAAGAAAAAGTCAACAACTACCTAGATTCAAGAGATCAAAAAAAGGCTTGGAAAGAAACAACATCAGAGTAGAAGAAATAATGGAAAGAGAAATAAAGATGGAAGGATTCCAAGGGAGGGAGGCAAAGAAAACCGGCACAAAGTGGTGTGAAGAAAGAAGAAAGAAACATAGTGAAACAACGAAGGAATATTGGAAGAAAAGGACGGAACAACAACAAAGGATGAAGAATTGAAATTGGAACGTGGTCACTAGTAGGCCCTAGCGCAAGAAGAAGAAGAAGAAGAAGAAGAAGAAGAAGAAGAAGAAGAAGAAGAAGAAGAAAAAGAAGAAGAAAGCGTATGGCTCTGTGGACAGACATACTCTACGTTGTCTGACACGCTAGAAGAACTAAGAGTGGATTGGAAGATCAGAGAAATGATTCATCAGACCATCACAAACATACAATCTAAGGTAATATTTTTTGGAGAAATTTCTGACCCTTTTGAAGAACGCACGGGTGTTTGGCAAGAAGATGGACTCTCTCCTCTTCTGTTTAAGATGGGAAAAGGCTATCACAGGCATAAACATCGGGCCTGGTGGGAACACAATCAAAGTGAAATGCTTGGCTTTCACAGATGATCTAAAACAAGGCGGAAACTAGGTATGCTATCGAGACATTACACAGAATCCCATTCTGAAATACCAAGTACCGGTATACGCAGAATTTTCAGCGGAAGTGCGAGAAAGATCAAACTGAAACGGCATATTGGAGAATTTCACAGGTATCCTTTATAAAGTACATTGGAGAAATAATTATTCCTTCGGCTTACGGCCGGTTCTACCACCTACTGGTGAAGTACGTGCCGCGTAACTTGCCCTCTGAGTAAAAGGATGTTTCCGTTCGACCACCCCCAGGTAGCGCTATCGGCAGCATAAAGCGTAGTTACCCGGCTCGTAATTTATCGGCCACTTCGAGGGCCCGATAAGACTTTACCTGCCGGGCAAGTTTTGAGCTGTATTTCTGGTGACATACAACTTAAATTAGCTTAGTATACTGAAAAAAAGCATGATAGTGTAACAGTGGCCGATACTGTATTGCAATAATGCAATAATTGCATTAATGCTTCCCTTGAGTTGCAACGGTCACACCAGCCTCTCGCATCGGTAGCTTAGGGAGCACATTTTATACGTCAAGCTTTCGTAAAGAAACTTTAAAAGGATATAAAATCAAAATCTATTTGGAAATCATTTCAAATGGGCTTTAATTTCCTACTTTTTCAGTTTTCAGATACGAGGTATAACTTAATGTATGTATCCTGACTACCTCGAGCATTCTTGTAGCGTAAGGGCTAATACGCTCGCTTCGTAATACGAGGTATGCAGGTTCGAGTCTTTGTTATGACGAATCTTTCTTTATTTCCATTATTAGCGTTGTGTTAATCTGTATGCTTCTTTTCATACGTTCTTTTGTTAATAATATATTTCATTGAAATATTTAATTACAATATTATGTCTACTAGGAAATTGCTTTATATGTATGCTACTTATAGAAAGTGATGTTATGATTAATAGCATATAGGACTGTCGCCCAGGTAGCAGATTCCCTGTTAGTTGTTTACATAGTCTTCTTGTAAATTATTTCGAAGAAACTGGAAACTATTCCATTCTCGAATTCCTCTTCCTATGAATGCATATTTATCCAGATTAGTTCTTTACATTTACAGTATCTTCCAACTTTATCTTCATAAAGTTAAACATTAGAATGAAATGCTTTATCAATAAATGGAAGCATGTGGATTTAAACGAGGTCACAGAACTAGTTGCAAATAGAGCATCGTGAAGATACTTAATCAATTCACAGAAGCCTGCAGATAGAATGCTCAAAGGCAATCAATCCTTAAAGAAGATGTGTGTGTGTGTATAGGCCTACGTAGGGCCTATATGGAAGCGCGTAAAAGAGTTAAGAACAACGGCATGGAACGAAAATACATTTTAAAATGTAAATTAGAAATACGATGAAAACCTGCGTACCTTTTATTACGGAGCGAGCGACTTGATCAATCTACTGCGAGAATACTTTTTAAAAACGCTGCCTTACACGACAGGTCATAACTGGCGTAAGAAAATGTAATCTCGAGATTTTAATCCCAATTAGGTATTAATATTGAAGATCATCGATTAAAATCACAGATTAAAATCACGAAAGTTTGTCATAAATCGTTGTCCATAACTCTTAAGACTCCCCTTATTAGGCTTTTTGGTGATAATCAGCAAGCACAGGGAAATAAGACAACCGAAATGAGTTTCATGCATCTGACGATAGATAGCACCACACTCGAAAGCGAGAAGTCGCTGAAAATCAGTCTAGCCAACTTCGTATATCGGTGTCTAGCTCCGGGTAGTTACCTAGCGCTTGCGCGAAGGTGGTTGGACGCAAGCCAAAGTACCAGCCGATTTACACCTCCAGGTAGTTTACCTCCCGGGCAGCTGCCAGCCACTTTACCAGCAGATGGTAGAACCGGCCCTATTAGACAGTTTGCCCAATAAAAAAAAGGGCCTCAAAACTTCAGAGGGTATTTCGACTGACATGGGTTCACTAGAACAAACGAGTAATGTGAAGCAATGCTAAACTGAAACATCACAAAACAGTTGTCCTACTGGAACCTCTATATGGGTCAGAAACCTTAACTTGACGAGCTCATTCTAAAATTGTAGATAGTGAAAAACAAAAACGTAAAATACTTATGAAAATTTTCGACCCCATACAAGAAAACTGAATTTGAATCAAAAGGCGAACTGCAGACCTCTATAATCACACAGATAGTTTCATAAATACTGTGCGGAGGAGACGTTGTGGACACATTTTTAGGATGGATAATAATAGACTCAAAAGAAGATTGTTCAGTGTAATAAATTCCCAGAACAGGAGAATAAATTGGCTAAAGGAAACAAGAGGGGGCCTGAAATAACTGAACACTGGAGAAGATATCAAGAAAAATCGTGAAGTCTTCAGGACCTTAGTAAATAAACACACATTTCTGGTCAAAACTAGCAACAGCAAAGCGGTCAGAAGAACGGGAGAGGCAACACAGTGAGTTCACGAAGAGATTCTGGAAGAAGAGGAAGGCGTAATAATAATAATAATAATAATAATAATAATAATAATAATAATAATAATAATAATAATAATAATAATAATAACCGAGCTCTATAGCTGCAGTCGCTTAAGGCGGCCAGTATCCAGTATTCGGGAGATAGTAGGTTCGAACCCCACTGTCGGCAGCCCTGAAGATGGTTTTCCGTGGTTTCCCATTTTCACACCAGGCAAATGCTGGGGCTGTACCTTAATTAAGGCCACGGCCGCTTCCTTCCCACTCCTAGACCTTTCCTCTCCCTTCGTCGCCATAAGACCTATCTGTGTCGGTGCGACGTAAAACAAATAGCAAAATAATAATAATAATAATAATAATAATAATAATAATAATAATAATAATAATAATAATAATAATAATAATAATAATAATAATAATGTGCTGACTGCCTCAGGCGGTTGAGGCGCTGGCCTTCTGACCCCAACTTGGCAGGTTCGATCCTGGTTCAGTCCGGTGGTATTTGAAGGTGCTCAAATACGTCACCCTCGTGTCGGTAGATTTACTGGCACGTAAAAAAACTTCTTCGGGACTAAATTCCGGCACCTCGGCGTCTTCGAAAACCGTAAAAAGTAGTTAGTGGGACGTAAAGCCACCAACATTAATATTATTATTATTATTAATAATAATAATAATAATAGGTGAAATTACTGAACCAGAAACCTAACAAAGAACTGCAAAACTTCAAAGAGCATACAACAAATACTCGGAACAGATTCATTAAAAGAACTATATCATCATCATCATCATCATCATCATCATCTGTTTACCCTCCAGGTTCGGTTTTTCCCTCGGACTCAGCGAGAGATCCCACCTCTACCGCCTCAAGGGCAGTGTCCTGGAGCTTCAGACTCTTGGCCGGGGGATACAACTGGGGAGAATGACCAGTACCTCGCCCAGGCGGCCTCACCTGCTATGCTGAACAGGGGCCTTGTGGAGGGATGGGATGATTGGAAGGGATAGACAAGGAAGAGGGAAGGAAGCGGCCGTGGCCTTAAGTTAGGTACCATCCCGGCATTCGCCTGGAGGAGAAGTGGGAAACCACGGAAAACCACTTCGAGGATGGCTGAGGTGGGAATCGAACCCACCTCTACTCAGTTGACCTCCCGAGGCTGAGTGGACCCCGTTCCAGCCCTCGTACCACTTTTTCAAATTTTCGTGGCAGAGCCGGGAATCGAACCCGGACCTCCGGGGGTGGCAGCTAATCACGCTAACCACTACACAACAGAGGCGGACACAGTATGTCTACTTCCGAAATAAAAATCCCATTACGGGAAATGGGAAACAGTGAAGTGACATTGACTGTAATAAAAACTAAACATTCAAATAATTCTGTAAAGTACAGACCTTTTCCCATCATATTTGTTTAAATACAAGCTAATTAAAGAGTTCTGCATCACTGGCTGCTTCTTCAGACAACATCAAAAGAAAGACAGGCAACGGTAGGAAGACACAACCGTAAAATGTTAACCGTTCAACGCAGAAAAAAGTGATTGTCAGTGCTGTCTTCAGAGCTAGAAGAACAAGGGAGCAGACTCAGCTCACAGCAGGTCGGAGAAAAACTTAGTAGAATTTACATTCCAATGTTACTGTGTTTCATTGATTATACATCATCATTCTCCAATTCCAGTTTCCTCGATGCGCTATACAACCGCTTACCACTTCAATCCTATCTTCATACACTTTGTGTTCTTGGACATCTTTCCAATGAATCCCTTTTCTTCCACCTCCGATTTTATTGTCTCTATCCAACATGTTATCAGTCTTCCCCATTGAACTGTAGGTAATACTGGAACGCTGACTCTATGGGAGCAAAGTGCGGCTTCCGACGCAACTAGCTGTACGGCATGGAGGCATCCAAGGACCAAGGAAGAAGTTATCATTCCCCTTCCCGAAGGGGAGGGGCGGGCCACCTAGAAGGTAACACCTTCTCTCTCTGGAGGCATCATTGACTTATAGTACATACACGCGACGAGGTAAAAGTATCTTAACGAATTTTAAACATGTAGGCGGAATGTCTCTTGCAAATTTCACATGATTTACGGTGAAATATATTTCAGAGGATTAATAGCAATTTGAAACTTAAAATGGCTGGGAATATTGGATAAAATGAAAATGTATTCTAGGCCTGATTATTCTCAGACATGTTTTCTTTAAGAGATCAAGAGAGTAGATAAGTATACCTACACTAAAAAATTACCAAATCCCTGGCGCAACAGCCTCAAAGGGCCAGGGCCTACCAAGCGACCGCAGTTCAGCCTTAAGGCCTGCAGATTAGGAAGTGTCATGGATCAGCACGACGAATCCTCTCGGCCATTATTCTTGGCTTTCGAGACCGATACCTACATTAGAAATGCAAAAAATATACGCCATACAAACAAAACATATGTATAACAAATTATAGGCTAACGATTTTAGACGGGAAATATCTACGAATGATGGTCAATTGAAAATACATTGTAATCAGTTCTTGACCATATTTATTATCAGGACAAAGGCAGCATTCGTATGCCTGTATATACACATTATCGTAATTATCGTTGTAAAATACCATACTTATAGCTTTGCAGTGCTTAGACGGCTTACCTGTAGAAATGAAGCGTTTATTAGTTCACAATATGTTTTCTTCTGCTGCCTGTTAGTGCAACCGTATGCTACACAAGAAATAGGCATATTGATTGTTCGACGTACGGTCAGATATTACCAATAAAAGGCCATCAAACACATCAGCTGACTTCCAGGCTCTGTATTTTGTCAACTTTGCCGTACACGAGGGGGTGTGGCTAGCCAAGGAACAGGAAGCAGTTTTCTGCGAGAGCTACCACTACAGTCAGCATTCCGGTATTACCCATAGTTCAATGATCTTCCCCCTTGGTCTTTTACTCCGAGGCTGAAGTATTTCCTTGCAGGACTCGCAATGGCCATTCTCCTTACGTATGCATAGCACCGAAGTCTACCCTTCTCTATAACTCTGCCGATATGAATCTTTCTTTCTTATTTACTTCATTTCTGATATTTTCCCTTCTGGTCTGATGAATATAAATTCTGTTTTGATTTCTAAAATTAAATTAAAAGCTTTCTTTCCCGACCCCTTAGGGGAGGACTAAAGAAATGTTCTCTTGTTTGAAGAATCTTGAATTCTGCTCTCCTTGTTCCTTAGAGCAGTAAGATTTGGTTCGATTCAGCTGTTATACAGAGTTATTTTGGCTTTCTGGATCCTGGCAAATACTTCCTGGTTGCCTCTGTTGTCTTTTGAGATTATGTTTCCGAATTACTTGAAGTGGAAAAGCTAATTCTAATGTGGTTCACTCCAAATACTTCCGATGTTCGAATTTGTTGCCCTTTTGTTCATTTAATAATAATAATAATAATAATAATAATGAGATACCATATGCTGAGAGGTCGAACCTATGTATCTACATTTGTAGACTTCAGGAAAGCATACGACTGCATCGACCGTGATGTGTTACTTATCATCCTTGCAGAAATGGGAGTCGATGAGAAACTGCTGGTGATAATAAGGGCAACACTAATACTAAATCCAAAGTAAAATTCCAAGGATGTCTCTCTGAAACCTTTGAGATCAAGACAGGCGTTCGACAGGGAGATGGGCTGTCACCTCTTTTGTTCAACCGTGTATTTGAGAAGGTAATACAGGAGTGGCGAGAGACGTTAAAAGAAAGAAACCTTCACAAATCCTTAAGGATTGGGACAAAGATGAACGGAGTGGAAATAGATAGCTAAGCGTCCGCTGATGATATAGCCCTGATGACAGGAAATTTCGAAAGTGCAACAGAACAGATCAATGTGTTGAAGGAAGTAGCAGAAAAAACAGAAGTAATGTCGAATATCAAAGATGATACGGCACAACTAAACACCAAATATGGAACGATAAACCGTGTTAGTAAATTTAAATACCTTGGGGAATGGATTCAGCAAAATGGACTTGACAAAGAGGCCATAGCAGCTAGAATCAAGAAAATTGAAGTACTTCCCAAACAACCCGCAACATACAACAAAAAATTGCTTTTCCATGAACACGAAAATTCGTCACTACAACACAGTCATCAAACCAGTATCGCTGTATGCATCTGAATGACCCAAACTACAAAAATGGCATCTACATTAGAAACTCCAGATAGAGAAGATGACGGACACAATACGACGGATGATCGACTCTCGATGGACGAAATGTATCTTCATTATATTTGACTCAAAACCAAAAACGGCAATGCCATGGTACTTTACTGTCAAGAAAGATCTTAAAGAACTGGGCCTACCAGCAGAAGATGCACAAGACCGAAATATTTTCAGAGCAGCCATCAAGACGTTTAGGACTTTCCGGGACGAAAAACGCGCAACTGGTGCTAAATGGACAGAAGAACGTCGTGATAAACACAGTGAGCTAATGAAGACGATGTGGATCAAGTGAAAAATGAACAAATGTAAAGTGAGGCTTATCGTGGTCCCTAGTTGGCCGATTAGCGAAGTTGAATAATAATAATAATAATAATAATAATAATAATAATAATAATAATAATAATAATAATAATAATAATAATAATAATCGATTAGTTTTGCCTAAAACACTTATGTTTATTATTTTCCTGAGCCTCAGCATACAGTATAGCATGAGTAGTAATCAAGGCCCCCTATCCCCATACTCTCTCCAGACTCAACACTACGCTGTTGTGTGACGTATGCTAACAGCCATGACTCACTACACCACACCACTTTCAGAGCCGCCTGCACTATAGTACGTGATGCAGCGGACTACCGCAAGGCTCTCACCACGGTTCACAGCCTAGGCGTAGCGAACCAACTCTAGTTGGGTAAACTTGTTAAGCAAGCTCGGTTTTTAGCTCTTGTGGTCTGATACCGATTTGTTTCTCTAATTATAGAGGTGGACTGTGTCCTATCGTACAGCTTGTCACAAAGAATGAGCACATTGATTACGTACTGACAGTGTACAAGGAGTATAACGAGTGTATTGTTCTAATTGACAAGGGCAAATAATCACACAGTACAAGAAAGTAATTGAATATTCTCTCTATCGAGGTGTGGATAGTACTTCCGCAAAATAATACAGAATTTCTTCATAAAATTATTCAATCAATCAATCAATCAATCAATCAATCAATCAATCAATCAATCAATCAATCAATCAATCAATCAATCAATCAATCAATCAATCAATCAATCAATCAATCAATCAATCAATCAATCAATCAATCAATCAATCATTCAATCAATCAATCAATCAATCAATCAATCAATCAATCAATCAGTACTGATCTGCATTTAGGGCAGTCGCCCAGGTGGCAGATTCCATATCTGTTGTTTTCCTAGCCTTTTCTTAAATGATTGCAAAGAAATTTGAAATTTATTGAACATCTCCCTTGGTAAGTTATTCCAATCCTTAACTCCCCTTCCTATAACCGAATATTTGCGCCAATTAGTCCTCTTGAATTCCGGCTTTATCTTCATATTGTGATCTCTCCTACATTTAAAGACACCGCCCAAACTTGTTCTTCTACTAATGTCATTCCACGCCATCTCTCCACTGACAGCTCGGAACATACCACTTAGTTGAGCAGCTCGTCTCCTTTATCCCAAGTGTTCCCAGCCCAAACTTTGCAGTATTTTAGTAACTCTACTCTTTTGTCGGAAATCATCCAAAACAAAAAGGAGCTGCTTTTCTTTGGATTATTTCCAGTTTTTGAATCAACTATTCCTGGTGAAGAGCCCATTACTTGGGGAGTTACCAGAGGTTTATATGCCCTCTCCTTCCATCCTTACTACAACCCATAAATACCCTCATAACCATGTGCAGAGATCTGTACCCTTTATTTAACATCCTATTTATGTGATTACCCCAATTAAGATCTTTCCTTATATTAACACCTAGGTACTTACAATGATCCCCAAATGGAAGTTTCACCCCATAAACGCAGTAATTAAACCTGAGAGGACTTTTCCTATTTATGAAACTCACAACCTGACTTTTAACACGGTTTATCATCATACCATTGCCTGCTGTCCATCTCACAACATTGTCGATGTCATTTTGAAGGTTGATCAAAACTTGTAAATTATTTTTTACTCTATACAGAACATCATATGGTCCATTGTTTACGAATAATGCCTTTTTCTTCTTCTTCTTCTTTCGTTTTGACCGACTATGAACTAAATTAATTCAAATTCAGCTTCGTCTGTTTCTGGGCTTTAATAATCCTTGTGCAGTTCTCCTTCATGATTTCACTCTGCAATCTCCTTTCATCTGTCCATGGCATTTCAGTACGGGATGCAATTTTTCTTGAAACCTCTTCGTGTGCTTGATTCTCGACTTATAAGCATTCCTGTTGCTGATTTCCGTTTCTTAAATTATCATTTTTATCCATGTCCTTATTCATCTCCTGACACCAGCTTACCATAGTTTTCCTGATCCCAGATTGGTCGGTCTTTCCGGGTTCTTTCTGTAGATATGCCCGAAGAATATGGCTCTCCGGATGGTATGTGAGATCTTTTCCACCTTGAGATATAATTCTTGGTCTAATTTGTTTCTGTATGATCCCTACTCTGTTCATTGGGGTCCCAGTATCTTCCTCAGAATCTTTCTCTCCACCTGTTCCAGCTCCTTGACTAATCCTGTTTTTATCAGGTTCAAACATTCAGGTGCATATAAAGTCTCCGGTCGGATCACTGCCTGCTAGTGTCTGAGTTTTGCATTGATCGAGGTATTCTTCTTGTTATAAGTGTTCATAGTTAGTTTGTATGCCAAGTTCATCTTGTTGATTCTCGAAAACAGTGCCTTGACAGGTTATTGTCTATCCACTCCCTCAGATATTTGAATTTCTCCACTTTATGAATCCTTTCTCTCTCAACTGTCATTCATATGGGCACTGTTTTGATGCTGGCCGTGTATCGTGTCTTCTCGAAGGAGATCCGTAGGCCTTCCTTACTTGCTTCTTCCTGTTGTTGAGTAATTTGGTTCCATGCCTTCTCCTATTGGCTATGCCAAGTTAAACAGTCAACTCCAATTGCTTTGTTCTGGCCTTTTAATCCTTTTCATGTTAATCACCTGCAATGAAATTATATCTGGATGTGATGAAGCAACCATGAATGAGATATTCCCATCCATAGGTTCTCTCTTGATAATATTCATTTTGGATTCTGCAACTCTTGTTAAGTCTCGTATAATTACTCATTTAATAACTACGGTTTCGATGATGTCAGCCATCAATTAATCATCTTTGTAATGCATTAAGGACCATCGTCAAGGTGGAAGATTCCCTATCAATTGTTTAGCTACTATTAAATGATTTCAAATTAGAACTCGGAAGTTTATCTAACATTTCTCTTATATTTTTCGTGAAGTCATTGGCGTGGTACATCACCGACCATTGTTGAGCGCTTTTTAGTCCTTCTTGCCATCCTACTTAAGTCCAGTCGCGTAAACGCTTAATTACAGTCCACCATGAAAATTAGAGGAGGTAAAGTATTATCTGATCCAGTAATCATAAAATGGGGGTTCCTCAAGGGGATGTTGTTGGACCATTATATTTCCTTGTGTGTAAAGCACTCAACACTCAACAATGGTCGGTGACGTATCAGGTCAATGACTTCATGAGGCGAGGCGAAAGTGGCTGAGGTAGTCCCAGCTGACGGCGTGCGAGGAATGCGAGCTAGCTAATTACATTGTCTTTAACAAAGTCATGTGATGTGAACACCATCATTGTTGAAGAAGACAGGACATGCCTAGCGCGCTCTTCGAGGACCCCGGTCCTTCTTCGGAGTTGACAACTAACTGATTTCTCAGCCATAAATCAGCGCTGCCAATTTCAACTTATCAGTCCGCTAAATTAAGCTCCTTTTTCACTTCGCGAATATTCCTTTGAAAGCAAAATCGAGGCACCGTACAGCCCATGGAGGCGCTTGCAGGAGAGGAAGGTAAAGCCTTCCACTGTTCGTAACCTGGGCATTAAGGAGAGCCAGGCCTGAAATACTGAAATTCAATTTACCACTTATAAAAACCAAATTCAAAGCACAAGCACATATTACTAACATATAGCCCCACACAAACTTTGGAGTTGATTAGTTAATTGGTTGCAAAGTTATTGCCAAACTATTTTTTATTTTCATATGTTGAATGGAAATAGAAAATGGAAATGTACAATAGGGTTCAAACTGTCAGGATATTTAATAAATAAATAAATAAATAAATAAATAAATAAATAAATAAATAAATAAATAAATAAATAAATAAATAAATAAATAAATAAATAAATAAATAAATAAATAAATAAATAAATAAATAAATGAATAAATAAATAAATAAATAAATAAATAAATAAATAAATAAATAAATAAATAAATAAATAAATAAATAAATAAATAAATAAATAAATACAATTCAACTGATAATAAAATTCAGAACTACTTTCAATTCCTATACATATTCAAATATTCTTAGAAAATTTCAGGTGAATTTCATAAGACCCTTGCAGGCCCTGGTTCGATTCCCGGCTCTGGCACGAAATTTGAAAAGTGGTACGAGGGCTGGAACGGGGTCCACTCAGCCTCGGGAGGTTAAGTGAGTAGAGATGGGTTCGAATCCCACCTCAGCCATCCTGGAAGTGGTTTTCCATTTCTCCTCCAGGCAAATGCCAGGATGGTACCTAAGGCCATGGCCGCTTCCTTCCCTTTTCCTTGTCTATCCCTTCCAATCTTCCCATCCCCCACAAAGGCCCCTGTTCAGCATAGCAGGTGAGGCCGCCTGGGCGAGGTATTGGTCATCCTCCCCAGTTGAATCCCCCGACCCAATGTCTCACGCTTCAGGACACTGCCCTTGAGGCGCTAGAGGTGGGATTCCTCGCTGAGTCCGAGGGAAAATCCAACCCTGGAGGATAACCAGATTAAGAAAGAAAGAAAGAAAGGTAAAATTCCACCACAGTGAGACATACATAGAACAGCAATAATGATACGAATAATAATATAATAGTAATGATAATAACGATAGTGATAATAATGAAAGGCCAGAAATGCACAGTTCACTTCTATCCTGCTGTACCTGAGAAGTAATGGAAACGCGAAGAAAGGTAAGATGGCGAAGATGTAGTAAGAACTCGATGGAGGAGAGACAAAGTATGATGGTTATGACGAACATGGAGTCGCGACCACTCTAGTTTTAGGAAAGATGGTGACACGTGGTCATATTGTATTAAATTGCATATATATCTCACACATGCATTTTGAGCGCGCTGTAGCCTTAGCCTCACATCATTGAAAACAACATCACAATAGTCAAAATGTGGCATTACAAGAGCCTCGATTAATTTCTTTTTAAGCTTTATTGGAAATATATGTTTATATTTATATAAAGAATGTAAATCTGAGTAAACTTTTTGACAGATATGTAAGATATTTGCAGACAATGTATGGTAAGACTGAAAGAGTTAACCGCTTCAAACATCTCGGTGTGATTGTGCAAATGGGTTCCTGTGAAAGAGAAGCTAACAACAGTAGTTGAGATAGGATGGCCGCAGTGCTTCGCAGAACACACGACCTGTACAACAAAATGGCAATTTCAATTCAAGTTGAACTCTGACATTACAACGTGGTGATTAAACCCGAACGTCTCTATGGAAGTGAATGCCTCCGAGTTACTGGGAAGGCTGGTCTGA
Organism: Anabrus simplex; assembly: GCF_040414725.1. NCBI lineage: Eukaryota > Metazoa > Arthropoda > Insecta > Orthoptera > Tettigoniidae > Anabrus > Anabrus simplex. The sequence goes on along the minus strand of NC_090278.1, from coordinate 63,423,947 downwards.
GGGAAGCTGAGAAGTTTGAGGGGAAGATCCTTCGAAAGATAATGGGCCCAAAGATCGTGGCTGGACAATACAGGTTCCAAGGATGAGAGGAACTATATTAGAAAACCGAACGGCTAATGGAATCCATCAAGAAGCGACGACTCAAATTCAATGGCCATAGTAGACTTGATAGTAGACCTAACACATGCGATAAGTGGTTCAGGAAGGATCTGAATAAAATTGGACTAAATCGTGAAGACATTGTTAACAGAACAAAGTACTGACGTCCGCCTCTGTGGTGTAATGGTTAGCGTGAATAGCTGCCACCCTCCGGAGGCCCGGGTTCGATTCCTCCCTCTGGCACGACATTTGAAAAGTGGTACGAGGGCTGTAACAGAGTCCACTCAGCCTCGGGAGGTCAACTGAGATGAGGGGGGATTCGATTCCCACCTCAGCCATCCGCGAACTACTTTTCCGTGGTTTCCTACTTCTCCTCCAGGAAAATGCCGGGATGGTACCTTCCTTGTTTATCCTTTCGAATATTCCCATCCCCCACAAGGCTCCTGTTCAGAATAGCAGCATGGTGAGGTACTGGTCGTCCTCCTCATTTGTATCCCTCCGACTCAAAGCCTCACGCTCCAGAATACTGCTTTTGAGGCGGTAGAGGTGGGATCCCTCACTGAGTCTGAGGAAAAAACCGACCCTGGAGGGTAAACGAATTAAGAAAGAAAGAAAGAAAGAAAGAAAGAAAGAAAGAAAGAATCAAGTACCAACACCAGATCGATAACTTCAAGGGCTTTCTTGAAGAAGAGTAGCAGAATAGCGCGTGGACAGCAGATAGGAGACAGGTTTCCTGAGAGAGAATACGACGATACTGGGCTACAAAGAATGCTTCTAAAAATGTGTAAATACAGCTTATTGTATGATGATAATAATAATAATAATAATAATAATAATAATAATAATAATAATAATAATAATAATAATAAATCTTTCTTTACTCGAATCAGAGGTACAATAGAATAATACTAGATGTAAAGGAAACAATCTATATACACAAATATATACAAGTCTTCAACAAGATATGCCATACAGATGTCACACCGAATCGGCCAAACATTTGGCCACTTCAAGGGCATTTGGATTGGCCAGTACCAAGTCTTCCATTGTGCAGTTTGATGGACACAGTGGGCAGCATAGCAGGTGTTCGGTTGTCTGAAGTTCACCACAGTCACAAAAGGCCGTATCGATGGGGAAGTTCCATTTTTGTAGATTCGCTCTAGTTCTACCCACTCCAGATCTAAGTCTGTTCAAGGACCTCCATGTCAACCAGTCCTCGGTGTGACCAGGAGGCAACAATTCACGTGGTTCCATTCATTTCAAGAGGCCAGGGGTCTTTTGTTTCCATTTGGTAATCCTGACTTTGTCCGATGATTCTTCTAGGTGTTCTGAAGATGTTAAAAAGTATTTCCTGGACTTCAGTCTTCGTTGGGTAGGTTGGTATCCAAAGAGTGGATGTGAAGGCATTATATTTGTTTTAAGCCTTTCGTTATTAGCATCAACCTCTCTCCTGACATCACAAGGAGCAATATCGGCAAGTTAATTGATTTTCTCGAGAGGAGTTGGCTTCAGGACACCAGTAATTATTCTACAGCTTTCATTGAGTGCAACACGAATCTGTTTCGCGAGGGCAGATTTGTATCACGCTGGACAGGCATTTCACCGGCGGAGTAACATAAGGCTAGTGCAGCAGTTCTAACAGTTTGTGGGTGTGTGCCCCAAGTAGATCCAACAAGTTTTTTAGGTAGTGTGTTCCTGGAAAAGACCTTTTGCTTTACATTCATACAGTGCACCTTGAAGTACTAGATGGCAGCTACTCTTCAAAGGCCTTTCTTCAAGGCCGAAATAAACTATATTATGCCATAACATAGAAAGTCTATCACCATCTAATGAGGAACTATTGAGTCAACTCAGTAAAACTAATAATAATAATAATAATAATAATAATAATAATAATAATAATAATAATAATAATAATAATAATAATAATAATACCGAGCTCGATAGCTGCAGTCGCTTAAGTGCGGCCAGTATCCAATATTCGGGAGATAGTGGGTTCGAACCCCACTGTCGGCAGCCCTGAAGATGGTTTTCCGTGGTTTCCCATTTTCACACCAGGCAAATGCTGGGGCTGTACCTTAATTAAGGCCACGGCCGCTTCCTTCCAACTCCTAGGCCTTTCCTATCCCATCGTCGCCATAAGACCTATCTGTGTCGGCGCGACGTAAAGCCCATAGCAAATAATAATAATAATAATAATAATAATAATAATAATAATAATAATAATAATAATAATACATCCGGGAGATCGTGGGTTCGAATCCCACTGTCGGTAGCTCTGAAGATGGTTTTCCGTGGTTTCCCATTTTCACACCAGGCAAATGCTGGGGCTGTACCTTAATTAAGGCCACGGCCGCTTCCTTCCAACTCCTAGGCCTTTCCTATCCCATCGTCGCCATAAGACGTATCTGTGTCGGTGCGATGTAAAGCCCATAGCAAATAATAATAATAATAATAATAATAATAATAATAATAATAATAATAATAATAATAATAATAATAATAATAATAATAATAATACATCCGGGAGATCGTGGGTTCGAATCCCACTGTCGGCAGCTCTGAAGATGGTTTTCCGTGGTTTCCCATTTTCACACCAGTCAAATGCTGGGGCTGTACCTTAATTAAGGCCACGGCCGCTTCCTTCCAACTCCTAGGCCTTTCCTATCCCATCGTCGCCATAAGACCTATCTGTGTCGGCGCGACGTAAAGCCCATAGCAAATAATAATAATAATAATAATAATAATAATAATAATAATAATAATAATAATAATAATAATAATAATAATAATAATACATCCGGGAGATCGTGGGTTCGAATCCCACTGTCGGCAGCTCTGAAGATGGTTTTCCGTGGTTTCCCATTTTCACACCAGTCAAATGCTGGGGCTGTACCTTAATTAAGGCCACGGCCGCTTCCTTCCAACTCCTAGGCCTTTCCTATACCATCGTCGCCATAAGACCTATCTGTGTCGGCGCGACGTAAAGCCCTTAGCAAATAATAATAATAATAATAATAATAATAATAATAATAATAATAATAATAATAATAATAATAATAATAATAATAATAATAATAATACATCCGGGAGATCGTGGGTTCGAATCCCACTGTCGGCAGCTCTGAAGATGGTTTTCCGTGGTTTCCCATTTTCACACCTGTCAAATGCTGGGGCTGTACCTTAATTAAGGCCACGGCCGCTTCCTTCCAACTCCTAGGCCTTTCCTATACCATCGTCGCCATAAGACCTATCTGTGTCGGCGCGACGTAAAGCCCTTAGCAAATAATAATAATAATAATAATAATAATAATAATAATAATAATAATAATAATAATAATAATAATAATAATAATAATAATAATAATAATAAATCGTTCGTTCTTTTCACGTCATTCACCTGATGTCGTTGCCCTTACGTAGCCTTTTCTCTCCCTTCAGCCAAAATCACCCTTCGCCTGCGAGGTTTGAATACCTGGAGCGGGTCATTGCTCCCCTGGATGTCGACTACCTGAAAGACACACCTTTACAAGTTTGGCAAATCTCACACACATTATTTCGTCTCGGCCAATTTACCTGTCTAAGGGCGATGAACTTCGTAAGGGAGTGGGTTGAGACTGGGACGTCTCCCTCCAACAGGTGACAATAACCTTTAACGACCACAAACTTACAGGGGGAGTCTATATTGTGGGAGGGAGAGATATTCTGTCGACTTTTCGCGAAATTTTGTGTACTAAGAGTGTCGAATGAACTTTTATCCGTTCTTGAAAGAAAAAAAAAGAAAAAGCAACCCAGGGATATGAGCTACGAATTTTAGGTAAATATAGTATAATAAGGTCTGTGTCTGTTAGGTCATCAGCCCAGAGGCTGGTTGGATCCTCAAATAGCACTACCAAAGGTTATGCGGTTATAAGGAAACCGCAAAAACCAATGGCAGCACCAAAATGAGGCGTACTACGCAAGACGAGGAGTGAGGTAGTTTGCCATTGCTTTCCTCACTGGGTCAGAAAGTGCTATTGCAGCACGACTGACCCTATGAGCAACACCTTTCATAACATTCATGCACTAGTCGTGCTCTGAATGTCATTACTCAGCACCACCCATACCCCAGCAGCTTCCATATTGTCACAGCCATGGACGAGACTGGGACTTCGGTGGAAGCTACACTTTACTCTGGCCTGTGCCAAGAGATGGATACAAAAGTACTGTATCCATCAAGAAATGGCAGCAGGAAATATAATAAGGTATGAGAATATATTCGTTAATTATTACTAAAAATTAGAATCCTTTTCTTAATCATCGTTATGCGGTTGATTAGATTAACAGTTTGCCTTTTTCTACCACTACGAGCACTAATGTGAGTCAATGCAGACTTTAAGTCCTTATAACTCCATTCGGTGTGGACTTTTTTCAGAAAATCAAAAATGGCTTGAGGGTATTCAACCAAAGAACACATTACAGAAAGAATTATGTAAATAAATAAATTTGGCTAGGATCTGAATAAAAAAGGAAAGGAGAAAAGCAAAAAAGCGATTTTAGGCTGTTTTTCCGGAACTGCATTTAGGCAGCAAGTGATTTTCGATTCTTTAAAAGTCTGATATAGAGCCTAGCTATCCAAGACTCGAAATTTGAAACCTTTCCAGGCCCTTTTGAACTTCAACTTCCGGAACAATTGAGGAAATTAAATTTACGGTCTTCCTAGTATGCTACTTGCTTTACGTCGCACCGACACACACATGTCTTATGGCAACGATGGGATAGGAAAGGCCTAGGAAGTGGAAGGAAGCGGCCGTGGCCTTAATTAAGGTACAGCCCCGGCATTTGCCTGGTGTGAAAATGGGAAACCACGGAAAACCATCTTCAGGGCTGCCGACAGTGGGTCTCGAACCCACTATCTCCCGATTATTGGATACTGGCCGCACTTTTTCCTGGTATGAGGACCCTACTTTGTCTGCTGAGAAATATTGTCATCATTAACACACGTGGTAGGCTGTGCTAGGTGTAGGCACTAGAGGCATTTACGTTAAAAAAATTATACACACGTGCCATAAACGCAATACTGAACAAGCGGCTTTCTACTTCCATTTCTTTATGGCTACGAATCAATCACTCATACGAACCCTTGATCTCGAATTGCAGCGGATAGTAGCTGTTTCTGTTTTGTCACATGAGGCCATCATTGCGGGTTATTTTCATTCTGTTATCGTGAAATTTCTTGTTTCGCTGTAATTTCTTGTGATGCATACATTTTTTAATAGTCCGCCTCTGTGGTGTAGTGGTTAGTGTGATTAGGTACCATCCCCGGAGGCCCGGGTTCGATTCCCGGCTCTGCGACGAAATTACACAAGTGGTATGAGGGCTGAAACGGGGTCCACTCAGCCTCGGGACGTCAACTGAGTAGAGGGGGTTCGACTCCTGCCTCAACCATCCTCGAAGTGGTTTTCCGTAGTTTCCCACTTCTCCTCCAGGCAAATGCCGGGATGGTACCAAACATAAGGCCACGGCCGCTTCCTTCCTCCTTGGCTATCCCTTCCAATCCCTCTCCCCACAAAGCCACTGTTCAGCATAGTAGGTGAGGCCGCCTATGCGACGTACTGGTCCTCCTCTCCAGTTATATTCTCGACCCAAGGACACACGCTCCAGGACACTGTCCTTGAGGCAGTACGAAGGTGGGATCCCTCGTTGAGTCCGAGGGAAAAACCAATCCTGGATTTCTTTCTTCCTTTTCTTTCTTTTTTTAAAACTCGTTTACCCTCGGGGTTTGGTTTTCCCTTCGGACTCAGCGAGAGATCCCACCTCTACCACCGGGTCAGGGGTACAACTTAGGTGCAGGACAAGTACCTCGCCCAGGCGGCCTCACCTGCCATGCCGAACAGGGGCCTAGTGGAGGGATAGGGAAAGTTGGAAGAGATAGACAAGGAAGCGACCGTGGCCTTAAGTTAGGTACCATCCCGGCATTTGCCTGGAGAAGAAGTGGGAAACCACGGAAAACTACTTCGAGGATGGCTGAGTTGGGAATCGGAGCCCCCTCTACTCATTTGACCTTCCGAGGCTGATTGGGACTCATTCCAGCCCTCGTACCGCTATTCAAATTTCGTGGCAGAGCCGGGTATCGATCCCGGGCCTCCGGGGAGTGGCAGCTTAATTATACTAACCACTACATAATTTACATTAAATATTTCATTATTTGTCGTTGTTTTTTCTTTCTTTCTCAATCCGTTCACCCTCCAGGGTTGGTTTACCCCTCGGGCTCAGCGAGGGATCCCTCCTCTACCACCTCAACGGCAGTCTTGGAGCGTGAGACTTTGGGTCTGGCGATGAAACTGTGAAGTAGGACTAGTATCTCGTCCAGGGGCCTTGTGGGGGAATGGGAAGATGCAAAGGGATAGACAAGGAAGAGCGAGGACCAAGCTCGATAGCTGCAGTCGCTTAAGTGCGGCCAGTATCCAGTATTCGGGAGATAGTAGGTTCGAACCCCACTGTCGGCAGCCCTGAAGATGGTTTTCCGTGGTTTCCCATTTTCACACCAGGCAAATGCTAGGTACCATCCCGGCATTTTCCTGGAGGAGATGTGGGAAACCACGGAAAAACACTTCGAGGATGGCTGAGGTAGGGATCAAACCGACCTCTACTCAGTTGACCTCCCTAGGCAGAGTGGGCCCCGTTCCAGCACTCGTACCACTTTTCAAATTTCGTGGCGGAGCTGGGAATCGAATCTGGGGCTGTGGGGGTGGCAGCTAATCAGACTAACCACTACACTACAGAGCAGCTAGCTTAAGCTTCACTAACGAATAGAACTTACGACACGTTCAAGTGATAAGAACGGATAATGATTTAAAATATTGCAAATCGTTTTAAATTAAAAGAGATCACAGCAAATAAATAATTGAAAAATAAGAGAAAATAAGGGATGTACCAGTAAAATGAAGAAAAAAGTACTCACCAAGGTCGGACTCGAGTTCAAACACTTTTTGCCCAAACGTGAATGAGTTACCGACTGCCCCACGGAGACAATTTGAAAATATATATGCGGCAATAAGACTATAAAAGTTTGAGGATCGATTTTAAACGTTAAATTTTGGACAAAATAAGGCTCATAGGAAAACTTATCCGCCTCTGTGGTGTAGTGGTTAGTGTGATTAACTGCCACCCCCGGAGGCCCGGGTTCGATTCCCGGCTCTGCCACGAAATTAGAAAAGAAGTACGAGGGATGGAACGGGGTCCACTCAGCCTCGGGAGGTCAAATGAGTAGAGGTGGGTTCGATTCCCACCTCAGCGATCCTGGAAGTGGTTTTCCGTGGTTTCCCACTTCTCCTCCAGGCAAATGCCGGGATGGTACCTAACTTAAGGACACGGGCGCTTCCCTCCCTCTTCCTTGTCTATCCCTTCCGATCTTCCTATCCCCTGTTCAGGCATAGCAGGTGAGGCCGTCTGGATGAGGTACTGGTCATTCTCCCCCGTTGTATCCCCCGACCCAGTGTCTCACGCTCCAGGACACTGCCCTTGAGGCGGTAGAGGTGGGATCCCTCGCTGAGTCCGAGGGAAAAACCAACCCTGGAGCGTAAGCAGATTAAGAAGAAGAAGTAAAAACTTTTCTAGAAAACCACATGGTGGTCTGCCCTTGTGAGCCAGGATCGAACACTCCACTTCTATGTCACTCAGTCCAGCATTTGTATTGTAAGCTGAGTAAAGCTTTGCCAGCTAGGCATACCTTGATTTGGTCCTTAATAATTTCGAGGACGTCTTTGTGAGATACTGCAGACAATAGAGCGTAATCCGCAAGACGTGGAGACGCTTGGTACGATGCCCTAGAAATTCCGTCAACCGTGTTACAGTACCTCACTGTGAGTCACTGGCTGCTTCGAAGCTTAATTGGCGAAGCAGACGGACTAGCAGTACCTGATGTCCAGTCAGGGTAACAAGTTGTTTCATATCGCGTAATATGATCTGCCAATTAACTTGTAACTGATAACTGTTCTAACTGACCATGACAGCACTCGATCCAATCCCCTTGCATTGTGGATCGGCTAGACCAGTGGTATTCAAACCTTTTGGTTGGCGTACCGCCAAAATCCAATTAAATGGGTGAGGTTAAAAATGAAGAAGTCCACTTTTTGGTGGAATTAAACTGTGACAGCCATGATGTAGCTTATACGCAGCCACATCAAAAAGTGGAAAGAAGGAAAAGAATGAAAGAATTTCTATGGCTCTGTTGGAGGTTGAAGTTCAGAGTCAGTTTTAAAAGGAAGACTTTCCAGGAATATTGTCTATCTGAAACTCTGCGTGTAACCAATTTAAATTTGTAACGCCAAGAGAATATGATAAAATTATCATAGGGGCAAAAAATATCGCCCTTTACTTTGTGTCCACACAGTACTGAATTAAGGAAAGAAAGAAAATGAAAGGTCGTCTGCTCATTTCAAGAAGACGTCTAAGAGTTTACTCAAGGCTTGAAAGAAACATTTAAATCACTCAAAGGGTATATCATGGGAGATTCCTGGCAAAAATGAGTGCAAGTGGATTAGACGAAAGAGTAACTGAATGGGTGCTATATTTCTAAAAAAAGAGAACTCAGAGAATTAGAGTAGGCGAAGCTTTATCTGACCCTGTAATCATTAAGAGAGGAATTCCTCAAGGCAGTATTATTGTACCTTTATGTTTTCTTATATATACAGATGATATGAGTACAGAAGTGGAATCAGAGATGATGTTATTCTATGTAGAGTAATAAATACGTTACAAGCTTGTGAGCAACTGCAAAATGACCTCATAATGTTGTGAGATGGACAGTAGGTAATGGTATGATGATAAACGGGGTTAAAAGTCAGGTTATGAGTTTCACTAATAAGAAAAGTCCTCTCAGTTTTAATTACTGCGTTGATGGGGGTGAAGTTCCTTTTGGGGATCATTGTAAGTACCTAGGTGTTAAGGTAAGGATGATCTTCAATTAGGTAATGACATAAATGGGATTGTAAATAAAGTATACATATCTCCGCACGTGGTTATCAGGGTATTTAGGGGTTGTAGTAAGGATGTAAAGGAAAGGGCATATAAGTCTCTGGTAAGACCCCAACTAGAGTATGGTTCCAGAGTATGAGACACTCACCAGGATTACTTGATTCAAGAACTGGAAAAAATCCAAAGAAAAGTAGCTCGATTTGTTCAGGGAAATGTCTCACAAAAGAGCAGCGATACAAAAATGTTGCAAAGTTTGAGCTGGGAAGACTTGGGAGAAAGGAGACGGGCTGCTCGACTAATTGGTATGTTCCGAGCTGTCAGTTGAGAGATTGCATGGAATGATATTAGTAGACGAAAAAGTTTTAGTGGTGTTTTTAAAAGTAGGAAAGATCACAATACGAAGATATTGAGTTTCAAGAGGAAAAATTGGGGCAAATATTCATTTATAGGAAGGGGAGTTGGGGATTAGAATAACTTAACAAGGGAATGTTCAATTAATTTCAAATTTTTCTGCATTTATTTAAGAAAAAAGGTTAGGAAAAGAACAGATAGGGAATCTGCCACCTGGGCGACTGCCCTAAATGCAGATCAGCAGTGAGTGATTGAAACTTTACACTAATTATTTTGAATTTATAGAAGATGCTCGGAGAGCCTCCGTGGCTCAGACGGCAGCGCGTCGGCCTCTCACCGCTGGATACCGTGGTTCAAATCCCGGTCACTTCATGTGAGATTTGTGCTGGACAAAGCGGAGGCGGGGCAGGTTTTCCTCCGGGTACTCCTGTTTTCCCTGTCATCTTTCATTCCAGCACAGCAACACTCTCCATTATCATTTCATAGCATTTGTCAGTCATTAATAAATCACCTTGGGAGTGGCGGCCCCATCGTATTAATAGCCTATATATGGTTCATTCATTTCATCCCTGACCCGGTCAAAGACTGGAAAACAGGTTGTAGGTTTTCATCATCATCACAAGATGTTCGGAAACAAGGTGAAGCGGGTAAATGAGCGTTAGAGGGGTGGTCATTTGATATCTCGAGACGTTGTAATTTTAACAGCTGCTGAAGTTAGCTGATCGATTATTTGAGTGTTAGGGGCGATAAGAGAGCGGCTGTGGCCTACGAATTGGAACTGTCCCGACATTTCCGTTAAGGTGAGGATGGAAAACCACAGGACAGAGACACATTGCTTGGCACCGTGTTGTAGAGGCCCACAAAGCATTAGCTCCCGGGAGACAGAACATGTCGCAAAGAAGAAGAAGAAGACTTTCTTCCTCTCACTTTACACTGTATATTCATTCCTCGAGTGTCGAAACACCTCTTACTTCTTTAGCCAATGTCTGATTCTGTCGTGTTAATATATTTTCAACGGGACTGTTAGATGCTCATTGACGATAATAGTCTATTCTATGTAACGTGATAATTGGTTGGTGACTTCAATGCATGGTGAAGAAAGCAACCTCATTTCCCAATCCGAAGATTAACTGTATTATCTAACACTGAAGCTCCACACCTCATTTTATCTTTATGAACAATCTCGATGATTTTTTGAGCGCAAAATCGGCATTGGTCGAAAATTCAGACAACATGATTCACATATTCTTCACTGTTGTAAATGGAATCTCCTTCCGCGATAAGTAACAGAGATGTCAAGTACTAGTGGTTTTGAACGTGCTGCCCTGTATGTTTTCATATTATGTGCTCACAGAACGAAGGCAGGCCTATGTTTCATTCCTTTTCTTTTTCTTCGAATAAAAGTTTATTCCCGGAGAGCCTCCGTGCCTCAGGCAACAGCGCGTTGGCCTCTCACCACTGGATACCGTGGTTCAAATCCTGGTCACTCCATGTGAGGTTTGTGCTGAACAAAGCGGAGGCAGGACATCATTCCAGCAACACTCGCCATTAATATTTCATTTCATCTATCAGTCATTTATCATTGACCCAGAGGAGTGCTACAGGCTTCGGCAGCCGGCACATTTCCTATCCTTGCCGCTAGCTGGGGCTTCATTCCATTCCTGACCCGGTCGAAAGACTGGAAACAGGCTGTGGATGTTTCACTTTCATTTTCAAAAGTTTATTCCCCTTGAAATTCATATGCTAATCAATGCAAAAAATAGTATTTAATTCCAAATTTCGAAGCTTTCCCGATTCTGAGAACAGATTTAGTGTTTCTGTATTTTTTGAAAATCCCAGGTTTTTCCTCGGTCTTTAAGTAGCTGGAGAGAATGAATGTTCAGTGGGCCCTGGCAAGACAGATGCAATCTGCTGGTGGTGTTCTTAAATATGACGGAGTCTCTGATGTAATGGTTTTTATCTTATCATTTCCACACAACAATGCTGACTGCGAGAGTATTTTTAAGCATATTTACAGGGATAAAACTCATTTCAGATGAAAGATTCCCGAAAAAGTATTCTGAAATAAATTAAACCTTAAAACCCGTTCAACAAGGCCAGTGCTTTGCGCATAAATCTAGTTGAGAATTATGAAGAGGCCTAAGGCAGTTACAATGAAGAGTCATGTGTTCTAAAGCTCAGATACATGTAGAGTGTCGGCCTCCGGATCCCAAGATAGCGGGTTCAAACCCGGCAGAGGTAGTCGGATTTTTGAAGGGCGGAAAAAAGTCCATTCGACACTCCATGTCGTACGATGTCGGCATGTAAAATATCTCTGGTGACACATTTGGTGTTTACCCGACAAAATTCATTAAAACTCAGCCACAGACGCCCAAGAGAGTTTCGGTTTACTCGGTCTGCCATCTAGTGGGGACCTAGAGTAAAACGGAACGTCGAAATTGACGAGCAGACAGCCAGATGGCGTCAAATTGAAATGTCTGCACACGGTAGCTGAGGCCATACGATTATTATTATTATTATTTATTAGTACATAAATAAAATTAATTAATAATAGAAATTATATAATTGAGTCGTATAATGTGTTACACATTCTTCAAAGTTACGTCATCAGTGATGTATCGTAACATGTTGGGATATGCCGCAAAAGAAAAAGAACCTCTTCATTTTTGACTTTTGAAAGTTGGCACGTCTGTACTTAAGCTATAAATATTTATGTTCATTCCACAGATTATCATCCTTTTTTTAAAATTTTCTTTTAACTGTATTTTTGTCCTAGATGTACACTAGTACAGGACAAACATGTTTCTTTAGTTCTTTAGTTAGAGCTTTTTTTTTAAAAAAAATGTCCTTTTGCCACACATTTTTAAATCCAAAAAAACTGCTATTCTTCCTGATATAATCCACTCTTTATTTAATAGTTTAACAATTGTATAGAATTCTTTCTCTCTTTCTACTTTTGTTTTATACAGGATATATGATAATTAACATCGTAAATTGAAACAGCTAGAAGTAGACGATGTCTTAGTAAACATGAGTCCGCTAACGAGCCATTTGCGAGATAATGTAGAATTCGTGGTTACCAGCCACCCCTGACTTCATTGTGTGTAAACGTCATTGTAGTTAGGAAAAGGCACCAACACAACATTGCCTACTTAGGTAGAAGAGCAGTTGTTTTTAATGAACGACGAAGTAGTCTTACTTAGTATGTTACAGTTACATGTTAGGAGGGGGGGGGGGGATCAAATATAAACGGCATTTTATCTTTTATTTAAATTCATTTATTTAAAAACACAAGGCAGAAACAATTTATTTGTGCACATAGTTTCCTGCTTTGGAAATCCATTTGTCCCAGCGTATGGGCAGCGTAAAAAGAACAGGGTCATGTCACCAGCCAGTTGCGCACGAAGTCTTCCACACTCTCGTCATATTCCAATCGTTGCCCTCCTAGAGCTAAGTCCGGACTGTAAGGAGGATGATCAAGTGTAGTCCAGTACATTTCCTGTAGCTTGGAGACAGTTATCGGTCAGGAGGCGAGGGACCCATCTGGAACAAACTTTACGGAACTGTAGGTCATTTGTGATGATTGCTTGACAGCTCCCATAACTGATTCCGACTTGTTCTGACACTCTCACCCGTCGATCGTCGTCAATAATGTCTTTATCCGTAGGAATGTTTTCGTCTGCAATGCTGGCGATAGTGTTGCTGATTTTCCACACGTTCTTGTCCTTCCTTGAACTTTTTATGCCAGGCAAACAGGCATGTCCTTGACAATGTTCAATCACCGAACTGTGCAGTCAATCTCTGGCAAGACATTTTATAATTATGCGTTGCGCAGTGGAGAGGGGTGGACCTCTTGCTCCGACATCGTGAGCGCTACTCACGAAACGGCGGGAGATATCTAACAGCACGCTTTCCCCACTCCTAACGGTCCCGTCTAAACATAGCAGAAACGCGGGGCCAGTTCTACCAACTGTTGATGTTCAGGAACAAAATTCCGCTTTATATTTGAACGACCTTCGTACATAAAATGTACGGCTCAATAAGACGATTATCTAGTACACACAATCAAGTCAGTGGTGGCTGGTAACCACAGATATTAAATTATCTCCCAAACGGTTCGTCTGCGTTTCCTAAGAATGTTTCCTTCTACCATCGTATACTTACAACTGTTTCAGTTTGCACAATTACTTATGATACACCTTGTATTTACTAACCCAAATATTTAACTCTAAGTGTGTCAGTTCCCCTACATACTCTCAATAGACGCGCCTATTCCGTTGTTTCTTCACAAAATACACGAAGATTTTCGTTATGTTTCTCTTTCTCCGACCCTTATTTTTATACATTGCCATTAGCAATTAAGTGAGACTGCCTTTATAGTAGAAACTGCCGAACTCGATTGTGATTGGCAGTAGGAAATCTGGCCTGCCGTTAACATCAAAACTCCTCAACGCGCACCTTACATCGGGAACAACGTATGGGGTCCTCCCCGTTTTGTTTCTCGGATAGCGCTAAGAGACATGAAATTTAATATAATTCTCTGTTTGAAATTCTTTCTAAATGAAAATCCCCGACTCGATAGAGAATCGAATTCGGGACTCTTTCGACAAAAATACGGCACGCTAACCATTTAGCTATAGAGCCAGACACTGGTAAGGTAAAACTTGACTTTCTGAGGCCGTCGCATAAATAATTCTTGTACGAGTCAATCAATTAATGATCTGCATTATAGAGCTGTCATCCAAGTGGAATATTCACTATAAATTGTTTACCTAACATTTTCAAGGAACTTAGTGAACATTTGCCTTGATAATGTATTCCAATCCCTTATTGCGCGTCCTTTAAATGAATATTAGCCCTAATTTGTCCTCTAAGAATTCCAACTTCATATTATGATCTTTCCTACTTTCAAAAGCTTCGCTTGTTTGTCTACTAATGTCATTCCACGCCGTCTCTCCACTGACAGCTCGAAATATGCCACTTAGTCGAGCATCTCGTCTCCTTACTCCCAAGTCTTCCCAGCCCAAAGTTTGTAACATTTTCGTAACGCTACTCTTTACACCGAAATCACTCAGAACCAATCGTGCTGCTTTCCTTTAATAATTTTTTTCCAGTTCTTGTATCAAGTAGTCCAGGTGAGGATTCCATACACTGGAACCATACTTTAGTTGGAGTTGAGGTCTTACTAAAGACTTTTACTCCCTCTCCTTTACATCCTTACTTTCTTAATCAATCCGTTCACCGGCCAAGATTGGTTTTTCCTGCGGACATAGCGAGGGATCTCACCTCTCCCGACTCAAAAGCAGTGTCCTGCAGCGTACCACTTAGGTTCAAGTATACAACTGAGAAGGAGGACCCTACTTCTCCCAGGTGGTCTCACCTTCTATGCTGAATAGGAGCCTTGTGGGGGTGGGAAAATTGGAAGAGATAGACCAAGAATGAAGGAAGGAATCGACCATGGCCAAACCTTAGGTACCATCGCATTTCGTGGCAGAGCCAAGAATAAAACCTGGGCCTCCGGGGGTGGCAGCTAATTACACGAACCATTACACCACAGAGGCGGACTACATCTTACTACAATCCATAAAATACCCTCAAAACCATGTGAAGAGATCTGTAGCCTTTTTTTTTTTTTTGCTAGTTGCTTTACGTCGCACCGACACAGATAGGTTTATGGCGATGATGGGACAGGGAAGGGCTAGGAGTGGGAAGGAAGCGGCCGTGGCATTAATTAAGGTTCAGCCCCAGCATTTGCCTGGTGTGAAAATGGGAAACCACGGAAAACCATTTTCAGGGCTGCCG
The DNA here is from genome assembly GCF_040414725.1 of Anabrus simplex. Classification (NCBI taxonomy): domain Eukaryota; kingdom Metazoa; phylum Arthropoda; class Insecta; order Orthoptera; family Tettigoniidae; genus Anabrus; species Anabrus simplex. The sequence goes on along the minus strand of NC_090278.1, from coordinate 63,408,737 downwards.
ACAGTGGGGTTCGAACCTACTATCTCCCGAAGACTGGATACTGGCCGCACTTAAGCGACTGGAGCTATCGAGCTCGGTGTAGCCTTTCTTAACAACCTCGTTGATATGATTACCCCAATGAATATCATACCTTATATTAACATCTACGTACTTGAAGTGTTCCCCATGAGGTACTATCAACCCATCAAGTCAGAAATTAAAATCCAGAGTTCTAGCCCTTCAGGAAAGCAACTTAATGTTAAAAACGTCCTAGGGATGTGAGCTACGAATTTTAGATAGTTAAAATATAATGAAGTATGAGAATATATTCTTTATTTATTCCTAAAAATTAAAATCCTTTTCTTAATCATTGTTATCCGGTCGATTAGAATAGCAGTGTGCCATTTCCCACCAGGGGCTGCCTGGCCGAGGCGGTAAAGGCGTGCTCGGTTCGCCCGGAAGGACGTAGGTTCGAATCCCCGTCAGGAAGTCGTAAAATTTAAGAAACGAGATTTCCACTTCCGGAGGTGCACATGGCCCTGATGTTCACCCAGCCTACACCAAAAATGAGTACCAGGTTACTTCCTGGGGGTTAAGGCGGCCGGGAGTAGAGCTAACCACTCAACCCCATCAAGAGCCGAGGTTACTAACAGTGGAAGCCTTTACCTTCCACCCGTCCAAGGGCCTTCATGGCCTGCTTTGGTTTTTCTACCACTACGAGAGCTAATGTTTCACTTAAGCCCTTATAACTACACTCGGTGTGAACATTTTTCAAAAAAAAAAACACCTGAGGATACTGAATCAAGGAACGTATTACAGAAATAATTATGTAAATAAGTTAATTTGTCTAGAATTTGAATTAAAAAGAAAACACGAAAGGAAACAATCGATTTTAAGCTGTTTTTCCGGATCTGCAATTTGGCTGGAAGATGTTTTCTAAATTTGCTTTTTGGTTTGATAGAGCTATTGAAGAGTCACAGTCTGAGATGTTTCGGGGCCCTTTAGTCCTTCAATTTCAGCACAACTGAGGAACTTGCTTAATTTTATGTTTTTTGTAGTATGGGGACCACTACTTAGGCTAGTAAGAAGATAGGGTGGATCATGGGAGACTACTGGCAAAAATGAGTGCAATTGGACTAGACAAAAGAGTGACTGAATGGGTTGCTATATTTCTAGAAAATAGATCTCAGAGAATTAGAGTAGGTGAAGCTTTATCTGACCCTGTAATAATAATTAAGAGGGGAATTCCTCAAGGCAGTATTATCGGACCTTTATGTTTTCTTATATATATAAATGATATGAGTAAAGGAGTGGAATCGGAGGTAAGGCTTTTTGCGGATGATGTTATTCTCTATAGAGTGATAAATAAGTTACAAGATTGTGAGCAACTGCAACGTGACCTCGAAAATGTTGTGACATGCACAGCAGGCAATGGTATGTTGTTAAACGGGGTTAAAAGTCAGGTTGTGAGTTTCACAAATAGGAAAAGTCCTCTCAGTTTTAATTACTGCGTTGATGGGGTGAAAGTTCCTTTTGGGGATCATTGTAAGTATCTAGGTGTTAATATAAGGAAAGGTCTTCATTGGGGTAATCACATAAATATGATTGTAAATAAAGGGTACAGATCTCTGCACATGGTTATGAGGGTGTTTAGGGGTTGTAGTAAGGATGTAAAGGAGAGGGCATATAAGTCTCTGGTAAGTCCCCAACTAGAATATGGTTCCAGTGTATGGGACCCTCACCAGGATTACCTGATTCAAGAACTGGAAAAAATCCAAAGAAAAGCAGCTCGATTTGTTCTGGGTGATTTCCGACAAAAGAGTAGCGTTACAAAAATATTGCAAAGTTTGGGTTGGGAAAAATTGGGAGAAAGAAGAAGAGCTGCTCGACTAAGTGGTATGTTCCGAGCTGTCAGCGAAGAGATGCCGTGGAATGACATTAGTAGACGAATAAGTTTGAATGGCGTTTATAAAAGTAGGAAAGATCACAATATGAAGATAAAGTTGCAATTCAAGAGGACAAACTGGGGCAAATATTCATTTATAGGAAGGGGAGTTAGGGATTGGAATAACTTACCAGCGAGACGTTTAATAAATTTCCAATTTCCTTGAAATCATTTAGGAAAAGGCTAGGAAAGCAACAGATAGGGAATCTGCCACCTGGGCGACTGCCCTAAATGCAGATCAGTAGTGACTGATTGATTGATTTGAAGAGTTTTGCTGTGTTTTATGACGGTCTGTCATCGGTATATTGCTCGTAATCCAGACCTTTCCGATGAGTCAAAGAGAAGTCCGGCTCCATGGCTAAATGGTTAGCGTGCTGGCCTTTGGTCACAGGGGTCCCGGGTCTATTCCCGGCAGGCTGGGTGTATGTGTCATCATCATCATCATCATCATCATCATCATCATTTCATCCCTATCACGATGCGCAGGTCACCTACGGGAGTCAACTCGGAAGACCTGCACCTGGCGAGCCGAAGATGTCCTCGGACACTCCCGGCTTCAGTCAAGGAGAATAACACTATGTTCCCAGTACTTTGGAGCGGAGTAAGAAAGCTCCGCCCGGCATGGCCCACCACAGCGAAGTGCCATGCGGTACTGGGTGCTACTGACCTACATGCTGTGGTGTAGCTACTCCGGCCTCTGAGCGGACAGACAGACAGAAGAAGGAGAAAAAATAAAGAAGTATTAAAAAAAGCAAAATAAAACGGTTTCTATTGTAGAACTCCGTTCAGCCGCAGGCTGGTGGGACTTGGACGGAAGAAAAAGACAAGAAACACAATCTAGCATAACAGCAGCAGTGGTATCCGTGCGTGGTCTTACACGAGACGTGGGAAAATGCGTCTTACAAGTAATGGAGACAAGTAAGAAACATACAGCGTACATGAAAATATTTTATAGCCCTCCAATTAGTTACAGAAAACTGAATAATAATAAATACTAATACTAGTATTACTACTACTACTACTACTAACAATAATAATGAAAAGAAATAGCGCATGGCTTTTAGTACCGGTAGATCCCAGGACGGGTTGGTTTGGCTCGCCAGGTGCAGGTATTTTGATTTGACACCCGTAGGTGACCTGCGCGTCATGATGAAGATGAAATGAAATGATGATAAAGACAACACATACACCCAGCCCCCGTGCTAGGGAAATTAACCAATGATGGTTAAAATTCCCGACCCTGCCGGGAATAGAACCCGAGACACCTGTGGCCAAAGGCCAGCACGCTAACCATTTAACCATGGAGCCGGAAATAATAATAATAATAATAATAATAATAATAATAATAATAATAATAATAATAATAATAATAATAATTTATTAATTTATAATTTATTATATTATTATTATTATTATTATTATTATTATTATTATTGCTATTTACTTTACGTCGCACCGACACAGATATGTCTTACGGCGACGATGTGATAGGAAAGGTCTAGGAGTTGGAAGGAAGCGGCCGTGGCCTTAATTAAGGTACATCCCCGGCATTTGCCTGGTGTGAAAATGGGAAACCACGGAAAACCATCTTCAGGGCTGCTGACAGTGGGGCTCGAACCCACGATCTCCCGATTACTGGATACTGGCCGCACTTAAGCGACTGCAGCTATCGAGCTCGGTATTATTATTATTATTATTATTATTATTATTATTATTAGTAGTAGTAGTAGTAGTAGTAGTTTTCAGTTTGTTTACCGTCCAGGGTTGACTTTTCCCTCAGAATCAGCGAGGATCCCACCTCAAGGGCAGTGTCCCGGTGCGTGAGACTCTGTATAAATAAAGTTGTAGGGAAGTCCTCTGTCTGTAATTTCGTTTGTTTTCACAATTTTTCAGATATTTATCCTTTTAGATCAACCGTAATCCTATCAGTGGCTTTTAGCTTTTGTGTCTGTCTGTTTGTTTGTTTGTTTCACCGTCACGGCGAAACGGCTCAATAGATTTCGACCAAACTTCATATTTAGTGTGTACCCATCGAAGGGAGGGTTTAGATAAGCATGTGACTTAAAGATCAATGAATAAACCGGAGGTTTATAGGGAAACCACACCAGTTTTCTTCAATTTTCTTTTATACTGTTCATTTTCTGTAAAATCCGTGGACTATATGTGAAATGTCCCTTCTTTTAAACAACTTTTGTAATATATGTAATTTCGCTTACTCTTCAAATGACGGAGAAATTTACCATTTTCCGCGGGTTTCATGCGCTGCATTGAATGACCGACATAGCGACAACGAACCTAGCGGTTACCATACCTGCTTGCCAGAAGGGAAGTAACGTAATGGCAGTTTCGTTATCATTTCTGTAAACTCATAGTTGTTCCTTGGGTAGAAGGTGAGAGTGACGTCATTCGGCTATTCTTCGGCATATTGGCGGAATATCGTTCGAGATTACAATCGTCTTCGAATAGCACTATGGGGGGATGTTAATATTTGAACAGTACCGCGGAGTGTAGCCCATTATTTCACACCGTAAGGGGTTTCCTGGTATTCGCTGTACTTTTTACTGCATTTCACTTTTACTTCTGTTTTTCTGCTTTAATTTCTTGCCTTCGCATTGCATCTTTAGGCTTAAGTAATAACATCATAAGCCATTTTATTATTACCTGAGGTTTCCTGCGCCTAAATTTCTCCTCTGCTACCACTTTCTTAAATCCGTAATTCATATAATTACAATTTAGTGAGGGACATTTCATTTTCTTACATCCACTTGGTATTTACATATTTGTCCTATCCGACTCTCCTCAGTTATAAACGTATTTTGCATTAATGTCAACTTTTTTATTTGTAATATTCTCTTCCTTAATTTCTCCGTATGTATGCGAGTGCTAACCCCTAAACCTGGACACACTTTCCTTTGAGGAATAATTCCAAGATGTTCAAATGTATAACTTTTTGGACCCAGAAAAAATTAAAATATAGGTCATTTTAATGACGGTGCATACCTTCGTTTCGTGCTAACAGCTGGCTAAACGGTAACTCATATCACAAAACAGATAACACAATCGCCACTCAATTTGGAGAGTTCTACGACTTTGGTCCTATGATTTATTGTCGTATTTCGTTTCCTTATACGTCAGATAGAGCTGTATTTCTCGATTATAATAACATCTCCCCACTCGATTGTGACTGGCATTGGGAAAATGGGTCTGTCTTTGAAATGAAAACTCCCCATCTCTATTGTGATTGGCAGTTGCCAGGTGAGACTGCCGTTATAGTAGAAACTGCCGAACTCGATTGTGATTGGCAGTAGGATATCTGGCCTGCCATTATCATCAAAACTCCTCAACGCGCACCTTATATCGGGAACAACGTATGGGGTCCTCCTCGTTTTGTTTCTCGGATAGCGCTAAGAGACATGAAATTTAATAAAATTCTTACTCATCGCCTTTAAAATAATTTACGGCTAAATAAATAAATAAATAAATAAATAAATAAATAAATAAAAATAAATAAATAAATAAATAAATAAATAAATAAATAAATAAATAAATAAATAAATAAATAAATAACACCTTAGGTGCGTTTTAGATGTTGTTCGTAAATTTGTTCCTTTCAAAAGATATTGTTATTATGATGATGATGATTATTATTAATATTATTATTATTATTGCACCTATTTCTTATTAGCATTACATTTTGAGGTTGAATAAATGTGTTTTAAAAGTTAAATGTTGAGCAAAAATTGTGCATAATACGATCTCATGTGCACTGCACATCAAGGTGCCATTTTGTAACTAAAATTTGATATTTTGGTATCAATTTTCATTGCTGTAATTATTTTTTAATTTACTGCAGGTCATTTGTGAGGAGTATGTTGCAGTGCTGGGAGAGACGGGAGGGGCAAGCATCAGCTATGCTGTAAAACCTGCTGCTAGATGGGAATTCCTCTACGGAAAAATTGTAAAACAAACTATTTAGACTTTTTCTACAAAACTGCCCTGGCCATTTCCGTGCAAAGTGACATCAGGCTAGATTTATATATATTTTTTTGCGAGGTGTCTGCGGGGCCCCTTAAAGGCGCGGGCCCGCCTGTATTTTAGAGTGATTGATTGCCTGCAGAACGTTTGCAACTGTTCGGAAGTGAATCCCACGCACTGGTTTCTTCATCTTACGAAGTTGCAGAGGCTCTTAATGTACAACTCACTCCCATCATTCTGCACGACAATGCAAGGCCGCGTGCAACAGGAGCGGTGTCAGATTTGATCAGTCGCTTGGGCTGGATAGTGATCTACCCCCCTCCCATACTCACATTGGATTTTAGTGAATAAATATAAGTGCATATTTTGGGATTCTTATATCTCAACCAAGTTCCTGATCTCAAATATAACAGTTCGCCTTTCTAGGGTTTAGTGTCCCACATTAGAATCTCCCAACAATAGACCAAGCTAGAGTTATCTGGAGGTGTAGCGGGACTTGTCTAGAGATAGGGGTTCCTCGCTCTACTTCAGACCAGGGTGCTACAGAAAGTGAAAAGTACCCGTTATCCTGCAGGTATAATCCATCACCTGTATGTTTGGTCCTTATCTCTCCGGCTGTCACGTGAGCTGAGGGAGGCAAGCTAGAGTCTGCAATGTCCTGTATGACAGCCTTCTCTAGGTGTAATAGAAATATTATGTAAGCTTGATGATAATATGCTTTTGGGCTTCTGCTGTGTCAGAAAACAAGGTAAAATTCACAGAGAACGTTTCTCTGTGTCTTCAGAAGAAAATCTCGTCTGTTCACGAAGAAAACTTCTCCAATAATGAAGGTTTGAATTTAAGAACACTTTAACGTTATTGTATAGTAAGTGGTTCTCCCATTTATCACTAGGTAGCTCACTGTGCATCTAACATACTGAGCTTCAATTAAGATGTTTCTTGTTCAATCGTATGTGTGTGCGAAGTAAACAGCAAGGCCATCAGACAAATCAGAGATGAATGCGGTAGAAGAAATTATAAATAAAAATACTGGAAGAGCAAGCATCAAAAACAGGACTTCAAACTAATATCATGTGAAAAATACTGGAAGAGCAAGCATCAAAAACAGGACTTCAAATCATGTGAAAAATACTGGAAGAGCAAGCAGCAAAAATAGGACTTCAAATATCATGTGAAAAAATTAAATTTATGAAAAATATCAAAACTGCTCCAGCTAAACTTATCATTGATATGAATCAAATTGTAGAGTTGCAATGAAAATAAATCAGTAGCTTCAAAAATTCAGAAAATGGAAATTGCTTTTCACCACAGAAAGAATAGGCCTATGTATAACAAAAATAACTTTTGCTGGAACAGTGAAATTCGTCGTTATTTAACAGTGATCAAACCTGAAGCTATTTATGTTTTAAAAATTCTCAATTTACGTTATAAAAACCTAAAGGAACAATTAGTGATTAAATAAAGGAAAATTATGAGAAAAATCTTAGGGCCCAGAATTAAAAATGGAATACATTACCCCTAACGAAACTCGGAACTATATTAGAAATTGTATATTTTATTAATTTTCAAAACTACCTTCAAATTGAATCTATTATATCAAGCGCCAAGTCTGTCATTTTTTGGAAAAGTGAAAACTGTCTAGCATCAGATGAAATGTTATGGTGGGGGTTTTAATATTTTAGCTTGAAAGTGTTATATCTTTTAATACTTTCTATCTAAGGAAAATATTTTGTGCAAGTAAAAAAATCAGAAAAAATTCCACTTGACTGGTTTCTTAAATAAACGAGTTTTGCAAACATATTTTGTATGGGATAATTCTTGAATTTTAAAAGGATTTTGTCATAAAACCCATATTTGCGGAAATAGAAAATATTTTAATAGGTTTAGACTACATTGCTGATACAAATATAATTATTAAAAGGATGAAATCAGCAATGCCTGATCATCATGACAGGAGGTAATCAATCCTCAAAATACTCCACAGCACATTCTGTCTCTGTAGTAGGCCTTTGTAAAATGCTGTCATAAAAGTGTTCATAACCCATCAGATAAGGTTTTAAGGCATTTAGGTCACGCATATTCTTGATATTGATGGGCACCTAAAACAAAAAATAACAAAGAATAATGTAGGGCTCAGGCCAGCTACTTCCTTGCCTGAGTAGGAAATATATCCTTCTCCTTTGTTTGTCCACCACTCCTCATTTCCTCTTAGATACAGGTTCGTCTCCTGAAGTTTCAGACATATCACTAGGATTATCAAAACACTGCACTAAACAAGAGAAACACTTTTTCAATCAGTTGTTCACAAAACTATGAACACGCGATTCCAGAAACACAACAATGACAATGAAAACAACTGAACAGCTGGCTAATCTGGATTCAGAGCAGCAGGCAAGGTGCGGCACATCACAAAATATACCAGCAGTTTACTGCAGAGACAGCCAAGTGGTGTCACTTAACTGGTTTCTGAACTAAATACGAAATTCAACGTAATACCTGACCATTATAGGACGACGTTTCTTGACTGGTTTAAGTGCCAAAATGTGCGTATACCCTCTTAGTAATATATTCTGCCAATAACTCATTTTTTCATTTTTTGGCACTTGACTGCTTTCTGAAATAATCGATTCAATTGAGGTAGCCCCTAAGGACTCAGTATACCCACACGACAATAATAATTAATATTACAATTATAATATTAAAACATAATGATATGTTATAAATTTCAAACCACTCCTGGAGATGTGGATTAAGATGGTGATTCAGAATTTGGCATATATGTGGGCGCCACTAGCCTAAAAACAAATGTACATGTTCTATCCGGGAAACCGTTCAGAACAGAGCATATGAAGATTTATTTTCTTCGAATGATCGTTCCTGGATATTGATCATTCATCCTGGGATATTCTGTATAAATGGTATTACCGTGGTGATGATACAGACCTTCAAGCGTGTTGGGGAAGTGCACAGAGGGGAACACCGATCCCGAAATGCCTCAGTCGCATCTTACACGATAAAGCCGTTTTCCGTAGGTTCCAGATTTATCAACGCGTGCGGGTTCAACATGATGTGGCTCAGCTCCCCCGCAACCCATCCCCCTCACGGATTATTTCCCATATATTTCGGAATACACTGCGAGAGGATTGTGCTTATACTAGACAACAGATAGTAGGGCAACATACCTCATATTTGGGCAAACGTCTTTCCAAGAACACTTCTAGCTGCTTCCGGTGAGGTTTGGTGATCAGTGGTCAGTGATCATTAGTTGACCCCGTATTTATTTATCTATTTGTTTATTTATTTACTTATTTATTTATTTACCCACTTATTTATTTAGTTATTTATTTATTTACCCACTTATTTATTTACTTATTTATTTCTTTATTTAGGTAATTATTCACTTATTTATTTACATTTTATTTATTTATTTAGGTAATTGTTTGCTTACTTATTTATTTATTAATTTATTTACCCATTTATTTACTTATTTATTTATTTATTTAGGTAATTATTTATTTATTTATTTATTTACTTATTTAGGTACTTATTTATTTATTTACATTTCATTTAATTATTTATTTACTTATTTATTTCTTTATTTAGGTATTTATTTATTTATTTATTTAGGTAATTATTTACTTATTTATTTATTTATTTATTTATTTATTTATTTACTTTTCATTTATTTATTTATTTACCCATTTATTTATTTACTTATTTATTTCTTTATTTACTTATTTATTTATTTATTTATTTATTTATTTATTTATTTATTTCTTTATTTGGGTAATTATTTACTTATTTATTTATTTACTTTTCATTTATTTATTTATTTATTTAGGTATTTATTTATTTATTTATTTATTTATTTCTTTATTTAGGTAATTATTTACTTATTTATTTATTTATATACTTTTCATTTATTTATTTATTTATTTATTTATTTACCCATTTATTTATTTACTTATTTATTTAGGTATTTATTTATTTATTTACTTATTTATTTCTTTATTTAGGTAATTATTTACTTATTTATTTATTTATATACTTTTCATTTATTTGTTTATTTATTTATTTAGCCTTTTATTTATTTACTTATTTATTTCTTTATTTAGGTGATTATTGATTTATTTATTTATTTAGGTGATTATTGATTTATTTATTTATTTACTTATTTATTTCTTTATTTATTTATTTATTTATTTATTTATTTATTTATTTATTTATTTATTTATTTATTTATTTATTTATTTATTTATTTATTTATTTATTTATTTATTTATTTAGTTATTTATTTATGATAAAAGGTCCCATGAACCTCCGGCTCGTGACAGGCATAATACAGTACATACTTTCCTTAAGGCGACACAATAATTACGTTTGATATATTACAGCTTTTTCAGCAAAGTGACAAGTACATTTTCGGATAACTAAGACATAGTTGTTTAATAATTAATGTTATTTGTTTTACGTCCCACTAACTACTCTTTTACGGTTTTCGGAGACGCCGAGGTGCCGGAATTTAGTCCCGCAGGAGTTCTTTTACGTGCCAGTAAATCTACCGACACGAGGCTGACGTATTTGAGCACCTTCAAATACCACCGGACTGAGTCAGGATCGAACCTGCCAAGTTGGGGTCAGAAGGCCAGCGCCTTAACCGTCTGAGCCACTCAGCCCGGCACATAGTTGTTTTTTTTAACATGTTAGCATCATACTTTTCAGAAGTAGGCCAATATTCAGATATTGCATGGTTTTAAGATATTAAATATGGACAATATATTAATGTATTAATTAATGTAAGTTATATAGAGGTTATATTAAGCTATCTGTATAAGAGTAATATTCTTTCAGTTTTTTATTAAAACATTTAACTGATTTAGAGATCTTTATAACAGGAGGCAATACACTATATTCCCTAAACATTGATGATTCTATGCATTTCACTCCATACTTTACTGAGTTGGAGTGAGAGGGGTATATCCTTAATGATCCCCTAGTATCATATCTATGAATTTCTCTAAAATGGAAGAATTTAAGAGCAGAATGGGATAATTTCCTGTCTAGCTTATATATAAAGACTGATGATGAAAATGCGAATTGCTTATGGAATGACAGGATATGTGACTGTGAAAAATATTCATGTGAGGTTTGAGGAAGGGGAATCCATACATGATTTTGATGACAGTAATAAGTTAGAATGCAACTATTTTGGTTATTAGGAGGTGTCGACTAGCCTGCTCTTCGATAATGTAGTGAGAGTAACATAAACTCTAGGAGTTCTGAATGGGCCGTACCCCTAATGTTTATGCAAAACTCATAGCATAACCGTTGTGCAAGACAGACTATATTTGTTATCCGCTTCAGTAGGTTTGCATTCCGACCTGTTACTGGCTGAAACCTGGGCTGTAGTGATCGTATAAAGATACTGTGTTCATGAAAGATTTCACCTCATCATGAGCAAGGGACTTACAGTAATGCTGTTGGAGAAACCCATCAAGTATGTTAAAAACGAACTGCAAGCCACACGTATTATCCTTCACTTTCTACTAACATCTGTTACGTGTCTGCTTTTGTCATCTCATCCATCACTATACATTTAGTATCCTGTTAGACGGCGGTCTACTGTAATAAAAATAATAATTACTAGAGGACTCGTGGGCCTCCGCAGCATTCGTTATAAATACGTCAGATAACTCGTCTTGATATGCCTGTCTTATTCATATTGTTTTGCCTACCCTTTTCAATCGTTTATGAACATTTAATAAGGAGCGCGTTATAATATGCTGCAGTTCGTAGTCAGAATTCATCCATTCTGCCGTCATCATGCCGCCGCCTTAATGGTAAAAATCTATTCATACATTCACTTTTTTCAAAATCCTGCAGTTCTTGATGTAAAGCTTGGTGGTATGTCGTAGAAGGCAATGGTATTTTAAATCGCAGTTCTTCTATATCGAACGATTGTCTTGTGAGCTCATAGGTTAGTCTCGAAGAAGCACTTTTTGCCAAGCGGAGAGAAGTTTTAAGATACTCTTTCTAATGTAGCTAGGTTATCCTTCCAAAGGTGTTCCTAGATAATGTCTAAGTCGTATGTCATGATGAGGTCTGTTTGTACGTAGACTTTTTTTTTTCTCTTAGCAGCATGTTAGTTATTAGAAACGCTCTGCCTTCTGTTGAATATATATGGAAGCTTGGAAAGGTTAGAGAATCAAAGAGTATCTAGCAGGGAATAAGTATTATTCCGTGAACAGAAGAAGTGTATCCGTTCTGGCTTGACAGGTAGTAATCAATTACATTACTAAGGACGAAAATACACATATATCAGAATATTACGAAAGTGTTAGTCGCTTAGCAACCTGCTAAGTAGAGAATGTATTGCGGGTTAGGATAAGCCTTCGCCTGCAATTACTGGAGTGATCATTTAATGATTTTATTTTATTATTACTCGAAGTTGGCTGAACTATCAATGTCTCATGATTCACCGGCAGGTAATTCCGGAGAAAGTGGAACAAAAATGGAACAAATCGGTCCAGTAAAACGGATGGACGGATTTGCCAAATCTGCTTTTAGTAAACTCTTTTAATATATAGATAATAGAAATAATCATCATCATCGTCATCATCATCATCATCCTCGCTGTAAGCATGTGTGACGATCTTCTGCTAGCATCTTTATGTTGCTATACGAACCATGCCAGTTCACCGATGGAGTGACCTGCCTGGTTGTCCCTCGGGTCTCATTCCCGCTACTTTACCTTCGATGATGGTTTGGAGAGGAGCGTGGCGTCTCAGTACGTGTTTAAGGCACTTTGATTTCCTCTTCTCTGAAAATGGTTTTCCGTGGTTTCCCATTTCCACACCAGGCAAATGCTGGGGCTGTACCTTAATTAAGGCCACAGCCGCTCCTTCCAACTCCTAGGTCTTTCCCATCCCATCGTCGCCATAAGACCTATCTGTGTCGGTGCGACGTAAAGCCCCTAGCAAAAAAAAATCAATCCTATTTTGTTTTATAAACAAGGTCATTTGTTTTTATCCCTCCAGCCGTTTTTTTATAATTCTCCTCCAAACCTACATTTCTGCAGCCTCTAGTTTTGTTTCTTCCTGCTTCTCTAATGTCCAGGTTTCGCATTCATACAGTAGCACACTCCAAACAAAGCTCTTGAGAAATGATTTTCTGATCTCCAAACTGAGATGGTGGTTTAGCAATAAATTTTCCTTATTTCGGAAGGATTATTTTGCTACCACTATTCTTTTCTTGATTTCCAAAAGGGAACTGTTATAATGGAAATGAAAATCTGTTGACGGGGTCAGGAATGGAATGGAACAGATCTGAATGAGCCCCCATCTAGCGGCGAGGATAGGAATTGTACCGGCTGCCGAGGTCTGTCGCACTCCTCTGGAGCAATGATTAATGACTGACAGATGAAATGAACTGAAATTGGAGAGTGTTACTGGAATGAAAGATCACAGGGAAAACCGAAGTACCCGGGGAAAAGTCGGTCCTGCTTCCACTTTGTCCAGCACAAATCTCACATGGAGTGACCGGGATTTGAACCACGGAACCCAGCGGTGAGAGGGCGGTGCTCTGCCGCCACGGAGGCATTCCCGGTTATTATAATAATAATTATTATTATTGTTATTTAAGATTCTAAGGACATAGGCCTATTAAAAGAATGCACCCAGACATACTTACAAAACAAGTAGTCGAATTCTATGAAAAAGAGGAGTAAAAACAAAACAGCCACAATGAAATGGATTGGTGAAATCAGAACTGATCTGATATAAGCAGGAATTACACCAGCAGACGACCAGAACTTAGTAATCCTCAGATTTAAAATTCACAAATGGCAAGTTTACCAAGTGGGAACACCAAAGGAGAAGACTGGAGCAATCTGATCTGAAGACAGAAAGAAAGGAAGCCCGCAGTAAAAGAATGAAAGGAAGGGAAAATCGCGCCTGTAATTACTTAGCGTACAGTAGTTCTAATGGGCTTTTCGCTAATAAAGAAATAAATAAATTTCTGTTCAATTTTAATAATCAATTTATTAAATAAATCATCAATTTTGAAAATTATGTATAAAATTATGTAAAATAACCTGCAATTGGTGATGATTATTATTATTATGATTTAAGGCGGGAATTATGATGATGTTTCGCGGTTAACTATACATTAATTTATTGTTAAAATGTGTGTATAGACAAATTATTGCAAATATTTTACACTGTCTATAGGGCCATTTTAATTTAATTTGATTATACTCTCCATATATTGTGATTTATTTAGTCGCTTACACGTTATCTTCTTAAAATAACCCTCCAGCGAATCAATTGGACATCTTAAGTAAAAGTATTGTATTCTTCTTCTGCGCGAATGGCTCGCTTAGGGTCACGCGTAATCAACATTTGTTAAGCTTTCCCCCTTCTTCAGTAATTCTTCATTTTTATCAGTTTTGTAATTTCGGTTCCTCCGACCAAGTACTTCGTGTTGGTTCCTTCTCGTCTTCCTCAAATCCACTCGTGTGAACAATTTTCCTGATTATATTTCTATCCTGCAGGTTTGGTGATCCTAAATCAGTGAGGTATTTCTCTACTTGCTTATACCATTTTGATCTCGTTTGATTTGATTTGATTTAATTTAATTTAATTTAATTTAACTTAATTTGATTTGATTTGATTTGATTTGACTTGACTTGACTTGACTTGACTTGACTTGACTTGACTTGACTTGACTTGACTTGATTTGATTTGATTTGATTTGATTTGATTTGATTTGATTTGATTTGATTTGATTTGATTTGATTTGATTTGATTTGATTTGATTCGATTCGATTCGATTCTATTCTTTCCAGATGGCTTAAAATGTAATTCGTCGCAGTCCCATTGTATCAGTAAGTTTAGATACTTTAAAATACAGTACATTTCCGAGTTGGATTTGGGGTAATTAATGCATTCCGTTTTTAATTCTTGGCCTAAGGTTTTTATCACGATTTCCCTTTCTTTAATCGCTAATTGTTCCTTTAAATTTTTGTGATGTAAATTGAACGTTTCTCAAGCATAAAGAGCTTTAGGCTTGATCACTGTTAAGTATTGACAAATTTTCCTATTCCAGGACAAACATTTCCTGTTATAAACATTCTTTGTGTGCTGAAAAGCAATTTCCATTTTCCGAATTCTTGAAGCTAATCATTTATTTCCATTGCCACATTCACCTAAATTCCTTTACTCTTGCAATTTTGTTCATATCAATGGTAAGTTCGGGTGGAACAGTTGTGATATATGACATTCATTTAGTATTTTCATATGAGATTTTCAGTTCTATTTTTGCTGCTCGCTCTTCCAGTATAGCAGTCTGTTTCTGTGCGTCGGAGATGTCTTTGGAAATTAGTGCCATATCATCAGCAAACGCTAGACAGTCTATGTCAATGCCCTTAATTTTTGGTCCTGGTCAGTGACATGGTGCACCTGCTTTTCTCCGCTCTCTGACAACTTTTTCAAGAGCACAGTTAAACAGTATAGAGAAGAGCCCATCGCTTTGACGTACACCTGTTCTTATTTCAAACTCATCACTACACCCAGCCATAAAATTTACTTTAGCTTCCGTTTCGGTCACTGTATCCTTTATAACACTACTTCTTTTTTTTTGGACAACTTCAAATTCGGTTATTAAATAAATCAATCAATTTTGAAAATTACCCAATATAACCTGTAAATACCGATTATTATGATGGTCTAAGATACCAGTAAGGAACATTTGACGAGGGCATCATCATTCTAGCTTTGAATTCAAATGGGCGTACATAAAAGTGAGTTGTGGTGAAGAAATTGGAACAATTAATGAAAATGAAGATCTATTGGCCATGGAGGAATGCTCAACAAATGTTTTCGAAACAAACTTTCAACCTATTAGGTCGTGTTACGTACATTTAGTACGTGTTGAAGAGATGTTAAGTACAGAACAAAAAAGGCCAACCAGACACCAGTGGGATCCGAACCCCCAAACTCCCGATTTCGTGTCGGTTGCTCTACCAATTGAGCTATGGTCGTTCAGGCCATTTTTGTTCTGTACTTAACATCTCTTCAACACGTACTAAATGTACGTAACACGACCTAGTAGGTTGAAAGTCGGTTTTGATTACAATGCGGTCGTGAAAATTCAATATATTCATTCTCCACAAATGTTGATTCCACGTGGTTCTACGTGATCCATTAGGGCAGAAGAAGAAGAATACAATACTTTTACTTAAGATGTCCAATTGCTTCGCTGGGTTATTTAAGAAGAAAACAGAATTCTGTTAAAAGCGCAATCTATACTATCATAAGCCTTTTTTAAAATAAGTAGATCCACCACTCTCATCAAGGTATTCGATAAAATCTTAAGGAACCCTGATCCACCTGTACATGAAGATCTACGAACTATCAACTAAAACAGATTACGTTCACGCCATCCAACTTTACGTAACGCCTTAGGCATGGTTGCTAGAGGCTACAAACCAACTACAGAGTGGAAAAGACGATGGGAAGCAGCAACGGAGATGCACCTGCACAGTATGTTCTCGAATACCAAACTTCCAAGTGGATTCCAGCTACCAAGCAAAACATTGACTGCTCTGAACAGAATAACAACAGGCCCTGGCAGATGCAAAGACATGTTGTTTAAATGGAACAAGTTGCTGACACCATATTGTCAGAGAGAGTGAAACGCGGGCATACACAGGCAGCAAAGTGGATTTTCTGATGGCAGCTCCAGAAACAACACACTGGATCAATGTTCTTGACATTCAATTGTAAGGAGTCTTTTCTTGTTCATTGTTTTTCTGTTATGTTTATTTCTTTATTCAACTTGATTGTATGGGCTATACGCTAAATAAATAAATTGAAATAAATCCTGATATTTAAAAATAAATCTCCGCTTCGATGTAACATTCTTGTTGTTTTATAATGTAGTAATTCCCTGCTAGCTGACTGTTCACAGGTATACAGTATCAACATGTGTTGCTTGGAGCCTTGATGCCTTTCCTGTTTCCTCGTCGTTAGCTCTAAGTATGAGACTTGAATCATTCCTCCAAATAAGTACGGATTCCATCACGAGCCTGGAGGGTTGTGTCGTCTGCCAGTGAGAAACAACATACACTAGAACTTGGAACGTAGAAGAGACCTGATAAACTATGTCGCTATAAACGAGTGACGTTATAAACGAGTGACGTTATAACAGAGATATATACTATCAGCCAAGTGACGTGGTAAAAGATATGAACAAAACTTTATGAGGTTTATTTCACTCATCCCGGGTAAAAACCACATAAGCCAAATATTCGTTTTCCTTTTTTTTTTTTTTAATTTCACTAACCTATAAAGGTTAATGCTTTCTATAATTTGACACTAACAAGATAAGTCTTTCGTCATAATATTGAAGAAATAGCCAAATTTTACTTCCAATTATATCTTATTTGACTTACAAAGCAAAGCAAAGCAAAGTCATGTCCATACAGGCCATGAAGGCCCTTGGAGGGGTGGTAGGTAAAGGCTTCCACTATCCACTTCCACTTGATGGGATAGAGTGCTTAGCTCTACACCTTTGAGCCCAGGAATTAACCTGGTACTCATTTTTTGTGTAGGATGAGTGAACCTCAGGACCAGGTGCACCTCCGGAAGTGGAAATCTCGTTTCTTAAATTTTAGGACTTCGTGACGGGGAATCGAACCCACATCCTTCCGGGTGAACCGAGCACGCCTTTGCCGTGTCGGTCAGGCAGGCCCTTCTTACTTGACTTAATTCATCTTGTTCCCACTGAAACGTCTCTACTGTGGTCGTCGACTTGCCAATGCTTTAACTTCCTTCCAAGTCTTTCCTACTTCAGGTGCCTCCTCCTGGTCTTCCTAGGACGACCTCTCCTGCGCGCACCTTGCTGTGCTTTCTCAAACTACACAAGAACCTCGTTTATCCGGATTATCGAAAGTCCGGATAATCCGGAAAACTAAAAAACAAGTACAGTACCGGTCAAAAGTTTAGGACCACATTAAAAAATCATGAAGTTCCGTCTTGTTTGTCCAACCCTTGTCCCGTTTCCCTACGGGGTCGGGTATGAGGTGAGATGAATTTGTCGTAGCGGTTTTTTATGACCGGATGCCCTTCCTGACGTCAACCTCATCAGAGGAGTTAATGGGAGATGAAATGAATGACGTGATATATGATAGTAGGGAGAGGGTGAAACCCGGTGCCGGCACATAGCCTACTCCTGTCGAATAGCACCAAGGGGTCTGCTCAAGGCTTAACGTCCCCATCCGACGGACGAATCACCATCAACAGCATCATATGCCCTCACTCCATATGAGCACTGCGGAGAGGTTTGGAATTTAATCCAGGCTTTTGGCACGCAATCTAGTGATTAGAAATTGTATACCACCACCTCCCCTACCCTGCCGGCCAACATTCAGATGGTGAAAATTTTTTCGACCAACGGGACTCGAACCGGCTAACCTCGGTGTTAGACCGTTTTAGACTTCAGCGCCTTAACGATCATGGCCACCAGGCGGGCTCATGAAGTTCCGTCTACAACCTAAAATTTTGCTACTAGACCTGTGTATTTTTTTTCCTGAGCTCTCGCATCTAATATGATATACGTCGCCTGATTTCAGTGATCTACGGCAAATAGTGTATAAGTTATACATTTTTAACTGTTGGTAGGTCACGTCAGAAAGTCGACATTTTTGGAAATATTATGTACTATATACTCTAATCATCTTCAAGTATCACCAACAAGATTCTTTTATAGACTTAGCAATAGTTGGGGGTCATTTTAGTTTAAATAGAAAAATTCCGAAAAAATGCGGCACCGACTTCGGTGCTTTTATTTTTTGTTTCAAATCAGCTTTAAAATGGTCAGTTTTTCCTTGTTCTTGTCATAGGTCTCAGTGTGAGCTATCGCCATCAGAAATGTGTTGTTGGTTGCCATCCACAAGGTGCAAATGGAGCCATCAGGGCAGATAAGTTTCATGCCGGTAGCTCGTCCTGAGACCTTGGGCCATACATGACAAAGGCAAAGGAAAATCAACCATTTTGGCCCTGGTTTGAGAAAAATCAAACACGCAAAAAACAGGTGCCGCATATTTTCGGAAGTTTTATATTTATACTAAATTGGCCCCCACCTATCTCTAAGTCTACAAAAAAATCTTGGCGGTGATACTTGCAACCAATTAGAGTGTACAGTACATTATATAACCAAAATGTTTGATCTTTTGTTGTGACCATCCAAGAGTTAAAATTTCATAACTTCCACATTATTTGGACTAACTCAATGAAATCAGGCGACATATATCCTATTAGATGTGAGAGCTCAGAAAGAAAATTACAGATACCTCGTGGCACAATTTTAGGTTCTAGATTTCGTGATTTCTTTACGTGGTCCTAAACTTATGACCGGTACTGTACAGTACATGTTATATATTAACATAAGTTGTACAGTAATGCTCATTTTCAATTGTACAAAAAAAATATAAGAATACTTTTTTTTTCTTTTACGACTCTGTTTTATGCACTAAAATAATGTATGAGTTTTTTCTGTTTTACATTTGTATGGCGTTTGCGCGCAGCACGATCACGAAGACGTTTTACTAACAACAGTTCTGCCGGTGTAGTTTCAGTCAAGGATTCTAAATAGGTCATCAGTTTGTCCAGCTGCATTGTTTCTTTTGATAGAGCGCCGGTTCCATCTTCCAATTCACCACCACTCTCGTCATTACCTGCCGAGGAACAAGAGGCAATAATGTATTCATCTGTCATTATGCCGTAGCCTGAATGACAGTAAAACCAGTCATTCACGTCGTTCACATCTACGTCCGAGTATCCGAGAATGCGTGCAAATGTGTCAAGGAACTCAGAAGAGTCCACGATTTCCCATTCTCAATTCCAGGCGAATGCCGGGACGGTACCTTTTATAGACAGCGGGTGACTTACTTCCAATTCATGTCCTTAACTATCATTGACGGAAAAGACATTCAAGAAGAATCGACCCCGTAAAAGAAATAGTATACAAGTAAAAATATTTTTTTTATTGTTTTCGATCCGGATAAACCGGAGATCCGGATTAATGAGGGTCGGATAAACGAGGTTCTTGTGTATGACATTTCTATTTCCTCTTCTTGATTTTCACTGCGACTGGGAACTTGGTTTGTTGATCTCCATAGCTCGTGACTGGGCATCTGATGTTTATGATACGTCGTAGGCAACGGTTTACTTCCAAGTCTCAAAAGTATATAGAAGGACTGATTTAACATTTGTATTGCAAATTTTTATATTCGTCTTCCTTGAAATGTTGGTATTCTTCCACACTGCATACAAGGTTCCATTTGCTTATCTTATTCTAGCTCTCACATCCTCTTCAACCCCTCCCTCTCTTGTCACTACACTTCCCAAGTAGGTAAATGTTTTAACCTCTTTAGTCTCTTTCTCCTGCCACAAACTATATTTATCAATTTTAGCATTTACTCTCATTTCCTTGGTCTTAACAGCATTTATGTTGAATCCTGCAGCCTCTGCTTCCTTCCGCAATCCTTCTAACTTCTGTTTCATATCACTAATTCTTGAAGACAAAAGAAATATATCAAGTGCAAATTCTAAATCTTACAGTTTTCCCCCCATTCGCATTGTATTCCTCTTTTCTTTCCACCCAAAATTTTCCTCATGACATTATCCAGCAATACTAACAGGATTGTTGGTGAAAGAATTCATCCCTGGGGAAATCCACTTGTTCCATATTATTCAAGAATACAAACCAGTCCCCGGTAAGACCAAGATAAGTTCAGTTATCTTGTTAATATTCTGAATATTGGAAACTGGCTTCAAACAGATAAGTCAGTTTGTCTTACGTGTAATATATTTCCTGTTGTTGTTATTGTGGACGTAGCCATTATTGTCTTGCAAATGAATTATTGCAGCCTCCGTTAACCCCTTAACGCTGACATTCCTTCATGCTCGTTTCCCATAAATGTTTAGTGGCTTTTTCTTTCTTCGTTATAATAATATGTTCTCCAAATCTTATATTTAGCTTAGTAATCTTTAGATTTTATAATAGAATATAAACTGTATCTTATTATTCAGTGTTTTATGTGGTAAAGTGTAACAGATCGCCATGAGCCCTAACATTCCGACTGTCAAATAAATAAATAAATAAATAAATAAATAAATAAATAAATAAATAAATAAATAAATAAATAAATAAATGACCGACCGACCGACCGACCGACCGACCGACCAACCGACCAACCGACCAACCAACCAACCAACCAACCAACCAACCAACCAACCAACCAA
Organism: Anabrus simplex; assembly: GCF_040414725.1. Classification (NCBI taxonomy): domain Eukaryota; kingdom Metazoa; phylum Arthropoda; class Insecta; order Orthoptera; family Tettigoniidae; genus Anabrus; species Anabrus simplex. The sequence goes on along the minus strand of NC_090278.1, from coordinate 63,387,533 downwards.
CCAACCAACCAACCAACCAACCAACCGACCAACCAAATAAATAAATAAGTAAATAAATAAATATTCACTTTAATGTCAGGCTTTAAAGCAAATATGTACGATATAAAATCACTCATCACATGGAATAACAAGAAGTGTCAAAAAATTGAAATTCTCAGGGGAATCACCTTTTTTATTTTCAAACAGTACCAAATGTTGTCAAACCATTCTGCGTTATATTAAACAGCTTTTTAAATAATGGTTTTGGTTGGATTGTGAATGAAACTAACTTGTTCTATAATGTCCAGGCATTATTTTCTTATGTGGACCAGCAAAAACTAAAGCTTGTAAGTGACGTTTGTGTATTGTTAGCTAGTAAGATTTGATAGGTTAGTGCCTAATACACTGACTTAACAAATGTCATGTGATAGTCACCTAATAGCGTGTGGGGCCTCCTCTGGCCCTGCGAACTGCAGTGAGACGCCGTGGAAGTGAGTCGACAAGTCCCTGGTAGTCCTCTGGACGCAGCTGACACCAAATTGTTTGCAGAGCGGCCGCCAATGCTGGTCTGTTCGTGGGTGCAGGATCATGACATGGAGCCTGCGTTCCAGGACATCCCAGATATGTTGGATAGGGTTCATATCGGGGCTCCTGGGTGGCCATGGCAGTCGTTGGACCTCCGCTGCATATTCCTGGAACCATTCCCGGGCGACGTGGGAGCGATGTGGCGGCGCGTTATCATCTTGAAACACCGCAGAACCGTCTAGGCGCTGGAGGCCAAAAATGGGTGGAGACGGTCTCCGAGCAGCTCAACATACCACGTTCCATTCAAAGTCTCTTCCAGAGCAACTAGAGGGGCCATTCCATACAAGGAAAATGCACCCCAGACCATAACAGAGACACCAGCGCTCTCGACCACACCTTCGAGGCAGGCGGGATCCATCGCTTCATGTGGTCTGCGCCATACACGGTGCCCCCCATCGGCATGGTGCGGTTGAAATCGTGATTCGTCCGACCATATCACGTTACGCCATTGTTCCAGTGCCCATCCCTGGTGACTGGCGACAAATACGCGTCGTTGTGCCCGATGACGTTGGGTTAACAGTGGCACCCGTGTGCGGCGCCGGCTCCCATACCCTATAGAACCCATGTTTCTACTGATTGTCCACTGGGAGACGTGCCTAGCACGGCCTGTGTTGAATTGAGCCGTGATTTGTTACACGGTTACCCGTCTGTCACTATTGACAATCCGTCTGAGATGTCGCCGGTCACGGTCATCGAGGGTGGCTGGACGGCCGGTTGTTCGTCTCTTGTGGACGGCGACACCCGCATTCAACCATTCACAATACACCCTGGACACGGTTGATCGTGTGAAGCCGAATTCTCGCAACAATTCCGAAATAGCACTACCCATCCGTAGGGCACCGACCACCATACCCCGTTCGAACGGTGTCAGCTCACGACGACGTTCCATTTTACACCTGTCACATGCACAGCCACTGCTCACAAGGTCTCCTGTACAACTGCCGCTGGCACAGGGGGCGTGTGATGCGCACACAACACACCTGCGCATCAGTGCTCCGCTATCCCATGACATTTGCTCCGTCAGTGTATATAACCACCGCTATCTTCTCTGTACGCTCAAGATATTGGGTTAGTGCAGTTGTATGGGTGTAATTTTCATCAGACCAGTGTGTTTTGACTGCTTATTATCCCAGTTGTTTGGGTGGATGAATATTTAACTACTATTCATCCAGGTTCAGAAAACGAAAGATGGTCAAATATTTGCGGACTAAGTGTGCACGTTGATCATTTCAAGTATTTAGGATGTGTGTTCTCCCAGGATGGTTATATAGTAAGTGAGAGTGATTCAAGGTGCAGTAAAGCTAATGCAGTGAGCTCGCAATTGTGATCAATAGTATTCTGTAAGAAGGAAGTCAGCTCCCGGACGAAAATAGCTTTACATCGGTCTGTTTTCAGACCAACTTTGCTTTACGGTAGTGAAAGCTGGGTGGACTCAGGATATCTATCGCTACTTTAGCTAGAATGACTGCTGGTACAAACAGGTAGGAACAATGGCAGGAATGTACCCGGAATGAGGAGATGGGGATAAGTTAGGAATGAACTCGATGGACGAAGCTGTACCCATAAAACGGCTTCGGTGGTGGGGTGAGGGGAGGCAAATGGAGGAAGATAGGAGAATAATGGACTCTGTTATGGAGGGTAAGAGAAGTAGAGGGAGACCAAGACTACGATGGTTAAACTCAGCTTGTCAGGGTTTGAAGATAAGAGGTACAGAACTAAGTTACAAATAGAGGATTGTGGAAGCGTGCAGACTGAACCCTGAAATGCATAACAATCTACAGGGTGCGCAAAATAAAATTGCTTCAGAAAATATTTATAAGATCGACGTGGAACTGACACTTGTAAATGAACAGGAGAACTGTCCATCACAGGAAATGATGGAAACCGTGATTTCGATGCACCAGGCGGTTGCCAATTCATGTCTGCGCGTGCGCATCTCCCGAGAACGTCGCTGTGTCATTGCGTGCGAGTGAGTGAGAGGAGCAGACGTGTTTAGTTTCCAGTTGCGTGCAACACAAAATGGTGCTCACGATAAAACAGCGCGGGTATTATGCGAAGCACGATTCGTGGAAAACTTGTGCGGAACTGTTTGCGCAAGAGTTTAAGACTGGACGTGTTTTTGCAAAACCTCCAGTAAAGTCTGCAATGCAGAACGTAGTGGGAAAATGGCGCAAAACGCTCTCTATAGCGAATAAAAACCGTAACTATCCGTATTGTGCTGAAAGTCTTCTACGAATTTTCGCCCCTGGTGCACCGTCAGTCCACAAAAACAAAATGGATTACAGAATGCTGTTCTTCCTTGGTGCGAACAGAGAGTGGCGCGGCCACCTTTACATAGCTTCAGCGCAAGCTGTACTGATCTGATAACGCTGAAACCTACCACAGACGTAGACAACGGTGCCATTTAAAGGCTGGTGCCCTGAAAATGGTTTTCCGTGGTTTCCCATTTTCACACCAGGCAAATGCTGGGGCTGTACCTTAATTAAGGCCACGGCCGCTTCCTTCCAACTCCTAAGCCTTTCCTATCCCATCGTCGCCATAAGACCTATCTGTGTCGGTGCGACGTAAAGCCCCTAGCAAAAAAAAAAAAAGGCTGGTGATCACACAACGCCACCAACTTGAAGACAATTAGAGCAAAATTGCATATTCTTATTGACTAGCCCTCGTATATACGAGTATTTTCCTGCACTATGGAGACGATTTGGCCACGAAGCAGGGGGAGAGGTGATACTCCCACGTGCCGCTTCCCAGGTGGCGGATAGTGGGGTCCTCACCGGCTTGCCGGCGGACTTGAGGGAAATAAAATACCTCTCGCGGACCAAACACACACCCCTTGTGGGTGGGGGAGGCAGACGAATAATACACCCACGGTATCCCCTGCCTGTCGTGAGAGGCGACTAAAAGGGGCGACCAAGGGTTGATTGTATTAGAACCATGAAACTACTTGTGATTCGTACCACCAAGGGTCGCTTTTACTTGTGCGTAGTACCACTACATTAGGTACGAAATTGGTTTGGGTAGCACACAGAAGCACCGTGCGGTCGGCTTTTGCAGTACCTGTGATTACTACCACCATATGAGCAGGAGCATGGGATGATAGCTACCATGGTTCTGCCTTGCCTGTGATTAGTACTCTTATGTGATGAACACTATAGGTTTGCGTTGCCTGTAAATGGCGCCGCAAAGTGAGAAAAACATAGGTCTGTATTATATGTCGAATTTCATAACCTCTGAGTAGTACAATAATGTGTGGAATACCGCTTTTGATTAGTACCGCAACAGAACAAATACCATGGTTCTACTTTGCTGGCGATCAGTACCGTTATGTGGGGCCGATAACTTCGATTTAGGACCCCCTTTTGACTGCACGCATAATCGATTGTGTTATGCTATAGCAGTACTCCCATGGTCACTAATACTCTTTTGTCACGTCAGTTTATGTGAATGTGCGACATTGCGGGTCGCATCCACTGATTGTTTTAAATTCATGTCCATCCATTCATTCTTCGTTTTCACGCTTTTGAATTCTGGTCAGTGGAGAATTTTAGACTTTTAATATGTCATTCCATTTCGTCTTATTTCGTACCATTAGGGGCCGACGACCTCGATGTTTGGCCCCTTTAAAAACAATCATCATCATCATCATCATCATCATCGAGACGATTTGGATGATTTTGGAACAAACCGCACCTTTTAACTCCCACTAGTTTAAGAGCTTGGGTTTTCTGAAACATACACTGTTCAATAAATTAGGGGAGTATGTTTTTGAACGTATGCCATGCTCCACAAAACAATACGAGGTACCTCACACCCAAGTATATTACCAAGTAAACCTATATTCTTTACCGTTGCAATACACGAAAGAACATCGATGGATTCGCGTTCATTTTCAGAACACAAACGGAAATGTCGAAATAGGGGCGAAAACAAAGTGATAACAGTCCTCCAGGGTGGAATTTTTTTAATCACAGTTGGAGAGCTTCAATATGGTTTATGTCCTCCACGAGCATTTAGCATAGCTTGGCACCAAAGTGGGATGCTCCGTGTAAGTCGACGTAGTTCACGTTGCGGTATCAGGTTCCATTCTTCAATGAGAGCCTGTGGCGGAACAGAGCGCTCACGAACACTTCTGTCAAGCCCATCCCACACATGCTCGATGGGATTAAGGTCAGGACTCTCTGCTGGCCATTCCATCTCTTGAATGTCCAGTTCTCGCAAGACAGCTCTGGTGATGTGCGCTACATGAAACCTGGCATTGTCGTGCATGAGTACGAATTCAGGGCCAACACATGCTGTAGCAGAATCTGCTCGATGTACCCCGCAGCGGTAAGATTACCAGGGACGACGACAAGATCCGTACGGCCATCAATACTGATGCCACCCCACAGTTTCACAGAACCTTGTCCGAATCGGTCGCCTTCCTGGACAACATTTGGCATGTACTGCTCACCACGGCGTCTCCATACACGTTGACGTTCATCACGCTGTGTCAGTGGCAATCTGGACTTGTCTTTGAACAACACAGGTCTCCATTGGCGAAGTTGCCTGTTGACGTGAGTAGGGGCAACCAGAAGACGATGTTGCAGCGTTAAACGGGGCACTCGGACAGGATGTATGGGTCGTAAGGACACTTCTTTTAACCTGTTCCTTACTGTCTGGTCAGACACCGTGACTCCAGTGACCCTCCTCAAGTCTTGTTGCAGTTCTCTGGCAGTTGCTGAACGACGCCGCAACGCACAAATGGTTAGGTATCGGTCACCCTGTGGGGTTGTCATGCGTCCACGAACTAGTCCAACCCTCCCTGTGAACTGGCCTGTCTCATTGTAGCGATTCCACCAAGCGTTGAATAACTGACGGAGAGACATTGAGATCCAGAGCAACATGACGAAAAATCCATCCTTCCTGGATCAAAGTGTCGGCAGTTGCGACTTGAACCTCGTTAAAATGCCTCATGGGATGTGCTGGTTTACGTACAACGTGCTCAAATGACTGCAGTAGTCTGTGTAGTTCACAACGACACACGGACGCACCGCTATTCAATTTGTTTTTAGGGGTCACCTGACAGTTTAATGCATGGCTACGCCTACAGATGGAGTATAACTTCGATTTGACATACCCTGAGTAGCTGAGGTCTCAAGGTAAGCTGCACCACCATTGGAACCCCATCTACCAAATTAGCGTTCACATACCAGACGTTACAAGACATGTTTCCCTAATTTTTTTGAACTGTGTATATAGATCGGTAATACATCAAAGTAATGACACGAAAGAGAATTCTGGAATAAATGGTTAGCAGTAAGAGGAATATATTTTTTTTGCTAGTTGCTTTACGTCGCACAGACACAGATAGGTCTTATGGCGACCGTGGGACGGGGAAGGGCTAGGTAAGGGGAGGAAGCGGCCGTTGCCTTAATTAAGGTACAGCCCGAGCATTTGCCTGGTGTAAAAATAGGAAACCACGGAAAATCATTTTCAGGGCTGCCGACAGTGGGGTTCGAACCTACTGTCTCCCGAATACTGGATACTGGCCGCACTTAAGCGACTGCAGCTATCGAGCTCGGTGGAAGAGGAATTAGTTGGCTTAAAGGAGTCCAGAGGACATTGAGGAACAGAACGTATGGCAAGATGCAGTGTATTAGTAGACATTATTATAGGATGACCAACAACAAAATTACGGGTTCTGAGATCAAAGGATCAACCAAGATCACATGAATAGGAAACGGACCGCCAACACCTGCTCCCAAGAACGTAAAGAAACCCGTTCTGAAAAGACGAAGACATACTGGGCTGATCGAAAGAAGACGAACCAGGAATTAATGTTGCTTAACGTGGTCCATAGTAGACCGAAAGGAAAATGAATAATAACATTGAGGAGAGCCTCGGAGAAAGTACAAGAAGAAAATAAATAAATCCAAAACAAAAATACTGGAGTGTACTCGAATGAAGTCAGGTGAGGCAGGAAATACTAGATTAGGAAATGAAGTCTTAAAGCAAACACTTGGGTAGTAAAATAAGCAAAGCCCGGATTTTCATGCTGTAACAGGTTAGATTGCAAACTAAATTTGATTAATATGAAGTGTCGGCCAAGTGTAGCAAGCAAAGCAAAGCAAAGCAAAGCAAAGTCACCTCCGTTCAGGCCATGAAGGCCCTTGGAGGAGTGGAAGGTAAAGGCTTCCAGCATTGTTAACCTCGGCACGTGATAGGGTAGAGTGGTTAGCTTTACGCCCGGCCGCCTTTGCCCCCAGGAATTCATCTGGTGCTCATTTTTGGTGTAGGCTGATTGAACCTCAGGGCCATATGCACCTCCGGAAGTGGAAATCTCGTTTCTTAAATTTTACAACTTCCTGACGGGGATTCGAACCCACCTCCTTCTGGGCGAGCCGAGCACGCCTTTACCGCCTCGGCCAGGCAGCCCCATACTGTAGCAAGAGTAACATAAATTATAGGAGTTCTGATGGGCCGTACCCCTTGTGTTTATGCAAACCCCCTAGCATAATCGTTGTGAAGGTAGACTATGCTTGCTGCTCGCTTCAGAAACTTTGCATTCTGACCTATTAATGCATAAAAATCCGGGCTTTAAAAATAACTAATGATGGTAGAAGTAAGGAGGACAGAAAATGCAGACTGGCACAAGCAAGGGAGGCCTTTCTTCAGAAAATAAATTTACTCACTTCGAACATTGATATAGGAATTAGATGTTTTTGGAGACTTTCGTTTAGAGGGTGCCCTTGTACGGAAGTGAAACATGGACGATAACGAGCTCAGAAAGAAAGAGAATAGAAGCTTTTGAAATGTGGTGTTGCAGAAGAACGATGGTGGTGAGATCGATAAATCGAATCATGAATGAAGAGATACTGAGTAACTTGGTGAGAGGAGATCGGTTTGACTAAATTTGACGAGAAGAAGAGATAGAATGATAGGACTCATCTTAAGACAGCCAGGACTTGTACAGTTGGTTTTTTAAAGAAGTGTAGGCGGTAAGAATGGTAGGGGTAGACCAAGGCATGAATGTGACAAGCAGATTACAACAGATGTATGTTGTAGTATTTACATAGAAATGAAAAGGTTAGTACAGGTCCGACTCATTGGCTGAATGGTCAGCGTTGAGGCCTTCGGTTCAGAGAGTCCCGGGTTCGATTCCCGGCCGGATCGGAGATTTTAATCGTCTGTGATTAATTCTTCTAGCCCGGGGACTGGGTGTTTGTGTTTGTCCCAACACTTCCCTCTTCATATTAAGATAACACAGTAGACTATCAACCACCACATAAACACGCAATAGTGACTACATCCCTCCATATAGGGTTGCCGTCAGGAAGGACATCCGGCCATAAGCGACCCCACAGATGTGGGAAATGTAGTAGTAGTAGCAGTATTAGTAGTAGTAGAAGAAGTAGTAGTAGAAGAAGAAGAAGAAGTTAGTAGCGGATAAGGTAGCATGGATAGCTGCATCAAACCAGTGTATGGACTGATGACTCAAACAACGGCACAATAATAATAATAATAATAATAATAATAATAATAATAATAATAATAATAATAATAATAATAATCGTATATGCCTTTGCTGGCAGGACCTAGTGTTTACAGTGCACTATGTCTTCTGGTATAGGCTAGAGCAATTTTGTTACTTTCATTGATCTGTCTCTGTCTTATCCTTGGCTTTGACAATATGAAAGTGACTGAGGTATGGGCGATGCTAGTAATGCCATTCCTTCTGCAGCCAGTCCCTGCTATGAATGGTGTGAAAATGTTGCTCATAGGGTCAGTTGGTGCATGCATTTCAGTGGGCTTGGCAGACTGATATGTAATAACAACTTCTGACTCGGTGAGGAAAGCAACGGGAAACTACCTCACTCCTCATTTCTCTAGTACGCCTCTTCAGTGATGCCTAAGCCATCTATGACAGCTGATGGCAGAGCTGTTGAGGATCCAACCAGCCTTAGGGCTGAAGACTGAACATACATACAGCCTCAACTACCACAAGCAGACTTTTTATTTAATGCCACTTACGCTGCCTGCGTGGAAATTTATCTCTGCTGTGCGAAATCACTCAATTTATATTATTTTTCTCGGCAAATACGGTATCAAATTTGTCACCTGAGATTCTTTACAAACCGATTCCCTACGACATGGAATGTCGATTGGACATTTTCCACCCTTCAGAAAAATTGACTACCTGTCCTGGATGTGAACTAGCGATCTTAGGATCTGGGATCGCACTGATACACCGAGCGAGCTATTTAATAAATAAATAAATAAATAAATAAATAAATAAATAAATATGTGTAACTTATGTTTTTCTATTTACTTTACGTCGCACCGACACACATAGGTCTTATGGTGACGATGGGACAGCAAAGGGCTAGGACTGGGAAGGAAGCGTACAACTTGAAATTCGCCTCCGTAGCGTAACGGTTAGTGTTGTTAGCTGCCGTCCTCGGGGGACCGGATTCGATTACCGGTACTGCCAGGAATTTAAGAATGGCGGGAGGGCTGGTCTGTGGTTCAAATGGTACATGTAGCTCACACCCATGGGGGGTGTGCCTGAAAAGAGATGCACCACCTCGGGATGAGGACACGAGTTAATTTGCCTGGTGTGAAAAAGGGAAACAATGGGAAGCCATCTTCAGAGTTGCCGACAGTGGAGTTCGAACCCACTATCTCCCGCATGCAAGCTCACAGATACGCGCTCCTAACCACACGGCCAGAAGATGGTAGGTTGCCAAGGAAAGAATGCAGTAATTTTGGGCTGCAAAAAGGACTTCCAGGAATGTGCCACCTGGTCTTTATTGGCCCTAAACGAATAAAAATGAATGAATAAATACAGTGGATAATTAACAGATTGACAAAAGAGATCTTCACGTACATTTGGCAGAAAAGTCAACTACGTGTTTGGTACAGACGGTCAAGAAGGATTTAGAAGCAAAGAAAATAAAAGAAGAGGAACTGTAGAAAGATATCTATATTTTTAACCAGGGGAGTTGGCCGTGCGGTTAGGGGCGCGCAGCTCTGAGCTTGCATGCGGGAGATAGTGGCTTCGAACCCCACTGTCGGCAGTCCTGGAGATGATTTTCCGTAGTCTCCCATTTTCACACCAGGCAAATGCTGGGGCTGTACCTTAATGAAGGCCACGGCCGCTTCCTTCCCCATCCTACCCCTTTCCTATCCCATCGTCACTATAAGACCTGTCTGTGTCGGAGTGACGTACAGCCGATTGTAAAATAATAATAATAATAATAATAATAATAATAATAATCGGGTGATTTGGCGGTGCGGTTAGGGGCGCGCAGCTGTGAGCTTGCATCTGCGAGATAGTAGATTCAAACCCGACTCTCTGCAGCCTTCAATATGATTTTCCGCGGTTTCCCATTTTCACATCAGGCAAATGCTGGGGCTGTACCTAAATTAAGGCCACAGCCGCTTCCTTCCCACTCTAGGCCTTCCGATCCTATCGTCGCCGTAAGACCTATCTGTGTCGGTGCGACGTAAAGCCAATTGTATAATAATAATAATAATAATAATAATAATAATAATAATAATAATAATAATAATAATAATAATAATAATAATAATAATAATTCTTTGTTTCTCAATCTATTTACACTCCAGTATTTATGTTTCCCTTGGACTCAGTGAGGGATCCCACCTCTTCCGCCTCAAGGGCTGTGTCCTGGAGCGTGAGACTTTGGGTCGGGGATACAACTGGGGAGGAGGACCAGAATCTCGCCCAGGCGTCCTCACCTCCTATGATGAACAGGAGCCTTGTGGGCGGGGGGGGGGGGGCGGGGTTGGTTAGGAAGATTGGAAGGGAGAGACAATGAAGAGGGAAGGAAGCGGCCTTGGCCTTAAGTTAGGTACCATCCCATCCCGGTATTCGCCTGGAGGAGAAGTGGGAAACCAGGGAAAACCACTTCCAGGATGGCTGAGGTAGGAATCGAACCCATCTCTACTCATTTGACCTCCAGAGGCTGAGTGGACCTCGTTCCAATCCTCGTACCACTTTTCAAATTTCATGGGAGATCCGGGAATCGAACCCAAGCTTCCGAGGGTGGCAGCTAACCACTACACCACAGAGGCGGACAATAATAATAATAATAATAATAATAATAATAATAATAATAATAATAATAATAATAATAATACCGTAACGCAGGTGAATATATAGTTTTGATCTATAGTTTAGATAAACCGGAAGTAATTTACTAGAAAGAAGAATCACGAGGAAAATGTTAGGTCCGATGAAAAAAAAGGTAATGGAAATTAAGGAATAATAAGGAAAAATACCAGAACATAGAAAATAAAACAGAAACAGTAAGAGAAAAGAAATTCTTGTTTTTTCGGCATCTATAGAATTGATGATAACAGATTGACAAGACAGATATTCAAGTTCCTTTGGGAGAAAAAAGTGCTGGATACAAGAAGTCAAGAAAGATTTAGAAAGAAGGGAAGAGAACAGAAGAGAAGGGAAGAGAAAACTATAGAAAGAAAGAGATTTTAAAAAAGAAAGTTTTAATAATGGGAGGTTTTCAAGGAAGGATGATAAGGAAGCCCAGTCCAAAGTGGTATGAGGAGAGAAAAATAAAGCACAGTGCAATGTTTAAGAAATACTGGAAAGAACGGAGGAGGAAACAAGGAAGGAATGATGAATTAAAATTGACATTTGGTCCCTAGCAGTCCTCATCGTAAAGAAGAACTAAATAAATATATAAGGAAAACATTGCCCTGACCGGGATTCAAAGCCGGAAGTTACAGGCGGGCTGTCTTAAAATCAGGCTTGTTAGAAATATGCTTCCATCACGAATACATGATCTATGAAACCGTTGTAATAAAATACTGGATGACAATAAATTTTTCACTCGATGAGCTTTGTGGTTGAGATTTAAAACGAGGTAATATAAAAAAAATTCTAAAATAGGTTAATGTTCCACTAAGGCATCCTCCGTCCCCACCACACCTGACAGTTCCCACTGCTTCTCCGCCTGCCGCTGCTGACCCCAGTTTCCCCTCCTCTGGTCCCCTCCCCCCCCCCACTCATCGCACGCCTCAGTGTACTACGGTACTCTGAAACAAACTCACCAAGAACGGAACCGTTTGCCTGCCTGGCTTGTAGTACCTATCTAGTAAACTTACCGCGTGTAGGGGTGGGGGGCAAGGTAGGACCCTTCTTCATTACTGGCAGTGGGGGGCGAAACGTCAACAGCGGAGGTCCACAGGCCTTCAGTGTACCAAAGTACCTCTACAGACACGGAAGGTTATACTTGTCTTGTCATCTGTTCTTTTTAAAAAGGAGTGTGCGTCAAAAAATTTCGTGGATTGTGCGTGTGGATATTTTTTTCTTTTCAAGACCGCCGCTGTGAAATATCCGTGTTTACATTTCAAAGTGAATCATTTATCCTAGCACCAAAAGAAGAAGAATTTAAAAAAATCTGTACCTAAAAATTACCAAATTTTTTTTGTTAAGAAAAATAACATTTCATCTGAAAAATGCTGTGTAGATAAACTAAAAGAAACAACAGTAGAACAGGACTGTTTTACCCTATGGATTACTAAGAAAATCTACATTTGGCACTAATATTTCTGTCCAGCGAGTACTTGAATTTTTTAAAATAAACATTATCAGCCTTCGAGTGTGTTTGTGTTTTCTTAAAAAAAAAACGATCAAGGGAATAGTGACATTCATTTTTGGACACATGATTCTACTAAGGTACTTAAAAACAGTGCTCATAAACTTAATTTCTTTTTGAAGGCAAAAACCCAAAACAATCCCGTCCCAGTTCTAGAAGTGCGTGGTTACAATTTACGTGTGGAAATCTTCTTCTCTTCTTGGTTGCTAATAAAGAAAATGTACAAACAAATAAGGATAAAGTGGAAAGTTATAAACAAACAAAGTAGCAGTGAATGTGTTCATTGAAGACCGCGGAACTATACACAGTGCTTCTACCAGATCAACAACAACAACAATTCCAAACAAATTCTGTGGATTAGTACATGAAGATCCAACATCATATTGGTACCGTGAGTTGATATTTGAACAACAAACAAGTCACCTCCAAACACAATGAAATACTTTTTTTACCTGTTTGAGAACACAAAAAATCCTCAACCCTATCTCCAAACCATATATTGTAATCCCAAATAGAATGTCCACCCTCAAATCCAGTAGCTGAAACACAACATTGCTATATTTTCCTAAGTTTTTCGTCCATTTCTTTAAAAAGTTAATCATTGATTACCTCATCACTTTTTAACCCACATTCCTATCCAGTTAAAAAAAAACAAAAAAACAAAAAATCCATAAAGACTTGCCAACAATAATGGGAGGGATGCTGATAAAAGCAGGTGCTGCTTGTCAACAACAGTGGCAACCAGGTAAACTAAAACAAATTCCTTTATACAGCTCAAAAAAAGAAAGATGCATTGTTCTATTTTCAATTTTTTTTCAAAATTTTTGAACGTTTTCGAGAATTGTGTGATATTAAGGAAACACATTAAATTAATATTTTTCAGTTAATGAATTAATTTTATTTAGTGAAATTTATTATTATTTTAGAAATATTTTTATTTACCTTCACACATTCTCGATTTGCTAAGTTTTTCGGTATATTCAGTGCAAAAAATAAGTGTATCACAAATTTTGCACTGAAGAACGAAATACTTAGCAATTTATATAATATTTTTGGTTCTTAAAAATTAAGTATTAAAAAAATAGAAGTGCATTTTTTTGATTGAGAGAAAGATCGAGCTTCAGCTGTTCTGTCCCTTACAACTTCTTCAGTGTCTCCACAAATTTCTTCATGTTCTTTACTAAGGGGATATATTTTTTAATTACTTTTTTCTCCTCAGTAATTCCAGTCCAGTCTCATTTTTCATGTTACTGATCACCTTCTTCTCTCTGTATTGTCATATTGGGGTCAAGTTGGGTATAACAGTCTTCATTTTCTTTGAATGATTCAACGATCAGACCTGTGACCTCACTCCTCGGACCTGTTCCTTTTAAACCAATTACATCATCCGAAAACACGACAGGATTAACTAAGAACCGTGAGCCATGTATTCAGTGTATAAGCCATTCTGAGATTCTATATTATGACACTGTTACGTCCTTCACTGTTTTAGCATATAAGATAAAGTATTACTTACGTACATTTTGCACAATAATTCATGAGGAGTTACCGCCAATTCTGAAGACATTTTTAGCAAAACATGTCATAATACCAATATTTAGAGGTACAGTAATTTGAAAGTTGTTCATAAAACACATTTTTCCGGAGTTCCTTTCATTAGGAGTGTAAAAAAAATTGACACTTCACAAATAATACTTTAATTACCGTAATGTGTTTTTATTTCACAAAATATACAGTTTTGTCGTTCAAATACAAACATTTCTTTACGAAGGAAGTTAGCAATTCAAAACACATTTTGAGCCTCAGAACATTAATTAAATGATTATTTGTGAAGAGTTCATATAATTTTATTTTACCTTTCAAACAACAAGAACTAAAGACAAATATGTTTTGCAAACGCTGCTCAAATTAACTCCCTAAGTATTGAGAATAGCACACAGATTCACTAAATAGTTTTTGTTTAAATGTCCATTCGTGGCGGAATGAATCGCTCTCTATACTGAAAACAGGATGCCGCATAAATTCGGTTATATCCGCAATAATTTCTGAATTACATCGAATTGAAAGAAATTTGCACACGTATTTATTTAGTTTCCGGAGTAAAAAAACTGATATGAATCAAATCTCAGAATTAATTGTTGATTGATTGATTGATTGATTGATTGATTGATTGATCTTAGACCTGTGAGACGATTTTGAAACAAGACAACAATCATTTTGCTCTTTCGGAGGTTTATGGACAGAAACATTTACATTGAATTCGATAAAACTTTACGATATGACTCTGGGTAACATTTAGGCAAATATAGCCTAACGGATGTTTAAAAAAACAAATACTGAAACTTGTAGAGCTAATAGAAGAGGCCAAAGTAAGTACATTTTATTAAATAAACACAGGTCGGAAATTAATAATTGAGGTTTTTTTCTGCGTGACTGAGATACAGGAAACAGATCCAGTCCAAGTGATTACAATCTAAATGGTAACCTTTCCACGAGCGAACCAGGTTTATGTCGCTCTAGCAGGAGGCCACAATTTTGAACAGTTTTTGTGAAGGATTTAATTAAACTGAAATATATTTGTTTCAAGTCAAAAATACCTTAATTATCAGTTTCAGACGTTATGTTATTTAATAAAATATGTTTATTTTGGCTTCTTCTATCATCCGTAAACTTTTGAGTATTGACTTTTGTTACACCTGGTATATTATTTATTTTTAGTAGCGAGAACTAAATGAAGACCTTGATGAAATAGGTTATATGTTTTACAAAGTACTCTGATAAACTGTAAAACTTATAGGATGGGATATTGTTTAATAATAATAATAATAATAATAATAATAATAATAATAATAATAATAATAATAATAATAATAATAATAATTAGGCACTTCTCTAATCGAGAAATTTTGAGCTGCGGAGTACTGATCGGGAGGTCACTGGAATCTTGTTGTTTGAAGTGTTTTTGAAAAACTGTATGCAACCTTGGAAAAAATCAATAGCAGTTTACAAATTTAACGTTGTTCATTTAGTAAGGGATTTAGTCATTCTGGGTATCGGAAGAGATTTATTTGACAATGTGTACTATTCTGGGGTCTCTAGCAGTGCGAGTAACAGGTAGACAGGGATGGAATTCTTTTTCCAGGATTTGATGTAAAGGATTATTTTTCGTATTTGTCTGAAGAGGGTATGGGGGGAAAATAATACATATGATGGAAAAGGAATTCAAACTTTGGATCTCTAAACAATGGAGCCGAATTGTGAGTTATTTACTAAACTAAGAACATGATAAGAGTTTAAGAGACTTCTTATCTGATCCGAGTGAGGAAGAACCTCCTACATATTTAAATATTCCTGCTCAGTGTGCTTCTTTAATGATACCTTAGGTTTTAGGTGACTATCTGTTTTATAATCACAATCCAGAGCACATTCATTTTTGCGCCGGACACGAAAATTTGCCTTCCATGTCAAAAATCTGAGAAATTTTGTCGAGAAATGCTAGAAGATCTTTACGATATCTCTGAGTTAATAATAATAATAATAATAATAATAATAATAATAATAATAATAATAATAATAATAATAATAATAATAATAATAATAATAATAATAATATGACGTTGATGTTTGATCTCATATCCTCTTACAAGCAAAGCAAAGGAGAAACAATCTTCCTTCAGGACATGAAGGCTCTTGGAGAAGTGATTCGTCCCAGAAGTGATGGCCTCATTATTATATTTTTTGACTTCCTAACGGACAATCAATCTCACGTCCTTCCAGATGAATCGGTTACCTAACCTCCTCGTTCTACAAGACTGATTGTTAACTGTTTATGTACCTTTTCATTAAAAGGAAGAATTAGAGAATTTCTAACTCTAAAACCCTTTTCCATTCTCATTTAAGTGCAAAACGATTATGTATATTTGAAAAATATTCTTTAAAAATTCTATATATTGATTATAGTAAAACTCATTCTTTCCGTGTTTGATTCTCAAAAGTGTACGTCACTATAACATGTTCCTACCTTACTGCCGCATTGAAGTCTCTGTAGCTTCCTACAGTATATGATTTCATCTCAGAATCTCTTTGCCTAACAAAATAAAATTTTATAGTTACTAATACGAGTTCTAACTGCAAGAAGAATTGCAAGGAACTTCAGATCGCAAGCACATTCTTGTGTTCCTAGGAGCTAGCAGGAAGTCACACGTAAATGTAGAATAATGACCTAGATTTCCAGTTCACTTAGCATCCACTGAAATGTTAAATGTTAAAACGATTTAAATAGAGTTCTTCCTACCTTTATTTCTAATTTAAGAAAAATTAGCTGTTTTAAGAATCTGTGTGTATAATTTGTAATAAGAACGTAATAGTATTGTCATTGTTCAAGATACATTCATGCGCAGTAGCTGAATTATACGTGGCTTTCTGCGCATGCTCAAGTCATGATACGTGTTTTTAAAGTCGTGCTTTGGAGAGAAAACAATCCCTACATTGGGAGTAAGTGAATTAAACTATTTTATTTGTAAAAGAAGAGGAAATTTAAGACAAACAATAGTGAACATACTTATGGAGGGGACTTGAGTGTTAAGGCACGAAGCCTCGTATTTTACTCCAATAATGGGGACACATAGACTTGTAATACTCCAAGCTTATTATTATTATTATTATTATTATTATTAATAATAATAATAATAATAATAATAATAATAATAATAATAATAATAATAATAATGTAGTTATAAAACTGTATAGCCTACTTAAAAGTGAACGTACATTATTACGTAATTTTCTATGTACATTTTCTACTTTATGTGAATAGCATGATCTAGGCTTCTTTCCTTGGCACAAGGAATTTACTTTTTTTTTTTTTTTGTAAATAATAGTTAGCTTACAAATACAAATAGCTCAACAGAAATCTGCTTCTATTCATCTGGTAGAGAAAAACGGATCGCTGCAATTGACAGAGAGATAGCTTAAATGGCATTAAATCACAATGTGTGCACACAGTATCTGAGGTGATATTATTGTTATTAGGTGACAATCTGTCATGAGAACGTCGTGTTCGAAATAAAGTTCCAATTTATTAGACCGTAAGTTATGCATTACATACAGTATATATCAAAGAGATGTTAATTACACCACTGGGACCCGAATCCACAGCCTTCGCGTCGGATGCTCTACCAATGAGCGATTGTGACCTACAGTACTTCACTGCCAGTACAACTGTAGTGTGCGCTATTATTATTATTATTATTATTATTATTATTATTATTATTATTATTATTATTATTATTATTAGCGGTTCTGCGGTGTAGGGGTTGCTTGTCTCGGGTTCGATTCTCGGCCAAGCCAGGGATTTTTACCTGGATCTGAGGGCTGGTTCGAGGTCAACTCAGCCTACGTCCTAACAATCGAGGAGCTATCTGACAGTGAGATAGCGACCCCGGTCTGGAAAACCAAGAATAATGACCGAGAGAATTCGTCTTGCCGACCACACGACACCTCGTAATCAGTGGAACTTCGGGTTGAGCAACGGTCGTTTGGTAGGCTAAGGCCCTTCAAGGCTTTTGGGCTTTGGGATTATTATTATTATTATTATTATTATTATTATTATTAGTAGTAGTAGTAGTAGTAGTAGTAGTAGTAGTGCCGGGCTGAGTGGCTCAGACTGTTTAGGTGCTGGTCTACTGACCCCAACTTGGCAGGTTCGATCCTGGCTCAGTCCGATGGAATTTGAAGGTGCTCAAATACGACAGCCTCGTGTCGGTATATTTACTAGCACGTAAATGAACTCATGCGGGACTAAATTCCGACACCTCGGTATCTTCGAAAGCCGTAGAAGTAGTTAGTGGGACGTAAAGCAAATAACATTATTAAAAAAAGAAAAACTTTTTGAATGATTATCGTAGAGATTTAAGAGGATTTCGTTGCTATAGCCTAAGTCTTTACATAATTTGGGGAAAATAATGGTGTAAATATTCAATGAATTGGAGTATATTACAGACATAATTTGGGGAAAATAATGGTGTAAATATTCAATGAATTGGAGTATATTACAGGCAGGCTAATTACTAGATTTTTAAAAATTGTAAAATTTGCAAGGGATTTTCTCTTAGAGGTGTTAAAGACGTGCTTGGTTCACCTTTTGCTTCCATTTCTCCAGGGACCTCCATGATCTAATGTGGTATACTTTGCTATTTTTCATAAGCATGCGACATTTTGTATGGATTACAAGTTAGGTATAAACATGGGAGCATTTAGATCTTTACAAGTCATTTTAAAGGAATGATGTTTCTTATGATAACACATGCAGGGTTTCATCCTTATTTAAAAATTCATCTCCTTATCTGCAATCCCATAGTGCTCACGTGTATTGCAAATAACTTTCGTTTATTGAGGCCAGACACAAAGGTACACACCAATTTATCTATTCTTCCCTTCGGTGTGTTTTAGCTCATTATACTTTCATACGAGTTAAGACTGTATTAGTCTGAATTCCTGTTAGCACCGGTAGAACAACGTGCTCATAAATCATTCTTTCACAGTACCCAACGGTTTCATGATTTGGTTTCGTATTGCTTTGCATCGGACATCCGGAATTAATGCATATACGTATATGAATATTCCCTCATGCAGATAGTTATTTCATTCGGATCAGAAGATTTGAGCTTCAATCCCGGGCAAAGAATTCAGGGTCACAATGTCGAAGGGAAGATTATTCTTGTTTTGCCATTCAGAATCAGAATGTCCAGACGTAAATGTCGTCTCATTAAATATCTAATTTTTTGGACATTATTCTCGTAATAGTATTGGATTATTTACATGTAAATATTTCTTCATTTGACAAATTTTGTTTGTGGGCATTTTCCTTCTTTTTTTGATTATTTCTCATTGATATTTCTCTTGGACATTGTGGTCGTATTTTTGAAGGGAGTACGAAGGTCCTTACGATCCTCCATGTTATACAGAATCGCCATGTAATAAATACTCTGACGGCACATATGGTGTTTACTCAACAAAACGAATAAATATTCAACCAGAGATCCTAATCTCTGCCGTCTGTTTAATACGAACGTAACGATGAAACTGATGCACCTTCAGCCTGAATAGCATCAAATCGAAATGTCTGCAAAAAGGTAGCTGAGGTCATCCGATTATTATTATTATTATTATTATTATTATTATTATTATTATTATTAGAAAAATGGCAGGAGGTTACTCGGAATGAAGAGAGAAAGGCTGAATTAGGAATGAAGTCGATCGATGAAGCTGTACGCATAAACCGGTTTCGGTGGCGGGGTCACGTGAGGCGTATGGAGGAGGATAGGTTACCTAGGAGAACAATGGACTTTGTTATGGAGGGTAAGAGAAGTAGAGGGAGACCAAGACGACGATGTTTAGACTAAGTTTCTATCGATTTAAATATAAGAGGTATAGAACTAAATTAGGTAAAAGCACTAGTTGCAAATAGGGGATTGTGGCGACGTTTAGTAAATTCACAGAGACTTGCAGACTGAACGCTGAAAGGCATAACGGTCTATAATGATGATGTATATGTTGTTCGTAGAATGTTATACAATGCTCCTTACAGGCCATGAGAGGCTACATACGAGGCTTCCACTATTCGGAACCCGAGACAAAGTGATTAGTTCAATTCTAGGCTGCCTTTACTTCTAAGAACTATCCTACAACTTAAATCTATGGTTGTTGTTGTTTGGATTATCAGTCCATAGACTAGTTTGATGCAGATTTCCATGCAACCCTATCCTGTTCTAACCTCTTCATCTCTACATAACTATTTCATCCTAAACCTCTTTGTCATATTCATACCTTGGTCTACCTCTACCGTTCTTACCGCCTACTCTTCCCTCAAAAAATAACAGGACAAATCCTGGGTGTCTTAAGATGTGTCCTATCATTCTATCTCTTCTCCTCAAATTTAGCCAAGTCATTCTCCTGATTCAGTATCACTTCATTCGTGATTCGATCCACCCATCTCACCTTGACCATTCTTCAGTAACACCACATTTCAAAAGCTACTATTCCCTTTGTTTCTGAGATAGTTTTAGTGCACGTTTCACTTCCATACAGTATTACGCTCCAAATCAAAGTGTTCCTATATCAGTGTTTGAAGTGAGTAAATTTCTTTTCTTAAGAAAGACTTTTCTTACTTGTGCTAGTCTGCATTTTATGACCTCCTTACTTTTGTCAACGTTAGTTCTTCTTCTACCCAAGTAATACTATTCATCTACTTGCTTTAACACCTCATTTCGTAATCAAATATTTTCTGTATCACCTGACATTTTTTACACTTCATTACTTTTGTTTTGGGTTTATTTATCTTGTACTTCTTCTCCAAGACTGTGTCCATACCATTTATCTATGATATGCCGCGTAAATCTTAAGGTCATGATTTTATTTTCGGCTTCCAGACACGAAATCTAAAAGGAAGTAGATGAATATTGTTACTTGGGTAGTAGAATAATTCATAATTAATGAAGTAAAATGCAGACTGGCACAAGAAAAGAAATTTGCTCACTTCAAACATTGATATGAGAAGGAGTTGGCTAAATTTGACGAGAAGAACAGATAGAATGATAGGACGCATCTTAAGAAATCCAGGTCTTGTTCAGTAGAATGTTTGAGGGAATTGCAGGCGGTAAGAACGGCAGGGGTAGAGCAAGGCATGAATATGACAAGTAGATGTAGTTACGTAGAGATGAAAAAGTTAGCAGAGAATAGGGTGGCATGGAGAGTTGCATTAAACCTGTCTATGGACTGATAACCCAAACAATAACTGCTACACTGGGCAGAAACGCTGGTAATTTTCACGACTGAAAAAAACCTACTTAAGAGCTTAAATGTTCTTAACAACAAAGTTGCTTCTTATATAATAGACATTGATTTTACCTTCAAGATGTGTGAAATAGTTTAGAATTGAAAAGTAAATGTCTAACCCATACTCAATAGAATATTTGTTACCATGAAACCGATGCTGACCCGTTCAAATTTGTTGTGTTCTTACCGGTGTTGAAACGTCGCATTATCTCATGTGGGTTTTTGGCGACTAAGGAATACGAAAGAGCTATTACTGAGAAGGTAAAGTGGCCTGCATTAACGTGGGAAACCGCAGAAAGCCAATTTCAGGATTGCCAATTTTGGAATTAAAACCCACCATCTCCCGAATGCAAGATAACAAACACAAGGCCATATAGTACATGCGGATGTGGTTACAGTTTAATTGTTTAGTTGGTTGAGCACTGTGGTGTCAAATTCCTGCTCATTCCACTGCCGTTTAGTAATACTTAAATGTTGTAGATTCATTGTCAAGTTCAATAAACCCTTTCTAGGGAGGCTCTCACCAGGACTCCTTGATACGAGAACTGGAAAACATCCAAACGAAAGGAGCAAGATTTGTTCTGGATGATTTCCGACACGAAAATGTTACCTACACAAACTTTGGGATGGAAAGACTCGGAAGTAAGGAAACGAGCTGCTTGACTAAGCGGAATGTCCTGAGCTGTCAGTGGTGAGATAGATTGCAATGACATTACGAGACGAATAAGCTTGTGTGCGGTTTCTAAAAGATGGAATTCAAAAGAAAAAACTGGGGGAAATATTCCGGATTTAGTGACTGGAATATCTTATCTCGAGAGATGTTTGATTATTGTCTAAGTTATTTGAAATCATTTAAGAAAAGACTAGATAAAGAACTGTTAAGGAATCTGCCACCTGGGCGACAGTCCTTAGTACAGATCACTGGTTGATTTATTCCGACAGACACTCTGCTGTTCCTTAATTCCAATGAAATTTGAATGGACCAGTGTAATATTTACCTATGATATGTGCAATGCTGACAATTGCTCATTGCCCCTCAGTGGGCTTGTCGACAACAAATAATATCATTTTTGCTAACTTAAAAAGCCAGAAGAATAGTTGTAGTTAGCCCGGTTAGAACGAAAATATTTTCTCCCCAAGATGGTTTTGAATCACAGCGATATTATGCAGGATTAATGAAGTGAAAATTCACATCAGTGCGGTTTGGATTTTACATAAATAATAGATTATCTGGTGTATAAAGATATCCAGTCTCGTAAAACTGCTTCCTTACTTTATAGCAAATAGTTAAGAGCAAACGTCTATTATTCCATGCACAGTATATGAGTAAATGACTTTTGACATTACGAAAAAATCGAGTTCCTTTGATTATTAATTTTCTCCAGCGTTGTCATATTTATTATAAACATCAGGCGAGTTGGCTGTGCGGTTAGGGGCGCGCAGCTGTGAGCTTGCATCCGGGAGATAGTGGGTTCGAGCCCCACTGTCGGCAGCCCTGAAGATGGTTTTACGTTGTTTCCCATTCTGACACCAGGCAAATGCTGGGGCTGTACCATAATTAAGGCTTAGGCCGCTTCCTTTCCACTCGTAGCCCTTTCATATCCCATCGTCACCATAAGACCTGTCTTGTGTCGCTGCGACGTAAAGCCACTAGCTGGCTATTTATTATAAACAGGACTCATTACGTCCTGCGGTGAATTGCTTCTCAGACTTTTACGTCCGTAGAACAGTAGTACTGTGTCAGACTCTGGATTCCAAATCCAGCAGAGGCAGTAGAATATTTGAAGGGTGGAAATTATGTCGGCATATGAATGGTCTTTAGTGACATACTTCACGTTTATCCCAGTACGATTAAGCAGAACGCATTCAGAGATCGCATTTTTTTTAAACATTTGCTTTACATCGCGCGTCTTATGGCGATGATAGGATAAGAAAGGTCTAGGAGTGGGAAGGAAGCGGCCGTGCCCTCAATTAAGATACAATCCTAGAATTTGCGTAGTGTGAAAATTGGAAACTACGGAAAACCATCTTTAGGGTAGCCGACAGTGGGGCTCGAACCCACCATCTTCCGAATGTAAGCTGACAGTTACGTGACTGAAACCGCGCAGACGTTTGCTCAGTCGGAGATCATTTTGCTGCTAGCTGGCAGAGAGAAAAGCAACATTAGGATTGACATGCAGACAGTGTAAAGGGCATCAGATCTATTGCATACACACAGTAGCAGAGGCCATACGATTATTATTATTATTATTATTATTATTATTATTATTATTATTATATACAGATTATTAACAATATTTAAATAAAACCACAAAAACCTGAATATCGGATATTTTGTTCAAATAAATAAATAAATAAATAAATAAATAAATAAATAAATAAATATTAATGAGGAAGAATACATATGATTAGACACTTGCAACAATCTTACTCGAAAATCTATTCGGGTTGTAAAAAGTTACAGTATATTCAATTTATTAAGGTTTCTTGCTTATTTGCGCGTTTAAGTCTCCAAGTTTTTCCTCTACAATAAAATAATCTTCGAGCGTCAATTTTATACATTCATCTCGCATGTTAATGACTCTTCTCTTAATGAGTTGATATAACTAGAGGTTTGTGATGACCAAATTTGGATAAAATGAATTTAATTGGCTGAGAGAAATGGTTCCGGAATGGCTTGTACTCAGAATACCACGGCTGGATAGCGGAGAGATCTCCATTTCCCCTCTTCTCTGTCTTCCCCCTCTCTTGGTCCTCCTCCTACTGGCCCACAACCCCGTCTTGACCTACTTGTGCAAGGAACTATGTTGTATATAGACCTGCTTGTCCCTCCCCCTTCCCCCCCACTCTCCGCAACACACCTCTTTGCCTCCTAAACCGAGACACCACGTCAACTGTGCACCCTACTTCACAGCACAGGAAATACACTTACACACTTTATTATTAAGTGAGCATGCAGATAATTGGTTTTTCTCCCCATCTTCATCCTCATAGCATGAATAAACACTGAAACAAACCTACT
Organism: Anabrus simplex; assembly: GCF_040414725.1. Classification (NCBI taxonomy): domain Eukaryota; kingdom Metazoa; phylum Arthropoda; class Insecta; order Orthoptera; family Tettigoniidae; genus Anabrus; species Anabrus simplex. Next base: position 63,363,488 of record NC_090278.1, on the reverse strand, counting down.
GTTTAATATACATTTTTTTGGTGTTTAACTAAGTCTCTTATATACCGTTAAGGCAAAATTATCTGTGTATCCTTCTTCTTGCATTGTTGAATTGATAGACTCTGTTTCAACTGGCAGTAATTTAAGTTTTAAGTGAAAAAAGAAATCACCATTCAACGCATGCCACGGATTCACACCAATGCTGAATTTACTTTTTAATAATATTTTTGGAAAACCATTAAAAATATCAACATTACACCAAATTGTGCAGTCTGTTTTTCCACGGCCATTTTCCACAACAGTAAAGTACTTCTCTCAACTCAAAAACTACGGGATCATTCACCTTAGATATACTAGATTAGGTTTGTGTATTGATCTAATGAATATATGCCGGGCTCAGTAGCTCAAATGGTTGAGGCTCTAGCGTTCTGACCCCAACTTGGCAGGGTCGATTCTGGCTCAGTCCGGTAGTATTTGAGGATGCTCAAATACGCCAGCCTTTTGTCGGTAGATTTACTGGCACGTAAAAGAACTCGTGCGGGAATAAATTTCAGCACGTCAGCATCTCCAAAACGCATCAAATTAGTTAGTGGGACGTAAAGCCAATAACATTATTACTATTTCTAATGAAAATCCGATTTTGATCAGTTTACACCAGAATAGTTTGTTCATTAAACCAAATAAGAAGTGAAATAATAAATTATAGAAGCTCCTTCAAATTATCTTATTAGTAACATCATGTTTGCGAATTTTATCTTCTACCAAAAATGGCGCAACAGCCCCGAAGGGCCATGGCCTACCAAGCGACCCTACTCAACCCGAAGGCCTGCAGATTACGAGGTGCCGTGTGGTCAGCACAAGGGATCCTCTCGGCCGTTATTCTTGGCTTTCTAGACCGGGGCCGCCATCTCACAGTTAGATAGCTCCCCAATTGTAATCACGTAGGCTGAGTGGACATCGAACTAGCCCTCAGATGCAGGTAGAAATCCTTGTCCTGGCCGGAAGTCAAACCCGGGGCCTCCGGGTAAGAGGCAGGCACGCTACCCCTTCACCGCGGGGCTTAGTGTTCTACACTTCATTGAAAATGAAAATAATTTTAATATTGTCCTGTTATTCTTTAGGATTTGTTAGACAATTATCCTCGGTAGAGAAAACCATGGAAATTTGGTTAAATATAATTTACGTACAGTTAAATATTAATGTATATATATATCGTTTTAAAATCTATTGTTACCAACAAGATATTAGGAACTTTACATAATGAAATAATATTCCATTATCTCCTGTAAGAGCCAGACCCAATATTTATTAATAACTTTTTTATTAGTTTTAGGAGATTACTTCACACTTTTCGAAATAACAATGCAGTTACTATACTATTAAAATAATTCAAGTAAAATTTCATTATTTGCTTGTTAATTTCTCTGCGGACGGGTGTGCTGAATTGTGAATTTTAAACTTTCGGAACAGTTATATAAAGAAATCATCAATTTTGTGGTGTTTCGTTAAACATCGTTTCGTAATAAATTCCAAGTTAATGATTTAATTATTCTGTGTTGGAAACTGTTAAATTTTGATATTGAGATCTCGTTGCAAAAATTGCTCTTGGGTGAAGAATTGCATTTTCCCTTTCTGTGTATAAGAGACTTAGACTAAACTTTATCTTCCTTTTTGTTTCTTTATGTGTATATTTGTGCATTTCATATATGGATTGTTAATGTTTTGTCAAACTATTTCCTGGAATCTTCATTTTATCCTTATTGTAATTTGCATGTTATTTCGTCATCTCTTTTGATATTATACGTGACATACGGGAGTTTTACTGAGATTCACATTTTATATATTTATTTTTGAATTAACAAGTAACTTTCATCTCCTTGCGTGAATTCTTTTTCTTCTATCACAAACTAGAAATTAATTATCAATTTATTAACGCGAACGTGTAGAATTCCTCTTTTAAGGCATGTCTCCAATATCTCTTGTGTGTGTGTGAGCATGGTTGGAGGAGTTTAACTACGCTTCTAGAGGTTCCTCAACTGAAAAGGAAAAAAATACAGCGATTCAAGGACTTCTTATAGCTGTGGTGTAACGTTTGACTAAAGTGTGGCAAGAGGATTGAATTGAAACCGAACATTGGTGGATGTGATATTATATGCGTTGTTAGTCTTGAATGATTTTATGTAAAATGATAGAGAAGGTTCTTCTGTATTAAATGTTTAAATATTATTTGCATCATTTAGTTATTTCTCCGAGTTGAACCGTACTGTTGTTTTCTATGCATTACATCGGATGGAGTAGGGATATTTCAGTCACTTTGACAAAGAATACGACGCCAAACTGCACAAAATATACAAAAAATGAAAAACACGGTTTAACTCAGAACAAGAACTAAATAAATCTACATACCGTGGAAGCCTCAGATCTGCTATGTGAATGTTTCCACTTCTTTTAAATCAAATTAAAACTCCTTAGAAGATCTCTAATTGTTATGGTTATATTGTGAAATTTCTGATACGAAACACAAAATTATAAAAGAAAATGTGATACTACGTCTCTATTGATCTCCGTTGCGTTCTTCAAGATTTATGCACTCTAAATTACCGATCGTTATTTTAAGAAAAATCGCACAAAGAAACGCGTAAATTTATTGACAATTTTCTACTTCATATCCCACAAAAACACAAGTTATAACACAGTTCCTGAGCCTAGCCCTTTAGCCGTAGCACATGCTGGCCAACCTCAGCAACTGAAGGAATAGAAACACACTCTGAGAGACCGGACAATCATTGCATTTCGGGTTAGCGCACCAGATTTATTAACACAGGATCGTGTGTGAAAGGAATGTAGTATATCAAGATAACTGCTGCATATCGTAGTTGAAGCAATAATAATTAGGTCCCAAATTTTTAGACGGTAATGATTTAGAATGGAAGCTTACTGAAGGGAATAAGAAGTGCACTCTAGAATGCCCAACGGTTATGCTAAGGGTTTTGCATAAACATTAGGGGTAAGGCCCAGCAGAACCCCTAGAGTTTATGCTACCTTCGCTGCGTTACTGACGAACGGGCTAGGCGACACTTCCTAATAACAAATTAGTTTGCATTCTAACCTATTAAAAAAGCAAAGCAAAGTCACCTCCGTACAGGCCATGAAGGCCCTTGGAGGAGTGGAAGTTAAAGGCTTCCACCATTGTTAACCTTGGCACGTGATTGGGTAGAGTGGTTATCTTTACGCCCGGCCGCCTTTTCCCCCAGGAATTACTCTGGTACTCATTTTTGGTATAAGCTGAGTGAATCACAGGGCCATATGCACCTCCAGAAGTGGAAATCTCGTTTCTTAAAAGTTACGACTTCCTGACGGGGATTCGGACCCACATCCTTCCGGGCGAACCGAGCACGCCCATACCGCTTCGGCCAGGCAGCCCCTATTGTAACCTATTACTACCTAAAATTCTGAGGAATAATAATAATAATAATATGCCTATTTCTGAGTTTTAATAGTTTGCTATACAAAAACTAAGTGATATTTTACGTTCTGTATTTATATTTGACGGGTGAGTTTTGTACAGTTTTAGCCGTGCTGTCATCTGGTGGAGATGATTGCATTTGAAGAGAAAGAACAAATCCTACTTTAACTAACAACAATCAGAGAGTATAATTTTGTTACTGATTTGTTTTGGAAGCTCTGGAACACGTGCTTTACGATGAGAAAGCGTAATTTCCTGGTGAACCATTACAGTTACAAAAACGGGCAAATGGACTTTTTTCCCCTTTTCTTTTCCCCCAGAACCGAGCTCGAAAGCTGCAGTTACTTAAGTGCGCCCAGTATCCAGTATTCGGGAGATAATGGGCTCGAACCCCTATGTCGACAGCCCTGAAGATGGTTTACCGTGGTTTCCCATTTTCACATCAGGCAAATGCTGGGGCTGTACCTTCATTAAGGCAACGACCGATTCATACCCACTCGCAGCCCTTTCCTCTCCCATCGTCGCCGTAAGCCCTATCTGTGTCGATTCCACGTAAAGCCACTTGTGAAAAAAAATCCTAGACAACTGAATTTTAATTACCTGTAATCACAGTTTTAGGACAATTTTCTGAATCCTTTACTTGCAGAAATAAGTTTTTAAAGTCAATAATTACGGGGAAAATTGTATATGAGTAATTTTCAGTCGCGTTTCTGCATTTCATTTGTTCGCTATGATACATGAATTGCTGATACGCCATTAAAAATAACTCATATAATAGTCTTCTCAGAATTAATTTGCACTATCGGCTTTTGAAAGAAGAACATTGCGCAGAGGTTCTTTACTGTATATGGCTTGTATGGCTCAGAAACGTGGACTATTGGTGCATGGAATAAGAACCGGCTGGAGGCGTTTGAGATGTGATGATGGAGGAGGATAGAAAAGATCTCATGGACAGCAAAACTCACAAATGAAGAAATTCTTAGCAGAATAGGTGAAACAGGTCGTTATTATCAACAATAAGAAAGGGATTGGACCAATTAATTGGCCATCTCTACAGGCGCAGTAGGTCTATAGTTATGTCGTGGAAGGAATAATTCATTGTCTGCTAAAGGCCCTACTATAGACAGATGATGTAGGATTAGACCCATGAGAGGAAATGAAGAGATTAACAGATTACAGAGAGGAGTGGAGAAGAAGAATTGCTGCCAACCAGTCTTCGGATTGAGAATTAAGAAGAATTATTGTCCTCTGCACGGATGGCTTTCTTTTACCTCAAAACACAGATTCGGAAGCATTTGAATGCAAAACGAATCACGACTTCTTTTTTTATTGTTCTTCACTTAGACGTCATCCCCAACGTACCGTGATACAATCAGTTATTTTAACGGGATTTTAATTTCGCGTTAAACACAAGCCTGATTACTCAGCGATGCCTGTGAAAGCAATTAGCTAGAGACTAGAAATACTGTTCATCGTCTTGCACAGTCTTTAGTAGCTCACTAGAACTCAGCCTAATGAACGTAAACCCCCCCTTTTTTTTTTTTGTAAGTTCAAATCTAAGAAGCTATTTATTCATATAAGACTTCTTTTGCTCGTAGTTCATCAACAAGAACGCAAAGAGCAACACATCGTATTGAAGAATTCAAATTTCTAACAGATATATCAGGGAAGGTGCTAATTTATGGATAAAAACTCCAGCCCAACGGCCTCTCACCGCCAGGTGCCGTGATTCAAATCCTGGTCATTCCATGTGAGATTTGTGATGGAAAAATCGGAGGTGGGGCAGGACTTTTTCCTTCGAGTACTCCGGTTTTCCCTGTCATTTTTCATTCCAGCAACACTCTCCAATATCATTTCATCTGTCAGTCATTAAACATTACCACAGATGAGTGCGACAGGATTAGGTAGCCGGCACAGTTCCTATCCTCGCCGCTAGATGGGGCTTCAAACATACATACATTCATACATTCCCAGTTGAATGACTGGAAAGAGGATAAGGAAAAGGTCAGAATACAAACTAATTTATTTGTAGAAAATGTCGGTATCCCACTATCCCATGATGTAGCGAGAGTGACATAAATTCTAACGATTCTGGTGGGCCTTACCCCTAATGTTTATGACCGTTGTGCAGACTAGAGAAGTAATAATTATTCGTAATTTTTATTTGTATCACAAAGAATGCAGCTGTTATTGGGATAAATGTCCTGTAGTAAGCAACAAAAAAAAAAGTAGTCAATATTTGGGATCTTCCATTGCAGTATTTTTTTCTGTTGGATTACGGATTATTTTCTAGTACGAATGTAAGATACATGCTCACTACTTTTAGACATCTTAACCACCTTAATATGTCTTTTATTTATTTATTTATTTATTTATTTAATTATTAGATACAGCCTAAGGAGGGCCATTTTACATTAATAATAATAATAATAATAATAATAATAAGTTTAAAAAAGTATAAAAGATAACAAAGGTATAAACAACAATATTAAGTAACAACAATAATTAACAATTTTAACCGTAACAATGTAATAACAATGACAACGGTAACTGGCAAGTGTCGGTTTCAGAGGTTAGGAAGAAGAAAGGTCAAGGGTTGGAGGGACGGAAGAAAGTGAAAGCCTGGAGAGGATTTCAAAGGAATCTTTTAATTTTTTGTTTGAAGGATGAGAAAGGTGTGAATATGTCGATATCGGGTAGTGAATTACCAAGTGTAGGGAGACGGTGGAAGATAGAGCGTTGTTGTAAGGTTAGGCGCGGATGGGACATATGATGGGTGCGCCGGTTGCGTGTAGGGCGGGGAGGAACGTGTATAGAGAAGTACGCTGGAAGAGAAGTTATTAAGCAGTTATTAATCACAAGCCTCAAAATCGTCACTTTTTAAAAGTCCCTCATCCGTAGCGGATCCCAGAGACAAACGGCCATATTTTCTGTTACATCCCCCTTTCCTGATCAAATCCGTATTGGATTTTTAATTCCAAGCCCGAGTGTGAGAACATGATTTCCTTACACTAAGGCTCCAATGTATGTCACTCCAAGCTTCCTGAAGCTACAGTGCAGCGTGTCTTGGGAGTGGGCCAGCTCCCTTGAATTACACCTTGTTGTCTAATTTAGCTAACCACTGGGGTCTTTAAATGTTCCCTCGAAGCAGCGTTTCAAAATTGTGCTCCGCAGGGGATACAAATTGCCATGAAATAGTTAATAATTATGTAGAAGTAGCGTTCTTTGTGCTTCAGTTGGTAGGACAGTGCAACACAGAGTTTGGTCTTAAAACGTTCCGAGGTTGTGAAACAATACAACACAGGCTACGAAATGGTTACGGTGGCAATGAATCAACCCTCAATCCAAAGACGTGAATCCGTTAACAAATTTCTTATAATTCTATTGAGAAAAACTAAGTTTTAATTAATTAATGTTATTTTCTTTACGTCCAACTAACTAGTTTTACGGTTTTCGGAGACTCCGAGGTGTCGCAATTTAGTCCCGCAGGGGTCCTCTTAAGTGCTAGTAAATCTACCGACATGAGGCGGACGTACTTGAGCACCTTCAAATACCACCGGACTGAGCCAGGATCGAACCTGTCATGTTGGGGTCAGAAAGCCAGTGCCTCAACCATCTGGGCCACTCAGCCCTGCTCTTTTCAAAAGAAATGAAGAGAAACTTGAAACATCAGATCATGAATATTTGCTTGGGTTGTAATGTGAGCGTTCTTCTCTGCGGGTGTCCCACTTTAAAAATTAGCACAGTTAGGCTGTCTGAACTTCTATTTCAACGTTCTTATTCACTCTACCAAATGGTGAAGTCATCATTCTATAGGGAGTCATTTAACTGAGTTTTAATTAAAATTATAGGCCTACTTAAATATCAAATGTGTCACCAGAGATTTAATACCACTGTATGGCGTGGATTACCGAATATATTTCTTTTTCCTTCCTTCACAAAATTGTCTACATTTTCTAGATTTAAGGCTGTAATCTTGATCTTCCTATATTGCTGAATTTAACCTTATACAGGGTTAATCATCTGAAATCAAGTCGTGCGTAGTTACAATACAATAATGTGACTATATTGGTCTTCCAAGCACAACCACTCTTCGTCTGTGAGTCCGTACGTGAGTGTACAGCCCAATATGGGAGACACACAATTTTCCGCAGTCCCAGGTAGAGCAGCCAATTTTATCCTGTTTCACTCTTTTTCTTTTCTATATTGCCTCTTATCATTCGCTATTTTCCTACGATTTTCTTTAAAAAGTAGTGTGTCGTGATGAACTACAGTAATGATCTTCAGGATGAATGGTTGAGAGCTAAGGTCTCCCAGTTGTTAACATCATTGTGGCACATCTTCATGTTAGCCTTAGTTACATCTTTAAATCGCTTCCTCTGACCTCCCAAACAACGTTTATCCACTGTTAACTCAAAGTAAAACACTGTCCATCGTAGCTGATGTTTCAAAACCATGGCTTCTATATTGGTGGTCTGTGCCTCTTCAAGTACACTGACATCTTGCCAGGTTATATGCAGAATTGTCCTTTAAACATCGCTGGTGATGTTCTTCAAGCTTTTAATTATGTTCTCTGTAGCATGTCCTGGATTCAGATCCTGGAATATATGCGGGATGTTGAATTTTGTAAGCAGTTGCGTGTTCAGACGTAATTAGAGAAGGCTTTGAGGAGTAGAATTTTCTTCAGCAACTCAAGTATTCCGTCATACGTAAGATTTTGTGGTATACCATCAAAAACTGCGGTAAGAGTAGAACACTTCTGCGAGATGCTGATATTGAGAAAACATATTTCGTCGAGGGCATGTTGCAAGCAGGGACCAGATACTGTGAACCTGACATCAAAACCGCAAGGTCGTACATTCCAGCCATATGCTACAGCAATGTAATATAATCCCAAGAGCAAGGAACTTAACCTCGATCTATGAAAGGAATTCAACAGTGCTGTTGGCATTATGAAATTAAAATCAAATAAGATTGACTATTGGAAAAAGGGAGTAATGGCAATGGAATCAAGCTGCGATCATAGGCATCAAGTGATGAGGACAAGGAAACAAATTACTAGATTACAAAGGGGCAGGGTGGTAGCCTTTCTTTTGAAGCTGAAGATTATTTTGTATCGTAGTATGTAAAAGTACTCTAGCGGGGCAAAATTCTGTTACCCATCGTCGGTTAAATCAAGGGATGGTAAAAAATTGCATAATAACAACATTATTATTATTATTGTTCGACTCTTTGCCTGAATGGTCAAGCCCATTCGATTGCACCAATTCCCCAAGTTAATTAAATGTATCTATTCTCTTGAGTATTCCACTATTATTCATTTATCTATTTATCACTCTTTTAAGACTTGTCTCCGTACGATTCAGCCGGTTTATCCAGATCCTCGGCAAATGCAGATCAAATAAGAATATTTTCCTCTCCTTGGAGTATGTTGTTGAGTGATTGCCAAAGTACGAAGCAGCCACTGACCTAGCTCATGGTAATGAGTCACACTGCCGAGTGCTAGACCTTGGGAGAAAGTTGAAAGCGTACTACTCCAATACGCGTAAGAAACAGTTCGTAAAATCTATTCAAGAACACTTATTCCTTAGCAAAGTACGGGGTCTCCATACTACGAAAAACGTAAAATTAAGCAGTTTCCTCAATTGTGCCGAAAGTTGAAGCCCCGGAAAGGTTTCAAATTGTGAGTCTTGGATATCTCTATCAAACTAAAAAATGCGGTTTCTGAAAAAGCGTTTCTTTTTATTCAAATCCTAGCTAAATTAACTTATTTACACAATTTATCTACTGTGTTCCTTGGTTCAATAGCCTCTGGCATTTTTTGACGTTTTCAAAACTGTTCACACCGAGTGTAGTTATAAGGGCTTAACTTTGCATTGACTCACGTTAGCGCTCGTAGTGGTGCTTAAGTGAAACAATGAAACAAGTTGCTGAATTTAGCCGTTTTAAGTGCATAGAGGGTTGTGAGATTCAGATAGATTCAATAGCATTTGAGATTTTAGATCAATAGATTCAGCGGTTCCAAGTCTGTACAGGGGGCTCTGATATTCCGTTGTGTTTGATGTTGCTATTTTAAGTCTGTTAACTAACCGAGTCCAAGTATATATAGAAGGCTGTGACATTCACGTACTGGTAGAAAATGCAAACTGCTAATCTAATCGACCGGATAACGATGATTAAGAAAAGGATTGTATTTTTTACGAATAATTAAAAGAATATATTCTCATAGTTTATTACATTTTATTTGCCTAAAATTCGTATCTCATATCCCTAGGATATTTTCAACATTGACTTGCCTGTCTGAAGGGTTAGAGCTGAGGATTTTGTTTATACAACTCTTATTACAAGTCAATCGGCCCCGTGGTGTAGCGGTAGCGTGCCTGCCTCTTACCCGGAGGCTCCGGGTTCGATTCCCGGCAAGGCCAGGGATTTTTACCTGCACCTGAGGGCTGGTTCGAGGTCCACTCAGCCTACGTGATTAGAATTGAGGAGCTATCTGACGGTGAGATAGCGGCCCCGGTATAGAAAGCCAAGAATAACGGCCGAGAGGATCCGTCGTGTGCTGACCACACGACACCTCATAATATGCAGGCCTTCGGGCTCAGCAGTGGTCACTTGGTAGGCCAAGGCCCTTCAAGGGCTGTAGTGCCATGGGATCCGGTTATTACAAATTGCTTTACGTCGCACCGATGGGATAGGAAAATGTCAAACCACGGAAAACCTCTTCAGCTTTGCCGACAGTAGGGTTCAAACCCATTATCTCCCGGATGCAAGCTTACAACTGCGCGCCCCTAACCGCACGGCCAACTCGCCCGGTATATACAACTCTTACGGCAAAGCAAAACATATTCTATTTTCTCCCTGCCCAACTGAAAAGTGTAATATTTTTGTTTTTCTAGTTTTGACCAGGTATGTGGTGGAGAATATTTCTCTCTTTTTGCACTAATATATATATATATCTTTTCCGAGTGGTTTATTCAAAAATTCAAAAATTTATTTTCGCAGGCTAGAGAACCTAAGAGTTATTATAAACTGAACGTAGGGTCACGCAAAAGAGTGAGATCGCCTTAAAGTATAGGTGAAATCGAGATTAGACTGTTCCAATCCTGTTCATATAGTCGAGATTTATAAGAGTGTCGGCAAGAAATTTCAGGTTAACACGTGCAGTATCTTGTCTTTAATCTGGTTTGAAGTGAAAAGCTCTTGAATTACTGGTTGAAGAGATTTTTAACGTTAACATCGACATAGTTGACTCCCTTGTGGTACAGTGCATCAATTACAGATGTCGTTAACCTAGATCCAGTTTACAGATACAAATAGGTGGGTACATCGGTAAAGACTCGGCTTAGTATGACATTAAAACCTCATTTACTGAGCCTTCCTTAGTATCTTCTTCATATCTACATACAAGTATTTCTTGTCGCTACACCGGACAGGACAACTTTCTCCGGAAAGAGGGGGCTTACAACGAGATAGTGAGATTGACAGTTTTTTTTAAAAACATGTCATTTTGGACATTTGGAATCAGGAGTAACATTTGTTAGCTGTTCTGGATTTTCAGAATTTAGTGCAGATTTTCGTTCTTTGCGCCAGATCATATTCTTACTCTTTCCGGAAGATACTTTATCCTGTGTCATGAATCAGTGTCTCCCAGAGGTATCGGCTAAATCATCCTTCACTGTGTTGCCAATGGGGTGGTAGACCCCACATTTCAAAAGTCATTAGAATATAAATAATTCCAAGCAATGTTCTAATGTGAGACATTCGAGACAGATGACCGTAAAACATAAAAACGTCTCATCATCATAAATGCATTTTCAATCAATGAATCCCAAATTTATTACCATTAATGTATTTGCAACTAAAGAATCGTCCTTCGAGAGACATCTATATAGAATGGGGAGTGGACAAGTGCATCGAAAGGGTAAAGCTGACTCAGAGCTTATGGAACTACTACGAATCAAATAATGACTTCTCTATAGTATGATGAGATAAGCCCTCTTTGATATAAGAGTCTTCTATATGGTTCTCGTTCATGGCCATCACATCACAGCAAAATCACATGGACCATCTGCACTCGTAACGCCACTCTTTGATAATATGTCCTCCAGTCATGACCATACCTCACATCATAGCCTGTAAGATCACTTCAACCATCTGTACTCTCAACTATCTTCTTTGATAATATGTCTCTCAGTCATGACCATCCATCAATACTTCACATTACAGCATCTTCACCTTCAGAATTTTAACATGTACGAGTGATCTTTTCTGAGAATTTCCTCTGTTTCATTTGAGTCGTGATGAGTTAGCGACAAGCACTCGGTGGCACACAGGTGTTTAGGGTCATACTTCTGTGGTGTAATGGAGGTTTATTATTATCAGTTCCCTCTGTGGATTAGTTATGAACTGTCACGACCGCAACCCCAAGATCATGGGTTCAACTCTGGTAGAGAGACGGTAGAATTTTTGAAAGGGCGGAAGATCTCTGGTGACAAATTTGGTCTGAAAACTGAAAAACTTTTCAGTTACATTTAACTTAGTCTACACTGGAAAGTATGGCTTCGTTCCTAACAAAAAGAGGTCAATATTGACAGAAACTAATATTTCCACTTGTAGAATAAAAAGCCACACTTCTAGCTCTTACGTCAAGCAATTCAATGTTGAAAACATCCTAGGGAAATGAGCTACGAATTTTCGGTAAATATAATAAAGTATGAGAATAGATTTTTTTTATTTATTTCTAAAAATTACAATCCTTTTTTTGTAATCATTAGATTAGATTAGATTAGATTAGCAGTTCGCCTTTTTCTACCACTATGAGCGCTAATATGAGTCAATGCATTGTTTCACCTAAACCCTTATAACTACATTCATAGTGGACATTTTTCAAATCTAATAAAAACGCTTGAGGGTATTGAACGAAATATAAGTTAATTTAGCTAAGATTTTAATTAAAACGAGTAAAGGAAAAAAGCGATCTTAGGCTGTTTTTTCGGAATTTCATTTAGGTTGGAAGAGATTTTTCGAAATTTGTCTTTTTGAGTTTGATAGAGTTATCCAAGATTCGCAATTTGAAACCATTCCGGGCCCTTTAGCCCTGCAAATTTCGGCACAATTGAGAGCATTGCTTAATGTTACGTTTTTCGTAGTATGGGGACCACAATTTTGTCTGGTAAGAAATATTTTCAACGTTGAAATTCAGTTTTAGACGGCTTAACATACTTGTACTTCTTTGTGGTGATCTCTAGGTTAGTGCAGCTGTTTCAGGAGTGAACTGGTATAATTTTTAACCGATCTAAAATTCCTTTTTCCCCTCGAGCCAAGTATTTTTAAGATGTAATGATTCTGGCGACCCGTTACTTATAATTACACGTGCACACTGAAGGAATAAAAACTTGTCTTTCTCCTCTTCTTGATTACTTACCAAATACAATCCTAAATTATACTTTAATTCTAATGATCATGGTACACGCACTTAGTTATGACTGCTCAAGACGAAGACATCTTTCATTTAAAAAACAGAACTTAGTGTCTCATGTTCTATTTTTTTTATCGTCATTTCCATCAGCTCCGCTGTATCTTGTCTCCGAACGAAGATAATCATAAGGAAGACATACACTTTTACACAAGGAATTACTCAGGAGATGTTATATATTTTAAATGTATTTTTAATTCATTAAGTTACCGTCAAGTAAGCGTGCTACTAATGTGAATGTTGTGGATAATAATGAATTAAAAAAAAAACATTACACAAGTACACATACGACAGCGAGATTCAATTAGGGACAAATAATTTTGATGTGTACTTTTTTCTTTGTTGAACATCAACGAATAAAAGTAGAGAAGATGCGAGCCAATGATTTTACGTGTGTTAAGTACTGAAGCAGGTTGTACGTACAAGGTGGAAGTTAAAACCAGATATTTTAATGAGTGGTTGCGTGTACTAAAAATTAATTGTTCTTACACTGAAAGAGCAAAATAAATGACAGGAAATGTTGTTGTTGTTGCTGTTTGGAACATCAGTCCATAGACTGGTTTGTTGCAGCCCTCCACGCCACTCTATCCTGTGCTAACCTTTCCATTTCTATGTAACTACTACATCTACTCTAATCTGTTTGTCATATTCATACCTTGGTTTACCCCTACCGTTCTTACCGTCTGCATTACGCTCAAAAACCAGCTGAATAAGTCTTCGATGTCCTAAGATGTGTCCTATCATTCTATCTCTTCTTCTGGTGAAATTTGGCAAAATTGTTTTTCTCTCGCCAATTTGATTCAGTATCTCTTAATTCATGATTCGATCTATCCATGTCACCTTCAGCATTCTTCTGTAACACCACATTTCAAAAACTTCTATTCTCGTTCTTTCTGACCTAGTTACTGTCCATGTTTCACGTCCATTCAATGCCACGCTCCAAACGAAAATCTTTAAAAAAATCTTTCCAATTCATGTATCAATGTTTGAAGTGAGCAAATTTATTTTCCTAAGAAGGGCCCTTCCTTGCTTGTGCCATCATTAGTTATTTTACAACCCAAATAACAATATTCATCTACTTCCTTTAAGACTTCATTTTCTAATCTAATATTTCCTTCATCATCTGATTTTGTCTGCACTCTATTACTTTTGTTATGGATTTATTTATTTTCATCTTGTACTCCTCCTCCAAGACTCTGTTCATACCATTCGGAATTTTCTCCAGATCATCTGCTGACCTTCTGCAGACTCAGGTAATATAATAACATCTCAAGAAATCTCCTTTGATTCTGATTCCCTTTCCAAATTGCTCTTTGATTTGTTTTACCGCCTGCTCTACAGTATATAAATATTGACAAGCAGAGGGGATAAACTGCAGCTTTGCCTCACTCCTTTCTGTATTGCTGCTTCTTTTTCATGGTGCTCGATTCTTATCATTGCAGACTGATTTCTGTACAGATTTTAGGTAAATCTTTCTCTGTATCTGATTCCGATCACTTTCAGAATTTCAAATAGCTTGGTCCAGTGAACATTATCAAATGCCTCACGACGAGTATGAATGTGTTGTTGTTCTTATCTTGAATAGAAAGCTTGAAATAGATTCTAACTTCTCACACATGTAGTAATTACAATTTTCCTCACGAGATATGCCTATGCAAGCGGTGAATTATAAGTTTAAATACATGTTAGCGTTAAGTTAATAAATAACATCGATCTGAAACAAATATTCAGGTAACGTTAGTATTTCAAGAGCCAGCTTTTGGAGTTACCAGTCCATTAACTAAATCATTACTCCTTCGGCTTTTTCCATATCCGAACAGGGACGTTATAGCTGTATGGCATAGCCACTGGCTTATGACGAGACGATCGGTTTCCATATCTCGGTAAATGCATGTTGACTTTTTATGTGGAAAATAATGGCCATACTACATCAGTGCGAGGAACGAACCCGAAATTCCATTAACCAATGCCCATAATTTTGACTATTCATTCACTGAGTCATACTAAAATGTCACATTGCCATCTTATTTAAAAAGTAGCAAGTGAATTCCAGTCTGCGCGTCAGTTCCAAGTAAGGATTCGCAATGAACTGTCTTTTGAACCCCCTATTATTTATGCAACTCTCATTGCAGAACTGTATAGTAGGCTACGGGACTGCGAACTATGTATTACATACCTGGGAACCCCGCTCATTAGTGTACGTGACTGTTAAAATAATGGACACCCTTGGGGGGGGGGGAAGAGTCAGTGAATGAAGCGTGTCTCCTTATCACGTAGCATACGGTACCTGAGCCCAGTAAACAGCTATATTACTGTCAACAGGTTATCAGCATTGGATCAGTATCCACACGTTATACTGCTAAACCCACGTGGGCAGCGTTTATTATTATTATTATTATTATTATTATTATTATTATTATTATTATTATTATTATTATTATTATTATTATTATTATTATTATTATTATTATTATTTCACATCGGTGTGCTAAGGAGCGCAGTTGTATTCATTTAGGAGAGAATCTGTTCATCCTCTCGCTTTTTCAGCAAAATCATGTCCGGCACCATGGCTAAATGGTTAGCATGCTGGCCTTTGGTCACAGGGGTCCCGGGTTCGATTCCCGTCAGGGTCGGGGATTTTAACCGCAATTGGTTAATTCGCCTGGCACGTGGACTGGGTGTATGCGCCGTCTTCGTCATCATTTCATCCTCATCACGACGCGCAGATCGTCTACGGCCGTCAAATCAAAAGACCTGCACCTGGCCTCTCCGGAGGTCACACACCATTATTATTAGTAAAATGATATTTGTTCACCAACGTTCTAAACCTAGGTTTGTCCCATATAATTACACCTCTTATGCTGATTTCATGAAGGTGATTTTCAATTTCGGTTATCGATATAGCTGTCTAAGGAGTACGAAGATACAACACCCTTTCATTCCTTCCTCAAGGTGTTCATTTCCTTGCTTTTGACATAAATATGTCTTATGGCAGGCGGTCGTTTGAAAAATGTGTGACGTGATGTTACCTAGCAACCGTGCAGGCTGTGATGTGAAGTATTGATGGATGGTCATGAATTGGAGACATTTTACCTATCTTTGTGAAGCTATGTAAATGAATTAATCGCAATCGATTTGAGTTTCATTTACTGAAAGGCGTATGTATGATATTTTATTTTCTCAACACTATTGCTTTTCTTTTCCTGTCAGAGATTCTTCAGCCTTTGCTTCCTTTCTAGCCTCTCGTAGAAACCTTAGGTCTTTCTCGGGATAGATCCCTTACTCCCGTGACTTTCGTCCTAAAAGTCACTCCATTCCAGCATTCTCCTTGTCCTTTTCAATTCCTGGTGAATTTCTTATAGCCAAAAAGCTACTTATCTTCGGCCCCTCTTCTTTGGTTTGCTGATAAAACAAAGAACCTCAGATGAAATATACACCTGTCTCCAAAATCTTTCTTAGACCATAAAATTTTTCGTAGGAACTTCCTCTGATTCTTCTATACCTATGGAATTCTGATCAAGAATTATCTGAATGTTGCTTTTTAAATACCGGTACATAATCATTTTAATCTCAAGTAATTCTCAAAATCAAAGTTTATAGATGATACCAATAAAATTACGGCATGTTACCTATGGATAAACGAAAACTTGGTCAGGGTTGCTACTTTAGTGGATCGCTTAAGGTGATCAATCCGAAAGCACACTGTCAGCACAGTGCCTACTTCTGATATACTGTAGCAGTTTTACCGTTAGATAAAGTGGAAATATCATTACAAAACAATGCCTTTGGGGAATTCCTCATTATGAAACAGGTGGCAAGCATTTCACATGTCGTTGACTGTTTTCAAGTGTTATCGGACAGATTAACAAATCCCACGCATTTATAAGGACACTGTCAGTTCTTGTACGTTTTTGGTGAATTTCTTGTATTATTGATAAACGCATTGGAATTGGGAGATATTCCCTCCCTACAGTTAAATTAAATAAAATATGAATTACATTAAAAATACAATAAACAAACAAACAAACAAACAAACAAGTATTTGTGGATAAAATATTACACGAAATTATACAAAAGCAAGGTAGTTCACGAAATAAAAAGGACCTGCCAATTAAGATTACTTATATTTGTTTTCAGAGCAATTTCAAATTCATAACGATTTAGAAAATGCATTCGACATATTGATTGGAGCAAGCTATTTGAGATTATGAATGTGATCGGGACCGGATACCGAAAGTAGTGATAAGAATCGAGGGCTATGAAAAGAAGCAACAATCCCGAAAGGAGTGAGGCAAAGCTTCATTTTATCTCATCTCCTTTTCAATATTTATACAGAGCAGGCGGTGAAGGAAATGAAAGAAAAATCTGAAAAGAGGATCACAGTCCAAGGAGAAGAAATCAAAATCCTGAGATTTGACGACGATATTATTATTTTATCAGAGTTTGCAGAAGATGAGGAAAAATTGCTTAATGATGTGGACAGAGTCTTGGGGGAAGGAGTAGAAGATTTTTTAAAAATGTCCTAAACAGAAGTCACAGAGTGTAGTCGAACGAAGTCAGGTGATGCACGAAATATGAGGTTAGAGAAGTAGATGAATATTATTACTTGGGTAGAAGAATAAGTAGTGATTGTACAAGTAAGGAGGACATAAAATTCAGACTAACAGAAAAGAAGGGCCTTTCTAAAGAAAAAGTATTTGCTCACTTCGAACACTGGTATAGGAACTAGAGAGGTGTTTTTGAGGATATTCTTCTGGAGCGCAGCACTGTGGGGAAGTGAAACATGGACAATAAGTAGCTCATAAAGAAAGAGAATAGAAGCTCTCGAAATGTGGTGTTACAGAAGAATGCTAAAGATAAGATGGGTAGATCAAATCACGAATGAAAAGACACTGAATTGAATTGGTGAGAGGAGAATTATTTGGCAAAATGTGACCAGAAAAAAAGAGATAGACTGATAGGACATATCTTAAGACACCCAGAACTTGTTCAGTTGGATTTTGAGAGAAATTCAGGCGGTAAGAACGGTGAGGAAAGACCGAGGTATGAATATGACAAGTAGTTTAGAGTACATGTAGGCTGTAGAGGCTACTCAGAGATAAAAAGTTTAGCACATGATAGGGTGGCATGGAGTGCTGCATCAAACCGGTTCATTGACTGATAACCCAAACAGCAGTAATACTAATTTAACTGTAGGTCATGAAAGTATTTCTAAAACATTCCTCTACGTATCGCAATAGAACAATAAATACATATTAATAAAGTCGGTGAATTATCAGCCCTATATGCAGCATGAGAGACGAGAAAATCCCATCCCGTCACCGATGTTACACTGGAAATGGTAGTTAACAGAAAGGGTCTGTCTTATACTATCATTGAAGTCTCCAACATAACTTCGTTGTTCAGAGTAAAGCGATCATTCTTGGATGGGAATCACAGGGCTAAATATACATGGATATTTTATTGTGATTTTTAAATATAGAAATTTTAATTTCTAATACAGAGATAGTAATTAATATTTTATTAAATCCTCAGTTACCCATGTGATGTACGATTGAATTCCTTTCTTAAGCTGAGAATTAGTTTGGTATAGAAGGCTGTGATGAAATGAGCAATGTTTATTATTGAAGTGATGGAAATTTCTGCACTCAGTATTTATAAAGGGATCTGTGAATACTACCGCCTTCTAGAGCGATACATTCCAGCTAAGGGAAATCCAGACAAAGAATTTTGATGCTAATCAATACCATTTTTAAAAAGTAAAATGTTCAATTCTAGATGGCGTTCAGCAAAAAATTGTAGAAAAAATAATCAAATAATTGTGAATATTGCAATAAAATAATTTTACAAACAACGGGGAACTAAATTGAGATTCGTAATTTTCGTCCTATAGGTACGAAATTTTATTACTAAGAAAGCAATTAACACAAATATCTCCGAAATTATGGCATTGCTTGAAAAATGCGTAACGTGCACATTTTTTGGTTAATGATTTTCATATTTAGTTATAGGGCCTATAGGCTAAAGAAGTTAAAAGAAACAACTGAATATTATTTCCTGGTTCACTGCATTATTTATATTTAAACAATATGTTTAAAAAATGCGATCCTTACGTATTCTTAACACAAAGTATTTCTGTAAGTTACAAACAATTATTAATACACAATAATGTTCTTGGCTTTACGTCCCATTAACTAATTTTACGGTTTTCGGAGGCGCTGTGGTGCTGAAATTTAGTCCATCGGGAGTTCTTTTACGTGCCAGTAAATTTACCGACACGACGCTGACATAATTTAGCACCTATGTGTGCGAAATTTGAAGGTAAACGGATTCAAATTGAAGCGCAGGGAGTATTTTGGATTTTAAAAAGAAAAATACTATCCAGTAACTTGCACTGAAAGGAAACTCCGCAGTAAGATTAATCCCAGTGATAAGCATCAAGCCTAAAAGTGTCCTAATTTCTTCCACAGTGTCGGGGACATAAGTGTGATACGTAGAATACGTTGTTAAGGGGCTTAGTGGCGCGCATTACCTCCTGATTTGCGTACAGGTTAGTTTGATCAACAACATGCTGATAAAACTTTGGAGTACCTAGAAAGCAAGTCTATAAACTCTCATGAAAATTAACTTCAACATTTACTCCTGGATTCTTAATGGAAAGCAGGGTGGTAAAGTGGAGACGGCTCAGGAGGATCAAATACCACGTCTGTATTTGGTGCATCTTCATTGTCTCCTTTACTGTCCGTATCCGACGAACTTAGCTCATTATCTGAATGAACAGATCACTTAATCTTGCTCATCTAAACTAATTTCTGAAGATATTCTGAAATATCTTGTTCCGATAAAAATGTCACGTTTTTCCTTCGACATGTTGCCACGACTAATGTACGCGCAAACTTTTTAAAAATGAGCAAAGGAAAAAAATCGTCCTGTGTTCATGATCATGATTGAATAATTCAATATTCATGTGTTGTCCGCCACAGACGTTCAGGAAATCGTAATAAAAACGCGTTCACATACATTTCCTATAGTTCCTTTGACCTCAAGAAGTTTGGACACCCAGATGTAATCGACTATGGGAGCGAACGTGTTAATTTGGGAGGTAAGAGTGCCTCTGCTCTCTGCTATGAGGCCATCTGCTGCAGATGGTGGTCAAATGTCCGCGGGGCTGGTCTACTGTACTTGATATGAATCCTGTAGTACTGGCTACAGTACTTGGTGGTCTGGCTGTGTGGGGATGTGGGCCAAGCAGTCAGTAACACAGTTCCGCTGGCTAACAGCCAAGTACCAGAACCTACTTCAGCTTCCTGTAGCATCCGGTAAATAGAAGTTAAAGTGTGCAGCCTCAATTCTTGTGACGTTGTCAGAAGACAAGAATTGGCGACGGTTCGCTCCCGTCATCCGAAACGGCTCCATGTTTGCTATTCAAATCCAAGAAGAAAGCAGATATTTCTGGCAGAGGGCATCCGTAAGCCGTGCAACCAAATTGACGAATTATCACTAATTCTAAAGCCGAAGCCAGAACCACTGTCAATTTTGGACGTCTCCCCTTAATAATAATAATAATAATAATAGCCGGGCTGAGTGGCCCAGATGGTTAAGGCGCTGGCCTTCTGACCCCAACTTGGCAGGTTCTATCCTGGCTCAGACCGGTGGTATTTGAAGGTGCTCAAATACGTCAGCCTCGTGTCGGTAGATTTACTGGCACGTAAAAAGAACTCCTGTGGGACTAAATTTCGGCACCTCGGCGTCTCCGAAAACCGTAAAAGAGTAGTTAGTGGGACGTAAAACAAATAACATCATTATTATTTAATAATAATAACTTAGAGACTCAATTACTATGTGGGGGTAACTCGGATAGACGCTAGACCTCTTACATGTCAATTTAGACGTTCTGTTTTCCAGTGCCAGATGTCAGAAAAATGAGAACTCTCAACAGCTGACCTATTGCTAAGTTTTAAATAATTTTGTAATGTTAACACTAACTGCGTTGCAACATGCCGACATAAGTGTCGAATGGACCTTGAGTCATTCTTAAAAATCGACTGACTTTGCTACATTTGAACACATGATTTTGGGGCCGAAACTCTACCATTCATCCACAAACGGGAAATGCTTACCTTCCTACAAATTGTACTCAGTTCTTTGGCAGGTGGAAACAGCTTTTACTTGAATACTTTTTCAATCTTAATTGTTGAGTTCTTCTCGTGATATTTTTCAAATACAGTTTTATTTCCGTAGTTTTTATACAGCGTACAGCCAGTCCCTGCTATGAATGGTGTAAAAATATTGCTCATAGGATCAGTTGGCGTATGCATTTCAGTGGGCTTGGCAGACTGATATGTAATAGCAACTTCTGGCTCGGTGAGGAAAGCAACGGGAAACTACCTCACTCCTCATTTCCCTAGTACGCCTCTGCAGTGATGCCTAGGCCATCTATGACAGCTGATGGTGGAACTGTTGAGGATCCAACCAGCCTTCGGGCTGAGGACTAAACATACATACATCTTTAAGTTATACATTTGTAATATCAATAGGGTATTCGGGTAGATCCAAACTCCTTAATTTTTATTTAAAATGCATTTGCTATTGTATTGTTCGCAAACGTATCGACACCGATATAAAATTTAATGTGTTTTGTTCTAATAATCATAATAATATTAATTTTTGACAAATCCGTCCGTCTGTTATACTGGACAGATTTTCTTCATTTTTCTTTTGTTCTCTCCCGAATTACCTGCCGGTGAATCATGAGACATTGATAAGCTCTAACTTCAGCCTACTTTGAGTGATCATAAAATAAAATCATTAAATGATCACTTCAATCATTGCAGGCGTAGGCTTACCCTAACACGCAATATATTCTCGCAGGTTGCTTATCCCTGCTAGGTATTATTTGATTCTCTGACCTTTCTCAGCTTCCAAATATATTCAACAGATGGCAGAACGTTCCTAATAACTTACATGCTACTAAGAGAAAAAAAGTCTACGTACAAACGGATCCCATCATGACATAAGCCATTATCTGAGAACACCTGTCGAAGGATAACGTAGATGCATTAGAAAGAATTAAGGCCATGTATCTTTAAAAAAAAATGTCGGTATAGAAGAACTGAGATTAGAAATACTATTATATCTACGGCACAATACCAAGCATTACATCAAGAACTGCAGGATTTAAAAAAAAAAAGAATATATGGATAGATTTTTACCAAACAGACGGCATGATGGCGTCAGAATGGATGAATTCTGACTACGAACTGCAGCATATTATAACGCGCTTCTTACTAAATGTTCATAAAACCATTGAAAAGAGCAGGCAAAAACAATATGACTAAGACAGACATATCAAGACGAGTTATCTGAACTATTTATAATGAATGCTGCGGAGCACGGGTCCGCTAGTAAAGCTAATACTTAGACATCAAGACTTTTGTAGTAAATACTCAGTCTGCACATTCGTTGGCTCTGAGAAAGCTTATCAATCAATCAATCAATCAATCAATCAATCAATCAATCAATCAATCAATCAATCAATCAATCAATCAATCAATCAATCAATCAATCAATCAATCAATCAATCAATCAATCAATCAATCAATCAATCAATCAATCAATCAATCAATCAATCAATCAATCAATCAATCAATCAATACTGATCTGCATTTAGGGCAGGTGGCAGATTCCCTATCTGTTGCTTTCCTAGCCTTTTCCGAAATGATTTCAAAGAAATTGGAAATTTATTGAACATCTTCCTTGGTAAGTTATTCCAATCCCTAACTCCCGTTCCTATAAATGAATATTTGCCCCAGTTTGTCCTCTTGAATTCCAACTTTATCTTCATATTGTGATCTTTCCTACTTTTATAGACGCCATTCAAACTTATTCGTCTACTAATGTCATTCCACGCCATCTCTCCGCTGACAGCTCGGAACATACCACTTAGTCGAGCAGCTCTTCTTCTTTCTCTCAATTCTTCCCAACCCAAACATTGCAACATTTTTGTAACGCTACTCTTTTGTCGGAAATCACCCAGAACAAATCGAGCTGCTTTTCTTTGGATTTTTACCAGTTCTTGAATCAGGTAATTTTGGTGAGGGTCCCATTCACTGGAACCATACTCTAGTTGGGGTCTTACCAGAGACTTATATGCACTCTCCTTTACATCCTTACTACAACCCCTAAACACCCTCATAACCATGTGCAGAGATCGGTACCCTTTATTTACAATCCCATTTATGTGATTACCCCAGTGAAGATCTTTCCTTATATTAACACCTAGATACTTACAATGATCCCCAAAAGGAACTTTCACCCCATCAACGCAGTAATTAAAACTGAGAGGACTTTTCCTATTTGTGAAACTCACAACCTGACTTTTAGCCCCGTTTATCAACATACCATTGCCTGCTGTCCATCTCACAACATTTTCGAGGTCACGTTGCAGTTGCTCACAATCTTGTAACTTATTTATCACTCTATAGAGAATAACATCATCCGCAAAAAGCCTTACCTCCGATTCCACTCCTTTACTCATATCATTTATATATATAAGAAAACATAAAGGTCCGATAACACTGCCCTGAGGAACTCCCCTCTCAACTATTACAGGGTCAGACAAAGCTTCACCTACTCTAACTCTCTGAGATCTATTTTCTAGAAATATAGCAACCCATTCAGTCACTCTTTTGTCTAGTCCAATTGCACTCATTTTTGCCAGTAGTCTCCCATGATCCACCCTATGACTCAATACATTGAGAATTGCCGTTCATTGCACTGAAGGAGCTCAAAACGCTTGCAGTCATATTCAAGACACAAGCCAAACCTCATGGCGCAACAGCCTCGGAAAGGCCTGGCCTACTAAGCGACCGCTGCTCAGCCCGAAGGCCTGCAGAGTACGAGGTGTCGTGTGGTCAGCATGACGAATCATCTCAGCCGTTATTCTTGGCTTTCCAGACCGGGACACTAACAGACACACAGTTAAATTCATGTGGATGGTGGGGTGGTTATCATAACTGTTCAACACGAAAACGGGAGATAGACTCTCTCCATCACTCTTCAACTATGTCCTCGAAATAGTTATGTAACAATGCTGCAAACTAAAATTAAAGCCAGGTTGTCTAGCATTTGTGGACGACTTAGCAATCTAAATTCGTGACATGCTCACAGCCCAAAAAACAGATCAAAATCCTGACAGAATTAGCTTAGAATATCGGTTTCTGGGTATCATTCGAAAAAGCAGAATGCATTAATTACAACAAGCAAGCATGAAAGAGTGCCTCAATTTAAAAACCTCGGCAAAACAAACATGGGAAAAGTTTATGGTCTTGCCCAAAATATCCGCAACAAAAACGTACATTTCCAAACACAAAACTAAGAAATTACAAAGGGTCACATCCAGAATGGATTAGGAACACGAATTTAACCAGGAAAGCAGTCATCAACAACATTGGGAAAAAATAAAAGCAAAATCATAAAGATAATTCTAGTCCCAAAACTTACAGGGGAACAACATCCACTCACAAACAAACAATAAATAAGTATGAGCAGT
The DNA here is from genome assembly GCF_040414725.1 of Anabrus simplex. Taxonomy (NCBI): domain Eukaryota; kingdom Metazoa; phylum Arthropoda; class Insecta; order Orthoptera; family Tettigoniidae; genus Anabrus; species Anabrus simplex. The sequence goes on along the minus strand of NC_090278.1, from coordinate 63,339,014 downwards.
GACATTAGAAAATTCACATTAAAATGTTACGGATACGTCAAAAGTAGGGTTGCCAGATGTACTGATTTACCAGGAACAGTACGTTTTTTCCACTCATTTTGTTCCCTTTAAACGGAACGCTTAAAGTTCCATTTTGAAATCTTGCGCATTAGACTCAGTACCGCTGGTAACAAGTGCGTGGTTTTGATTAAAGAGTTCAAGATATTCTGTACTCTTTGCTTCTGACCAAAGATAAAATGACCAAACGTTCCGTTTTAAAAGAACAGTACCGTTTTTCAGTCTTCAATCTATCTGTTTGAATGTAGGCTAATTTTTATGTACGCCACCGCCAAGAGGGAAAGTTTACGATGGACATTGAGTGTCTTTCAATCTTACCAAGCAAACAAGGCAACGGGAATAAAACAAGTTCGCCAACCTCAGTCACTAGTTGCTAATCTGAATCCTCACTACTTTCATCTATCCGATCCTAAGTCTCGAAACTTGTAATGAGTTGTTTAAAGTAATAATAATCTTACGTTTATAGTAAATAGAACTCAGATAATTAGGGTGAAACATTATTTGATTAAGAAGGGGTTCCGCAAGGCACTGTTGTTGGACCTTTACATTTTCGTATATATATATATGTGAGTAAAGCACTGGAATCACAGATAAGGCTTTCTGCGGATGATGTTATACTGTATAGAGTAATAAATAAGTCACAGAATTGTGAGTGACTGCAAAAAGACATCGACGATATTGTGAGATGTAAGGCGGAGAACTGTATAATGATAAACGGGATGAAACATCAGGTTGTAAGTTTCACTACGAGGAAAAGTCCTCTCATTTTTAATTAGTGTGTTGGTGGGATGAACGTACCTCACGGAGATCATTCTAATTACTTAGCTATTAAGTATAAGGAAAGATCTTCATTGGCGTAATCACATTAATGAGGTTGTAAATGAAGGTTACAGATATCTCCATGTGGTTACGAGGGCTTTTAGGGGTTGTAGGAAGGTAAGATCATAATTAGAGTATAGTTCAGTATACAGGACCCTCACCAGGGTTACGTGATTCAAGAACTGGGAAAGATCCAAAAGAAATCAGCACGAGTATTAATACGAAAATGTAGCAGAATGTGGACTGGGAAGACGAACTGTTCAACTAAACGGCAAGTTCCGAGCTGTCATTGGAGGGATGGCATGGAATGACGTTTAGATGAATAAATTTGAGTGGAGTTTTTAAAGGTAGTAAAGATCATAATATGAAGATAAAGGTGGGAAACCAGTAAGACAAACTGGGGCACATATTCAGTTATAGGAAGAGGATTTAGGGATTGGAGTAATATATCAAGGGGAATGTTGGATAAGTTTCTTTCGAATCAGGAGACATCCAAAACAGGGAGATTATTAGGTGTAAAATTCAGCAATCAAAAAATCTTGGACTAAAAGAACAATCTTTAAGTATTTGGCATACTCCTAAATGTGGTTATAATAAATACGCAACTAATAGTTATTACTATACTATTATATGCTATTACTCATCATCATCATCATAATGATCATCATCATTGTCATTTTCCATCGTCCAGCTCCTGTCAGGTCGGGGTGTTGATGGCACTTCTCCACCGTTGCCTCTCCTTCCACCACTCCTCTTCAGTAATTGTATTCCACTCCAGCCTTCTTCTTCTTATACTGTTCTTGTCAGAGTCTTGTCATCTTGCTCTGGGCCTCCCTTTTGCCCTCTTTCCGTCTATCTTAGCCTCCAACACTTGTTCTTGTATCCTTCCCTCCTCCATCCTCGTAACATATCCAAACCATCTTAATTTATTCTTCTCTGTCCTTTCACTCAGTTTATCTTACCCTATCTGTTGACAGTCGATAACTGGAGAATGAGAAGCAGTTCAAGTACTTGAGAAGCTTGCTGACAAAGGATGCCCACTGCACAAATGAAATTCGACCAAGAGTCGCAATGGACAAAGTCGGATTCAACAAGAAGGGGACTCTGTTGATCAGCAAGTTGAGCTTGGAACTGAGGAAGAAACTTCAGCAGATACGTGGACCATGAGAAAACCTACAAAGTTTTGAAATGTGGTGGTGGATGAGAATAGAGAAGATCAAGAGGACAGATCGGATGACAAACGATGATGTACTGAGAAGAGCAGAGGAGAAGAAAACTATTCTGAATACAATTCTTCAGAGGAATGCTAACTGGATCGGACACATACTTAGAATGATGGGCTCATACATGTCGTCATTCAAGGGAAGATCAAAGAAACTGCAAGACGAGGAAGAAGAAGAAGAAGAAGAAGAAGAAGAAGAAGAAGAAGAAGAATTCAACATTTGGATGACGTGGAAATTAGGTGGAGATACAGCAGACTGAAGGAAGAAGCTGAAAACAGGGAACATTGGCGTCAGAAATTCTCCACTAGGCAGAATACTATATTATAATAATGATCTGTTTTCTGACCTCAACATTTCTTACTCTGTCTCCCCTTATACACCTCAGGAACTTCATCCCACTACCGTGTATTGTACTATGATTACTATTATATAAAAAGACAAAGATGATTGCTTAAAGAAATAGGACAAGGTTCCTAAGACAGTCTGGTATTTGAAGGAACAACACTGAAACAGTTCATGGGTTAGCCCGAAGAGAGCCGTAGGCTTCTAGTATTTTCCACCTTCGAAGGATACTTACGGACGTCATTGACTTGTGGTTCGGTATTTCCTGCTAAGGAAATCAAAAGAAAGGAAAGGATAGCTTATTTGTAGCAGTAGCCGTTACCGGTTCCCCAACAGACTAAGTAAGCAAACAACGGCTTTAGCTATAGGCCCAATTCAAAGTTATTAATAGCTCCTTGCATAAGAAACAACGAGGCGAACGGGACAAACATTGGTATAGGGTGTTTCTATTCACACTGAATGTGGTATGAGAAATTTTGACCCCGTAAGATACATTTTTTTTTTTGCTAGGGGCTTTACGTCGCACCGACACAGATAGGTCTTATGGCGACGATGGGATGGGAAAGGCCTAGGAGTTGGAAGGAAGCGGCCGTGGCCTTAATTAAGGTACAGCCCCAGCATTTGCCTGGTGTGAAAATGGGAAACCACGGAAAACCATTTTCAGGGCTGCCGATAGTGGGATTCGAACCTACTATCTCCCGGATGCAAGCTCACAGCCGCGCGCCTCTACGCGCACGGCCAACTCGCCCGGTAAGATACATTTTACCCCACCTAACAAGGGAAGGCTGAAGTTAAATTGAGGTTAATTTGTTAGGCTAAAAATCTGTACCTATTTGTAAATTGTCTGGAATAAGCTTTAACTTTTCTTCGAGATTTTAAACCTATAATTTTCAAGCCATCATTTATAACAGGATTCAGAGGATCGTTCTCGTAGAATAGTGATAAAGGTGCTGGCTCCTTAATATAGGATGCATGAATTCGAGTTATCATTGAACCTTCTTGTCCATTTTAAAATATTTCTTGTCTTTCTCTCTATTTCCTTAAACTGTCTTCTTTAATACATCTTAACAATAAGTCTTGTAGCAATACTGAATTAAATACTTCTCTGGTAAAATCGTAAAACACATGTAGAAATCGTGAAATTCTTCGATTATATATTAAGTCATTTTGTAAAATTTTAACATAGATTAATATTGAAAATAGTGGGCTCTCATTACTGGTCACTCCATGTGAAATTTGTGCTGGACTAAGCGGAGGCGGGACAGATTTTTATCCCGGTACTCCGGTTTTCCCTGTCATCCTTCATTCCAGCAACACTCTTCAATTCATTTCATTTCATCTGTCAGTCATTAATCATTGCCCCATATCGGTTCGACAGGCTTCGGCAGCCGGCACAATTCCTATCCTCGCCGCTAGATGGGGGACTTCATTCATTCATTCATTCCACTCCTGACCCGGTCGAATGACTGGAAATAGGCTGAGAATATTTTATTTTATTGAAAATAACATTTAATTTTCTGACATTGTTTTTAACTCTACATCTTTTTCTCCATTCGTCCTACTTTTACGGTTTATGGAGACGGCAAGGTGCCAGAATTTTGTTCTGAACAAGGTCTTTTACGTGCAATGAAATCTACCGACTGGAGGCTGAAGTATTTGAGCACCTTAATGTATTACCGAAGTGAATCGGGATCGAACCTACCAATTTCGGCTCTGAAAGAGGGCGCCCTTCCATCCGAGCCCCTCATTTCGGTATTATTATTAATTATTATTATTTGCCATCTTTCCTAATGCTTTTTACTTCGGACAGGTTTCATAGTTCTGTTATATTGTCTCCGTTTCTCTTAGTCTTCAAGATTTTGACGGATGTCATTCATATCCTCGTTGTTGCTGTTGTTGTTGTTGTTGTTGTTGTTGTTGTCCGTCCAGAGGATCACTGGCCTTCAACCTGATGGCGTCTTCCCGGGTTGACGTCGAGGGACGTTCTTGCCATTGAGCTGTCGTTATTTCTGATGACATGACTGTAAATTTGGGAGCTTAGCCTCCCTCACTTCCTTAACGATTATTGGGGCAACGCCCAGTCTCTGTCGAGCATTCTCATTGGTCACGCTGTCATGATGAGTAAGCGTGAATGTTCATCTCTTATGGTTTGGAAGACTTCTTCCTATCTCCTAGACGACAATTCTGCCCCATGCTTGTTTAACGGGCGCACTTATAAATATTTGCCATGAGAGTAGAATATTGACCTCCGTATCCCAGAGGTAATCGGATTTTTGAATGGCGGAAAGAAAGTCAATTTGATACTCCATGTCGTACGATGTCGGCATGTTAAAGATCACTGGTAACACATTTTGTGTTCACCCGACAAAATTCATTAAAACTCAGCCATAGACGCCCAAGAGAGATTCGGATTATTCCGTCGTCTAGTAGGCCTAGAGTAAAACAGAACGTCGAAATTGAGGAGCAGACAGCCAGATGGTGTCAAATTAAAATATCTGCACACGGTAGCTGAGGCCATACGATTATTATTTTATTAGCAAAATAGTTTTTAAAAATAATAGAATGCCATGTTTCGCTCCATAAGGACATTCTCAGATTCCTTCAATTCACTTATTTTCTTGCATATATAACTTACGTACAAGACTGTTTACGTTCTGTAATATGTCTCATTCCTAATCAGTGACAAGCTTGCACTGCGTAATCAATATCGTACGTTCAAACGCACAAAAATACGCCAGCAAAGAAGTATTTAATTTTCTCCGTGGCTCAGATGGCAGAGCGCTGGCCTCTCACTGTTGCGTTCCGTGGTTCCAATCCCGGTCACTCCATGCGAGATTTGTGCTGGAAAACTAGGGTTTTCTCCGGGCACTCCGGTTTTCGCTGGCATCTTTCATTCTAGCAACACTCTTCAATATTTCATCTGTCAGTCATTAATCATTGCCCCAGAGGAGTGCGACAGGCTACGGCAGCCGGCACATTTACCGTCCTACCGCTAGATAGGGGCTTCATTCCATTCCTGACCCAGTCAGATGACTGGAAACAGGCTGAACATTTTTATTCTCGGAACGCGAGAATATTCGTATACTGTGCTAAGCCGGTGGGCGGAGAGATGGTACTTATAATCCTATCACGTACACAATACGTTCACCCCATTTCAAAAAAAAGGATTTTTTAACAAACTGAGGATGTCCTTATGGAACGAAACATGTGATTCTAATAACCGTTTTATTTTTCAGTTATACACTAGTGGGTTAGCGTGATTAGCTGCCACCCCCGGAGGCCCAGGTTCGATTCCCGGCTCTGCCACGAAAATTTGAAAAGTGGTATGAGGGATGGAACGGAGTCCACTCAGCCTCTGGAGTCAACTGAGTAGAGGTGGGTTCTATTTCCACCTCAGCCATCCTGGAAGTGGTTTTCCGTGGTTTCCCACTTCTCCTCCAGGCGAATGCCGGGATGGTACCTAACATAAGGCCACGGCCGCTTCCTTCTCTCTTCCTTGCCTATCCCTTCCAATCTTCCCATCCCTCCACAAGGCCCCTGTTCAGCATAACAGGTGAGGCCGCCTGGGCGAGGTACTGGTCATTCTCCCCAGTTGTATCCCCGACCAGGAGTCTGAAGCTCCAGGACACTGCCCTTGAGGCGGTTGAGATGGGATCCCTCGCTGTGTCCGAGGGAAAACCAACCCTGGAGGGTAAACAGATAATGATGATGATGATGACAGATATACACTAGTGTTTTATACTTTTGTATTGTGTATCCGATAGATTGATATACTCAAAGGTTATTTCAACAAAGTTGACACTAAAAACCGTTGATTTCATCTAAATAAATTGAGGTATTCAGAGATCTTTTTACCATAAAGGTCACCACTTGAACCATGCTTCAGTGATTTCTAATGTGAAGGAATTTAGACAAAATGAATTCAGGGCAGTGGAGGGAAGAATTAATGACTGGATGCCAAAAATTGGAGAGTTTCACTCACAGAGTTTTTATGTTTGAACGGTGGAATGCATGGCCACCTATAATGGAACACATGAGTCGAAATCCTGCACATTGAAAATTAAAACGTAATTTTTTCTATTATCAACTTATTTAAAATTTCTTGATAACTTTATGTATTATCTGTGTCGAGAAGCTTGATCTAAAAACATGTTACTCACATTGACTCATTTATAGTTAAGATTATTCCATTTTTCACGTTTCTCTACTCAATTCAGCTGATACAGGAGGTTTTGGTTTCAAGGAATTTGTAGAGAAACCTTTTCTTTACAGCACGTGGTTTCAGTTCCCACCGGTACCGACAAGTCCTATGATGTCTATGAGATAGGACAGGGAAGAAAACGAAATGGGCAGCCCTGAAGATGGTTACGTGGTTTCCCATTTTCATGTCGGGAAATGCTGGTGTTGTTCCTTATTAAGGCCACGGCCGCTTCGTTCCCGGAAAGACCTTTCTCTATCGGTGCGACGTAAAGCAGATTGTAAAAAGTCGAACGTGACCTTAATTAAGGTATAGCCCCAGCATTTGTCTGGTGTGAAAATTGGAAACCACGGAAGTTAGAAATTACATGCTTAATTGTATCAGTATTGATAAAAAAATGAAATTTGATCGTAGCTTCTAGAATACATATGTACCTGTATCGGACAAACTATTGAACAGATTTTCACCAGCTGGTTACGGAATTACGGAAAAACTTTGAATCAAAATCAGTGAAAAACACTTTCTCTGTGCCTAAGATTGTGTTGCTTTATAAATGACCTGTTCTATGGTTACAAAAAGTAAACCAAAAATCTTATTCAAATAATTAGAATCACTTAATATTCTGGTGAAGAAGTCTTTCAAGATGTATCAAGAAACCACAGTTATATCCCTTCAGGCAAACAACTTGATGTTGAAAACATCCTAGGGGTATGAGCTACGAATTTTAGGCAAATAAAATATAATAGAGTATGTGAATATATTCTTTATTTATTCCTAAAAATTACAATCCTTTTCTTAATCATCGTTATCCGGCGGATTAGATTAGCAGTTTGCCTTTTTCTACCACTACGAGCGCTAACGTGAGTCAATGTAGAGTTTAACTTAAGCCCTTATAACTACATTTAGTGTGGACGTTTTTCAAAATATACAAAAATACATGAGGGTATTGAAAAAAGCAACACATTACAGACATAATTATGTAAATAGTTTAATAATGAAACGATTAGAATCAAAAAGAAAATGAGTAAATAAACAAACGGTTTTAGGCTGTTTTTCCGGAACTGCATCTAGGACGCAAGTGATTTTCGATTTTTTAAACAGTTTGATGCTGTAAAGCTATCCGAGACTCACAATTTTAAACATTTCCGGCCCTTTTAGTATTCAAACTTTTGGCACAATTGAGGAAATTGCTTAAGTTTTCGGCAGAAACTTTGCAATTTTAACAATGAAAATATAGAGAAATAATTCTGAGTCTTTAAGACAGAGAGAGAGAAAGAATCCACAAGGGATAGCTTCCCTAGAACAAGGGGTACCGTACGGTAACAGCATCAAATAAATAATAATTTTCACACTATTTATCTTAGGATAAAATGAGCTGATATATATATATATATATATATATATATATATATATATATATATTTAAATTTTGAATTTCCCCTGTTCTAGTCCTACAGCTATCCCCCATCAGGAAAATGTGTAGTAAGTAGAATGTCACGAAGCCGTCGTATGATGTAGAGCGATGTGGGAGGGAGACTTGAACGCGGGTATAGACATGGAACCGGTCTGAAAGGAGATCATGTGCCATATATACTGTAGACCAGCCTCACTCTGTGTTAAAGTTCGCTTCTAAACTTCCTGTAAATTCCCCTGTTGTTTAGAGGATTTTTCCGATTGGTTAGTGTTGAGGCTAAAATGTGACTTAACTATTAGATCCTGTTCCAAAGCTCCAAAGCGACCTCATTAGTGGTTCTTAATATAGACACTTTTAGTGTTTAGGGAGAATGCGTATCTCGCCGAGAGTATCTTACTTACGATTTTGTTTAATTTCTCAGTTAGACAAAAGAGGAGGCTACCAGTTAAAATAAAGTAATTGAAAATCTGAAACGTGGTTTCCCTGGAATGGCGCTTCAAAGTAAGGCAAAATTTGTGCTAAATATGTGACGTCACACGCATACTCTGTTACAAGATGGCGCTGTGTTGACTGGCGTGCTCTTTTTAATAAGTAAGTCCACGAAACTCTAAAAGCCCTGTGGGTGTTACAATAGTGAGGTCACAGCCGCCTCCTTCCCACTCCTAGCCCCTTCCTGTCCCATCGTCGCCTTAAGACCTATCTGTGTTGGTGCGACGTAAAGCAATTAGAAAAAAAAGAGTTTTAGTGAGGATGTAAAGGAGACGGCGTGTAAGTCTCTGGTAAGACCGCAGTTAGAGTATGGATCCAGTGTATCGGACCAGAAATACTTGATACGAGAACTGGAAAGGAAAGCGGTTCGATTTGTTCTTGGTATATTCTGACAAAAGGGTAGTGTTACGAAAATATTACAAACTTTGGGCTGGGAAGACTTGGGAGAAAGGAGACGAGATGGAGGACTACGTGGTATGTTTCGATCTATCAGTTTAGAGATGGCGTGGGGGTGTATCTTAATTAAGGCCACGGCCGCTTCCTTCCCATTCCTAGACCTTTCCTATTCCATCGTCGCCATAAGACCTGTGTCGATGCGACGTAAAGCAAATAGCAAATATTATATACATTTATATAATAATAATAATAATAATAATAATAATAAGAAGAAGAAGAAGAAGAAGAAGAAGAAGAATTACCACAATCACACAAACGGTCATATGTCACCTTTCACACTAAACAATCAGTGGTATTCAAGATGTAATCTCTACATCTCGATACTGAGTGTTCGTGACAGCAGCTGGAAGTGAATTCCAAAGATGGACATACACGAAGAAATAGTGTTATTAAGCTGAAAATAAAAGAGGTACGACACTCGAAAAATGAAGGCATCGGCCAAAGAAATACAAGGCTCATGAAGGGCGTGAAAACGAAAGACTCCGTAGGCCTCGAATGCTCTAATAACTTCGGTTCGGAAAAGAACATGAGTTGACCCAGGGAGAAGCCTAGCACATATAAATGAAAGCAATGCCAGAACTCATCTAAGGGCCCCGCGGTCTCCAATCCACGACAGGTGTTATTCTACCACCGCCACCCACAGTGAAATAGATTTTAACAGGAGAAAATTGATTCCCGTTATCATAGTTGCAGATCTCTAATTCTACTTGGAATACAAACGAGAGGGATGCAACTTTAATTTTTGTAAATTCCCCATGATTTGGCCGGGAGTCGAATCCTGGACGTCTTGGTGAAAAATCAGTGGTGATTTAATTCAGCTACATATAATATATCCAAGTCCCGTGAAGCAATTCTCTCGAAATACAGTATCCTACACTGTCAGAACACTCGTTCGCTTCCCCAAACTCCAGTAAAACATGTCCCCATTCGTATTTGCTTCTGACTTCAATATCAAACTGTATCCTACACGATTTCAGGTACTGTACATGGAAACGAGGCTTAACAATAGGCTTTTGTTCACATGACCGAGGCTTCTGGCAGTGATGTCACACGCCGATGACTAGGCTTGTAGTTCAGGGGGCTCTGCATTGCGTAGGTTCAACAATAGGCGTAAGAATCGCAGCCTCCTAAGCTAAGAGTGGAATACGGAAATGAGTAGGGCTTGATTTCCGTAGGCTTTGGAATCATACATGCGTGTAAGGTGTTTTAATAGCTTGTTAGGGCATGGTTTTCAAAACTCTAAACAATGTATTTGAAAGTTTCCAAGCATCGGAATTTTCTTACAAAGATGGTAATGTTCCATCTTAAAGTTTTTATTTAAATTTTTCGTCACTACATTGTTTAATTCTCAAACTTTCATGTTAACACGACTAGATCAATCAGTCAATCATCTATTTATTTATTTATTTATTTATTTATTTCTTTATTTATTCCTGACTTACATTTGTGGCGAAGTTAGGGCTCACGGCCCTCTCTTACACTTAACCACTATAAACAGAATTTAAAAATGTAAACATAAAAGTAAGACATAGAAATTCTAAACAGAAATAATACTACAGACAGATAATTCTAAGACTACCGGTAAGTTAGGCCTACATATCAGTACAGCAATTAATGTGATAATTACTAATAATAATAACAATATTAATAATAACAATATTAATATTATTATTATTATTATTAATAATAAATGAAGAAAACCCATTCACACAACATACACACAATGACTCACACAACTCAGTTCTATGTTACCAGGAAAAACTTTCTAACGTCTGCATTTAGGACTGTCAGCCCGGTGGTAGATTCCCAATCAATTTTTTACCTAGCCTTTTCTTAAATATTTTCATAGAACATATCCCTTGATAAAATATCCCAATCCCACACTCCTCGTCCTATAAATGAATATTTGCCCCAATTTATCCTCTTGGATTCCAACTTTATCTTCATATTATGATCTTCCCTACTTTGTAAAAAGCTCCACTCAAGCTTATTCATCTACAAATGTCACGCCCCGCCATCTCTTCACTGGCAGACCACTTCGTCGAGCATCTCGTCTTCTTACCCCCAAGTCTTCCCAGCCTAAAGTTAGCAACATTATCGTAACACTACTCATTTGTCAGAAATCACCTAGGACAAATCGTGCTGTTCTGTCTGATAATATCGATGAAATCTTTGTTATTTAAGTTATTTACACGCATTCTAACAATGCTGTTCGTATCCATAAAATCATTTTTTGGAACCTGCCATCAACCATGTAAAAACCATTATGATGATACCTAAGAGTTGGAGGATATAAAGTGTCAGAGTGCTAATTGCCGGCTGACGTAGTTCTGAACTAGGCATTCGTAATATTAATATACTGGGAGAAAGAATCATTCTGGTTCATCTTCTGGTGTGTTACTGCCTCGTGGATTCTCGGGCACACAAGACTAACGAATGTACTGGAAGAAAAAAATGATTCTGGTTCATCTTCTAGCGCGTCACTGCCTTTTGGATTCTGGGAAACGAACAAAAGACTGTCGAATACATTGGAAGAAAATATAATTTGGCTCATCTTCTAACATGCAACTGCCTTCTGGATTGTCGAGAAGAGGACATCAAACGAATGCACTGGAAGAAATGTTATTCTGGTTCTTCTTCTAGCGTGTCACTGCCACCTGGATTCAGGGGAACAAAAGACTAATGCACTGGAGGAAAAAATTGGGTTCATCTTATATCGTGTCATTGCCTCCTGGATTCTCGGGAACAAACAAAATACTATCGAATGCACTAGAAGAAAAAATCATTCTGGTTCTTCTTCGATCGTGTCACTGCCTCCTGGATTCTCAGGAACAAACTAAATACTATCGAATGTACTGGAAGAATAAATTATTCTGGTTCATTTTCTAGTGTGCCACTGCCTCCTGCATTCTCTGGAACAAACAAAATACGGTCGAATGCACTGGAAGAAAAATTCTTATTCATCTGCTAGCGAGTCACTGCCTTCTGAATTCTAGGCAACAAACAACATACTATCTAATGCACTGAAAGAATAAGTGATTCTGGTTCATCTTCTAGCGTGCCACTGCTTCCAGGATTCTCAGGAACAAAAAAATACTACCGAATTCATTGGAAGGTAAAAATCATCCCGTTTCTGAAAATAACGAATGTATTTTTAGGAACATAATGGAACAGAAGCTTTCAATGAAACTAAGATAAGTATTTCTTTAACTGTAAATGGGAAGTTATCTTATCAGCTGTGGCGTTGAAGAGGGATTCCTACGTGTGCAGAAATAATAGCTATTTGTTTGTGAATGGAGTTTATCAGTGTTTGTGACACGGACATGCGGAAGGAAGGAAGGAAGCCAGTCATTCAACCCGCAGAGAACCTTGTTAGCATAAGTTGGTCAGCCAGCCATTGTGTGTTCACCAGGCTACAGGGGTGTACAATACTCTCACGTGCCACTGCATTGAATAAATAACAAGGTGAGAAAAAATTTTAAAAATAAAAGAAACATTCCCAGTCAGGCCAGATTACTCACAATACTTTATTAAAAAACATTGAGGATGATATCTCAGCACAAGAGGATCACACCATAGAGGAAGTATCTGTTGCATGTGAAATCGAAACATAGGATTTCTCATGCTAAAGAGCAGTAATATCGAAGATTACGCTACAGTAGTGATGAACTGTTTGTAAATAAGAAATAGGGGCATTTTTCGTATTTTTGAATTAAGGAACTTGGCGAATTATAGAGCGCTTAGAACCTAAGACTATGGTACAGTATTTTTCTTCCAAGACTTCTTCGTAAGTCGGGTGATCGCCCGATAACACTCTCCGAGGTTGACGTCGAATCTGCAAAAGCGAAAAATTCGCCGAAGTGATCTCTAGCCGGAAGGTCACCCGGAAGGTCATCTATGACCTTCAGTCTTTGCAGATCCCGTCGTATCTCTTCCAGCCAACCGGTGGTGTGTTTTAATTTTGAGATGTTATCAAAAATCTTCTTAGCATGTCATTGTTCACTCTGTAAAGGTGACTATAAAACTATAGTCTTCGTCTTTTAATTGTACAGTCGAACCTCGATATCTCGAACCCCCAATACTCGAATTTTCGGTATCCTTATGTAATTTAAATTTCCCGGTCATTTGTCCTATTCTTCACGTGCATTTATTTCTTTATTACTCGAAATTCGGTTAAACGAATTTCTCGATTTTTCGAAGCAAGAAATACTCTGTAACTCGTATTTTGTGCAACATTAACTGTGCAATACGGCATTTCTGTTTTGTGAGGAACAAAAAACAGATCAGATGTAAGGCTTTTCAGGCGTTTTACTCTATTAACCAGCGTTTCGTTTTAGGTCTGCACCCACTGACGCTGGGGTGTATACAGGTGAACTTATCAGAAGCCCCATATAAGTGGTACATTCTGATAATTGCATACGGGAGATAAAACTCCACAATGGAATTATTGCCCGCCTAGCAATTCCGAATGGAAATTCTAAGTTCCCAAGGAGGGAATTAGATATTTTCCCACCAATAGAGCATGTCAAAAAACAGATCAGATGTACATTCCCTCCTTGGGAACTTAGAATTTCCATTGTGAGGAACAGTTAACAAGTAACTAAAGGGTTAGAATGATGCTGGGAGCTAATATGACGGGAACAGAAAAACGAAAACTTCTAGTGATCGCAAAATCGGCGAAGCCTCGCTGTTTCTCGGCTGTGAATCAATTACCGGTCACATACGAAAGCAACAAGCTTCATTTACGAATCTCGGCTGCGTGTTATTGACGAGAATGTCAACGTGAAGGGAGGAAAGGTTAACCGTAAGAAAGAGAACAGGCTAACCGATTTTTTCCAAAGGTGTTAATGTTTCTTGTTACACTACTTTATGTACTGTATCCTATCTTCTAGAAAGTTAAAAAGTCTTATATTAATGTGATGTCGTTAAATAGAGTTTGCTTGTATATGTTTAAGTAGGCCTACTATTAAAAATAATGTAGCCTATTCACTATAAACCCGTAGATATATATGGTTCAATTATGTGCTATACATACTCGAAAACGGTTTTCTCTATACTTAGAAATTTCGATAACTCTTAATAAAATTTAGATATTGAGGTTCCATTGTATCTGTAATTTTCTCTATATTGCGGTAGAGGTCTTCATTCTTCTTTCCATCCCAATATCTTTGTTATTTTCGGGTCACAAAATAATCCTAAGCATTTTTCATATTATTATCTGGACACAAGTTTGCTTTCAGACTGACTTTATTGTATGGGAGTGAAAGCTGGGTGGACTCATGGGCATTCTGTTCATAAGTTAGAAGCAACAGACATGAAAGTATCGAGAAACAGTGACAGGAGGGTACACGGAATGAGGAGGTAAAGGCTAAGTTAGGCATGAACTCGATGCTGTGCCTATAAACTGTCTTCGGTGATGAGGCATGTGAGGCGAATGGAAGAGAATAGGATTCCATGAAGAATAATGGAGTTGGTCATGGAGGGGAGGAAAAGCAGAAGGTTAAACTCAGTTCTTAACTATTACAGCCCGGAGCAGGTTGGAACGGAAACTTATTGAAGAGAATATCAAGTATAGAATACACTAGCCCGCACAACAATTTTGATATGAGGGTTACATAAACATTAGTGGTACGGCCTGTTAGAATCCCTAGAATTTATGCTACTCTTTTTACCTTAAAAGCGAGCTAGACAACACTTCCTACTAATCAAATTGTTTTGCAATTTACTACCTAAGAATCTGATATCTATTAATTATGCAAAAGTAAGAAGGGTGGAAATAAAACGAGGCCACAAATAGAGGATTGTGGAGGTGTTTAATAAATTCACAGAAACTTGCAGACTGAACGCTTAAAGTCATAACAGTCTATACCGGAGATGCCAGTATTTATTTATTTATTTATTTATTTATTTATTTATTTATTTATTTATTTATTTATTTATTTATTTATTTATTTATTTTATATTTCGGAATATATTTCGCTTTACTTATGGCACTATGATACGATACGGGTTCAATACAAGTAGAATTGAAGTAGAATGGGACCGATTACGAATTAATCAGGCAATTATTAATTGTTAACTATTTTTCTTAATAAATTAAGCATCCACTACAATAAGGGTTCAATAATAAGGACCTGTACACTGAGATACTTTTGATTGTCTTCTGATGAGTTCTGTGTTGATTCATTCAGCTGCTAGCCACACCATCGCCATTTTCCCCACGTTACCACATGGCTTAACTACTCTGTGATAATTTAATTATTATTGATGTTAGCCATACTAAAGGTTTATTGATTGAATTATAGGTTATTGCAGAAAATTAAGGACCATTTATGTGAGAGTTGATGGATAGAAAGAGTTCGTAGTTCAATGTAATCGCAGGGGTCACGCAATGTTGTAATCACTCACCCTTATTGTTCATAGTTCACAAAGGCTCATTTACTGCGAGGTATTACATGGCAAGATGAGTTCGGTTGTGAACATTTCTGCTTAAACCAGTGACTTGTTTTAATGGCGGAATAACATTTATGATCATTTGATTTCTTTTGTCACATTAAAAAAGAAATACGAAATAGAACTGGGCAACATTATGAACATTAATCAGAGGGAAAATTTGAGAGTCCCAAATCTTCGAAGAATGAGGAAGAGAATGGGCGCGAAAATTAAAGAGAACAAGAGTTGACCAAGCGAGGATGGATGGGAAAAATGAAATTGAGAAATCTAGTTACAAGTAAGCGCAAACAACGCTAGACTCATGTAAAGGCTCTGTGGTGGACAACCCACTCTCTATCCCCATAACAGTCTCTCGGGGTTTCACCTCTTACGACAGGCAGTGGAACCGGTGGATATATTCAATCCCACCAACAGAGGATATAAATTGAATGAATAACCACCCGGCCGTTTTGATTTTTTAAAACCAATCACCACTTCTGCGGGTAATGAAATTATCTTACACCAAAACAAAGAGATCTTCTTGAATTCCTTGAATTAATCTCTCAGAAAGCAAGTCTTTATAAGAAAATTAATGGTTGGAAAGCGGCCATGTTCGTACACCTTTCTAGACAGTAGCATCAGCCTCATTTCTTTTCAAAGCTGTGATTCACTCCTGTCTATCTTTACCAAGAAAATAAAATAGTACGGGATGTGGCCATGTTCGTACACCTTTCCAGACAGTAGCAGCAGCCTCATTTCTTTTCAAAGCTGTGGTTTACTCCTGTCTGTCTTTACCAATAAAATGAAGTGGTGCGGAAAGCGGCCATCTTCGTACACCCTTCTAGACAGTAGTAGCAGCGTCATTTTGTTTAAAGCTGTGGTTTACTCCTGTCTATCTTTACCAATACAATGAAATGGTGCGGAAAGCGGCTATCTTCGTACACCCTTCTAGACAGTAGTAGCAGCCTCATTTTGTTTAAAGCTGTGGTTTACTCCTGTCTATCTTTACCAATAAAATGAAATGGTGCGGAAAGCGGCCATCTTCGTACACCCTTCTAGACAGTAGTAGCAGCGTCATTTTGTTTAAAGCTGTGGTTTACTCCTGTCTATCTTTGCCAATAAAATGAAGTGGTTCGGAAAGCGGCCATCTTCGTACACCCTTCTAGACAGTAGTAGCAGCCTCATTTTGTTTAAAGCTGTGGTTTACTCCTGTCTATCTTTACCAATAAAATGAAATGGTGCGGAAAGCGGCCATCTTCGTACACCCTTCTAGACAGTAGTAGCAGCGTCATTTTGTTTAAAGCTGTAGTTTACTCCTGTCTATCTTTACCAATAAAATGAAGTGGTTCGGAAAGCGGCCATCTTCGCACACCCTTCTAGACAGTAGTAGCAGCCTCATTTTTTTAAAGCTATGGTTTACCGGCTGCGGTATTGAATGTTCAGTGCGGAGTAAATCAGGTTAAAGGTAGCAGCATACACTGCAGTGTGGTGGCGAGTCCCGTTAGCGCACCTCCGGTTCAAAACAGGATACGGGATGTACTCTATGTAAATGTGGACGACACAAAGTGGGCCACGCTGATTAAAGCTCGGCTAGCGCAGTCTAGCACAACCACTTCATTGTAGGCACGGACCATTATTGTAGCACCATCTAGTGTCTCAGCCTGTCAGTCCCTCCCCCCTCCAGAATCAAATATTGGGCATCGGTAAAAAAGGCAAATCTTAGTATCAGCAATCAGTGCAGAAAACTGTGGATTAAGAGGACCTGGAATGTCCTGTTCTTATTAACATAGATATGTTGTTTTGATGCTGCTCTAACTGGAATTACCGTGGACAGAAATCCGACACCGTGGTAACTAGGCTACCAGTGTTCGTCATCTGTCTATACTAAATCTTCGTCATTTTCTTCCTCAGAACAATGCCTTTCTTTCTTTCTTTCTTTCTTTCTTTCTTTCTTTCTTTCTTTCTTTTTTCTTCCTTTCTTTTTTTCTTTCTTTCTTAATCTGTTTACCCTCCAGGATTGGTTTTTCCTCGGACTCAGGAAGAGATCCAACCTCTGCTGCCTCAAGGGCAGTGTTCTGGAGCGTGTGACATTGGGTATTGAGGATAAAAAAGGGGTTGAGGACAGGTACCTCACCCAGTAGGCCTCACCTGCTATGCCAAACAGGGGCGTTGTGAGGGACTGGCAAGAATTGGAAGGGGTAGACAAGGAAGAGAGGAGGAATCATCCGTGGCCTTAAGTTAGGTACCATCTCAGTATTTGCCTGTAGGATAAGTGGGAAACTACGGAAACCACTTCGAGGATGGCTGAGTGAATCCTATTCCAACCCTCGTACCACTTTTCAAGTTGCGTGGCAGGGCCGGGAATCGATCCCGGACCTCCAGGGGGTGGCAGCTAAATCATGACAACCACTACACCACAGAGGCGGGTATTACGAAATTATTCTGTGTTAAGTTTACCTTAAAATTATCATTATTATTTTTTCTCAGAAAGAATTGCCCTTTTCATATTTTGAATTTTATAACCCACTGGCAAATGGAAGTAGGCTTACATGAAATAAAATTTAGAAATGTATGTACTCAAAGGTGTCAAATGATGTTCACGTCTAGTATCCTCAAAGAAGGTTCAGACCTATTGCAAACGTAAGCAAGAAGAAAGAATGAGCCAGAAGGAATCGAACAAGTCAAAATATCCGAATTTAAGGGTAATTTGGCCCTAGGAAATTTTTCATGCTTTTGCGTTTCTTTAATTACCAATTGCTTATTAATTCATCATCATCATCATCAACTGTTTACCCTCCAGGTTCGGTTTGTCCCTCGGACTTAGCGAGGGATCCCACCTCTACCGCCGCAAGGGCAGTGTCCTGGAGCTTCAGACACTTGGTCGGGGGATACAACTGGGGAGTATGACCAGTACCTCGCCCAGGCGGCCTCACCTGCTATGCTGAACAGGGGCCTTGTGAAGGGATGGGAAGATTGGAAGGGATAAGCAAGGAGGAGGGAAGGAAGCGGCCGTGGCCTTAAGTTAGGTACCATCCCGGCATTCGCCTGGAGGAGAAGTGGGAAACCACGGAAAACCACTTCCAGGATGGCTGAGGTGGGAATCGAACCCACCTCTACGCAGTTGACCTGCCGAGGCTGAGTGGACCCCGTTCCAGCCCTCGTACCACTTTTCAAATTTCGTGGCAGAGCCGGGAATCGAACCCGGACCTCCGGGGGTGGCAGCTAATCACGCTAACCACTACACCACAGAGGCGGACTGCTTATTAATTAATTATTATTATTACCGAGCTCGATAGCTACAATCGCTTAAGTGCAGAAAGTATACCGTATTCGGGAGTGGGTTCGAACCCCAACGTCGGCAGCCCTGAAGATGGTTTTTCGTGGTTTCCCATTTTCACACCAGGCAAATGCTGGGGATGCACCTTAATTAAAGCCACGGACGCTTCTTTCACACTCCTAGCCCTTCCCTGTCCCTTTGTCGCCAAATACTCCTTAAACGATGTAGGTTTTTTGTTTATGTGCCCTTAACCTCGCGAAAGTTTGACAACACCGGTGTCCGCCACAGTTTCGGTCCCTATGCGTACAGTTAGAGAGAGAACGCACCGCGTGTACCAAGTCTAACGGAAAGCGGAGGTGGCTTGGAATGCGAGAAGACGATCAAAAGTGATGAACTTTAACCCCAGGCTTGATAACAAGAGGAGTATGTCCTTGGCGTGGCCGGCTGTAAGCAGGCCCAAAAACCGGTTTATATGTCTTCTGCCTCCCCGGGCGTCAGGAATCCGGAACTGCGGCTGAGACTTGGGATACTGTACCGCTACACACAGCCCTCTGAATCAACAGATCAACCGTCTCGCAAGCGGGAGTGATAGTGGAGGGCTTAGGAATACTTCATAAGCGAGTTACAATCAGAACACATTTCAAAAGTAAGGTTGAAGCATTTTTAGGAAGTACAAAACATTTTAGTAATTGGTTCTAAAACTAACTAAGAGCCTGGTGTTGTCCGCCTCTGTGGTATAGTGGATAGTGTGATTACCTGCCAACCCGGAGGCTCGGGTTCGATTCCCGGATCTGCCACGAAACTTTAAAAGTGGTACGGGTGCTAGAATGGGGTCCACTCAGCCTCAAAGTTTAAAACCTACAAATGAGAGGCAGAAAACAAGATCATAAAGATATTTCTAGCGTTGAAGGGTGCATTATATTACGTATATATTAAATAAAATTAACACCTACTTCTGATGAAATTAGTTAATAAATAACGTTAGAATGTCATACTAAAATAATTGAAAGCTTGATATTTCCGACTTCATGGCTGATTGGTCAGCGTTGAGGCCTTCGGTTTAGAGGGTCCCGGATTCGATTCCCGGCCGGGTGGGGGATTTTAATCGCGTCTGATTAATTCTTCTGGCTCAAGGGCTGGGTATTTGTGTTTGTCCCAACACCTTCCTCTTCACATTCAGACAGCTCACTACACTATCAACCACCACAAGAACACGAAATAGTGATTTCATTCCTTCATATATATATATAGATAGATAGATAGATAGATAGAGAGATAGAGATGGCGTCAGGAAGGGCATCCGGTCAAAAAACAGGGTCAAGTCCGCATGTGCAACACAGTTCGCACCCGCGACCCCACAGATGTGGGGGAAAAGCGGTAGAAGAAGAAGAAAAGCTTAATATTTCTTTTTTCCTCAAATAATATCTGTAAAATGATTATCCTTATTCTTTAAAAATATAATCATAAAATAAACTTCAACTCTGTAAAATTCTAAATGTCTGGAAAAATCATTACCGTGTTTACGAATTATAGACACCAACACAGATAGCCCAAAGGTTCCCTCACACACAGAAAACGTTAATAAGACCGTAATAAAATAAAACTCAGAATCAAAGAAATTCAAATACATAAAAAGCTAAACAAATAACAGAGTAGCGGGGGGGGGGGGGTTCGATTCCTTCCTCAGCCATCCTCGAAGTGGTTTTCCGTGGTTTCCCACTTCTCCTCCAGGCAAATGCCAGGATGGTACTTAACTTAAGGCCACGGCCACTTCCTTGTCTATCCCAGTCTTCCCATCTCCCACAAATCCGCTGTTCAGCATAGCAAGTGAGGCCGTATGGGAGAGATACTGGTACTCCTCCCCATCTGTATCCCCGACCAGATGTCTCACGCTCCAGGACACTGCCTTTGAGGTGGTAGAGGTGGGATCCCTCGCTGAGTCCGAGGGAAAATTAATTCTGGAAGGTAAACGGATAAAATAAATAAATAAATAAATAAATAAATAAATAAATAAATAAATAAATAAATAAATAAATAAATAAATAAATAAATATTAAGTATTTATAACAGAGCCGGCCCCGTGGTGTTGGGGTAGCGTGCATGCCTCTTACCCGGAGGCCCCGGGTTCGATTCCCGGCCAGGACAGGGATTTTTACCTGGACCTGAAGGCTGGCTCGAGGTCCACTCAGCCTACGTGATTAGAATTGAGGAGCTATGTGACGGTGAGATAGCGGCCCCGGTCTAGAAAGCCAAGAATAACGGCCGAGAGGATTCGTCGTGCTGACCACACGACACCTCGTAATCTGCAGGCCTTTGGGCTGAGCAGCCGTCGCTTGGTAGGGCAAGGCCCTTCAAGGGCTGTAGTGCCATGGGGTTTGGTTTTATTTATAACAGACGGAAAGTTTGTTTATAGAGACGTCTTCCTCTATAATGGCTGGATGTGAGCATTCACTCATACTTTGTCAAGCTTGACCCGTCTTTTTATCAGCTGAGTGTGTAGCTCATTTGCTACCTCTTAAGTGATAACACTGACACTCACTTGGAGGTACGATATGCCGTCCCTCGCCAAGAATTCTTCCTCCCCCTTTACGTACGAGACAGCTCCGAGAAGAGCCCTTTTAGCCTTCTTATCAGAGTAATCCCTGGATGGTAGAAGAGCAGTTGCTACAGTGACCCGAAAAAGTCCTGTCATACAAAGCCCCATGAAATACATATTGAAGCGTTGTACGCAGTAAGGCTGGCGTTGGGGATGCGAGTCTTTAGTAGGCAAAGCTCATTGTGTTCAAGGTGGCTGGGACGGGAAAATCATAGTATGGCATGTGAAACCTTCTCGTAAGATAAGACAACGGATAATTGTATGATGGTGAAGGTTGAAAACACTATTTATCAGACAAGTAACTACGAAAAAAGTAAAATTAAGCAATTTCCTCAATTGTGCCGAAAGTTGAAGGGATAAACGGCCCGGAAAAGTTTCAAATTCTGAGTCTTGGATAACTCTATCAAATAAAAAAATAAGACATTTCGAAAATCACTTGTGGCCTAAATGCAGTTCCGGAAAAAAAAGCCTAAATTCGCGTGTTTCTTTATTCGTTTTCTTTTTTATTCAAATCCTAGACAAATTAGTTTGTTCACATAATTCTTTCTACAGTGTGTTTCTTGGTTCAATACCCTCAGGCATTTTTAGATCTTTGAAAAATGTCCACACCGAATGTAGTTATAAGGGCTTAAGGGGGGAGGTACACCTTTACTGGTCAAAAAAAAAATCATTTTT
Organism: Anabrus simplex; assembly: GCF_040414725.1. Classification (NCBI taxonomy): domain Eukaryota; kingdom Metazoa; phylum Arthropoda; class Insecta; order Orthoptera; family Tettigoniidae; genus Anabrus; species Anabrus simplex. The sequence goes on along the minus strand of NC_090278.1, from coordinate 63,317,036 downwards.
CAATTAATTTTTTTTCTTTATAGAATAAACGTTTCTCGTTAATATGTTGAAGGAATTTTGTAAATATCTCTAACGGTATTCAAGATATCTCCCATAATCTGTACACATGTTACGCAGCCTTTTCCTCCCATTGGTAAGTTTAAACATCATTCCCCAAAATTTTGATTTTTACCTTTGTTTTCCTTCATAACTCAAACATTTTTTGAGTTATCTTGATGACATTTTGTATGCATATGTAGTTTTTGCTTCTTAACAATGTGAACTAGAACCATTGCTGTAGCTTTTGATTTTGGTAATTTTTGTGGAGGAAATACTTCAAGAAAATATAGAAAATTAAACTACTCCTATAAAAAGGGAGAAAAAATATTGTTTCAAAGGATAACCAAAAGATCTTAGTTCACACAAGCATTGTAAACATTCTAAAACAATAATATTCCAGGAATATGAACATTTCTAGATATTATCAAGGAAAAGCATAATAATTGTATAAATTAGTCCACAATTTTTGAAAATTAATTTTTATTAACATGGGGCAGTTAATTACAAATGTTGAAACGGAATACTAAAGGAGAAGAACAGTACTATGAGCGTGTGAAATTTCATTTCAACAGAACATAGTGTTACTGAGAAATAAAAGGTTAAATATTGTAGATTTTTATATACTTGTAAAGGTGTACCTTCCCCCTTAAGTGAATCTCTGCATTGACTCAGATTAACGGTCGTAGTGGTAGAAAGAAGGCAAACTGCTAATCTAATCGATCGGATAACGATGATTGAGAGAAAGATTGTAATATTTAGGAATTAAATAAAGAATATATTCTCGTACTTTATTATATTTTATCTGCCTAAATATCGTAGCTCATATCCCTAGGGTGTTTTCAACACTGAGTTGCTTGCCTGAATGGCTAGAACTGTGGATTTTTATTACTGTGTTGATCGGGTGACTGTACTTCATGGGGGGACAATGTAAGTACCTAGGTGTTAATGTAAGGAACGCTCTACATTGAGGTAATCATATTACGGAGGATGTTAAGAAAGGTTACAGATCTCTTTATTTGGCTATGAGAGTATTTAGGGGTTTAAGTGAGGATGTAAAGGAGAGGGCGTGTAAGTCTCTGGTAAGACCGCAGTTAGGGTATGGATCCACTGTATCGGACCAGGAATACTTGATACGAGAACTGGAAAGGAAAGCAGCTCGATTTGTTCTTGGTATTTTCTGACAAAAGGGTAGTGTTACGAAAATGTTACAAACTTTGGGCTGGGAAGACTTGGGAGTAAGGAGACGAGCTGCTCGACTACGTGGTATGTTTCGATCTACCAGTGCAGAGATGGCGTGGATTGACATCGGTAGAGGAATAAGCTTGAGGAGAGCCTTCAAAAGCAGGAAAGATCATAATATGAAGATAAAGTTTGAATTCAAGAGGACAAATTGGGGCAAATATTAATTTATTTCCCCTCACATCCAACAGATTGCCATGGATAATGAAGTCTCTAGTGTAGCACCTTCCACTACATTTCTACTTCAAACAAAGGAGTGCAGCTTGCAGAAGTGTTCTTTTTTTCCTAGGGTCCGATGAGTTAGATGTTAAGCAGGAAAAGGAACTGGCCACCCTACCGCACGTAAACTCCGGCTCAGGAACACCTCTGCGGAGGTTCGGACCTGCCTTCGGGCAGAATAACCCTTACCTACCTACCTTCTACAATGTGTTCCTTTTTCAATATCCTCAGGCATTTTTAGATTTTTTTAAAATGTCCACACCGAATGTAGTTATAAGGGCTTAAGTGAAACTCTGCATTGACTCAGATTAACGCTCGTAGTGGTAGAAAGAAGGCAAACAGCGGGTATCATCATAATCATAATCATCATCATCATCATCATCATCATCATCATCATCTTTCTTCCCCTTATCCTGGGACAGGAATAGATGGAGCGAACTATGGTGTCAGGAAGGTGCCAATAGGCAGAACACTTGATGATGATCTGAAAATATTCCCTAACCAATCACACCTCAACACGGCGACTGCGTGGAACAATGACTAACTACTTACTGAACACTGTATTTTTAAAACCTTCAAACAGAAATGTACACACAATGATCAGAATATTGATGTCTTTTCTTTAAGAAGCTTATATTTGGGAAAATACCATAAGACGGCGATAGAAAATTCATTCCAGTGACCACTTTTTTCGATTTACAAACGAATATTTACCAGAGTTCTGTTTTTCTATGATTTACTTCGGGTATATGATCATGCCTGCTTATGTAACATAGCTTCTCTAGTCTCCCCTACCTGGCTTAGTCGTATAGGTATTGTGAATGTCACATAACCGTGTTATTTTCCTCCTAGCCTCCAGCATCTATCTTACTCGTTACACTGAAAACATTGAGCATGAACGTTCCATCAGCCTTCTACTGAACCAACTATGTGAGTCTCGTTTGCTATAATTTTCCAGAGTCGAATTAAAAAACAAATAGACGTTTGTCGAATTCGAGAATTTACCACCGAGTCATATAAGTTTGACGATATAGGGAGATACTCTTATTAAGAAATACCTTGTAATTGAGCCTTACATTCTTGTTATTGGTAACAAAACACGTTCAATGCATTACGCACAAAGTCCTTGTAGACTGGCAGGATGGGAAAATTCCATTTCTTCCATCATGCTCTGTGAACATGACATTCTTCAACTTATTTGTGAGGTCTAAGGAATTGATCGTGATAGGGCTAAACACGCTGAGAATGCGTTGAAAGAAATCCACATCAAAAGAGTAAGCTTGTATGGGAATGCACCTAATTTATGATCTATATTTAAGAGGGAATTTTTGATGCCATAAAGCTTAATGTAAGGAATTTGTCAATAGCTTAAGGACAAATTTGATTCCCATGAAGTGTCACCCTGAATTTAAATGTGTTTTCTGAATACTTGCATTTAATTCTTTTTTACTATTTACTTTACGTCGCACCGACACAGATAGGTCTTATGGCGACGATGGGATAGGAAAGGGCTAGGAGTGGGAAGGAGGCGGCTGCGACCTTAATTAAGGTACAGCCCCAGCATTTGCCTGGTGTGAAAATGGAAAGCCACGGAAAACCATCTTCAGGGCTGCCGACAGAGAGGTTCGAACCCACTATCTCCCGAATACAGAATACTTAAGCGACTGCAGCTATCGAGTTCGGTGGATTTAATTCGATATATTTCTTAAACAGAACCATGTTTTAACGTAGGCATTGTCTTTTCACTGCAAACTAATAATAATAATCATCATCATCATCATCATCTGTTTACCCTCCAGGTTCGGTTTTTCCCTCGGACACAGCGAGGGATCCCACCTCTACCGCCTCAAGGACAGTGTCCTGGAGCTTCAGACACTTGGTCGGGGATACAACTGGGGAGAATGACCAGTACCTCGCCCAGGCGGCCTCACCTGCTATGCTGAACAGGGGCCTTGTGGAGGGAGGGGAAGATTGGAAGGGATAGGCAAGGAAGAGGGAAGGAAGCGGCCGTGGCCTTATGTTAGGTACCATCCCGGCATTCGCCTGGAGGAGAAGTGGGAAACCACGGAAAACCACTTCCAGGATGGCTGAGGTGGGAATCGAACCCACCTCTACTCAGTTGACCTCCCGAGGCTGAGTGGACCCCGTTCCAGCCCTCATACCACTTTTCAAATTTTCGTGGCAGAGCCGGGAATCGAACCCGGGCCTCCGGGGGTGGCAGCTAATCACGCTAACCACTACACCACAGAGGCGGACAATAATAATAATAATAATCCTCAGCTACCGTGAGTAATTTAATTTGATGCCATTTGCCTGCTTGTTCGTCGATTTCGATTCCCGTTTTATTCTAGGCCCACTAGATGGCAGAGTAAATTGAATCATGGACTTCTTTCCGTCCTTCGAAAATCCGACTAACTCTGCCGTGTTTGAACCCGGTACCTTGGGATGCGGAGGCCGATATTCTACCACTGACCCACAGAGGAAGTTGCTGTATATTAATTAGTTACGTTTTTTTACAATTTTTACAATTTGCTTTATATCGCACCGACACAGGTATGTATTATGGCGACGATGGGATGGGAGAGGTCTAGGAGTGGGAAGGAAGCGGCCGTGGCTATAATAATTAAGGTACAGCCCCAGCATTTGCCTGGTGTGAAAGTGAGAAGAACCATCTTAAGGGCTTCTGACGGGTGGATTCGAACCCACTGAATGGAATTTCACAGTAACGTGATCCAAACCGCGAGGCAAACTCAATAAGAAAGTCTACACTTCGTTTTTTAATATAAAAATGTTGAAGTTGCAAGTTTTCTGTTCTTCCGGTTGTAATTTCGCTCCTTTGTAGGCGGTTCTCTCCACCTCATTTGTTACCCTTGTCTCAAAAAACAATTCCTTTAAATTGAGAATGTTCTTTCGATTGATGAAATTTGAGAGTTCTATGAGATTTCAGAAGTGACGAGTCATATATGTAACCCTATTCTTTTCGCTACTATCCAATATTTTTTCTCCCAAATTCTCAATCACTATCCAAATAAGAATGCCTCACCTGCGGAAATTTGTGCTCAGTCACTTCAAAATATCATTTAAGAAAATATTGGTAGAGCAATAACATGGTTGAGTTACTCAAGGTCGACACATTTCAGGTGGATGAAAATGTTATGTGCCCTTGGCATGTTTTTCCTTCAGTGAAACAACATGGAGCTGTGTACGTACCAACTTCCTCGTACAGTGAAGACGGTCTTCTTTGAAGGTACATCCATATCACGGAGAGCATAAAACATAACGACCCGGTTTACTAAATCTCAGTTAAAAGAACACTAACGCACTGTTTGTTAACATAGCGTTAAAAATTTAGCACCATGTTAACGTTTTTTGCGTTTGTCCAAACATTTCCTGATAACTGTTAGCTAACATGGCGTTATCTCAAAAGAGTCAAGATCAGTGAGAGTTTAGAAGGCAGTGGCGGAATCATGCAGTTTTTGAGCGCACTTCGATGCGCTTTTGTTTAAAAACAGCTATAAACCAAGGCGCGGGAAGTCAACATTTATTATTTATCATGCTGGCCGTGAATTTCATGTTGTTCTATAGACCAATATGAAACAAAGCCGAGAAAAGAATGCGTGGTTCGAATTTCTCCTCTTTTGGAAATTATTTACAAGTATATTCGTATTATAGGACGTAAGCAAATTAATGGATCCGCGGCTAAAGCTAAAAGTGACACATGGCAGAAAATTTGTAGTGAATTCAGTACGTATACTGACGTTAGCCAACGCACGGTAAAAAAGCAACTGAAACAACTGTATGAAAATTATCTCTTCTGGTCCTAACTCTTTCTGGAAAAGGCCTATCATTTTCCTAATATTCAAGATACAGAAGTTCTGCATCTAATGCACCCGCCATATGTTTTGCTAACATATAATTTAACTGCTTGAACCTGGGCAGTTAAGTTAACAGAGAGTTTAACAGATTGTTAGTCTTAACCAACATTGATTAAATGCTAATTAGGTTAAGTTCACTGTTAAATAATTTTAACAGGCAGTTAAATGTTAACTGAGGTTGAAAAAACCGGGCCAACATGTTCTTCCATATATAAATCTCCATTTTACCGAAACCATCACTTAAAATATTCATCCACTGGATTCAAACGCGTATTAACACTCAATGGTGTTTTCATATTTTTGTGCCATCGATACTATTTAATGATATCACTGATATCGATAAGATGAGCCCGCCTGGTGGCCCTGATCGTTAAGGCGTTGTAGTCTAAACGGTCTGACAGCGTGGTTAGCCGGTTCGAGTCCCGTTGATCGAAAAAAGTTCACCATCATAATATTGGCTGACACGATAGGAGAGGTGGTGGTATACAATTTCAAATCACTAGATTACGTGCTAAAAGTCCAGATTCAGTTCCAAACCGCTCCGCAGTGCCCGTGTGGAGTGAGGGTATATGGCGCTGTTGATGGTGATTCGTCCGTCGGATGGGGACGTAAAGCCTTAAGGTATGCGTCGGCACCGGGTTTCACGCACTCCCCTTCTACTATCATACATCACACCATTCATTTCATCTCATTAAGTCCTCTGATGAGGTTGACGTCAGGAAGGACATCCGGTTGTAAAAACCCGCCACAGAGATTCATCTCACTTCATATCCGACCCCATAGAGTATCTGAATAAGGGTTGGGAAAATAAACTGATATTATTTCTCCATTAGGTTCTTCTAGGGAGCACGAGACAGTTTCAATGCTTCATCCTTTGTTGTTCCTTCTTTCTTCTCCAATACTCCTTCATCTATCTACTCTTTATGCCTATTTTTCCTGTCCTCGGACAATTTTCAGCCTGTTTTCTTTCCATCCCAACCTTGGATGAAATCCTTCCATTTTTAACACTTTATTTATTATTATTATTACGATTATTATTATCATTATTAACAAATGCATCGCAATTGGGAAGTATCCCGATAGCAATGATGTGATAATAAAGTAAAAGTTGAAAGATAATTACACAAAAACAACAACAACAACAACAACAAGAACAACTAGAGTTCAATAAGGAATTCTATGGAAAGAAAATATTACAAGAAATACTACTAGATTAACATTCTAAATCCAGCATCATATACAAATTTATATACAAATTCATATACAAATTCAATGGTTGGGAAACATTAAGGTTGTTTGGATTATTTCAGTACATAGACTGGTTTGATGCGGCTCTCACTGCCACCCTATTCTATGCAACCCTTTTCATTTTTAAGTAGCTACTACATCCTAAATCTATTTTATTTTTTACTATTTGCTTTACGTCGCACCGACACAGACAGGTCTTGCGGCGTTAATGGGATAAGAAAAGGCTAGGAGTGGAAAGGAAGCGGCTGTGGCCTTAATTAAAGGGATTCCTGACTGAAACACAAGCAAGAAATTAATAACTTATAGCCTCCCCCCCACAAAATTTGGGGTTGCAAAAGTTACTGATAAATAATTTTTATATGTTGCTTGTAAAATACTCTTTGTGGCACGGTCTTCAATTTTTATCGTCTATAATTTGGCAGACATGTAAAAAAATAATCATATATTTAAGAATAACTCCGGTTTTTGCAGTCAGGTATAAATTATTACAGGTATATTTTTTCAATTTTTCATTATTCATCCAATAGGCAAATATAAGTTTCGTGCTATTTTAGAAGTAAAAATATTCGATTGATAATAACATGCAGAAACACTTTTAATTCCTGTACATTCTCTGAAGATTTCAAGTCAATCCGATAAGAACTTTTGTCGCAAGGAACATTTTATACATGACAAAGAGCTGAACAAATTTTTATGGTTCATAAAAGCAATGGAAAGTTTTAAGAAACACACTCGCTTTAAAATTGCCCTGAACTGTAAATTGCTCCTCAGGCGTCCTTCTCCTCTTACGCTCAGCTTTGGCCTACTACAAAGTAAATATATTCCAGTGGGATTATTGAAATGTTAGTCCGAAAGAATTTAGGAGCTAGTTTTGTCTGACAGGGAGAGAGAAAGGGGTGTGAATTTGCTCTGTAGACGTCGAACCCGCCACAATTTAAATGCCGCAATTAGAACTGGTACCGGGATTTAAAAGTAGATGAATTGGGGATTTTTAAGGTAAAAATTGAAATTTCTATTTTTTGGACAAAAATCTTTACATTTCATTTTCTATAAAATGTATACTTTTCAAAATATGGTAACATGAGGGATTTTTTGAACAAATATGACTTTGTGGAAAAAAAATCATAACCTGGCAACTAATAAATATTTTCAAATTATTCTTGTCAAGGAATGATCATGCTAAAATTGATAGGAGTTTCAAGTTAATATCTTTGCTCAGTTTCAAGAAAATGCCAACGGATGTAGCCGTGTTGAAACACCGGATCCCGTGAGATCTCCGAAGTTAAGCAACATTGGGCGTGGTCAAGATTTGGATGGGTTGCCACGCACTCTTGGTGGAGGGTAATGGAATGGAGTAGCGAAAAGGAACTGGCCACCCTACCGTAAGTAAACTCCGGCTCAGGCACACCTCTGCGGAGGTTCGGACCTGTCTTCGGGCAGAATACACCCTTACCTTATTAAGAAAATTGTACCTCCAAATTGGAAAATTAGCATGGGCGAGATAGGGCAGGCGTGAAAATGGGAAACCGTGGAAAACAATCTTTATGGTGAACACTGTAAAGTTGACAACGCTGATCGTGATTTGCTGACGCACGCCATGTGTGTCATGAGGAAGGTGAATGCTACCGACTGCCGTGGCCACCAGCTTCTATAGAGTTTAATGTGTTTTTAATTGTATCCACTCTACGCAATGATGCCTTCAAGCAAAGTGGAAACTTTGAACGACACGGTGGGGAATACAGGGGTCAAAGAGCTAACAAGCTGGAACTAGACATCCCCAGCTGTACCGGAGACAGTTGTTTAGAATGCTTCTAAATTCTACATTCATGTCTGTTACTTCTAACTCATGAGTCAACCTAGCTTTCAATGCCGTACAGCAAAGCTGGCTTGAAAACAGACAGACGTAAAGATAATTTCCCCCGGCAGGTGACTTCTTTCAGAATACTAATAATAATGTTATTGGTTTTGCGATTTTCGGAGACGCCGAGATGTCGGAATTTTGTCCCGCAGGAGATTTTGTACATGTCCGTAAATCTATCGACACGAGGCTGACGTATTTGAGCACCTTCAAATACCATCGGACTGAGCCAGGACGGAACCCGGCAAGCTCGGCTCAGATGTCCAGCTCTCTACTGTCTGAGCCACTCAGCCCCGGATCACCTTATATTGTTGATCGCAACTGCATTAGCTTTGCTGCGTCTTGATTCAATTTTACCTACTATACTGCCATCCTGGGAGAACACACGTCCTAAATACTTGAAATTATCTACCTGTTCCAGCGTTGTATTCCTAACTTGACATTCAGTTTCTTAGATTTCTCATTATTATTATTCATCCATTCAACTTCGCTAATCGGCCAGCTAGGGACCACGATAAGCCTCACTTTACATTCTGGCATTTGTTCACTTTTCGCTTGATCCACATTGTCTTCATTAGCTCACTGTGTTTATCACAACGTTCTTCTGTCCATTTAGCACCAGTTGCCCGTTTTTCGTCCCGGAAAGTCCCAAAAGTCTTGATGGCTGCTCTGAAAAGATTTCGGTCTTGTGCATCTTCTGCTTGTAGGCCCAGTTTCTTTAAGATATTTCGTCTTATTCTTCTGCTTCTTAGTTGCCGGTACCATGCTCTAGGAGCCTGCTTCTTAACGTGAGACCCTGGGTTCGATTCCCTGCCAAGTAGATGATTTTTAGCAGGATTTTAGCTCTGCTTAGAGGCGCAATCAACCTCTGTAAGAAAATTTGACGAGCTATCTGACAGTGAGATAGCGACCCTGGTCCAGAAAGCAAGGAATAATGGCCGGGATGATCCGGCACACCGACCACGCTTCAGCTGGTAATATGCAGGTCTTCGTGTGTTTGTTTGTTTATTTTTGTATTATTCATGACTAAGCCCATTTAGGGCTACTCCAGATACTTAGAGGCGTTTGCTTATCTTCCTTTGTGCTGAAATATTTCATCGTTGTTCCGTGCGCTTCTTTTCTCTCTTTGATTCTATTCCGTTCGTTTCATAATGTCACCGTCAATGTCTTGCGCGTTGCTTAATCTCCTGTTTGTTTCTTGCGCGGAACATTCGCGAAGTAACTGATAAATTCAATTATGATGGAATGTTCATCTGTACTTGATAGTTATTGCACCAATTGTAGCTGCCCACAGCGGTAATTATACATGTTTATAAGTGTTGATGTAGAAATCTATTAAGCACAAATATAAATGACCATAAGCACATTGAATGAATGATTTGTGTTGAGCAATTCGAAGCTTCAGTGTCCCAGATGCCATTGTCAGGAGCATCAACGGAATCGCATTCAACTCGAAATGCAGTTTTCTTCCAGGCATGCTTTATCATGTTATTGAATATGAGGGCAATGAACTGATTATAGTTATAGTTGATAGTAGCGTGAAGGCTTTGGAGTTCAATAACAACGTTGTCGAGTAAAACTCGCACACAATTAATTTTTAGCAAACTCCTTCCCTTGACGAAAACACTATACGTCCAAAGACGGAACAAGGGAAGATGCACCAGGTGGAATGATTGTTATCTGAATGACTTTATCGACAATTACGAGCAGGTGTTATTGATGGAATGAAAATTAATCGAGAACCAGACAACAGTTTGTTCCAACATTGTGGGAGAGAGACAATTTTCTCTCAGTTGTTCAAAGATATTGTCCACTTCGCCTAACTTTCAACAAGGTGGTCTTGTTCTGTTGCATAAGGGGAACAAATGTGCAAGTTGGTTCACCTATTATAATAAGAGGAGCGTATATTCCATGGATACAATGGACTGAATTATATACACATGTGATAATACAGACGCTGATTTCACTCCGAAAATATTTCGCCGGTGTTAGATACTGTTTGAGTTTCCTGATCAAATCTAGATTAGTCAGTATTCAGAAGTAGCTTCATATCAGGACATAAGTTTGACTTACTTGACTTAATTCTTGTGGAACATAGGGCACCAACAAAGCATCTCCATCTGATCCTGTTGCCAGCCAACCTCTTCACCGCTTTCCAGGTCTTGCCTTTTTCCATTGCCTCCATGTGTACAGATCTTCGCCACATTTGTTTGAGCCTTCCTCTCCTCCTTTTACCCCGGGGGTTCCAATCCAGTGCCTCTCTCTCAATGGCTTCATTCCCTTTCCTCAACGTATGCCCTATCCATTTCCATTTCCGCCGCTTTATCTGTATGGCCAACCCGTCCTTCTCCATAGTTCATGATTGGAAATTACTTCCGGCCAGTAGATGTTTAGAATCTTCGTTAAGCAGCGTTTGACAAAGGTCTTCAACTTGGAGGTAATCACTTTAGTTACTTTCCAGGTCTCGAACCCGTATAGTAGAAAGGCTTGGCATTACTTAGAAAAATGCGAAGTTTGGTCCTGATAGATATTTTGTTGTTCTTCCATACCGGATAGAGTCGAACAAAGGCACCATCCGCTTTTTGTATACGTTGAGAGACATCCTGTACAGCTCCTCCATCTTTGGAGGTGAAACTATCCACATCCTCTATAGGTTCATCACTGAAGACAAATGGGTCTAGTTTGTTGGTGTTCATCCTTAGGGCCTTGGTCTTCTTTGAGTTGATCGTTAGAGGACATACGTTTGGAGTTTCGAAAATAGATACGGTAGGCATTTTGAGTGACTAGGACTACTTACATCAGCATATTTCAGAAAATTGCATTTTCCTTTTTTTACTAATAGTTGTCTTGAACTGTGAGGACCCGATGTAACAAGACTCCCTGACACGAAAGAATTACGAACGGTGTCGTCAATGAATTCAGTACCAAATGCAGTCACAGAATTCTCAATCTCTTCTTGCGATTGCTACAGACATCATAGGCTACATGGAAAATTTTCATTTCCAATCGTAAAACGAAGCAGAATTTCATCTTAGGCACAATCGTCGAATAATAGTTGTTTACGCAACATCCAGGCAAAATGGTCTTTTACGTTACTAGTAAGATGTTTACGGAATTTCGAAACGGGTAACGTTAACTGTTGCGTACAATAAATTATTTCATAATAAATGTACATATATTAATTACGGTATTTAATTATAAATAATCTTGACACATAGTCACGCTCATCATCCATGTGAGACTCATGCAATGACTTCTTTTTGATTTCTTGCGAATATATTGCTAAGAAAGATGTAAGAGGTATGTGGTAATAAATATCAAAATTAATGTTATTTGAAGCAGTGAAAAATCACCAAGCTACCAGATGCAGCGGATCCACCCAGAGGGGAGATGAGCAGTTCTGATAACCAGAAAAAAAAATTAGTGTACCCACAAAAGAATGGTTTGATGCAGCCCTCCATGGCCACCCTATTCTCTGCTAACCTTTTCATTTCTACAGGACTACTACATCTTATATCTGCTCTAATCTGCTTGTCATACCTTGATCTACCCCTGCCTTTCTTACCACCTACATTTCCCTCAAAAACTAACTATCATTCTGTCTATTCATCTCGTCAAATTCAGCTAAACCGATTTCTTTTCACCAATTCAATTTAGTATCTCCTCATTCATGATTCGATCTACCCATCTCTCCTTCAGCATTTTTCTGTAACACCACATTTCAAAAGCTTCTATTCTCCATCTTTCTGAGCTAGTTATTGTCCATGTTTCACTTTCATGCCATGCCACTCTCCAGAAGGAGGCCTCCAAATACAGATAGACCTTGTTATAAGCGATAGATAACCGAGCTCGATAGCTGCAGTCGCTTAAGTGCGGCCAGTATCCATTATTCGGGAGATAGTAGGTTCGAACCCCACTGTCGGCAGCCTTAAAAATGGTTTTCCGTGGTATCCCATTTTCACACCAGGCAAATGCTTGGGCTGTATCTTAATGAAGGCCACGGCCGCTTCCTTCTCCTAGCCCTTCCCTGTCCCATCGTCGCCATAGGACCTATCTGTGTGTGCGACGTAAAGTAACTAACAAAAAAAAAAGCGATAGATACGTTTCGCGGAATTTTCGCGCAAAGCGAATTCGCGTAAATCGAGAGTCATTTTATATGTAAATTATAGGGTTAAGTTTCCGTTTACTCACACATTAAGTTAGCAAAAATTCTTAGGTTTTTTTAAACCAAAAATAACCATTATCATGTTTCTGAAATGCATTTTAATGCAAACTTTATACACTTAAAAATTTAATGCTGAAACACAATAATAAACTTAACTCTGCAGCTCCAGAGAGAGGCATATGCTGTTGGTTGTGATGCTCAATCCAATCCATTCTTTCCATCGCTTTCGAATGAGATTTGGTCACTCTAGTCACATTTAAGTTAGTAGAAGGTTGAGCAGTTTTTTTGAAATGATTCCGTATTGCCACAACTACTTCTCACAGTGGATAAACTAAGTCACAAAGGACGCTGAATGTCAACAATACGCTCACCTTTCTCATACCGATCCAAAACTTCTAATTTTGCTTCTAATGAATACGACTTTGGTACACGCTTCTTTCCTTCAACCCGGTGTTTTAAACACGAAACCTGTCAAGTGTAACTTCGCATCTTTACTGAACTGATGTTTCACGTCTCGACAAACACAACAGAAGATGGGCGTAGAGATGTGCTTACCCCGTTTAGCCTTGGCGCTCTAGTAGCGTGCGTTACAGAGTTCGGCACGTATGTCTGTACCCGCCTTAAAGCATTACAGCTTCCACGTACTGTTAACAGATGGCAGCACTAGACTTAAAAACCAAAATCGCGTATATCCGAAATCACGGGTAACGAATCCGCATATAACGGGGTTTACCTGTACATCTTTCTAATCCTATATCAATGTTCTAAGTGAGAAAATTTATTTTCTTAAGAAAAACCTTACTTTGTGCTAGTTTGCATTTTGTGCCCCTCTTACTTCGCTTCCTTCGTCCAGACCGCTGTTATACGTAACTAAGAAGTGAGAGGTTTAGCAACTCCAAGCAACACGAGTCGGGCATCAGGCTTATTTCCATGGCAACCGCACTGGGTCCACCCCACGTTACCATGGCAACCATATCGCCTACTCCCTTCTGCCCCACCCAGACAGGCAGCAAACGGACCTCCCTCTAAGAAATGTCAGAACGCGTCTTTCAATATTACGACTATAGGCAAGATAAAGAGCGAGATATCTGAGCCGGACTCACTGGCTCAGATGATAGAGCCCAGGTTGTTGGGTCTGATTCCAGGTCATCCCGGTGATATTTGAAGTTGTTCACAGGTACGCCAGCCTAACGACGGTAAGGTTTACATAAGAAATCCTGGGGGGACAAGAAGCACTTGTTACTCACTGACATTATATAAACACATAAACATAACGAATGCCGATTCATATCAGCTTTAATGACTGTCCTGTTTTTGACATAGAATACGTCTTACCCGGAGGTCCGTACAGGAAAATGTCTGTCACGATTTCATGAAAGATTTCAAATCCTAATAACTAGACCTCAACTGTTCAGGTAGTAATATGTTACACTGCAGACTACGAGTAATTTGGTTAGTAGGATGTGTTATGCAACCCGTTCTTCCATAATGTAGCAAGAGTAACATAAATTCTAGGAGTTCTATAGACCGTGCCCCTAATGTCTATGCAAATCTAATAATTAGAGCCCGGATTTTTATGCATTAATAGGTTAGATTGCAAAAGTTACTGTAGCGAATAGCAAATACAGTCTACCTTCACAACGATTATGCTATGGAATTTGCATAAAACGTAGGGGTACGGCCCATCAAAACCCCTATAATTTATGTTACTCTTGCTACATTATGGAAGAGCGGGTGGCCGTCACTTTTAACTAACCAAATTAGTTTGCAATCTAACCTGTTACTGCATAAAAATCCGGGCTTTACTAATAACATATTCGTTGTATAAATTGCAGTACCTATATTTGTTATGCATTCTAACCTGTCAGTACGTAAAAATCAGAACTCAAGTAACAACTTAATCTTTTAATGTTGTAAACATTTCTTAGCAGAAAAAACAACGGCCCTATACTACGAAAAACGTAAAATTAAGCAATTTCCTTAATTGTGCCAAATTAACTTATTTACATAATTATTTCTGCAATGTGTTGTTTGGTTCAGTACCCTCAGGCGTTTTAATTTTTTTTAATTTTTGGAATCATCTCCACACCGAATGTACTTATAAGGGCTTAAGTGAAACTCTCCATCGACTCACATTAGCGCTTGTAGTGGTAGAGAAAAGGCAAACTGCTAATCTAATCGACAGGATAACGATGATTAAGAAAAGGGATATATATTTTTAGGAATAAGTAAATAATGTATTTTCATGCTTTATTATATTTTATTTACTTAAAATTCACAGCTCGTATCGTTAGGATGTTTTCAAAATGAGTTCCTTGCCTGAAGGGCTAGAACTGTGGATTTGCTTTTGTCAGGACATGCTCTTTTATTTGGGACCACTACCACTCTCCTGTGACGTCATCCGTTCTTTATAGCGCGAATGGCCTTCCGCTATGTGCGGTAAATTAGTACAGCTTCGGTTCTCGTTGCGATAGAGCTCTCTTGTTCTTGTCAAACAATTTGTATGGGGTTTGAAACCTAAATCAAAATCGCGGAATATCGGATTCGCGAAATATTACAACAACCAATTCAGAATTTGGGAAAAATTATTTAAAATTCGAGGTGTTCAGTAAAATGGACAAAAAATACCTTCATGATGATTCCAAAAATCACGGCTGTTGCAGAGAGGATACGGGCAGAATGGGAGCGAGTCAAATCCCAGCTCGCAGGCCGACTGTCGAGTATTTCTTGAGCTCAGGGCGAAGGGAATTATGTAGGGGGGCTTTGAGATGAAAAGAGTGTCGTTCGCATATACTTTAGTTCCGTCAGAGCTGCCTACGCCTGGGAAATAGAACAGGTGTTTGATTGTGGCTCCTCGCATCTGGAAGTACTGTATTTCAGCCTGTGATTCTTAGCATCTGAGTTGATGGTACTGGGCATTCTTTATGTTAAAATAATTAAAATTAAAGGAGGATTACTGAAATTGGGGTGCAGTAATTATACATTCAAGGAAGCCGGGCCTGGGAAAGTTGCAAATAACTGAATATGATTACAAGGACCATGATGTTCGATTGTAAATACTTTTACTCGTCTTTATATGGAGAATTCAGTTTTTTCTGAAGAGTCTGGTTTGTAAGAAACTCTCAATTTTATTTGTGAAATTATGCGGAAACAAAGGTTGACATTCCATTGAACATCTCCCTTGGTAAATTATTCAAATCTCTAACTCCTCTTCCCTTAAACGAATATTTGTCCCAATTTGTCCTCTTGAATTCTTGGTTAGAATTGGCGAAGATGATTTTTAAGTACGTAATAGGATTAAAGGCAACAAGGAAGTGAGTAGAAGAAATCAAGAGGGATGCTGAGTAAATTACAGCAGATGTGATCAACAATAGAATGTAGTTCGGAAGATGATTTGAAAACGTTAAGACATTTGAAGAGAAACAACCAAAATTGATGGAAGCAGAGAATGATCAGAAGTGAAGGAATGAAGAGGTTCTGGGCAGAGAAGAAGAAAAGGAGGAGAAGAACAAGATGAGATTGAAGAGGTCATTGTGTTGCCATTGATGCTTTCACGGCCCGTACTTATAGACATGATACTGTATAGGCTTTTGGGCTTGTGCCGTGTCAAGAAAATAAGGTGAAAAGTTTTGCAGAGAACTGTGCTCTGCGTCATCAGACTGATTCTGATGGTTCGGTCAGTTTCCGCTTCGAACGCTAGCGCTGTGCCACGTCCGGGGGCCATCTAGTGACGAATGAACGTACCATTTCCACTTCTATTATAAAGTCTAAATTTCAGAATGTCATTGTTTAAGAAGCCTTTCTCGTGCACAGTCCAGATTTTCTTCTAATTTCGCCTTATTTTCTTGACATGGCATACGCCCAAAAGCCTATTCAGTATCATGTCTACGAGGTCACTGTGGTCCATAACTGACCATATTTGGATTTTTAAAAAATAGGAAATTAAATTCGTACTCTATTCTACGCTTAAAACATTGCGGCCGTTTTTCGATACTGCTCCGTGATAGATTAATTTTGGAAATCTGGTCTCCCATTCTATGGTGATTTTTAGCTTCCTGCACACGAGATCTCCCACAATAAACTCCCAGCTGCTTTCAGGCCGCAACACATTCCTCCGCGGCAGTTCATTTAATAAGTACGTACTAATGATGTTACTAAGCACAGAGTACAAACAGCGTCCTTGCCAACAGAATGACCAAGCTTATACACACGCGTTGGAAAGAGAAAGCATGCACAGTACTCTGTTAGCGGTACACTACACAGACACTTGAATGATTATCACCAAGAATGTACGACCTACTTCTTAGCGCTGTGTTTTGGAAAATCCCTTTTAGAATATTACGCAACTAAGCGGATCACCGCCTTCCCCTACTATATCTGTGACCTACAAAACATCCTCTTCTTTGAATCATACGAGGAAATAATTTTCAGTTCATTTCGCAATAGGATGTGAATCATACGCGGCAGACATGCAGAGCGGGATTCTTTATCCGGGAGTGCGCTTCTTTCCTACATCCGGCAGTTCTTAGAAGTGGATTCTCTTCATTCTGCTGCAGCAACTTCAAGTAATAATACCCGAACAGGATGGAGCAACAAATTGATTACAAGATAAATACTTTGTCAGAACGGAAGGACTTGTACTTGAAAACAGTAAGTGGACGTTTTCGAGGAAAGACGATCAGGATTTACTTCGGTTTTTTTTTTCAGAAAGAAAGTCCTTATGTTAAGAATCTACTACGCTGTCGTTGCTGGGGGAGAGGTGATACTCCCTCGTGGGGCATCCCAGGTGGTGGATAGCGGGGTCCTAACCGGCTTTCCGGCGGACTTGAGCGAAATAACACACAACCCCAGTGGGTGGGGGGACCCAGACGAAGAATACCCCACGGTATCCCCTGCCAAGACGACTAAAAGGGGTGACCAAGGGATGCTGAATTTTGAATCATGAGATTACCTGTGATTAGTATCATCACGCGAGGAACATCATGAGTCTACGTGACTTGTGATTAGTACCGCTACATAAGAAATATCATGGTTCTACACTTTCACCCCATCAATGTGTTGCAAAACTGGGAGGACGTTTCTTATTTGTGAAACTCACAACCAATCATCATATCATTGCCTACTGTCCATCTCACAACATTATCGAGGTCATTTTGCAGTTGCTCACAATCATGTAACTTATTGTTCGGCTCCATGGCTAAATGGTTAGCGAGCTGGCCTTTGGTCACAGGTGCCCCTGGTTCGATTCCCGGCAGGGTCTGGAATTTTAACCATCATTGGTTAATTTCCCTGTTACGAGGACTGGGAGTATGTTTTGTCTACATCATCATTTCATCCTCATCACGACGCGCAGGTCGCCTACGGGTGTCAAATCAGAAGACCTGCACCTGACGAGCCGAACCCGTCCTGGGATCTCCCGGCACTAAAAGCCGATAAATGGGATTGTAAATAAAGAGTACAGATCTCTGCACATGGTTATGAGGGTGTTTAGGGGTTGTAGTAAGGATGTAAGGGAGAGGGCATATAAGTATCTGGTAAGACCCCAACTAGAGTATGGCTCCAGTGTATGGGACCCTCACCAGGATTACCTGATTCAAGAACTGGAAAAAATCCAAAGAAAAGTAGCTCGATTTGTTCTGAGTGATTTCCGACAAAAGAGTAGTGTTACAAAAATGTTGCAAAGTTTGGGTTGGGAAGAATTGAGAGAAAGAAGAAGAGCTGCTCGACTAAGTGGTATGTTCCGAGCTATCAGCGGAGAGATGGCGTGGAATGACATTAGTAGACGAATACGTTTGAGTGGCGTTTATAAAAGTAGGAAAGATCACAATATGAAGATAAAGTTGGAATTCAAGAGGACAAACTGGGGCAAATATTCATTTATAGGAAGAGGAGTTAGAGATTGGAATAACTTACCAAGGGAGACGTTCAGTAAATTTCCAATTTCTTTGAAATCATTTAAGAAAAGGCTAGGAAAACAACAGATAGGGAATCTGCCACCTGGGCGACTGCCTTAAATGCAGATCAGTATTGTTTGATATATATTGATTACAACTATTATGTAACTTATTTATTACTTTATAGGTACAGAATAACATCTGATTCCCAATTCCTTACTCATATCATTTATATATATATAAGAAACATAATGGTCCAATAATACTGCTTTGAAGAATTCCCCTCTTAATGGCTAAAAGATCAGATAATGCTTCACCTACTATAATTCTCTGAGTTCTATTATCCAGAAATATAGCAACCCATAGGTCAGTTAAGGCTTTTGATACAACTGAAAGGCTTCCTGGAACCTCAGACAACGCAGAATTTTCGTCGACGTTTATCAGTTCCAGAAATAGTTCATTTCACTCTTTTGTTTCCTTTTGCTTCAAATCAGTTTTCTTCTTTATGGCTATTTACAAATTATCGAGCATTTTTTTCTGCTGAGATACAGCCAATTGTCTGTTATTCCCGATAGAATTATCTTGTATTAATTTTTTCCACGTGGTTAATGACGGAAAATGAAATGTAAATTACAAACGCATTAAATATAAATCCTAAAAGTACTAAATAAATATATAAAAGATAGAAACAGAGAATATAATTATAATACGATGACGATGATAATGAGCATGGCTGAACAAATAAACTAGAGCCCACAGGAGTTCTCTAATAAGGACTGGCACGCTTAGCACTCTCAATAGTACAACTGTAGACTTTACATGAGTGATGACGAACAATTCTTAACGTGACCCCCAACTTACGTGCCAAATGAGTGGCCTATTCATTACTACACGGCAATTACAGCCAAAAAAACACACACACCAAATAAATGAATTTTCTTGAAAACGGTTAAGAGTTACGAAGAAAATTCATAAGATTTTTTGTACGAAATTTAATTACAAGCTCACATGGTGCACTTTCATTTTTCTATGGGACCAACCTTTTACCCGTTAATTCAATTAATGTAGTGGAAAAATAGCCAAAATTCGGGACATAGCCCTCTAAAATCCCCCTCCTAGTCTAAAAAGGTGAAATATACCGGTATCAGAAATAAAAATTATCCCTTGCGTAACTCGAGATTTCAAGCTATATCTTTATCAAATTTCATCCCAATAAGTCCAGTAGTTTTCGAGCCTATCCGGAACAAACAAATAATCTTTTTTACAATTGGCTATACATCGCACCGACACAGATACGTCTTATGGTGATGATGTGATAGGAAAGGGCTAGGAGTGGGAAGGAAGTGACCGTGGTGGGAAAAAAGGGAAACCATGGAAAACCATCTTCAGGGCTGCCGACAGTGGGGTTCGAACGTACTATCTCCCGAATGGAAGCTCATAGCTGCGCTCCCCTAACCGCACGGCCAAGTCGCTCGGTAAAATTTTAATGTCAATGCCATGAGGTGCACTTCATTTTTCTATGGGAACAACCGTTTACTCTTTAATTAAGTTCATGTAGGGAAAAACGTTGTCCAAACGGTGAGATATAATCAGCCCAATCATTCCAATAGTTTTCGAGCCTAGCCAAAACAAACAAACAAACAAACAAACAAACAAACAAACAAACAAACAAAGAAACAAACAAACGAGCTATATGTATCCTCTACTCCCTCGCTGCTCTCAAGGCTAAATTGTCAATACTACAGTTCCAAGAAGTAACTTTCTACAGCTTCTATACTGTGGGCTTATTTCCTTTTTATTCCTTAAGAGGAAAAAAAAGATTCACCACCGGTCTTTCCGTGGCGGACACACTGACCAGACCGACCCCCACCGCGGGGATTCCCCGTCGCGGCTCCCAACTTTCTCTTCTTTAATAATGGCTCCCCTCCCATCTGTTTTACTCCTTCCACGAGGCAACATACCCCCCTCAGGCCTGGCCTACTGTTCTCCTCAACTACAATAATTAATAGCCTCCAGTTTTCTCCCCACCCTACCCCATCTGCATCGCAAGACAACTAACCAGATTTGCTGAAGGAGCGTCTAGATATACCGTTATGAGACAGACGTCACAGAATCCTTCTAAATCTTCTCTAAGGATACCTGAAAAGTAATGAAAAAAATTGGAGGTAGGCAGAGAAATACAAGACAAATATAATAATATAAATATAATATATAAAATAAATATAATAATAATAAAAATGTTCTTGAATAGAACGTGGTACACCGGGCGAGTTGGCCGTGCGCGTAGAGGCAGCGCGGCTGTGAGCTTGCATCCGGGAGATAGTAGGTTCGAATCCCACTATCGGCAGCCCTGAAGATGGTTTTCCGTGGTTTCCCATTTTCACACCAGGCAAATGCTGGGGCTGCACCTTAATTAAGGCCACGGCCGCTTCCTTCCAACTCCTAGGCCTTTCCTATCCCATCGTCGCCATAAGACCTATCTGTGTCGGTGCGACGTAAAGCCCCTAGCAAAAAAAAAAAAAAAAAGAACGTGGTACACTTTGAATGTGGCTAATAACTCTCTGTAGTATGGAACTGTGAGATGAGAAATAAGAGACACTAGAGAACCCCTAATGATTATGCAAACCTCATAGCATTACTGTCGTGCGGTTAGACTTTACTTATTACTCGCTTAAGTTTGCATTCTAACCTATTACTGCATAAACATAACTAGGAAACCCGTTCGAGAAATCTCACATGTTCATAAAGTATGTGGTGGAGTAACCCCCCCCCCTCCCGTGGTGAACTAAGGAATACACAAATCAGTGCAATATTAGACAGTCTTACCTACCACCTAATGTAATCTTTGATTTTTAAAAACATTTATGGTATCCACTTGAACGGAAGCAAATACAAGTGTATTATTATACCGACGAATATTCCGGAAGTAATTTTTGGTTTTACTATCATTCTTTTCTTAACTGATAATTACAGCATATTATAACGACATAAAACAGGCATCCCATTGGCTAAAATGTGAAGTGGACAGCAATGATTGCGCGTATTTTCCTACAGCAACAGCATTTGCAAATCGCACACTTCGTACAATTTTTAAAACCCATTTTTAAAAAGAAATTATCGATATTCAAGAAATAAGAGTGCAATTCGTCACTGCTAATGTCTATTCTCCTTTTTTCTCATACTCTCATGAATTTTTTCTCATACTCTCATGAATAAGACGAAGAAGTCCAACATCAATATCTTCCAAAAACATGCCTTTACGTCCACCAAAATGGCGTCTTTCTTCCATGCATATGGCGCACACTGGTTGCTTGGTAACGGTGTCGGTTTTTTGTCGAGTTCCAGCCAAAAAACGTGTCCATGTTAAACAGGTGTCAAATTTTCCTTTAGGAAAAAAATGATTATAAATTAATTAATTAATGAAACTCAAATTGATAACGATTATTTGCACCATAGAATCGTTTTCCAGAGACACCTGTACGCAATTTGGAGTCGATATACTTAAACAACATGAGTCCACTTTCTGTCAAAACGGATTAAAAGGCGGCCAAGCTTTCTTAAATTGTAGGTTCATATTTTGACTCAAAATTAACTTCAGTTCTATACCTCTTATATTTAAATCATTAGAAACTGAGTCTATCCATCCCCGCCTTGGTCTTTCCGTTATTATCCTAAGTAGCCTATCCTCCTCCATTCGCGTCAAATGACTCCACCGGCGAAGCCGGTTAATGAGTACAGCTTTATCAAGCGAGTCCATTAACAACTTAGCATGTAACTTCTCATCCCGAATACTCTCCTTCCATTGTTCCCACCTTTTAATTTTGAAAACATTTCTTAGTAAAGTATAGGTCCCCATACTACGAAATAACGTAAAATTAATAATTTCCTCAATTGTGCCGAATGAATGATTTCAGATTGTGAGCCTTGGATAGCTCTGACAAAGTAAAAAAAAAAATTCGAAAATCACATCCGGCCAAAATGCAGTTCCGGAAAAACTGCCTAAAATCGCTTGTTTCCTTACTCGTTTTTTCATTCAAATCCTATCCAAATTAACTTACTTACACAATTCCTCCTGTAACATGTTCCTTGCTTCAATACCCTCATATGTTTATTGATTTTTGAAAAAATGTCCACACCGATTATAATTATAAGGGCATAAGTGAAACTCTGCATTGACTCACATTAGCGCTCGTGGTGGTAGGAAAAGGCAAACTGCTAATCTAATCGACCGGATAACGATGGTTAAGAAAAGGATTGTAAATTTTAGGAATAAATAAAGAATAAGTTTACTTTATTATGTTGCATTTTCCTAAAATTCGTAGCTCATACTCCTAGGATGTTTTCAACACTGAGCTGCTTGCCTGAACTTCCACTCGCGTAACGACCGGTGTAAATATAGTTTCGTCTAAGAGCTGACTTCTTTGTTACAGATATGACCGTTTATTTGCTGGTCTTAAAAGGCTAACGCGAAGAAAGAACAGAACATTTATGACTATGGCGTTTTAAGTTACCGGAACATGTCAGGTATTTGCAAAAATGTACCGCTTTCCACAAGTAAAGACATATCTGCTCCACAGGAAATGGATTTAGAATTTATGAACATTCATATATAATTTCAAGTATATAAGGATTTAAACGTAAATTAAAGATGAAGGTTTGTACATTCCTAAGTATTTCCGAACATGATTTTATGGAATCTGATGATGTCCTTTCAAGACCGAAACATCTCGTTTGTAAATTTATTTGTTCATAAATTAATATCGACAGACTGTGGTGGTTATTCTCAGCCTGGGCTGGCGCTACCTTGCTCCTGATCAAATATTGTCTTATAATCCTCAAAAGTTTCCGATGTTGGCAGGAAAGAAGAACATGTTGTATAGATACAAACTTTGCTTTTATTGTTCTTGTTCCACGCAGGTTCGAAGAAAGAGAGACGTAGTTCAAACCTTTCAAAGTTGAATAAAATCACTGACCCTTTGGTCTCCCTTCATAGGCGTCAATTAGTTCCCCCTCTTCCTTGGACTGTACCCTTTCAGAACAGGGCGATTCAAACGCTGGAATATAATTCATCCGCGTGTTGTGGTTCTTAAATCAGGAATTTTGACAGTTCTGGGTCCAGCTGAACTAACGGTGGTAGTCTCTGGATTTGGCTGGCACAATTAACTCTTGTTTAATTTTACAGCAGGTAATAAATAATTTGAAGCCTTCCACCCCTGTGACTAACGAGGAGGAGAAGAGTGCCGTTACAGCGAGACCCACTTACCCACTTCCTACCTGATACACATGGCAGCCCGGCTCGCTGTATGCCCTACATAGCAGGAGCACCATCACACATCCGTGACGTGACGTCACCACAAAATACGTGATTCAGTAAAAAAAACCCACTTCAATGCCGAATGGAATCTTCGTTAATTAATTTAAGGTTAAAGAAATGTACATCCACCTTCCTCTCAGAATAGACGTGTTAACAAGAGAGAATAATATACAATACATACATTTTAATTATAAACTGTTATGCCTCTCAGCGTTCAGTCTGCAAGCCTCTGTGAATTTACTATCCGCAAACACAATCCTCTGTTTGTAACTAGCTCTGAGACCTCGTTTCGTTCTGTATCTTATCTTTAAATAATTAGAAACGGCCTAACCATCATCGTCGTGGTCTCCCTCTACTTCTCTTACTCTCCGTAATAGAGTCCGCTATTCATATAGGAAACCTATCCCCCTCCATTCACCTCAAATGACACCACCACTAAAGACAATTAATGCGTACAGCTTCATCAATCGAGTTCATTAATAACTTAGCCTTTATATTCTCATTCCGAATACCCTCCTGCCATTGTTCCCATCTCTCTCTCACTAATTTAATGTCTGTCCGACTTGTTGGCTGAACGGTCAGCGTACTGGCCTTCGGTTCAGAGGGTCCCGGGTTCGATTCCCGGCCGGGTCGGGTATTTTAACCTTAATTGGTTAATTCCAATGGCACGGGGGCTGGGTGTATGTGTTGTCTTCATCATAATTTCATCCTCATCACGACGCGCAGGTCACCTACGGGTGTCAAATAGAAAGACCTGCACCTGGCGAGCCGAACCCTTCCTGGGATATCCCGGCACTAAAAGCCATACGACATTTCATTTCATTTCATTTAATGTCTGTTACTTCCAACTTATGAATAAGATATCTTGAGTCCACCCAGCTTTCACTCCCGTGAAGCAAACAGACAGGCGTAAAGACAGTTTCGTTGGGGAGCAGAGTTCCTTCTTACAGAGAACTGTTCATCGCAACTATGAACTCAGTGCATTAGCTTTGCTGCACCTTAATTCAGTCTCACTATACTGCCATCCTCGGAGAACACACATCCTAAATACTTGAAATTATCTACCTGTTCCATCTTTGTATTCCCAACCTGGCATTCACTTCGAAAGAATTATATTTATCTCTTGAATGTTCTCCTCTCCAGGGGTGGACAGGGGATTCCTACTGAATCTGGCATGGCTTCTTCATATTTCTGGAATCTTTCCTACTTTCATCTCTCCTCTCTATTTCCCCCTTGTTTTTATTATCCTTACATTAATATGCAGCCATCGTACTGTACATATATTTAATTATTGAAATATATATATTTCTGTGCCTGGTTAGATGAAAGAGAGGGCCTGAAGTCCTTAACCTTTCCAGATATTATAAAGAATTATTTATTTACTTACTTATTTACTTACTTATTTGCTTATTTATTTATTTAATTACTTATATACGTACTTATTTACTGTTATACTTACTTATTTACGTACTTATTTACTTAGTTAATTACTTACTTATTTACTTACGTAATTAATTTGCTTACTTATTTATTTATTTACTTACTTGCTTATTTATTTAATTACTTACTTATTTACTGATTTACTTACCTACATATTTATTTACTTAGTTACTTTTGCTGATTTATCTACTTAGTTACTTATTTACTTACTTACGTACTTATTTACTCACTTATTTACATACTTATTTACTTACTTATTTACTTGCTTACTTGTTTATTTCTTTATTTACTTACTCGCTTACTTGCTTATTTACGTACTTATTTACTTATTTACTTGCTTACTTGCTTATTTATTTACTTACTCACAGTACTCACTTATTTTTATTCCTCTGTCATCTTTGTTGACCGAACAAGTGACTGCGCTGCTTGAATCACGTAGCTATCAGCTTGCATTAGGGAGATAGTGGGTTCGAACCCCACCGTCGGCTGTCCTGAGAACGGTTGTCCGTGGTTTCCCATCTTCACTTCCTGTAAAACGCCAGGGCAGTTCCTATTCATAGGCCACAACCAATTCCTTCCACCTCGTTTACCATTCATTTCATCTTCATTAGCTACTCAACTGGGTTGGGGACAGAAAGGGCATCTGCCCGTAAGAAAGATGCCATATAATTTCTACTCACCTCATTCCCTATCCACCGGCCGTCACAGACCCCGGGTTCGATTCCCGGCCAGGTGAGGAACTTTTATCTGGACCTCAGGGTTGGTTCGAAATCCACTCAGCCTACATGAGTACAATTGAGGAGCTATCGGACGGTGATGTGGCAACAAGGAAACTAAGAATAACGGCTGAGGGTATCCGCCGTGTTAAACACTGGTCTCTTAGCCGGCCAAGGTCCGTCAGGGCTGTGGTTTATTTTTTTTTCATCCCAGTATCAGAAAAAGTGGACCAAGGGATAGACATTGTAACTATTATTATTATTATTATTATTATTATTATTATTATTATTATTATTATTATTATTATTATTATTATTATTATTATTATTAATTCCCACTTTAAGACAGATTCAAAACATTCCATGAAACTTCAACTAGAAAGGGGGACATCTTCCTGAGATACACTCACAATTGCACGGAGGGCCTAGTATTAAACTTAACAATACAATAATTAAACAGAGTTATCAGATACAAGTTAACATTAACAGCGCACTGTTAAGGTGAAACATCACAAAACACCATTGTTCACATTCCATTGTGTGTATGAATATGACGGTGAACTGTCTGTTACATGACGAATCTCGCTAATTATATGTTGTACTGCATAATAATTAGTATACCTCAGATTTGTAGGTGGTAATAGGTTAGAATGCAAAGTAATTTGGTTTGTAGAAAGTGTCATGCAACCCGTTGTACCACAATGTATGAAGAGTAGCATAAATTCAAGGAGTTCTATAGCCTGTGCCCCTAATATCTATGCAAATCTCATAGCATAACCGTTGTGCAGTGTAGGATATACTTGTTACTAGCTTAAGTAAGTTTGCATTCTAAGCTGTCAGCACCTAATAATCCGGACTCTAATAATAACACATCCCTTAAGATTTAGCCCTCCTCGGGTTATAGAACGCAGAAAGAATAAAGAAAAGGAGAAATATTGATGGTTTGGTTACAGATCTTATTCCTCAATATTTCTTCGCTAGAATAAAAAAATTAAAACATGTGTTTTTCAGTTACTCAGCTTATTCTGTATTACTTTGAGGAAAATCTAAATTCACTCGTTATATAGTTGCCAAAGTCGTCGTTAACGATGGTTTAAAATCAGTTTTTAATTATTTAAACATATTTGGATATGGATCTAAATTGAGCCATTAAGCTAATTGCAGCTGCAGGATTGTGTAGGTGTATAGTTAAATTACAGGAGGTGGGAGGTTGAATGCTTTGAGATATAACAGTCTATAATGGAGGTATATATTCCTACAGCTTAATAACACAGTTTCAACTTATTTTCTGCTCTCACCAAATTATTCAAGATGTCAATAGATATATAGTCTATTATTTATATATCATAAAATTAAATATAATTATATGATTATATTTATATGGACAATCTGCTGAAAGTATTAATTAGCAGGGAGGTATGCATTTAGGCGGAAATTTAGTAAGCAGTGTAGCCTATGCTGAGGAGTTGGTCTTAATGGCTGATTGTGCTGAAAGCTTGCAATCTAATATCCTGGAACTTCAAAAACAGGTGCAATGACTATGCTATGAAAATTAACCTTTCCTACACTAAACTGATGTCAGTGGGTAAGAAATCTAAGTGAATTGAAGGTCATATTGAGAATACACAGCTGGTACTGGTAGATAATTTCAAGCATTTAGGATGTATGTTCTCCAGGTATGGTAATATAGTAAGTGAGATTGAATTAAGGTGCAGTAAAGCTAATGCAGTGAGATCGCAGTTGCAATCAACAGTATTCTGTAAGAAGAAAGTCAGATCCCGGACGAAGCTCTCTTTACATCGGTCTGTTTTCAGACCAACTTTGCTAAACGGGAGTGAAATCCGTGTAGACTCAGGATATCTTATTCACAAGTTAGAAGTAACAGATATGAAATGATTGCTGGTAAAAATATGTGGGAACAATGGCAGGAGTGTGCTCGCAATGAGGAGATGAATGATAAGTTACGAATGAACGCGATGGATGAAAAACCGGCTTCGGTGGTGGGGGTTATGTGCTACGAATGGAGGAGGATAGGTTACCTAGGAGAATAACGGACTTTGTTATGGGGGTAAGAGAAGTAGAGGGAGGCCAAGGCGATAATGGTTAGATTCAGTTTCTAACGATTTAAATATAAGAGGTATAGAACTAAACGAGACCACAGAACTAATTTCAGTTAGAGGATTGTGGCAGCGATAAGTAAATTCACAGACGCTTACCGGCTGAACGCTGAAAGGCATAACTATCTATAATGAAGATATAAGTATGTTCCGTATATTTATGAACTCCTAAGGCAGCAGAAACGAATTAAAATGGTTGATTCATTGTCAAGCCAAGGTATAGTGCAAACTTCAGTTGGAGACTTCAATGCACTGTTATAATCTAACTTTCTTGCTATTCTTGTAAGATGAGTTTATTGGTTATATGCTTTCATCCAAGCGGTGTTATACTAAAAATTATGTTATACATTGTATAATCATTATTTGTCGATTCAGATTTTTCTATCAGCGGCTGACAGCTATGAGTGGGTTTGATGTTGAAAGGTGAGCAGAGTTTGGTAGGCTTAGAAAACATAATTTCTTAGATATGCATCAGCGAAATAGAGCTGGCAGGTCTAGCCCTTGAACCATTTGAAGAAATAAATCATCAGAACAAACCAAGAATGCGATTGGTTTGCTCCTTCATTAGTTTGTATGTTAGAATGAAGATCAGATACAGATCTAGTGTCTATCTGAGACCAAGATTGCTGGGGTAAGATAACATTGAAACAAGTGTTTGAAATATGCTGTGTCGTAACTTGTTTGTTCGTGAGGCCAGACAATGGCTTTTGTAACGGAAGGTAGGCATCACACACACACACCCTGAAGAGATCAGGTCAGATGAGGCACCCACATTGATCTGTGCGCTGCTGTGCGGTACAGTTATCCCAGGATGACCTCACAAGGTGTCGCCCAACCTCCTGCCTGACTTGTCAGAGGTCAGCCTCGTACTTTGAACTAGTAAGCCACAAATTTAGAACGCGAACAGTAAGTCCATATGGCTATGCCCACTGAAATTTATTCTTAGAAACTAAGATGGTTGAGAGTGTTAAATCACACTTAATCATTCAAATTTCCGCCTTAAATTTAGATAAAATTTTCACAGAAGATATTACTCTAATTAAAATAATTGAATAAAGGATAATACCAGTCTGACTAAACTTTCAAAAGTCAAATATCAGGAGATTTTTTTTTGCGGCATATCCCGACATGTTACGACACATCATTGATGACGTAACTCTGAAGAATGATTAACACACTATAGTACTCAATTAAACAATATAATAAATTCTGAAATATTGCATATATCTAAGCTTTAGAACACATGAATCTTCATTGTAACTGCCTTAGACCTCGTATACATTTCTGAACTAGATTTGTGCTCAAAGCACTGACCTTGTTGAACGGGTTTTAAGGTTTAATTTTTTTCAGAACTATTTTTCGGGACACTTTGATCTGAATTGGATTTTTGTACTTGTGAATATGCTAAAAATGCTCTCACAGTCAGCATTGCTATGTGGAAATGTTAAAATAAAAAGCATTAGACCTACGTTAGAGATTCTGTAATATTTAAGAACACCACCAGCTGATTGCATCTGTCTTGCCAGTGCCCACTGAACATCAGTTCTCTCCAGATACTTACAGAACGAGGAAAACCTGGGATTTTCAAAAAATAGAGGAATACTAAATCTGTTCTCAAAATCGGGACGTAAGTTTCTGCGATCAGGAGATAGAGGAGGGCCAAAAACAGGAAGTCCCCCGCTTAAATCGGGGGAGTTGGCACGCCTGATTGGCTTAATGGTCATCTTTGAGGCCTTCGGTTCAGAAGTTCCCGCGTTCGATCACCGGTCGGGTCGGGGATTTCAATCGAGTCCGATTAATTCTTCTCTCTCGGAGACTGGGTGTTTGTCCCAACACTCTCCTCTTCATATTCCGACAACACACTCTGGCGAAACAACGGTTGGTAAGCCAGCTGGCCATCAGATACTGTCACATGATCAGCATGCCATCCGTGCATCTCCGAGCCCACTACCTCTCGTATCGTGCGACACTCACTTGGTCCCACGAGGCTAATCGAAACACGTGCCAGGCCTCAGTCCAGAATTAAATTCCCTTAACACTCCGGGAGTCGAATCGACATTAGTAGTAATAATGGAAGTAAATTATAAAAATAATAATAGTAAATAACAATGAACAATGATTGGGGGACATTATTTGCATATAGATGCATGCTTTCCACCCGGCAAGCTGAGGTTCGAATCCCGGATTTTAATTTTTAAAATCACGTGGTATCGGGAAGAGCATCTGGTCTTAAATCGCCGGCCAAAACCAACAGCGATTCCACAAATAATTTGAATAAGCTGAAGAAAGTTTTCTTTTATTTAAATTATGAACAAACTTTCATATTAGAATGAAAGATACAGTAGGCCTTACATCATAAATTAGAAATGAGGTGGGCCTGAGCTATATTTAGCATTGATTATAGGATTATGATCATAAATTAATTATAATAAAGTAGGAACAACAATAATAATTACAGTATCAATTGCATAATTAATCAAATTAATTCACTCGTGTTAACTAAAATTATTACGTCTAACATATGGGATCATAAAGGGTGACGTCGCCTCTGAGGCTAGGAGTTATGTTCCAATGATTTGAGGTGTGGTGAAGTAAACTACTACGGTCTATAAAATAAACTGTCTCAGAATTTGCCTGGA
Source organism: Anabrus simplex (assembly GCF_040414725.1). NCBI lineage: Eukaryota > Metazoa > Arthropoda > Insecta > Orthoptera > Tettigoniidae > Anabrus > Anabrus simplex. The sequence goes on along the minus strand of NC_090278.1, from coordinate 63,286,273 downwards.
GACGAGAACGGGAAACCACGAAAAACCATTATCAGGGCAGCAGACGGTGGAGTTTGAACCCACTCGCTTCACAAATGCAGAGTTGCACCATGGCGATTTGATTTGTATGCGGATTTCTATGCATTAGTAGAATAATAATAATAATAATAATAATAATAATAATAATAATAATAATAATAATAATAATAATAATAATAATAATAATAATAATAATAATAATATCAATTTCGTGTGGCTATTTCTAGCCGAGTTAAGCTCTTGTAATGCAGACCCTCCGATGAGCGTGGGCAGCATCTGCCATGTGTAGGTAACCACGTGTTATTGTGGTTGAGCATAGTGTTATGTGTGGTGTGTGAGTAGCAGGGATGTTGGGGACAGCACAAATACCCAGTCCCCGAGCCAAGGGAATTAACCATTTAAGGTTAAAATATCCGACCCAGCCTGGAATCGAACCCGGGGCCCTCTGGAGCAAAGGTCAGCGCGCTAACCACTTAGGCATAGAGCCGGACACTAATAGGATAATTTGAATTCATGCGTATCTGTTTCTAAAGGTACTGTACCCCGCAAGTATGTTCTGTAAGTAGAGTTGCATAATTAATAGGAGTTATGAAAGGCCGGCCTTTAATGTTTAAAGATATAGGATGAATTTCACGGAGTAGGGGTTCTAAAGAACTAGGTACATTCGACTGTAGTTTCACCTGTTATTGTATAACACTTCAGACCCTGATTATTATTAAAAATAATTAATATTTCTATCTTCACCTAAGCTACGAAGACTATGAAGTTTCTTTCACTGACGGTAGATGTCAGAGCTGTCCAGACTTTCACTCGTGCTGTGTGTTAGTACCGTGGATGTTAATAGCTCAAGTCTACACTAGAGACAACGGAAGTGTAGCATATAGTTTGACTTGCTTTGTGTACACTGAATTCTTTAAAAAAATAACTAATAAATTTACAGACAGCGCGGATTTCTCTACACTAATGGGATAAGCTGCATACTTATCAGTTTCTAAAGGTACTCTACCCCGCAAGTAAGTTCTGTAAGCAGAGTTGCATAATTAATAGGTGTTAAAAAGGCAAGCTCCTAATGTTTATGCAACTTTTTATACATAGATATTATGTGGCGCGAATGACAGTTTATTCTCGTTGAAACCTAACCTATAACAGCATAATACGTTGTTTACAATAATAATAGACTAATAACAATGATAATAATCGTGTGGTATCAGCTATCGTGTGCAGGCATTTTATTTTGCTACCATTTCAACGTCAGTTTCGACTCTCCGATTAACTCTTCTACTTAGTAGAGAAACGGATCTATGTTGAGCTAACTAGGCTGAGTTTAAATTAATTTAGTTGTTAAACACCAAGTGGGTTTCGAGAAATCGTTTACATGCCAAAATCGTACGAAATGGAGTGTCGAAACGAATCTTCTTTAACCTTGGAGAATCTGACTATCTCTGTTGTGTTTGAACCGACGATCTAGGGCTCCAAAGGTCAACAATATACCACTGAACTTATGGGTTGATACTGACATTCGACTGAACCTCTGAGACCGTTAAACATGTCTCAAAAATTTTAAGTATTTAAGTTCTAATTATTGTCAAAGTTCAGTCGAAGTTTCGTTCAACTCCTTAGGTCACATTTTAAGGAGGGATAGTCATAATTCGGATTTCTAGGCAGTAGTAGGTTATAGTGCAAACTAATTTCGTTATTAGGAAGTGTCGTCTTGCCTGTTCTTCCGTTATGTAGCAAGAGTAACATAAATTCTAGGGTTTTAGATGGGCTGTACCCCAAATGTTTATGCAAGACTCATAACGTAGCCATTGTGTAGGGTTATCCTCTTCGATAAGTTTGCGTTCTAACCAATTACTACCTTCAAATCCGGAGTTCAGTCATAATTAAGTCCATCACAAAAGGTAACATGGAGGGCAGCAGACCTCGTGGAAAGACGGAAAATAGATAGATAAATTACGCTAAGTAGATCACCAGCCTGCCTCTATAGCTTGTCCGAAGAAGTGCTGAAGATAGCTCTGGGTGGCAACATCTCATCATCGATAAATACTCTCAACTCGTGCCTAAAAATCCTTTCCGTAATTATTACTCTGAGCAAGACTTCAGTGTTATATTTATCGTCAACTCACAGCTATTACGCTACCGAGGAATTGTTACAAATTATTTTCACCTGGCCGAGTACGATGCACTCAATTATAGTTTAAAAACCTTGAGCGTTTCATTTCCGTCAACATTGAGTTTTGCAAGATATGCAACCCGCTCTACTCTGGTGTCGTATAAGTGAGCTATACATGATTGTGCAGGCGTTACCTCGCCCCAACATCTGGTCAAGTACGATGTCCTCAATAGTAGGTAAAACCTTGAACAGTTTATACTTCCGTCAACATTAGTCTACCATAGTATGCAACCCGCTAGACAGCTGTGTCCTATGAGTAATCTATACTACAATATACAGGCGCTACCCACACACGCCGCCGTATTCCTCGCTATCTAAGTAGAGCACCTCCATTGTTTGCTAATGGTTGCTGCTCTACATATAACGGCTCACGTTGTTAACATAGATAAATGAATCAACATACACGGAAATAATGAATGGATGGATGGCATTACAGCTTAAAAATGACAGCGCTCGTTATACAAGACGAGAGAACTGAAACTGTAACCGCCATAATCTGATCTCTCGAAGGGTGTATACACATTTTTCAACAGGGTGAAAAATGACGCAGGAAACATCATATTGTTTCATCGTAAATATTTTACACAAATAAAATGAGTACAAAATAACATGATAAGCAACCTAAAAATTTGCCATCTTAGAAAAAAATATTTTAAGGAAACATATTCCTAACCGAAAAACTATGTTTATATCTTAGAGTATATAAAATAATTGACAAAGGAAAAGGTACCTACAATTTAGTATTAAAATTAATAAATTTAAAACTTTGTAACTGGCGTAGTGATGGCCAAGAACGTTATTCCCATGTAACCGTTACTTGTGCCTCTGTTACTAAGATATTATAAGTAACAGTTCAAAATAACGTTCCACCACTCATGAATTATATAACGAACTTTCGTTACATGTGATAATGAACGAGCTCGATACTGTTATAAATGCTTTATGGTAAAGTTATCAGTAGTGAATTTCTTTGCATTATTATTATTATTATTATTATTATTATTATTATTATTATTATTATTATTATTATTATTACTACTGTTTTTGTAGTCCACCTCAGTAGCGTAACGGTTGGCGCTATTAGATACCGTCTTCGGGGGCCCGGATTCGATTCGCGGCGTTGCATTAAATTTAAGATTGCCGGGAGGGCTGGTATGCGGTTAAATAGTTACATACATCTCACCTTCATTGGGTGTGTGCCTGAAAAGAGCAGAACCTGAGTTTATTATTATTATTATTATTATTATTATTATTATTATTATTATTATTATTATTATTATTATTATTGAACAATGAATACTACCTTCATAACCAAATACTTTTTTTACAAGTTGATTTACATCGCACCGACACACTTGCGGCGATGATGGGATAAGAAAGGGATAAGAGTGGGAAGGAAGCGGCCGAGGCCTTAATTAAGGCACGGCCCTGGTGTGAAAATGGGAAAACCATGCATGTGGAGTTCGAACCCAACATCTCCCGAATGCAAACTGACAGCTACGTGACCCAAACCGGGCAACCACATGCACAGTAAGCAAATAAATCTAAATCTGAAGACACCACAAATATTCTTGCGCGAAATTGGATAAGTTATTTTTCATATTTTTCTTAGTCTGGAGTAATCAAGTGAGTATAATTCTTTTCATAAGGGGCTTGAATGAGAAATCTATTATTAGAATCCCTCACATAGTTTTCATTTAATTTTACTGGTTACTGAAATATTTGTTTGACTAGTACCAGTTGAAATCCATATGTGAGGTTTTGATTTGAAGTATACAGAATAGAAACAACTTTTCCCTTTACTGAAATTAAATGATCATAAATATGTTTTCCGGTCTTGGCCATCTATCAACGGCTGCTAATTTCAGATTGCAACCAGTCATAAGATGGTTACTAGGTAACATTGCCTGACCATACCTTACATCACTGCCTGCACAGTTGCTATGGTTACACTTTCGTCATACGTTCCATCGCGTTACGTTTCACAAATTTTTGGATGACCCCCATCCATAAGATATATTTATGTCAAACTGCGATCAGTTATGATTGAGAAGTGGTTAATCATTTTGCCTCTTAGATGGTAGGCTTAGTAGGCAAAGGACGCTGAGGTGGGGAAACAAAACTATTCATGATATCACTGCTAGATGTCACGACGTAGAGAGACAATTGCATTTTGAAATAACAGCAACACGTTATTTTTATATCTGTTATAAATTTTAACCGTTGTAATCCACCCAAAATAACTGCTACGTTATTTCTGAGCAATGTGACCGTGGAATGCTCACTCGGAACTAACGTTACCATATTGTAAGATTTGAGGAAGAAAATGGCCGGACAGTACATGTGGAAATTTCCTTCCTTACTGTCAATGGATCAACTCGGAGGATTACATGGTAGCGTAATCTACTAATACAAAGCGAGCTGTAATTGCGGATCCCAACAGGGTGCCAATCTACACCAAGATAAGAAGAGCATTAGTGAAGAAAACTCCAGTTTCTTCAAGAATAGGTTTATGTGGTTCTTCCTAGGTGCCGCGCCGATTTGATATTGTACAGACGGTACTACCTGCAAAAATTTCAATTCGACCGTTTCATTACCGTTCATTATAGCTAGACTTATTACGTTTAGGCAGTAATGCGTTAGAATGCAAAGTAACTTCTTTTTTAAGACGTTTCGGCTAGCCTGCTCTTCCATAATGTAGCGAGAGTAACATACATCCTAGGGGTTACGATCAGCCGTACCCCTAATGTTCAGGCAAGCCTCATAGCATTACCCTTGTGCGGGCTTGCGTATACTTGTTATTCGCTTCAGTAAGTAACACGTTATTTTCATATATGTTACAAAATGTTAACCGTTATAATTATGTAACCCGCCCAAAATGACTGCCACGTTATTTTTGAGCAATGTGACCGTGGAATGCTAAAACCTTGGGTTTAATTAGCTGATATATAAACTTTCTTTTGGTAAGGAGGATACCTTTGTTGGAAGGTAGTTTTCGAAATAAAATTGCAATATGTTAATTGAGGATTCACCCGAGTTTTATAGGACTGCTCTAAATATTGTTAATATTTAAGTCCAGTGGATGACGTTACTTTTCACTGCAGTGTAATCCTTCAGGTCTATATGGATACGATCTCAAAGTTTTCTCTAAGTCTGACGTCAGAAGATTCACGTGCTTAGGACCATAATATCCACGGTTCTAGCCCTCCAGGCAAGCAATTCAGTGTTGAAAACATCCTAAAAAATTTTGTTAAATAAAATATAATAATAAAGTATGAGAATATATTATTTATTTATTCCTAAAAATTACAATCCTTTTCTTAATCATCGTTATTCGGTCGATTATATTAGCAGTTTACATTTCTTCTTCCACTACAAGCGCTAATGTGAGTCAATGCAGAGTTTCACTTAATCCCGTATAACTACTTTCGGTGGGGACATTTTTCAAAAATCAAAGTTAATTTGACTAGGATTTGCATAAGAAAGAAAACGAGCAAAGAAACAAGCGAATCTAGGTTGTTTTCCGCAACCAGCATTTAGGCCGGAAGTTATTTACGAAATTTTCTTTTTAGTTTGAGACTCAAATTTTGAAACCTTCCCGGACCCTTTAGCCATTCAAATTTCGGCACAATTTAGGAAAATGCCTAATTTTAGGTTTTTCGTTGTATGGGACCCCTACTTCGTCTGCCAAGAAATGTGTTCGACATTAACACTCAAGGAGAAAATAATCTGAAGCAGAGAGTATTTAATGTATACAAATGAGAGTACATATCTTAAGAGTTGTTTCCACGCAATAAATCAAGGAGCAAAGGGTCCATTAATGGCTTTTTAAAACCGCTGATGTTCCTCCAGCAACACTAATTCACTTTTACTGTTCTTAAAAAGAGCTCTTGCTTGTGGACTCGTATCTGGGACGACCTACTTCTCTCATTCTCATAGACTTGTTCCTTCTTCTTCTGTTGCTGCTGCTTCTTCTTCTCTCACGGACCTGAGTACTACACCACCTTCCGGGACACGCGGCACAGGGCTGTCCATGGCAGTGAGAAATCTACTAACGTATTGACGTCAGAGACAACACTATACTCCCTGTGCTTGGAGGATTAGAAGATACACCCACGTTAACTGGCGGATAACTGGAAGCGGTTCTCCCAACCTTTAGGTGAATATAGCGTTGTTTTCCACCTTCTTTTGCCGGCCATGCCCGATGTTGGCTTTTTTTTTTTTTTTTTTTGCTATTTGCTTTACGTCGCACCAACACAGATAGGTCTTATGGCGACGATAGGACAGGGAAGGGCTAGGAGTGGGAAGGAAGCGTCCGCGGCTTTAATTAAGTTACAGCCCCAGCATTTGCCTGGTGTGAAAATGGGAAACGACGGAAAACCATTTTCAGGGCTGCGGACAGTGGGGATCGAACATACTATCTCCCGAATACTGGATACTGGCCGCACGTAAGCGACTGCAGCTATCGAACTCGGTATGTTGGCGATCTCATTATTCACCTATGGATTAGTGATGGGATAATGGAATACTTTCAATAATCGATTAACCTCCATCCGATTGTTTAAATAATCGAATAAATGATCGAATAAAATAATCGAATGAGTTTCGAATATCATTCCGTTGTAGTGATGTCATGAATCAAATATTTTAATAGTCGAATAAAATAATCCAATGAGTTTCAAATAGCATTCAGTTGTATCGCTTAAAATATTCGGATGCGTCATGAAACAATTTTTCGATTTAAGTGTGTCGGATTGATAATCGATTGAAATAATCGAATACATGAACTCTTCTGAAGAACCAAAATTCGCCTTTTTTCAAACGTATCTTCAAATGTTGAAACTAAATGAGTGAATTAACTGTCTTAATAACATCACTTTTCATTCGAATACTTCGTACGAATAATCGATTGAATAATTCACTTATCGATTGTCTCATTGATTCGAATAGTCGAAAAAAATAATCGGATGGAAAAATATTCACTATTTGTCTCATTCATTCGAAAGAATAATGGAAAAATAACAGAATGGGAAGTATAATCGAAAAATTAAATAATCGATTAAGCAGTAATTTTATATTCGATTATCCCATCACTACCATGGATCCATATTTCGAAATCTCCAAGCTGAATTATAGAGGAAGATTTTTATAGTCCGTGCCTCAGAACCATGTAAGGATACTGGTCAACAATAACTCCCAACCGGATAACGATGGTTAAGAAAAGGATTGTAATTTTTAGGAATAAATAAAGAATATATTCTCATACTTTTTCCCTAATATTCGTACCTAATATCCCCAGGATGTTTTCAACATTGAGTTGCTTGCCTGAAGGATTTTTATATAGATTTATTGTACTAACTAGTTTTATATTACAAGTAAAATGATAATATGATGACATGATTGAAAAACGACAATGATGATAATGTTCTGACGTCGGAGTCCCCTTTAGCATGCTACACGAAGTGGCGTAGTGAGACACAAGAGAACTTCATTGTCTCACACAGAGAAGTTGATTATCGCTCACGCACACATACAAGTACCTACCTGCCAGCAGCAACGTGTGCCACTTTACGTGCCTGACCTCATAACTGAACGAACCGTGTCTCTGACTGAAGTGAGGGCTACATGTCCAGTCCAGCATGACAAGACACCGCGGTATGCATCGACTGATGATGCCTTGTTGAAAACCCCAAGAACCGGAACTGTAAATAATGATGTTTTGGTCTATTTCACAGCTCCAAGGAGGACGAGGAGGGTGGCCCCTTGTGTGCGTGTATAATCTGCAGAAGTTCTGGTGAAATGAAATGAAATGGCATATGGCTTTTAGTTTCAGGAGTGTCCGAAGACATGTTCGGCTTGCCAGATGCATGCCTTTTGATTTGATTCCCGTAGGCGACCTGCGCGTCGTAATGATGAACTGATGATGAAGACGACACATTCACCCAGCCTCTGTGCCGGCGAAATCAACCAATTAGGGTTAAAATTACCGACCCTGCCCGGAATCGAACCCGGGACCCTTGCGACCAAAGGACAGCACGCTAACCATCTAGCCTTGAAGCCGGACAGAAGCTCTGGTGACTGATATGGACAGAGTCGTGAAAAGGGAGAACAAGATGAACATAAATAAGAAGAGAAATGGAGTGCAGTCTAACGAAGTCAGGAAATATTAGATTAGGAAATGAAGTCTTAAAGAAAGTAGTTAAATACCGTTACCTGGATAGTAAAAAAAGATAACAGAATTAAGGAGGACATAAAATGTAGAATAACACAGCCAAGGAAGGTTTTGTTTTTTTAAGAAAAGAAATTTTCTCACTTCCAACATTGATATAAGAATTCGAAAGATGGTTTCGAAGATTTTCGTCTGGAGCGTGTGGCATTGTATGGAAGTTAAACATGAGAATAAAAGTTTTTGAAATGTGGTGTTACAGAAGAAGGTGAGATGAGTAGCTCGAATGGCAAATGACGAGATACTGAATCGAACTGGTGAGAGGAGATGGATTTAGTCAAATTTGACGGGAAGAAGAGACAGGATGATAGAACACATCTTAAGACATCCAGGACTTGTTTAGTTGGTTTATGAAGGAAGTATAGGCGGTAAGGACGGAACGGGTAGACCAAGGTATGACTATTAAAACAGATTAGAGGAGATGTAGGTTGCTGTAATTACGTACTTATAGGGTGGCATGGACAGCTGCATCAGACCAGTGTATGGACTGATCACTGAAACAACAACAAGAACAGCCTTTGATATTTTTACGTGTACCTGGAGTTGACGAGTTAGATTTAATGACTGCAGCAGAAACGTTTTTTTGAATGTTAATTTTAAGCCAAATTTCTTACTTTAGTAATCTTCAAATAATGCTATAAACAGCAGCTCTAATTTAAAAGAGTTCAGAGATTCAAGGATTTAAATTTTTACAGTTTTAACAGTGGAAAGGAATAACATTCCATCTACCATTAAGAAAATAATTAGATATCTCTGGTTTTGGTTTGTAAATGTCCTTTCCCAATCAATATTCTCAATGAATGTATGTGTATGAATAACTGGAAACACACTGCTCTGTAAATATTATACATCGCATGATTTTGTACTTTAATTTGGGCAGAATATATATTTCATTATTAACATTACACAAGCTCACCATTAAATGGAGAGATGGATTCCAAACTCAAAGTCAAAATTCTAGTTCTTTATTTCAAAATAGTGTCATTGTACCTAATAGCAACAATAATTTTGTTTTACTACATTTTTATGGAGTTTATTTCTTTATGGATATATGTTTTTTTTTAATATTGCTCAAAGTCATATGACTTAGATTTGGAATATATTTTAAAATATTTCACAGTATCAGTTGATTGAAATATGCTGTCTAAATGAAGAAAGGATTCATTTATTTATATACTAGATAATGAAATTGTAATTTTCCATTTATATATACAGAAACAAAATAGTGAACCACAAAACAAACTGACAGAATATATTACTAATTATTCACTATAGAGAAACATTTCAAATTTTTACATTCAGTGTTTTTTAAAATTCAAAATATTTGAAAAAATCATATACTGAAAATTTGTTCATTTAAAAAAAAATTAATGCATATGCATATAGGACAATTGACTTAGTTGGGTAAACTTTTTGGTCGGTTTTGACATTTAAAATCAACATGACAGATGGATATGAAGTACGTTCTTTTGATAGAGTTGTGTATCATGTATAGGGAAGCATATCTAAAACAGAAAAAAAACCTAATTTTGCAGGTTTGGGATACCATCTCTTCAATTTATTGTTTTGTATATTTCTTGCACTTTCCTGTCTCTTCCTTTAACTGTACTTTCCAAACAAAAAAAAAATTGGTAAACAATTTTACTAATAGAAGTGTGCTTTTCTCTTTTGATTTTTACAGGCGGTCTACCGGTGATGTTTTTGCGTCAGTTCGACCAGAGCACATATCAATTCTTGGCGCTGTCCTCGTCACCTGCAGCATCACCAGCACCGAGAACGAGTTCTACATCAAAAAGCTTCTGTCCCCAGCTCATTGGTTCGTCACCTCCTCGCCAGATAGCGTCATGATGATGTGGACCGGTCGTGGCCCCGGGTCCTGACAAACACTTCTTGTTCCGGAACCAAACTTAGTACTCATTTGAACTAATTAAATATAATTTTTTTGAGTTGATAATCAAGATATCAACCCGTAAATTAATTAGGTGTGGAAGTGCAAGTTAGTGAAAAGCAGAAGAGTATATTTCCTTCTCCGTATCTTATTTCTAGTGACAGAAAAACGTGTGGTCAGGGAGTGGATTGGTTTGGTAGTGACTTGAATCGACAAAAAAAAAATCAAGAGCATAGTTGAAAAATAACGTTTGAAGGATATAATTTGCATTCCTTAAGGATAGAACTTCAAAACAAATTCTTTAAAATTAATTCAATTCTTTCCTCCTGGATCCTCCGTGGCTATTCCCAGAAGAGCCCCCCGCCCCTGTCATTGTGAACCTCCCGCAACAGCGACCGTCCGTAACAGTGTCCGAGAGTGCAACAGCCGCCGCAGCGAGTCGCAGCGTCAGCACGCCACTAGCCACATCACACAATATTATGAAGTTCTCCGGTCTGGACACGGATACACTGTGCGGCTCAGGACCGGTTGACGCTCTTCTCTTAACCACTTGTTGGGGCAGTATCGGAGGGGGTGGCGGTGGAGGCGGTGGGGGTGGCGGCGGCGGCGGGAATACTGGCATGAGTCTCAGCGGAAACGATTTCCTCATGGACACCGCCGCGCACCATCACCAGAAACTAGTCATGGATTCAAATAGCAACGACGATGATTCGGCGACGAAAGCCACTATGGATGCGCTGGACAATCTTTTGCTCTCCTCGTCACAAAATTCTCCCCCAGTGAGCAGCAACAACAATAACAACAATAGTTTCGCCGAATTAAAACCCTTGCCTCCATTCACTGGTTACACCGGACATCTCAGCATCAACGGTATTTCCGGACATCACTATCACGCTATTGCGGCACCACAGTCTCCTCACAGTCCGCATCAGCAATCCTCAATGGTTGAAACGAACAATAACAATGCCAACGCGGCCAATCAAAACGCAACGAGCAGTAGTGGTAACACTGTGTTTAAGAGCAACAATGCCACTCTGTACTACACTGTGAGCACAACAGCAGATCAGCCTGTAGTTTCCTCATCCACTGTGGATGGTGTTAAATCGGAGTTTGTGGACTATAGCACTCTGTTAGCGCCCGACACGGCAGAAGACTTCGCTGCCATAATAGGATCCGTTTTGGCGGATACTACTGTGCCCAATGTAGTTGACGGACTGAATGTTGCAGGCGGGGGTAACAATGGGAATGGGGGTGGTGACGACGCGGCAGCCTCAAGGGACAGTTGGATGGACTTGGAAGCTTGGATAGATACGGCTTGTGATAATGCAAACGCACAGTCGAACAGCAAGGCCATCATATCAGCGGAGTCGTTACAGGAGTTCGTCGCGAGCTCACAGTTCGTTGTTTCTCCCTCTCCTGAACCTGCGGGACCATCCTCCACTCTTCAAAACCTGCTCTCCCAGAGTCATCAACAGAGTTATCAGATGCAGATGATCAAACGTGAATCGCAGTCGACGGGTGGTTACCACATGCCTCTGCTGCAAAGTAGGTTACAGAACGGACCTCCAAACGGTTCAATGAAACCTGAGCCTTCCTATATGTCTGAATGTCCTTCGCCTTCCTCTTCAACGTCGTACCTGAATAACAAAGACATGATGATGCCCCATACCACAACAGGAAGTCCGCCAGGTCATGTCGTAAGCACGACCGACAATTCCTTACTTATGAACGGCAGGTACCAACACAGACCAGGCACTGGTGCAAGCAACAGGATAACAACCTACGGACAAATACGCAGCTTGAAAGCGACCGGAATACCTTCACCGGACCTGTTGGTAAATGGAGGATCGCTCGACGGACTTGGAGGGGGTGTCATGTTCCCTCACACGACGACGGCGAGTACCACGACGCCATCTCCCAGCAAGAGCAAAAGCAGGAGTCGTTCGAACCGGAATAAGCAACAGCAACAACAGTGTCAGGGAGCTGCTGGCAGCGTCGTGTACGCCTCCGACGGTGCCGGCGGATTGCTGGGGAAGGAGAAACCAGTCCACAGGTGCACTGTGTGCAACAGAGGATTCCTCAATAAGTCCAACATCAAGGTGCACCTCAGAACGCACACGGGGGAGAAACCGTTCAGATGCGAAGTGTGCGGCAAAGCGTTCCGACAGAAAGCTCATCTACTGAAGCATCAACAAATACACAAGAGGGTAGGACGAGACTGAACACAATTCAAATTTCAGAAATTAAATTAAACAAAATGCCTGGTGCACTCTCAATGACATAATGTTAAAATCTCTCCTGAATTTTAAATAAAAGAAAATGCAAGTATAACCTCGAGAGGAAGATTCTCACGTATCTCATTGAGTGAAACCCAGGCTTTGAGCCTGACACTGAAGTTCCAGACACCTTCAATGTAATTTTCATTCATGAAATGAAGGCGTAAAAACCATTGAAAAACTTCTGTCTGTGTTTTCATTCGGCAGAAGTTTAACCTGATAATATAGTATGATAGCAAATAAGTTAGTATATGAATTCTGACAACAGTACCATTTTCGTTGTAGAATCAATGAACACTTTAATGATGGTGATGGTATTACTTGATTGCATTTCATAGTGTAAAGATACAGAAAGGGTTTTGTGCGTGTAACAACCATCATAAATGACATTTTGTTAAAGTACGTACAACCGATGATCTTCTGTTTACCTAAACAGCTATCAGTACTGTTCAAAAGAATCTGAATATCTGTATTAAATGTGCCGGAGTTCACACAAATACTTTGTTATCTACTTAGTGTCTCAGGTAAGGCCAATATCATTTTGTGTATTGACGGCTATGTGTTAAAATTTGCAAATGAATCTTTGTTTCCATGACGAAGCAAGTGGATTCTTAACCTGTTTGTCTTAAACTGCAAATGTATACCATCAAAGTCAGAGAGAAATGATTTTTTAAATTTGCTGTGAAACTATGAAGCTTGTAATTGATGGCGTTACAGAAGGAATTTCGAAAATCAATATAGTCTTTTTTGCAGCAGGAATTCGAGCCCAGTACAAAATAGTGATAATTATTCTCCCTGTACGTTTGTAAACTGAGAAGTGTTCCATTTCCAAAATATGAAATTAGTTCCTTATAAATATCACCTTACTGAAGGAAGTTGTATTGTTGTATATCTGGATAAACTGTTGCAATGTGAAATCATCTTCTTCCCGTTTATATCAAATGAAACCCTTCAGACACTAATTAGAGAAAATTTGGAAGAAAGAGAAACAAAACCATTCCATTTCTAATATTTATTTGTGGGAGTAATGCCTAAGAAAGGATCTCTTTGTATATAGATACGCATTAAAGGAGGGAAAGTTTGTGAAGTTTTGTAATTACAGGACAAAAACGGGTGTTGATAAGTACAATGAAGTTTGGAGTGTGTTTTGTGTGATTCTCTAAATAACGACTTTTGTCATATGAAGGGAAGATGAATATTCTACATTTTGCACTTCGGGATTACACACGAGAGATCACTATGAAACTTCAAATAGAGGTTATTCGCTGAGATAATCAACACAGTAAGGACAATATGTCAAATGAAATTCATAAATACAAGCCATATATACAAAATAAATGAGATTATATAAAATATTACACCGTGAGAAAGCAAACTAAAATAATGTATTACTAAGATAAAATGAAATCGTGATTGGTGAATGTAAATGGGAGACAGATAATGACTGAAACAGAGCAAATACATTTGCTGATATATAAACGATCTATGATGAAGAAAGATAGGAAATTATTACTTAACGACAAAATATAAGATCCTTTTCAATGGTGGTAAAGGTAGGGAAAGTAATATTTGAAAATCTCAGGTTAGCCAAAGAGTGCATATAATTGTTAATAATTGTTATGTTAATTACCTAATTTATATGGAGAAGTAACTTTCTACAAAACAGCACACAAATGAGAGGAATACACATCCTTTTTTAAGAATTAATATATTATTTTGTGTATAGCTTTTGAACAATGAGTTGTGTCATAAGAATTTCTAATGACTACTCTTTATACATGTATATCATAACAGTAATAATTTAAGATAATGCAAAAATGTTCTCTCTTTCTCTCTCTATCTTATTGTTACTTATGTTTATTTTTCTTTGTAAATATCTACCTTAATTTATCTTGTCATACCTGTAATTGTTGTTTATTTTATTTTGTAGATTACATGAAAAATGTTTCTTCTGCTAAATGTTCTAAGGATTTATTTTCTTACATTACGCGAAACCAATGCCAATCAAATGCAATGCTTCTGAAGTTTGGCTGAAAAGGTGTTCAATCAATATTTGTTGCGACAAAAACTATCTGATTTATCAGAGGACGAACCTAAATGAGGTGTAGATTTGTTTCAGAAAACGATACTCATTCAGATATATATAAACGGATATCAAAGCTATTTATCTTGCACATAATTACGGTTTGCCTATATCAAGTAGTCAAGTTAAGACATACACAAACATCTCTTGAAAACTATGTTATATGAAGACGATTCACGTAATTTCTCAGTTAGAATTTGCAAATAACTTTGTTAATTTATAACCATATGATATTTCACTTTTTAACTTCCATAATACAGATTTACTGTTTCAAATTCACAAGTTATTGCCTATCAATTCTTACAGAGAACTGTTTGAAACCGTGGCAGTCCAAAGAATCGGGAGAAAATAACTTCGTAATGCGATGAATTACCATATGCAAATTATATCCTACAGTATAAATATCTGAAAACAAAACTATTTAAACGCCTAAAAAATTATTTTGTAGTTCCTATGAGCCCATGCAGAAACTTATCACTTGGGATTCAATTCCATTTCTGTATGATTGCCGTTCCCAGTCAACGGAATTCTTACATATTTTTGAAGAAGCACTCTGTTGTGCCGTGAACCTCGTGAATTTTTTGAAATCCTTCAACATTTTTCAGTATGTAGGGTATTCTGCATAGTTCAGGGCATCCTAAGGTTCTCAAACAATATATTATTAACATTGGTTAGCTATTTATTCTTGTTTCATTGACTGGTTCCATAACTTTTCAGCCTTGACTTCAAGCATCGTATAAAAATTTGTTAATAATCAATCAACAACGAATAATATTTGAATTTAGTGCAGATATATACTTTCATTATGAACAGTACGATTATATCTAAATTGCAAAAAGAAAGAAGTACGATACGTTTACTGCAAAGATTTGTGTTAAGTGATTATAAATCAAATTCTTTTTGATTGTCTAACATTCAAACCTAATTTATAAAGACATTTAAAAAAAGGAACATTATATGGTTTATTGAATAAAAAAATATATTTGAGAACGGTTTGTTATTCAAGACATTCATTCTCAAACTATGAAGAAATTGTTTGGAAGATACTCTCTACAAACAAATTTTTTTTCTTCAAAATCTAACATGGTAGTCATCACCTTCCTCACGAACAATCACAATAAAATATCTTTTTTAAGGTAACTTGTACGAAGTGCAGCCAGATTCTTTCAATAAAGTTTCAGAATGGAAGCATAATCTGCATTTATTTCACGCAAAATCTGCTAAGTTATTTCTGATGTATAGATCATAAATGGTATTTTTATGGAGGAAATTGCACCTATAAATTTGGATCTGGTGATCGAATGTGTTAATTAAAGGTTCAACACTAATTTTTATATTTTCTGCTAATTTTGAACCGTTTTAAATTTTTTCAAACTTTTGTGACAACGGTATATTTCAATAATCAAATAACACTCAGCATGACTGGAAAGTAAATTATTTTAATACCTAGTATGGTAAGAGATAGTGGTCCTTATTGTTGTCTTTATCACTACCAGGGCAAAAGATGTAAAGCATCAAACAAACGAAATTTCACAAATTAGTCATTCCTATTAATCAAACAGATTTTTTAAATTTAATTGTTCGCCAACGATTACCAACATTTGCTTCGGCCAGCAAAATAAAGGCTCCATGTTGGTTAAATCTGTAAGCTTTGCATGACGATGCTCTGCAGATAAACAGTCGCGGACCTAATGTCATAAAGTGTAATTTTTTGCAAGTAATTTCTATTTACATTTTGCACATAATTTGTTTCAGTAGTTTTTTTTTAAATCTTTGACTCGGTTGTTATAAGGAATACCACAGCCTTTTGCGTCTATTTACCTCGTATCTGATTTCGTTAAAAATATTTATGAACAAGAGAAAGTTAACCATGAATTCAAATCAAAGTAATACTATTTAGATACACCACTTATTACATTCGCTTAAAAATTACAATTGAATGATTAATTAGTAAGGTGATTGGCCCAGAGAACAAATGTTGTATTTATTGCTTCGCCAAAATAGTTACATTGGAATATTTTCTGTCATGCATTGGGAAATTTTTAGTATTCCAAACGTGATCGAGCATTTATCAGCATCGATCTTGGTAATCATCACCTGTCTAATACTGACCATTCAATTACGATTTCCTCCATAAAAAGTACTCTCTATTATTAAGTAGAGTTATGTAATCGAAGATAAATTCAAGAGTGGTGCGAAATATTCCTTTGGTTCAGAGAAGTTCTGTGTTAATGATAGTGGTATTAATTTAAAAAGAATTCTTGTTATACATGTCTTTTTATGCTGAGGTTTTGTAAATATCAAAATAAAAGGAAACTCAGATTGTTTTTTAAAAAAATCTTGACTTATTTATACAGATACAAAAATCATATGCCAAATGAAAGTTTGCAAAGGCCTTGAACATCCTCAACGTATGGGACCTTCACTATGAAGAAGAATAATACATTTTCAGTTGCTATACTAATTTCTATTTCAGGACTATCGACTCCTTTCATCATTCCAAGCCTGGTAAACATCGATTTGAAATGTTCTTCCACTCCCCTTTTAGTCGACAAATTGTCCAAGATATCTGATAATGTTCATGAGAGGGTTTCAATTCCTCCACTATTTAAGTCTGTAGAATAAATCCACAGATAACCAACGATGCAGATATTCCTCTTACCATACAGATTTAACCATTTTTTAATATCACCAGTTATATTGCAGATATAAATTCACATCCCACTCCCCGATTCCCCTTCAAAGACAGTCACTGGATTAGTACTGAGCCCGTAAAGATAACACATTTTCTCATTTCACTGGGTCATACCATACCTCTAAGAAAAAGTTTTTCCTAATATTAATATAATTCAATACCTTCCTGTCGCAAATAAGACACGACAGAGGATAAGAATGCTAAAATGTGATTTTTTGCTAGGAAAATAATTCAAGTCAAAATTTGTTAGAAATATTTTCAAAACAATAATTTGTATCATGTCGACAATGAAACTGTAAAATGTTGTTTCAGAATCAATATGAGTAGTTATTAAAACTCGATAAGAGATCCTCTGCGTTATTATAGGTTTATTTTACAAAGTTTAGAATGCTCATTAGAATTTTGCAAGTAAAAGTATCCCTAAATAACATACTCCTGCCACGTTCTCTTCCCTAAAGTAGTCACATTATGTAGTACTTGTGGTAGATTTACACAACACAAGAAATCTGAATAATTATATAATTCCCCGTTTCCGCATGTTTATCGAAGGTATCGACGGTGTTAAGCAAGTTTACCTGGTCAATGTCACCTTGATATTACAAATTTGTTTACACAATATACATATTTTACTAATCTTGTCAGCCACAATTCTCTATGTCACAAAACAACTGTAAACTTATTGAACATCACGAATAATTTTCAAATTAGTTGAAATCTCCAAAACGTGTTATTTAATTTAAGAGTTGAAGTTATTAATTCACAAATACCAAATTCATTCATACAAAAGGCTCTGCGCTACAAAAACTTTAAACAATTGGAATTGTTTCTGAGAAAAATGTATATTTTTCTGAAATCGCATGTTATTTACACATTTCCCATTACGATTTTGCAAAGTAACATAGTAATATGTCAAGAATGAACACGCTCCTGAGAAATTATATACTGTAATTATAATGTTTAATAAATTTCCTTCGTATTCTTTTCCAATACAGAATTTATAATATCTGCTCTAAAAGTTTTGCACAATAACCCTTCAATGTAATATCATTACCTTAAGCTTCGTTAGTAAACAGTAATAAGATTCAACCTCTGGAGAAATAATTATTTGGAATGAATTGACAAGTAACACTTGAAGATGAAATTAACAGACAATGCTAGCATATTAATCACCTCATCTTACGTCATCAAAACTGTTGCAGATCTTCAAATTCATTTAGTTTATAAACAACTTTGGAAAGCAATAGGTTACTTCAATTTATAACATTAAAACTTTAACAAAGTAATCTTAACCGTGATAGGGAATTATTTTTTAATGAAATAATATACATTTTTACCAGTCACCGCGCGTAGGGGACTAAAATATGTAATGTGACTGGTACGGTTTATATCATTTTATAAAGATTAAACGAAGTATCCTGTGAGATTCAATATTCTTTTATTTGATTTTGAAAATCAGGTGTTATCTAGACTAAACATAAAGAAAATGCCTCCTAAGAATATGCATATATTCTCGAGTATTTCTAAACACTGTTATAATTCATTTCCGTAGTTAATATTCTCATTAATTAATAACGTTAACAGGTTAACTTAAAATACATGTCTTGCAAATAAATGTTCAATCAAACTAAAAAAGGGCAAAATTTTTTCGATTTCTTGTGTTCATAGACTTTTAATAGTGAGAACAAAACTTATTTGCAAATGTAATGGTGATGGAGAATTCGTGTGGTAACACTAAGAGATAATTAGGCGGTTGCAAAAGACTATGGCATATTATTTGGTAGTTCTCATGCAGGCTTTGTGTGAAAGATTTCATGAATGGATTTAATAAATTATTTTAACGACGTGTTTGTGCGCATTAATTAGGCACCCGAGAGAACCAGTTCCACGCAGACTCACTGCATTGTGTTAGACATGCGATTTGTTGTCTCCACAAAACAAACCTACCTGACCAACATATATTTATTGTACATCTTGAGAGATTTTTTTTACGGTGGAACTAGCATGTGTTTGAGTGAAAAATATCACCATTCACTGTATGTTACAGATTCACACCAAGGCTGATTTTAGATTTTTAATACTAATAATTTTACTAGAAATTACAGTAATTTAAGATATCAACACCGTTGTTAAAATTCTGCCATTGCATTTTCACAAGACTAAAGTACATTATTAAAAAAACTGTGACATCAACCAACCTGGAATTATAGGGTACATAGAGCACTGGTGCACGATGGGTCTGCTATCTGGGAGCAGAGGCACTGTACCTAGGCATGCGTTGAAAATCTTGAAAAGGTTGGAATCCAGCAAACGACTCTGGAAAAAAAATAGTGGATATTTTAGAAATTTCAGTAACTATCTTAAGTCAACAGTTTTACTATTCCTAAACTATAAATTGTTTAATATTTTAAATATTTTCGGTTATCATTATCTAAATTCACGATTCTGAATTGATGTCTTTTGAAAATGCATACGAACAAAAATAGTTGAACTGTTCATAGAACTAGAAAAATAAATTCATATTGTAATTTTTGTTTTTGATTACAATTTTTTTAAAGAAAGTTATTGATCTACAGCGCAGTAATATATTTAATTATGAAAAATCCTGTTTATTTGTTTGTTAGTTAGGATGAGAGGTCAAAATGACAAAATTTGTAACATATCATCTTCCTCAGGATATCATTCTCAGATACAGCACAAAATATTAACACTTTCAAAGTTATATGAACAATTACTGGCACAGTAGAAAATTTTGAGCGACTAAAGGACAACTTATAAATTAATTTATCCACAAATATCTCACAATTTTTTGTTTGTTTTTTGTCCAAAGTATGGTTATATGAACACAGGCATACTAGAGGCTGAATTAGTGTTTATTTTGCATCCCCTTCTCTTTGTTCTTCCCTTCATTCTGACCTTCTATTTTCAGTTTTTTAAGTAGAGAATAATAATAATAATAATAATAATAATAATAATAATAATGGCATGCCCCATGGTTAAATGGTTAGCATGCTGGTCGTTGGTATGAGGAGTTCCGGGTTGGATTCCCGGTCGGGTTGGGAATTTAAACTTTAATGGTTAATTCTCCTCATCCTCACAGACACGTATGTATCCTGTAGTAGTCATTACGAGAAACCTGCATCATGCCTGTCCGGAGTCCACGGGTCGTAATGTATTTACTTATTTATTTATTTAATTAATTTATTTATTTATTCATTATTCGCTAATCATCGAACTAGGGAACACCATAAGTTTCATTATACATTGGAGCATTTAATTCATTTTCATTTCATCCAGTAGGTGTTCATTAGCTTGTTGTGTCGGCCATGGCCTTCATCCGACCACTTTACACCAGTTGTGCATTTCTCATCCCGGAAAGTCCCAAAAGTCACGATGCTTTTTTCTGAAAATGTCTCGTTTCTGTCCGCCTCTTGACCTAGGCCCCATTTATTCGAGGTCTATTCTGTAATTAAAGCAAGAGAGGATTGTTGCTATTACTTTTGTGTTAAAATAGTTAAAAATGCGTTTTTTCCATCGAGCGTTGATCTTTTGTATCTTAGAATATATTTATTGTCTGGATTTTCTTTCGAAGATACCGTGTTTGTACTTTCGGCCATGTATGTTATAGAGAGTCTTTCTTTCTTTTTGCTCTAACATAGCGAGGGCACATTTCTGTGAGAGGATAAGGCATTCTGACGCATATTATCTTTATTAAAGAATTAGGCCAATTATAAACCGCTTAGGACCTAAGACTATGGTACAATATTTTTCTGTTTCCTTTCTTCCCAGAAATTCTCCATACGTTGGCTGATCGTCTACCTCTGTTCCTCCGATAACACTCTCCGAGTTTGACGTCAAATTTGCAAAAACAAAAAATTCACAGAAGTGATCTTTCGCCGGAAGTCCACCCTGTTATTTATGATGTCATCTACGACCTTCATTCGTTGTAGATCCTATCGTCTCCCTTGCAGCAAACCATGGGTGTGTTTTAATTTTGGAGATGTAATCAAAAATCTTCTTAGGTAACCTGTCGTTGTTCATTCTGTGAAGGTCACCGTAAAATCGTCTTTTAATTGTATCTGTAATTTTCTCTACATTGCAGTAGAGGTCTTCATTCAAATATCTTTATTGTTTTTGGGATCCCAATAATATTCCTATGTATTTCCTGCCTTCCACTACTTCACCTCTTATGTTCAGCGTTAAACATTCTATACAATACCCCTCGTTTAATTACATTTGTGTAGAGTCTGATTTCTGCCTGGAACAATATCGAGCGTTTGCTATAACAGTGTTGAGTGCGTTTATAAGCCATCTCCTTCTTCTTCAATCTCTCTTTCCAGGTTGTGTTATCGAGTCCATTTGACTGGATCCATTCTCCCTAATATTTAAATTGATCAGCTCTTTGAAGATGTCCATGTTGTGTTGTTAGGTTATATCCATGTTCAATATGGTTACATTTTATTCATACGAAATTTGATGACCACTTTTAATGGCTATATCATGTAGAGTTTCCACCATCATTTGTGCTTGTAATTATTATCATCGTATGGCCTGAGATAGTGCGTGGAGGCAATTTCCCCTTTCCTTTCTTAGATGGCAAATTAAACCGAATTCGTATTGTATGAATAGTAGCTCAACACTTTATTAACTTACAAGATGCTACCTATTCATGAATTATTTTGTTTCTTAGTCCCCAAATTTCCATACAAATCACAATGTCTCGCACGTTCTTCTACATTCAATTTCCTCCCGCTCATACCACACAAATACTTTTTTGTTATTTTATTTTTAAAGATAACTTTCTTAACCTGAACATGCAACGTTCTGTTCAATGACAGCCTTCTGAAGGACGTATTATATCCACAGTGGATTGAGGTGGTTTCTCTTGTGTGTGTGTGCGAGATTGCCACTTAATTTAACAAGTAGAACACACAATGGAGGTAGAAGCAAAGAAAGAATTTCTCACTTCACTCATTAAGTAGCGACTTGCCTTCTTCTAATTGAAGCATTACTTGGGTGCGCTTGAGATGTTTTCTAGGAAACCGGTGAATACCGGAAGTAGAGCGCCGCCATCTTGGCGTTATCCTCGTGAAAGTTGAGGCAGGCAGGCAGGAAGGAATGTATGTATATATGTGTGTATATGGACCACGCATGCGTGCCCATGCGACATGTATCCTGCTCGATCCTCGCCATAATCTCGTTATGGCAACTTGTTAAGTTGTATCACACAAAGTGAAAAGGAAATCCTACTCATGCCTTTCGTTTTATGATCCATATCGTATAATTAACGGAGATGGAACAATGAATTCATTGCTTGCTTCTCTATAGCAGGAACATCATTCTAATCCTCACCATGTGTCATCAAAACATTTCTGACCAAATATCATCATCATCTGTTGTTCTGCATTTCGGCGGATCCAGTCATGACTGTAATATTCATATCTCTCTGTCTTATACCTTTTATTTACCTCTGCATATCCTTCCTTTCATTTTCTAATGTTGCCACTAGACCTCGGAATTTTGGGTGGTAATTTGTTAGAATGCAAACTAACTTGCCTAGTAGGAAGTGTCATGCAACCCGTTCTTCCAAAATGTAGCAAGAGTAACATAAATTCTAGGAGTTCTCTAGGCCGTACCCCTAATGTCTATGCAAATCTCATAGCATAACCGTTGTACAGGACAGACTATACTTGTTACTCGCTTAAGTAAGTTTCCATTCTAACCTAACAGTAACTAACATCGAACTCTAGTTATCTAACAGCTTGAATCTCCTCCTTCCCCGTCATCGTTCCCTTTTCACCATCCCTTCCATTCCTACTACTCATCATGTCATAGATTATGTTCTATCTAATTTTGCTTTCTTTTTTCGAATCATAGCTGGCATGCTTTTCTTTTCTCCCACACTCTTCAATGCTTCCGCGTTTGTTGTCCTACCTGCCCATCTCACTCCTTATATTCTCCTCAAATCTATATTCCGAATGCCTCTATTCTTCTCTGTTCTTCCTCAGCGTCCATTTTTCTACACCGAGCCACAAAACATATTTTTCTTCTTGTTGAAGTTTTCCTTAAATCTTGCAATTCGGGCTTTTATATCTGTTGTAAAGAGGAATACTTAAGGTATAATCCCTTATTAACCTGCTCAGTACTCTATCTTGATTGTTGTGTTTCCGCCTTTGCCTCCAAGTATCATGAATTTTGTTTTAGTTTTGTTTATTCCCCTTTAATAGTCTTCACACTTGTTGTTTAGTTCTCTGAGTATCTTGTGAAGGTCCTTAGTGTTGTCAGTCTAGTGTTAAAGCGAACCGAATGCATTCAGTTCTGTTGTCTACAATGTTGACTCCTCTTTTTCCATCAAATGATTTCCTCCAAGTAAATGTTAAACAGAGTTGGTAATAAGTAGCACCCCTGTGTAACTCCTCTCCCTAGTCCGATTTCTTCTGTTAATTCTCCACTTATTCTCACTCTTCTTTTTTGGTTCTAATTCAATTCCTTGATCATCATCATCATCATCATCATCATCATCATCCTTTCCCCCTATCCAGCTTCTGTCAGTTCGGGGCATTTAAGGCACCTTACTACCTTCCTCTCTCCTCCCACCATTCCTCTTCCTTGAGTTTGTCGCAGTCCAGGTTTCTTCTTCTTCTCCTTGCACTCCTCTTTACTGAATCGATCCACTTTGTTCTAGGTTTCTCTCTCGCTCTCTTTCCCTCGAACTTCATCTCCATCATCTGTTTTGACATTCATTCCTCCTCCATACTTTTCACAAGTCCAAACCATCTTATTTTATACCTGGCAGTAGGCATAAAATTCCTCTAGGAGTTGCGACCAATATTAGTCCATATATAATACGGCACTTCGTTGATATGTGTATTCTAATTAATTCCAGAATATCTGCTGAAAATCATAGACGAACAACGTCTTTCCTACTGGAGTCATATATTACGCTAATTATAAACATAAATTATTTCGATGGGCAAATGACTGGGGAGAAGGACTGAGAATGTATTTATAAAACAGATCTTACAAGTCATTCGAGCAGAAAGCTGTGAAGCAAATGATGGGAATGCCCCTCAATCGGTAGGTTATTATATAGGCCAGTTCTTGGACTTGATGATGACTAGGGCCCGGATGTTTATGCAGTAATAGGTTAGAATGCAAACTTACTGAAGCGAGTAGCAAGTAGAGTCTACCCGCAGGACGGTAATGCTGTGAGGTTTGCATAAACAGTAGGTGTTCGGCCCATTAGAACCCCCTAAAATTTATGTTACTCCCACTACATTACGTTAGAGCGGGCTAGTCGGCATTTCATACTAAATAATGTTGTTACTAAACAATTTTGACAGTGCGGGTAGACTCTACTTATTACTCGCTTCAGTAAGTTTGCATTCTAACCTATTACCGCATAAACATCCGGGCCCTAATGATGATGAATTACAAACCTGAGCCGACTAGACATTAATGGGAAAGGCTGGCATTCAGCAGTGGATAGATGAAGGCTTAGAAGGAAGAATAAACCACCATAGATATGTGTCCACGTTGACCTTAAACAAATTTAATATATTCATTAAAATATTTGTGAACATTCGTGAGAGACCATATCAGAAACATATATGAGAGACGATTGATGTTACCATACTATAGAGATCGTTCTTAAATATTACAATTATCCTGTGTTAGGAAGACATTTCAAATCTTTATATCAGGAGAAATCTTTGAGAGTTATTAAATTCACTGTATCAGAGAACTATTTGAGGATAATTAATTGTTCATATTCATCGTGAATAAGGTAGGAAATTGTAAATCCTGAAACTTCATTTTATCAGAGAAATACTTCAGTCAAGACAAAACATTTTTAATTGCATCTGGAAAATACGACATATATGAAATAACATCCAATTTTAGTATCTGAATAAATATGTCAACTTGTTAATTGGACTTTAAAGAAGAAACAATTCCTATTCATCCACTTAAATCTTCCGTCCATCTATCAAACTGTTGTTAAGTTTTTTTATTTCCTATGTTATTAACATTATCTGTTGTACAGTCTGTTTCTAAAGAGATTGTTCACCCTCAGTTTCTATTCGCAAACATTCTTCAAGAGAGCCAATCCTTGCGAGAACATTGTCTTTTTTTGGGTAAATGTTGAAATGTCATAATTTATTTTGTTTGTTGATGGTTTGAAATATGTCCCCGCAAACTTTGAATTGTTTGTCCACGACAGTGAGTATTTAAATATTTGTAGTACCAAAGCTTCATGATTTTGAGTATTTTTATCATTATTAATTAATAAATTGAAGGGATACAGCATGCAGAATGACAAATATGTTGCAAGTGAACAGTTTGTTGAGATTTACAACTTTGTTGTGAAACATCTTAAGGATTCATACCCCTTAAAGAGAATCTCACCATACTTGGTTGTCTTCATTACTGGAACTTCTAGTAATTTCTGGATATCCTGGGTATTTCTAGTATCGTATGTTTATAAACCATGCTGGAAATTCCATTGATGTAAAGTTCTAGAAAGCACAAAAATACATACATTTTCAAGACTTTCTCCAAATATACCCACCATCGGATTTATTCTGTTCTTACATCTTTTGCCTGTAAATTGGTTGAAGCTGTTTGAAGAACCATCGATACGAACGTTGCAAATTGAGCCCCAAAAGTAACGCCATTTTATCTGTTTCAGTGTATGTAAACTTGAAAACTCATTTAAAATTTTGCTTTGCTATTTAAATGGTCGAATTAAAATAAGAAAATAAATTACACTGTTATTAAAAGGACTTCCAATTTTGCAAGGAATGGGTAAGAGTATTTTAATGGCATTCACAGCTGGACAAAGGAAAAGTCATGACGCTAAGGAAGAAAGGGGGCTTGTTCTTATAAAGAAATACATTTTTCACAAAATTAATTTGTCCTAATCATTGTCGGAAAAGGAAGAAAGCAATATTGCTTGGACAACAGGTAGGCTAATATTTCGGTCTAGGATTTGCAAGAACTTTTCTTAGTCAATGACAAAATATCACTCTCATTGATTACAAAAGCAAAGTTTGTGAGGAATGGAAGATACCGGGTGTAACAAAATTCAATGTTCAAAATTCGGGAGATAATAGAAGAGAACAAAACAAGCATGTTTCATGAAATAAGCCTAAGTTGGAAATTGATAACTAAGGTAGTTTTGATGTAAAAGGGAAAAATGACTTGTTTTTCCTTTATCAAAACTGTCCAAAATTGCTGTCTTCTGTTGCAATGTATGAGACTACAATTGAATCGGAAGAAGAGCTCATCGTTCGGGTGCTAGCAGACAACACATGCGTGGAGTCTTGAAATGTGTATGGCAGGCAATGATGTGTCAGTGCAGAGCTGTATTGCAAAAAGAGGGCTGCACAGTTTTAGTAAACGACTAAAATTAAACTGAAATGTAATCGTCAAAATAGCACCTCAATCATCAATTTCTGACATATAGTTATTTAATAAAAATATATTTATTTTGATCTCGCATATCATCCCCAGAATTCTGAATAATGACTTTCTTTTATACACGATATTTCTTGATATTAGTCAAAATTAAGGGATGCTTACTCTCTAGGAATAATCAAAAAATTAAAATCTATTTCACACTAAAATACCAATTTAATATTCTAAGAGTGAAATTAATCTGAAAGGACAAGTTCGAACAATGAGACTGATGGGTGTGCACTTACTTTCAAGACAGACTGTACGTGTATATGTATGTTGTATGAGTGAATATTTCTCCACAGAGTAAGTTTTATAAACTGCAAAACTTTTTTTAAAGAAACAACTATAAATTAAGTAAGACACTGGTGAATGTATTTGTATATATAAACAGGTGATTATACACACACCTCTTCAGAAGAAACGAAGAAATCTCGAATATTTTTTGTTTTTCTTTTGGTGTGAAAAATAGTTTTATTTAAGTATTAAAAATTACAAATGTACATAAAGAAAAATAAATGTTATATAATTTTGAAAATAATACTTTGTGCTTTCTTTTCAAAATAATCCTTTCCTTTTGCTTGATAATTATAATGTCCCTAAAAGTATTTGTCAGTTTGATTTCCACTGAGCATGAAAAAAGCTCTTGATAGATGTACATGTTAATATATGAGAGAATCGTGACCATAGTGGACCAAGTCTATCTGAAAATAATTGAAGAAATGAAGGGGAGTCATGACTGAAATTTTGAATTACTAATTATCAAAAGCAAATTAAAAACACGTCATATTAATATGATATATCCCCACACAAAATTTGGAGCTGATTAGTTGACTGGTTGCAAAATTATTCACAAATAATTTAATTTCCATATGTTGCTGGACACTTTTAATTTGTTCAGGATATAATTTAGCAGACGTGTCAAAAATACTCAAATATTTGAGAACTCCGGGTTTTGTAGTAAATATATTCCAGCGGTATTATTGAAGTGATAGTATTGGAGATATATTTTTCAATTATTCATTATATTTCAATAGGCAAAAATCTAGTTTCATGCTAATTCAGGAATAAAAATGAAGGTAATATTAAACAGGTAATAAAATGCATTTCATTTTCTCAGAAATTATTTCAACAGTATCAGTGAAATTTATCAATGATTAAGATGTGATGACAATGTAAATGCTTTCAATATTGTGATCATGTTCACGACGCTATTATAATTTAGAAAAAATAATTAGCATAAAATCCCATTTTCTTAAGTTGTAAACGTGCTACAGTGATAACCAGTTTCTGTTAATTTAATGGTTCGAAAAGTTTAGACGAGTTTCACGCTCTACAATTTTGATTTTCCTCAAGCCAGATGAAGGCTAATTTTGGTTTTTTATTTATATTTCAGTGTAATTCAGGCTTCGATGTGCAAGAACCAGAATGTCAGAATTTTGTAAATCAAAGTAGAACTAGAATTAGGAAAGTAGAACTACTTTTAATTCCTGTGCATATTCAAATGTTCTCTGAAATTTCAGGTGAATCAAATAAGAACTCTGCTATAAGGAGTATTTTATACATTGCAAAGTTTTAAAGTAGACTAAAGCAATTGAAACTTTTAATAATCATACTTTTTATTTATTTATTTATTTATTTATTTATTTATTTATTTATTTATTTATTTATTTATTTATTTATTTGGGAAACCAAAACAGCGAGAAGCCGAATTACAGAGTTCCGTAAAGGAAAAATATATTTACAGTGGAGTAGCACAAGGCAAACATAAAAAATAAGTGAAGAACAATGAGGAAAAAAAAATGATAAAAATTAAAAAATAACAATAGAGACATAACAATTAAGAACAAAACATAAAGGCATAAGAAACAACGAAGAAAATTGAAGATTGAACGTAAAACGAAGAGAAGAACTTATAGTCAGGCACAGTAAGAAAAATACAGATATAACACACAAGTAATGGTATAGTACAATAAAAAATAAATAAATAAATAAATAAATGGATATTACATTATGTACAAAAGAGAAGACAGCAAAGAGAAGAGAGAAAAAAGGAATATGAAGAAAATGAACTAGGTTAAGTTAAGGAAGAATCGATTATCGATTAAAGGAGGCATACGAAGAAAAAACGTCCAAGTTCCTGTCAGAAGATAAAGAGTTAAGGAGGGTTGGTATGCGGATAAATAGACTTCTTTGAACGAGAGAGAGTCGGGAATATGGAATATGAAGGGGCAGATTAGTCCTGGTTTTGCGAGTTGGAACATGTAAGGAAAAGAAGGATGCAGGTTCGGGAGAACGAAATAAACCGTTAACAGCGTTATATAGGAATCTAAGGTCGGCTACTTTCCTGCGACTAGATAACGGGCGAAGGTTTAACTTATCTAGTATCTGATTACTGCTCAAGTTTCGACAATCAGATACTCGGGCTCTAACAATGGCACAGAAGAATGACTGCACACCGTCTATGTGATTCAGATTAGTGGGTGAAGAGGTAGACCAAATAGGAGACGCGAATTCAATAATTGGTATGATGCAAGATACATAGTAGGCTCGGAGGGCGTGGACATCGGTGATGTCAGAAAATCTATACAACATACCGAGAAGTGACATTGCTCGTGAGGTTATCTTTTGTATATGGGGACAAATAACAATTTGCTGTCAAACAACACTCCTAAGTCATTTTGTTCTGTTAGAGTTGGGAACGGGTTACCGAGGAGGGAGTATTTACTGAGAATCGGAGATTTACGAAGCGTGATCGAAATAGAGGAACACTTGGTAGGATTAGGCTTAAGACGCCATGTGGAGCACCATTCAGAGAGTGAGTTAAGCCTACTCTGTAAGGAGTTTACGTCTGATAATGAATCGATTTGTTTGAATATTTTACAGTCATCTGCAAATAGTAGAATTTCACAAGAAACGGAGGATATAGCATTAATGAGATCGTCAATAAATAAGACAAAAGAAATGGACCTAGGACACTGCCCTGTGGGACGCCAGAATGTACCATAACAAGAGTCGAACTGAACCCATCAAGAACCACACGCTCTGCAGGAGAGTTAGGAAGCGACCATGGATATTAAAACGTTCTGAGAGTTTATAGGAAAGAAGTGCGCGGTCTACGGTATCAAAATCCTTTGCAATATCAATGTAGCATACGTCCAGCTGAGAACCGGCATTAAGAGCAGATGTTGCACGATGGAGAAGAACAGCCAGATTAGTTATGCAGGAGCTACCAGGAAGAAAACCATGCTGCTGGGATAATATATAAGGAAATGTGAAAGAAAGAAGGCGCTGGTGGATAATCTTTTCACAGATGAGTGACAGGGTGTGTAATATAGAAATCGGACGATAGTTTCCGACATCAGACCTTTTTACACTTTTAAAAACCGGAGTGATGTTAGCGATTTTCCAGTCGTCAGGAAAGTAGCCGGCTAAGAAGCAACGGTTAAATATAACAGCAATGGGATGGGCAAGAGTCGTAGCTGTATTCTTAAGGAAGATACGACTGAGACCATCCGGACCAGTAGGTTTATTTTCTGGCAGGGAGGAAAATAAAGAATAAACTTCTGACTCAGAGGTGGAAAGATTACTGAGACTATGAGAAGGAACAGAATCAATATACGGAAAATCTGGGAACTTGTCTTGAAAGTGCCCAGGATTATAAATTACTCCCTCAGATGTCTTTCTCCTCTTACGCATAGCGTAAGCCTACTACAAGGTAAATATATTGAAATGATAGCCTGTAAGAACTTAAAAGCTAATTTTGCCCAACATCGTTTGAAAAAGGGCTTGGGCTTGCTCTATATACATCGAAACGCTACCCTATAAAAATGACGTTAGAGATAAACTGATAACGGAATTTGTATTGCCCCCTATTTTCCGGGCAGGGTCAGCCGGTGAACGAGAGTCCCAGAGGTGAACCGTTCGTTAACTTGCGTCACATATTTTTAGAGGCAGCTAATGGGACAAGGAATGACGACAATGGAAAAACAAACAACTCTAAAACAAAGACTGGGAATTTATTGCTATTAGCACATTTTAAAACACAAATTAAACAAAATTCTACAAAGATTCTTGATGTCATTTCGCATTTCCTCTCATAAGATTGATTTACAAAATTCTGACATTCTGGTTCTTGCACATCGAAGCCTGAATTACACTTAAATATTAATTTAAAAAAAACAAAATTATCCTTCATCTGGCTTGAGGAAAATCAAAATTGTAGAGGGCGAACCTCGCCTAAACTTCTTCGAACCATAAAATTAACTGAAACTGGCTAACGCTGTAGCACGTTTACAACTCAAGAAAATGGGATTTTATCCTAATTTTTTAAAATTATAATAGCGCTGTGAACATTACCACAATATTGAAAGCATTTACATTGTCATCACATCTTAATCATTGATAAATTTTACTGATAACTTCTGAGAAAACTTGAATAATTCACATTCTCGAGAATCCAGGTAATCTCAAATAATAGTGTCGAATTAAGATTTACAAGTATTATCACGACTTTAAAGAAGCAACGTTTCCTTGAAAATCATTCAAAATGTGTTTGAAAATAATTTACAACATATACAAGTTAACGTTACAAACAAATTTTACTAATTATATTGGAAATACAAAACGCTGTTTGTGCGAGGTTGAAATAGTACGGGCCTATTCTTTTTTTAAATCACGACAATGTAGAATTTTTACTTAAATATGCTATAAAATTTACTAAACAATTACTTGCACAAGAGAAATTAGCACAAACAACGCCGAAATAACCTGAGTCCACCGTGGTAAATACGCGGTCAGATCAAAACCACATTTCAATAATTCACATGAGAAAAATATTTTTAACTACATCATTCATTCCACATTCACACACAATGATACATGTATTTTATTTGTACTATTTACAGACGAATTCTAGAAATAATTTTAACTTTATGTAGTAAGTCATTACGTTCGACAATCAGTGGCATGTGGTTGAATATTGTTAATCACTTTTTAAGAAAATAGCAGGAGTATTACGTCGATCAATAGAAATTCAACAGTTTTATAATCAGAAGAACTGGTCAACAATTATCACGCACATCAATAGGGTTAGAGATCAATGTCATCGGACATGTGGTCAATGATTCCACAAATTAATCCCGCAGGATCGCCGTATTCCAGGCTCATACTTCATTAACAGGGCACACATTAAATATCTCACAAGAGAAACAAATACTATTTATCACTCATGACCGTTAATCTTTTATATTACCCGGTCTTGAAATTTATTATTGTTATTAGTAGTGATTTTAGTTCTACCATAAATCTGAAATTAACTCTGAATTCGGTGACACCATCCTGCATAAATCCATAGAAATACATGAGGTGAAATGCACAATAAATTTTATCATATAAGACACAACGCCAGTTCTGTCTCACTTCTGACTTCATAACTCTGGAATTATTTTAATTAAATTATATTTTATCCGAGAGGTCCATTACTTTTAAGGGGAATAAGTCTGCCCTATCTCACCCATGTTAATTTTTCAATTTTCAGGTACCATTTTCTTAAAATAGCACGAAGATATTAACTTAAAACTCCTACCAATTTTAGATTGAACATTCCTTGACAAGAATCAGAAGCAGTTTTTGAAAATATTTATTAGTTGCCAGGATGTGATATTTCCCCGAAGTCCTATTTCTTCCAAAAAAAGTTCGCTTAAATTATCATATTTTGAAACGTATACATTTTATAGAAAGTTGACTTCTTATTTTTGTAGCTTTGTAATGTAAGAACAAGCTGTAGAAATTTCATTCCTGTAGCATGAATAGTATAGGAGAAATCTGTACCAAGAATTAGAAAAATGTCGAACTGAGAAAAAAGACTTCATAGTTTTGCAACAGAAATCCTACTTTTAAAACGGTCCTGCTCCATACTCTTCGTTCTCCCCATCCTCTATGGACTTCTTCTTTGTTTCTTCCCTTCTTTCTTCAACGCTTCTCAATTTCTTCCACCATTCTGTCAGGTTTATTTATGCGAATAGTATAGTTTCAGCCTTTGTAACCATAACTTCACCGACATCTTCCTTACTTGAGAAACAAGTCCAGTAGTTTCCAGAAAATTTGCGCTTAGCAGACTTTTTATTCGAACCATACTTGCTATATAACATTCACAAGTGATGATTACTGACACTAGAACGGTCTCGTATCTTCTCAGCACAACGAAACAATGAGCAAGTAAACAAACTTTTCCCCCTATAGGTTAAGACACCACATATCTTCCAATTATTGTCTTCAAATGCTACTAATAGTACGAACGAAACATTATCCTTCAAGGATTGGGTACTGTCAGACACATAGTCAACATAGGTCAAGTATATTTCTCATAAGTTTCACTTGAGTCGCTGATAGTATAGAAGGGGGCGTGGCTACAAGAAGTCACATTTGAGAGCTGATTGAAATTCAAGCATTCAAACTGAGTTGGTGCTTTCCTTCTTTTGGCATAATGTTAATAATGTATCAAAGATGCAAAAACGACCAATTACTCGATTTTGATTTTTAGGCCCAATTTTGGCTGGCTTACTCTCCTAATAAGTTTAAGCATTTGCATGGAAATGAGAAATAATCTCTAGAGGAAACTACACTATAGACTCCAAATTACATTCACACTCAATGTACCAATACGACCATGACACCAGAAGCGGAAATTGAGAAAACACGGAAAAATTGCACTAACCTAATAGAAATGCTAATGCAAATGAAGATATTAGTACTATTTCTACACAGATGGACAGTAATAATATTACAAAAGTGCACTTAAATTTGCGATGTAACTCGATCTCTCCATGGTGGATGAATCTGCTCACATGGTGCAGGTCTTCCGGATCACTTTCTCCCTCATGTTAGAAGATGCCTACATTTAGCAGGGCATGATGACGGCTAAGTCCATTTCCATCGATGAATTGTCAGCTCTGCCTTTCTTGCCTATTGTAGCTTCCGCAGACTATTTGATAGTTTAATGCATTTTTTGCCATTTTTAAGTCATTGTGGATGTTTCCTGCTGTTATTTATGTATTAAAATTAATGAATGGAAAGAAAAAATATATAAATCTAATACACTAGATTAATAATAAACAAAAACTTCAATTTATTGGATCGATGCATAAGTTTGTGGGGTATTCTTTTGGGTTGGCAACAATGCGGCGTGAACGGATTGCTTATCGTTATTCCGTTGTTTTAACTGACAAGGGGGCATTCCCTACTCGTCACCACCGATTTCGCTCAAATTTATAGAACATGCAGGGCTTCGCTAGAAATGAAAGTACCCGAAGTGGGAACTCCAGATGGCCAAGCGTATAGAAAATAAAAATAAAAATAATGTCGACGCGGCTCTCGCACCGTATAAGCCACTTACGTTAGTGCTCACGCCGAGCAGTAGTTGGCGTAGCGGTAAGAGCTTGGACTAGAAATTCGATGGTCGTGGGTTCGACTCCGCGTGTGGAGAATAGTTTTAAATGTTTTTGCATTATTCATTTATTTTAATTTATTTTATTTATTTGTATCCAAAAGGAGCGCACAATTGTAGAAAATTTGGAGTTGTGAACTTTTCCGACGTGTTCAAACAGAAATTCCTCTTTTTTCTCCTTTATTGGCTATCTCCCTTCCTTGGGGAATGTGCCATAAATGTGAATAGTCGTTTCGCTGTAAGATTCGTTTTCACCTGACAAGTGAAGGTTCCTCCTGGCGGCTGTATACAAACAATATAGATTCTTGGCGCAGGTAGAAAAAATCTGACAATTAAATCTCAGTTCTTTTTCCTTTTCTATACCTTTTGCGTATAAATAAATAAATAAATAAATAAATAAATAAATAAATAAATAAATAAATAAATAAATAAATAAATAAATAAATTCCGCCTCTGTGGTGTAGTGGTTAGCGTGATTAGCTGCCAACCCCGGAGGCCCGGGTTCGATTCCCGGCTCTGCCACGAAATTTGAAAAGTGGTTCGAGGGCTGGAACGGGGTCCACTCAGCCTCGGGAGGTCAACTGAGTAGAGGTGGGTTCGATTCACACCTCAGCCATCCTGGAAGTGGTTTTCCGTGGTTTCCCACTTCTCCTCCAGGCGAATGCCGGGATGGTACCTAACTTAAGGCCACGACCGCTTCCTTCCCTCTTCCTTGCCTGTCCCTTCCAATCTTCCCATCCCTCCACAAGGCCCCTGTTCAGCATAGCAGGTGAGGCCGCCTGGGCGAAGTACTGGTCATACTCCCCAGTTGTATCTTCCGACCAAAAGTCTGAAGCTCCAGGACACTGCCCTTGGGCGGTAGAGGTGGGATCCCTCGCTCAGTCCGAGGGAAAAACCGAACCTGGAGGGTAAACAGATGATGATGATGATGATGATGATGATGATTGGCTATCTCCCTTCCTTGGGGAATGTGCCATAAATGTAAATAGTCGTTTCGCTATAAGATTCGTTTTCACCTGACAAGTGAAGGTTGCACCTGGCGGCTGTATAAAAACAATATAGATTCTTGGCGCAGGTAGAAAAAATCTGACAATTAAATCTCAGTTCTTTTTCCTTTTCTATACCTTTTGCGTATAAATAAATAAATAAATAAATAAATAAATAAATAAATAAATAAATAAATAAATAAAATGAATTATTCACCTTTTGCTTAATTGGAAAATGAATAATATAATAGTTGGCAGAAACAAAAAGTCTCCACACAGTGAGTTGAACCAACGACCATCGAATTACCAGTCCAAGCTCTTACCGCTACGCCAACAACCGCTCGGCGTACGCATTAACGTAAGTGGCTTATATGGTGCCAGAGTCGCGTCAACATTTTTATTTTTATTTTCTATACACTTGGCCATCTGGAGTTCCCACTTCGGGTACTTTCATTTCTAGCGAAGCCCAGCATGTTCTATAAATTTGAGCGAAATTGGTGGTGACGAGTAGGGAATGCCCCCTTGTGAGTTTGGAGTTTGTGTGTTGTGAAACACAGGTTTCCCTGATTGTGAACGTATTATTTGTGTATATTTCTGACAAACGGATATGGAATGTCAAGTTGAGAAAAGTGAGCAAGAACAGCACAAAAAATGGCTTCCCGCTTTCGAGCAGGACGGTTTGACTTGTCTAATGATCCACGTTCTGGAAGACCTTCAGATTTTGATAAAAATCGCTTGAATGAGTTGCTTCATGAGAATCATTGTCAGACAGTGCGCAAGTTTTTGAATGTGATCAGTCAACTATTGTACGCCATTTGCATTCGATGGGTAAGTTTACAGAAATTGGGTATATGGGTTCCACATGTGCTAAGTGACAGTAACAAAAAGCAACGAGTAAACATCTGTTCGTCATTGCTTGCCCGGCACCGGTTGGCTTGTGAAAGGCATGAAGCATTCCTTTTGAACACTGTTACCGGTGACGAGAAATGGTGACTCTTTGTCAACATCAAGAAATGGGAAAGAGTGGCTCAGCCCAATCGAAAAAAGCAACTCCCCGTGCCAAGGATAGTACCCATCCACAGAAAATCACGTTGTATGTTTGGTGGAACAAAGATGGCATTCTTGACCATGAACTTCTTCCGAAAAAACGTAACGATTACCTCTGCTGTGTATAGTGGCCAGCTAAAACGGCTTGCCGCTGTTATTAACAACAAAAGACCAAGACAACAACCAGTCTTATTGCTCGTTCGCATACAACGCAACTGACCAAAGGTGTGATTGCTAAACTTGGCTGGGAACCTCTTTCTCATCCTCCGTATTTTCCTGACTTTGCCCCCTCAGATTTGCATCTTTTCCGCTCTCTTTCTAACCGCATTCAGAGGCAAGCGTTTCCTGACGAAGCTTCTCTTGACCAATGGCTAACAGATTTGTTCCAGTCAAAACCAAAACAGTTCTACAGGTGAGGCATTCAACTGCTACCTGAACGTTGGCAGAAGGTCATAGTGAGTGGAGGTGAATACATCACTGAGTGATTGTGAGTTACAGTGCGTGACTGTGACAGTAAAATAAAATAAAATATAAAATATAAGAACCGCACGAACTTATGCATCGACCCAATAACTTAATAGTTACATGAACGATATTTTCATATTACACGAATCTCTACTGAAAACGCACAAGCCAAATGGAGGAGAGAGTTTCCTACGTAAAATTTAGTGCTGGTGGTGATTACTGTTTTAAGAGGAAGAACAACTTGGTAACCATCTTCTGATAACACTAATGCGAAAGAAAATGGAAGAGGTCCGATACTTCGAAAAATGAAGGTATCGGCAAAAGAAAGGGAAGTATCACGAAGAGCGTGAACATGAAAGGCTCCCTGGGCCTCGCAAATCTAATACCATTGGGATAGGAAAAGAACAAGAGTTGACCAAGAGAGGTCAGACAGGAAAGGTAAGAGCGAGGAACCTGCCACAAGTAAGGCTCAGCTAGGGAAATCGTCGTCGCCAACCCACACTCCCTCGTCCCCCTTTCAGTCGCCTCCTCTTACGACAGACAGGGGATACCGTTGACGTTATTCTGTCATCTCCACCCACAGGAGGGTGTAAGATTCAGTACTAAAATGTGATGCAGATGTGTCTTACGTAGTTTACATTAAAGCTTTTTTTTTTTTTTTGCGTCGCACCGACACAGATAGGTCTTAATGCGACGACGGGACAAGGAAGGGCTGGGAGTGGGAAGGAAGCGGCCGTGGCCTTAATTAAGGTACAGCCCCAGCATTTGCCTGGTGTGAAAATGGGAAACCACGGAAAACCATCTTCAGGGCTGCCGACAGTGGGGTTCGAACCTACTATCTCCCGAATACTGGATACTGGCCGCACTTAAGCGACTGCAGCTATCGAGCTCGGTTTACATTAAAGCATCTTTATTGTTTTAGTGCCCACCTTGTCATTATAAATGCCTGAGCTACCGGGCTCTACACATAACTTACGTAGGGAACAGAAACTTTGGTGTTACTCAGCTGTGTTTCGGCACTGATTTGAAAGTCTATTATGATATATCACGTCATTCATTTCATCTCATTAACTTCTCTGATGAGGTTTACGTCAGCAAGGGCATCCGGCCGTAAAAGGTCGCTAAGAACTGACTTCATACACGAGCCCGTATAGAAACGGTAAATAAGTCGGTCATATACAGTGATAACAATTAATTCCTTAAAGTTTTGCATTTGCAATTTGCAATTAATTAAATAATTAAAACAATGCTCACCTAGTAGCCACGATGTTAAATGGTCTGGCAGTGTGGTTAGCCGGTTCGAGTCCCGTTGAAGGAAAGAATGTTGGCTGGCAGGGTAGGAGATGCGGTGGTATGCAATATCGGATCACTAGACTGGATGCCAAAACGCTGGATTCAAATCTCTCCTCAGTGTTCGTATGGAGTGAGGGCATATGACGATGTTATAGTGATTTGTCCGTCGGATGGAGACGTTAAGCAGACCCCTTGGTGGTATTTGACAGGAGTGGGCTAGGGTTTCACATAGACGCGTGGTTCACCCATGAGTGTCAACAAGAAAGGGCTCTCCGGAGGCTGCAAGACATCAAAACACCTGCTCTGCTAAGGGAGGCGAAATGCCGTTTGAAACGGATTTCCTGTAAACGGTACGTACATGCATCTTCTTCTTCTTTATGATAAGACCTCCTAATCAATTTCAATTCATCCTTCCTTCTTGTTTCCCCTTCCGTCCTTTCCAGCATTCCTTCATCATTGCACTGTGCTTTATTCTTCTCTCTTCAGACCATTTTGGACCGAGTTTCCTTTTTATTTTTCCTTGGAATCAGTGCTGGCGGTAAGGACCCCACAGACCCCGTGGGTCGGGGGGGGGGGGCATGGCTTGTGAGAGTCCTATGCAGGCGCGGCTCTATAATACGATCTGCGGAGCTGCAGAACCACCAGAATGAAAGATGTATAATATACAACGATTAGCGATCCATCCTACATACTGAGTGCTGATATCGAGCCAAAGATCGATACCCACAGAGATACCGGTGTTTAGATCTGTGAACATCTAAAATTAGGAGCGCGCACTTAACTACAGCTTTCTTCCGATAGGTGGCTAAGAGTCGCCCATAAGGTTCTGTATGAACTGCAAGCCTTGCAGTACGGCTGGCCTATCTGCATGTGTGTCGCTGAGACCATACAGTTAGTAAAAAAATACACTAGAGATAGCACCAGCGCCACCGTCTGTGAGAGATTCACTCCAGCGAACGAACATGTTGAAATCTCAGCTGTTTCGCAAAAAGCTCCCTCCACTGTTCGTTCGTTCGTTCGTAATCTTTTTTCCTCTCCAGGTTCGGTTTCTCCCTCGAACTCAGCGAGGGATCCCACCTCTACCGCCTCAATGGCAGTGTCCTGGAGCTTCAGACTCTGGGTCGGGGATACAACTGGGGAGGATGACCAGTACCTCGCCCAGGCGGCTTCACGTGCTATGCTGAACAGGGGCCTTGTTGGGGGATGGGAAGGTTGGAAGGGATAGACGAGGAAGTGGGAAGGAAGCGGCCGTGGCCTGAAGTTAGGTACCATCCCGGCATTTGCCTGGAGGATAAGTGGAAAACCACGGAAAACCACTTCCAGGATGGCTGAGGTGGGAATCGAACCCACCTCTACTCAGTTGACCTCCCGAGGCTGAGTGGACCCCGTTCCAGCCCTCGTACCACTTTTCAAATTTCGTGGCAGAGCCGGGAATCGAACCCGGTCCCTCTAAGGGTGGCAGCTAATCACACTAACCACTACACCACAGAGGCGGACTCCCTCCACTGTACTCAGAGTAAGTAGAGAAATTTTAAATCTGTGTGGAAATTGATATGGTTTAAAATTCTTACATGGCAACGTTCCCAGATACTACAGTATAGTTGTGATGCTTCTGTTCAGTATTAAAAAAATCCCAAATAGCTTTAATACAGGAAAAAATGCGTGATAAAAGAGGATGGTTGTGATTAAGTAACACAAAATCAATTTACTGTTCATGTTAAATCTTCAAACAACGTACTTTAAGATTGGGGGTATATCTATATTTCGCAATCTTTTGTGTAAATGGCCAAAACTTAATTCTATCTGACAAATATACACCCATAATCATTTTGGAATTTCATTAAAAAGCTAAACGGAAAAATACATCAAACCCTGGGGTTTAAACGGTGAACCTTTGCGAAGCATTAAGCAAATAGCCGATGGCTATTTCAGCAAGGTATGTTACAAAGGTAATAATGAGGTAGGATCTCCCATGAAAACAAGCTCTTCACTCCCAGTGTCGCATGTACGTGAAAAAAGAATATATTCAGGCTATAAAGAAACTTAAATCTACTAAGTCAAGTGGGCCAGATGGGATTCCTCCTTACATAGTAAAGGGATGTTCAGATATATTAATGCAACCACTATGCTACATATTAAATCTTATAATAGATACAGGTGTGTTCCCAGAAATGTGGAAAACGTCAAAGGTATGCCCGATATACAAAGCCGGAGATCATTCAGATGTACAAAATTACAGACCCATTTCCATAATGTGTGCCTTCGTAAAAACGTTTTCGAAACAATTATTTATTTCCGGATTTTTAATCATCAGCATGGATTCTATCCTGGTAGGTCAACTATCACAAACCTATCAAATCTAGTTCAAGATGTGGCTAATGCTTTATCCAGTCATAAATATGTTGATGTGATTTATACGGACTTCGAGAAAGCGTTTGACATGATTGATCACAGTGTGCTTCTTAGAAAACTATCGGGATTTGGATTTAATAATCCTATGCTAAAAGTTATCTCCTCCTATTTACTTAACAGATATCAGTTTGTCACCTATAATCAGACCAAATCTTTTATGTTCAATATTAATTCAGGTGTACCTCAAGGTTCAAATGTAGGATCACTCATGTTTATGTTATTTATGAATGATTTGCCAGATGATGTTGCAAATTCCAAATGCCTCATGTTTGCTGATGATCCTAAGTTGTACAAGGAGGAATCACATGTTAGTGACTACATTTATCTAAGCAGGGACATTGAGAATATCTACAT
Organism: Anabrus simplex; assembly: GCF_040414725.1. Lineage (NCBI taxonomy): Eukaryota > Metazoa > Arthropoda > Insecta > Orthoptera > Tettigoniidae > Anabrus > Anabrus simplex. Next base: position 63,245,457 of record NC_090278.1, on the reverse strand, counting down.
GTGGAGCGTCAAGAATAAAATCACATTTAATATCAGCAAATGCTTCTATGGTGAATGATCCTTTTCAGTGTGAATACTTCACGAACGGACAGAATCTAAAACGAGTCGAGTCCGTTACTGACTTAGGAGTTACAATGAGTAGTAACTTATCATTCAATCATTCAATTGAAATAATAATAAATACAGCACTGAAACAACTAGGTTTTATCGCACGACATGGGAAAGACATAAATAACATTAAGACTTTATTTGTCCTCTATAACTCATTCGTGAGGTCAAAATTAGAACATGCTTCCGTTATATGGATGCCAAATTACAAATTTTATATAAATAAAATAGAAAAGCTTCAAAAGAGATTCTTACGGTTTATTTATTACAAGAAGCGTAATCAGTCAGCATATAGGTTGAGAATATCATATAGTCACTTATTAGAGGAATTTAGCTACAATTCATTAAGCGCTCGCCGAGAATTATACCAACAACTGTTTCTACACAAAATTATAAATAGCGTTGTAGATAGTGGTCATCTACTAGCCAGAATACATTTTAACGTAAGTAAATCTAACTTGCGTAACCGGACGTACTTTTACAATCCCTTATACAAATTTATTAATTCATAAAAATTCGCCATTAGTAAGGATGTGTAGTACGTTTAACGACTGATTCAGAAACCACGACATAGATCTCTCAATGTTCCAAACAGACTTCAAAAAATGTCTAGCGATTTTCTTTATTGAATATACTTAAACAATCTTAACAAATAGCATCTCATAAAAAGAAAATAGAATTCATTTCACTATCTCTTTGTCAATAATAAAAATGGAATTCAATTGTCTGCAAACTTCGAGATATTATTTTTACACTGTTAATCATGCACCTGACCTGTTCGCATCCCATGTGTGTGCCTGCACATAAAGTTTTAATTCTTCCTACTTATGTAATCAGGAGCCAGTAATTGCAGCAGTATCTAATCGTGATCTGTATATAACTTATTGTTGTTTTTGTCATTTTTCTTCTAAATTATTCGCTCCTAGGACCAAATAATAATTTAAAACTCAACCGTCCACTGTAAGCCTGCTTAGCTACACTGACTGCCGAGAGTTATAAACAGGCTCGAAACTTCAGTATTTAGAGTTATGATAAGGAGGCTGTCCTTGTTATCGCATCTTCGCTGACTACTGGGTTCTCAGAACTGGCTAATTACTTCAAAAGCCTTGTTGATTGTTGTGAGTACCGAGCTCGATAGCTGCAGTTGTTTATTTGCGGCCAGTGTCCAGAATTCGGGAGAAAGTGGGTTCGAACCCCACTGTCGGCATCCCTAAAGATTTTTTTCCGTGGTTTCCCATTTTCACACCAGGAAAATGCTGGGGCTGTACCTTAATTAAGGCCACGGCCGCTTCCTTCCCACTCCTAACTCTTCCCTGTCCCATCGTCGCCATAAGACCTATCTATGTCGGTGCGACGTAAAGCGACTAGCAAGACGAAGATTGTTGTGAGTGGCAGCAAGGGATGGTTATTAATGGAACAGGATGAGAAACCCACATTATTTCATAAATAACTACCGCCCTACGTTTGGAATAACCCTCTGTAATTCAAATAGCACTGCGTTGTGTGCTGTAGCTTTATTTATTTATTTATTTATTTATTTATTTATTTATTTATTTATTTATTTCACATGTCTGTAACAGACTTGTACTCCAATTACAACAGACATTAAAAAATATAGAACAATGATATATATTGCAAAACAGAATAAGATCACGAAAATTTAACAACAGATTTTGAATATTTACAATAATTTCTTCTAAGTTTGTTCATTATATAACAATATTTCGGTTAAAGTTTCCAGAAAAATTAATACGTTCACCAAATTAGACGTAGTACCAAAGTAATCTATATTTATATTTCACTTGTGATATGAATTTAATTTCAGTAAATTCAGTTTCATATTAAGATAACGGCCATAGCGATTGTTAATAGACTCTTCAATAAATTGATGCCATAATAATAAAATCATAATAAAATTTGAAAATATTTCTATGAGAATGGAAGAGTTTCAGGCGGGTGATTCCCCATCTGTCTACGTCACTGTCTCAATGTGTTAACAAATGAATGACTAGTGCATAATAATTGGAACAAATATATTTTCTCACGCATAATGGCAATTAAGAAAGGCAACTAATTTACAATGTATTGTCTGTGTTTCCTTCAATCTGTCATCTTATAGGCAGCCACACTGATATATAATCATCATTGTGGACAACCAAGCGACAATCATAGGCAGAAAGGACCGAATATAATCAAACTCGGATGATACAACTCTGCATCACAGAAACGTTTGGTGGCTTGCCGATATAGGCGGGCGTAAGAACTGTTTAATTTGATCTACGGTCTTCATGCTCTATTGGACACAAACATATCCTTCCGCGTACATTTACATCTTGAATAATAATTTCCTTGTCGTTTTTAGTCTATCTGCAATCGTTTGGTACTTCCAAAACTACTAAACATTTTTCTTTTTGAGGAATGCGGTGCATTTTCTTTTACTTCTTGTAGCTCGTTTGGGTTAATATTTACAGTATATAGCTTAGTATATAAGCAAAAAAGCACTATTGTACACTATCTGTCGAGATGGCTAGATGGCATGGCGAGTGAGAAAGCTTGATAAGGAAAATGTCCAGAATGTCCGAGATTATGTATGTATGTATGTATGTATGTATGTATGTATGTATGTATGTATGTATGTATGTATGTATGTATGTATGTATGTATTGAAACCATGACCTTTGAGTCATAAGAAACCAGAGTCCTAAATTCATTACATGAGGCACCATATAATTACAGGTCATGAGGAGCCCTAATTGCACTTTCATTTCTGACCAGAGACGGCTCGTGGAGAACAGGTGGGAGGATTCTCACCCTCACGCTACAGAAATTACGTCACCCACACCTGTAGAATGTGCAGGGATACAAAGTAATTTGGTGCGGAACTATTTTCTGTTATAAGTCCACGAAACCGCCGTGGTAAACGTCAAGATATCGTAAATGAAGCAATTTGGTTGTTAGTGGTAAAGACTTTAGGCCGATAAATAGCTCCAGAAGGAAAACTGTCGAGAAGACGCTCCTGTTTGTCTAAACTCTGTTACTCTTATGAGTTAATTTAAAGACTCAAATTTGTTAAAAGAATCCCTCAATGCTTATCATCAGCACCGCTAATAAACTAAACAAGTAGGTGTCAGTTCAGAATCAGCCTTAATTACATTTTCTGTGAGGTGAAAACAGTGTTAGTAAACTTTTGGCGGTAAATGCAGATGGCATAGGAGTGGGAGAAATATGTATAAAAACACGTCGCGCCATTAGCTATTGTCCCATTATGTCTAGTGAATTTGAGGTGACTGTACATCGTTCAGAACAACATTGTAAACTTGTTGGGTAGACTGAGTTTTGGCCAAAGGTGGCTATATAACGTCATCTCCAAGTGGAGACAGTATTCCGAAATGTGGAACCGTCATTTAGATTTAAGTCCAGGCGACAGACGGTCATTATAATGCCGAAATACTGCAGTTGAATTAGAAAATATAATTTTTTTACGTTACTGAGTGTGCGGATCGGTGGTTTGACGAACGTGTTCGGTTCGCTAGGAAGAAAACATGTGAAGGGCATTCATATTTTTTATGTCGTTACTTTTAGATGAATGATATTCAATAAAAATGAAAGGAAGAGTATATTTTGTAAAGCCACTATCTGTCGAGATGGCTAGATAGGAGATTGAGAGAGGCTGGTGTGCCTGTCACGATGCAAGGCCACGTTCGACTTCCTAGGTATGTAAGTTACCCTTCGTAAAATGCGTTTGTTTATTTCATTATGTCAGAATTTTATTTATGTATCTGTGACGAACTTTGGTCACCCTTTTCATTTCGCGAAAATGTCAGAGGAATACGACGAAAGTTCATTTTATGTTTCTTGGATAATCGGTAGAGCCGCGAAACTAGCGTGTGAAATGTTGTACAGTAGTAGATTTGATGGCTGTTAAACGAATGTGATGTCTAGAGCAGAGTACAATTTCTGTACGTTTATTTCCTATATTTGTTGTTTGCCCAAGTGTAATCCGTGGCTTTCCATTTACAGCGATTGCGTAGTAATGATGGAATGCCAGCTGTTGCAGAAAGCACACAATCGGAGCTGTAGAATTTGTCAAGGGATGTACAAGGCGAAACTGGTGTGTGAAGTCTTATTCCAAATGTCTATTAAAATCAGTGTAGAATTGATGAGAGGAAAATAACGGTAATATTTTTGTAAGTCGAGTTATGAATTTCGGTTTTGAAAGATTTTTGTTCTCAAACTCAGATATGCCAGGAGAGATGGTTAATTTGTCACAGATTGTTTTATGTAACAACATAGTGGATCGCGTAAGAGAGTTATTCCATATTATTGTCGAGTAGTGAATTTGAAGTTGCAAGTAGTTCAAGTCTTGCAGGGAAATGTGGCTCAGGTTGTTGAAATCGTGTAGTGTTAAAGAGATTTTGTGCCGGGATTTTCACTCTAGGGAAGCCGAGCATTTATTTTGTGTAATTTAATGATATGGGATTAGGGTATTTCCATAGTTAGGATCCCACGTGAAACCGTAGAAACGTGATAGATGGGAACATTTCAAGTGACGTTTTAAATTAAATCGTTTCGTATATTCTTTTTCGATTAAGATAATGTATTTCACGCGAGTTGTCAACGAGACGAGGTTTCATTTTGATACATTCTAAGGTTCGAGCCCCACTGTCGGCAGCCCTGAAGTTGGTTTTCCGTGGTTTCCCATTTTCACACCAGGCAAATGCCGGGGCTGTACCTTAATTAAGGCCACGGCCGCTTCCTTCCCACTCCCTGCCCTTCCTTGTCCCATCGTCGCCATAAGACCTATCTGTGTCGGCGCGACGTAAAGCAACTAGCAAAAAAAAAAAAAAAAAAAAAACAACAGTATAACACTAATAATTATTAAGACGCTATCTTGGATAATTCTAACTTCAAATCCTACAATCTGCATAAATTTACACAGAGCGCAAATAAAACAGTCCATGTCATTCGCTTATAACGTCTACGGTTACCTCCTTCCGATATGATTTCAGGCCGATGAGACTCAAGTGTCGTATTGCATCTCACCCAAACTCTAGGGAGTATGGACTATTGTACCTCGTGTGCTCCACACGCATGACCTCATACCACATGAACCTACACTTGTGCCTTGAAAACCAACAACAATAACAACACATCATCCATCACGAACTCTATGGATTGACAAGCTATCGTGACATTCAAATAAAATACTCGCAAAACCTTGGACAACCCTCAACAACACGAAACAATATTACTATAGATTCTGGTGTGAAAATGGGAAACCACGGAAAACCATTTTCAGGGCTGCCGACAGTGGGGTTCGAACCTACTATCTCCCGAATACTGGATACTGGCCGCACTTAAGCGACTGCAGCTATCGAGCTCGGTAGTGTTATACTGTAAACTTGTTGAGTGACATCATGAAATAAATAAATGGCACCAGTAGTTATGACAATGTATTACGTATTTCCGCTGTGAAACAAGACAACTAAGAGCATAAGTAAGTAAATAAATAAATAAATAAATAAATAAATAAATAAATAAATTCAATATTTCTTTCAAAGGAATGTTTCTGGTAAACATGTCCAAGTGATAACGTAAATTTAATTGAAACACATAGGGTGTTTAAAGAAACAACTTCGTCCGGGATAGATAAATTTTTTGTTGATTAGGATTATGAGATTACTTGATTTATTAATATATTAAATTCAATAGAACCGTATTTTGAGAATTAGCTTTAAACCTAGTGACTCACTTGAAAATTTATTCTGGAAATATTTGTTTTATTTGCTAGGAAAATTCAAATTATTAACCGAACGATTAAAGGGACATGTCCGATTGCAAGGGACTTTACTGCCACAAGGGCTGTGAGCTGTTGTTGTTGTTGTTATTTTTTATTTCGATTTGTTAAGCACCAGATGCGCGGGGGATTTACTAACGTGGAAACCTTGGCCATCAACTACTTTAACCTAATTGTGTTCAGCCATTAGCTTAGAAGTTTGGATGGTCATTGGGTCATCAACCTCAGTGACTTAGGGTTAAGGTCATCTGCCATTATAGCATCATTTTTCTTGCGGTCATCATCCTCAATGACTTTAACGTAAATCACAGAGTTAGATATCGGTCCATGACATATTCACAGGTCACATCGATTCAATTAAGGGTCCATCCCGTACAACCCCTGTGTGGCACATACCGATTGGACTGTCTTAATTATACCAAGAGTCCAGAGCTCGTGTTACGGGGGCTCGATTATCACGAACCATTGTAGTGGTATACAATCTCACATGGAAGCCGATCTTAGGGATCTCCAGAGACTTTCTTTATTTTATTCTTGAATTAAGACGGTGGTTTCTAGTGCGGATGCCCCTCAAGCAATTCAGTTAAAGTCTCCAAAGCCAGCGTCTCTCATCATTGTTACTATTCGTTTATTTGTTTGTTTAAGGTCAGGATTAAGTCCGTCGATCAGATGTTGTAAGATGTCACAAGTTTTCAGATTTCGTCTCCAATGTCAATCAACATACATCAGTTTTAAATCGAATTAACTCATTGTAGACATTAGTTTAAATTACAGAAACCCCCTCTGTTACCTTAGCACGTGACGAAGAACCTATAGACGACCCAAGAGAAAGACCTCATACCGATTTGCTGATAGCTAAGGAATGTAGGTACCCTTCGAAGGGTCTTAAAGGGTTCAGCATGTAAATATGTTCCGGAACAGTTCTCAAACAAACTTCGTACTGCACCCAAATTGCCCATTCCCAAGGGTACAGTACAAATATAAATTACTCTTTCGAAAAGGTACTGAAAGTTTAAGACACCTCTATCAACTATAGGGGAGGGAATGATATACAAGAATATTCGAAAGTATTAATATTAGCGTCAAATTCATAGTTTTCGTGGTCGCTAAGATGCATTGTGAGACTCTGGGTATCAGTTCAGCTGCCTAGGCATGGCGAAAAGTGGTGATGAAGAAAATGTCCAAACTAAGCTAGATTAGTTTTATTAAGGAGAAACAAAATAATCTATAAATAAGACTTGAACTTAAATAGATAGCAATAACTTTTAAACTAAAACATAGTTCTTAAAATATCATTTAACGTCACAATAAAGGTATCTACAAAAATTCGCTTCACACATAATTAAAAGGTAATAAAATACCTAAAAGTAAACAACACAATAAAGTGCCCGGACGGCCCCGGGTATTATAGCTAGTTAATAATAATAATAATAATAATAATAATAATAATAATAATAATAATAATAATAATAATAATAACGATCTTATGGTCTCGGCTACTATGTGCAGGTTTTTGAGGCCATTTAGGCTGCTTCCATGTCAGTTTCACCGTTCGATTTTCTCTGCTAAATGGTAGGGAGATCGGAGCTCTAAAATGTGATCTATGACAGAGCTTTCAATTAATTTTGCCGCTTGAACACCAAATATCTCACCAGATACATTTTACATGCCGACATCTTACGAAATGAAGTGCTGAATGGACATTTCCTCCACACTTAAAAAATCTGACATCCTCTGCCAGGATCCGGAGGCCGACATTCATCACAGCGGGAGGTAAGGAAGAGGAAGAAAGAAATATACCTTCCATTAATAAAATCGGATTTTTCTTTAAAAATACCTTCTGGGCTAAATGCTGTTAATGTCAGTCCACTTGTTGTACATGTTTGTTAATTTAAGATATAAAACATAGATACGATGATGAAGTATAAGGTGCAGATTGATGGTGAACCAATCAGACGGACGGCCAGTGGGCAGATCGTGAGTGCTGGTCGTGACGATGTGGACCAGATATTGGGATGACGGAACACGACCTACAGCTAGAGTATCCAAGATGTTATCTCACTCGCCTTCTAACAGTACAGCTTAGGATGTACTTCCTCCTCTCTGCACATCGGCGCAGGCAAGCCATGGGCAGCTGCAACAGTAGACAGTTGTTTAAGCTGAGTCAATTATGATTACCACAAGGATCGAGTTTGGCCCATAACAATTTTACATTTACATATACAAAAATGTTCAATTAGTCCCTACCTTCTTTACAGTAATGTAGCGTAACGAAAAATCATTTTCGTTTATTTCATCTAGACCCGGAAACTGGCAGGATTATTGTCTTAAGACTTAAGACTTACCACACTTACAAGACCCAGGAAGTAATGAAATCTAAACTATTCAACTCTATTTAAATGGGATGCAGTGATCAGTCCAATGTCACGCAGCCTTCATCTTCATGCGGGAACGAAATGTAACGTGTGATAATGGTGATGATTATTGTTTAAAGAGGAAGTACAAGTTGCCACGAAGGGAGTGAAAATGAAAGAGGCAGGAATTACTCGACCTCATGTCCAAAAGCGGCTACTCTTCAGATCCAAAATTCAAAATGGCAACCTGGCCAAGAGGAAGGACCAAAGAAGAAGACGGGAACAACTCGGTCTGAAGACATAAAGGAAACCCAGAGTAAAAGAATGAAGGAAATATGGGAGGAAAGGAAGTCAAATGGACACCTCTAAGTACTTTGCGTAGGCCAAATGGGCTTATTCGCAAAATAAAGAGTGAATCCAAACACCACGAACAAACTTTCGGAGGTAGTTCAGGGATACCTTCTGAGTGTATTGCTATAAGGGACACCTGGTCTCCGTTGGCTCGCTACAGAGTAATAATGTAATATTGATTTATTGGATTTGTTACCCCAATCATCCTTGTTTCCTTTCACAACAGCGAAACAGCCTGTAATATGCAATTACTAAAACCTACAATACAAAACAAAACAACCCTCAGAAGTGGCCGTACACCACAGGTGTTGTATGTCCGGCGCTCCCTTCTCGCTCCGCCAGCCAGCTACACGCGCGCCAGTGTGTCATTCTTCTAGCCTCGACGCGCATCCCTCAGTGCGCATGCCTAGACCGTCGTGTGTGTACTATAAAGAGGAACTCCCGGCCTGTCCAGATGCCCACTTGCCCCGGTGTCCAGCTCCAGAATACACCCTACGTCGAGCACGGAGGCTACTCCTCTTGAAAATGTGCTTCGGCCAGGTGGACTGAATTTCTGGCAGTACGAGGTCTCACCTCTGGACACCGCTCCTCTTGCCTATTCCTCTGCACATGTCCAGTCATACTATTACATGCCGTATATTTCCCTAATTAATGCAAGCTCCCTTGCTTTCGCTAAGTAAGAATTCCTCCAACATTGAACTTGCTTTTATGAACTCAGCAAGGAAGGACTTTCAAAGACATTTGTGTCAGTGCTTCTGATAGTTTTCAACTATCAACTTTTCAGATCACAAGGACTATCTTTTCGAGATAGTAGTGGATGTAAATACTGCAAACTTGTATATAGTGTACAAAAGATAGACTCTTTCTCAAGATTCCTAATTCATTTTGCTTCAAGTTAAATTTCAATTTTATTTGTGTAAATAGTGTATTTTGCATTTGAAGCGAATAATAAAGTTGTGTTTTGTAAATCTCAACCTTGGTTACAACAACAGGTCCCTTATACCAACATACTCGGGAGTTATCCCTGAGCAACCTTCAAAAATTTGTCGGTGGAATTCGGGTTTACTCTGTATAGTAATAATAATAATTTTTCGGACATTGGATGATTCTAGATTAACAAAGATGGCTTTCAAGTACCTTTGCGACAAAAAGGCAACAACTAGCTGGATTCAAGAAGTAAAGAAAGATTTAGAAAGAAATAATATAAGAGAAGAAGAAACTATGGACAGAGAGATTTTCAGAAAGAGGGTAGTAATTATAGAGAGATATCAAGGAAGATTAAACAAGAAACCTGGTGCGAAGTGGTCCGAGGACAGAAGGAAACAGCATAGTGAAACGATGAAAGAATATTGGAAGGAACGGAAGAGAAAACAACAAAGAATGAAGAACTGAATTGAAATTGGCACGTGGTCCTTAGCAGGCCTCATCGGAAATAATAATAATAATAACTTGCATCCGGGAGGTAATGGGATTGAACCCCACTGTAGCCAGACGTGAAGATGATTTTCCGTGGTTTCCCACTTTCATACCAGGTAATAGTACCTTAATTAAGGCCACGGCCGCTTCCTTCCCACTCGTAACCTTTTCCTGTCCCACCGTCGCCATAAGACCTATTTATGTCTGTGCGACGTAAAACAGTAGACAATAATAATAATAATAATAATAATAATAATAATAATAATAATAATAATAATAATCGGTCGCTTGTGTGGCGTAGTGGTTGGTGTGTTTAGCTGCCATCCCCGGAGGCACGAGTTCGATTCCTGGCTCTGCCACAAAATTTGAAAAGTGGTACGGGGCTGGAACGGGGTCCACCTGCCTCGGGAGGTCAACTGAGCAGAGGGCGGTTCGATTCCCACCTCAGCCATCCTCGAAGTGGTTTTCCGTGGTTTACCCACTTCTCCTCTAGGCAAATGGTGGGTTGGCACCTAACTTAAGGCTACAGCCGCTTTCATCCCTATTTCTTGCCCATCCCTTCCAATCTTGCCATCCCCCCACAAGGCCCCTGTTCAGCATACCAGGTGAGGCCACCTGGGAGAGGTACTAGTCCTCTTCCCCAGTTTTATCTCCGCGTCACAAAAGTCTCACGCTCCAGGACACTGCCCTTGAGGTAGTAGAGTTGGGATCCCTCTCTAAATGCGAAGGAAAACCAACCCTGGAGTGTAAAGGGATTAAGAAAGAAAGAAAGATAATAATAATAATAATAATAATAATAATAATAATAATAATAATAATAATAATAATAATGGCTTAACGAACCACTAAGTACTTTTATGGTTTTCGGAGTCCGGTATTTTTTCCTTCGGGAATTCTTTTTCGTGCCGAAAAATCTAGCGACACGGGTCTGGCGTATTTGAACAGATTCAAATACCAACGGACTGAGCCAGGATCGAACCTGCCAAGTTGAACTCAGAAAGCCAGCGCCTGAGCCACTCAGACCGGCTTCAATATTAAGATTCCTGAATGGGAAGTCGAATTCTGGTCCTTTAATGAGATGTAAGCATACCTTTCAACGTCCCTATTAAATTATTATAAGTGCTTAAGGCTGTAAAAGAATGCGTTAGTAGCTAACTGGGTCATGACTATGTAAGCACTCAAAATTTGCACGCCTGTTTGTGTAGCGCTGAACAATTAGCGAAGCAAGCAAGGCCCTCCATATGATGCACGTGCCAGCTAGCGCGAGTCAAGCAAAGGAGATCACTAGCGGGCAGAATGTGGGTCTGTGACACAGTGAGCCACTTGTGCATCCGTGTCTTGTAGCCTCGCTACCTACTGCGCAGCGTTATATAACACCACCCTCGTCGCATTGTTAAACACATGCGGAATAATTCATTGAATTGTCTCCAGGCAGAAACTTTGAGACACAACACAACAACCTCCCGTAACCATCTTATTTATTTATTTATTTATTTATTTATTTATTTATTTATTTATTCTTTCTTAATCTGCTTACCCTCCAAACCAAACCAAACCAAACCCCATGGCACTACTGCCCTTGAAGGGCCATGGCCTACCAAGCGACCGTTACTCAGCCCGAAGGCCTGCAGATTACGAGGTATCGTGTGGTCAGCACGACGAATTGGCTTTCTAGACCGGGGTCGCTATCTCACTGTCAGATAGCTCCTCATTTCTAATCACGTAGGCTGAGTGGACCTCGAACCAGCCCTCAGGTCCAGGTAAAAATCCCTGACCTGGCCGGGAATCGAACCCGGGGCCTCCGGGTAAGAGGCCGGGACGCTACCCCCTACTTACCCTCCAGGGTTGGGTTTTCCCTCGGAATAAGCGAGGGATCCCACCTCTACTGCCTCAAGGGCAGTGTCCTGGAGCGCGAGACATTGGGTTGGGGATACAACTGGGGAGGATGACCAGTACCTCACTCAGGCGGCCTCACTTGCTATGCTAAACAGGGATATTGGTGGAGGAGGGGAAGATTGGAAGGGATAGACAAGGAAGAGGGAAGGAAGCGGCCGTGGCCTTAAGGTAGGTACCATCCCGGCATTTGCCTGGAGGAGAAGTGGGAAACCACGGAAAACCACTTCCAGGATGGCCGAGGTGAGAATCGAACCCACCTCTACTCAGTTGACCTCCTGAGGCTGAGTGTACCCCGTTCCAGCTCTCGTACCACATTTCAAATTTCGTGGCAGAGCCGGGAATCGAACCCGGGATTCCGACGGGGGTGGCAGCTAATCACACTAACCACTACACCACAGAAGCGGACTATTTATTTATTTATTTTATTTATTTATTTAGTTATCCAGATCCCTGGATTGAGAGCGGGCGCCATGATTAGCTCAATGGCGTAGCTTCTAGCTTCCCACCTGGAAGCCTGAGGTTCGAATACCTGTCGATTCTGGGTTGAGATTTGTATCTCAAAAATCACGTGGCGTCAGGAAGGGCATCCGGCCATAAAAGTGGTGGTGCTTATTGTTTTAAGAGGAAGTACAAGTACGCAACCATCCTTTATATAACACTAATCAGAGGGGGCGGGGAGACTGCATGTGTTCGACACTTTAAAAATGGAGGTATCGGCCAAAGAGGGCCATAAAGGGCGTGAAAATGAAAAACTCCCTAGGCCTCGAATACTCTCATACCGCCGGGGTCGGAAAAGAACAAGAGTTGATCAAGGGAAGTCGGATAGGATAGATGACAAGCCTGGCACAAGTAAGTCGAAGCAACGGGAGGATTCATCTAAGGGCCCCATGGTCGCCAGCCCACGCACCCAAGTTAAGAGCCCCTGAGGCCTTCTGGCTTCCCACCTGAAAGCCAGGGGTTTGAATACCGGTCGATTCTGGGTTGAAATTTTCATCTCAAAAATTACGAGGCGCCAGGAAGGGCATCGGCCTTAAAAGCATGCCCGACCGTTTATCATGAATACAGGTCAATTAGTCCCTATCTTTACCCCCTGTGGGTGGGCGACGCAGGCGAAGAATACACCCGTGGTATCCCCTGCCCGTCGTAAGAGACGATTAAAAGGTGCGACCAAGGGATGATTGTATTAGAACACGCGGGGAACACCATGGGTCGCCTTTACTTGCGAGTAGTACCACTGTGTTAGGTACACAATAGGTTTGTGATTAGTAGCAACAGAAGGGGAGTTTCTATGGATTTGCCAGTACCCGCGATTAGTACCATTGTGAGAAACACCACGGGTCTGGGCGTTGCCTGTGATTAGTATCCACTATATCAGCGACACCGTGGGTCTGCGTTGCCTGTGATTAGTACCACTATATCAGCAACACCGTGGGTCTGCGTTGCCTGTGTTTAGTACCACTGTATCAGCAACACCCTGGGTCTGTGTTGCCTGTGATTAGTATCCACTATATCAGCGACACCCTGGGTCTGCGTTGCCTGTGATTAGTACCACTATATCAGCGACACCCTGGGTCTGCGCTGCCTGTGATTAGTATCCACTATATCAGCGACACCGTGGGTCTGCGCTGCCTGTGATTAGTACCACTGTATCAGCGACACCGTGGGTCTGCGTTGCCTGTGTTTAGTACCACTGTATCAGCGACACCGTGGGTCTGCGTTGCCTGTGTTTAGTACCACTGTATCAGCGACACCCTGGGTCTGCGCTGCCTGTGATTAGTACCACTGTATCAGCGACACCCTGGGTCTGCGTTGCCTGTGTTTAGTACCACTGTATCAGCGACACCGTGGGTCTGCGTTGCCTGTGTTTAGTACCACTGTATCAGCGACACCGTGGGTCTGTGTTGCCTGTGATTAGTACTACTATATCAGCGACACCGTGGGTCTGCGTTGCCTGTGATTAGTACCACTATATCAGCGACACCGTGGGTCTGCGTTGCCTGTGATTAGTACCACTATATCAGCGACACCCTGGGTCTGTGTTGCCTGTGATTAGTACCACTATATCAGCGACAATGTGGGTCTGCGCTGCCTGTGATTAGTACCACTGTATCAGCGACACCGTGGGTCTGTGTTGCCTGTGATTAGTACCACTATATCAGCGACACCGTGGGTCTGCGTTGCCCGTGATTAGTACCACTATATCAGCGACACCCTGGGTCTGTGTTGCCTGTGATTAGTACCACTATATCAGCGACACCGTGGGTCTGCGCTGCCTGTGATTAGTAGCACTATATCAGCAACACCCTGGGTCTGCGTTGCCTGTGATTAGTACCACTATATCAGCGACACCCTGGGTCTGTGTTGCCTGTGATTAGTACCACTATATCAGCGACACCCTGGGTCTGTGTTGCCTGTGATTAGTACTACTATATCAGCGACACCCTGGGTCTGCGTTGCCTGTGATTAGTACTACTATATCAGCGACACCCTGGGTCTGCGTTTCCTGTGATTAGTACTACTATATCAGCGACACCCTGGGTCTGCGTTGCCTGTGATTAGTACTACTATATCAGCGACACCCTGGGTCTGCGTTGCCTGTGATTAGTACTACTATATCAGCGATACCCTGGGTCTGCGCTGCCTGTGATTAGTACCACTATATCAGCGACACCCTGGGTCTGCGTTGCCTGTGATTAGTACTACTATATCAGCGACACCGTGGGTCTGTGTTGCCTGTGATTAGTACCACTATATCAGCGACACCGTGGGTCTGTGTTGCCTGTGATTAGTACTACTATATCAGCGACACCGTGGGTCTGTGTTGCCTGTGATTAGTACTACTATATCAGCGACACCCTGGGTCTGCGTTGCCTGTGATTAGTACCACTGTATCAGCGACACCCTGGGTCTGCGTTGCCTGTGTTTAGTACCACTGTATCAGCGACACCGTGGGTCTGCGCTGCCTGTGATTAGTACCACTATATCAGCGACACCGTGGGTCTGTGTTGCCTGTGATTAGTACCACTATATCAGCGACACCGTGGGTCTGCGTTGCCTGTGATTAGTACCACTATATCAGCGACACCGTGGGTCTGCGTTGCCCGTGATTAGTACCACTGTATCAGCGACACCGTGGGTCTGTGTTGCCTGTGATTAGTACCACTGTATCAGCGACACCGTGGGTCTGCGTTGCCCGTGATTAGTACCACTGTATCAGCGACACCGTGGGTCTGTGTTGCCTGTGATTAGTACCACTGTATCAGCGACACCGTGGGTCTGTGTTGCCTGTGATTAGTACCACTGTATCAGCGACACCGTGGGTCTGTGTTGCCTGTGATTAGTACCACTGTATCAGCGACACCGTGGGTCTGTGTTGCCTGTGATTAGTACCACTATATCAGCGACACTGTGGGTCTGTGTTGCCTGTGATCAGTACCCACTATATGATGAACACCACGGGAATATCGGAGCCCGTGATTAGTAAGCCTGCACCTACTAGTACATATAGTAGATTAGGAACACCATGGGTTTGCGTTGCCTATGAGTGGCGCCATTATGCAAGAAACACCATAGGTCAGCGTTACCTGTGCGAAGTACAATACTTGTGAGCAGTACCATAACGTGTGGACACCGTGAGTCTACGCTACTTTGGATTAGTACCGCAATGATAAATACCATGGTTCTACTTTACTGGCGATAAGTACCATTATGAGGGGCCGTTGACCTGGATTTTGGACCCCCTTAGACAATAAGCATCCTCAATTCAAGTTTGTGCTTTAGCAACAGTCCCTTGGTCAGGAATACTATTGTTTATGATAGTGTCCGGGTCGGATCCACTGACTGTTTTAAATTCATATCCATCCATTCATTCATTCATTCTTCATCATCGTATTTTTTATTCTGGTCAGTTGATGATTGTGAACTTTCGAATTGTCATTAGATTTCGTCTCATTTCGTACTGTTAGGGTACGATGACCTAGATGTTAAGCCCTTTAAACAACAAGCATCATCATCATCATCATCATGTCACTAACTTCCCAATAGTAATTCGTTAATTTCGTTAATTTTATCCAGACCCGCCAATGGCAGGATTATTGATTTAAGAGGAAATATATGTTATGGTGACAAAACCACACTTTTAAGACCCAGGAAGTAATGAAAGCTAAACATTCGGCAGCCCTGAAGATCGTTTTTCATCCCCAAGATTTCTTTGCAATATTATATAGCTTTGTTATGTATGGAAATGTGTCACAGCCATCTAAATTCAGACTTCGATGACTTTTCAAGAGGCTGTGTCCTGTTGTAAATGACTGTAGGGAGACTAACTGAACATTTTTATATTCGTAAATGTAAAATTTCTGTGGGCCGAACTCGATCCTTGTGGTTACCACAACTGACTCGGCCTACATAACCGTCTACTTCTGCAACTGTCGATTGCTTGTCTGCGCCGATGTGCAGTGAGGAGAAGGTACATCCATAGTTTAATAGAGTAGAGTCCTTCGGTTCAGAGGGTCTTGGTATCAAATACCAGTTGGATTGGGGATTACTGCCGCGTTTCGTTATAATTATCTGGCTCGGGGACTAAGTATTTGATCTACCCAAAACACATCAAACTACCAACCACCATAATGACGCCCAATAGTTAATACATCCTTCCATATTATAGGGTTGGCATCAGGAGTGGAGACGCGTGTTAACTCGCTACGGCTATCGAGACATGCTCTTCATTCGGCAGCTACGAAGATGGTTCTTCGTTCCAAGATTTTTTGCAATATTATTACTATCCACAGAATGATGTCACAGCCTTCTAAATTCAGGCACTGATGAGCAATTACGGATCTCAAGAGACTATACCCTGGTGTAAATGATTGTTATATAGAAACAGACTTTCAATGTATTAGGTCGTGTTACGTACATGTAGTACGTGTTGAAGAGATGTTAAGTACAGAACAAAAATGGCCAGCCGGACACCAGTGGGATCCGAACCCACAACCTCCCGATTTCGCGTCGGTTGCTCTACCAATTGAGCTATGGTGGCCTAGGCCATCTTTGTTCTGTTTGAAAGGATCTGAGCTACAGGTCTGGCACTGCTGCTAGCACACTGTAGAGTGCGTTTAAGTCGCCCGTTGTGGGGCATGTCAATGAATATTGAATTTTCACGACCGCATTGCAATCGAAACAGACTTTCAACATATTAGGTCGTGTTACGTACATGTAGTACGTATTGAAGAGATGTTAAGTACAGAACAAAAATGGCCGACGCGAAATCGGGAGGTTGTGGGTTCGGATCCCACTGGTGTCCGGCTGGTCATTTTTGTTCTGTACTTAACATCTCTTCAACACGTACTACATGTACGTAACACGACCTAATACGTTGAAAGTCTGTTTCGATTACAATGCGGTCGTGAAAATTCAATATTCATTGATTGTTATATAGCTTTGCTATGCACATAAAGGTGTCACAGCCTTCTAAATTCAGGTATTGATGACCAACTACGAATCTCATGTGATTATGGCCTGCTGTAAATGATGTTATTTAGCTTTGGTATGCACATAAAGTGTCACAGCCTTCTAAATTCAGGCATTGATGAGCAATTACGAATCTCAAGAGGCTATGCCCTGCTGTATGTAACTGTTATCTAGCTTCGCTATGCACAGAAAGCTGTCACAGCCTTCTAAATTCAGGCATTGATGAGCAACTACGAATTTCAAGAGGCTATGCCTTGCTGTAAATTATTGTTATATAGCATTGATATGCAAAGAAGGATGTCGCAGCCTTCTAAATTCAGGCATTTTTGAGCAACTACGAATCTCAAGAGACTATGCCCTGCTGTAAATTATGTTATATAGCTTTGCTATGCACAGAAAGGTGTTACAGCCTTCTAAAACCAGAGTTTGATGAGCAAGAACGAGTCTTAAGAGGATGTGTCCCGCTGTGAATGAATATTTTATATACATACATTTATATATGTACATGGCGGTGATTTAACATCGATCTGAAGTCAGCCCCTGGTCAAGAATTTCTCTCCGTCATGCGTGATACGTTCGCCCTCGAATTAAACAACAACCCAGCCACTTCCACTACGAACCGGGCGAGTTGGCCGTGCGGTTAGGAGCGCGCAGCTGTGAGCTCGCATCTAGGAGATAGTGGGTTCGAACCCCTGAAGATGGTTTTCCATTTTCACACCAGGCAAATGCTGGGGCTGTACCTTAATTAAGGCCACGGCCGCTTCCTTCCCATTTCTAGGCCTTTCCTGTCCCATCGTCGCCATAAGACATGTCTGTGTCGGTGCGACGTAAAGCAACTAGCTTCCACTACGAGCAGTAGTACGGGCAGGCTACGCGCACCACTTAACAACCAAATACTACCGCCCATTACTGAATGTACCCCAGCCTACGCCTGGTGTAAATTCATTTTTTGTTTCATTCTATCAGTATTGTATATTTTCTTCACAAAAAATACTTGAACATCTACACTCCTGTACTGGATTACAGATAGGCCTACTCGTACATTTTCTCCCCTGGACTGAAAAGTATAGAAATGCGGATATGCGGACATATCAATGATTCTACAGTATGCTGTTTCGTCTAGGAGAGAATTCTTTTTTTAAATTTTTTTATTGGTTTAAATTCTCAATAACATATTGAAGGTTTTCGGTGACGCAAGCATGGAAAGGAAGCGGCCGTGGCCTTAGTTAACGTAGGGCCCCAGCATTTACCTGGTGTGAAAATAGGAAACCACGGAAAACCATCTTCAGCGCTGCCTACGGTGGCATTCGAACTCACCATATCCCGAATGCAAGCTTACAACCACGCGACCCTAACCGCATGGTCAATTCATTCGGCAAGCAAGCAAGCAAGCATATAATTAATTAAATAACAAAGTTAGTAACTAAGTTACTACGTAAAGACGTAAATAAGTAATTAAATAACAAAGTAAGCAATTAAGTTACTACGTAAGGAAGTATATAAGTAATTAAATAACAAAGTAAGTAACTAAGTTACTACGTAAGTATATAAGTACATAACTAATTAAATAACTAAGTAGGTAAGTAAGTAAATGATTAAGTAAATAAATAAGTAAGCAAATAAATAAATACGCTAAGAACGTATGTAAGTTATTAAGTAAATAACGTATGTAAGTTATTAAGTAAATAAGTACGTAGGTAAATAATAATGATATTAATGACTTCATGTCCCACTAACCACATTTACGGTTTTAGGGGACGCCAAGGTTCCGGAATTTAATTCCGCAGGAGTTCTTTTACGTGCTAGTAAATCTACCGACACCAGGCTGACGTATCTGAGCACCTTCAAATACCCCCCGGACTGGGCCAGGATCGAACCTGCCAAGTTGGGGTCAGAAGGCCAGCGTCTCAACCGTCTGAGCCACAGGTAAGTATGTAAGTAGGGTATTAAGTAAATAATTAAGTAAGAAATTAAATGATTAAGTAAAAATCTAACCAAGTAAATAATTAAGTATGAAAACTAATACAGGGTGGATTTTTGGATAACAAACGTGACAGTAATTAAGGTGATGCGCAGCATTTTTCGGGTATAGAAATAATGAAACTATCTTCGGAACTACTGGAAGGCCTACTGAATACAATATTACACAACAACTTTTACCCGTAAGCTGATCAATTTATATTCAACGATTTCTTCTTGTGGTAAAAATATATATATTTTTAAGAGTGCAGGTGAGAGCAGCACACACACACATTGACTTCACTGACGTTTATGAGAGAGACAAGTCGTAAAGTCTTCATACCTCACTAAGAGGTCTCTCTAGCATAGCACTTTCTTCTTCACTGGCCCGAGGCGAGGGGGGAAGGACAGATTCTTTCAAAGGATTACTCTACGGACATTAAATCGTCATGGCCAGCAATACACTTACCACATGATTGCTGTTCTTGTGCAGTGTTTCAAACATTCCCCTTATCTAGCAGTCCGAGACAAAAATGGAGTAAATTACCTACGACAAGTACAGGTAAAGCTATAGAGCAACATGTGCCAAGCACATCACAAGAGCCTCTCTACCCTCTTCCCTAAAAATACACCACCCTTGTTTCAACAGCACCCTGTGCCAGACAAATTGGATTACTTGACCAAGTGCCGAAAAATAGATTTCTAGACGTTTACACAATTTAGCTTTGAAAACCATAAGCTGGAAGTTTTGTGATTTCTCAGACATAATTTGTAAATACAATTGCCAAGCTTGTTAAAACGTAAAAGTGGCTAAGACGGTTGAGGCGCTGGCCTTCTGGGTCCAACTAGGCAGGCTCCATTCTGGTTCAGTTCGGTGGTATTTGAAGGTGCTCAAATACGTCAGCCTCGTTGTCGGTAGATTTACTGGTTCGTAAAAGAACTCCTGTAGGACTAAATTCCAGCACTTCGGCGTCTCCGAAAATCGAAAAAGTAGTTAGTGGGACGTAAAGCCAAAAACATTGTTATTATTATTATTATTATTATTATTATTATTATTATTATTATTATTATTATTATTATTTTACCGGGCGAGTTGGCCGTGCGCGTAGAGGCGCGCGGCTGTGAGCTTGCATCCGGGAGATAGTAGGTTCGAATCCCACTATCGGCAGCCCTGAAAATGGTTTTCCGTGGTTTCCCATTTTCACACCAGGCAAATGCTGGGGCTGTACCTTAATTAAGGCCACGGCCGCTTCCTTCCAACTCCTAGGCCTTTCCTATCCCATCGTCGCCATAAGACCTATCTGTGTCGGTGCGACGTAAAGCCGCTAGCAAAAAAAAAAAAAAATTATTTTCGTTTCAGCCACCTATGGGCTGCGATTACGCAACTTCCATTGCTTTCTCAAGTTCTTTCTCCTTCCTCTTTCGCCAGTATTCCTTCATCCGTTGGCTTGCTCGTGCTCGTTCTTCTCTATTCTTCCTCGTTTTCTCATCAGCTAGGTCCTTCACCTCCGCAACTCTCTGCCTGAATATTTTTCTGTTTGTTATATCTTCTGCCATGATCCCACATATTTCTAAATCTCAGTGGACTTATTTTACCCATGAAGCTGGTGTCTTCCTGTTCTCCTGGAAGGTGAGGATCCTGTTGGCGAGTCTCTCTGATCCCATCCTTTTAATATGTCCATAGAACGTCAATCTCCTCTTTTTCATCGTGGTGGTGATGTTTTCAAATTGTTGGTATAGTTCTCGGTTTGCTCTCATGCGAAACGTAAACTTGTCTGATGATTTTCTGGGTCCAAAAATCTTTCTAAGGAACCTCCTTTCTTTCTTTCTTTTCCAAATCTGAGAGTCCCTTCGTGGCTATTGTCTCAGCTGCGTATAAACATTCAGATTTGACTATCGTGCTGCAGTGCTTGAATTTGGCCTGGTAGGAGAGTGACTTAGATTTTTAGGGGTTCTGACATAATCTAAGCGCAGTTTCCATCTTTCTGGCACGTTCTTGAATTGCCGCTGTCTCGTTTATGTTTGGAGTCAAAATCTCCTCTAGGTACTTGAATTTTGTAGCTCTTTTGATGTCACCGTACTTTGTCCTTATTGTCCAGGTTGGGTCAGTGGTATTTATGTTCATGTACTCCGTCTTCTCAAAACATATTTGCAATCCTGTTTTGTCTGCTGTTTCTCTGAGGAATTCAATCTGCTTAATTGCAAGTTGCAAATTATCTGCAAAAAGACCATATCATCTGCAAATTATTATTATTATTATTATTATTATTATTATTATTATTATTATTATTATTATTATTATTATTAACCTATCTGTATCTGTGCCGCGTTGATGTATGAGTTTATTATTATTTTTATACAAAACTCCGCAATAGTAATAACATCTCTCGCTCGAGTTCTCCTCAACCTGATGGTTGGTGGGTAGCATGACTGTCCTCGTCCAACGACCTTCTATCCTGAGCCAGCTGCTTGATTAGTTGATATGGATGTCGTCCTTTAATGCCATAGAGGAACCCTGCGCTTGGTCGTCTTCTTCTAGTCTTTCCTTCCAGTTTCCCTTCAAGCAGTGTGGTGCATCATGATGAATGCCGGAGTAAATGACCTGTCCAACTACATCTTCTTTTCGTGATAATTTTCTATAGACTGATGGTTTCTTCAGCTCTCTTGAGAACTTCTTCATTTGTTAGCCTGTGAGTCCAGGGTATTCGTAACATTCGACGCCAGCACCACATTTCGAATGCATCTATTCTTTTCTTATCAGCCTTTAATAGGGTCCAGGTGTCAGAGCCATAGGTCACAATGCTCCAAATGAAGCTTTCTTACTGGTAGGGATATTGCCTTGGAGGTCAACAGGCTTCTTCTTTTATTGACAGCTTCTTTAGCCTGGGCTATTCGAGAACGGACGTCTTTTTTTCATCTCCCATCAGATGCAATAATTTACCCTTCCAAGTCAAGACATTCTTCCCCTTCCCTCCCCGAAACTATTCGCCATTAGCTGATGAGAATCTTCATACAGCTTAGTAATTCATTGTACTTCTTGTCCACCAACTACCATCGCAATGTCTCTGGGAGGTGGACTGGGTACGGTCCCTTGCCAGCTAATTTATGTAATGTTATAAAAGGGGAGCGACAGGATCGTGGTAATACGGAAGGTGATGATGAGGTGTGGTTGTTTCTTGCAATAGAGCACAGAACATGAGGTCATCGTGTTGAAGCCGTTATAATGTTACAATCAGATTCTTCCGTCCTGGTGGAGGTGGAGGCATGATCTCCCAAGTAGGTCGTCCTCGCAACAAGTTCCGCCATCACCTCGTCTTCTTCTTCTGCTTCCGTGGGGGTGTGTGTAACACTGGGCGAGTTACAGCACCGTTCCAGCAATCAATCTGCTAATCATTCACCACTGATCTGCATCTCTCAGGTGGCAAATACCCTATTTGTTGTTCACCTACTATTTTCTTAAATCATGTCAAAGAATTTGGTAATTTATCGAAGTTATTTGGTAAACAATTCCATGAAAAAATGAAATGGCGTATGGCTTTTAGTGCCGGGAGATCCCAGGACTGGTTTGGCTCTCCCATAGGCGACCTGCACGTCGTGATGAGGATGACATGATGATGAAGACAACACATACACCCAGCCCCCGTGCCAGGGAAATTAACCAATGATGGTTAAAATTCCCGACCCTGCCGGGAATCGAACCCGCAACACTTGTGACCAAAGGGGTCACCATTTAGCCATGGAGCCGGACACGGTGACACTTATCACAAACAGCGGCGAGACCCGTAATGTTTCTCGCATAATGGTACTGCTTCTGCGTAACGTAGACCCATGGTTTTCCGCATTTAATAGTACTGATCACAAGTAATCACATGGTTCAATTTCATCATCCCTTGGTCGACCCTTTTAGTCGCCTCAAGAACAAAGAAAGAATTGAAAAACATCAAAGAGCATACACAATTACTTGGAACAAATACAATCAAATAATTATATCGAAAAAGGCAAAATTACGACATTATAACAGAATAGTTAAAACAGAAGCACTTCATGATTCTGAAACTATTATAATTGGTGGCAGATCTCGAATAAGTAACTTTAACCTCACGTCGTTGTGTAACAGAAGAATTATCATTTCGTTAAAAAACGTTAAACAAAATTGTAAACAATAAATTTGATTCCATAGGAAAGGCAAAACTTCAAACATTTTCCTGTAAGGACCACTATTACAATCTGTTTCTAACTTCAAATACCTCGGAAGTATCATTAAAATAAAAACACAGTAAAGCAAGGACTCAGAAAGCGTCTCATTGTTATTTTCAAGTGAGAAATCTACTCTGGGATGATAAAATTGACCATGTTTTACACCTACTTCTTTCCAGTCCTCACATATGGGCTCGAAACATGTACCCTGCGTAACAAGGCAAATAATAAAATCCAGTCAACAGAAATGAAATTCATCAGAACAATAAACCAAAAGACCAGGAAGGACAAGATTAGATATGAAGCAGACAGGAAGGAGGCTGACATCAAAATACCTGTTACCGAGTTTTTAGGAAGACGCAGGCTACAATGGTGTGGACATGTTATGAGTATGGACGGAACAAGAACAGCAAATAATATTTGACAGAGAAATGAAAGGGGAGAGGCAGGTCAAGGAATCGATTGATAGACACGGTGAAATCGGAGGCCAGGGAGAGGAATATAAACTATACTTTGACAGGAATGAGTGTCGAGCGCTTTTACACAACACCTGAGAAAATGGAGCTGGAAATGATGATGATGATGATGAGGAGGAGGGCAGTTGGATTTTATCTCCTTTCATGTTCCATGAGTTAGAGCTCGCATGAACACAATATTTCACGTTCCAAGATCCAGAACATCTCATCATATGAACACACCATTTAGTCTATAAAAATTCTACGATTTTACAACCCATTTTTTGTACAATTCGCTATACGTCGCACCGACACAGATAGGTCTTATGGTGACGATGCTATAGGAAAAGGTTAGAAGTCGTGACCTTAAATGAGGCACAGCCCCAGCATTTACCTGGTGTGAAAATGAGAAACAACGGAAAACCATCTTCAGGGCTGCCGACAGTGGGGTTCGAACCCACTATTTCTCGGATGCAAGCTCACAGCAAACAATGGAAATGTGGATATGGAGAAGGATGTTGAGCGGTCCTTCTCAACGTACCAGAGAATTTTATCGGATCACGCCAAAACATCACAGTGGAAACCATGAAGAAGTACTTGGTGACACACTCCCCATCGGGATAAAAAGTTACCGTACTTAATACGGGTGTAAAGACTGATTCTATATTAACTCTATTTAGTAACATCTACTTGTTTCATTTTCAAGGCATGAGGACAACAGGAAATTAACTAAAACAATACCTTGTATACTAGACTCCGCAGTTTACTGTGCATAACATTATCTTTTTTATCTGAAGTATGATCTTATTGATTTGTTATACGCAACTAAGGAGCGCGTCTAACTTACTAGCACTTTTCTGGTTTTCTTCTTCTCTTCCCATTATCTCTTCATCCTTTCGCTGTGTTCCTTTCTACGTTGTTCAGTCCATCCTGTATTTAGTCGGGAGGGATTTAACAGAAAATTTGTGTTTGTGAATTAAGGTTCTGAATTGTTTCTTCATTATTGTCAATTTCCGTTAGGTCTTCACTGATTTCTTTTAGCCAATTATTGTGATTTTGCATTGATAACCCTAAGTGTAAAATTTTCTTTGTGAGCCTGTTATCCATTCTCTATAAGTGACCATAAAATTGTAATCGTTGTTTCCTGATTGTATCTTGTGCAACTTGATAGATTTCATGTGATTTCAATCAATCAATCAATCAATCAATATTGATCTGCATTTAGGGCAGTCGCCCAGGTGGCAGATTCCCTATCTGTTGCTTTCCTAGCCTTTTCCTAAATGATTTCAAAGAAATTGGAAATTTATTGAACGTCTCCCTTGGTAAGTTATTCCAATCCCAAACTCCCCTTTCTATAAATGAATATTTGCCCCAGTTTGTCCTCTTGAATTCCAACTTTATCTTCATGTTGTGATCTTTCCTACTTTTATAAACGCCACTCAAACTTATTCGTCTACTAATGTCATTCCACGCAATCTCTCCGCTGACAGCTCGAAACATACCACTTAGTCGAATAGCTCTCCTTCCTTCTCCCAATTCTTCCCAACCCAAACTTTGCAACATTTTTGTAACGCTACTCTTTTGTCGGAAATCAACCAGAACAAATCGAGCTGCTTTTCTTTGGATTTTTTTCTTTTTTCAAACAAATTTCCATATTCGCCCTTTGATGCTAAGATTTTCCTGAGGAATTTTCTTTCTTGTTTTTTGAGCATCTTTATTCGAGATCTGCCACCAATTATAATAGTTTCAGAATCATAAAGTGCTTCTGTTTTAACTACTCTGTTATAGTGTCGTAATTTTGCCTTTCTCGATATAGTTCTTTTATTTTATCTGTTCCAAGTAATTGTGTATGCTCTTTGAAGTTTTTCAATTCTTTCTTTGTTAGCTTCCTGATGTAACCCTACTGGTTCAATAATTTCACCGTGATACTTAAATTTGTCTACTTCCATATTTGGTGATTAATGGTTGACTGTTGAAACCTGATCTAGTCCCTTCCATATACATTGTCTATTCGTAAGAAATTTTTGGAGTCCTGTTTTGGCTGCTATTTCATGCAGTATTTTGATTATGCCTTTAATTTTATTATTTAATACTGTCAGAATTAGAAAGAAGTAGGCTATATAAATGATCAAAACAACAGCGATGACTGTGTCATAAAATATGGAGGTATTTAAAACTACTGTATTGTGTGTTACCATAACTCATGACTCAGAATAAAAATAATATAATTATGAACATTTTTGTAAATTTAGTGCATTATTCTATTACATATTTAATTACATATTTACTACGCTGTATCTACATACTTTGCACTTTCATATTACATAAACGACCGGGCCCTATTTATGAAGTGTATCATATTACACACGAAAATATGCACATCACCCGCTAAGTAACTTACTTCGCACTCAGGAGCTGCTTTTTAGTATAAGTTTTCTTGAAGCATCCTTTCCCCTGCGATGATACTACTACTGAACAAGTTTTCAATCCCTCCCTGAAGGGGGGAGGCGGGCCTCCTAAACGGTAATGCCGTCTCTCGTTCCAGGGACATGTTCGCAGAAGGTGAGGGGTTTGGCGGCCGTGGCCTATATCAGAAATTGTCCCGGCATTCACCATAGCGCAGAAGAATGGAAAACCACGTAAAAAAACATTTTCAGGACAGCCGACAATGACTTACGATCGATCGATCGATCGATCAATCAATCAATCAATCAATCAATCAATCAATCAATCAATCAATCAATCAATCAATCAATCAATCAATCAATCAATCAATCAATCAATCAATCAATCACTACTGATATGCATTTAGGGCAGTCACCCAGGTGGCGGATTCCCTATCTGTTGTTTTCCTAGTCTTTTCTTAAATGATTGCAAAGTAACTACAAATTGTTGAACATCTCCATTTGTAACTTATTCACATCCCTTCCTATAAATGATTATTTGCCCCAATTTGTCTTCTTGAATTCCAACTTTATCTTCATATTGTGATCTCTCAAACTTATTCGTCTACTAATGCCATTCCACGTCATCTCTCCACTGACAGCTCGAAACATACCACTTAGTCGCGCAGCTCGTCTCCTTTCTCCCAAGTCTTCCAGCCCAAACTTTGCAACATTTTTGTAATGCTACTCTTTTGTCGTAAATCACCCAGAACAAATCAAGCTGTTTTTCTTTGGATTTTTCCTAGTTCTTGAATCAAGTAATCCTGGTGAGGGTCCCATACACTGGAACCATGCTCTATTTGGACTCTTACCAGACACTTATATGCCCTCTCCTTTACATTCTTACTACAACCTCTAAATACCCTTATAACATTGTGCAGAGATCTGTACCCTTTATTTACAATCATATTGTGATTTACCCCAATGAAGATCTTTCCTTATATTAACACCTAGGTACTTACAATGATCCTCAAAAGGAACTTTCGCCTCATCAATAGAATAGTTAAAACTGAGAGGACTTTTCCTATTTGTGAAACTCACAACCTGAGTCTGATGTCATTCCGTCCCCATCTCTCCACTGACAGCTAGGAACATACCACTTAGTTGAGCAACTCGTCTCCTTTCTCCCAAGTTTTCCCAGCCCAAACTTTACAACATTTTTGTAACGCTACTCTTTTGTCGGAAATCACCCAGAACAAATCAAGCTGCTTTTCTTTGGAGTTTTCCTAGTTCTTGAATCAAGTAATCCTAGTGAGGGTCCGATACACTGTAACCGTGCTCTATTTGGAGTCTTACTAGACAATTATATGCCCTCTCCTTTACATTCCATTCTCACTACAACCTCTAAATACCCTCATAACATTGTGCACAGATCTGTACCCTTAATTTAGAATCATATTGTGATTACCCCAATGAATATCTTTCCTTGTATAACACCTAGGTACTTACAATGACCCTCACAAGGAACTTTCACCCCATCAATACAGTAATTAAAACTGAGAGGACTTTTCCTATTTGTGAAACTCACAATCTGACTTTTAACCCCGTTTATCGCATACCATTGCCAGTTGTTCATCTCACAGCATTATCGAGGTTATTTTGCAGTTGCTCACAATCTTGTAACTTATTTATTACTCTGTACAGAATAACATCATCTGCAAAAAGCCTTAGCTTTGACTCCACATCTTTACTCATATCATTTATATATATAAGAAAACATAAAGGTCCAATCCTACTGGCCTGAGGAATTCTCCTCTTAATTATTACAGGGTCAGATAAAGCTTCGCCTACTCTAATTCTCTGAGTTCTCTGAGTTCTTTTATTTCTAATTTCTCGATCAGACCTTTCCTATTCAGAGTAAGGCATTCTGCAGCTTATTAAGCCTTCGGTCATATTACTGTGCAGTGGTGTCGTATCTTGGCGTTAATGGATACAAATTTCTTCCTGTAAACATTTTTGGTTAGATGATATGCCGCTTCCATTTTCCTGATCCGTGATGTAAAGGCTTCTTTCTCAGAAGTACTGGAATGTACCCACTCCCCAAGGTATTTAAATTTTCTCATTCGTTTGATTTTGCACTCTCGATGCTGAGTTAATGTTTGTTAGAAATTCAATTTTCTCGAAGATCTGGAGTCCCGCCTTTTCCGCTTGTGTCTTCAGCTCATTGATTTGTCCTGCGGCTATGTCTAGCGATCAGGAAAAATGGCCAGGTCATCTGCAAAGGCCAAGCAATTAACGTTCAGATTCATATTTCTATAGCCAAGTCTGGCCCCTTTTTCAACACCTTTGCTGCTCACTCCCTTCTTCCACTCACGGATAATTTATTATTATTATTATTATTATTATTATTATTATTATTATTATTATTATTAAACTTTCATTACCCGCCCTGATGGAGTGAGGCGAACCACCTAAAGGACAACACCCTCTCTCCAGCCAAAAGAAGAGGGCTGGTTGAGAAGATGCTATTTTCGTCTTGTGGACCATAAGCAATTCTGGTGTAGATGTGCTTACTGTAGGCCTGAATTCTGTCTGATTTTTCCTATCAACACTGAAAACTCCTTCTTTGGGAGAGTTACTGTGAGGTCCACTTAATACAGAATACTGCATTACTTAAGGTTCTATAGTGGAGAAGAGCAGAGCAGAGGTGCTTCATTCTCAATGCATTTCACAACGCGTATCGGTAGCAAAA
Source organism: Anabrus simplex (assembly GCF_040414725.1). Lineage (NCBI taxonomy): Eukaryota > Metazoa > Arthropoda > Insecta > Orthoptera > Tettigoniidae > Anabrus > Anabrus simplex. The sequence continues at coordinate 63,216,319 of NC_090278.1, read as the reverse complement.
GGAAGTGACGATCGAATAAGTTTAGTTGTCAACACTCACAAGTATTGAAACGAGGAGGGTTGAGCAGTACGCTCGAAAGGATTTAACGTTTATCTTCTTTCCTTTTATTCACAGAATAATTTTCGTAATAATGCCGCTTTTCTTTAATAATTTCCCTTTGGACTGTAATGCCGTAATTGTGAGGTGAAATCCGTAATAGTTGACACCCATGAAGAAGTAGGGGAGACAAGGGAGTTGATCACCACTATAGAAAAGGGCAAAACCAAATTCCTTTTTTCTTTTTTTGCTAGGTGCTTTACGTCGCACCGACACAGATAGGTCTTATGGCGACGATGGGATAGGAAAGGCCTAGGAGTTGTAAGGAACCGGCCGTGGCCTTAATTAAGGTACAGCCCCAGCATTTGCCTGGTGTGAAAATGGGAAACCACGGAAAACCATCTTCAGGGCTGCCGATAGTGGGATTCGAACCTACTACCTCCCGGATGCAAGCTCACAGCCGCGCGCCTCTACGCGCACGGCCAACTCGCCCGGTAAACCAAATTCCTTGGCCACACACTATGTCGTAACAAATTCCTCACGGCCATGTTGTAGGGAAAAGTTCTGGGGAAGAAAGGAAGAGTGAGACTAAGTAAGAAGTATCTGAATTCCGTGGTGGACAGACAGAATTTCAAGAAGTACTGTATGTTGACCTGAAACGCTCAGCAGATTAGACATCCTTAACGGCTGAGTTCCGCAGTGGTAGGCTGAGGGAATGCATTCAGTTAATTTCATTAATTAATTAATTAATTCATTCATTCATTCATTCATTCAACAATTCAATCAATCATGAATGCTCTCTCCCCAGTTGGCGGCTATCCGTGATTGGTGAGAAGTGTCCTTATTTATTCATTCATGCCCGAACACAATTCATTCGTGAAATAATTCACTCACCAATTCGTTTAGTCATTCATTCATTCATTCATTCATTCAAAATTTATGTTGTAACTGTAGGATAAAGGTCTATTCACACATATCCGTGACGTGTCAGTGCCGTGACGTGTCAGTCCCGTGAAATTGCATCAGTGTCAGTGATGATTAATATCGTTCCTTTGAATCTGACTGTCGTGTCCACGCTTGTCCGGCGCAGTGCCGTATTTTCTGCGTCAGTGTCAGTGCAGTATCCGTTCCGTGATATTCAGCATTGTCGCCAACGATATTTTTGCTGTTTCACGGACGTGTCTTGCTGTGAAGTTTGTACGCGCTAGTGAATAATAAACGAGCTACGTAAGTTCAATGTGTGTGGTTAAGTAAATATTTGTTTCATTGTATTTGTACTGCATTATCCGCTTACCTCAGACAAACTGCTAACCGTTCTCTCGGTATTATCGCCCTTTTCCAGCAAGTGTCTTGTCGTTTTAAATGAACTTCCAGTTGACTCAACAAAATCTTAAAAAACAATTTTCAGACATTCTGAAATATTCAAAATATTTAGTTTGATCGTCAATTAGTTCCTTATACAGGGTAGAGAATTCGCCATCACCTTCTCTATTCTGCCATGCCTCATGTACCCACTTCCTTTTTTTAAACTCACGCTGTTCCGCTTCACCTAGAATTATAGCAAAAGTAAGCACTAATACGTGTTAAGCAGACCCTACACGATCAATAAAACTGTCAGTACCGAAAAATATTGACAGTAATACTGATCGCGTGTGGACTGGAATGATGGAATGAAGGCCAGTACTGAAGCAGATCCGCATTTCCTGATCTGCGAGCGTCAGTACTGTAGAGTAGTGGGGATACTGACAGTTATACTGACCGTGTGAGTGCGCTTGTCATTATTTCTGTCAGTATCAACGGAGCAGCGGTGGACGACAAATGCGTTTCTCACCAAGGCCAAGTAGAGGTGCTTGTGGAACCGTCAAGTAGGCCTATTGCAAAAGTTTATCGAGTTATATGAAACGCTGCTAGAATAAACAATACTTTACATGTTTCCACAACTGCTGTACTGATGGAAACTGGTGTCATTATAGCGGAAAACTTTAAATCCTCAAAATTTATACAAGTTGTAAGATACCTCACTGTCACCGCTAATCTCTCTGCCACCGATAAACAGCACCGCATGTTTGTATTTTGCCATATTATAAAAGGCTCTACCATTCGTAGTAATTTCGCAAAAGTACCCTCACGCATTCGGAGATAGTTCTGATAATCTTCTGCTTCGGTATATTGTGTTTCCCTCAACACTTCATATGAGAATACTCTTCTCTTTTCCTAAGCCAATCTTTAACTCATCGTTTACGTTTAAAACTGCGTTTCGTGCAGTACTAATATGATAGCTACAAAGATGCCCGTCTTTTACGATCCATTTGGATAGAATACCGCAATTGCATGTTATAAATCTCATTCCGTAGTGGCGGTTATTGACTTTATTTGTAAAGTGAGAATACCGGAATGGTAAGCTAGTGCACTGGTACTGATCAAAATATTGACAGTAATAATGATCGTGTAAGGTCGCTACAATATTGATGCGTACTGTCAGTATTATTGACTCAGTATTACTGATCAGTATTACTGACCGTGTAGGGTCTGCTTTAGAGATGGTAAGATACATGTTTGTCCTAGACTATACAACTCTATAACTCTTTGCACACATACATATATCATCATCTTCATCATCATCATCTGTTTACCCTCCAGGTTCGGTTTTTCCCTCGGACTCAGCGAGGGATCCCACCTCTACCGCCTCAAGGGCAGTGTCCTGGAGCTTCAGACTCTTGGTCGGGGGATACAACTGGGGAGTATGACCAGTACCTCGCCCAGGCGGCCTCACCTGCTATGCTGAACAGGGGCCTTGTGGAGGGATGGGAAGATTGGAAGGGATAGACAAGGAAGGGGGAAGGAAGCGGCCGTGGCTTTAACTTAGGTACCATCCCGGCATTCGCCTGGAGGAGAAGTGGGAAACCACGGAAAACCACTTCCAGGATGGCTGAGGTGGGAATCGAACCCACCTCTACTCAGTTGACCTCCCGAGGCTGAGTGGACCCCGTTCCAGCCCTCGTACCACTTTTCAAATTTCGTGGCAGAGCCGGGAATCGAACCCGAGCCTCCGGGGGTGGCAGCTAATCACGCTAACCACTACACCACAGAGGCGGACTCATACATATATCATCATTATAAACCGTTATGTCTTTCAGCGTTCATTCTGCAAGCCTCTGTGAATTTACTAAACGTCGCCACAATCCTCTGTTTGCAACTAGTGCTGTGGCCTCATTTAGTTCTATACCTCTCATCTTTAAATCGTTAGAAACTGAGTCTAACAATCGTCGCCTTAGTCCCCCTCTATTCTCTTACTCTCCATAACAGAGTCCATTATTCTCCTATGTAACCTATCCTCCTCCACTCGCCTCACATGACCCCACCACTGAAGCCGGTTTATGCGCACAGTATCATCCATCGAGTTCATTCCTAACTTAGCCTTCATCTCCTCATTCCGAATACCCTCCTGCCGTTGTTCCCACCTCTTTGTACCAGAAATCATCCTCGCTTTCATGTCTGTTACTTCTAACTCATGAATAAGGTATCCTGAGTCCACCCAGCTTTCACTCCTGTAAAGCAAAGTTGTTCTGAAAACAGACCGATGTAAAGATAATTTCATCCGCAAGCTGGCTTCCTTCTTACAGAATACTGCGAGCTCACTGCATTAGCTTTACTGCATCTTGATTCAATCTCACTTACTATATTACCATCCTGGAAGGATACACATCCTAAATACTTGAAATTATCTACCTGTCCCAGCTTTGTATCCCCAATCTGACATTCAATTCTATTGGATTTCTTACCTACTGACATCACTTTAGTCGTCGAAAGGACAAATAAATAAATAAATAAATAAATAAATAAATAAATACAGAAAAGCTGAAAACCAGCGAAGAATTCGTTCAGAAACTTCAGTCCTTGGACACAGAAAATTGGGAACAACTGAGAAATGCCATTGTTGAAACGGCTGAGGAGACAGTATTGCTAAAGAAACCAAAGAAGCATCCGTGGTGGACTCAAGAATGTGATGAAGCCATAACACAAAGACAAATCGCTTGGCAAAGATGGAATTCCCTGAATATTCCAGAAAGATATGAAGACTTTCTGGAGGCTAGGAAACATGCAGCGAAAGTGATCCGCCAAGTAAAGCGCGCATTTGACAAAAACCAACTGACACAGATCGAGCAGGACTTCAATAAGAATAATACTAGGGATTTCTATAGAACCTTCAAACACAACCTCACCAAGTACACCCCACCAAGTCTACATTTCCGAGATCACAATGGAAAAGTTGCCTACAACGACAAGGATAACTGCCAAATCTTGGCTAAATATTTTGAATCTCTTCTTAACTGCGAAGAACCAGAATCAGAATTCACCTTTGAAGAATCCAGACATCCCAACCCAGACTCTTCTCCCCCCCCCCCCCAAACAGATAATTACATCATTAAAGAACAACAAAGCAGCTGGAGAAGATCCGATAATTGCTGAACTCTGGAAGTCTGCAGGTGAAAAGGCGATCGATAAACTAACTGAGATCATTCGCGAGATCTGGGTAACAGAGAAGATCCCAAATGATTGGACAGCAGCCCTGATTCATCCCCTATATAAGAAAGGTGACAAAACAGATGTAAACAACTATCGCGGCATCTCCCTTCTCTCAGTAACATACAACATTCTCTCCAAAGCCCTTCAAACTCGGGCAGAAGAGCAACTTGATTCACAGTTGGGTGAATACCAAGGAAGCTTTAGAAAAGGACGATCTTGTGCAGAGCAGATCATGAACCTTAAGTCTGTCCTGTCGTACCTAAAATCCAGGAATAAGAATTTTGTAGTTACTTTTGTTGACTTCCAAAAAGCCTACGACTCCATAGATCGACACACACTCCTCCGCATTCTGAAGGAAATGGGCTTAGACAACAAAACGAGAGCTATCATTCAACAGACCTTAACCAGCACTATGTCCAGGGTGAAATTCAGGGGAGAAATTTCGAACGTCTTCGAAATCAAAACTGGTGTTAGGCAAGGGGATGGAATATCACCGCTTCTCTCAACTGCGTTATGGAGAAAATCATTCGGGAATGGCGCAAGGAGATGTGCAAGGAAGAGGTTGAGAATGGCCTTAGAATAGGATATAAGAAAGATGATCTTATCATAGACTGCCTAGCTTTTGCAGATGACCTTTTCTGATTCCCTAGATACTGCTGAAAAACAAATTAAACAACTGAGAATCCAAGCAGCAAAAGCTGGCCTCCAAATCTCTTTCCAAAAATCAGAGATTATAACCAACATCAAGCCAGCTCCCAGAGAGCTCATTGTGGAACAGGGAAAAATCAAGCTGGTGGAAAAGTTTAAGTACTTAGGCGAGTGGATAGTACCTAACAACTCTGAGAAAGAAGCAATCATGTGCAGAATCAACAAGATGGAGGTGGCATATCAGCTGACTAGGAATGTCTACAACAAATAATCAGTGTCCATCAACGCCAAGCTTAGGCATTATTGTTCGGTTGTACGCCCGGAAGCACTGTACGCAGCAGAATGCCTTGCAATGAACAGAAAAGGTCTGATGGAGAAGCTATCATTCAACAGACCTTAACCAGCACTATGTCCAGGGTGAAATTCAGGGGAGATATTTCGAACGTCTTCTAAATCAAGACTGGTGTTAGGCAAGGGGATGGAATATCCTGAGAAAGATTCTTGGACCAATCAAAGAAAATGGTGAGTACAGGAGACGACACAACAGCGATATGTACCAGCATATGGAGAGGATAACGGACACGATTCGGAAAAGGAGGATTAATTTTTATGGCCATATAGCACGCATGAGCACACAGAGACAGACCAATAGGATCTTTTCCTACTTTCTTAACAAGAAAACCAAGGGACCCTGGTTTATCGAAGTTGGAAAAGACCTTCAAGAAATAGGAATCACACTCGAAGACATCCAGAAACGTGCTCCTCTCCAGAAAAAGCTCCAGGGATACAAGAGGTTCCAAGAAAGGCCAAAGTTGAAAACAGGCAAGAAGTGGACTGATGAAAGAAAGGAGGCTCACAGAACGAGAATGCGTGAGTACTGGGGAAGAATTAAAGCTCAAGGATGCAAACGGTTGAAATAACGTGGTCCACAGCAGGCCGAAGCGAAGAAAGAAGAAATAAATAAATAAATAAATAAATAAATAAATAAATAAATAAATAAATAAATAAATAAATAAATAAATAAACTTTAAAGAAAAACTACAATTTAGAAATTGGATTGAAATAGTTAATAAGTTTAATTGTAAAGTTTAATGTAGTAACAGATAAACAGCAATAAGGAAGGGAATGCATGTATCTAAACATATTTTGAATTACAATAAATGAAAAATAAAATAGCTCTCGCGGACCAAACACACAACCCCCTGTGGGTGGCGGACACAGATGAAGAATACACCCACGGCATCCCCTGCCTGTCGTAAGAGACTACAAAAAGGAGCGACCAAGGGATGTTAAGTTTTGTACCATGATGTTACCTGTGGTTAATACCATCACTCGAGGAACACCATGGGCCGACTTTTCTTACGATTAGTACCTCCAAGTGAGGAACACCACGGGACTGTACGGGTCCCTATGATTAGTAGCACTATGTGAGGAACACCATGGGTCTGCGTTGCCTATGAGTGGCGCCATTATGTGTGGAACATCATGAGTCTGCCTTAGTTGTGATTATTACCGCTACACGAGGAACATTATGGTTCTAATTTACTAGTGATAAGTACCATTTTGAGGGGCCGTTGGCCTGGATTTTGGACCCCTTTAGAGAACAAGCATCATCGATTCAAGATTGTGCTTTGGAAGCAGAGCTTGGTTAGTATATACCATTGTTTTAAATCAGAATCTGGGAAGTTGGGACACTGCGGGTCGGATCCACTGATTGTTTTAAGTTCATGTTCATCCATTCATTCTTCATCATCAAGTTTTAAATTCTGATCAGTGGATGAATTTTGGAATTTTAAATTGTCATTACATTTCGAAACCATTAAGGGCCGATGACCTAGATGTTAGGCACCTTTAAATAGCAAGCGTCGTCATTATCATCATCACCATCATCATCAAATGATCCGAAACTGGGGAGTACCATTCTATTCTATTCAGAGGAGACACAAATGTGGTCGCAGCAACGAGGCCTCGCTTTCATAATAGCAGAGCTTTGTTCACGACATGTTACAGGAGAGTTGCATATCACACTAGCCACTCATTCGAACACCCATTGCTACTTAAGGCTCAATTTGCCCTGCATGGGTCAGAAGGTCTGTAAATAAAGGAAAGCCCCCTGGTTATTTTCACATTTAACTAGCGTGTCGTAATGATGCATATAAATATACTTGAAGCGTATATTTATATCCTGATGAAAATATTCTGTTTGAGCGAGTCTTATCCTTAGGTCTTGAAAGGAATGTTCGCGAAGTGCCTGAATGATAATGGGATAAAATAAAATACTGTAGAAAGTTCAGCTGTACTCACTGTTTATTGTACCAATGTTAGCTGCCCATAGCGGTAATTATACCTGTTTATGAGCTTTGCTAGTTACTGGTATCATAATGAGTACAACAGGGAAATTCAGCTATAATTAATCATTATTCTACTAATTTTAGCATATACAACACGCTTGCGGGTCTTGATGTACTTTACATCTTTGTAAGTACAAATATAAATAGCAATAAGGGATGAATGATGCATTTATCCTGAACAACTCGAATTATTATTATTATTATTAATTTATATTTTTGATGTTATATTCCACCTCCGTAGCGTGACAGCACTATTAGCTGCCGTCCTTGATGGCCCGAGTTCGATTCCCAGTACTACCAAAAATGTAAGAATGGCAGGAAGGCTGGCGTGCAGTTAATGTGATACATGCAGCTCACCTCCTCTTGTGCTGTGCCTCAAAACATGTTGTACTATCTCGTTACGAGGTTTCCAGTTTACTTCTGCTTCTTCCTCTTATTCTTCTTCTTACTCTGTTTCTATGTCCTCATTGTACCATTCGATCATTTTCTAGTCATCTTCGATAAAAAAAAAATCCGAATTTCCCAGTAGCTTTTTATTTGTTCTGATCTTATTTGTAATTTCTCATCTGTAAATTCCCTTTTCGTTGTATGCCGTTTTGTGTACTTTTTGTTTAAATCTAATTTTTAGTACCGGGCGAGTTGGCCGTGCGGTTTTTGGCGCGCAGCTGTGAGCTCGCATACGGGAGATAGTGGGTTCGAACCCTACTGTCGACAGCCCTGAAGATGATTTTCCGTGGTTTCCCATTTTCACACCAGGCAAATGCTGGGGCTGTACCTTAATTAAGTGCCACGGCCGCTTCCTTCCAACTCCTAGGCCTCTCCTGTCCCATCCTCGCCATAAGACCTATCTGTGCCGGTGCGACGTAAAGCAACTAGATTTTTTTTTTTTTTTTTTGAATACACTCATCGCTCTTGTAATTCTGTTTGCCTGTACTCTATAATTGTTATAAACAGTTTCCCAGTGTTAATGTATTAGTTGTATTTGTTTTCATATCTGTACTCAGTTTTGTGGTTTTTTGTATCATACATTGAGAAAGTATACCTTGTAAACCACCAGTAATTCGAGAGTGATCTCTGATAGTGGTGCAGAATAAATAAATAAGTAAATTATTATTATTATTATTATTATTATTATTATTATTATTATTATTATTATTATTATTATTATTATTATTATTATTATTATTATGTGTGAATGGTCCCTTTCGGAACGCACGAAGCTTTATTTATGATTTCGTTTGCGGATGATGCTTTCATCTGTTGACTAAAGTTCCTTTTCCTTTCTTCCGTCCACTTGGTACCTGCTCTTTTTGGTATTTCGTTCTGTGGAGTAACTTCCCAATTGTCAATTTTCTTTCTATATATATTTCGATTCAAAATGTCTTCACAGAGAATTTGTGCGTTCTTCATGTCCGCTTTTGTTTGTTGTATCCAAGGAAAATTCTTCAGTTTGTCAACTCTTTCAAGAACTTGGTGGGTTAGTCTAGTTTCTGGAAGCCTCTTAACATGTCCATAAAATTTTAGCCTTTTCTTCCTGAGGTCTGCCGCAATATTAGATAATTTTTCTGTGGATTTCCGGGTTTGGAGGCGGTACCCTTCTCCCGTGTGTCTTGGTCCTAAAATTTTCCTCAAGATTTTTCGCTCTTCTTTTAGGATATTTTCCAGTTCGCCCTTTCTATGAAGCGATAGAGTTTCCCCTGCATATAAAGCCTCCGGTTTGATTACAGTATTGTAATGTTTAATCTTAACGTGGAGAGACATGCATTTTTTGTTGTAGATTTATCTTATTATTATTATTATTATTATTATTATTATTATTATTATTATTATTATTATTATTATTATTATTATTATTATTATTATTATTATTATTATTTCCGCCTGTTGCCATTTCTTGATGGGCGCAGTATTTTTGTATCCGTCTGTTGGCACAGGCCAGAGCAAAGTGTAGCTTCCACTGAAGTCCCAGCCTCATCCATGGCTGTGACAATATGGAAGCGGCTGGGGTGTGGGTGGTGCTGAGTAATGACGTTTGCAGCACAACTAGTGTGTCTGAGTTATGAAAGGTGTTGCTCATAGAATCAGTTGTGCTGCAATAGCACTCTTTGGCCCAGTGAGGAAAGCATTGGCAAACTACCTCACTCCTCACCTTGCCTCATTTGGGCTCTGCCATTGGTTTTTGCGGTTTCCCTATAACTGCATAGCCTTTGGTGGTGCTATTTGAGGATCCAACCAGCCTCTGGGCTGATGACCTAACAGACACGCATATTATTATTATTATTATTATTATTATTCTATACGAACCTTGCTTTAACTTCTGATGGTCGTTTGATAGAATGTGGAAACATTGAACATTTTTGCGTCAGAGAAAAGGTGCTGTGGTAAAGAATTATGCAGAAAGCAGGCGATGTATCAGCTCATTATTCTGGTAAGCATTTTTACTGCCCTCCTTTAGTATATCACTTCCATCCACAGTGAATCAAAGCATTCATTAGCTACGCTCCCTATTTACTCCATGGTAACCGAAAGCTCTTCAACTGTTTCTCTCTTGGTCTGGCGCAGCGCAAGATCAAGGCCTGCTGACATAATGACGACAAACAAGGCTATTGTCAGTGGCTGAGAAGCCATGACGTGACCCATATGCGGCGCGCGCAGTACAGTTATTCTGTAAAAGCGAACGTTACTTACTTACTAACCCACTTTGCAAGAACAACGGTATATGTCCAGTTCTACACGCTGCTACAGTTAACTTGATGTCACTTTCTTCTTGCCTTCGCCACAAGGCATTTCCCTCTCGGCCAGACATCCCCTCCCTCCTAGATACATACACTAATAATTTCGCTGTAGGCAATGAGTTCGTTCTCAGACATCTTCGATGACGAACACATATTTTTAAATTTAGGACACTTGATGTACCACTACTCTAGTTTAGTTTGCACTGGAAAAACGTGATTTACTGGTACGAGAGGCAATATTAACATTTATAAAGCTTACTAGCTGTATTACCCGGCGCTGCCTGGGCCCTGTTTCATAAAACATCTTTCACTAATATTATTAGTAAGAGACCAATAATATTAACTAATAATATTAGTATTATGTTTCATAAAATTATTAGTTATTAGTTTATGAGTCAAAATTATTAATAGATGTTCCAAATAATATTAGTAAATTGTTTCCTAGACAACATGACTAATAAAAGTTACTCATATTATTAGGATTATTTCCATGAGTGTATTTTGACTCATAATTCATATTATTAGTGAAACCAAAGTGAGCGGTATTTTAATATTTTGGCATAAAATCATGAAGATCACTGAAATGGTCGACTCTGATTCAAATAGTGATAAGGAACGAGTGTAGGTATTCACCGTTCAATAAATGTTACGTCAAAAACAGCCTGTACTGAAATGTAACAAACATATGAATACCGGTACAATGGGAGATTTAGGTTAGATTACAGAACTACTGAGTATTTGCTTGATAGAATTGGTAATAGAACGTTCCACTGCTAGGAATGAAGCATAACCTTAAAATAGCAGCTTCGCATTGCACTCCACCGGTTGGTAGTGATACAGAGTATTATTGTGTTTCTTTAGTGCAGTTCTGCTCGGACACTCCAAGTATCTTTTAAAATCTTGGCTTATATCACCAGTAAACCAAGATGATGCTGGTGATGATTATTGTTTTAAGAGGAAGTCTACAACTAGGCAACCATCATCTATAATAACACTAATCACATAGAAAAATGGAAAGGATCCGACATTTTGAAAATGAAGGTATCGGCTAAAGAAAGAGAAGGACCACGAAGGGCGTGATAATGAAAGACTCTCGGCCTCGCAGCCTAATACTGTCAGGGTCGGAAAAGAACAAGAGTTGAACAAGGGAGGTCAGAAGGGTAGATGAAAATGAGCCTGGCAGAAGAAGTTGAAGCAATGGCAGGACGCATCTCAGTGCCCCATGTTCGCCAACACACGCTCCCAAGTTGAGAGCCATGGGACCCCTTTTAGTCGCCTTTTACAAGCAGGGGATACCGTGGCTGTTATTCTACTGCCCCCACCAACTGGGGTAGTAAACAAAGATTTTGCTAGTCCATCTCAACAGAGATTTTTAAGAGCACATGAAATAAAATGTAAAAGGAACAAGGAGAGTTATAGTGTGAAAAATGCTGCGAATAGTTGACACTTTATCTCAATCACTTTCCGCAAAGAAATTTTCTTCTCTCACATTATTTTCACTTTTTTTAAATCCATTTTCATATGTATTGAAGTCACAACAACGAAAATCTCAAGTGAGCCTTTGAACATGAGGATTAATAGTTGGTTGTAGTCAAGCATTAGCCTACTGCTAGGAACAAACCCAAACCAAGAACATATGCAACAGACCGATTCTAACCTCTATTTTATCAGCTGACTAATGAACTAATATTATTAGTGAAGATATTTTATTAGTCATGTGTAAATCTTTATAAAAACAGAATTTGGTTAACTAATAATTATTTTTATGAGTTATAATATTATTAGCTAATATTATTAGTTAGTTTTATGAAACAGGGCCCTGGGTAGGTTTTTTTATTGTTAACATTTAACATATCTATTACCTCTAATAACTTATACGTTTGAAATGATTTTTTTCTTGTAGATTTCCTTATTGTGACGTTGATTTATTTTTTTAGAAACTTTGTATCTCCCCCACCATTGGTGCTTCTCTATCCTATCCTTGTACCTTTCTCTGGCATTGAGCCCTGGCGTATTGGTTGGTGTATATTTATTAATTTTGAAAACATTTCTTAAGACAAAGTAGTCCCCATATTACGAAACACGTAAAATTAAGCAATTTCTTCAACTTGTACCGAAAGTTGAAGGGCTAAAGGGCCCAGAAATATTTCAAATTGAGAGTCTTGGATATCTCTATCAAACTACTTAATTAATTAATTAATTAATTAATTAATCTGTTTACCCACCAGGATTGGTTTTTCCCTCGGACTCAGCGAAGGATCCCACCTCTACCGCCTCAAGGGCAGTGTCCTGGAGCGTGAGACTTTGAGCCTGGGGATACAACCGGAGAGAATGACCAGTACCTCGCCCAGGCGGCCTCGAGTGCAATGCTGAACAGGGGCCTTGTCGGGGGATGGGACGATGGGAAGGAATAGACAAGGAAGAGGGAAGGAAGCGGCCTCGGCCTTAAGTTAGGTACCATCCAGACATTTGCCTGGAGGAGAAGTGGGAAACCACGGAAAACCACCTCGAGGATGGCTGAGGTGGGAATCGAACCCCCCTCTACTGAGTTGACCTCCCGAGGCTGAGTGGACTCCGTTCCAGCCCTCGTACCACTTTTCAAATTTCGTGGCAGAGCCGGGAATCGAACTCGGGCCTCCGGGGCTGGCAGCTAATCACACTCGGACTCTATCAAATTAAAAAAAATTAGAAAATCACTTTCCGCCTAAATGCAGTTCCGGAAAATCAGCCCAAAATCGCGTGTTTCTTCACTCGTTTTCTTTGAGATTCATATCCTAGCCAAATTAACTTATTTACATAATTATTTCTCTAATATGTTCCTTGGTTCAACGCCCTCATGCGTTTATTTTTTATTTTTGAAAAATGTCCACGCCGAATGTAGTTATAAGGGCTTAAGTGAAACACTGCATTGACTCACATTAGCGCTCGTAGTGATAGGAAAAGGCAATCGACCGGATAACGATTATTTTTTTAAAAAGGATTGTAACTTTCAGGAATAAATGAAGAATATATTCTCATACTTTATTTCATTTTATTTACCTAAAATTTGTAGCTCACATCTCTAGGATAATAATAATTAATAATTTCGTGTGGCTATTTCTAGCCGAGTGCAGCCCTTGTAAGGCAGACCCTTCGATGAGGGTGGGCTGCATCTGCCATGTGTAGGTAATTGCATGTTATTGTGGTGGAGGATAGTGTTATGTGTGGTGTGTGTGAGTTGCAGGAATGTTGGGGACAGCACAAACACCCAGCCCCCGGGCCATTGGAATTAACCAATGAAGGTTAAAATCCCCGACCCGGTCGGGAATCGAACCCGGGATCCTCTGAACCGAGGGTCAGTACGCTGACCATTCAGCCAACGAGTCGGATATATCTCTAGGATGTTTTCAAAAATTGAGTCTGTGGATTTTTAAAATGTTAAATTTTAAGATTGGTGTTACCTCATATATGTTTGAAATCATTAATTGTAGATTTCCTTATTGTGACGTTGATTGATATTTTGCTAAGTATGTCTCTCCCCATTGGTGCTTCTCTATCCTGTTCCTGTACCTTTCTTTGTCACTGACATCTGGCATATTGGTCGGTGTATTCAAACGTGCCAACTCCCACGATTTAAGCGCGGGACCTCCTATTTTTGGTCCTTCCTCCCCCTCTCCTGATCGCAGAGACTTATCTCCCAATTTTGAGAACAGATTTAGTATTTCTGTAAGTTTTTGAAAATCCCTCGTTCTTTAAGTATCTGAAGAGAACTGATGTTTTGTGGGCACTGGAAAGACAGGTGGAATCAGCTGGCAGTGTTCTTAAATATGACAGAATCTCTAAAGTAATGATTTTTAATTTATCATATCCACATAGGAATGCCGAATGTGAGACTGTTTTTTATCATATTTCCAAGAACAAAACTCAGTTAACATCAAAGCTTCCCGAAAAAGAAGTCTGAAAAAAATTAATCCTTAAAACCCGTTCAACAAGGTCAGTGCTATGAGCATAAATCTAGTTGGGAAATGTATGAAGAGGCCTAAAGCAGTTACAATGAAGTCATGTGTTCTAAAGCTCAGATAGATGCAGTATTTCAATATTTATAAATTAATTAATAAGAGAAATTACAAAATTGAGTAGTATAATGTGTTAAATACTCTTCAAAGTTATGTCATCAACGACGTGTCATAACATGTCGAGATCTGCCGCAAAAAATCTCCTGATTTTCGCTGTGTACTCTGTATTTATCTCCCCAGTTCTCTATCCCTTCCAGCCTTGACAACCCACTGGTTCCCGTCTTCCCTCTCGTCCTATCCCTTGTCTTTCTCATACTCTTCATGATGATCCTGATCATATGTCCAGCAAATCTTGCTCTACCAGGCGAGTTGGCAGTGCGGTTATAGGCGCGCGGCTGTGAGCTAACATCCGGGAGATAGTGGGCTCGAATCCCACTGTCGGCAGCCCTGAAGATGGTTTTCCGTGGTTTACCATTTTCACACTAAGCAAATGCTGGGGCTGTAACTTAATTAAGGCCACGGCTGCTTCTTTCCAACTCCTACGCCTCTCCTATCCTTCGTCGCCATAAGACCTATCTGTGTCGGTGCGACTTAAAGCCACTAGCAAAAAAAAAAAAATCTTCCTCTTTACAGTCTAAGTTCTTCGGAGATTGTCGTCATGTTTCGGTACAGTTCGTCCCTTGATCTTCGTTCTCATCTTTCATCTCCTCTTTTCGATCTCAGTATCTTCATCAGAATTTGTCTCTCTTCTTTCTCCATTTGCTCTACCCCAGGGCCTCTCAAACGCCCCAAATCTCACGCGTGCAAACCCAGGTGCACTGTGTGTTGATCCAACTCGGCTCAACCCTGCTCGGATTATGGAGGGCTGCGGAGCAAGTGAGGAAAAAATATCAGGCAGAGCGAGCGAGACAGGCGTAGATAAAGAGAGTGCTCAAGATCGAGGAGTGGGTATCTGCACTCTGGTCAACCTAGCGAAGTCGTCTTTTGCACCTTGCACCCTGCAATGCACCGGTGCATACACCCTGAAAGGCCCCACGTGTCATCGTCTCAGCCGCGTACAGTACCGCGTTCCTCACTGTTGTCCTGTAGTGCTTGAGCTTTACGTCTGTTGATATGTTGGCCGTGCGGTTAGTGGCGCGCAGCTGTCAGCTTACATTCAGGAGATAGTGGGTTCGAACTCCACTGAAGACGGTTCTCCGTGGTTTCCACCCGCATACAAATGTTGGGGCTATATCTTAATTAAGGCCACGGCCGCTTCCTTCCCACGCCTAGCGCCTTCCTGTCCCATCGTCGCTATAAGACCTGTCTGTGTCAGTGCGACTTAAAGCAAGTTATAAACAAAAAACAAAAATCCAACCATCTTGAAGTTACCATGTTTTCATTGAAGTATTAAAAAACTTCTGTGAAATAATATCTATTGGTTAAGGTACCCTTTGGCCTCTCTTCTTTCTCCATTTGCTCTAACCCAGGGCCTCTCAAACGCCCAAAATCTCACGCGTCCAAACCGAGGTGAAGTGTTTCTGTGCACTGTGCATCGGTCCGACTAGGCTCAACTCTGCTCGGATTGTGGAGGGCTGAACAGCAAGTGAGGAAGGGAAAAACAGGCAGAGCGAGCGAGACAGGCGTAGTGAAAGAGAGAGATAGCGCTATTGCTCAAGATCGAGGAGTGGGAGTCTGCACTCTGGTCAACTTAACGAAGTCGTCGTTTGCACCTTGCGCCACGCAATGCACCGGTGCATGCGCCCTGAAAGGCCCCATGTGTCATTGTCTCAGCCGCGTACACTACTGCGTTCCTCACGATTGCATTCGGGAGATAGTGTTTTCGAACTCCACTGAAGACGGTTTTCCGTGGTTTTCATTCCCATACAAATGCTGGGGTTGTACCTTAATTAAGGTTGCTTCCGGGAGATAGTAGGTTCGAATCCCACTATCGGCAGCCCTGAAGATGGTTTTCCGTGGTTTCCCATTTTCACACCAGGCAAATGCTGGGGCTGTACCTTAATTAAGGCCACGGCCGCTTCCTTCCAACTCCTAGGCCTTTCCTATCCCATCGTCGCCATAAGACCTATCTGTGTCGGTGCGACGTAAAGCAAGCTGTAAAAAAACACCTTAAGTTACCCTGTTTTCATTTCAGTGTTAAAAAACTTCTGTGAAATAATATATTGGTTAAGGTACTATTTGACCTTGTGCCAGTCTACAAAAGTTAGAGGATTTTATCTAAATAAAATATCTATAGGTTCATTTTTTTTTCTGAGAAAAAGTGAACCTGAGAAGAACAATTCTGTGTGCTCATTCTTTGTTTTTTAGCGACTGTACTAATGAACTTCCCGTCACTGGATAAATTTCGTCCTCTCCGCTAGCCCTCTACTAAAGGCTTCAGCATCGAGCTTTGAGAGCATGGCAGATGAATCTGTTGTATTACGTCGCACCGGAACTAGTTGACACACACTTGTATGATAAGCTAAGCAGCTCACCGTGTTGTCATTAGATGCGACAGTTTCTCTAAGCTCCCCCTTGATTAATTATTTTAAGGAAAAGTGATTGTTAAAAATGATTTTTTTTTTTGCTAGGGGCTTTACGTCGCGCCGACACAGATAGGTCTTATGGCGACGATGGGATAGGATAGGCCTAGGAGTTGGAAGGAAGCGGCCGTGGCCTTAATTAAGGTACAGCCCCAGCATTTGCCTGGTGTGAAAATGGGAAACCACGGAAAACCATTTTCAGGGCTGTCGATAGTGGGATTCGAACCTACTATCTCCCGGATGCAAGCTCACAGCCACGCGCCTCTACGCGCACGGCCAACTCGCCCGGTAAAAAAAAAAAAATAAAAAAAAAATGAATTTGGTTTACTGCTCAAGCTAGGTGCGTGACAGGAGAGGGATGTTAGATCATCCCTGTGTGATATGAAGTGCAGAACAATAGACAATACGCAGTGTGACTTCCTTTGGTAGCAATTAAAGGTGTCTTCTGTACGTAATTAGAACTACTGCTAATGTGAAAACTTTCTCCAACTTCCCACGATCATTACCAATACCCACGCCTTGTCTTCTTCTTCTTCTCCTTCCCATCATCGTCTCCTTTGAGGAGCTCAGCTGGTACTTCATTTAAATTATTAAGTGTTGTGTAAGTCACACCTATAGAGGGTGTAAGGGAAAGTTCTACCAACAACGTGAGGTGTAGTTTCTACAATATGGTTTAGCTGTGAATGTCCTGTTCTTTCCTAGAACGATACAAGTCAATTTTTTCCGTTTTGCTTTACGTCGTAAGCATACCAGGTGTTTGGAAACATCAAGTTATGGGTATAGCCGGGCTGAGGGGCTCAGACGGTTAAGGCGCTGGCCTTCTAACCCCAACTTGGCAGGTTCGATCCTGGCTCAGTCCGATGGTATTTGAAGGTGCTCGAATACGACAGACTCGTGTCGGTAAATTTACTGGCACGTAAAAGAACTCCTGCGGGACTAAATTCCGGCACCTCGGCGTCTCCTAAGGCCGTAAAAGTAGTTAGTGGGACGTAAAGAAAATAACATTATCATTATTATTATTATTAGTTATGGGTATAACCCCCCCCCCTTTTTTTTGCTAGTTGCTTTACGTCGCACCGACACAGATAGGTCTTATGGCAACGATGGGATAGGAAAGGCCTAGGAGTTGGAAGGAAGCGGCCGTGACCTTAATTAAGTTACAGCCGCAGCATTTGCCTGGTGTGAAAATGGGAAACCACAGAAAACCATCTTCAGGGCTGCCGACATTGGGGCTCGAACCCACGATCTCCTGGATGCAAGCCCACTGCCGCGCGCCTCTACGCGCACGGCCAACTCGCCCGCTAAACCCCCATTCTCCCATTGTAACACGTGGTAACATTTGTTAATACCCTCCTCCCTCCCGTCAAGGGAAACGTAAAATTCAATAAATATGCCAACTTTACAACAAAAACTAATAAGAGAATTCTAAGCACATAACATAAATGCTGGTTTCGATATACGTTCTTCTTACCGACTGTGAGGTTATGAAGTTAAATGTAACCGTGATATTTTATACAGGCATTATAGGCAATGTATTAAGCAAAATGGTGCGAATTTTTAAATTGCTAGGGGCTTTACGTCGCACCGACACAGATAGGTCTTATGGCGACGATGGGATAGGAAAGGGCTAGGAGTGGGAAGGAAGCGGCCGTGGCCTTAATTAAGGTACAGCCCCAGCATTTGCCTGGTGTGAAAATGGGAAACCACGGAAAACCATTTTCAGGGCTGCCGATAGTGGGATTCGAACCTACTATCTCCCGGATGCAAGCTCACAGCCGCGCGCCTCTACGCGCACGGCCAACTCGCCCGGTAATTTTCTAATTAAGGTAATTGTGAAGATAATTGTACATCCATTTTGTTCTTCATAATCCGGGAGATAGTGAGTTCGAACCCCACCTGTCGGCAGCCCTGAAGATGGTTTTCCGTGGTTTCCCATTTTTACACCAGGCAAATGCTGGGTTTGTACCTTAATTAAGGCCACGGCCGCTTCCTTCCCACTCCTAACCCTTTCCTGTCCCATCGTGGCCATAAGACCTATCTGAGTCGGTGCGACGTAAAGCAAAAAAATAAATAAATAAATAAATAAATCTTCCAATCTGCCGTGTTCCCTGGTTCCCTGCCGGTGTTTTCTGGAGGTAACCCTTGTGTAACAGCGCGGTCCCTGGTGCGATTCTTTATATTCCCCATTTGTGAAGTACAGACATTCGCATTAATTTGACATATGGATGACAATCCTGGACCTACCAAAATAAGACCCACATTTTGTAAACAAAGAGGTTCTTATGTTACAAAAGAGGAATTTGATTTGTAACTTGGAAGAAAGTGTTGCACAATATTTCCTATTGCATGTGATTTATATTCTAAATACTTTTCAATATGCCCCTTTATGTGAACACTACGTTTAGGATGCAGTTACGTAACTGTGTTTTACAGTCTGCGAATAATGGAACATTTCCTATGCTTCTTTTTTTTGTACCGTAAAAGCTGTTCGGCTCCATGGCTAAATGGTTAGCGTGCTGGCTTTTGGTCAGACGGTTTCCGGGTTCGAATTCCGGTACGGGGACCGGGTGCATGTGTTGTCTTCATCATTTCATCTTCATCACGACGCGTAGGTCGCCTACGGGCCTCAAATCGAAAGACCTGCACCTGGCGAGCCGAACATGTTCTCGGACACTCCCGGCACTAAAAGCCATACGCCATTCCATTTTTACCGCAAAAAATGCAAGTTTATAAGATACGGTATATTGTTTTTCGGTGCTTTAATATTGTCATGGAAAATTAAAACCTACAACCTGTTTTCCAGTCATTGACCGGGTCAGGGATGGAATGAATGAAGCAGATATAGGCTATTAGTACGATGGGGTCGCCACTCCCAAAGTGATTTATTAATGACTGATAGATGCTATGAAATGAGAATGGAGAGTGTTGCTGGTATGAAAGATGACAGGGAAAACCGGAGTACGCGGAGAAAAACCTGTCCCGCCTCCGCTTTGTCCAGCACAAATCTCACATGGAGTGACCGGGATTTGAACCACGGTATCCAGCGGTGAGAGGCCGATGCGCTGCCGTCTGACCACGGAGGCTCCTAATATTGCCATTATCTGCTTATATTTTATATTCTTTTCTTCTTCTTCTTTATCTGATTACCCTCCAGGGTCGTTTTTTTCCCTCGTACTCAGCGAGGGATCCCACCTCTACCGCCTCAAGGGCAGTGTCCTGGAGCTTCAGACCCTGGGTCGGGAGATATGACTGGGGTGGAAGACCAGTGCATCCATAGAGTTAGTAAATAATACACTAGAGGTAGCATTGGCGCCACCGTCTACGAGAGAATCACTGTAGCTAGCGGAGCATGTTGAAATCGCAGCTGTTTGGCAAAAAAGCACACTCCGCTGTACTCATCAATATAAATAGGGGACTTTTAAAACTGTGTGGATATAGATATGGTTTAAAATTCTTACGTGTAAACATTCTCAGACACTACAGTATACTTGCGACGTTTCTCTCCAGTAGAAAGAAAGGCCAACAAGAAGAAATACAGGACAAACGCTTGATAAGAGAGGACGGTGTTCAATTGCAGTTAAGTAAACAAAATCAATTTACTATTCATGTTAAGTCTTCTAACAATATTCATTTAGACTGGGGATACGTATATTTCGCTATTCTTTGTGTAAATGTAATAAGTGGATAGGACTTCGGCATAATTCTGCTCAACGACCGAAAACATTCTCTCTTGTACGAAGCGAATAAGCTAGTTTTTAGGCCAAAGTAGACAAAATAAATGTCATCGCCTGTTGAGGCGCTGGCTTTCTGAGCTCAAGTTGGCAGATTCGATCCTAGCTCAGTCCGGTGATATTTGGTGCTCAAATATGTCAGCCTCGTGTCAGAAATTTTCCGGTACGTCAAAGAACTCCCGTGGGACAAAATTTCTGCACCTCGGCTTCTCCGAAAACCCTAAAAGTAATTAGTGGGACGTAAAGCCAATAACAGTAATAATAATAATATTATCATCACCGTTTACTAAACGTGATTACAAATGAAAATATGATACTCGGTTGTGGTTAAAGCCTATTATGGAGTTTTTTTATTTAGCTTTTCGGGAAATGTTTGATTTGCTTTATGATTTTAAGTTGTAAAATGACTTTCCCGCCTCTGTGGTGTAGTGGTTAGCGTGGTTAGCTGCCACCCCCGGAGGCCCTGGTTCGATTCCCGGCTCTGCCACGAAATTTGAAAAGTGGTACGAGGGCTGGAACGGGGTCCACTCAGCCTCGGGATGTCAACTGAGTAGAGGTGGGTTCGATTCCCACCTCAGCCATCCTGGAAGTGGTCTTCCGTGGCTTCCCACTTCTCCTCCAGGCGAATGCCGGGATGGTACCTAACTTAAGGCCACGGCCGCTTCCTTCCCTCTTCTTTGC
Organism: Anabrus simplex; assembly: GCF_040414725.1. Lineage (NCBI taxonomy): Eukaryota > Metazoa > Arthropoda > Insecta > Orthoptera > Tettigoniidae > Anabrus > Anabrus simplex. Next base: position 63,195,093 of record NC_090278.1, on the reverse strand, counting down.
CTATCCCTTCCAATCTTCCCATCCCTCCACAAGGCCCCTGTTCAGCATATCAGGTGAGGTCGCCTGGGCGAGGTACTGGTCATACTCCCCAGTTGTATCCCCCGACCAAGAGTCTGAAGCTCCAGGACACTGCCCTTGAGGCGGTAGAGGTGGGGATCCCTCGCTAAGTCCGAGGGCAAAACCGACCCTGGAGGGTAAAAAGATGATGATGATGATGATGATGATGAAAATGACTTTCTTTAATGGCAAGTGAGAGTGGTAAATTATATGATTGAACAGAACTGAAAAAATCTTCACAATAATATTTTGTTTGTTTACAATTTGCTTTACGTCGCACCGACACAGATACATTTTATGGAGACGATGTGATAAGAAAGGGCTAGGAGTAGGAAGGAACCAGTCGTGACCTTAATTAAGGTACAACCCCAGCATTTGCCTGGTGTAGAATGAGAAACCATGAAAAAAAACGGAAAAGCATCATCACGGCTATCAATAGTGGAGTTCGAACCCACTATCTCCCGAATGCAAGTTCACAGCTACGCGACCCAAAACCCGCAACCACTCGTTCGGACATGCACATCAGTGGCATTACAAGAAAGGAAAAGAAATAGATCAGGTTAACTTCTAAACACTGACTGTGAGGAGCCAATTATACCCGGCAATATAATCAGCGCTGTAAGAAATATGTTGAGAAATCAACATTACTTCCTGACTATAATGCAGAGTAATAGTGTATCAACCGATTGGTTACGAAACAAAATTGTCTTTGTTAACCTACATTGGAATCATGCATGTATGATCTACCAACACGATCTATACATAAGATTTTCTGGATATTCGCCTTCAAAGATATGTTCATTCAGTGGAAGGAAAATGTCTTTCCTTATATTTCCTAAAACATTGACTTCAGTCTTCATGGTAAAGTCCAAAGAGTCTCATTCACGCCGACAAGGAAAGAAACTGCGAAGTCAGCGCAAGCAGGCCAAACCACATGACGATAAGTGTCATACAAATTATTATTTTATTCGCACAAAAAAATAATTTCAGATAATCATGCCTGTGAAATGATACGCCATTGCCCTTTATGAACCTCCCTGTACAACCATAAACTGCCCAGGGGACTAACGTTTTCCTTAAGAGAAATATAAGACTAATTTATCGGGAAGCTCCAGTAGTGACAGTGCCAAACAATCCAGCTTTTGCCAAACAGCGCGCTCGTTCAACTTCGCACGCGACTGCAGCGCCAATGCTACCTCTAGTGTATTATTTACTAACTCTATGAGTGCATCGCCCAGGCGGCCTCAACTGCTATGCTGAACAGGGGGCCTGTGGGTGATGGGAAGATTGAAAGGGATAGACAAGGAAGAGGGAAGGAAGCCGCCGTGGCCTTAAATTATGTTCCATCCCGGCATTTGCCTGGAGGAGATGCGGGAAACCACGGAAAACCACTTCCAGGATGGTTGAGGTGGGAATCGAACCCACCTGTACTCAGTTGACCTCCCGTGGCTGAGTGAACCCCGTTCCAGCCCTCGTACCACTTTTCAAATTTCGTGGCAGAGCCGGGAATCGAACCCGGCCCTCCGGGGGTGGCAGCTAATCACTCTAACTATTACACCACAGATGCGGACTATTTTTATATATTTTAATTCAGTAATATGTGTTTCATTAAAATACATAGTTAATACATCAACATTTATATTTAGGCATTTTCTAACCCATATTTTCATTAGCGATATCTCTCGTCATTTAGACTACTACGCACCGAACGTTAGTAGTTAACGGTTAAGAGAAACATTTTTGTTTATCAACCTATATCGAAGAAGAAAAGAACAAAAAGATATTTTGCTGTAACATTTGCTTAATATGTTGGTATTATTTTTCATAAGCCTCTAATATGCTAATCGCCACGACCCGGCAGTGAGACCAGTGAATGTAGTATACTCTACCTTGTGGACCTGCTACTGTTCATGGATGACTTTCTCTTTGAATCAATAACATTGACATTGATTCTGAAGAACCTCCTGACACGTATTCTATTTTCACTGTGATAAAATTCCAGGATCACTTTCTTGAGCATTAAACAACTGTTCGAAAGACAACACTTTCCCCAGACAGCAAAGCGAGCTGTGATTGTCATTTGTCTTCCGGTGACGTAAGAACACAGGGGGTAGGCTATTTTCAAGGTCTGCTCTGCTCCAGGGAAATACAACACCTCCTAGATAATAAGGCCTAACAACAGCGTGGTGACGTCACGCTACGGAGGCGATGGCAATGCAGAGAAACGCGGAACATGGTTAAACACAGACATGATTTTAATATTTTTTGCCAATGGAATAATTTATTCACTGACAAATAGCGTTTAAATTTTAAAGTATACTGAATTATACTGTCGTTATTGCCGTATTTTAGTGACTCTGCCAATAAAGATAAACAGCAAACAGTTGTAAAACACGGCAGCATCTTGCAATGTTAACTTACTTAGGCCGAATCGCTAACAGCACAACAGGATGTTACAAATATATTTCAATTTAAATAGGCATTACATGATCTTAAAAGAAAACTAGCACGTATAATATTAGCATAGGCCTAACATCTAAGCTGACGTAGCATCACTGGCAGTATTTGCACATGAGCCTACAATGTTTCCTCCCTTGAAGTTCATGTATGGTTTAATGAGAATTTCACCTACCATCGATGTTACCAATTTGTCATTCTGTTCGAAACCTTGAACTTTATGTTTTATGTATTCCAGAAAGTATGTAAGTTTCTGTTCTAATATTGGACTACCGTTCAGACCGGAGCCTACTCTTTTAAAAGTACTGACATGTGGCAACATTAAATTGCTACTATGTCTCATAAATTTGTAAAAATCGCACGGCCCTGAAGGGCTTGGCCTTGGCCCTGCTCATCCCGAAGGCCTGCAGATTACGAGGTGTTTTGTGTTCGGCAGGACGAATCCTCTCGGCCGTTATTCTTGGCTTTCTAGACCAGGGCCGCTATCTCACCGTACGATAGCTCGCAAATGTAATCACGTAGGCTGAGTCGACCTCGAACCAGCCCTCAGATCTAGGTAACAGTCCCTGATTTGGCCGGGAATAGAACTCGGGGCCTCCGGGTAAGAGGTAGGCATTATATCCCTTCACCACGGGATCGGCCGTAAATTTGTAAACATAAGGAGACATCAGGCAGAAGGTTGAACAAATAACAAGAAAGTCATACACATACTCCTTTATGAACCAAGAAATGTTTTAACTGCGACTATTAAATTAACTGTGGGGACATCATCCTCGGTGTTCAATTCATCAGCTAGGACTAGAATTAACTTATTTCTTGAATCTTTCTACAATTGTTACACTCATTCCTTGTAATGCAGCTGTGATGTTTTGTAACTAAAGAATATACCGCATTTGTATTAGTAATTTTGTTCACATATACATTAGAAATATTTTATAGTTTAATAAAACCCGTTTAGAATAGAGGCCATGTCCTATTAGATGATTACATATGCTATATAGTATGGTTGCCTTGATGTATCCACGTACAGAAAAATTACTTACGTTCCCTTCATCACAGTACAACAACCATCAGGTAACACATGTTTATTGTACTTTTCAGCTGTGTAAGATTGTGGATTGAAATTCTGTGTACGGTATGAGATATGTACTATCTTCAACGGCTCTGTTTATTGCTTCTCTTTCTATTCTACTTTTTTGCTCGGTTCTTCTCTTCACCTGCCAGAATGTGACGATAAATATGATGGGCAGTCATGGTCTTGAAAGAGGAGTAGTTAAAAGTTTTTCCTGACGATCAATACCAGTTGAAATGTCTGTAGCATACCTTAAAATAATGCATCACCGTGAGCGAAATTCATGCATTTACGTAGTGAATCGGCCTACACTAGCAGCTCTTGTAGGTGGTATGTTTTAATGCATATAATAATAATAATAATAATAATAATAATAATAATAATAATAATAATAATAATAATAATAATAATAATAATAATAATAATAATAATAATAATAATAATAATAATAATAAAGTTATACCGTTGAAATAATGTATTCCATGATTGTGAGCTAACATAACCTTATATCATTGAAGAGTAAATATGCCTACATATCACCAGCTGTTGCGTGTAGTTAAATACGTCATAGGCCTATGCTCATTATGATTGTGTGAGAATATAATAATAATAGTTACTCACCACTGAGTTATTAGTAAATCTGTAGTCTTGTCTTGGAATTGCACGTAAACATATCTGCCGCATAACCTCGTCTTTCGGAAACTTAATGCATGCACTTCGTTATCATTGTCGCATTTCTCCTTACAGTTGAGTACCCAACACATCAGTACCATTATGTACAACGGTATTAGCAATTGGCACCATTAAACGAATTAAAACTCTTCTAATTTCAGCGTTACCAAACTCATTGCTGTGTTATTACTGAAAAGGTTCAAGCTTGCCTGCCGATTCTGACGTCACAGTATATTCCCAGAACGGTTGTGAGGCCTTATGTCTAGGAGGTGTTGGGGAAATACGTAGCGTTTTATAGCAGGTGGCCATGAAAGCGTTCGTTGCCATACGTTCTAGCAAGACCAACTACAATATATCAGAACTTAATGCTACCATCGAATGGCGGAAACATGCAATTCTTGGTGGTGGTGGTGGTGGTGGTGGTGGAATTAGTAAGAGATGTGTGGTTCGCACATGGTTATGTTTACATTGTGTATAGAGAATAAGCCGTGCTATTTCAAAGTATATACGCAGTTTTTAACGAGTAATTAATATTGTGTATATATCATTGTGCATTGTGTCTACTGCTGCGCTGTAAAGGTTGGGTCGTTCGTGTTGCATCCTAGGTTATGGTTTAAATTATGCTATTCCAGATACTTCACTTATTAAATTCCTTGAATAAAAAGCTTTAAGGGAGAAAGAGATAAGGAGCAAACACTCGAAAAAGTTTCGTAGTCGAAGACCAAACCGTTAAACATATCGAACCAAGATTTGTGGTTAGGAAATATCTCTTTCCAGCAGAAAGTGGTGAGTATTCCAGGGACACGAGTTGAATTTTTCGTATTGCTGTTAGACACATAGCTGCGAACAAGATTTGATCTATTTTTGATCATCTCAATATATAAACACTTGGCTCCATTTAACGTAGTAATGAAGGATGGTAGTGTAAATGCCACAGAGTCTTAACTCTTTTTTTTTTACTATTGAAATTTGAATTTGTATTTATTGATCATAATTTACATGCCACTAAGGCTGAAAAGCCCCTTTATGTAGCGTCTTCTTATAATACAAAACATGTTTATGAACACAGTAACTACATTTTTATAATATTAAAGTATTAAACTAAACATGAAACTTTAAAAAAAATGAAAATACAGATACCAAATCCAGTAAGATGAAAGAGAGAGAGAGATAGAGAGAGAATGTGTATGTGTGTGCGTCATATGCAAAATCACACCCAGACCGTAAAACAAAACAAACAAAAAGCAATAGTTTAGACTCTGTGGCCCTTATACGAGTATTCCTTTTATTAAGGTAGACAACGGTGGTAGATTTGACGATATCCATCAACGAATGCCTGTTTTGAAGTGTCGAGTGCCTTCAGTGTGAAGGTTTTTTTACCAAAAAAAAAAAAAAATGTGTGTGCCAACCGGGACCTGAGTAGGCCTCCGTGGCTCAGGCGGCAGCGCGCCGGCCTCTCACCGCTGGCTTCCGTGGTTCAAATCCCGGTCATTCCATGTGAGATTTGTATTGGACAAATCGGAGGCGGGACAGGTTTTTCTCCGGATACTCCGAAAACACTCTCCAATATCATTTCATTTCATCTGTCGTTCATTAATCATCGCCCCAGAGGAGTGCGACAGGCTTCGGCAACCGGCACAATATTCCTTTCCCCGCCCGGTCGATTGACTGAAAACAGGCTGTGGACTTTAATTTTCAGTTATGAACATCTGTCCACCTCCAATAGGATTTATACCCTAGTGAATATTTTAGAGGATGCCTTGATACTTATAGTGATATGGATGTCGTAAGATGCAGGGAAACAACATTTGCTTTGGAATTATATTGGAATTAAGAGTTTCAGTATTAGCCAGATCTTCGGATACGGGCTATTACAATTTCGTACACACATCCAGAATAGAAACGTAAGAATATTATTAAACCTTTCTGTAAATTACACCAGGAAAGCCTTGTACCGGTATCTCACAGCTATCGAGAGGCAGAAAGTTGCTGTAGCTATGAGCATTTGTCATAGCATTATTGTGGCATTAGAGATTTTACGTAATGAGGTTACTGTTATTGACGGCCCTGCGGTCTAGGGGTAGCGTGCCTGCCTCTTACCCTGAGGCCCCGGACTCGATTCCCGGCCAGATCAGGCAAGTTTATCTGGATCTGAGGGCTGGTTCGAGGTCCACTCAGCCTACGTGATTATAATTGAGCTATCTGACGGTGAGATAGCGGCCCCGGTCTGGAAAGCCAAGAATAACGGCCGAGAGGATTCGTCTTGCTAATCACACGACACGTCGTTATCTGCAGGCCTTCCGCCTGAGCAGCGGTCGCTTTGTAGGCCATGGCCCTTCGGGGTCGTTGCGCCTTGGATTTTATTTGTGTCGAGAGGGAGTACGGTAGGTATTGTTATTTCTGAGAGCACATTCTAATTTCTGAATTTAATATTTGAACAATAAGCTCAGTAAGCTGCCTCTGTGTATCAGTGATAGAGTGTCTGCATACAGAACTCAAGATAACGGGTAAACCCGTATGATATCGGCATGTCTAAAATATATTTTGTGTTTGACCGACAAAATTCATTAAAACTCAGCCATAGACGCCCAAGAGAGATTCTGTTTACACTGCTGTCTGGTAGGCCTAGAGTAACAGAACGTCGAAATTGACGAGTAGGGAGCCAGATGGTGTCAAAGTGAAATGCCTGTACACGATGGCTGAAGCCATACGATTATTATTTATTTATTTATTTATTTATTTATTTATTTATTTATTTATTTATTTATTTATTTATTTATTTATTTATTTATTTATTTATTCCGTTGAACGTCCAGGATTGTGTTTTCCTTCGGACTCAGCGGAGAATCCCACTTCTGCCGCCTCAAGGGCAGTGTCCTGGAGCGTGAGACATTTGGTCGGGGATGAAACTGGGATAGAGGATCAGCACCTCACCCAGACGGCCTGCTGAATAGGGACCTTGTAGCGGGATGGGAAGATTGGAAGGGATAGACAAGGAAGTGGGAAGGAAGCGGCCGTGGCCTTTATGTACCATCCCGGCACTTGCCTGGAGGAGAAGTAGGAAACCACGTAAAACCACTTCGAGGATGGCTCAAATAGTGTAGCAGACGCGGGAATCGAACCCGAGCCTCCGGGGGTTGTAGCTAATCACACTAGCAACTACACACAGAGGTGAACTTTATTATTATTATTATTATTATTATTATTATTATTATTATTATTATACGCAACACGCTCCATTTCATTGCGATTTGTACTTGCAGGGGGCCGATGACCTTCGATGTTAGGCCACTTTAAACAACAAGCATCGTCATCTGTGTCCGCCTCTGTGGTGTAGTGGTTAGCGTGATTACCTGCCACCCCCGGAGGCCCGGGTTCGATTCCCGGCTCTGCCACGAAAATTTGAAAAGTGGTATGAGGGCTGGAACGGGGTCCACTCAGCCTCGGGAGGTCAACTGAGTAGAGGTGGGTTCGATTCTCACCTCAGCCATCCTGGAAGTGGTTTTCCGTGGTTTCCCACTTCTCCCCCAGGCAAATGCCGGGATGGTACCTAACATAAGGCCACGGCCCTCTTCCTTGCCTATCCCTTCCAATCTTCCCCTCCCTCCACAAGGCCCCTGTTCAGCATAGCAAGTGAGGCCGCCTGGGCGAGGTACTGGTCATTCTCCCCAGTTGTATCCCCGACCAAGAGTCTGAAGCTCCAGGACACTGCCCTTGAGGCGGTAGAGGTGG